>NC_140587.1:307290382-308520597 GCF_964204655.1 Triturus cristatus | reverse complement strand
TCTCATCTACTTCCATTTTCAAACAAGAAGCTAAGGGGCATATTAGCAAGGGCTTCATCGACGCTTTAGCTACACTTTTTGCCGCTAAAGCGGCAATTTTTTTATCGCAAGCTGTCGCTAACAGCAGTTAGCGACAGCTTTCAGGCGATAGCGACCGGTTTGGGGCCCGCTTTGCATGTCAGCGATATTTATCGCTAATGACATGCAAAGTGGGCGTACCCAAACTGTTAGCGACTGAAAGCAGTCGCTAACACAGCTATCGCCTATTAGCAATGCAGGCTGTGCGATAAGAAAAGTCGCGTTAAGCGCGATTATCGCCAAAATCTAACACCTGCTCAAAACATTACTTACCTGTGTAATTAATGGGAGGTGGATTGTCAGGTTAGGTCCCCATTGGCGTTAATGCGTGAATATCGCTGGATTTCCAGCGATATTCATGCATTTAGCGGCTATCGCTGGATATTTTATCGCATTAGAGATAAACGTTGCTAATAGCGTGTTATCTCTGCTATAACATCCGGCGATGGGCGACGATCAAAAAAAACTTGCGGAAAATACCACATGTCCTTGCTAATATGCCCCCAAGTCCTTCCTAACAGCGATGGCCCGTGTAGGGCGTTTTACCGGGGCGGTGACGTGGGGCAGAAGAGGGGCAGGGTTGGGGGTTGCAAAATGCGGCATACGGCCGATTGCAGGTAAGTTACGAAAAAAAAATAAAACACATTTTGTTACGCGCGCTGCATCGCATTTGTTTTTTTTTTTTTTTTCCATAACTTACCTGCAATCAGCCGTATGCCGCATTTTGCAACCCCTCACCCAGCCCCTCCTCTGCCCCACGTCACCGCCCAGTAAAACGCCCTACACGGGCCGTCGCTGCTTCCTAATGAGGAAATTTCTATCTTAATCTGCAGCAGCCCATTTACACCATGTTCTAGAAGCCCAAATCTGACAATCACTCGACCTACTCTAGCCTTCTGAGTGATACTTTCTGGAAGTTCATCTGTTGCCAGACTCTAGATGGAGCTCTTCACTCTATTGCTAGGCGCAATCCGCTTGTCCCTATTTCGCACTGAGATATCCTCTTGAGGACAGCTACATCTAATGTCACTATTGCGAATACCCTGAAAAAGTACAAATATATTATAAGTTAATAACCTAGGTCATTTCTAACTGTATTATTGATTGCACAAATGTTTTCTCGTTTTACATTTTTTTTTTATTGAGACACCTTGCAACTATTTTTAGATATCAAATTTACTGTTTAACACTACAATGCTATATATATGTGAAGCGCTCTGATACCCATTTCTGGGTCTTGTTTGTGCTATAAAAAACACACAAAAAAAATGATGTAAATGGTCACTTTGAGGCATTCAAGGCATAACTGGGAATAGATGTAGTACGGTATAATTCGGCACAGTACCGAATCAATTTTAAACCAGGATTGATTCATTGCAACAGCAGGAGAAACTATGGAAGAATCACTAAAACAAACTCAAATCAGTGCTGTGGTAAACATTTGGTGCCAAATAAAATACTGCTATGTGCAAATCTGGGCAAAAACTCGAATGCCATAGCAACGGGTGTCTGGATTCCATGCAGTCCTGGCACTTAGCAGGCATTTATTCTATGAATGTGTAGTTTTGGCAGAGGTCAAGTAATTAGAAGTGAGAGAGAGAGAAAAAAATCCGCAGATATTCACAAGTGTCTCCGTTATTTAACAAATATTGTGAAATCTGCCAGTGTATATGTGAAAGAAAGTCCACAGTTCAGCGGACCACAAAAATAAAAGAATACCTTGACCGTAGATCAGTGTGTTTGAAAAAAACACGAAAAATAACATCTTTTGAAAATATACATTGGATTACCAAGACACGTGAAGTGCTGGCGTATTGATTTTACTACAGCAGAACCGTTAGCGCACATTAATCATGGTCAAATAATATTTATGCTGTTAGTTATATTTATCAATATTTACATTCGAAACTATTCTCTTCTCACAGCAAACTCTCATTTGCAATTGTATGCGTACAGACCCGTCTGCAGTGCTAAAACTAGCACTAGTAAATGCATTAATACTGTGTCGAATAAGACGGCAAGAGAACACAATTCTTGCATCTCCTTTTAGAAAGCTTTTGAGATGAAAATAATAATCCTTAATTTTTTTCCTCAATGATTGTAGAAAAGCGCTTTGCCATTTTGCCTAAAATTGAAGGGGCTTATGCATGATCCCTTGCGTCACATTTGCACCGTCGTTGCATCATTTTTTGTGACACTGCGGAAGCATAAATAATTCGCCACGTTGCTCCATATTTACGAAGTGATGCATCTAGGCAGCTGCATCACTTCGTAAAGCCCTGTGCTACATTATACCTGCATCAGGTATAATGCATGCAGGGTGGGCGTTCCCTCGCATCAAAGTCTTGTAGAAGTGGCGCAGTGAAATCTATAAGATATCAGTGCGCCACTTATAGCCCTCCCCCTGCATTGCTGGAGTTGCGCAACGCTTCCAACACACCTTCAGTAATGCGTCACTTTTGCAACGACAGATACGTAAGTAATACTGACATATCTGTCATTCCTTGTAACATGATGCGTCATACAGTAAATATGATGCATCAATGGTGTCGCAAGGAGGGTGCACTGAGAAGTGTTGCATCTCTGCTTTGTTGCAGCGATCCAACACCTCATAAATGAGGCCTGAAGGGGCTTATTTATGAGCCCCTTGCGCTGTCGGTGCATCACGTTTTGTGACGCACTGACGGCGCAACCTGGTCCATCAAATTTACAAGCACACATAAAGCCACCCTGCGTGGCTTTACGTGTGCTTGTAAATCTTGCCCCATTTCACACAACACGTTGCATGTTAGGGGTGTGACATGGGTGTTGCTGTGGGTGTTTTCATGCAACACCCATATCCACTGATGCATTTTCAGATTTACGTGCAATCGTAAATCTGGAAATGCATCAGGATGCTACGCCACCCCAAGGGTGGCCTAGCGTGGCCCAGCGAGGAGAAATGTTTTTATTTCCCCTCGTTTTTTCCTCTTTCAATGCGTGCTGCATTCTACAGTATGCATTGGAAGAGGAAATCACCTCAAGTGATTGTTTTTGTGCAGGAAGGTGTCCCTTCCTGCACATAAACAATCTTCCCACTACACAGGAATCCTTGCACCATGGTCCAAGGGTGCCTGCACCGGCGCATGGAAGCAGTTTGTTCACCAGCGCAGGGAGAAGGCACAGAGATGCAATATGTTGTTCTAGATATGTTGCATCCCTGTGCCTAGAAACTAACGCAGCATAGCGCAGCAAAATAACTTGTGGCACTGCACTGCGTTAGTTTCCCATAAAGAAGACCCGCAATCCTCATTGGCTTGCCTTTTGGTATTGAAAAGTCGATTTATGTTATGCATACAAGTGCTCCTCAAGCTACTCAAACTCTTGGCTCATTTTCTCCTCTTGATACCTCTCTTTTTCATATCCTGTTGCATTCCATGAAGTCTGACTCCCCTCAAGACCTTATTCCTCTGGCTAAACTCAGTAACGTGGGCCCAGATTTTATATAATTGCTGAAAGCTCTCCTCAACTCCACCTTACAAGAGGGATGCATTGCTCAGGCATGGAATCACGCCACGGTCTTGCCCCTTTCAAAAAAGCCCAATTTGGATCCCTCCAATTTGTGTAACTTCAAACCGATTTCAATGCTTCCCTTTTTCTCCAAACATTTGGACATACATGTCAACTTGCAACTATCTGCCTTTGTGGACTCTCAAAACGTTCTTCATCGCTCGCAGTCTAACTTCAGAGCAGTACACAGCACCAAATCTGCCCTTCTGGGAGTCACTGTAAATCTTAGATGGCTTCTGGATAATGGCGAAACTGCAGCTTTGACCCTACTTGATAAAAGCACTGCCTCGATGCTGTATCACACACTATTCTGCTTGAAAGACCAGAGAACCTAGATCTGAGAGGGACAGCTTTGTCTTGCAGGATCGAACCTTCTAAGTGATTCACTGATAGAATATCAACGACCAAAATATCCCCATACACAAATATCGATTCATAAATATCAATGTCAAAAATATCAACATCCTATATATATAATGGTAAATCTAAAAATATCTGAAAAAAATATCGATGTAAAAAATATCGATGTACAAAATATCACTTTTTTTATATGTGAACAAAATAATGTTAAATATATAAATTAATAAAATGAACTTTAAAAAATTATTTGGATTTAATATGCATTTTAACAAATATAAGACATAAATCGAATTTAAAAAAATGTTAACATACATGCATAAAATGTAATATATATATATATATATTTATATTTACTTTGAAACAAATATTAAACTATTAATTGTATTTATTTTTTAATTATATAAATATGTAAAAATGTACAAATAAATATATATATATATATACACACCTATAACATAAAATCGAATAAAAAAAACAATATATTATAAATTAAAACTTTAAAATATTTAATATGTCTTTAAACCTAAATTTTGCACTCCATTGAATGTAACAGTAGGGAAAGTGTTGGATAGCCGAGGGATAAAAATAACTATTCCCACTCCAGTGAGTGCAACAGTAGGGAGAATATTGGATAACGAATGGGTAAAAATACTATTCCCACTCCAGTGAGTGCAACATTAGGGAAAGTGTTGGATAGCGGAGGAGTAAAAATTACTATTACTATGCCCACTTTTAACAAGTATAAGCAATAAATTGAATTAAAAAAATGTAAACATACATGTATAAAATGTAATATATATATATACATATGTATTTACTTTAAAACAAATAATAAACTATTCATTTTAATTTATTTTAAAATTGTATAAATATATAAAAATGTACAAATAAATAAATAAGTAAACAAATAAATAAATAAATAAATAAAAAAAAAAAATATATATATATATATATATATATATATATCTATATATATATATATCCACTGACAGCTCACAGCCTCCTTTCCTCCTGTAAGCACGAGCCACACGAATCCAGTTCAATTTCAAAGTTTTATTTTCACGGGCAAACAAAGACGCGTTTCGAGCACACAAGCTCTTGGTCACATGACCATAAGTTCCGGGTTCAGTGCATTTAAAGACATGCAAAACATAGAAAAGAGACTCGTTAGTTCATTTGATCTCAGACATCGAGAATAAAAGGAGAAATAAAAAGTACAAAATGATATTTTGTCAAATTACTGCGTGATGATGTCAGATAAATTAAACATGGTTTTAAAGAATTCAAAAAACAGACAGTCACTGTATAATGAACCACTGTGTTATACATAAATCGAAGAGAACCATATAGAATTAGTATCCTTAATTCTGCTACAATTGTAATGTACATTTTCAAACTTATAGTAAGTATTTTCATATGGATAAGCAAACATAAGAAAAGATACAAATTCCAATTGCTCTCAGGTCCCACAAACAATCAAGGTATAGTACCTTATTTTTAAGGAAAAAGAGACTAAATTACTATATTCACATGATTCTCAAATATTCCCTGCTCTGTTTTCCCACATAGTCTATATAGATCAAGGTGCATAATAAAGAATAGAAAAAAATAAAAATAAAAATTATGAAAATGATAAACACAAAGATGACCCTTAAGGAGATGGTGCTAATGTAAAGCCACCAGTTACTCCGTGCTCGTATCAGTTAACGGTAACGATAGTGTCTGTTAGCTTCCAGGTCCCATCTAGATGCAAAAGACAGAAGGGGAATATGTATTAATATCAGTAGTACAGTAAAACGTCAAACTTACATTTCAAGAGTCATATACAAATATGAAGGGACTCCTAACTACAATGGATCAGTATTGTATCATAAATGGAAAATAATAACAAAGGCCTATAAATGCCTGTTGGACAAAAACATATAAATAAGTTCTTTAGTTCATATACGTGGTCCGTTTATACAGACATAAATTGATTCTCTAACAAAGTTGACTAAACAGGTCATAGACATCAAAACATGCAGTGACTTAAAATTACAACATGGACTGAACCCATATAACAAGGAACTGGAGTAGCTGGGTGCTAAGAGGCTGAAGCTACATCTATCAACAAAATTCAATTAACAGATAAACATGCATCTCTTCATCATTGTTCATCCCGAAAGGGGCTACACTTCCTGCTTGTAGAATGAACCTCGATTCTGCTCTACATAGGGCCTGAATTCTGGTCCCTCCTCTAGGGTCTTTGGTAATGGTGTTGAGGGCAAAGAATTTAGCTTATGTCCAATCTCCATTATGTTCAGTATGGAAGTGTCTGGCTGTACTGTAACTGAAGTCTTTATTGGTTATGGCACGCCAGTGTTCCAATATTCTCTTCTTCACTGGAAACGTGGTAGAACCTATGTACCACTTGCCACATGGGCAAGTGATCACATAGATGACAAAGTCTGTACCACATTGTATATTCTTTCGAATATACCACTTTCTCTTGGTTCTCTCAAGGACTACTTCTTTTACATTGACGCTGTTGCTGCACGCTTTACATTTCCCACATCGATGGAACCCTTCTATTTTATCTAACCATGTAGGTTTGATGTTGCTGAAGTGACTTCTTACAATCATGTCTTTGATTGAAGTGCCTTTTCTGTAGGTGATTGCTGGATGTGGGCCTAGCTTTTGTTTCAGTGTTTTGTCTTGGGTTAGGATATCCCATCTTTTTCTAACAATCTGATGGAAAAGACTGGATTGCGAATTAAAGGTGGTTATCAATCTGATAGGTGTATCTTTCTCAGTTTCTTTACTTCTGGGTACTTTATACAATGCCTCGCTTCTTGTAATGGCATCTGCTCTTTTCTCACCTCTCTTAAGCATCATATAGGGATACCCTCTAGCAAGAAATCTCTCTGACATTTCTTCTTTATTTCTGACATATGTTTCCTCCGTGCTACAATTTCTTTTAGCACGGAGGAACTCACCAAAGGGTATGCTCCACCTGAAATTCTGAGGATGGCAACTGGTTGCGTGAAGTACTGAGTTTCCCGCAGTACTTTTCCTGAATAAATCAGTCTCTAGTTTATTATCTCGTGCTGTCACTCTGATATCCAGGAAGTCAACAGTTTCTTGGCTATGCTGCATCGTGAATTTTAAGTTCAGGGTATTCTCATTTAGTTCTGACATAAACAACAGTAGTTCATCTTCTCTACCTTCCCATACAAAAAATATGTCATCGATAAATCTTAGCCAGATACTGACCTTATTCGCCCAATGTTCCAACAATTCACCCCAGAGCACCTGCTTCTCCCACCAGCCAACCAAAAGATTGGCATAGCTAGGAGCGAAGCAGGTGCCCATGGAAGTCCCTTGTATCTGTTTGTATAATGAACCATTAAAAGTAAATACATTTTCCACAAGGCAAAACTCGATCATTTGCAGTAACATCATGGTATGTTTTGTCACATGTATACTCCTCGAGCTCAGAAAGTGTTCACATGCTTTCAGTCCGTCAATATGCCTAATACTAGTATATAGGCTCTCCACGTCTAAACAGACAAGCCAACAGTTATCGTCCCAATGTATGTTCTCAATTTTCTGTAAAAAATCTTTCGTATCTCTAATGTAAGAAGTTAAATCTTTGACATATTCGGATAGAAAAAAATCTACATATATTGAGACATTTTCTAACAAGCTGTTTTTTGAGGAAACTATAGGTCTGCCTGGAGGTTGTGTGGGGTTTTTATATATATATATATATATATATTACCTGCTGGCGGTTGCCAGTAGGTAGTTATAGTTAGGACCTATTATCCATAGGAAATCCGCAACATTCTATTTAGAATAACTTTGGTGCCGGCTGACGAATCTTCGCAAAATTTTCAAAACTTGTGGCCCGCTCCGCTCCGCTCCGCTCCGCTCCGCTCCTATCCTGAAAGTCTCGGGTGATTCGTCAAGCGGGGGCTGAGAAACAAGGGGTGTCCCAAAACGTGTTTTCCCCATGCAATTTTCCATAGGGACCTTTAGTCGCAGCTACAGCCCGAGCTGCTGAACGGAATTACACCACATTTGGCAGAAAGGTAGACCTTGGTCCAGAGTTGTACCTTTGGCTTAAATGGTGTAAATCCGTTCAGTAGTTCCTGAGAAAATAAAAATTAAAATCACATATATATCTGGGCGGACCCCAATCACACATCTCATTGTGAATCTGATTGGCTGTCAGCACTTCATCCAAGAAGTGTTGGCAGCCATCTTGGGACCAATATGCATGATAGCACCTCATTAAAAAGCATTGCAGTTAATAGAAGGTTTTAAGACTTTAGTTACATTATAAATCATCTGTTGATGGTACCATACTCATTTTAGGAATTGTGGTATGTTCTAAGGGGATTTTACCATGTGAAAAAGCCTTCTGCTGGGATATCATGAATCATGTTTGAGAGAAAAGTATTTTCTCATGCTTTTCCCACATTATCTTTCTCCGTCATGAGAGAATGAAGTCTGACATTCTCAGTAAAACATGTACATCCAACAAGGGCAGAGACTGTCAGTTGATTCCTTTGTGTTCTACTGCAGCTTCCCAGAGAGTTCCAAAGAACAACTAGAGCGCTAACAGTCCTACTTATGACAAACGTATGGCACACCTGAAGCCATCTTGATTGGAATAAAGTGATAACTCTTAAAACATTTAATTTAAACAGGAACAAAATGAGGGGGTTCATTTTGCCATAGAAAGTATGATTAGTGCTGCAGAAAGAAAAATTAGGGCACATTTTGAGTGACTTCTCAAATCCTCTTCTATTTCATTAAAAAATTCTGACATGCAGACTGAAACATGCACTTTCAATACCAGCAGCAGACTACCCTGGTGCGGAGTAGCTTTACTACAGTGAGCAACTAGAGTGCAAACATTCTGAATTTATGGCAAATGTGTGACACATCTGAATGCCTTCTCGATAGAATCAAAGTAAAAAACTGAAATTATTCCTACTGAGGAGACTGTAGTAAATGAGGAAATTAGGAAACTTCATAACAAATAAGTCTCCCAAGATGGGCACCAAAGACAAAAGAGACCAAATGTAGCACAAATATCACCCAGATGTAGCCCAAGTATAGCCCAATGACAGAATGTCACAGAGTGTTCTAAAGAACAACTAGAGCGCTAACAGTCTTACTTAAGATAAAAGTATGGCACACCTGAAGCCATCTTGATTGGAATAAAGTGGTAACACTTAAAACGTTTTAATTTGCAAAGGAACAAAATGAGGGGGTTCATTTTGCCATAGAAATTATGATTAGTGCTGCAGAAAGAAAAATTAGGGCACATTTTGACTTCTCAAATCCTCTTCTATTTCATTAAAAAATTCTGACATGCAGACTGAAACATGCACTTTGAATACCAGCAGCAGACTTACCTGGTGAGCAATAGCTTTACTACAATGATCTAATGAGCAATTAGAGTGGTACCATTCAGAATTTATGGCAAATGTGTGACACATCTGAATGCCTTCTTGATGGAACCAAAGTAAACAAGCATTGAAAATGCAATAGTTCTCGCGCTCGTTTAAGTTAAAGCAATTCTGTTTGTAATTAGGTGGCTTTTTAGCTTTGCTTTTATTAGTGTTTTTCAAACTTTCATGTACATAACATGCATATGCATGCATATATGTATATGTATATGTATGCATGCATTTATATTTGCATTTATATAGATATGCAGATTATATATATGTTTATATATGTATGTATATATATACACATACATATATATAAATGCATATGTATATATATGAGTAGTAGAGAGTGAGTAGTAGAGAGTGGGTAATAGAGAGGAAGTAGTAGAGAGTAGTAGAGAGTGAGTAGTAGAGTGAGTAGTAGAGAGAGTAGTAGAGAGTGAGTAGAGAGTGAGTAGTAGAGAGTAAGCAGTATAGAGTAGTAGAGAGTGAGTAGTAGAGAGTGAGTAGTGGAGAGTGAGTAGTAGAGAATGAGTAGTAGAGAGGGAGTAGTAGAGAGTAGTAAAGAGAGAGTAGTAGAGAGTGAGCAGTAGAGAGAGTAGTAGAGAGCGAGTAGTAGAGAGTGAGTAGTGGAGAGTGAGTAGTAGAGAGTTTTAGAGAGCGAGTAGCAGAGAGTGAGTAGTAGAGAGTTAGTAGTAGAGAGTAGTAGAGTTAGTAGTAGAGAGGTAGTAGTAGAGAGAGAGTAGTAGAGAGTAGTAGAGAGTGAGTAGTAGAGAGTGAGTAGTAGAGAGTAGTAGTAGAGAGTAGTAGAGAGTGAGCAGTAGAGAGTGAGTAGTAGAGCGTACCAGCGAGTGAGTAGTAGAGAGTAAGTAGTTTAATTTAAAAGGAACACAATGAGGGGGTTCATTTTGCCATAGAAATTATGATTAGTGCTGAAAAAAGAAAAATTAGGGCACATTTTAAGTGACTTCTCAAATCCTCTTCTATTTCAGTAAAAAATTATGACATGCAGACTGAAACATGCACTTTCATACCAGCAGCAGACTTCCCTGGTGAGCAGTAGCTTTACTACAGTGATCTAATGAGCAACTACAGTGCTACCATTCAGAATTTATGGCAAATGTGTGACACATCTGAATGCCTTCTTGATGGAACCAAAGTAAACGAGTATTGAACATGCAATAGGTCTCGCCCTCGTTTAAGTTAAAGCAATTCTGTTTGTAATTAGGTGGCTTTTTAGCTTTGCTTTTATTAGTGTTTTTCAACTTTCATGTACATAACATGCATATGTATGCATATATGTATATGTATACATGCATTTATATTTGTATTTATATAGATATGCAGATTATATATATATATGTATGTATATATATATACACATACAAATATATAAATGCATATGCATATGGAGAGGCACAGAGGAGACAGCCCTTCATTTCATTGAGCAGATCAATGACAACAACCTAAATCTTACATTCTCTGGCCAGATTAGCACAACATCAGTTTGTTTTCTAGATGTCGAGATTTATGTTCACAATGATCAGCTTTGTACCAGACTATTTCGAAAATCTACTGCAGGTATTACCTTACTACATGCAACTAGCCACCATCCTGCTCACCTAATCCGTAGCATTCCATATGGTGAAATGCTCCGGATAAGGAGGATTTGCAATCTTGATTCTGATTGTCTGGCAGCACAGAAGCAATGCAAATCTAGGTTTCTTAGGAGAGGGTATGCCATTGATGTGATTGACAAAGCCATGCTACGAGCTAATGCACTCGGTAGAACGCAGGTATTAATGCGTAAAACTGGTGTGACCCCAAATCAGGTGTCCGAGAGTACAGAACCTCCAAGATTAATACTCACCTACAATACCCAAAACAAAATCATACGTAGAATGGTCAACAAAAATTGGTCATTGGTAAAAAACGACCCGGTATTAGGTGTTTAAGCAACAAAGTCCCCTAACATAACATTCAGAAAATCACGATCTATGAAGGACATGTTGGTAAAAAGTAGCCCTGAAGTGAGGAACTCTGTGAATTGGCTCGGTGCCAGCAAGGGGTTCATCAAATGCGCTGTTTGCAAGGCCTGCAAACAAGGTACCAATAAAACAGAGTACCTAACTCCTTTCAGCAGCAAACCAGTTTTAATCACCCAAAAATTGACATGTAAAACGGGGTTTGCTGTCTATGTGCTGGAGTGTCCCTGTGGCCTGCGATATGTAGGTAGCACCAAGCTACAGGTCCACAAGCGGATACTCAAGCACATAAGGGCAATCAATAATGGGGATGCCACCTACCCAGTTGCCAGACATTTTGAGGAGAGACACTCCAAAAACTCCATTGATCTCCAAGATTTTGTCTTGGATTCGGTCCTTCCATTTAGCAATGCTTCGTGAATTAGAAACAAAATACATTTTGGAGTTAGACTCTAAGACCCCCAATGGTTTAAATTCTAGTGAGGATTTTTTTACATATCTATGATGCTATTAGTCTGTTCAAACTGTCTTATGATTCGTCGCTGCCTCATTATGAATTGTTTTAACTATCTGTGGTTTTATGATTTAGCACAATTTTGCACATGTGAATCCTTGGCACTTTATTGTAGACATATAGTGATTATTACTACAGCCCACTGGGGCAATATTAGAAATGATGTTTCAACATTTGATCTGTGCAATAAGATATTTGCACATCAAGATGAATAACATGCTTTTATTGTGACAAAAATAGGTTTACATTGGTTTTACTTTTTTCTTAAAGCGAGTATTTATCACACTGGTTGGAACATTGGACTTTAATACTGAGCAGTTGCATCTTTTATATTTATATATTTAATATTTATTTATTTGTTTATATGTATTTATTGGATTGCACATTGCTCAGTTTGCACATATTTATTTATGTGTAGGAATTGTTTACCATTCATGATTATCAGGTTGAACAATACGAGTATTTTCTCTATATCTATTATTTCTTCATCACCAATTGCTGTGTTGTCACTTTAAAAAGGTTATGCCTGCCCCCTTAATGTGTCATGTGATCAAGGCCCCACGAGGGCTGAAACGCGTTATGGCTGGGTGCACGGGTTTGAAATAAATTAAACTGCACCATATTTGGGTTCGCTGTGTCTTTGTTCGAGGAAAAGAACGATAAAGTGACATTTCATGTATGCATATATATATGCATATATATATTCACTGAAAAAACCATAGGTTTCAGACATGTTATAGTTAGCGGAAATTTTACTGATAAAAAACCAATGAAATTCCCCCGTTATAGTTAGTGCAGGCAACTATAACTCACGCGACCGCAATCCTCTGCTGATGCTAATACTGTATTTAGACACTTATTTGCCCATGTCTTCTTCCATAAATTTTTAGCTATACATATATTAGAAATATTTTTTTTTCATAAAGACACATATGTCATCACCAGAAGATTGCGGTCGCGTGAGTTATAGTTGCCTGCACTAACTATAACGGGGGAATTTCATTGGTTTTTTATCAGTAAAATTTCCGCTAACTATAACATGTCTGAAACCTATGGTTTTTTCAGTGAATTTGCAAGGTTTTTTAAATGCTAATTCCTAACTATAACGTGTGTGAAACCTATGGTTTTTTCAGTGAATTTGTACGGTTTTTTAAATGCTAAGTTACTTTACGCCATTCGTGGCGTGCACGCCCACTTAACGCAGTTCGTTCCGTGCACGGTTTTTATCAACTATAATAAGCCCTGTACATTTGGTGGCCTTCGGCCACCAAAAGCACAGGGGGTGGGGTCAATGTGGATAGTGTTTTTTTTATTTCGATTTTATAATTTAATTATATTTTAATGCAAATTTTTTTTATGTCATTTTTTGTAAGCCTTTTTTAAATAATTTATGTACTATATCCTGCATTATGGAAAGGTTTTTTTTTTATGCATTTTTTTCCGTGCGCGTACGGTAAGCTGACGCTACGCGCTTGTAGAATACGCGTACGGTAAGCTGACGCTACGCGCTCTGGACGTAATTAGTGCAGCACGCCTACGTGATACGTGCGTGCCGTACGCGTATACCCGGAAGCAACGTCGCGGTTACGCAGGGGCGTGTAATGCGCATGCGCGATACGTGATACGTGCGTGCCGTACGCGTACACCCGGAAGCAATGTCGCGGTTACGCAGGGGCGTGTAATGCGCATGCGCGAAAGTGACATAAGCGCTGCGTAAGCGCACCGTAAGCGTCACGTGCGCGCACGGTAGGTCATGTGACTTACAAAGAAAACTTTTTATTGGTTGAAATTACTTTCACTTCCAGAAACTTCCCACACCACACCCATTCCCTTCATTACTCCTTGAAAGAACACTTTTCATTGGTTGAAACTACTTTCAGTTCCAGATTCTTCCCACACCACACCCATTCCCCTCATTTCTGCTTGTGATTCTCTAGGAGCAGGAGCTGGATTGACATTGGGATACAATGGCAGAACAGCAGGGCTCTTCTGAGAGTGAGGCCAGCAGCACCACCATGATCCAGAGAAGGAGGAAACAAAAGACTTCTTTTGTATGGGAGTATTTCACTTTTCCAGAGGGGGAGAAAAAGGTGAATGCTCAATTGGTCACTTGCATACTTTGTGATCGTGTTTTATCAAGAGGAAATCCAAGGAAGAAATATTCCTTTGGAAATCACTCTATGAAGAGACACCTTCAGGACAGACACCCAAGGACCTTTGCTCGACATACTGGAGAAAACTCTTCAGTAAGTCACCAGAGCCCAGCCTCAGATGCTCAGCCGAGTACATCATCGGCAGCTCAGCTGAGCCCTTCCTCTGTTGTTGGAGCATCACCTTCTTCTTTTCCTTTGGACATCAACCCTCGATTTGCGAGTGTTGAAATGAGGTGTACAAAATGTGGTGGTCTTATTGTTTTTGGGGAGGTCAGTCTTCCCCTTATTAACAATAAGATAGACCAGCATGTTTGTAGACGCTTATAATACTCCCATTCTTTCTTTCCTCCATCCCTGTATGAACCCAACGGCTCTTATAAGAGCCAACCTTACCTCACAATTTTTTTTATTTTTTTTTAAGCTTTCCTTTTTGCAAATTTTTTTTTACCGTGCGCGCACGGCACGCGTAATTCCGCGAATTTCGCGGAATTCCGCAGGTCACCGTGCGCGTACGCTACGCGCATACGGCGATTTTTCGAAAAAATTTTTTTTTTTATTTTTTCCCTTGAGGGTCCTTCTGGGACCCCCTGACCAAGGCTAGGGGGTCAGGAACTGTCGAGCCTGCCCCCTTTTCACATTATCCACCTTTTTTATTCACCCCCCTGACAGTTCGAGAGAGAAAATGGCGGCCGCCGCTTCCTGATTTCGACCGATTCGAATGTTTACTATGATCTAACAGCCAATCAGAATCGCGCTCGCGCACGGCACCGTACGCGTACCGTAAGCTTACCGTAAGCTTACCGTAAGCGCACGGTAAGCGCACCGTAAGCTGCCACAGATATATATATTGATTTAAAGGCTATTTTCTCAGGATCTACTGAACAGATTTACACCAAACCTACAAAAGGCACTTCCTTGACCTGAGGACTACCTCTCTGCCAAATTTCTAGTAATTCTGTTCAGCCGTTCGGGCTGTAGCCCTGTCTAAAGGTCCTATGGAAAAATGCATGGGAAAAACGTGTTTTGGGACCCCCCTTTTATCTCAGCCCCCGCTTGACGAATCCCCCCGAGACTTTCAGGGTAGGAGCGGAGCATAGCGCCCCACCTATTTTGAGAAATTCGCGAGGATTCGTCGACCGGCGCCAAAGTTATTCAAAATAGAATGTTGAGGTTTTCCTATGGAAAAGGGGTCCTAACTATAACTACCTACTGGCGACCGCCAGTAGGTAATGTGCCTATGTGTGCATGTAGAGAGAGGTAGAGAGGTAGAGTTGTAAAGGTAGATGTGTAGAGGTAGAGTGGTAGAGGTAGAGAGGTAGAGAGTAGTAGAGAGAGGGGTAGAGAGAGGTAGAGAGGTAGAGAGTAGAGAGTGAGTAATAAGGAGTAGATAGTGAGTAGTAGAGAGTAGTAGAGAGTAGTAGAGAGAGTAGCAGAGAGTGAACAGTAGAGAGTAGTAGAGTGAGTAGTAGAGAGTAAGTATTAGAGAGTGAGTTGTAGAGAGTGATTAGTAAGGAGTAGTACTGAGTAGTAGAGAGTGAGTAGTAGAGAGTAGTAGAGAGTGAGTAGTAGAGAGTGAGTAGTAGAGAGTAGTAGAGAGTAGTAGAGAGTGAGTAGTAGAGGGAGTAGTAGAGATTAGTAGTAGAGAGACTAGTAGAGAGTGAGTAGTAGAGAGTAGTAGAGAGTGAGTAGTAGAGTGAGTAGTAGAGTGAGTAGTAGAGAGTGAGTAGTAGAGAGTAGTAGAGAGTGAGTAGTAATGAGTAGTAGAGAGTGAGTAGTAGAGAGTGAGTAGTAGAGAGAGAGTGAGTAGTAGAGAGTAGCAGAGAGTGAGCAGTATAGAGTGAGTAGTAGAGAGAGAGTAGTAGAGAGTAGTAGAGTATTAGATAGTGAGTAGTAGAGAGTAGTGGAGTAGTAGAGAGTGAGTAGTAGAGTGAGTACTAGAGAGTAGTAGAGAGCGAGTAGTAGAGAGCAAGTAGTAGACAGTGTGTAGTAGACAGTGAGTAGTAGAGAGAGTAGTACAGAGTGAGAAGTAGAGAGAGTAAGAGAGAGTGGTAGAGTAGTAGAGAGTGAGTAGTAGAGTGAGTAGTAGAGAGTAGTTGAGAGCGAGTAGTAGAGAGTGAGTAGTGGAGAGTGAGCAGTAGAGAGTGAGTAGTAGAGAGTGAGTAGTAGAGAGTGAGTAGTAGAGAGTAGTAAAGAGTGAGTAGTAGAAAGAGAGAGAGTAGTAGAGAGAGAGTAGTAGAGAGTGAGTAGTAGAGAGTAGTAGATTGAGTAGTAGAGAGTGAGTAGTAGAGAGAGCGTAGTAGACTGAGTATTAGAGTAGTAGAGAGTGAGTGGTAGAGAGTAGCAGAGAGTAGTAGAGTGAGTAGTAGAGAATAGTAGAGAGTAAGTAGTATAGAGAGTAGCATAGAATAGTAGAGAGTGAGTAGTAGAGAGTGAGTAGTAGAGATAGCAGTAGAGAGTAGTAGACTAGTAAAGAGTGAGTAGTAGAGAGTAGTAGAGAGTAAGTAGTATAGAGAGTAGTATAGAGTAGTAGAGAGTGAGTAGTAGAGAGTGAGTAGTAGAGAGTAGTAGAGTATTAGATAGTGAGTAGTAGAGAGTAGTGGAGTAGTAGAGAGTGAGTAGTAGAGTGAGTACTAGAGAGTAGTAGAGAGCGAGTAGTAGAGAGCAAGTAGTAGACAGTGTGTAGTAGACAGTGAGTAGTAGAGAGAGTAGTACAGAGTGAGAAGTAGAGAGAGTAAGAGAGAGTGGTAGAGTAGTAGAGAGTGAGTAGTAGAGTGAGTAGTAGAGAGTAGTTGAGAGCGAGTAGTAGAGAGTGAGTAGTGGAGAGTGAGCAGTAGAGAGTGAGTAGTAGAGAGTGAGTAGTAGAGAGTGAGTAGTAGAGAGTAGTAAAGAGTGAGTAGTAGAAAGAGAGAGAGTAGTAGAGAGAGAGTAGTAGAGAGTGAGTAGTAGAGAGTAGTAGATTGAGTAGTAGAGAGTGAGTAGTAGAGAGAGCGTAGTAGACTGAGTATTAGAGTAGTAGAGAGTGAGTGGTAGAGAGTAGCAGAGAGTAGTAGAGTGAGTAGTAGAGAATAGTAGAGAGTAAGTAGTATATAGAGTAGCATAGAATAGTAGAGAGTGAGTAGTAGAGAGTGAGTAGTAGAGATAGCAGTAGAGAGTAGTAGACTAGTAAAGAGTGAGTAGTAGAGAGTAGTAGAGAGTAAGTAGTATAGAGAGTAGTATAGAGTAGTAGAGAGTGAGTAGTAGAGAGTGAGTAGTAGAGAGTAGTAGAGTATTAGATAGTGAGTAGTAGAGAGTAGTGGAGTAGTAGAGAGTGAGTAGTAGAGTGAGTACTAGAGAGTAGTAGAGAGCGAGTAGTAGAGAGCAAGTAGTAGACAGTGTGTAGTAGACAGTGAGTAGTAGAGAGAGTAGTACAGAGTGAGAAGTAGAGAGAGTAAGAGAGAGTGGTAGAGTAGTAGAGAGTGAGTAGTAGAGTGAGTAGTAGAGAGTAGTTGAGAGCGAGTAGTAGAGAGTGAGTAGTGGAGAGTGAGCAGTAGAGAGTGAGTAGTAGAGAGTGAGTAGTAGAGAGTGAGTAGTAGAGAGTAGTAAAGAGTGAGTAGTAGAAAGAGAGAGAGTAGTAGAGAGAGAGTAGTAGAGAGTGAGTAGTAGAGAGTAGTAGATTGAGTAGTAGAGAGTGAGTAGTAGAGAGAGCGTAGTAGACTGAGTATTAGAGTAGTAGAGAGTGAGTGGTAGAGAGTAGCAGAGAGTAGTAGAGTGAGTAGTAGAGAATAGTAGAGAGTAAGTAGTATAGAGAGTAGCATAGAATAGTAGAGTGAGTAGTAGAGAGTGAGTAGTAGAGATAGCAGTAGAGAGTAGTAGACTAGTAAAGAGTGAGTAGTAGAGAGTAGTAGAGAGTAAGTAGTGTAGAGAGTAGTATAGAGTAGTAGAGAGTGAGTAGTAGAGAGTGAGTAGTAGAGATAGCAGTAGAGAGTAGTAGACTAGTAAAGAGTGAGTAGAGAGTAGTAGAGAGCGAGGAGTAGAGAGTGAGTAGTGGAGAGTGAGTAGTAGAGAGTAGTAGAGAGTGAGTAGTAGAGAGTGAGTAGTAGATAGTGAATAGTAGAGAGTGAGTAGTAGAGAGAGAGTAGTAGAGAGTGAGTAGTAGAGAGTAGTAGAGTGAGTAGTAGAGAGTGAGTAGTTGAGGGAGAGTAGTAGAGAGTAGTAGAGAGTGAGTAGTAGAGTAGTAGCGAGTGAGTGGTAGAGAGTAGTAGAGAGTAGTAGAGTTTGTAGTAGGGAGTAGTAGAGAGTGAGTAGTAGAGAGTGAATAGTAGAGAGTAGTAGTAGAGAGTAGTAGAGAGAGAGTGGTAGAGAGTGAGTAGTAGAGAGTGAGTAGTAGAGAGTAGTAGCGAGTGAGTAGTAGAGAGTGAGTAGTAGAGAGTAGTAGAGTAGTAGAGAGTGAGTAGTAGAGAGAGAGTAGTAGAGAGTAATAGAGAGTGATGTGGTAGAGTAGTAGAGAGTGAGTGGTAGAGAGTATTAGAGAGCAGTAGAGAGTGAGTAGTAGAGAGTAGTAGAGAGAGAGTAGTAAAGAGTGAGTGGTAGAGAGTAGTAGAGAGTGAGTAGTAGAGAGTGAGTAGTAGAGAGTGAGTAGTAGAGAGTGAGTAGTAGAGAGTAGTAGAGAGTGAGTAGTAGAGAGTAGTAGAGAGTGAGTAGTAGTGAGTAAGTTGTAGAGAGTAGAAGAGAGTGAGTCGTAGAGAGTAGCAGTGAGTAGTAGTGAGTGAGATGTAGAGAGTAGTAGAGAGTGAGTAGTAGAGAGTGAGTAGTAGAGAGTGAGTAGTAGAGAGTGAGTAGTAGAGAGTGAGTAGTAGTGAATGAGTATTAGAGAGTACTAGAGAGTGAGTAGTAGAGAGTAGTAGAGAGTGAGTAGCAGAGAGTGAGTAGTAGAGAGTAGTAGAGTAGTAGAGAGTAGTAGAGAGTGAGTAGTAGAGAGTAAGTAGTAGAGCGAGAGTAGTAGAGAGTGAGTAGTAGAGTAGTAGAGAGTAGTCAGTCAGTGTCAGTCAGTGTCAGTCAGTCAGTGTCAGTCAATCAGTGTCAGTCAATCAGTGTCAGTCAGTGTCAGTCAATCAGTGTCAGCCAGTATCAGTCAGTCAGTGTCTGCAATCAGTGCCAGTCAGTGTCAATCAGTCAGTGTCAGTCATTGTCAGTCAGTCAGTGTTAGTCAATCAGTGTCAGTCAGTGTCAGTGTCAGTCAGTGTCAGTCAATCAGTGTCAGACACTGTAAATCATTCAGTGTCAGTCAGTCAGTGTCAGTCACTCAGTGTCAGCTAGAGCAGCTCTGCTGACCTGGTTCTCTGGCTCTAAAGCAGCTCTGCTGACCTGATTTCTATGACTCTACAGCAGTTCTGCTGACCTGATTTCTATGACTCTACAGCAGTTCTGCTGACCTGGTTCTCTGGCTCTAGAGCAGCTCTGCTGACCTAGTTCTTAGGCTACAGAGCAGCTCTGCAGATCTGGTTCTCTTGCTCTACAACAGCTCTGCTGACCTGGTTCTCTGGCTCTAAAGCAGCTCTGCTGACCCGGTTCTATGGCTCTAAAGCAGTTCTGCTGACATAGTTCTCTGGCTCTAGAGCAGCTCTGCTGACCTGGTTCTCTCCCTCTAGAGCAGATCTGCTGACCTGGTTCTCTCCCTCTAAAGCAGCTCTACTGACCTGGTTTCTCTGGCTCTACAGCAGCTCTGCTGACCTGGTTCTTTGGCTCTAGAGCAGCTCTGCTGACCTGGTTCTTAGGCTCTAGAGCCGCTCTGCTGACCTGGCTCTCTGGCTCTAAAGCAGCTCTGCTGGCCTGGTTCTCTGGCTCTAAAGCAGCTCTGCTGGCCTGGTTCTCTGGTTCTAAAGCAGCTCTGCTGACCTGGTTCTCTCCCTCTCAATCAGCTCTGCTGACCTGGTTTCTCTGGCTCTACAGCAGCTCTGCTGACCTGGTTCTCTGGCTCTAGAGCAGCTCTGCTGACCTAGTTCTTAGGGTCTAGTGCAGCTCTGCTGACCTGGCTGTCTGGCTCTACAACAGCTCTGCTGACCTGGTTCTCTGGCTCTAAAGCAGCTCTGCTGACCCAGTTCTATGGCTCTAAAGCATTTCTGCTGACCTGGTTCTCTGGCTGTAGAGCAGCTCTGCTGACCTGGTTTCTTGGCTCTAAAGCAGCTCTGCTGACCTGGTTCTCTCCCTCTAAAGCAGCACTGCAGACCTGGTTCTCTCGCTCTAAAGCAGCTCTACTGACCCGGTTTCTCTGGCTCTACAGCAGCTCTGCTGACCTGGTTCTCTGGCTCTAGAGCAGCTCTGCTGACCCGGTTCTTCGGCTCTAGGACAGCTCTGCTGATCTGGGTCTCTGGCTCTAAAGCAGCTCTGCTGACATGGTTCTATGGCTCTAAAACAGCTCTGCTAACCTGGTTCTCTGGCTCTAGAGCAGCTCTGCTGACCTGGTTCTCTGGCTCTAAAGCAGGTTACTGACCTGGTTCTCTCCCTCTAAATAAGCTCTACTGACCTGGTTCTCTGACTCTAGAGCAGCTCTGCTGACCTGGTTCTATGGCTCTAAAGCAGCTCTGTTGACCTGGTTCTCTCCCTCTAAAGCAGCTCTGCTGACCTGGGTTCTCTGGCTCTAGAGCAGCTCTGCTGACCTGGTTCTCTGGCTCTAAAGCAGCTCTGCTGATCTGGTTCTCTCCCTCTAGAGCAGCTCTGCTGACCTGGTTCTCTCCCTCTAAAGCAGCTCTGCTGACCTAGTTCTCTGGCTCTAGAGCAGCTCTGCTGACCTGGTTTTCTGGCTCTAGAGCACCTCTGCTGACCTGGTTCTTAGGCTCTAGAGCAGCTCTGTTGACCTGGTTATCTGGCTCTAAAGCAGCTCTGCTGACCTGGTTCTATGGCTCTAAAGCAGCTCTGCTGACTTGGTTCTCTGGCTCTAGAGCAGCTCTGCTGGCCTGGTTCTCTGGCTCTAAAGCAGCTCTGCTGACCTAGTTCTTAGACTCTAGTGCAGCTCTGCTGACCTGGTTCTCTGGCTCTACGACAGCTCTGCTGACCTGGTTCTCTGGCTCTAAAGCAGCTCTGCGGACCCAGTTCTATGGCTCTAAAGCAGTTCTGCTGACCTGGTTATCTGGCTCTAGAGCAGCTCTGCTGATCTGGTCCTTTGGCTCTAAAGCAGCTCTGCTGACCTGATTCTCTCCCTCTAAAGCAGCTCTGCTGACCTGGTTCTCTCGCTCTAAAGAAGGTCTACTCACCTGGTTTCTCTGGCTCTACAGCAGCTCTGCTGACCTGGTTCTCTGGCTCTAGAACAGCTCTGCTGACCCGGTTCTTAGGTTCTAGAGCATCTCTGCTGACCCGGTTCTCTGGCTCTAAAGCAGCTCTGCTGACCTGGTTGTATGGCTCTAAAGCAGCTCTGCTGACCTGGTTCTCTGGCTCTAGAGCAGCTCTGCTGACCCGGTTCTCTCCCTCTAGAGCAGATCTGCTGACCTGGTTCTCTCCCTCTAAAGCAGCTCTACTGACCTGGTTTCTCTGGCTCTACAGCAGCTCTGCTGACCTGGTTCTTTGGCTCTAGAGCAGCTCTGCTGACCTGGTTCTTAGGCTCTAGAGCCGCTCTGCTGACCTGGCTCTCTGGCTCTAAAGCAGCTCTGCTGGCCTGGTTCTCTGGCTCTAAAGCAGCTCTGCTGGCCTGGTTCTCTGGTTCTAAAGCAGCTCTGCTGACCTGGTTCTCTCCCTCTCAAGCAGCTCTGCTGACCTGGTTTCTCTGGCTCTACAGCAGCTCTGCTGACCTGGTTCTCTGGCTCTAGAGCAGCTCTGCTGACCTAGTTCTTAGGGTCTAGTGCAGCTCTGCTGACCTGGCTCTCTGGCTCTACAACAGCTCTGCTGACCTGGTTCTCTGGCTCTAAAGCAGCTCTGCTGACCCAGTTCTATGGCTCTAAAGCATTTCTGCTGACCTGGTTCTCTGGCTGTAGAGCAGCTCTGCTGACCTGGTTTCTTGGCTCTAAAGCAGCTCTGCTGACCTGGTTCTCTCCTTCTAAAGCAGCACTGCAGACCTGGTTCTCTCGCTCTAAAGCAGCTCTACTGACCCGGTTTCTCTGGCTCTACAGCAGCTCTGCTGACCTGGTTCTCTGGCTCTAGAGCAGCTCTGCTGACCCGGTTCTTCGGCTCTAGGACAGCTCTGCTGATCTGGGTCTCTGGCTCTAAAGCAGCTCTGCTGATATGGTTCTATGGCTCTAAAACAGCTCTGCTAACCTGGTTCTCTGGCTCTAGAGCAGCTCTGCTGACCTGGTTCTCTGGCTCTAAAGCAGGTTACTGACCTGGTTCTCTCCCTCTAAATAAGCTCTACTGACCTGGTTCTCTGACTCTAGAGCAGCTCTGCTGACCTGGTTCTATGGCTCTAAAGCAGCTCTGTTGACCTGGTTCTCTCCCTCTAAAGCAGCTCTGCTGACCTGGTTTCTCTGGCTCTAGAGCAGCTCTGCTGACCTGGTTCTCTGGCTCTAAAGCAGCTCTGCTGATCTGGTTCTCTCCCTCTAGAGCAGCTCTGCTGACCTGGTTCTCTCCCCCTAAAGCAGCTCTGCTGACCTAGTTCTCTGGCTCTAGAGCAGCTCTGCTGACCTGGTTTTCTGGCTCTAGAGCACCTCTGCTGACCTGGTTCTTAGGCTCTAGAGCAGCTCTGTTGACCTGGTTATCTGGCTCTAAAGCAGCTCTGCTGACCTGGTTCTATGGCTCTAAAGCAGCTCTGCTGACTTGGTTCTCTGGCTCTAGAGCAGCTCTGCTGGCCTGGTTCTCTGGCTCTAAAGCAGCTCTGCTGACCTAGTTCTTAG
The DNA here is from genome assembly GCF_964204655.1 of Triturus cristatus. Classification (NCBI taxonomy): domain Eukaryota; kingdom Metazoa; phylum Chordata; class Amphibia; order Caudata; family Salamandridae; genus Triturus; species Triturus cristatus. The sequence continues at coordinate 308,497,719 of NC_140587.1, read as the reverse complement.
ACTCTAGTGCAGCTCTGCTGACCTGGTTCTCTGGCTCTACGACAGCTCTGCTGACCTAGTTCTCTGCCTCTAGAGCAGCTCTGCTGACCTGGTTCTCTGGCTCTAAAGCAGCTCTGCTGACCTGGAGGCATATTCTCAAGACAGGCGATAAAATTATCGACGCTCTAGCGGCAGAAAACTGCCGCTAAAACGGCGATAATGGGCTTGATAATATGCTCTATGGTATTCCAATTGAAGCTCAGGTTAGATGCCCTTCACATCTAACATGGGCTACAATTGGAATTCTATAGAGCATATTATCAAGCCCATTATCGCCGTTTTAGCAGCAGTTTTCTGCCGCTAAAGCGTAGATAATTTTATCGCCTGTCTTGATAATATGCCCCCTGGTTCTATGGCTCTAAAGCAGCTCTGCTGACCTGGTTCTCTGGCTCCAAAGCAGCTCTGCTGACCTAGTTCTCTGGCTCTAGAGCAGCTCTGCTGACCTGGTTTTCTGGCTCTAGAGCACCTCTGCTGACCTGGTTCTTAGGCTCTAGAGCAGCTCTGTTGACCTGGTTATCTGGCTCTAAAGCAGCTCTGCTGACCTGGTTCTATGGCTCTAAAGCAGCTCTGCTGACTTGGTTCTCTGGCTCTAGAGCAGCTCTGCTGGCCTGGTTCTCAGGCTCTAAAGCAGCTCTGCTGACCTAGTTCTTAGACTCTAGTGCAGCTCTGCTGACCTGGTTCTCTGGCTCTACGACAGCTCTGCTGACCTGGTTCTCTGGCTCTAAAGCAGCTCTGCCGACCCGGTTCTATGGCTCTAAAGCAGTTCTGCTGACCTGGTTATCTGGCTCTAGAGCAGCTCTGCTGATCTGGTCCTTTGGCTCTAAAGCAGCTCTGCTGACCTGATTCTCTCCCTCTAAAGCAGCTCTGCTGACCTGGTTCTCTCGCTCTAAAGAAGGTCTACTGACCTGGTTTCTCTGGCTCTACAGCAGCTCTGCTGACCTGGTTCTCTGGCTCTAGAACAGCTCTGCTGACCCGGTTCTTAGGTTCTAGAGCAGCTCTGCTGACCTGGTTCTCTGGCTCTAAAGCAGCTCTGCTGACCTGGTTGTATGGCTCTAAAGCAGCTCTGCTGACCTGGTTCTCTGGCTCTAGAGCAGCTCTGCTGACCCGGTTCTCTCCTTCTAAAGCAGCTCTACTGACCTGGTTTCTCTGGCTCTAGAGCAGCTCTGCTGACCTGGTCTCTGGCTCTAAAGCTGCTCTGCTGACCTGGTTCTCTCCCTCTAGAGCAGCTCTGCTGACCTGGTTCTGTCCCTCTAAAGCTGCTCCGCTGACCTAGTTCTCTGCCTCTAGAGCAGCTCTGCTGACCTGGTTCTCTGGCTCTAAAGCAGCTCTGCTGACCTGGAGGCATATTCTCAAGACAGGCGATAAAATTATCGACGCTCTAGCGGCAGAAAACTGCCGCTAAAACGGTGATAATGGGCTTGATAATATGCTCTATGGTATTCCAATTGAAGCTCAGGTTAGATGCCCTTCACATCTAACATGGGCTACAATTGGAATTCCATAGAGCATATTATCAAGCCCATTATCGCCGTTTTAGCAGCAGTTTTCTGCCGCTAAAGCGTAGATAATTTTATCGCCTGTCTTGATAATATGCCCCCTGGTTCTATGGCTCTAAAGCAGCTCTGCTGACCTGGTTCTCTGGCTCCAAAGCAGCTTTGCTGACCTGGTTCTCTGCTCTAGAGCAGCTCTGCTAACCTGGGTCTCTGGCTCTAAAGCAGCTCTGCTGACCTGGTTCTCTCCCTCTAAAGAGCTCTGCTGACCTGGTTCTCTCCCTCTAAAGCAGCTCTGCTGACCTTGTTTCTCTGGCTCTACAGCAGCTCTGCTGACCTGGTTCCATGGCTCTAAAGCAGCTCTGCTGACCTGGTTCTCTGGCTCTAAAGCAGCTCTGCTGACCTGGTTCTCTGGCTCTAGAGCAGCTCTGCTGACCTGGTCCCTTTTCTCTAAAGCAGCTCTGCTGACCTGATTCTCTCCCTCTAAAGCAGCTCTACTGACCTGGTTACTCTGGCTGTACAGCAGCTCTGCTGACCTGGTTCTCTGGCTCTAGAACAGCTCTGCTGACCCGGTTCTTAGGTTCTAGAGCAGCTGTGCTGAGCTGGATCTCTGGCTCTAAAGCAGCTCTGCTGACCTGGTTGTATGGCTCTAAAGCAGCTCTGCTGACCTGGTTCTCTGGCTCTAAAGCAGCTCTGCTGACCTGGTTCTCTCCTTCTAAAGCAGCTCTACTTACCTGGTTTCTCTGGCTCTAGAGCAGCTCTGCTGACCTCGTTCTCTGGCTCTAAAGCTGCTCTGCTGACCTGGTCCTCTCCCTCTAGAGCAGCTCTGCTGACCTGGTTATGTCCCTCTAAAGCAGCTCTGCTGACCTGGGGGCATATTCTCAAGACAGACGATTAAATTATCGACGCTCTAGCGGCAGAAAACTGCCGCTAAAACTGCGATAATGGGCTTGATAATATGCTCTATGGTATTTCAATTGAAGCTCAGGTTAGATGCCCTTCACATCTAACATGGGCTTCAATTGGAATTCCATCGAGCATATTATCAAGCCCCTTATCGCCGTTTTAGCGCCAGTTTCCTGCTGCTAAAGCGTTGATAATTTTATTGCCTGTCTTGATAATATGCCCCCTGGTTCTATGGCTCTAAAGCAGCTCTGCTGACCTGGTTCTGTGTCTCCAAAGCAGCTTTGCTGACCTGCTTCTCTCCTCTAGAGCAGCTCGGCTGACCTGGGTCTCTGGCTCTAAAGCAGCTCTGCTGACCTGGTTCTCTCCCTCTAAAGAGCTTTGCTGATCTGGTCCCTTGGCTCTAAAGCAGCTCTGCTGACCTGATTCTCTCCCTCTAAAGCAGCTCTGCTGACCTGGTTCTCTCGCTCTAAAGAAGGTCTACTGACCTGGTTTCTCTGGCTCTACAGCAGCTCTGCTGACCTGGTTCTCTGGCTCTAGAACAGCTCTGCTTACCCGGTTCTTAGGTTCTAGAGCAGCTCTGCTGACCTGGTTCTCTGGCTCTAAAGCAGCTCTGCTGACCTGGTTGTATGGTTCTAAAGCAGCTCTGCTGACCTGGTTCTCTGCCTCTAGAGCAGCTCTGCTGACCCGGTTCTCTCCTTCTAAAGCAGCTCTACTGACCTGGTTTCTCTGGCTCTAGAGCAGCTCTGCTGACCTGGTCTCTGGCTCTAAAGCTGCTCTGCTGACCTGGTTCTCTCCCTCTAGAGCAGCTCTGCTGACCTGGTTCTGTCCCTCTATAGCAGCTCCGCTGACCTAGTTCTCTGCCTCTAGAGCAGATCTGCTGACCTGGTTCTCTGGCTCTAAAGCAGCTCTTCTGACCTGGAGGCATATTCTCAAGACAGGCGATAAAATTATCGACGCTCTAGCGGCAGAAAACTGCAGCTAAAACGATAATGGGCTTGATAATATGCTCTATGGTATTCCAATTGAAGCTCAGGTTAGATGCCCTTCACATCTAACATGGGCTACAATTGGAATTCCATAGAGCATATTATCAAGCCCATTATCGCCGTTTTAGCAGCAGTTTTCTGCCGCTAAAGCGTAGATAATTTTATCGCCTGTCTTGATAATATGCCCCCTGGTTCTATGGCTCTAAAGCAGCTCTGCTGACCTGGTTCTCTGGCTCCAAAGCAGCTCTGCTGACCTAGTTCTCTGGCACTAGAGCAGCTCTGCTGACCTAGTTTTCTGGCTCTAGAGCACCTCTGCTGACCTGGTTCTTAGGCTCTAGAGCAGCTCTGTTGACCTGGTTATCTGGCTCTAAAGCAGCTCTGCTGACCTGGTTCTATGGCTCTAAAGCAGCTCTGCTGACTTGGTTCTCTGGCTCTAGAGCAGCTCTGCTGGCCTGGTTCTCTGGCTCTAAAGCAACTCTGCTGACCTAGTTCTTAGACTCTAGTGCAGCTCTGCTGACCTGGTTCTCTGGCTCTACGACAGCTCTGCTGATCTGGTTCTCTGGCTCTAAAGCAGCTCTGCCGACCCGGTTCTATGGCTCTAAAGCAGTTCTGCTGACCTTGATGAATATAGGCCCCAGCTAGGCCAGCAGGACACAAGGGTTCGCTCTCCTGCAAATGGAATCTACAAGGAAGTTGGCACGGAAACTGCAAAGTACAAAAGCAAAGTTTATTAACCCTTAAGGGTGGTCCTACAACCCATACAACACTCTTCAGTATTGCATAGGGTAGCACAAAGAACTTGCGTACACGGTCCCCTTTTATACACAACAGAGGGGCTCATAAGTGGGTGGATACAACATAGAGCAAAATTCATTACCATTTATGGACATTTTCGATACAGGATCAATAGGTGGGCGGAGTTAACAATTTCCTGAGCCCGCGAAAACATGGTCAAACAAGGACTAACTGATAACAGATGTGGTCAAGTCTGGGCATGCGCCAGACGGACAAAGGGACTATTTATAGACTGTTACTAGGCAGATTACAAGAGCAACTAACACGGAGATAGGACTCTTCTCGTGCCACGCACGTGGAGGCATGACAATACAAAATGGAGTCCAGACTTTGGTCAACATAACGGGAGAAACTCGGTCATATAAGGGGAATTCATGTCTTTAGTGAATGCTTACTCACATCGTTATTTCAATTTTCAACAGACGACCCTTTCAGCATTTACTGAAGACATCCGGTTTGTTAGGATAATCATCGTATATATCAATCTTCATCATTTCCTCTATTTCTTTAGTCAGATGTTTCTGGTAAGTGACATTGGCAATAGCTTTCTTATCAGGAATGCAGAGTGACACACATAGGGAACAGAGTAAAGGACCACATTGAATACAAATGCAACAAGAAAACAAAACTGCCACAATGATACAGAGACCAGTTAAGACCTTCCATCCCCATGTGGTGATCAACGCCCAAAACCATCCAGAAAAGGTCCAAGTACCATTTTCTGTATGGATTTTAGCTGCAATTTTATGCAGTTTATTGATAGCATTATAAACTGATGGCGTGTGGTCAGGAATAAACACGCAACAACTACTTCCGATAATTTTACAAGCTCCACCTCGGTCAGCTAACATAACATCTAACACCATGCGATTCTGCAATGCAACAATTCTAGTAATTTGTAATTCTTCCGTAAGATTCCCAAGAGCAGCAGCGGTTTGATTTGTCACAGCCTCTACCACTCTTGTTAACCTTCGAACTTTCCTACTATTTAGGGCAGCTCCGACAAAGAAAAACAATCCTAAATTAAAATCAATATACTGCTGCAGACTGGTGTCAGTCTGGTTCACGTCATCAATCGATAGAGTACGTTTATACCTATTTACAGTCACATTATTCAACAACTTCAAATCTTTATGATAAGATGCAGGCGCCAAGAATACAGGGGGTAATAGGAATGCTACATAACATACTCCAGACCAACCAGCTGGCAAACGGTAATAACCTTTATTTCCACATACGAAGTATGTATTATGAGATGCTAAGAAGGTACTGTTATTCAATCCGTCGATATTTAGAATAGTGATGCAATCACTAACACCAACAGGAATATAACCCACACTCTGGACACACAGGTCCGCTTGAGCTTGTGCCACTTGAATCACAAATCGGTCTTTCCCCACAGTGTCTCTGGTGTTCGTGAAAATATAAGGAATCGATTCATTGTCTGGTCGATACTCTTCCCATTCCCAAATTGTCCCATTCGCTTGCGGATATCCATCTTTATCCTGATGACATTCCCTATTAAGTCTGAAGAGTAATCGTCCCACTGTAGGTTTCCGGGTGGCAAAAAGCAAGGTGTACCATGCTCTACAGGAGCCGTTATGAGAGAAAGGAAGAGGTATGAACGGAGTTCCTCCTTTCTTCTGGTGAGCTGGCATCATACCACATATCCAACAGTTCGTAGCATTGGTGGCAACATGGGTGTGATGCAACATCTGGATGAAAGTGTTATTCAAATAAGACTGACGATGCTTCAACTCTTGATACGGTAGTGTATAGAAGTAGTGCTCCTCAGGCACTGGAGTAGTCAAGACAAGTAACTTTCGAGCAGGAGTCACATCCTCCACAAACCATGTGGTTATCCCAACAATAGCTACTGTAAACATAAAACCTGTTGCACAAAGGATTTTCTTTTTCTCCATGTCAGAATAAAAAATCAATATCTTCCTGAAACTAAAAGGTTGTCAGAACTCTTCCCCTTAGGCAGCGGTTGATTTCTTCACCAACGGGCCAAGACGGGTGTCGCTACACTAATGCAGGGCTGACCCCCCCCCCTTGCCTCATTGGCTCTCCATTTCACTAACCCAAGGGCCGTTCTGACAATGTGTCCTGAAACTGAAGAATTCACTTCCTCGGTCTGAGATGATATCGCCTTCCTCCAGGAATCACGTGGTCCGGAAAGAGCTCCTTAGTGTCGTTCGGTTCCACAGCACGGCCTTTCTCTGCAGTCAGAATTTCTCGATGGTCGGTCAATACAGCAGGCTCCACCAATCCGGGCGGCACTTTGCGACAGTGCAGGGAATGAATCCAATTCTTTCGGTTGGAAACCCGCACAGCCGTCCTTGTTGCAAGTAGGACCTGCTCAGGACCAACCCATCTCGGCTCCAAGCTGTTCGTCCTTTCAAAAATCTTCACCATGACATAGTCTCCAGGCCGGAGACTGTGACCTTCGCCGGTGGACCGATCAGGGAGCGCCTCCCGGACCTGTTGATGAATAGAAACCAAGTTATCCGTTAACTGTGCCAGATAATCATTCATCATTACACAAGGTACATCATACACAGCCTTAGGTCGTGGTGGACCCCAAATATTCATTGGGCGTCCAAAAACAATCTTGTACGGTGTAAGACCAGTTCGAGAGTGCGGTATCGATCTAATTGACAATAATGCCAGCGGTAAAGCATCTGGCCAAGTCAAAGACGTCGAAGCTTGGATTTTAGCGATCTTGAGCTTCAGTGTACCATTATACTTCTCGACTAGTCCTGCAGACTGAGGGTGAAACACTGCGTGAAACTTCTGGGTGATGCCCAGACCCTTCAGAACATACTTTATAACATCCGCTATAAAGTGGGGTCCGTTATCACTCCACAGCAGTCTACAAACACCATATCGGGGGAAGAACTCCTTCAATAGCATCTTGGCGGTAGTCATTGCAGTATTGTCTTTCGTAGGGTATGCCTCGACCCATTTACTAAAGGCACATACCATTACTAGAACATACTTCAAATTGTTACAGCGCTCAAGCTGGATGTAATCCATCTGCAAAACCTCAAAGGGTGCAGTAGGTGTCGCAAATCCTCCTGCTGGAGTTCGAGTACCCTTTCCTGGGTTGTACCTCAGGCAAATCATACAGGTCTGCACCACCCTCTTTGCCGTGCTAGCAATCTCTGGATGCTCCCAGACTTGGGTAAGCAATTTTACAATTGCGGAAGCTCCAACATGTGCTAGCCCATGTGCCATCTGAACCATAGGTTGTACAAAAGCTGTGGGTAACTTCCATCTATCCATCTGCTTATTTCTCCAACAACCCTCATCATCCAATTCTCCATCATTGGACCATTGCTCCCGTTCTTTGTCAGAAGCGATCCTCTGTATTTCCAGCACCTCTCTTTTCGCATCGTACCATCTTTCTACCTGCGACTTTACTACATACTTGGCAGTAGCACCGGGCTGCATCGCAGTCTCCCGTGCCACCCGGTCTGCCAAAGCATTTCCTTCTCCAACTTTATCAACTACTTTCTTATGGGCACTACATTTAATGATAGCAATTTTCCTCGGATATGTCAATGCAGTTAAAAGGTTGTGAACTAACTCTCCATGCATTATTTGTACTCCATGCGACGTCAGAAACCCTCTCTCCTTCCAGAGTAGGCCGAAATTGTGCGCTACTCCGAAAGCATAGCGGTTATCTGTATAAACATTCACACACAATCCTGTACTGAGCTCACATGCTCGTGTTAATGCTATCAGTTCCGCTGCTTGAGCTGATTTCTGTGGTATGCGTGCTGTCTCCACTATTGTTTGCAATGTGGTAATTGCATACGCTGCTGAAGTCGTACCATCTGGTAGCTTCAGGCATGATCCGTCCACCCACAGTTCTCCATCTACATCTGGAAAGGGCGTATCCTGGAGATCAATACGACCCTTTGTTTGTTCCTCAGTCACAAGAATACAATCATGTGCTTTCCGTGCCTCAGACTGAGCTTCCGGGAACGGCAACAATGTAGCCGGGTTTAACGTTACACACCTCTTTAACGTAATATGAGGAGCCAAAAGCATCAGCTCATATCCCGTTAAACGTGCACTGGTCAAATGCTGCGTCTTTGTCTGATTAAGCAGGGCATCAACAGCATGGGGGACTAATACCAACAGCTTATGAGATAACACAATTCCCTCGCTTTGGCGTATTGACACAGCTGTCGCCGCAACCGAGCGAAAACAACCAGGCAATGCTCGGGCAACAGGATCAAGTACAGCCGAAAAATATGCACAAGGGCGCTGCTTGTCGCCGTGCATCTGCACTAAAACTGATAATGCACATCCATCTTTCTCATGCACATACAGCGAAAAAGGTTTTGTATAATCAGGGGTCCCTAACACTGGTGCTGAACAAAGGGCCTGTCGCAATTTCTGGAAGGCAGTGTCACACTCATTGGACCAAGGAAGCGGAATAGGTGTGTCTTTTGTCAAAAGGGCTAACAATGGCTTGGCTATGTGTGAAAAACCTAGTATCCATTGCCTACAAAAAGAAACAAGACCCAAAAATGCACGCACGTCCTTCTGCGTGGAAGGCACTGGCGTGTCCAAAATTACTTGAATACGATCTGGTGTGAGTGCACGCCCCTCCTTAGACAAAAGGTGACCCAGATAAGTCACCTTTGGTCTACAGAACTGCAATTTTTTCCTCGACACTTTGTGATTGTGAGATGCCAGAAAGGAAAGCAAGGATAACGTGCTTTTCTCACACAGCTCCGGAGTGTCAGCTGCAAACAAGATGTCATCGACATATTGAATGAGGGCGACACCCTCGGGCAGAACAAAGGAGTCCAATTGTCTTTTCAAAGCTTGACTGTAAATGCTAGGGCTTTCTGTGTAGCCCTGAGGAACTCTACAAAATCGATAAGACCTATTATTCAGAGTGAAACCAAAAAGGTATCGACTATCGGGATGAATAGGAATCGAAAAGAAAGCATTTTTCAAATCAATGACTGAAAACGTCGTCGCCGTAAGCGGGACCAAAGTAAGCAACGTCGTGATATCAGAAACCACTGGATACTGAGGTATCACGATCCTATTTACTTCCCTCAAATCAATTATAAACCGATAAACTTTGGCATCCGTATCCTTCTTCAAAATGGGTAGAATCGGACTATTACAGACGTTGTAGGGAACTTCCTCCACTACTCCCACCTTAATCAAATCCTGCACAATCTGTATAAGGGCCTCCTCCCCCTCCTGGAAAATACGATACTGCGGGAGGCGTGGTAACACCGCCCCCTCCTTGACACTAATATGGACAGGCGGAATCACCATCTGTCCTACATCGGTATCCGAAATGGCCCACAAAGTACGGGGGAGAGTTGCTAACACGGTATCCTCTGCAACCACACACATCCGTTCAGACAGAGGGTGATTATCATTTAATATCACACGCACACCAGCGGGGGAGCAGCGGATCGTAGCTCTGAAGTGCTTGAGCATATCAAGACCCATAATGTTGTCCGGCGTGTTCGGGGCAAGCAAAAACGGACAGGGTGCAGAAAAAGAATCAACCTGAAATGTGAGGGGTCGAGAAAGAGGGCTTCGGGAGAGCGTACCGTCAAACCCTACCGATGTAACCATTAAGCCAGATGGGGGAGCCCTCGGAACCAATTGTTTAGACAGCGCACTACGAGTCGCTCCTGTATCTACTAGGAACTGATCAGTAGAACCCAAAACCTCCGCTGATACATAAGGACCCTTCTGATCAACCGGCACCTCAACTGATTCTAACCCCCATCCAACGCATTCCTATGCATGCTGTGAATCATGGTACCCAGAGCGGTCGGTCCCTGACACTTGGTACTGGTTCTGTCGATCAAAGACATTAGGTCTATTTCGTTGCTGCCCGGCAGGTTCAAAGCGAGCGTGATCATTAGAATTCCCTCTAAAATTCGAAAAACCCCCTCTACCTCTCGGTCCACCCTCATTATGCCCCTGACGCGATGCATACAACGCCGGGCAATCTCTGGCCCAATGTCCCGATTGTTTACAATACGCACATTGATTCCTATTCAAATCAGATCGGCCCAAAGGAGGACCATAAGATCCTCCCCTACCTCTATTGATACCCCGACGAGGCGGACCATACACTTGCGCTAACATCACCTTCGTTTTTAAATCTTTCGACTTCTTCTCCTCCTGCCCCTTCGCTTCTTGCTCCTGACGCTCATAATACTGAGCTATAGTCAGGAGGGCTGTCGGGGACGCAGTGGACCAAGAACTTTCACTCGCTTTTAGGCGGGCTGCTATTGCCGGTAATAAATTCGCCACATATTTATCAGCAAAAAGGTGTCGACCCGTATCATCCGTAAGGGACTGACCACTAAAATCATGAAACGTCTCCTCAAAGCGCGTAAAGAAATCTGCAACTGATTCATCAACTTTCTGTTTACACGAGGCTAACATGTTCCAGTCAATCTTTTTAGGGGGAATGATTGTTTTTAACTTGGTCAAAATAGCAGCGGGGAGATCTAGGATAATCTGAGGTGGTTTCTGCGCGGGCTTCCTCTCCCTATCCTCATCCTCAAGTTCAGACCACCGGGCCTTAAAAGCGGCAACATCGTCCACCTTCCGTACGGATCGCCACATATCCGGTGGTAAAATAAGCCCAAAGAACAGATCTATATCTGCTAAGGTCATAGTACAAGAATTCAAGGCCCCCTCGACTTCTTCGTAAAAGGCCGCTGGATTCTTGCGGGGATCAGGCAACGCATTCTTTAATGCCATAACGTCAGCCCTATGCCAGGGAGTATAAACCCAATTGTACACAAAATATCCTTTAGCGTCAGCGGAGGTAATATCCGCACTAGTTCCCGCTCCTTTAGGAGGAACATACAAAGGTGCCGCCTCTCGCATTGGTTTAGCATGCACTAGGTCGCTCTTATCTGAGTGGGAGGTAGATGACTGGTCATCACCGACACGTGAATCCGACTGCTTTTCCTCCTCTGCTTTTAGGCGCGCTCTCTCTTTAAGGTCACTCGTTGCGTCCCGCAATGCAAACAGCCGTCGAGCCGCATCAGGCGCCTTAGAGGGAGAAAAAACACCGTTACTCAATGCTTTAGCATCTAATATTACATCATCAGGCTCAAAAACTGCCGAATATTTCCGAAAGACAGTAATCACTTCATCAGAAAAGTGGCCCAAAAAGTACAACTTCTCTCTATCCTGCCACGTTTCCCAAGAGTCCAACAATTCAGCGAGGGATAACTTGCCCTTAAGTGCACGATAGGAAACTTGCCGAAGCTCACCCATTCGGTCAACCGATAACATGGTCCGCGTGTCTACCTTACCCGACGCCGATCCAGAATCCTGTGGCCTCGGGGCAGACGCGCCAACATAAGGGGGCGGAGAGCGATCTAGTAAATAAAAATCATCGTCAAGATTAGTAAGGACAGGATAAAGTGACTGACGGACAGCATATTGACCCGAGACTTGCAGCCTACGCTCTTTCTCTTGTCTCTCCGTCTGTTCTCTTTCCTCCCGACGCTTCGCTTCCTGTGCTCGCACATGATCATTCTTCCGTTGCTCTTTATCAAACAGCGCTTTCTCACGTTTCTCTCGCTCACGCACTTCCTTCACCCATAATCGCACACATTCAAACATGTCTTGCCGAGCACGCCGTTTACACATACACTGTTCCACATACTCAATCTTACGCATATCAAATGATCCATACAAAGGCCATCGTAACTCAGGATCCTTCTTGGTGTATTTCCTCCATACTGTGCTGTACATTATAGAGGAAAGACCATGCTTCACATACATATACCTATTAGGAGTCCCCTCTGGGGGAGCTGGAGCAGATTCCTCGAGGTTTAACCGGTTTCCAAAGCAGCAGCACCACTTACGGAGTGCGCTAAAAGCAGGCATGCTCAAAAATAATGCAAAATATGCAGTATTATCAAAAAATGGCACTTAAACGTTGTGCCGTTCGAAGTTACACAACTTCGGAGAAATATCTCCACATTACCTGCCTATATGTGTTGCAACGCATATATTCTCACAATAATCAATACAAGATATGACCGGTCATCACAAATCAAACTCAAATAGCCAAACCCGGCTTCAAAAACTCGGAGCAAGTACCGTATAGCGGTTCTTACCAATCAAGAGTGTCCAGATTCCAACTGCCAAGCTCCACAATTCGCCCAAACGGCTGTCACGGCAGGACCGACAGAAGAGGTCTCAGTCGAGGACCGGCGCTACCCAGATGGTCAGCTCGGAAGGGGAGGAAGAAAACCTCGGGATGCCAGGACTAAAGTGCCTCTGGCAGTGATCACATCCCCGGCCAAATTCCTCACCTTCGTCACGACCAGTCCTTCGAGCATTCGAGTCGCCGATGAGCCCCACGTGACGGGCGCCAATTGATGAATATAGGCCCCAGCTAGGCCAGCAGGACACAAGGGTTCGCTCTCCTGCAAATGGAATCTACAAGGAAGTTGGCACGGAAACTGCAAAGTACAAAAGCAAAGTTTATTAACCCTTAAGGGTGGTCCTACAACCCATACAACACTCTTCAGTATTGCATAGGGTAGCACAAAGAACTTGCGTACACGGTCCCCTTTTATACACAACAGAGGGGCTCATAAGTGGGTGGATACAACATAGAGCAAAATTCATTACCATTTATGGACATTTTCAATACAGGATCAATAGGTGGGCGGAGTTAACAATTTCCTGAGCCCGCGAAAACATGGTCAAACAAGGACTAACTGATAACAGATGTGGTCAAGTCTGGGCATGCGCCAGACGGACAAAGGGACTATTTATAGACTGTTACTAGGCAGATTACAAGAGCAACTAACACGGAGATAGGACTCTTCTCGTGCCACGCACGTGGAGGCATGACAATACAAAATGGAGTCCAGACTTTGGTCAACATAACGGGAGAAACTCGGTCATATAAGGGGAATTCATGTCTTTAGTGAATGCTTACTCACATCGTTATTTCAATTTTTAACAACCTGGTTCTCTGGCTCTAGAGCAGCTCTGCTGATCTGGTCCTTTGGCTCTAAAGCAGCTCTGCTGACCTGATTCACTCCCTCTAAAGCAGCTCTGCTGACCTGGTTCTCTCGCTCTAAAGAAGGTCTACTGACCTGGTTTCTCTGGCTCTACAGCAGCTCTGCTGACCTGGTTCTCTGGCTCTAGAACAGCATCTAACATGGGCTACAATTGGAATTCCATAGAGCATATTATCAAGCCCATTATCGCCGTCTTAGCAGCAGTTTTCTGCCGCTAAAGCGTAGATAATTTTATCGCCTGTCTTGATAATATGCCCCCTGGTTCTATGGCTCTAAAGCAGCTCTGCTAACCTGGGTCTCTGGCTCTAAAGCAGCTCTGCTGACCTGGTTCTCTCCCTCTAAAGAGCTCTGCTGACCTGGTTCTCTCCCTCTAAAGCAGCTCTGCTGACCTTGTTTCTCTGGCTCTACAGCAGCTCTGCTGACCTGGTTCTATGGCTCTAAAGCAGCTCTGCTGACCTGGTTCTCTGGCTCTAGAGCAGCTCTGCTGACCTGGTCCCTTTTCTCTAAAGCAGCTCTGGTGACCTGATTCTCTCCCTCTAAAGCAGCTCTACTGACCTGGTTTCTCTGGCTGTACAGCAGCTCTGCTGACCTGGTTCTCTGGCTCTAGAACAGCTCTGCTGACCCGGTTCTTAGGTTCTAGAGCAGCTGTGCTGAGCTGGATCTCTGGCTCTAAAGCAGCTCTGCTGACCTGGTTGTATGGCTCTAAAGCAGCTCTGCTGACCTGGTTCTCTGGCTCTAAAGCAGCTCTGCTGACCTGGTTCTCTCCTTCTAAAGCAGCTCTACTTACCTGGTTTCTCTGGCTCTAGAGCAGCTCTGCTGACCTGGTTCTCTGGCTCTAAAGCTGCTCTGCTGACCTGGTCCTCTCCCTCTAGAGCAGCTCTGCTGACCTGGTTATGTCCCTCTAAAGAAGCTCTGCTGACCTGGGGGCATATTCTCAAGACAGACGATTAAATTATCGACGCTCTAGCGGCAGAAAACTGCCGCTAAAACGGCGATAATGGGCTTGATAATATGCTCTATGGTATTCCAATTGAAGCTCAGGTTAGATGCCCTTCACATCTAACATGGGCTTCAATTGGAATTCTATCGAGCATATTATCAAGCCCATTATCGCCGTTTAAGCGGCAGTTTCCTGCTGCTAAAGCGTTGATAATTTTATCGCCTGGCTTGATAATATGCCCCCTGGTTCTATGGCTCTAAAGCAGCTCTGCTGACCTGGTTCTGTGTCTCCAAAGCAGCTTTGCTGACCTGCTTCTCTCCTCTAGAGCAGCTCGGCTGACCTGGGTCTCTGGCTCTAAAGCAGCTCTGCTGACCTGGTTCTCTCCCTCTAAAGAGCTCTGCTGACCTGGTTCTCTGCCTCTAAAGCAGCTCTGCTGACCTTGTTTCTCTGGCTCTACAGCAGCTCTGCTGACCTGGCTCTATGGCTCTAAAGCAGCTCTGCTGACCTGGTTCTCTGGCTCTAAAGCAGCTCTGCTGACCTGGTTCTCTGGCTCTAGAGCAGCTCTGCTGACCTGGTCCCTTGGCTCTAAAGCAGCTCTGCTGACCTGATTCTCTCCCTCTAAAGCAGCTCTGCTGACCAGGTTCTCTCGCTTTAAAGCAGCTCTACTGACCTGGTTTCTCTGGCTCTACAGCAGCTCTGCTGACCTGGTTCTCTGGCTCTAGAACAGCTCTGCTGACCCGGTTCTTACGTTCTAGAGCAGCTGTGCTGACCTGGATCTCTGGCTCTAAAGCAGCTCTGCTGACCTGGTTGTATGGCTCTAAAGCAGCTCTGCTGACCTGGTTCTCTGGCTCTAAAGCAGCTCTGCTCACCTGGTTCTCTCCCTCTAAAGCAGCTCTACTGACCTGGTTTCTCTGGCTCTAGAGCAGCTCTGCTGACCTGGTTCTCTGGCTCTAAAGCTGCTCTGCTCACCTGGTCCTCTCCCTCCAGAGCAGCTCTGCTGACCTGGTTATGTCCCTCTAAAGCAGCTCTGCTGACCTAGTTCTCTGCCTCTAGTGCAGCTCTGCTGACCTGGTTCTTTGGCTCTAAAGCAGCTCTGCTGACCTGGGGGCATATTCTCAAGAAAGACGATTAAATTATCCACGCTCTAGCGGCAGAAAACTGCCGCTAAAACGGTGATAATGGGCTTGATAATATGCTCTATTGTATTCCAATTGAAGCTCAGGTTAGATGCCCTTCACATCTAACATGGGCTTCAATTGGAATTCCATCGAGCATATTATCAAGCCCATTATCACCGTTTTAGCGGCAGTTTCCTGCCGTTAAAGCGTTGATAATTTTATCGCCTGTCTTGATAATATGCCCCCTGGTTCTATGGCTCTAAAGCAGCTCTGCTGACCTGGTTCTGTGGCTCCAAAGCAGCTTTGCTGACCTGCTTCTCTCCTCTAGAGCAGCTCTGCTGACCTGAGTCTCTGGCTCTAAAGAAGCTCTGCTGACCTGGTTCTCTCCCTCTAAAGAGCTCTGCTGACCTGGTTCTCTCCCTCTAAAGCAGCTCTGCTGACCTTGTTTCTCTGGCTCCACAGCAGCTCTGCTGACCTGGTTCTATGGCTCTAAAGCAGCTCTGCTGACCCGGTTCTATGGCTCTAAAGCAGATCTGCTGACCTTGTTCTCTGGCTCTAGAGCAGCTCTGCTGACCTGGTTCCTTGGCTCTAAAGCAGCTCTGCTGACCTGGTTCTCTCCCTCTAAAGCAGCACTGCAGACCTGGTTCTCTCGCTCTAAAGCAGCTCTACTGACCTGGTTTCTCTGGCTCTACAGCAGCTCTGCTGACCTGCTTCTCTGGCTCTAGAGCAGCTCTGCTGACCCGGTTCTTAGGCTCTAGGACAGCTCTGCTGATCAGGGTCTCTGGCTCTAAAGCAGCTCTGCTGACATGGTTCTATGGCTCTAAAACAGCTCTGCTGACCTGGTTCTCTGGCTCTAGAGCAGCTCTGCTGACCTGGTTCTCTGGCTCTAAAGCAGCTCTACTGACCTGGTTCTCTCCCTCTAAATAAGCTCTACTGACCTGGTTCTCTGCCTCTAGAGCAGCTCTGCTGACCTGGTTCTATGGCTCTAAAGCAGCTCTGCTGACCTGGTTCACTGGCTCTAGAGCAGCTCTGTGACCTGGTTCTCTGGCTCTGAAGCAGCTCTGTTGACCTTGTTCTCTCCCTTTAAAGCGGCTCTGCTGACCTGATTTCTCTGGCTCTAGAGCAGCTCTGCTGACCTGGTTCTCTGGCTCTAAAGCAGCTCTGCTGATCTGGTTCTCTCCCTCTAGAGCAGCTCTGCTGACCTGGTTCTCTCCCTCTAAAGCAGCTCTGCTGACCTAGTTCTCTGGCTGTACAGCAGCTCTGCTGACCTGGTTTTCTGGCTCTAGAGCAGCTCTGCTGACCTGGTTCTTAGGCTCCAGAGCAGCTCTGTTGACCTGGTTCTCTGGCTCTAAAGCAGCTCTGCTGACCTGGTTCTATGGCTCTAAAGCAGCTCTGCTGACTTGGTTCTCTGGCTCTAGAGCAGCTCTGCTGACCTGGTTCTCTGGCTCTAAAGCAGCTCTGCTTACCTAGTTCTTAGACTCTAGTGCAGCTCTGCTGACCTGCTTCTCTGGCTCTACAACAGCTCTGCTGACCTGGTTCTCTGGCTCTAAAGCAGCTCTGCTGACCCGGTTCTATGGCTCTAAAGCAGTTCTGCTGACCTGGTTCTCTGGCTCTAGAGCAGCTCTGCTGACCTGGTTCCTTGGCTCTAAAGCAGCTCTGCTGACCTGGGTCTCTCCCTCTAAAGCAGCACTGCAGACCTGGTTCTCTCGCTTTAAAGCAGCTCTACTGACCTGGTTTCTCTGGCTCTACAGCAGCTCTGCTGACCTGGTTCTCTGGCTCTAGAACAGCTCTGCTGACCCGGTTCTTAGGTTCTAGAGCAGCTGTGCTGACCTGGATCTCTGGCTCTAAAGCAGCTCTGCTGACCTGGTTGTATGGCTCGAAAGCAGCTCTGCTGACCTGGTTCTCTGGCTCTAAAGCAGCTCTGCTGACCTGGTTCCCTCCCTCTAAAGCAGCTCTACTGACCTGGTTTCTCTGGCTCTAGAGCAGCTCTGCTGACCTGGTTCTCTGGCTCTAAAGCTGCTCTGCTGACCTGGTCCTCTCGCTCTAGAGCAGCTCTGCTGACCTGGTTCTGTCCCTCTAAAGCAGCTCTGCTGACCTAGTTCTCTGCCTCTAGAGCAGCTCTGCTGACCTGGTTCTCTGGCTCTAAAGCAGCTCTGCTGACCTGGGGGCATATTCTCAAGACAGACGATTAAATTATCGACGCTCTAGCGGCAGAAAACTGCCGCTAAAACGGCGATAATGGGCTTGATAATATGCTCTATGGTATTCCAATTGAAGCTCAGGTTAGATGCCCTTCACATGTAACATGGGTTTCAATTGGAATTCCATCGAGCATATTATCAAGCCCATTATCGCCGTTTTAGCGGCAGTTTCCTGCCGCTAAAGCGTTGATAATTTTATCGCCTGGCTTGATAATATGCCCCCTGGTTCTATGGCTCTAAAGCAGCTCTGCTGACCTGGTTCTGTGGCTCTAAAGCAGCTCTGCTGACCTGGTTCTCTGGCTCTAAAGCAGATCTGCTGACCTGGTTCTCTGGCTCTAGAGCAGCTCTGCTTACCTGATCCCTTGGCTCTTAAGCAGCTCTGCTGACCTGATTCTCTCCCTCTAAAGCAGCTCTGCTGACCTGGTTCTCTTGCTCTAAAGCAGCTCTACTGACCTGGTTTCTCTGGCTCTACAGCAGCTGTGCTTACCTGGTTCTCTGTCTCTAGAACAGCTCTGCTGACCCGGTTCTTAGATTCTAGAGCAGCTCTGCTGACTTGGATCTCTGGCTCTAAAGCAGCTCTGCTGACCTGGTTGTATGGCTCTAAAGCAGCTCTACTGACCTGGTTTCTCTGGCTCTAGAGCAGCTCTGCTGACCTGGTTCTCTGGCTCTAAAGCCGCTCTGCTGACCTGGTTCTCTCCCTCTAGAGCAGCTCTGCTGACCTGGTTCTCTCCCTCTAAAGCAGCTCTACTGACCTGGTTTCTCTGGCTCTACAGCAGCTCTGCTGACCTGGTTCTCTGGCTCTAGAGCAGCTCTGCTGACCTGGTTCTTAGGCTCTAGAGCAGCTCTGCTGACCTGGTTCTCTGGCTCTAAAGCAGCTCTGCTGACCCAGTTCTATGGCTCTAAAGCAGTTCTGCTGACCTGGTTCTCTGGCTCTAGAGCAGCTCTGCTGACCTGGTCCTTTGGCTCCAAAGCAGCTCTGCTGACCTGGTTCTCTCCCTCTAAAGCAGCTCTGCTGACCTGGTTCTCTCGCTCTAAAGCAGCTCTACTGACTTGATTTTTCTGGCTCGACAGCAGCTCTGCTGACCTGGTTCTCTGGCTCTAGAGCAGCTCTGCTGACCCGGTTCTTAGGCTCTAGAGCAGCTCTGCTCACTTGGTTCTCTGGCTCTAAAGCAGCTCTGCTGACCTGGTTCTATGGCTCTAAAGAAGCCCTGCTGACCTGGTTCTCTGGCTCTAGAGCAGCTCTGATGACCTCGTTCTCTGGCTCTAAAGCAGCTCTGATGACCTGGTTCTCTCGCTCTAAAGCAGCTCTACTGACCTGATTTCTCTGGCTCAACAGCAGCTCTGCTGACCTGGTTCTCTGGCTCTAGAGCAGCTCTGCTGACCCAGTTCTTAGGCTCTAGAGCAGCTCTGCTCACGTGGTTCTCTGGCTCTAAAGCAGCTCTGCTGACCTGGTTCTATGGCTCTAAAGAAGCCCTGCAGACCTGGTTCTCTCCCTCTAAAACAGCTCTGCTGACCTAGTTCTCTGCCTCTAGAGCAGCGGCGCTGCTAACCTGGTTCTATGACTCTAAAGCAGCTCTGCTGACCTGGTTCTCTGGCTCTAGAGCAGTTCTGCTGACATGATTCTCTGGCTCTAGAGCAGCTCTGCTGACCTGGTTCTCTCCCTCTAGAGCAGCTCTGCTGACCTGGTTCTCTCCCTCTAAAGCAGCTTTACTGACCTGGTTTCTCTGGCTCTACAGCAGCTCTGCTGACCTGGTTCTCTGGCTCTAAAGCAGCTCTGCTGATCTGGTTCTCTCCCTGTAGAGCAGCTCTGCTGACCTGGTTCTCTCCCTCTAAAGCAGCTCTGCTGACCTATTTCTCTGGCTCTGCAGCAGCTCTGCTGACCTGGTTTTCTGGCTCTAGAGCAGCTCTGCTGACCTAGTTCTTAGACTCTAGTGCAGCTCTGCTGACCTGCTTCTCTGGCTCTACAACAGCTCTGCTGACCTGGTTCTCTGGCTCTAAAGCAGCTCTGCTGACCCGGTTCTATGGCTCTAAAGCAGTTCTGCTGACCTGGTTCTCTGGCTCTAGAGCAGCTCTGCTGACCTGGTTCCTTGGCTCTAAAGCAGCTCTGCTGACCTGGTTCTCTCCCTCTAAAGCAGCACTGCAGACCTGGTTCTCTCGCTTTAAAGCAGATCTACTGACCTGGTTTTTCTGGCTCTACAGCAGCTCTGCTGACCTGGTTCTCTGGCTCTAGAACAGCTCTGCTGACCCGGTTCTTAGGTTCTAGAGCAGCTGTGCTGACCTGGATCTCAGGCTCTAAAGCAGCTCTGCTGACCTGGTTGTATGGCTCGAAAGCAGCTCTGCTGACCTGGTTCTCTGGCTCTAAAGCAGCTCTGCTGACCTGGTTCTCTCCCTCTAAAGCAGCTCTACTGACCTGGTTTCTCTGGCTCTAGAGCAGCTCTGCTGACCTGGGTCTCTGGCTCTAAAGCTGCTCTGCTGACCTGGTCCTCTCCCACTCTAGAGCAGCTCTGCTGACCTGGTTCTGTCCCTCTAAAGCAGCTCTGCTGACCTAGTTCTCTGCCTCTAGAGCAGCTCTGCTGACCTGGTTCTCTGGCTCTAAAGCAGCTCTGCTGACCTGGGGGCATATTCTCAAGACAGACGATTAAATGATCGACGCTCTAGCGGCAGAAAACTGCCGCTAAAACGGCGAAAATGGGCTTGATAATATGCTCTATGGTATTCCAATTGAAGCTCAGGTTAGATGCCCTTCACATCTAACATGGGCTTCAATTGGAATTCCATCGAGCATATTATCAAGCCCATTATCGCCGTTTTAGCGGCAGTTTCCTGCCGCTAAAGCGTTGATAATTTTATCGCCTGGCTTGATAATATGCCCCCTGGTTCTATGGCTCTAAAGCAGCTCTGCTGACCTGGTTCTGTGGCTCCAACGCAGCTTTGCTGACCTGCTTCTCTCCTCTAGAGCAGCTCTGCTGACCTGAGTCTCTGGCTGTAAAGCAGCTCTGCTGACCTGGTTCTCTCCCTCTAAAGAGCTCTGCTGACCTGGTTCTCTCCCTCTAAAGCAGCTCTGCTGACCTTGTTTCTCTGGCTCTACAGCAGCTCTGCTGATATGGTTCTATGGCTCTAAAGCAGCTCTGCTGACCTGGTTCCCTGGCTTTAAAGCAGATCTGCTGACCTGGTTCTCTGGCTCTAGAGCAGCTCTGCTGACCTGATCCCTTGGCTCTTAAGCAGCTCTGCTGACCTGATTCTCTCCCTCTAAAGCAGCTCTGCTGACCTGGTTCTCTTGCTCTAAAGCAGCTCTACTGACCTGGTTTCTCTGGCTCTACAGCAGCTGTGCTGACCTGGTTCTCTGGCTCTAGAACAGCTCTGCTGACCCGGTTCTTAGGTTCTAGAGCAGCTCTGCTAACTTGGATCTCTGGCTCTAAAGCAGCTCTGCTGACCTGGTTGTATGGCTCTAAAGCAGCTCTACTGACCTGGTTTCTCTGGCTCTAGAGCAGCTCCACTGACCTGGTTCTCTGGCTCTAAAGCCGCTCTGCTGACCTGGTTCTCTCCCTCTAGAACAGCTCTGCTGACCTGGTTCTCTCCCTCTAAAGCAGCTCTACTGACCTGGTTTCTCTGGCTCTACAGCAGCTCTGCTGACCTGGTTCTCTGGCTCTAGAGCAGCTCTGCTGACCTGGTTCTTAGGCTCTAGAGCAGCTCTGCTGACCTGGTTCTCTGGCTCTAAAACAGCTCTGCTGACCCAGTTCTATGGCTCTAAAGCAGTTCTGCTGACCTGGTTCTCTGGCTCTAGAGCAGCTCTGCTGACCTGGTCCTTTGGCTCCAAAGCAGCTCTGCTACCCTGGTTCTCTCCCTCTAAAGCAGCTCTGCTGACCTGGTTCTCTCGCTCTAAAGCAGCTCTACTGACTTGATTTTTCTGGCTCGACAGCAGCTCTGCTGACCTGGTTCTCTGGCTCTAGAGCAGCTCTGCTGACCCGGTTCTTAGGCTCTAGAGCAGCTCTGCTCACTTGGTTCTCTGGCTCTAAAGCAGCTCTGCTGACCTGATTCTATGGCTCTAAAGAAGCCCTGCTGACCTGGTTCTCTGGCTCTAGAGCAGCTCTGATGACCTCGTTCTCTGGCTCTAAAGCAGCTCTGCTGACCTGGTTCTCTCGCTCTAAAGCAGCTCTACTGACCTGATTTCTCTGGCTCAGCAGCAGCTCTAGTGACCCAGTTCTTAGGCTCTAGAGCAGCTCTGCTCACCTGGTTCTCTGGCTCTAAAGCAGCTCTGCTGACCTGGTTCTATGGCTCTAAAGAAGCCCTGCAGACCTGGTTCTCTCCCTCTAAAACAGCTCTGCTGACCTAGTTCTCTGCCTCTAGAGCAGCGCTGCTAACCTGGTTCTATGGCTCTAAAGCAGCTCTGCTGACCTGGTTCTCTGGCTCTAGAGCAGTTCTGCTGACATGATTCTCTGGCTCTAGAGCAGCTCTGCTGACATGGTTCTCTCCCTCTAGAGCAGCTCTGCTGACCTGGTTCTCTCCCTCTAAAGCAGCTCTACTGACCTGGTTTCTCTGGCTCTACAGCAGCTCTGCTGACCTGGTTCTCTGGCTCTAGAGCAGCTCTGCTGACCTGGTTCTTAGTCTCTAGAGCAGCTCTGCTGACCTGGTTCTCTGGCTCTAAAGCAGCTCTGCTGACCTGGTTCTATGGCTCTAAAGCAGCTCTGCTCACTTGGTTCTCTGGCTCTAGAGCAGCTCTGCTGACTTGGTTCTCTGGCTCTAAAGCAGCTCTGCTGACCTGGTTCTCTGGCTCTAAAGCAGCTCTGCTGGCCTGGTTCTCTGGCTCTAAAGCAGCTCTGCTGACCTGGTTCTCTCCCTCTCAAGTAGCTCTGCTGACCTGGTTTCTCTGGCTCTACAGCAGCTCTGCTGACCTGGTTCTCTGGCTCTAGAGCATCTCTGCTGACCTAGCTCTTAGGGTCTAGTGCAGCTCTGCTAACCTGGTTCTCTGGCTCTTCAACAGCTCTGCTGACCTGGTTCTCTGGCTCTAAAGCAGCTCTGCTGACCCAGTTCTATGGCTCTAAAGCAGTTCTGCTGACCTAGTTCTTTGGCTCTGGAGCAGCTCTGCTGACCTGGTCCCTTGGCTCTAAAGCAGCTCTGCTGACCTTGTTCTCTCGCTCTAAAGCAGCTCTACTGACCTGGTTCTCTGGCTCTAGAGCAGGTCTGCTGACCCAGGTCTTAGGCTCTAGAACAGCTCTGCTGATCTGGGTCTCTGGCTCTAAAGCAGCTCTGCTCACCTGGTTCTATGGCTCTAGAGCAGCTCTGCTGACCTGGTTCTCTGGCTCTAAAGCAGCTCTGCTGACCTGGTTCTCTCCCTCTAAATAAGCTCTACTGACCTGGTTCTCTGCCTCTAGAGCAGCTCTCCTGACCTGGTTCTATGGCTCTAAAGCAGCTCTGCTGACCTGGTTCACTGGCTCTAGAGCAGCTCTGCTGACCTGGTTCTCTGGCTCTAAAGCAGCTCTGTTGACCGGGTTCTCTCCCTCTAAAGCAGCTCTGCTGACCTGGTATCTCTGGCTCTAGAGCAGCTGTGCTGACCTGGTTCTCTGGCTCTAAAGCAGCTCCGCTGACCTGGTTCTCTCCCTCTAGAGCAGCTCTGCTGAACTGGTTCTCTCCCTCTAAAGCAGCTCTGCTGACCTAGTTCTCTGGCTCTACAGCAGCTCTGCTGACCTGGTTTTCTGGCTCTAGAGCAGCTCTGCTGACCTGGTTCTTAGGCTCTAGAGCAGCTCTGTTGACCTAGTTCTCTGGCTCTAACGCAGCTCTGCTGACCTGGTTCTCTGGCTCTAGAGCAGCTCTGCTGACCTGGTTCTATGGCTCTAAAGCAGTTCTGCTGACCTAGTTCTTTGGCTCTAGAGCAGCTCTGCTGACCTGGTCCCTTGGCTCTAAAGCAGCTCTGCTGACCTTGTTCTCTCGCTCTAAAGCAGCTCTACTGACCTGGTTCTCTGGCTCTAGAGCAGGTCTGCTGACCCAGTTCTTAGGCTCTAGAACAGCTCTGCTGATCTGGGTCTCTGGCTCTAAAGCAGCTCTGCTGACCTGGTTCTATGGCTCTAGAGCAGCTCTGCTGACCTGGTTCTCTGGCTCTAAAGCAGCTCTGCTGACCTGGTTCTCTCCCTCTAAATAAGCTCTACTGACCTGGTTCTCTGCCTCTAGAGCAGCTCTCCTGACCTGGTTCTATGGCTCTAAAGCAGCTCTGCTGACCTGGTTCACTGGCTCTAGAGCAGCTCTGCTGACCTGGTTCTCTGGCTCTAAAGCAGCTCTGTTGACCGGGTTCTCTCCCTCTAAAGCAGCTCTGCTGACCTGGTATCTCTGGCTCTAGAGCAGCTGTGCTGACCTGGTTCTCTGGCTCTAAAGCAGCTCTGCTGACCTGGTTCTCTCCCTCTAGAGCAGCTCTGCTGACCTGGTTCTCTCCCTCTAAAGCAGCTCTGCTGACCTAGTTCTCTGGCTCTACAGCAGCTCTGCTGACCTGGTTTTCTGGCTCTAGAGCAGCTCTGCTGACCTGGTTCTTAGGCTCTAGAGCAGCTCTGTTGACCTAGTTCTCTGGCTCTAAAGCAGCTCTGCTGACCTGGTTCTCTGGCTCTAGAGCAGCTCTGCTGACCTGGTTCTTAGTCTCTAGAGCAGCTCTGCTGATCTGGTTCTCTGGCTCTAAAGCAGCTCTGCTGACCTTGTTCTATGGCTCTAAAGCAGCTCTGCTCACTTGGTTCTCTGGCTCTAGAGCAGCTCTAGTGACCTGGTTCTCCGGCTCTAAAGCAGCTCTACTGACCTGATTTCTCTGGCTCAACAGCAGCTCTGCTGACCTGGTTCTCTGGCTCTAAAGCAGCTCTGCTGACCCAGTTCTTAGGCTCTAGAGCAGCTCTGCTCACCTGGTTCTCTGGCTCTAAAGCAGCTCTGCTGACCTGGTTCTATGGCTCTAAAGAAGCCCTGCTGACATGGTTCTCTCCCTCTAAATCAACTCTGCTGACCTAGTTCTCTGCCTCTAGAGCAGCTCTGCTAACCTGGTTCTATGGCTCTAAAGCAGCTCTGCTGACCTGGTTCTCTGGCTCTAGAGCAGTTCTGCTGACATGGTTCTCTGGCTCTAGAGCAGCTCTGCTGACCTGGTTCTCTCCCTCTAGAGCAGCTCTGCTGACCTGGTTCTCTCCCTCTAAAGCAGCTCTACTGACCTGGTTTCTCTGGCTCTACAGCAGCTCTGCTGACCTGGTTCTCTGGCTCTAGAGCAGCTCTGCTGACCTGGTTCTTAGTCTCTAGAGCAGCTCTGCTGACCAGGTTCTCTGGCTCTAAAGCAGCTCTGCTGACCTGGTTCTATGGCTCTAAAGCAGCTCTGCTAACTTGGTCCCTTGGCTCTAAAGCAGCTCTGCTGACCTTGTTCTCTCGCTCTAAAGCAGCTCTACTGACCTGGTTCTCTGGCTCTAGAGCAGCTCTGCTGACCCGGTTCTTAGGCTCTAGAACAGCTCTGCTGATCTGGGTCTCTGGCTCTAAAGCAGCTCTGCTGACCTGGTTCTATGGCTCTAGAGCAGCTCTGCTGACCTGGTTCTCTGGCTCTAAAGCAGCTCTGCTGACCTTGTTCTCTCCCTCTAAATAAGCTCTACTGACCTTGTTCTCTGCCTCTAGAGCAGCTCTCCTGACCTGGTTCTATGGCTCTAAAGCAGCTCTGCTGACCTGGTTCACTGGCTCTAGAGCAGCTCTGCTGACCTGGTTCTCTGGCTCTAAAGCAGCTCTGTTGACCTGGTTCTCTCCCTCTAAAGCAGCTCTGCTGACCTGGTATCTCTGGCTCTAGAGCAGCTGTGCTGACCTGGTCCTCTGGCTCTAAAGCAGCTCTGCTGACCTGGTTCTCTCCCTCTAGAGCAGCTCTGCTGACCTGGTTCTCTCCCTCTAAAGCAGCTCTGCTGACCTAGTTCTCTGGCTCTACAGCAGCTCTGCTGACCTGGTTTTCTGGCTCTAGAGCAGCTCTGCTGACCTGGTTCTTAGGCTCTAGAGCAGCTCTGTTGACCTGGCTCTCTGGCTCTAAAGCAGCTCTGCTGACCTGGTTCTATGGCTCTAAAGCAGCTCTACTGACTTGGTTCTCTGGGTCTAGAGCAGCTCTGCTGACCTGGTTCTCTGGCTCTAGAGCAGCTCTGCTGATCTGGTCCCTTGGCTCTAAAGCAGCTCTGCTGACCTGATTCACTCCCTCTAAAGCAGCTCTTCTGACCTGGTTCTCTCGCTCTAAAGCAGGTCTACTGACCTGGTTTCTCTGGCTCTTCAGCAGCTCTGCTGACCTGGTTCTCTGGCTCTAGAACAGCTCTGCTGACCCGGTTCTTAGGTTCTAGAGCAGCTCTGCTGACCTGGTTCTCTGGCTCTAAAGCAACTCTGCTGACCTGGTTGTATGGCTCTACAGCAGCTCTGCTGACCTGGTTCTCTGGCTCTAAAGCAGCTTTGCTGACCCTGTTCTCTCCCTCTAAAGCAGCTCTACTGACCTGGTTTCTTTGGCTCTAGAGCAGCTCTGCTGACCTGGTTCTCTGGCTCTAAAGTTGCTCTGCTGACCTGGTTCTCTCCCTCTAGAGCAGCTCTGCTGACCTTGTTCTGTCCCTCTAAAGCAGCTCTGCTGCCATAGTTCTCTGCCCTTCGTGCAGCTCTCATGAAATAGTTCTCTGGCTCTAAAGCAGCTCTTCTGACCTGGAGGCATTTTCTCAAGACAGACGATTAAATTATCGACGCTCTAGCGGCAGAAAACTGCCGCTAAAACGGCGATAATGGGTTTGATAATATGCTCTATGGTATTCCAATTGAAGCTCAGGTTAGATGCCCTTCACATCTAACATGGGCTTCAATTGGAATTCCATAGAGCATATTATCAAGCCCATTATCGCCGTTTTAGCAGCAGTTTTCTGCCGCTAAAGCGTCGATAATTTTATTGCCTGTATTGATAATATGCCCCCTGGTTCTATTGCTCTAAAGCAGCTCTGCTGACCTGGTTCTCTGGTTCTAGAGCAGCTTTGCTGACCTGGTTCTCTGCTCTAGAGCAGCTCTGCTGACCTGGTTCTCTGTCTCTAGAGCAGCTCTGCTAACCTGGTTCTATCGCTCTAAAGCAGCTCTGCTGACCTGGTTCTCTCCCTCTAAAGCAGCTCTGCTGACCTTGTTTCTCTGGCTCTACAGCAGCTCTGCTGACCTGGTTCTATGGCTCTAATGCAGCTCTGCTGACCTGGTTCTCTGGCTCTAAAGCAGCTCTGCTGACCTGGTTCTCTGGTTCTAGAGCAGTTCTTCTGACCTGCTTCTTAGGCTCTAGAGCAGCTCTGCTGACCTGGTTGTCTGGCTCTACAACGTCTCTGCTGTCCTGGTTTCTGGTTCTCTGCAATCACAATGCACGCACCCGACTTCGCGAAAATATATTTAAAAATAATATAAGTTTATTATAAGTACAAATATATTATTTTTATGAATATCTTAGATAATCTCTTGCCCTATCAGTGAATCAGTGAGTGGGTATGTTGTAACTGGTATTGGTGTGTCAATGGTTTCAAATATGGTACGCTGTATTTTACAGTGAGTGATGAAAGGTCATACTAGTGTATGATGAGGTGTATCAGATTGTCACATGGATGATGTCATCAGTGATGTAATTTGAGATGTCATCAGTGATGTCGCTGACCATGTCATGAATGATGCAATATGTGACATCATCAGGAGTGCATTGCAGGCGCGCGAGTTATAGTTAGCAGAACTAACTATAACGGAGGAATTTCTATGGTTCAGTATGAGTGAAATGGCTAGGTAACTATAACCCCCCTGAAACATATGTTTTTTTTCTGTGAATGTATATTTATATATCTATACACACCTATAACATAAAATCGAATAAAAAAAACAATATATTATAAATTAAAACTTTAAAATATTTAATCGTCCTTAAACTTAAATTTTGCACTCCATTGAATGCAACAGAAGGGAAAGTGTTGGATAGCGGAGGGATAAAAATAACTATTCCCAGTCCAGTGAGTGCAACAGTAGGGAAAATGTACGACCGGTGTGTACCTAGGTGTACACACTGGTCGTACACGTACGTGTACACACTGGTCCTATCCCTATAGTAGTGTTGGCGTAGGTGTACGCCATAGTGATGCAACCTGTACACGCGCGTGTACGGGCCGTATCACTATGGCGTACACCTACGCCAACACTACTATAGCGATACGACCCGTACACGCGCGTGTACGGGCCGTATCACTATGGCGTACACCTCCGCCAACTCTACTATAGGGATACGACCCGTACACGAGCGTGTACGGTCCGTATCACTATGGCGTACACATACGCCAACACTACTATAGGGATACGACCCGTACACGTGCGTGTACGGTCCGTATCACTATGGCGTACACCTACGCCAACACTACTATAGGGATACGACCCGTACACGCGCGTGTACGGTCCGTATTACTATGGCGTACACCTACGCCAACACTACTATAGGGATACGACTCGTACACGCGCGTGTACGGGCTGTATCACTATGGCGTACACCTACGCCAACACTACTATAGGGATACGACCCGTACACACGCATGTACGGGCCGTATCTCTATAGTAGTGGTGCCCTGGGGGTACGTGTGAAACGCATCGTACCTGTGTGGGGATTTTAAAATTACAATGGGGACACATAAGGGACATGTATTAGGGCCTCAATGCATGTTGGTTGTCATGGATACCAAGTTTCAAGATCAAAATTTTCCATCATGTGGGCTGGAAAAAGCAGTTGGCCACATTATACATTGTTGCAAAGTGGTTGTTGACTTGACATGCTGCTGCAAATTTGAAAGATGCTAATGCTGTCACTGGTGTATGTTTAAAGGGATTGGAGGAAACGTAGGATGCAAATGAGTCTGACCAATCACTCTGTACTCCTGTAAATGAAATAGGTCAGCAAGGCAGATATAAGTCAGCCAGAACCCATGAGAGGGCACTTGCCTGCACAACACATCATTGGACACCACTGATGCTGTCATTGCTTCCTCTGTCAACATGTCCAGGTCTGTGGAGAGGGCCCAGCCATTCACCCAGGAGGAGAATGAGGCGTTGCTGGACGTCATCCTCCCACAATACCCCAGCCTGTATGGGAGACCAGGGGAGCAGGTGAGTGCTGACTCCACTAGCTTTGACTGTGCCCCTTTTTTGTGACTGTAACTTCTGGCATTGTGTCCAGGTGTGACAGACATGCAATGTTGTTGAGAGTGGGTCCCAGGGGGGGGGAATGCCTTATGTCTCCCATGCAGAGCATGATGTAGTTCATGTCTGCACTCTGCTGAGGTTGCGTCAGTGGCCTGGGGCATGTGACTGCTTGGAGGTGCTGTCCATCAGCCTTGTGTTGCTTGTGATGCACAGTGTGTGCCATGATCAGGGAGTGTGTCGAACCCCTCATGCCACCTGTGTACTTTCAATGCCATGTAGTGCATTGGCGCTTACACAGAGGCGAATGTCCCTATGACAAAGGTGCTATTAGTTGGCAGCATACTATGCCCTGTTCAACAAATCAATGATGTTAAAATGTGTGTCTCTGTGACATGGAGCAGGTGTAGTGATGTAGTCTCACTTTGTCATCCTCACAGGTAACCGCCTACCAGAAGGGGAGAATTTGGAAGAGGGCCGTCAGGGCTGTGAATACGGTGGAGGGTCGCAGTCGGCGCCTGCCCCAAGTGAGGAAACGCTGGTAGGACATCCGGTGCTGGACCAGGAGGATCGCCCGGGTCCTTCTGGAGGACTCACCACCACGCCCCCACGGCGGGCGCTGGCGCCTGACCCACCAAATGAAGCGTGTCCTGGCGGTGGTCTTCCCTGAGATGGATAGGCAGTTACAGGAGAGACAGAAGCAGGAAGGGGGTAGGTACATGTGTGTTTGTTGTGTGTCACCAGCTTTTGGAAGTACTCATTTGCCTGGATACAGTGCCAGGGTTTATATGTGCAGTGCATATCCTGTTCACCCAAGTCAACCGGTGCTGTTCTTCCTCCCTTCCCCTCCTTGACATGTGTTCCCTGGTCTGTGTGTAATCACTATTGCACATGGTCATCTAGGCTGCAAGTTAATCAAGGTGCACACTGCTTTCAGCATCATGGGTGGGGGTGGTCTGTGACATGTGTTGGTACCTTGCCTGTGCCCTGTCCTGTTCACTCATTTGGGGGTCCATAATTGTTGGCACTGTCCTGAGTCTCAACATAGGATTGTGAGGTTTCAAATAAACAGACTTGCAGCATGCATGACCGATGTAGTGGCCTCAGACATGATGTGCATGAGTGGGAGATATGCATAGTGCCGGGACGGTTGCTCCTGTTACAGTCATATCATTCCAGGACCATGGAGCAGTGTGCCCACTCCAGTCCCCTGAGACACCTTTTCCTAGGAATCATGTGTGGCATCAAACACTGTGCCCATTCACTGTGTGTTCAGCATAGGTAGGTTGGCCTCTGTGGCATTGTTCCATGGCCTCATTTGTATTTACGTAAAGTGTGCTACATTTCTCCACTGTCCATGGTGACCTCATTAGGCTTGTGCATCCTCACACTGGGCAGTGCCTGTGTGTCTATGTACAACTATCTGTTGATGGTTGTTTGTCACAAATATGTGTGGTCAGCCTCACGAGGTGATGTGGAGTACATTTAGGAGTTCTTGATGCACATTTTGTTAATCCCAGATTAAGAGGTGTAAGTACTTGCTCTGTCTCAATCACATTGTCTCAGGTAGGGAGGGTTGGTGCAGGCAAGGCCTACATATCCAAACCTTATGTCTCCTCGCCAGGTCTGACCTGTGTGTGATAATTGTCTGGACAGACACTCAATGTGCAGTGACCCAGGCATGTTGTGCAGGGGGTAATGTTTGTGCTTTGCAGCATGTGTCAAAAGTTAAAAGACATGTTTCCTGCTCATCCATGTTTGCACCGGTGTGTGCTCCAGATGCTACGTAGTTTGGTCTGTGTGTGCTGACATCTGTGTGGACATTCTTGGTTCCCATGACGGTGTCTCCTCAGTGCAGGTGCTCCTTATTCCGACACAATTGCAGGGCCATTAGCTAATGCATTGTCCTGTGTCTGGACATGTGTGCCACTCCACATGACAGGTAGTGGGTCAGATGTGTTGCCAACTGTGTCATCATGGTACGGATGGCCATGTGACAGGTGGCATGATTCAAGATGTTAGTCAAGATGTCTTGTACCTTGGCACTGACTACACTTGTCAACATATCCCAATAGTTTACATGCTTGACTTTGATATTTTGTTGTGGAAGACAATAATGTGCCTGCATGACAGATGTCTACCATGGAAGTGCACAAGAACCCACCTTTACACTTTTAGGGGACACGCTGGCACATTTAACACAAAGGCACAGTTCTATAATGAAATTGATTAGAGATTATACATATACATGTTCCCACAGTGTGGTTGCATTTGGGTTAGTCCTCGGTTATTGGTGATACCAACTTACGGGTGGCAAGTCATCCAGACCACCGTGGTGCCATGTATATGTACTTCCTGATACCACATTTCTTCTTACAGTGGCTTATTTGCATTAGGCTGTCAGCTCATACAATGACTGTGTAAAAGTAGCTTTGTGTGCACCTCCTTGTGTGACGTCTGTTATCCAGGCACATGTGTGTTCTGTTCCAAAAGTGGCACAGTCACACATTCCAAACATGTCGATTGTGTAAAGTGTTGTGATTCCCAAGGGATCACAATGTATTTCTTTAGGGTTTACAAAGTACTCACAGGTCTCTGAGTGTGGGGACACCTTCAGCATTGGCGTATGTTATTTGGCCTTGGGTGCACCAATACTGTTTCTTTCACAGTGAACAAGAGGTGGCATGCCTTCATAGTCTGGCTGTGCTCCACTGTTCACAGACACTAGCTTCTCAGTATAATTGGATATCAAGTTATTTGCTGTTGTGTCCTGATGTTAATTTTTTCAGGTGGCATGGTGGGTGAACCAACTGGGGAGTGCATGGCTTACATATGTGCGGAGTATACTAGATGTTACTCATGATGCATTTCCTGATATGCACTGTGACCTATTATGTTTGGACTCATGTGTCAGATGTACACAGGTGACTGATTATTTCATGTCTCTTCACCTAGCACACAGCATCATCAGGGGACAACGAGGGAGACACCTGCACGGACCAGGAGGAGGGATCGAGCACCGGTGCCACCACTGCTGGGGAGTCGGCGGAATCAAGTGGCACGGAGGGCGAGGGGAGTCAGGCGGAGGACCTGTCTAGTACCAACACCGACTACGACGCTGATGGGTCCGAGGCTGAGCTCCCTGAGGGGGTGGAGGCTGCTCCAACAGCTGGCAGCAGCACTACAACTGTCACCGCCCCCTCCATTCCCATCACCGCCCTCCCACTTGCTCGGGTCCCTTCTATCCGTGTAGGGCAACAACATGTCTCCTTCGTGCCAGGCACCGCACCCCCTGCCCCTGTCTCCCCTGCTGCCCTCACTGCTGAGTCTGTGGACATTCAGCGGCAGTTGCAGGTTGGGCAGACATCGATACTGACTGCCCTCCATGGCCACACCAGACTGCTGACACAGATGGTGTCGTACATGGAGGGCATGTCATCAGCGATGTCTGACCAACAGATGTTGCTGAGGTCCATGGACTCGTCACTGACGGCAGCAGTGAGTCTCCTGCAGCGCTTCGTCCCCCCCTACCCCTGCACCATCCACACTTCCCACTCCCATGCCTGTCCCAAGCACACACAGACATTCCCAGCCACGCACCCCACCAGACACAGGCAGCACACCAACAGGGAAGGGCAAGCGCACACCTCCTGTCACCCACACTCAGGGGGAAGAAGGCACACCCACTGGGTCTAGGGCACACAGGCAGACACGCAGCCACAGTCCAAGTCCGCATGCCTCACTCCCCAGTCCCTCCAATGTCACTCCCCTCAGCTCCCCTGCCCCACAGTCTGAGAAGTAGACTTACTTGGCCGTGCTGGGCCTCAGCCCCACTGGTTAACCATCACGCAAACGGGCAAGGCACTCCACGGGTAGGGGAGTTGAGTCCCCGCCCCCCTGTCCACCACCTCCCCCAGTAGTGCTGCAACCCATGCCTCCGACCCCCCCCCCCTCCTTGGGGCCTGTGGTTCCTTCGGGTGCAGGGGAGATGCTGGCCGAGCTTGCGGACGTGTGCAGCGCCATGCTAACCGTCACCTTTGGCGCTGACCCACCCCCTGTGGTGGAGTCATCCGTCCCTGCACCCACAACACCTACCCTTCCCCCACCTGTCCCTGCGGTTCCTGGTTCTTCCCCACATGATGCCCCCCCCCAGTCGCTGAACCAGAGGTTTACTATGTGCAGGCAAGTTCGGGGAGACGCGTGGACATGTGTCCCCCCCCCCAGGAGTTCACATCTGGACTGGCCTATGGCCTTTGTAAATATTGTCCTTTTATACCTTTTAATTTAATGCTGAATAAAGCATTTTGTTTTTCCTTTGACCACGATTGGTTTTCAGGTATTGATGTTGGTGCTGATGCTCCATGAGTTGGGGTGGTGATCATGTGTTAGGTGTCTGGGAAATGTTGTAGTCTGCTGCTCATGGGGTGGACCCTGGTATCTGCGTGC
Organism: Triturus cristatus; assembly: GCF_964204655.1. Classification (NCBI taxonomy): domain Eukaryota; kingdom Metazoa; phylum Chordata; class Amphibia; order Caudata; family Salamandridae; genus Triturus; species Triturus cristatus. Next base: position 308,464,588 of record NC_140587.1, on the reverse strand, counting down.
CATCACAAGGTCTCTGAAAAGAATCTTTGGTCGTGTATGCTCTTTGTGTTTGGAGACATTGTCCCAAGGAGTGTTCCTTCCTCTGTGGCACCTGACATCTTCCCTGCAGGGAGTTGCACAATTGTTGTGCTGACCTGTGTCTACATTTCCTTTGTGGGTGACGGATCCCTTCAACTATGGCCATGCCTGCTCATCAATGTCTCTGGCTGCATCGTCTGTGCAATCCTTGGTAGTCACTGTACTTGTTTATAGAGTATGTTGCCATGCCTTCATGTAGAAATTGTCCCTTTTTCGCACTATGCATGTGTGTACTCCCAGCCTGGCACACATATGGTACTTGTTCAGCAAGGTATTTGTTCACCTGACTCACAATTGTGGGCATTGTATCTGTGGGAAATCCTCCCTATTCCTTCCATGGGAGACAACAACTTGGTGGCTGTCCCAGCACCTGTACATTCCTATCAGTCCTGGATTGTGCGTGACAGTGTGTGTTCCCTTTGGCTCTCTTAGTTTAGTAGGCTTTAACATAACTATACAGTCTAGTGACATGATCTCAGTGTGTTTATTGTGCTGCATCCACCAGGGATGGGTATGCATGTGTCATTTATCCTCACACCCACATGTCGTGTGTCATGCAGTGGTGGAAAGACTTCCATCCTCATGGGAGTGGGACACTGCTGTCAGTGATGTGTTGTTATGGCACTCTCAACATAGTCGCACATTGGGGATGCGTTCATACACCCATGGAGTTGTGGTCATCTGAGGATGATGTACACACCCCCATGTCTCTGTCCACTGCTAGGAGTCCTCTGCACCCACTCCTCATATGTCTGGACACTGCTGGGAGTGATATGCACCCACCCCTCATATGTCTGGGCACTGCTGGGAGTGATATGCACCCACCCCTCATATGTCTGGGCACTGCTGAGAGTCCTCTGCACCCACCCCTCATATGTCTGGGCACTGCTGGTAGTCCTCTGCACCCACCCCTAATATGTCTGGGCACTGCTGGGAGTGATATGCACCCACTCCTCATATGTCTGGGCACTGCTGGTAGTCCTCTGCACCCACCCCTCATATGTCTGGGCACTGCTGGGAGTGATATGCACCCACTCCTCATATGTCTGGACACTGCTGGGAGTGATATGCACCCACCCCTCATATGTCTGTCCACTGCTGGTAATACTGTGCACCCACCCCTCATACGTCTCTGTCCACTGCTGGTAGTCATATGCACCCACTCCTCACATGTCTGGACACTGCTGGGAGTTCTCTGCACCCACCCCTCATATGTCTGGACACTGCTGGTAGTCCTCTGCACCCACCCCTCATATGTCTGGGCACTGCTGGTAGTCCTCTGCACCCACCCCTCATATGTCTGGGCACTGCTGGGAGTGATATGCACCCACCCCTCATATGTCTGGGCACTGCTGGGAGTCCTCTGCAGCCACCCACCCACCTACCCACCCCCTTGGTGCAGTACACTGCTGCCCTGGCCATACACCCCCCCAAATTTACTGCTAATATGCTGCACCAGGCCATAGTCCGACATTTGTGGCGTGTGTACGCCTTGTAACCATAATGTGCTGGTGCCGTAGGGGTACGGTTGAGATGGACCATACCCCTGCATTCATAGGGTGCGTATAGTCCGTTCCACGGTGTCCCTACATCACCACGACAATGGTGGTATGGACCGTACCCACGCTCTGGGGGGCGTGGGTACGGTCCGTACCATGCGTACCCCTACGTCACCACTCCAATGGTGGTACGGCCCGTACCCATGCCCCCCAGAGTGTGGGTACGGTCCGTACCACGCGTACCCCTACGTCACCACTCCAATGGTGGTACGGCCCGTACCCACGTCCCCCAGAGCGTGGGTACGGTCTGTACCACCATTGTAGTGGTGGGGTGGGGGTACGCGTGGTACGGGCCGTACCCATGTCCCCCAGAGCGTGTGTACGGTCCGTACCCCCATTGTAGTGGTGAGGTAGGGGTACGCGTGGTACGGCCCATACCCATGCCCTCAGAGCGTAGGTACGGTCCATTGGAGTGGTAACGTGTATGCGTCCACGTCCACTTCCATTGTGGCGGTACGTGGGATTGGTGGACACGCCCCCAAAAGTGACCAGACCATGGAGGTAATTTATGTGCAGGATATATATGTTTTACATTGGGTGGGCGTTATGTTTCCTGCCCCTCGACCCCCTCCTTTTCCCCTGGGTGTTGTTCTGACCTTCTGCGGCGTCTGCGTCAGTTTCTGTGAACCAGGTCGTAGGCTAGGAGGGCCGGGATGACACGTAGGATAGGGTCCATGGCTGTCCGTCGCGTACCGGTGCTCCTTCTTCGCGTCATCCTCAATTTCCCGGGAGTTTTTGGCTGCCGTAAAAAATGAGCGGTGCGAAGTGACGTGGGCACGGATCGTAGTTGCTGGTCCGTAAAACGCTGCCTGACTCCATCCAGACGTCACGAACGCGATGTCCACGAATCGTACTTGCGGGTTTGTAAGGTGGTTTTCCCGGGTGCGAGTCGGACGGAGAATACGCTCCGTACGACCATTCGTACCCGGGTTTTGCAGGATCGGAATCGGCACCTGAGTGTAGTGTGGTAACTTTGTTCATGGCGAGAAACTAAATACGTTTTCCTGTAGGAATAATATAATTTTCCATCTCTAACCATATGGGACTGTATTCCTCCTTCTGGGTTCCTAATTTAGTACAACAGAGATTCCAGGGCTCATAGGAAACAAGAAGGGGATGATGGGCAACTTTGTTGCGACTTTGTTTACGTGGGAAGTTATCGGAAATAATACCAACTGTGCATTAGGCTGAGAGTATAAAACCATTAAGATTCTTATGAAAGGGGTGCCAAGATTGAATTTGTGAAGCACCGCTTTAAGGTAGCTTCAGTCAACTTTATCAAATGCTTTTTTGGTTTCTAGTGTAATGGCGAATATGGGTGCAGACAGAGTTCAGACTTTGACAATTACATGACAGCGCAGTCTGGTGTTGTTACTGGAGAGGCATTTTTTCAAGATGCCCACCTGGAAAGGATGAATTAGTTTAAGAATGTGATGAAGGAGTCTGGTGGCCAATATATTTGCCTATATTTTGTAACCAATATTGATCAGGGATACTGCTCTGTAATTCTTGGTAAGGAGAGGATCCTTGCTTTCTTTAGGGATGACAGTGATTATGGCTTCTGACGAAGTGCCGCTCACCAAACCCTGAGTCAGCAAACTGAGTGTATAGTTGTAAAAGGGGACCTCTAAGAAGTTCACCAAAAGTTTAAAAATTGGGCTGAAAAGCTAACCGATCACCGGGCTTTGCCAACTTTAAGGGATTTCATGATGTCTACAATTTCCTGATTGGTGAAAGGGAGTTGATTATTCATTTCTCTTCCTGGCTCAGGAAGGGGACAGCCAAATTGTCTAGAAACCTTTCGCATTCAAATTCTGTTATCTTCATGTTTGGGGATAAAGGACCTCATACAATTCTTTAATTGTGTCCGCAATCTTTGCAGGATTCATTTGTATGTGTTTGTTGTTGTCCATGATTGCTGTAATACAGTATTTGGTTGGTTGTATTCTAAGTAAGAAGTGAGCATCTTACTCACATTTTTGAATTCGCACAATTTTAAACTCTTGCTTGTTAATCCAAATCCCTGCTTAAGATTTGATTATATTCGTATTTTATAGTCATGTGGGAAGCGAGACAAGAGTTGTCTTTGGCCAACATATGGAGCTGTTCTACCGATTTCATTTCTTTTTCTAATGTTTGTACTTTTGAGTTTGTTTTGTTATTCATTTTTCAACTAATTTGCTGTAGGGTGCCTGTGGCCATGGCTTTAAGTGCTGCCCACCAGGTTAATGGGGAATAATCTGTTTCAGGATTATCGTTTAGGAAATCTTTAGTTGTTGACTCAATCTGTTTGACATAAGAGATTATAGTTATGACACCATTTTTTACACCAATAGCAGGGGAACAAGCAACCTCAGCAAAACCATATAATTGAAGAGAAAGGGCCACTTCTTGGTTGAGTTTGCATAGAAGTTTCTTGTAGGAGAAAGATATCACCATGTAGTTTATGAAAATAATCTAAGATCTTCCTACTCTTGGCAGGATGATTCAAACCCTTATGGGGTCTATTACGATAGTGGGCGGACTTTGTCTGCCACCATCGCCCCAGGAAATGGGACCCCCCGCTATGTGTGCGGCAGTCCCTCATGTGGAATTAGGATGCGCCCGCCACAGTGGCATTGCGGCGGGCGGTGCTGTCAGCAGCACCCGCCGCAATTCAAAAAAGGCATTTGTGCATTTGCATGCACAGCGTGGCAGGCACCGGACGGTGCCTGCCATGTCATCCATGCAAATGTGCCGCCCCTACCCCCCCAACATCCTGGGGGCCCACAACGGGCCCCCGACTGTGGAATCCACATGCCTTTCTGTGGCGGAAAGGCTGCCTCACGCTCCCATCGTAATATGGATGGCGGTGTCTAGCAGACACCGCCACCATATTCAACCCTTTTCTGTCCGGTCAACTCGTCAACCGGGCAGAAAAGCAGCAGACGGTCGTCCCGTCCGCCGCGGTCCCCCACCATCATAATATGATGGGGGGAAATGGGAGGGTGACGGGGGATGATGTCGGGCGGATCGCCACCGCCATGCGGGCGGTGGCGATCTGCCCAACATCATAATAGACCCCTTAGTGTTTAGTGAAATTACTTTTCGGAATGCGGAGTTTTGTGCAATAGTGTTGTGGTATCATTGCTAACGATGTCACGATAACGGGGTCTGGGATTCACCTGGGGAGGTCTTAAGATGGGGCAGAGCCAAGTTTGAAGTGGCAAACTAAATTTTGGTATCATTTGATTTGTAGGTTTGGTTGATATATTATAGAGCAGTCTCTGGTGCGAGCAGTCTATGGCGATAAAAGCTCCAGATAACAAACAAATACATATTAAGTCTTCAGCAGTTAAATAATAAGAACAGCAAGGTATAAAAAATAATGATAACAATAAAAACCAAAATCCCTGGGGGCTCCCAATCAGTGCTCTCATCCCTCCCGCCTTACTCCTCCCAAAATGTGGTGAATGAGTAGACGATAAGGGAAAGTTGTAGCCCAAGCTGACTGCAGTATGAGTCATTATTGGGAAGCAGATGAATATTATGACAATTTGTAATTGGCTGGCTGTAAAACGGGCCCACGTTGTCATCCGTGAAGGTACAGTAGCATCAGAATCTGAAGGATGCTTTTGGCTCAACTTGGTTTTTGGCCTGGAGCTGATAGTGACTGAGGCAGCATTGTAGGCTCGAACCTCTGGAAGATATCAGACTTTAAGTAGTCTCAATGGGACTGTCATTTTGGTGCAGACAGGTTATCTATAGGACCGAAAAGGGGGTTCCCAATCAGACAAGTTGAGGCTGTGAAGTCTGTATTTGTCTATCAAAGACCGTGCAGCAGGGTTGAAGAGTTTGGGGGAAGTGTCAGTTGATAGTGTTGGGCATTGTGAGGGGCCTGGATAAAGGACAGCAGACTTGCAAGAGTGCTCCCCACATCACAATTCCAAATCTTAACAGTTGGACCAGTCTAGGTAAGCAGGATTAGTCTTGCTAAACATTAACCAAACATGTAAAATAGGGTGCGGTGCCCAAAGTAAGAGATTATCCATAATATATCTAAGACATTCTAATATTTCTCAATACAGTCTAAATTATTTTAATACATCAGAACAAGTATCAAACGCCAGACAGGGTTAGTCAATACTATACTAGAAAACCATACAGATATCAACGTTTTTTTTCCGTTGATATAGGCTTTTGTGATGAGGTGTCCATTTTGGCTTTTTCATCCAGGAATTTCATCAAGTCTCTGTGATCAGTAAAGATAGGCGCCATTTCCTCAGCATTGATCTGGAATTTTGCTGGTCCAGCAAAGGAGAACAAGATTTTTTTAATATGCAGTCTCTGACATAAGGCTAGGAAGCCCTTCCTAGTTTCAACAGTGGGCCTCGAGAATTGTTGTGAAATGTAGATTCTAGTCATGTTCCACATGTTCAAATCATAGTGGTTTGCAGATGATGGATCTAGGTTTCTCTGTGCGGGAAGATTTAAAAGCAGGTACCCTGTGTGCTCTCTCTATCTCCAGATATGTAACAAATTGGATGCCAGTCACTTTGGGGAGCCACAGTTCTAGGAAGTTTGAACTGGAGTCAGGGGAATTTTCTGCCCCCTCTGGTAATCCAAATATTAGAAGATTCCCCCTCCTGTTACGGTCTTCCAATTCCGACATCTGTCTTTGCAAAGCTATTGTGGTGGATTTCAAGGATGTGGTCTATTTTTTTACAATCGTTTGATAGTCTTCAAGGTTTCAGACTCTGTCTTACGCCTCGCTAATTCTGCTGTTTATCACTTTCATGTTGGTTCTAATTGTGGATATTTCATTCTGCATCAAGTCAGTGTTAGTTTTGGTGGATATGACCCAGTCATGTACGTCTGCAACCATTTATAGGATCATAATCCATGGTAGCGTTGAGATCTATTTTATCTTTGATAGAGGAGTTAGGATTGGGGTGGATCCGTTTAGAGCTGATCAGGCTGTGGGAAATTATATTCCAAATATTAAGCGCACCGGCTAGAGCTGAAGTAAATTGCTGATGTCCAGCATTGATAGCCTGGACTCCTGTTATACTCTCTTGTCTTCTGCACCTGGTGTTGGGCCATGGTATCCAAGCACACAGTGGACACATATGATTCTTGAATTAAGTCTGAGAGCTCTCTATAGTGCAGTAGCACCCTACCGGTGTTGGGGTGTGTGTAGCACTCTTTTTTCCCTTTGTTAGTACTGGAAGCAAGAGTAAATAGAAGCAGTCTGAAAATAAGGTGTTCCTTGCAGACTTATCACCGTAGAGGATCACAGATAGGTAATTCTGGGTTTCTCACAAGACACTGGCAGCCAGGAAGACATGCGTAGAAGAGGCCTTATATGTGGGCCAGTGTGAGAGTGGATGAGCAGAATGGTGTGGTGGCCACATCCCAGTTAAGGAAATTCAGATGCTCATGATATATACTTTCAAAAATATGTCCCACAGCACAAAACCGCTAATCATTATCTTGAAAAAGTTGTCTAATGTACTCTCAATGACAATTGTAGAGGTGTGATGCGGTGAGGAGAGGTGCACATGTCATTTCATTTGAGTGGTACAAACAGGCAAAGTAATACTGACTACTCCTTATTCTTAGCCTCTTATTCCCTGCAACAACCCTGTGTCTAAGTGGCCAGGTCACATGGCAAAAGGTGTATCGGGGCCCTCAAGAATCAGAGATGTAGGCTGGAAGGCATTATGAGCCCATGGCTATTTGGAGCAGAGTTTCTCGTTCTGGCCCGCCTACCTCTCTGCGGTGTCTCTTCTGGCCTTGCGTTTGTGATCTTTCAGAAATGTAACACTTCGCACAACTACCGTGCTATTGTCTGCCTGGAGCACGTCTTTTAAGGCCAACCAGCCTTGTCGGGTGAAGCGGGGTGCCGGGATCACAAGTCTGGCTAATTATCGCTGTTTCCTGGGGTTCATATTGTTCCTGGTGCGTCAAAGCCGTGTCAGGGCGGTGATGGCTTGAATCCTCACTCAGGCCGGGAAGACACATGTTAGAGCTGCCGCTCCATGGGGAGGGTATGGTGCAACCCAACTACGGCCTGCGGTGCTGTTTTCTTCACTGGGGTGCCGGAAGCGCAAGTCAGGCCAATTGCCATTCTCTTCTATTTCCCGAGGTCCTCATTATTCCTGGAGTTTCGGAGCCTTGTCAAAGGAGGTGGTGTGATTCTTCAGACATGCTGGGGAGACGCAAATTAGTGTTGCTACTACACGGCGCAACAGGTATCGTGTGGACCATGGATGGCCTGGGTGTCATTTTCTCTGCAGGAGAGCGTCGTCACATCCTTAGTGCACTCCACCTCATCAACAAAAGCGCCTCTGCTGTCAACCTGAGCAGTCTAGTTTCCCTTAGGGAGCTAATCGCCATTTTTTCGCCTCATGCAGCCAATGTTGTGTGTTGTTTAAAGCATTGTTGGGATCCTCGGCGTGGAACCAATGAGCTACGCTGCCATTTTGCCCATTGTCCAAACGATGTCAAATTGGCCATTGTTTTTAGAGAAGTAACATTTTGATCATTTTTTCACATGGCATTTTCAGTTTTTCATGTTTCTGCAAACTTGTGTTGACTTACAGGTGCAAATAAACACAAATTCCATGGCATCAGCACAGACATGGAGTTGCTCTATTGGTTTGTATAAGACACACAATATATTAGATTGACTGCACCTCTGCTCCCAGATATCCCAAATCACTTCTGCTTTTGTTAGATGAATTTACGGGATCCAACTCCCCTGGTTGTGTCCTGAGGTATGATAAACAGACTACACAGACAAAGGTATTGTACTGAGCTAAACTTTATTTACAGTGAGCCCTGGCCATTACTAGTTCTTCCTGGAGGATCTGGTCTCCACCCAGGTCGTCTCTTCTCTACCCTGCGCTGAAATATAACTTGTTCTCCTTACTGCTTGCTTTTCCCCAACCCCACACAGGAAATGATGTCTGGTATCCAACATACTTCCTACAGTCCTATTGAGTTCCAAACATGACATCGACCTTTCTCCACTCTTGTTAAAAAGAAAATAATCTTCTCCAACATGAATGGGTACCTCATATTGTCTGTCATAAGAGTCGATTAAACGGTGACTTACTGCCTGAGCAAATGCAAGTTCTATATCTTTAAGTTACTTATATATCTTTGTTGTACTCAGTATCACCCATGAACCCCTGATATTGCTAGGCTGAGAATCGAATTCAAGCTACTCTGGATCAGTGGGTCACTATATAGCTCAGTGGGTAATTGCATCTGTGCAGATATGCTAAAATTGAGGCCAGATGACTAAAGGGAGATAAGTGTGTCTGGCTCTGATCGATATTTGACTCTAATCTGCTGTCAATATTTAGTTACCTATAAATTAGTAAATAAAGAAAAAGGGGAAATAGAAGAGACAAATGTAATAGAAAGTACACAACTGGCAATCAAGAACAGCCCTTATTGTTGCTGCAGTCAGTGTAAAGTGCACATTAGATGGGCCTGGTCATGATATATTGAGCTATGAATTAATGCATTCATAAAGTAAGAACAAACATAATGCCGCTGATCAGATATAGTCTACAGACAAGAGAATGGTGAATGTAGATGGCCCTGATTGCTCTTGCCTGCCCTTGAAATCTATTTAGTTTGAGCCACATAAAATAAAAAGGTAAATGTTGGAGACAGGGTGAATTCTTTGCTATTCTAGCAGGTGGGTTTTTTCAGTTTTTCATGATATGCTGGCGATTAGCGATTACATGGATTAATGTGGGTGAATGTCTTTTCTTCAATGAGGTGTTGTCAAGGCAGTTTGTTAAAGATATGGGTATAGGCAGTGGAAATATGTGCCTACAGCCTTGGTTACTGATTCCACTCTCAATAAATGAGTTGCTTACTGGCTGTTACTCGATCTAACAAGTGTCCGTTATGCCTTGTTCTTCCCTACATGTCCCCTTGACAACACTCTTTGGACTGTTACCTGTTCTGTGTCCTCATCTAAGCACTGATTTTATCGCCAGGCAGAGCAGCCTTAAAATTGAGCTCAAGAAAGTGGAAGATGGGAATATTCAGGATTCCGCCAGCAGAATTATGGCCATAACAGTACAAGAATATTTGCAGCCAATACACCGTGATCCCAATGAGATCTCATCTTAGGATGGGACAGATACTGTTGAGCAGCCATCCACTAGACAGTGCAAAGGAATGGATACATTGCTGCATAAACTCAAAAGTGAGTTCATCAGGCTATATGTTCAATATTCTGCCTAAACAGCTAAAATGTCTATTTCCAAGACACAATGGTGGAAATACCTCATACTGTACAATCAAGAGATACCTAATCAAGCATTGCCAAGTATACACAACCAGTTTATACTCTTCAGACATTTTGGGACTTTACATGCACAGGTGTTATACTCTTTATACTGGTTCTGTCCTACTTGCACTACACCTGTACAGGATCCTAACTGGATTTAACTTTGAAATAGATTTGGTAGGGATCTCAAATTTTACTTATGTAATGTTTTTACACTGATTTATACCATTGTAGCTCTGAAGAACATCTTCTCAGTGGCGATATGCTTGTCAGAATTCTACCATCCTGCTATCAAGTGATGCTCATAAGAAAAGGGTGATCTTACCTTCAGACCTGCTAACTATAGGATACTACCTGACACCTAGAAAGCTTCTTCCATTGTTGATTCCTGTGCTTGTATCACACTGCCATACTGATGCCTTTTGGTGCAAGTATTCTTTTCTTTTCCTTCCTCACACATTGCCTAGGTGGTGTCCTGAAAGTGGAGCCTTGTTTATCCTATTGTTTCTTGATCCCTAAAGATTTAGTAACCTGCGCAGATGAGTTTCCGTAACATTCTTTTGTCTTTGCTCTGATCCACACACTATTCTTGGCTTGCAAGTATCTCTTATTACACCTTCTAGGTTTTGTAGCATTTTTGTCTCCATATAACAGTGCAGCTTTCACTCACTAGGCTAGGCTGTCATTCTCCCCAAAATCCTAATTGCTAACTCCTGTGCCTCTGCCTGCACGTATACTCCTCCCTTGAGCTCCCAGTTATAACATCCCTGTGAACTCAGCGCTCTTGGTTCTCACAACCGTCGTCCTACCTAGACTTTGCTTGACTCTTGCCTTACTTGCTACTCTCCTTAAATAACTACTCTTTATTTATGTGTGCTGTGCAGATCATGAATGATGCATTCATACTTCCTCCCGTGCTGTGATGACTGTTTTGTTCTAGTATCTGGTTCTAGTGATATGGCTCTTGGATCCTGTTCAGCTTTCAATGCCAAATAATTTTAGCAATAAGTATCAACAATAAGAGAAAAATTATGCTTTAAGCCAAACATGACCTCTTGATGGTCTTTAATGAGAAATGTAGTTCACTAAAGAGCATGTTTGTGAACTGGTGAAACCTGCTAACTCAGAAACCTGACTATTATTGGTGAAAATACTGATGGAAATCACACCAGCACATGTACATTATGTATCAGGGCCCCTCCCCAACACCGCTCCAATGCCCGCACTCCCTGGACAATGTGAGGCTTATCTTCCCTTCTCCTATTATCACAATCATCCACAAGAATCACCATCAGTTGCACCACTACCACGAACTCAGGTTCCTTCAACACGGAACACCTGTTGTTCGTCACAACCAATTTCACTCTAGGGCCTATTCCAATGTCAGACGGACCGGAGTCCGTTCAACATCGGTTTGGAACTTGAACTGAACAACCTCCTGTCATCGGTTCCATCCCAGGACGTACGATGCGATCGAACCCTGTTTGGTCGCATTCCTATACTTTACAATGGAAGTATGCATTCAAAACGGAATGCATGCTCTCATTGCTAAGAGCAGAGGTGCAGTTCCTGCCTGCACCCGTGGCAGGCACCTCAAGGTGTCTGCCACAGTGTGCAGGGATCAACAGGGGGGCACCATAGGTGCACCCTTGGCCACCATTCAGCAACCTTGCCCCCATGGCGGCCCTGCTGGCGGCCCCCAAAGACAGATTCCCAATGCCTATTTGTGTCTGAAAGGCCATCACAGAAAATCTGCCATCGCAATCCCTTAGCCGGAAAGAGCCAGCCGAGGGATTACTGCAGGGTTTCCCAACAGCGGATGGGCTCTCCGAGCCCGTCGGAGGCCATTCTAAAAAATAATTTGGATTCCTTTCCATTGAAATGGGTCGTTGGAAAGGAATCTGACCAGCCTATTACGATGTGGGCTGGAGGGCTCCGACCAGCGATCGGAGCCGTTCCAGCCCGCATCACAATCGGGCCCTAAGTGTCACTCTTATCACCAGGACCATGCACCAGCTTCACCGACAATGTCACCAGCACCTCTTGCCCTTGTACTACTAGGAGACCAGAACTTCCACATGGAAGATCAAGCCGACTCCAAGTCAAAAACACTCAATGAAGACCTTGGAAGTCTGGGCCTCTCCCAATGAGTAAGGAGACTTTCCCACACTACACTACCTACTGGACCATAGTTTCACCACCTTCAACATCAGACTCGACAAGCCCACACTAGTTTCCTGGACAGACCATGTCCTCATCAAGTTTAGCATTCCCGTTCTGGTCCACCACACATGCACCTCCACCGGACCAGTCTGCCAAAACTAGAACAGCATCACTGACAAGGGCTGGAGCACCACTTTCAACACCCACCCACCTCAACACGGCAACAGCCTCCCCAAAGCCCTCAAGAATTCATACAATTAGATCACCTCATGTGCTGATTCCCTCAAACACAGCGATACAACAAGATCTAGACTCCACGCCAGTTGGTACATGAAGGACTCAGACTGATAAATTGCCACTGCACTGCAAATTAAGAGTGAGCAAGGACAATGCAAACAAGAGTACACTCATACCACCCTGAGACGCTACCACCAAATGATCCAGACCACCAAACATGCCACTCCGCTGAACCGCATCGATTCTAGCACCAACACAAGCAAATACATCTTTACCATTGTGAGGGATTTCATCTCCCCAGTGTCTTCCTCCAACTTGCTTAAACTCCTCGCAGGACCTTTGCAACAATCTCAGTCAGTTCTTCAGTTAACAAAATCACCACCATTTACAGCGACTTTAACCTGCAACTAGACAAGACAGGCCTTGCCAAATGCCTCTTGGTTTTATCAAAAGAACCAGTTCTACCCACATAGCCCGTCATAACCACAGAAGACACTGCGTACACCATGAGGTTCATCTACTCAGGGGCCCTGTAGGACCCCTGCCCCCACCATGTCCATTCCAGAGGACTGTAACTCTCCAGTGCTGTTCCATACCCATTCAGAACACCTCCATCTATTTCTCGGATGATTGGAAATATGCAAATCTCCTCCCTCCTTCAAAGACCGTTCAACGCTCGCCAACTACAGAATGATCTTCCCATTACCATTCCCAGCCAAGGGCATATACAAAATCAGCAGGTGCCTCATGGAATACCTCAGCGACCACCAGCTCCTCAACACTACTCTGTCTGGTTTCAGACCCAGCCACAGTAGTGAAACTGCCCTCATTGTCACCACGGGTGATATCTGCATGACTCTGGACAGAGGAGACATAGCAATTCTCATCCTCCTAGACCTCTCCGCACCCTTTTGTACAGTCTCCCACTCCATCCTTAATGCCACCACTACATGCAAATCCAGGGACATGCTCCACAATGGATCTCCTACTGGAAGGACCCAGTCAGTCAGCTTGGCACTGTACACCTCGTGCACCCATGGTATCATCTGTAGAGGTCTGCAAGGATCCTCCCTGAGCCTGACCCTCTTCAACACATACATGATCTCTTTAGCCACTATCAACTACTGTCATGAGATCAGCATCTACTCCTGTGCCAATGACATGCAACTGATGCACACCCTCATGGACAAAATGCCCAGTACTCGGGACAAGTTCAATGCCTGCATGCCTTAAATCGCCCACTGGATGAATACTGAATGTATGGAGCTGAACACTGACAAGACCAACATTGTGATCTTTTGGGCAGAGTACTTCACTGTGGGACTTCATCTGATGGCCTACAGAGCTAGGACCAACACCCACCCCCACCACCCACACCAAGAACCTTTGGATCACCATCAACAGCAAACTCAATATGACCCCCCCAAGTCAACGCCATCACCACATCATGCTTCCATAACCTGAAGAGGCTGAGGAAGATTTTTCAAATTGATCCCAATCAGCACCGGGAAAACACCAACATGACAGGCAAGCTGGACTATGGGAACACCCTCTATGCCAGGAGCAACAAAAAACTCACCACAAGGCTGCATACCATTCAGAACACAGCAGCTGGAATTCAAGGCACTTCCTGACACTGGCCCAGGATACATCACCAATTGCATTTGTTTTTACAAACCTTCCATGCACCATTCAAATCTCAGCAGCCAGAATCATTCTCAACCCCTCATGCCACACACATCACACCACACCTGACGGAGATACACTGACTCCCCTTACCCAAACAAGAAAATTTCAAATTCCTCACCCAAACATTCAAGGCACTTCATGACACTGGCCCAGGATACCTCCACAATTGCATCAGCTCTCACAAACTTTCCAAGCACCTTCACACATCCAGACTCCTAATCGCGCACATGTCATGCATACTCAAAACCAGATCTGGCAGTCGAGCCTTCTCACACATCGCTCCTAATGTAAGGAATGACCTGCCGCTACACATAAGAGCTTCATCCTTACTTCTTTAATTCTGAAAGAAGTTGAAGACCTAGCTTATGGAGTAGTCCTACTGGTTGATACTGTTCTCTACAAATCTATATTAAAAAATATTATACCCTGACTCTAATGTTACTGCCCATAGGTAATCGTGTGTCCCCTCAGTCAGCCTGCAAGCATTCATTAAGACCAAAAAGTGATATGACGTCCTATTTCTCCTCTTGAAACTACTCAAAGAACCAATTATAAATTTGAGGTGTCCCACAAAATGTGTAACCTATCCATGTCTGACAATAAAGGGCTGTGTACACCTTACAGCTGAGGAGTAGCACAATGATACTTGCCATTGTAGATATCCTCCCAGTAAACTATAGCTTCAGGTCTAAGACCAGATTTAAAGATGGTTTCTTTCATCTGCCAAACCTCAATAACAAACAAGGAAATCTAATGGGTTCCATTCAAAGCCTTTCAGTTACTATGAGGTGTATTACCACTCCTTCCTCGTTCGTCATATGTGCTTTAGTCAACCATGCCCAAAAAGAATTTCAATACTTGACTTTATAGCATCGCTGACCTGGCATTACTCACTCTAACTTCCATGAAACAAGCATTCCTACTGGAGGAGCTGAATATTTAGCTGATGATCTCTAACTCAACAGATAACAGAGGACATGGATACCTTGGGTTTGTCTAAGCAACTGATATGCTCACATGACCACGCAATGCATCTTGTGTTTTCTTTGATAATAGATCCTGAGCTTTTACAATATTGTAAATGCGCATTTCATGTGTTAATGAGTTTCATAACAAACATACCTTGCAGTGGTATCTAACATTAACTTCTTCATGCATGCATTACACATTTTTAATTGTACTGCCTCCTCTCACCCTCTTAACATTTCTAACAGCCATCAACTTTGTCAACAAACTTAAAATTCTCAATAGATTGGTCCCTATCTAACCCAAAACCCAAAACTAGCAACAACACGATGGTACGAGGTTGAAATATTGAATTGAATTGAATTGAATTGCTGATGCAAGTCCCTGATGAAAGTTTAAGTAAATATTAATCAATCAGGATTTATAAAATGTGGATAATCACCCTATAGGGTATCCAGGCACTTGTAGGCCCCAGAGGTTTATTCGAACAGCCAGGTCTTGAGGGCCATTTGGAATTACGGAAGTGAGGTGCTAGTCTGGAGGTGCATGGGGAGGCTGTGCCAGGTCTTTGCTGCGATGTGGGAGAAGAAGTGTCCTCCACTTCTGCTTTGTTAGATATGGGGAGATTGGGCAAGTGAAAGGTAGGTGGAGCGTAGTCTTCTTGATGGTTGGTGGAAGTTCAGGTGGTGGTTAATGTAGGTGGGTCCTTGATTGCGTAGAGCCTTGTGTGCGTGGGTTAGCAGCTTGAATTGTCATCTTTTCTGTATGGGGAGCCAGTAGATTTGCCTGAGGTGGGGTGTGATGTGGATTCGTCGGGGAAGGCCATTATGAGTCTGGCTGCGGTGTTCTGTATGCTCGGAAGTCTCTGTAAGAGGTGTGCACCAACTCCTTTGTAGAGGGCATTGCAGTAGTTCAGTCAGCTAGTGATGAGGGCTTGTGTCACGGTGCATCTCGTGTGTAAGGGGTAGCCACTTGAAGATCTTCTATAGCATGAACAGAGTGAGGCAGCAGGCGGAGAAGTAAGTGTTGGTCTTTGATTTCATGGTGAGCTTGTTGTCAAAGATGATTCCGAGATTTCTGGCATGGTTGGAGAGAGTGGGAGCGGGTCCTAGGTCTGATGGCCACCAGAAGTCGCTCTATGTATTGCTGCTGTTGCCAAAGATCAGTACTTCCATCATGTCTGTATTTCAGTTGCAGGCAGTTGTTCGTTATCTAGTCGGCGACATTTGTCATGCATCTGTGGAAGTTGCTTCTGCTGGTAGTGTGGTCATCAGTGAGTGAGAGGACGAGTTGCATGTCGTGTACGTAGGACATTATGTTGAGACCATGGGATCTGGCGATGTTGGACAGCAGAGATCTATATGCGTTGAAGAACATGAGGCTGAGGAATGAGCCCCAAGGGACACTGCAGGTGATCTCCTAGGGTTCAGAGATGAAAGGCAGGAGGTCAATCCTCTGGGTTTGTGTGGTGAGGGAGGAGATGATCCATCTGAGTGCATCCCCTTAGATGCCGATGTGGTGGAGAATTTCGATTAGTGTGTGGTGGGATATGGTGTAGAAGGCTTCCAAGAGGTTGAGGAGGATCAAAGTTGCTGTTTCTCCTCAGTCGAAGAGGGTTCGGATGTCATCAGTGGCTGCGATCAGGGCGGTTTTGGTGCTGTGAGTGCTGCGGAAGCCACATTGGGAGGCATTGAGTAGCTGGTTCTGCTCCAGGTGTGTAATGAGTTGATTGTTGATGACCTTTTCCAGAACCTTCTCTTGGAATGGGAGCAGGGAGATTGGTCTGCTGTTTCTGAGTTTGCTGGGGTTGGCAGTGGGTTTTTTGAGTAGTAGACTTTGGAGTGTTTCCATTCATCGGGAAAAAGGTTTGTGTTCAAACCCAGTGAAAAAGACCTTCTTCAGAAGTGTTCTCATGCTGTAAAGAGATGGGCAGTCCCTAATCTGTCAGCAATCATGCCAACCCCCTGCAAGGGCATCTTTGGCAACCTCATATTTTTATTCAAAAACAAAATTGTCAACTTGAGAACAACATTCACCTCTCTGCGTGCCTCCTACTGCTCTGTTGGACCGCAGCCTCTCTCTTTCTTTGTGATATGAATTTATCCAAGTGTCAAATTACAAAGACACTATCATTGTTTAAGAGATCCTCTATTCTACATGACATACATAATGATAAAGCCATCAGCACAGTCTCCCATTCTTAGCTTTGACTGTCACTAACCATATGAACAACTCACTTTCCAGTTGCAAAGTTTTTACATCACTAAATGAATCATACCATCAACTCAGTAAGCCATAAATATCCTGGTGTCCTATTACACTCTTTTCTCATGATTGCCTACATTGCTAAACATTGGAGTCAGCAGTGACAGTTTAACTGACCTCTCATATTTAATGGAATACAATCTTACTTCTACCATGGCAGAGGGACTTAGCCCACTCTTCTGAATGTCAAAGAGCAGCTCCTTGCCACAAGAGTAAAAGTTTAAGAATGATATGTTATTGTCCTAGCTCATAGTTGACTACCAGACTATCAACTACAAACTCCTACTTGAACATGATATTTTGCCTATGGTCGGTGGTGCTTTCAAACCCACCTGGTCCAGGACTGTTCTCACTAATCATTATATAGCAATTAATGATTCAAAGTAGAATTGTAGTTTCTAAATGTAAATGGCATAGAAATGGGTTATTCACATAAGTGACCAGGAGATAACTTTCTGTAAGATCATTGATCTCTGTCACTTGTGCTTTTGTGAATTGTGTTTTGTACCCTGTAACTTATTTATTTAAAAATACTTTAACCCATATTTGTTCTTTTTGATATATTCATTTTTTGTTCTTTTTGATATATTCAGTTCTAATCATTGTAATTGATTTGTACATTGTAATTGATTTGTACAATTCATATATTTTAGGCCACTAACTAGGGCACTTATAATAGCTCAATTGAGTTTGGTTAATTGTTTAAAACAAAATCCCTTGTAGGCACTGTTACCTGATAATAATTTTTCAATAACCAAGCCTCCAAGGGTGTATTGGGTTGCCTAATTTACTTGATTGAACTTTCTAAATGTGGCATTTTCAAAATTGCAATTTAAAATCTGACTTCACCATAAATTAGGATTTTTAATTACAATTTGAAAGACACCAAACATAAACTGGGCACCTGCTCCCAATTGGAATTTACAGCTTATTAAATGTAATAAGGTAACTCCAATGTTATCCTATGGGAGCAGGAGGCCTTGCAGTAGTGAAAAACAAATGTAAGAGTTTATCACTTCAAGGACATGTAAAACTTAAATATACATATCCTGATTTTTAAATTACATTGCAACCTGCCTTCTGGGCTGTCCAGGGCATACCCGGATGGTGACATATGTATTAAAAAGGAAGGTATGGGCCTTGCAAAAGGTTTATTTAGCAAGGTCGAATTGGCAGTTTACAACTGCACACACAGGCTGAGACATGCTTAAATGGCTACTTAAGTGGATGGCACTATCAGTTCTGCAGGCCCATTAGTAGCATTTAATTCACTTGCCCTGGGCACAGGTAGTAACACTTTACTGGGGACGTACAAGTAAATGTAATATGCAAATTAGGCATATTATAGGATGTTTTAAGGAGAGAGCACGAGTACTTTAGCATTGATTAGCAGTGGTAAAGTGTGCAGACTCCTAAAGCCAGCAAAAAAAAAAAATCAGCAAACCAGAGGTCTGAAGGCAAAAGGTTAGGGGGGAAACCAGGGCAATGATCGCAGGGCAAACACCACTGAATTATGAAAGCAGGTTTCAGGGGATGATAATGTGTGACAAGAACCTTTGGTGGAAAACCGAGCATCAATTCCCAACTTGTTCACAAATACCTTCCAAAATTTTGACACAAACTGAGTATCCCGATCAGAGATTATAACTTGTGGAATTCCATGTAATCTTACTATGTGTTGATTAAACAACTGAGCTAAATGACAGGCAGTTGGGATGGATTTTAGTGGAATAAAATGACTCATCTTTGAGAAGCTTTCGACAAAAACAAAGATGGTATTGTATCTCTGACTAGACCGAAGATCCACAATTAGATCCATAGACACAGTGTGCCAAGGATGAGGCGCATTAGGTAAAGGCTGCAGCAACCGCTGGGTGGCTTGTCTGCTCGATTTTCCTTTAATGCAAGTTGAAACCTACTGTCTTATGTGAGCGACCATGCCTGGCCACCAAAAATGTCTCTTTCCAACTCTATGGTCTTTTTCATCCCTTTATGTCCTGCCATAGGATCATTGTGACAACTCCTTAATGCCATTTCTCGAAGATTTTCTGTAGGTAAGTACAAGGTATTCTTATAGTATGGAAGGTCGTTCTCGACCTTTCTTGCTGAGTCTTCTTTTGCCCATTCTTCCATATCTTTTAAGGATAAGACTTCTTGAATCTTCTTGGTGTAATCAGTAAACTGAGTAGCACAAACAATTTTCATTGATGAAATGATGGGTTCAGCTTGATGAATCTTGACTCCTTCAGTCAGATTTAATTGTGATAAAGCATCTGCTTTACCATTTGTGGCTCCTGGCTTGTATGTTATCACAAAATTAAAGTCTGAAAAATACAAAGACTGCCTTAATTGTTGAGGAGTAAATGTTCTGG
The DNA here is from genome assembly GCF_964204655.1 of Triturus cristatus. Lineage (NCBI taxonomy): Eukaryota > Metazoa > Chordata > Amphibia > Caudata > Salamandridae > Triturus > Triturus cristatus. Next base: position 308,444,963 of record NC_140587.1, on the reverse strand, counting down.
CTGACTTAAAAAACTGAAGATTGCGATGATCTGTAAAGACAGTTACCACATGTTTAGCTCCAAGTAGATAACGTCACCAATCTTGAAAAGCATCCTTGACTGCCAACAATTCCTTTTGGCAATAGAGTAGTTGAGTAGCTTCCTGGATCGAAAAGCCACTGGATGCAATTGACCTGTTCGTTTGTTTCTTTGGGAGAGTACACCTCAAGTTGCTAAATCTGAAACGTCTGTTTTGACATAGAAGGCCTCTTCTGGATCTGGGTGCATCAAGATGGGAGCTGTGGTGAATGCCTTTTTATAAAAATTAAAAAGACTGTTCTGCTTCTTAAGTCCACAAGAATTTTACTCCCTTCTTCAATAATCGGGTGATACGACTGACCTTCGAAGAAAGGTTCGGTATGAAATGTCTATAAAATTGGCAAACCCAATAGATCTTTGGATCTCTTTTATGCTCTTTGGAGTTGGCCAATCTCTTATTACTCCTACTTTGGACGGATCCATTGACACACATTCTGCATAGGATAAAACCCCAAAATTAGTGTTAGTGTGAAAAGAGCATTTTTCAAGTTTTACATAGAGGGGATTTTCAAGTAGTCTTTGTAAAATGGCTCTGACATGTTTCATGTGATCTTCCACATTTTCTGAACATATCATGATGTCATCTATATAGACAAATGCCATTCTGTCTAGATATTCTCGCAAAATATCATTCACCAGATGTTGAGTAGCCGCCGGGGCATTACATAACCCGTACGGCATCACCTGATATTCGTAGAGGCCATATTTAGTTTGGAAAGCTATTTCCCACTCTCATCCTTCAGATACTCTTACCAAATGGTATGCCCCTCTCAGATCCAACTTGGTGTAAACTTTTTCTCCCTTCACTTGATCCAATAATTCTGAAATCAAGGGCAGAGGGTAATGATTTTTGACTGTTACCAGATTTAAGGCTCTGTAATCAATACACACGTGAAGACTTCCATCTTTCTTTGGAATGAAGAATAATGGAGATGATACAGGGGACTGAAATGGTCTAATAAACCCATTTCTCTGATGTTCTTCTAAGTACGCCTTGAGATACTGGTTCTCTGCCTCTGTTAGGGCATAAATTGCTCCAGGTTCCAACTCAATCTTACAGTCATATTCTCTATGAGGACTCATTCTTTCTGCATTTTATTTGTCAAAAACATGAGCCAAGTCTTGGTATTCTTTTGGAATCTCCTTCAGTTCCATAACACAAATCATACTTGAAGTTCAGCTAATGAAGAAGCTGACGAACCCTCTAGCTTGGGTCTCTTGCCATGGAAACAATGTTTTTTGCAGTATTCTGAAGTCACCTTAACTGTTCTCTTCTCCCAATTGATCTTAAGATTGTGTTCCTTTATACCCATGTAACCCTAGGATTAGTTGCAATTGAGGTGCATCAAGCAGATTGAATCTTAAAAACTCTTGCTGACCATTCAGTCCCAACAGTTCAATAGTTTCTGTCTCTTCTGTTATTGGTCCCGAAGTTAAATTTGTTCCATCCATTGCTCGGACCACCTCCAAATTTTTCGTTATGATTGAACGAATTCCCATTTATTTAGCATACTTTAAATCGCAAAAATTGTTGGTGGCTCCGGAATCAATAATTACGGATACTTCATTAATTTCGGACTGCCCAAATGTTGCCGTAAACTAAACAATTATGAGGAGCCGCAGACTGGCTACCTGTTGAAAATCAGAAGTTGAATTTGTGTCTTTTCCCACCAGAGCAAATCCTTCTACTGGTGGGATCTGCCTTTTACCAAAAAATCTGACTTAGGCTTTTTTGAACAATCTTTCACAAAATGTCCAGCATTGCCACAATACATACACAAATGTTTTGATCTTCCTTTCACCCGTTCTTTTTTGTAAAGGGGGCCTCTAATAGATCCAATTTACATGGGTTCCTCACTTGAATTAGATTCTGTCTTACTTTTCTTTGTTTTAATTCAGTCCAATCGAGAAGTAGAAAGACGAAAGTCTCTTTTCTTCTCTGACCTTCTTTCAAAAAGCCGATGCTCAATTTGTAAAACTAAATCTATTAATTCAGAAATCTCTTGAGGATGTTTTGGAATTCGGGCTAAAGCGTCTTTGAGTTCATTCTTGAGTCCACAATAGAAAATCGCTGCTCGTTTACTTTCTGTCTACTCGGTTTCCACAATTAATTTATTGAATTGTGCTATGTAAGCTATAAGATCACAATTCCCTTGTCTCAGATCCAATAACTCATTGTCCATCGCTTGATTTGATGATGTTCTGTCAAAAATTCTTAGAAATGTTGTCTTAAATAGTTCACAGTCATAAAAGGTTTGATCATTGCGGGATATCAAAGGCATTGACCATGAGGCTGTATCCCCACTCAAATAAGACAGTATGAAAGCGAGTTTAGACTGATCTTCTGCGAATACTACTGGTCTGCATAAAAAATTTAATGAACATTGAGTTAGAAACACTTGTATCTTGTGTGGGTCTCCACTAAACCTTTCTGGATTAGCCAAAGGAATAATTGGCAAAACCAAATGAAAAACGTGGCTTGTGACCTCTGATGTTGAGTGTGTGGCTGACCTCTTATATGCTTCAGAACTACCTGACAAGGGGGATCTTTCAGCTACCAATTCCTCCATCTTTTGTCTAATCAAGTGGGTCTCTTGTTGGGATCTTTTTATTGCATCTTTTAAGGTTTTATTTTCCTCTACTGCGCTAGTTAATTGGCTCTGCAGGCTTTCTAAGATTCCAGCTAATGCTTTTAAGTTAAACCCTTCTGCCATCTTCAGCTCGGGAGAAATGAATTGAGTGGGCACTTCAATCTGTCAGGAAGCACATTACTCAAGTTCCACAGGAGCTGAAGATGGAGCCAAAGCCCCTCCACCAGTGCCCACGTCCACAGGAATATTAATCTGTAGACCCTGGGCAACAGCAGGGGAGAAAGGGGAAGTGGATTAAGAGAGACAGCCTTGCAGAGAAGAAATTCTGTGCTTCTTTTTCGGTCACTTTCTATTTTTCTTTTTGGGTTCCGTGATGAGGCACCTGCATTAGGAAAGATAAATTGTACAAGCACACCTTATTTAACACTCCTTACCCTTATCGCATTGTAAACATACAAATATAAATATATCAAATAATTTCTTATTCATATTACCCAAATAACTCAAGGCATTTGCTTCTCTCTAAGGTTTTACACTGCTAGACAGTAATGATGTTAGTTATTTAGAAGTTGGTGAAGTTCTCTCTGTGCAGTTGTAGAAAGTGTTCTAAGAGATTTGAAACATGAATGTTCTTCCAACAACACATATAACTGCTGCAGCACTGTGTGGATTGTTTGTTCAAGAAAAATAATTGTGACACAGTTCCTGTAGAATAAATATAGTCTTTTCCTTACCAGGAAGGCTGGCTTCAATCTGGAATATGTGTTTAATACGTGAACCTTTAGAACACTACTTGTTCTTCATTGTTGATACTTATCTGAAAATTCAGTGACGTGAATACTCTGGTAAATCCTGTCGTAACTTGTCTTGTTAGATCTTGTTGTCGGTGCAGAATACTTCCATACTCGAGCTCTAATTTACCTAGCTGTCTCTAAGACTCTCAGATAGGCAGTTCTCCAGATGCGCACTCAAACGTTATATTGAGACGCTACTTGAAAATCAAAAGGGGCTAAACCTTGAGGTATTAGCAAAAAGATATTAGCTAAACAAGCGCCGAGAAGAGACACTATTCCGCGTCTGAAGAAGGAGGCAACATTCTCTTCAAAGATTGCTGCGCAGAGGAGAGACACAACCGGCGCCTCTCAGGATTCAGTTGAAGTGCAGCGTTCCGAATTTGTGCATGTGCGTTTGGCTCTTCTGATTCCCCGCGCATGAAAGGGCTAGACGTTTTCCCTTTCTTCTGGGAAATGTGCTGGCCGCTTTCAGTAATCAACACTGGTGACGTCCGGAGTAAGTTTAAAAAATGTTTTAATGCCAGTTTCGTAGCAGGGGGGAATCTTTTCCAATGTGTATATTTTCCAGACTTTCTAAGTGTGACATGTCCCTTAGCCTGATAACACATTGTGTGTATGCTGGCTACCATGTTCCTGACATAAGATGCCTGCAAAAGAAGAAAAAATGCCTATAGCACCTGATAATGTTTCAAAGTCTCAGATGCACCACAAAGACAAACTAGAAATTAATAACCTGTTCTTTCTGCTACTACTCCTGTCTGCCTCTTCTAATCTATGAAAATTACTGTCTGAGATGCCTGCTACTGAACAAAAGTGGTTAACAGTAGGGTACAGCATGTTGTCATATTATTATATGCCAGGTGACCCACGAGAGGCATCTTCCAAATAATTACCTGGACCTTATGCTTCTACGCACGACGGTCTATTCAAATCTATAACTTGCGCTGTCCGCCAAACCTGTAATAGAAGAAAAGGTGTGAATTGTGAACTTGATTTTATCAAGAGGGCCCTAATCCCGACTGGAACGTCTACAGAATTTACCTGATCTTTGTGGGTACTCATTCCTGCCCGTTCAAATCCTAATGTTTACAGTCTGCAATTGGAAACAAGATATTTGGCATAGGTTATAGTAGTTACAAACGCAATGTGCATGACATTTCCAGAGGCTCCCCTAGAAAAAGCAACTGAACTGTTACCTGGGGTTTCAGTTTAGATGAACTCAGGTGAGTGCTCACATGGTTCCATATTATCATCCATTTAAAAATCTGCATCATGCGTTAGACATTCTGTGATGTGGCCTTTACAGGCCTTCAGAAATCTGCATGCCCACTGGCTATGACTAATCAGATTTTATCTGGGTGAGCTATTGTAGGGCCTACTGAGCTGTCCTGGCGAGCTGACAAAAATCAGGTGTTCTATTCCTTCAGAACATAAATGTGCAATATAGGTGCATTTAAATCGTTTTTTTTATTTTGTAACATTTGCTGTGGGTTCAAAGACCGAAGTCAATGCCAGCTTCTGCTTTCTTACAATTTGCTGGTTTCTTTATCCTGGAGATTAGTTGTGCAAACTTCTCTAAGAAAATCTCTGAAAATTCAATAGCCAAAAGCATCTTCCCAACCCTAGAGTAAACTGTGAGCCCTTACATTTATTGTCAGGGCCAGCTTTAGTGCTGGTGGCGCCAGGTGCGACAATGTTTATTGGTACCCCCCAGTGACCACCACTACGGATTCTCTCACTACCACTCTTTAAAAGTGCCCATTAAGTCTCCATAACCACTGTCTCTCACATGCATTTAATTACTTTTATAGCACCACTCATACCAGTGTTGTGTCAGAGCACTTTGCAACATACACACATTAAACAAAGACAATCAATGATACACGTGTAAACCAGTGTATAGGAAAAAGTACATAAGACAGAGGACTACACAGTGAAGGAGTCACATGTCATCCATAGTGGTAGGAGGTATAGAATGCTTCGTTTAGAGAAGCACAAACTCCAAATTTAAAAGGTAACATCATGGTTGGAGGTTCTCTTTAATAAGAAGAATTGATTTCTAAATGAACCCTTTTTGCAACATTAGTAAAAATCATAACGCTGTAATCTATACCTTGCAATTTGCTTGCAGCTTTTAATGAAACTTATTAGATCACTGTTCTTTATTAGGATTTTAAGTTAAATAAACTGCAAGTAACAGAAGGATCTCTCTGGCAAAAGCAGTAACCCACTGACCTATTTACATTACTATGTGTTCTGCGTGGTACACATTCTTTGCAGCAGGCATATTAAGTCTCTGCGTTAGGATCATCTGTGTGTGCACAGCTGTACTGTACAGGATTCAAACACAGCAAGCATAGCTCAACAGTGTTGTGCTCAACTGCATGGTACTGGGACCAGGCAAGCTGTGAGAACGTGTGTGTGAAGGAGAGAGTACTTCCACAGCTGTTCATAGAAGCATGGCATAACAGTGTGCACAATGATAGCGTTTTGTAATGTGCAGAACTGCCCTGTACAATAAAACATATAGGGGCAGATTTATGTTGGACTTGCGCCACTTTTACACTGCCGTTGCGTCACTTTTGTGACGCAGCGTCGGCGTAAACCCTGCGGCACGTTGCGCCCTATTTACATCGTGACGCATCCATGGAGATGCGTCACGGTGTAAAGCCCTGCGCCACATGAAACCTGCATCAGGTTTCATGTGGGCGTTTCTACTTAGGGGGGGCATTCCGTCGCAGGAACACCCCTGAAAAGTGACTCAGTGAAATCTACAAGATTTCACTGAGTCACTTTTCCAACGCTGATGCGTCAAAACCCTGCGCCTGCTTGAAGCAGGCGTAAGGCTTGACGCACCACGTTATAGATAGGGCAAGTTGGAAGAGTGCTGGAGTTGCATGCCGCACGCAACACTACTTCAGCACTGCGCCAACTTTACGCCCCAGATGCGACATGCATCTGTTTATTCCTGCGCCATGATGCGTTGCATTGTAAATGCGGCGCATCATGGGTGGCGCAAGGGTAAACTTGCGTGCCACATGTTTCCTGGCGCATCCCTGCTGATTTGCAGAGATGCGCCAGGCAACATAAATCAGCCCCATAGGACTTAACAGCGTGCACAACTGGCGTCGATGTGGGGACTCCCACGAAGCTCAGCATGTAAAGGCCACCCACTGCTGCTCGGGCTCTGGAGCCTCTGCTTTGCCACTGCTGTCGCCCGGCTATGGCAGTAATGTAACCGGATCTATTATACAGTGCTCCAATACCTTTGGGCCTACATAAAAAGTGCAGTGTCTCTGTGTGGGCAGCAAAACAGGGGCCCTCAATGGAAAAACTAACCAGTAAAATGCGCGACAGTCGGACAAGCCATAACGGCATACAGTGCTTAATGTTCGCAGCCTAACCAGACCCCAGTGTTCAAAACCAATCACCAGGATAACATACCATGCGCGCAGTAAGTGAGGTGCCACACTCACCCGCTGAAGACATGAGTTGCTCGAACATAATGTTTTTCAAACATAGTAGTCACATAACTACTGCACGTCCTAGAACCACACTACAAGCAGGCAAACTGCACAGTAGTAAGCCACTATGATTTCTCTCTGGAGCAAATACATAGCCCCTTCCCGTCCTAAAATGTAGCCCATAGCAGAAGGCGATGAGATAAAAATCAAACACCCCTGAACAGAAATCACACAAGTCCCCTGTAATCAGCTTTACAGACCAAAGACAGACACCAAACCCTTATCAATGCAAAACCAATGCCCTCAGCGCTATAGTAAAAATAAACATTTTATGCAGCCAGATCGGCAGAGATCACCCCAAGTTGTGTAGAACAGCCAGTCTGCTGATAAGCATTATTTACTGATTTACTGTCTGTAAAACAGACTCGCTTCTGAATGCCGCCCACCAACCTCGATATTAACAAAGTAAGCAGCAAATGTAGAAGGAGCCGCCTGCTGAACTCCGTGGCCTGCTGTTACTCTGAGGCCCTGGAAACAAACGAACCTGATGCAATTTGGTGGTATCCTTGGGCACTTTTATTTCTTCTCTGGGTGGACTGCTGCTCCTTGTCCTGTTCTGTGTGAAAAAAGTGACCGTGTTTTCGCGCTGCTTGTTTTTTAAACGCAGCACTGATGACAAATGTTTCACACTCTTGCGTGATGCAGGAAGCGACATGGCAGAAAAGTGAGTCTTTGGCAATAGTGTCTGCAAGATGGGGGAAGTGAGGGTGCGCACATGCGCATCTTACAGGGAACATTGATCCACACCTTATCTTCGGAAACTGGAGACAGGCAGTAGAAATGTCCACGCCTGGCATTGGTGATGTGGAAACAGCAGCAGTCAGGGGTTTTTCACTTGTCCTTTCAGTCCCAGTCTCTACAATGACATCAGTGCCTGATGAGTCACATGTCGGAAATGTGAGGAGTCTTGTGTAATGGGCTTCTCAGGATGTTGGGCAGTCACCATGTGTCCTTTGCTGGTCACAACATGAAATAGTTCAGCATCGAAAGGAGAATCATTCTTTTATTTTCTTTGCTGACGAACCAGCACTCGATCTCCTTAAATGAACGTAACATCTTTTGCATTTCAACGCGTGTCTGCATAGGCCTTCATTTTCCAATTATGATCCAAGCCTTCCATGTGTGTTTCTTCCTTGGTATTTGCTCTTCTGTTGGTCCGTTGAGGTAAATTGGTCATCATGGCTCTCCCGAACATCAAGTTTACAGGGCTTTCACCTTTGGTCGAGTGAGGGGTCGAACAGTAAGCCTAAAGAGTGGAATTTAAGACAGTTTTAAGCTCAAGCTTTTCTAGTACAGCACAATGGACAGCTTTCTTTACAGTACTCATGAAATGTTCGACAAGGCCATTGACCTGTGGCCTAAGAGGTATGCTCTTCTGATGCTTCATACTGAGATGGCTGAGAAAGTCTCAGGGGGGCATATTAGCAATGGCTGGCGATATAATTATCGCGGGTTTAGCATCCGTTTTTGGGTGAAAAGCGGCGATAATTATATCGCAATATCATCAAGGATACGCTAGCGCGTGTTTCCTTGATGGAGAGCCCGTTTTTTCACAGCCTCGCCTCGCTGTGAAAACAACACATGTTAATATCGTGAAGGCAGCTTCACGATATGAACAAGGATGTGCAGCGATAAAACATATCGCGCTACCTCAGCCTTAACTCAGGAATTTAATGTCTGTTAAATTCCTGACTAAGTCATACTTTTAATGGGAGATGGATTATGCTGATAGGACCACAAGGTCCTATCAGCAATGTGATCGCTGTTTTCAATGGAACATCGCTGGAACACCAGCGATGTTCCATTGAAAACACTGCTATCGCTGAAATATTATCGCCATAGCGCTATGCGTTGTAAATATAGCGTTATTATGGCAATAATATTCAGTTATAGCCAGCGATAATATTTCTATCGCTATCTACGGCCAGCGGTATTTAGCGCTGGCCGTTGATAATATGCCCCTGAATTCTCAACTGTTGAAAGGTTGCCCGTTGTCAGACTCTAAGATCAAAGGAATACCCCAGGTCATGAAGATGCTATCTAACCTCTCAATGACACATTATTGAGCAATAGATGCGATGTCTTTGATCAATAGAAAACAGGAGTATTCTTCAACAATCACCATCTGGTAATGTCCATTGTCAAGTGGACCCTATAAGTTAAAGGCAATTCTTTCCCATGCATGCATTGGCAACTCTGACATGTTTGATTGGTGTTGAGTGATTTGCAATGACATGTTATTGCATAGATGACAGGCCTTTAATTCTCTTTCAACTCTCTCGTAGAGATGTGGAAACCAAACTCGATCTCAGAGAACTCATTTGGTGGCAATAATTCCATGATGTCCTTCTTGGGCCATCTCAATTATCTGTTGTCACAGACTATTCAGAATGACAATTCTCAAACCTCTTAGAATACGTTCAGTTCATCTTTGACTTTTTTGAACTTCTGATATTCGCTGACACTGGTAAGCGGTCGCGGGTGCTGGTTCCAAGACTGATGTATATAATGTCATTCAGGTTCAGCATGTCACTATCTTGATTGGTGGCAGCGAAAATTTGTTCCAAAGAAATGGCAGCTGATGTGCTTGATTTCGCTATAAAATTGATGTAAGCTTCAGCCATCTTAGAATGGCTGCCGGGGTATTGTAGAGGCCCTTGTGAGAAGTAGTCTGCAGGGTTCTGATCTTTCCCTGGAAGATGCACAATTGTGTAGTTGTATTCTTGCAATCACAGACCCCAATGTTCAATGTGAGTAGGAATTTTTGCTATTGTATTGCCAAAGATAGTCAACAATGCTTGATGATCAGTCATAGCATGAAAGGCTTCCCATTCAAGAATACATCGAAATGTTCACAAGCCCACACCACTGCTAAGCTTTCTTTCTCAGGTTGTGAATAAGCATATTCAGTTTGGGACAAACTTCAGCTTGTATAAGGACTATGCGTCGTCAAGCATTTTGGTGTCCGCTGTGCTGTCCAATGACGGCGTCCAACCCGACAGGGCTAGCATCAACCAAAAAACCTCAGTATGAAGCTTTGGATCAAAGTATGCCTTTTCAGTAGCGTTTTCAACAGCTTGTTTCCCTGAGGCGTTTCTCCCATTCATGTGACCAAAGAAAATAAACTTTCTTTTTCGTTAAGTCTCTTTCTGGTGCACTGATAGTGGCAAAGTCTTGTATTTATCTAGAGCAATAGCTGGCCATGCCAAGGAATGAAAGCTACAAGGAAACATATTGTGGGGGACTGGCAGTTGACAGCGCTTTCACTTTCTCTGAATCGGGTGTCATCCCCCCCAACAGAAAAGATATGGCCAAAGAATTTTAACTTTGTCTTATGGAACTCACATTTCTTGGCATTCGAAGATAAACTGGGATCAGCGAGCATCTGACACACTTGCAGGAGAGTTTTGTCAGGCTCCTTCTGTCTAGCTCTGAAAACCAATATGTCATCACTATAATTAAAAGCATTCATGACAGACTGTATAAAACGTCGATTGACATCTTGGAAGAGCTCCGCAGCTGATGACACACCAAAAGTTAGTTTTTTGCAACAGACAGACCACCATGTGTAGAAAAGTTTGCAATGTACCTGCAATTCTCCTCGAGTTCCAACTGATAATATTCTTTATTCAATTGTGTTATGATGTCGGCAATATGCTGACCTGGATGTCGTTCTCTTTCAATTGCCTTGTTCGCTTGCTGCACATCCACGCAGATGCGTACAGCTCCTTCACTTTCCCTTTTGGGTATTACCGCTATGGGAGAAACCCATGGAGTTGGACCAGTGGAAGGTTCAATAATATTTTGTTTGAGTAAGGTTTCAAGTTCATTTGCAACAGCTTCCTGTGAGTGAAAGGCAAGTCATCTGTGTCTTTGAGCAATAGGACGGGCGTCCTCATTAATGTGTAAGAGGACTTTCGTAGTGTTTAGTTTTCCCAATCAATGAAAAAGCAAAGGGAATTGACTTAAAATTTCGTGATGAGCATTCATGTTATAGTTCATTGATGTCAGTCCCATATCTGCATCTGTGCAAAAGCTGAGTAAACAGGTGCTTGATGCCATGCATTGAAGTATATGAATGGGTGCTTGTAATTTTGTATTCTTATTCTTCATTGTTGCTTTAAATTAACCTTGACTTTTTAGTGGCATCGATGCAGACCATGTATGCACTATAGTTTTCTATGGCGTAAGTCGGAGCAGTGGAGACAGTTCATTAGATTTCTTCTCAGGCACAATATTTATTGACACACCACTATCGATAATGAATGGTATTGAACAACCATTGACTTTTACTGTGATTTTCGGACAATGTTTCAATGACTTTGGTGCTTTGTGATGTCGACTTCTCAAGGGCCTGTATTTTTTCTCACATGCGGCCAGTCCAACATGTGCATAGTTCTCTGAGATAAACATTGACAAAGCACAACCATCTTCTGCACTTTCACTTGGTATTAATATGGAAGAACTGTTTGATGAAGATTTAGTTTCGTCAGCTGATGTGGTCGTGTGGCCTTATGGGCACGTGTCAAACGTTACTTCAAGATTGTTTGGGTGGGCATTTTGTCTTCGCTCCATGATGCACTCACTTTTTCCTTCATCTTGAAAACCTTCACAAAAATGGTTCTTCTTTCCACAGCCTTGGCAGATTTACTCAATGGCTGGAAATGTACCTTTCTGTGGAAACAGAAATCCACACTTGAAGCACAATTCTTTTGCTATGGAAAATTCACTCTGTGACCCTAGGCCTTGTACTTTGTCTTACTTTGCACATTCATGACTGGCTCACCTTGGCCTCCGTAATCAGCATGCTCTTCAGCTCTAGCAGCCATGAGAACTTGCTCCAGACTAAGAGTTTCTCTCAGCATTCATTGTCTGAATGAATCTGAAAAGCATTGTCAGTCACTCTGAGGTGTACAGCTTGCTCATGATTAAATTCATTGAACTTATAGTGTTTGATGAGGGTATCCAGTCTCTCAACAAATTTGTTAATGGTCTCACCAGCTTTCTGTTGTTCTTGACTGAAAATGTACCTTTCATACTCTACATATGGCATTGGATTGAATTTGAGATTCAAGGCTGCTTTGACTGAATGCAATTTCGTCAGCTCAAGGCATTTTCTTTATGACTTATTTTACACAGTCACAAGCAAGATTCTTAATGTTCTTGTTAATCTTCTTGTTATTTGCTTCTTCAATCACATCAATGAAATCATAAAATGTCTCTATCCAGGCAGACCCTCTGTCGCCATTATTCAGCTTATTGGCAGTAGCGCATGGTGGTTTTAAGAAGCAAGTGGCATTGTAACCATTTATGAGATTGGCTGACACTGAGGTTGGAGTTCTTTCTCACACCGTCTGCTCTCCAATATGACCTGCTTCATCCATACCACCTCTAAGACCCTGTGCTGAGCTAGGCTCTTGGTTATATTGTACAGTCAGTGGAAATTTGACCTCCCTCTTGTTCTCCATGGGAGCCCTTTGCTTTCAGGAGACCATGGGAGTTGTTCTGAGCCACAACCCAGCTGCTTTGATGGTGTGCTGCTGCAGGTATGGACAGCTCCGCAAGCACAACACTCGGTGCTTCCTCTGGAGTAATTTCCCCCAGCATATTGGCATAATGACTCTCTTCGCTCAGCACTGTCAAGCAGATGATTGTTTTTCGTATTTGAATTTTGTTGTTTGTAAGCATCTCTTTGTGCTGTGTAACACCGGTTTGATCTCTGCCTTACAACGCTTCTGTTCACAGTGTTTTCTTGCAGTTTGCTGCTCTTTCAAAACCTGGTTGTATCTGCTTATAGTGTTATCACTCCGTATGAATGTATGGCTTTGAGTTGTATAGTAGCACAGTACCTCTCTTTGCAGCCTACTCAACGGGTTCTCGGCCACTGATGTGCAGACTTCACAGCCGCCGATGTGTAGACTTCTCAGTGAAGCTTTCATTAACTTCAAGTGCTTTACACAGAACTGCGGCTGCGCTTTGATTCCACATACGCCAAATGTTGATCCTGAACTTCGATGGAGGCACATGTGGCACGCACAATCAGTTTACTGGACTACGGAAACCTCTCTGGGACAACACTGCTGATCTTATTCTCTATCCCGTCACCAGTTCTAGCATCCTCCTCAGCCCGGTTACTTGCCAATGACCACACCACACACAAAGCTTAGTATAACACGTCTTTTTCTTCTGTGTGTAACCGCAAATTCAACATTCTAAACCGTCATTCACTTCACTATGTTCTAATGCTTATGTCACAGTTCTATGGAGCCCATCAGAGGTCACAAGAGCTCTGTCATTACAAACTCACATAACACTACAGTATTCATTACTGGTATCATTCTGCGTGTGATCTGGAGGTCACAGGTTGGAAACCTTGGCTGGTAAATCTCAGCCTTTTATCCTTCAGAATTCAATTAAATAAGTAATTGAGAGTGTTTTGTGTTATTTGCTTTCTGTTAAATAGCTGTTAAAAATGTTGTGAGAATGATTAAATGAGTGTTTCTCTAGACTATAAACGTTTAAGTGTTTTTGGCTGATTTTAACAGGAGACAAAGGGGCATATGTACAAGCCCCTAACACCACCACAACATCACCTATATTGAAGTTGTGGTGGTGATAGGGACTGCGCCTTATGTACAAGGCAGTGTTAAGCCACTTAACATGGCTTTAAGCTGCCTTGTACTTAAGGCCCCCTTTCATGCTATGTTTAGCGTGAAAGGGGTGGGCAGTGGGTGTTGAAGTGGGCGTTCCACCACAACACCCATTCATTTTGACGCTGCCCCCTATGTACAAGGGTGGCATACATAGGAGGCAGCGCCAAAATAAGACCAGGTAAAAATTGGTCTTAAGATGGCGAAACGAGGAAAAGTGCATTATTTCTCCTTGTTTTTTCTTTTTCCATGTGTGCTGCCTTGTGCAGCACCACACATGGAAAAAACAAAATTCCATTGTTTGTTTATGTGTAGAAAGGTGTCCCTTCCTGCACACAAACAAACTTTTAAAAAAATACAATTTTGTCACTTTCATGTGTGCTGTATGAAGCAGCACACATGAAAATTACAGGCTGGCATTTCTAGGATTGTTTATGTGCAGCAAGGGACATTTTCCTACACATAAACAATCCTCCCCTGCACGCAGACACCCTTGCACTCTGGTGCAAGGGTGCCTGCACTGGCGCTAAGTTGCTAAACGTAGCACCATCACAGGGGGAAACGCAAGGCTGCACCACATTCTTGTTAATATGGTGCAGCCTTGCGTTTCAGAAGTGGAGGAGAGAGGCGTTAAGCCAGGAAGGCCTCTCTCTTCCACTTCCTAGTACATAAGGCCCAAAATGTCATGACCAGGAAGCACAGTGATGTACAGTGGACTGCTGAGGTTCACACAACTTTGAAAGTGAGGCTCTGCCAACGCTTTTGAGAAGCTCCATGCTTGTTTGGCAGCTTGCAAAGTATTGCCGTATGTAATGAATGCCCCAAAACTATGCGTGTGAAATCCGTAGATTTGTTGCCAAATTATTTAAAATTCAGCTGTAACATTTACAACACATCCCAATTATAAAAGGTTTTCTTATGGAAATATTTTCTCAAAACCACATTCAGTAAGTAGTGCTTACTCATTTTGTTCACTAGCTTAGCAAAACATTCACTAGTGACCATTGTTGAGGCCATAAACTCAAAGAATACATTGGCTCATAAACCTTAACATTCATTTAACATTAAACCCATTAAGTTGTCTGGATCCAGTGTTTTGTCTTGCAAACTATCCCCTTATGGCCCCTTGAGTTCACTTTGGTTATCAGAAAAGGGCATGCATCGACAAATTGAAACTGGAAAAAACAATGTAAGGGTCATTCTGTGTATTATTAGAGCCAAAAAGTGTTTTATATTTTTAAAATTAAACAATTCTATTCAGCTTTCTGAAATGTGAGAGACCACACAGCCTTTTTATCATTCATTCTCTCATGTCAAAACACTCTCCTCCCAAAAACAGCAAACGCCTGGTTAATCTTTTCTTTGTTTTGCCAGAAATCCACTTATTGGGAGTTTGTGATGTATGTGGATAAGGAAGTGTGTGGTGCGTCACTGCTTATTCTAAAAGGAAGCAGAGAAAAATAGCTAGCATTTTCACTGTAACCCAAAGCTGTCCCAACAGTTGGTTTCCAAGTACAACTACTGTTTTGTTTCTGAGTTAAAAGATAAGTATTTATCTTTGAAAATATTGTGTTCGCCATTTACAAACTCAGCATGTAGTAGAGAGAGTTGGAAGGATACATTTTGTTGTTTTAATAGTTATGAAATAAAACCTGCTCGAATTGAACCCTCAGTAACACGTATTAACAGTGTGCTTTGAAAAACGAATGTGGAAAAGTGCTTAACATGAGAGAAAATGCTACTGCGCAAGCGCGTACTAAAGCACTGGACTAGGGCGCAAATGCTTTTGGACGAAAATAAAAAGACTAATGCTGCTTTTGTGCACGTTATTAACGTTTGCTAGGAAAATAATATTTAACATAGGTTGCGCATGAATAGATGCAGCATTGGGTTGGTGCGTAATGAAAAAGTATTACAAGTGAATAATCATGCCTGTGTTTGTTTTCCATAGAAGCATGGTTTTCTGTTCTGCATGAAGTTATGGGGTTAATGGAATGAAAGAATAAATGCTTGAAAATAAAAACTCGAAGGAGAAGGTGGACAATGATTGTCCTTGAAGAATCCTGAGTGCCTTCCAAGAAGTTTGCATGAAAAGACGATTTGATTCATCAAGCGGAGGAAACACATCCTCTAGAAAGGCAAGAGTGGCACACATGTTATACAAAGTTTGCTACATAACCGGCATGAAGGAAGAGAACATTTTGATAGTGGCTTGAATTGTATTTCCTGGGGTGGAAGCTGACGTGATGAATAAATAAAAAAATGGGACATTTAGTGAGATGAACATGCCAAGAGTGGTGTGACAATACACCCCCTTCCTTAACCAATCAAGTGTAAAAAATCCCTTCACTTTGATACACGTGTGGGTTGGACATCTGGGATTTAGGGTATAATTGAAATGCCTGGTGGGAGGGGTTTGTTCAGACTTTTGGGCAGACTGTTTGGGAGATCGTCGTGGTTGTCGGTTTGCTGTCTTACCTGTGTGAGGAGAAGCCTTCCTTTTTTTCGGTTAGTATAGACTGAAATCTGAATTTGCATAATCATTTGCAAATGTATTTTCTCTTCTGATGTTGTTTGCCTAGTGTCGATCTATGAATTGTACTGTATGTTGGTACTGATGAGCAATATTTCACATTTTTAGATAAAGAATTATAAATATACAAATGAGTCTATCTATTATTAGAGGTGTTTATTTTAGATTATGAGTATTGTGCGAACCAAGTATTAGTTTGCTAAACCCTGTCAACTATATAACGATCGCATCGCCATGAATTGATATATTAGAAATAAAGATACAAATTGTAGTTTAGTAAGTTGGGTATTTAGTTTGGCAATTCACAAACCCAGTGTGAAGGTACTTGTTGGGTATTTAAATTGGGCCTTGTCTGTGGAAAATTATTAGTCCCAGATTGCTGGATCAATGGATATTGGCATCATAGAAGTAGGGCTCGCTTTGAAAGGTGCAGACAGCTGAAGGGTGGTCACATTTGCTATCAAACATCTAATTTCTTTGGTGTCTTATTTAAATACCCATTTCATTGCCCTTACAACTTGTATGTACTTTTTTCCACCTCCCTTTGTCTATCTGCTAGTACTGTCAGTAATACAATAGGAATAGTTATTCTCTTCTTAGCATAGTTCAATGTCACATGGAGACGTAAATCTGAAATGCAGCCGAGCAGTCTCTGAGTAGACAGTTTAACAAGTAGTGAGTGAGGGGATGAGGATAAAGACGCTTGATGTGATACCCTCCAGTCAGTGGTGCGGGAACATCACTGTCCTCTTACAAAAGATGTATTGCTCAGAGAGACTCAGACACTTAGTTTTTGCCAAACAACTTAAAAAATGTTTTGCAGTACCCTGTAATGTGAACACATTTACAAATGTATATTTGTCACTCATTCAATGAAACCTGATTTAAATCAGGTTTCATTGAATGAGTGACAAATATACATTTGTAAATGGCGGACTCTGTGCGATCAGCGCACAAGTCCCCTTTCTATGTTGCCATACGGTACGGATGTTACAACTGATGCAGGCATTGAAAATGGCGGCCTCCCGGTGCGTTAGCAAACACCGAGGAAGGCAGTCCGCCGAAACGCGTTTGTTTGCTGTATCGGAATAAAATTTCTTCCGAGTGTCTCCTGTGAGTGCTTACTTCCTTTTAATAATAAGGATTTGGAGCGTTGATATATATATAAATACACAGATCTGCTCCTATTCTCCTTTAACAACTATGCATTTACATCCATCTGAACATAGGTCACTCATCATGTTACTTTAATGTGGATCTCTTTATGAGCTGTTATTCGATGTAAACAAACCCCTTTCAATAGGTGTAATAAAAAAATCAGGAAGATATGGGGTGGTGCACCACTTACATTTGTGAGATATTTTAGCTAAACCACCCTATAAACAACACTCCACTTGGTAGAGAATCTTCATCTCACTCTTCAGGCATAGCTTACGAGTTACTTGTTTTGAGGTGCAGGGATGAAGACTGAAATGAGTGGAATTTCAAAAAGGTACCAAAGTTTATAGTGTAAATAATGGAAAGTCCAAAATAAGCTACAAGTTGACCATTGTTTAGTAGCTACCACCAAATCTTGAAAAATGAATGAATTAAACAGAATGAAATAGCTTTAACAGTTTTTCTATGTCAAACAGGTCTGGCAGGTATATATTTCCAAGCATGTGGCACACCATCCAAGTCTACTTCAGCCATGCACCATTTTTCCACCACTTCAGAGAAGAGCTTAAATCTGCTCTTCATGCAACACAACATCAATATGTGCCATCTGGATCGCTTACCTGTGGAGCATATTCCCCCTTCTTCACCCTAACAGCCCACAGACCATGTGTCACTAACTCAATCCCCTGCTAATTATTAGTTCACACTTCTTAAGACTTTTCACCCTTCTCTAGCCCCTTCAGCATCTTCACCTCAACCAACTATAAGATGGTTTCACTGCACCTGCCTGCAAGGGGATCTCTCTCCCCTCTTCAAAGTGCAGGCTGGTTGCACTTTGAAACATGGACCAGCTTTGAAGCAGCTGCTCCGTATTTCACTAAATTCGCGGCCACAGTGCAGTGCGAGCTCACAGCCACCCTGGGGTCAGTGAATTCCTTATAATAGGACCCACTGTCCATGCTTGTGCCTGGTGAACCTGTTTAAAGGTGAGGTGTGACACAAACAGAGACAGTGCCCCCGTTCACTAATATGCGTCCTGGTCTCAACAGTTACCATAACTTAGGCTTCTAGACCCTTGGAACTCCAAATAGCTTGCAGGCAGGCAAATGAACTAACAGAAGATGAATAACCCCGTGGATAAATCAGAAATCTGATCTATTAGACATGGTTGTTCAGGTGTCCAACATTTTTCCAAGGAAGAACATCATTTCTTATTTCTGTAACCGAGTCAGGAATTGCATTTTTCAGAATGTGCTATTATAAGGTTTTAGGGGATAGGTATTATTTAACAAAGGAGACAACTTTTTTAGAATTTTTCAAGACTTTCTCTATGACCACAAGTTCAAACATTTTCTAACTTGTTGGAAGACAAATGTTATCTCCACAGTGAACCAATAGAGGAGTAACCTCTAAACAATTCAAGACATGGTGAGACTGATACAAAGGCTCTAGCTCAAAGGCTCCACCTGAAGGAATCCCTGTTCCAAAAGAATTGGGCAGCAACCAATGTCTTCTCATGTAGAGATGAAAGGTATCTCACTTCCCAAGTTCAATATAAATGCAATTCGGACATAGCTAAAGTTAGATTGTTCCATGTGCTCTTGGATCTCACCAACCTATTTGCAAAATTTGGCAATGAACAGCCAGAATGACTTCCTATGGGTTCCAAACTCTAACACATAATGTGTTACAGCTTGTGTGTTTGGCTTCCCCTGTACTCCTCCACTTCTTCCCAGCTTGTTTTTAGATCTTTCCTCAGTGCCTATGCTGCAAGACATTTTGTTACCTTACAGTGGGCTTAGTGCCCGCCCACTACTTACTGTTGATTGCCTCAATTGTCACTTCCATTTGCTTGCTTCTAATTACACAGAGTGTGCAGGTTTCACTTCCTATGCGTGGGTTTGTAGGAAAGTAGTATCTGCTTCTTATGGTTACCCCCACTTTTTGCTAATGTCACACTGTTTTTGGTCTAGTCTGACTGGGATCCTGCTATCCAGGACCCCAGTCTATCTGCTTTCTCCCTTTAATTGCAATACATGTAATTTAGGTACACTGCACATTGGATACTGGGGTACCTGTATCAGTCCCTAGTATATGGTACACCATGTACCCAGGGCATAGGTACCCCAGGGGCCTCCCATGGGCTGCAGCATGTATTATGCCACCCCTGAGAGGCCATCCAAATTGACACGACAGGCCTGCTACTGCAGACTGTGTAAGATGGTGCTTGCAACACTTACTGAGATATAGATTCACTATATCTCTCTAAATCACAACACTTAACTACCTATCAGTCACCCCTATGGCATGCCTTAACAATCCTGAAGGCAGGGGGCTAGGTTTTACGTGAGAGGTTGCCCCTGCATGAGCAAAGCCCCTCTGCAGCCTTCGGAGACCATTCTCCGGGGTTGTCTGTAATGCAGCCAGATATATATGTTTAAGTGCATTATAACCTCGCGGTAAATGCTACCTTTAAAATGGCTGCTTAGAAACATGTTGTGTTTGGTGTCAAACACCTTGGAATCAAAGCAGTAACTGGTGTGGGGGGTATGATTCCTCCCTTCTAGAATCACTACTGTGGGTCACCGGTCTACCCGGTACCAACTTTCTCGACCTGGGCAGCACAAAATGGATGCTGTCAGAAACAGACACAGGTCTGCCCTCCTGCTGCTGAGCCAAGCTCGCGCAGAGGAAGACACAATAGGCATCCTGTCACAGGGAGGTTTAACCACCTCCCAGACAGGATTTACTGTATTGGGGCTGGGTGGGTGCACTCTCTGAGTGCCAGAAAGTCTATACTGGGGCACATTTGGTGTTCCTGTGCATAGTCCAGCTAAAACCAGTTCTGGGAGCCATTGGCTCCTGCTCCGACATGAACCTGGACAAAGGACATGGGTGTAGCCACCCCTCTGTCCTGCCCCTCCCCTAGGAGGGCCCATAGAATCTTTCCAACCCCTTCCCATGGGTATAAAGTGGGACCTGATCCCAGGACTTTAGATTTTACCTGGACAAGAATCTGCTAAGAAGAAACCAAGTACTTCGATTTGCCTGCACGACGCTGGACAACTGAAGAATCTCCCTTGGAGTAAAGAAGTTACTCCCCTGCAAAAGCAGGCACCTAAACGCATCCACCCAGTTTGCTTCTCCCGAGCTCCTGAGGACTCCAAAGATTTCAGCAACACAGGAGGTGGGTTCCTGAAGGTCCATGAGGTTGATCTGCCCTCTCAGCGATTCTGAGACCAGTATCCCTTGTGGGGACCGTGCAACCCGATCCCCCTATGCACCGCGTACATTTGAAGTTGCATATGCTTAGTGACAATCCCTGAGCCTGTGCTTTGGACTCCATGTAGTCCTGACCCGAGCAGTATTTGCACCAAAGATATCTGGCCTCCACTCTTTGAGTGTCCTGTGGGCTTGTGCTTTGCAGACTTGCTTGAGGTCTCCTCGCGATCCCTGTTCCATTGGCCTGTGGGTCCTAGTGAGAGTGACCTTGTTAATTCTTGGGCTTACCTGGTTGCTTCAGATGTGCCCTGACTCCCCATTGCTTGGAGAGTCCCTTGGACCTTGCTGGTCCACAACATAACCTGTTTCTCTGGCCGCGTGGGTTGCATTTGCCAAGGCTACTTGGTGCTCGAGCCCGACATCGACCCCACAGCTCTCGACATCCTTTGTGGGACAGCTCACCTCCGGATTCTGGTTATCCTAGATGGCTCCTGGTCCTTATGGCTGCAGAGTCAAACAACCCTTCTTCGTACCTGAAGCACCCGACATCGGCGGGCATTCGCCTTCCGAGCCCCTGGTCACCTGACGTGACCCAGACTCTGTCCCCTCTGCTTTCAGGTTCCTCTCACCTTAAATATATAGGCTTGGATTCCACCAGACACTCTTCGCCTTGAGGAAAATAAAAATCTATGAGGCCTATGTGTCCCCATGTGCCCCCCCCCAACGCTTATGTGCACATACATGTAACCTATGTATTTCCCCTCCATGGCCTTTCTATCATGATGCTTATGCTATAACGTGGCCTGCCATCATCCAGTCTCCCATGAGAGAAACGACAAATCTGTATTGAGGCCTACACGTTTTTCATCATGTTTTCCTGCATTTTCATGAAGCCCATGTTTATGGCTCAGCCAGAGCCGAAAAGAGGTTTCATGCCTCAGAACGCTCTGAAAGCTGCAGCTACGTATCCTTGGCCTTGCACACTTGGGCCTCAGCCAAAGGGGCCCCGACCGAGGTGCCGAGACAGTATTGAGCACGGTTATCTGCTTACTCTTACTGAAACCACATTCTTGCCTGGTGAAGGAGGAAAGAACGCGACCCATCTGCAAGGAGGGAGCCCAGCCCTACTGTCTCTCTTTGTGAGATTGCAAAGCTCACGTCAGTAAAAAGCCCATAGCCCCCATGTAAGGTCTCTGCAGTAAATGAAGTAAATGAAGAAATAGATGCCACATCGGCTCTTGGTGATGAGCAACCTATGTCACAAATCAGTCCCTGCTCCAGACATCGGATATCAGATAATACAAGATGTGCTGGTCGTCCTGACACTGAAGGCCTCACTCACTGAAGGCCTCACTTCCAGACTTGTCCGGTTGCATAGCAACCCTCCCCACGTCAGTTACACGTCATGCTCGAGTTGAGCACAAGTAAGGCAAAGTTCTAGTACAATTCCAGCAGATCACGCAACCCCCTCCAGGTATCCACCCACACATGACAAATTACCCATTATCATCAAGTGGACGCCCACATGGACGCCCACCTTCACGCCTACTTACACGCCCACATGCTCTTATCTCATTCTCTCTTGCTCTTTTGCTTACGTACAATTGAGAAATGTATATATACTGTACTCTGTGAATAATGTTTTGAGAATATTGAGAATACTTTTGAGTCCCTTTCCAGATCCTTTTTGGTGATGGTAATATTCTCCCTCTGACTCGAGTTATTGGAATAAAGCCCTTTATGAACCTGATACCACAGACTCAGCCTCTTGCTTTATGCATGATCTTATTTATATTTTAAAATTCTGAGAGCGTAATATTTTATTTACCACATAATGGCGCCCGAACAGTTACATCTCTTTCCCCACACGCCGGAGATGAAGGTCCAGTTTTGCCCCCTTCCATAGCCGTGACGGACTTCAAGCGCGCACGTCGCGGGTCTTCCCGCCAACTCCCTCAGGCCAACGAAGGGGACAGACTGCGACCAGGCATCCATACGAGGCGGTGAGGAACGCAGATTGTCCTACCCAGAGCCCACCTGCGAGAGAGCTGTGTCCGAGGTATACAGAGGCCCACCAGATTCCGAAGTTCCGAAGTATCCAAGTCACGAGTCGAGTCCAGTCCAGTCCAGTTTGGTCTAGTCCAGTTCAGTTCCGAGGCCTTCCGTTCCGTGCTACCCGGTGAGTACCGTTGCTGGGGAGGCAGTTAGACGTGCACATTAGGTTGTGCCGGTCAAGACGGGTTTGGGTACACAAATCCGGTCTGCACTGTTTCAGCAGTGTATCTGTACTGTTTAGCAGTATATCTAGTATGTCTTGCATATAATTCAGTATTCTCTAGTGTTAGTATTATGTCAGTAACTAGTTTCCTATTAGTTATCATCGTTCGTTAAAGGTTAAATGTTAAATGTTTTAATATGTTTTAAAAATTGTGGTATGAATGAGTGTTCATTATTGTGTTTATTGTAATTTATTGTGTTCAAAATCAAGTAGCAAAGTTTAAAGATGCCGTTCTTTTCAAAATTAAGACAGATCAAAACTAGAAAAGGGGTACTCGAGGAAGCTGTTCCCATTCCACCTAGGGACACCCCAGGGTACTTTATGTACCATAAGCATGGCCTAGATGCCGTATTATTTCTTGATTTATGGGTGGACTACACCAAGGATCTAGCCGAAAGTCAGAGGTGGCCCGCAGTTGGGACATGGGATGCAGATTGCATCATGAGAGTAGAAGAAGAATTATGGAAAAAGAAAGCCAGACAGTCACAGAAAGATGCCATTGAATTATGGCGTAAAGAATAGCATAGACGCACAGAGAAAGCACTCAGAAAAGAAGAGAAAAGTAGGGAGGATTCAGACAAAGCCCGAGAAAACGTAAGGAGTCACATAGAGGGGCGGAGTAAGTGTTTCACGAAGCAGAGAGAAGTAGACAGGAGTCTGGAAAAGCCAAGGAAAAGATGTTACAGGAGGAAGTGGAGCAGGTAAAATGAGCGCAGGCTGACAGAGGAAGAAATACTGACGTTGCTGGTATTTATCCCGTCCTTTCAGAGGACCTAGCAAGAGTGGCCCCAGTAGAAAGACCAGTTAGAGTGCCACCGCAAGTACCACGATACATATAATAATGATATAGTAGCCCAAAGGTTCTTGAGCCTCCCACCAAACGAACAGCGCATAGCCGGTGTTTACATGGTCCAACATTTGACTACGTTGTCAATAGGAAATTGAGAGGGGTGTAGCTAGAGAAGGAGCAACACCTGTGATTTGATGACACCCCTAATGTACAAAGTGTTAACGAAAAAATAATTAGTGAAAAGTTTAGCTTGAAAAAAGAATTGTGGGTATTTCGAATTTGCAAATTGTTCAAGAATACAGGTTTGTGTTCTTGGTGGTCCAGTGAGCCAATGTGCTGGGTCAAGTCGGTAAGATTATGACCCCCTGAGTGCAAATTGTATGTAAAAATAATTTTTCAATTGGGCGAATTATTGCAGTTTTTATGGAATTGAGTAGTCTTTTTGTCTTTGACAGCTTCAGAGTGAGGAGAAGGTGGGGGCTGTGTAGAGCAGTATGTGATACAGAAATCGGAGACAGATTCTGACCTTGTAGCCAGTGTAGGTGGGGGCCGGTGAGAGGAGCAGAACAGAGGCACTGCTTAGAAAGCTTCTCTGACATCGCATCTGTGTAATGCCTGCAGCCGGAGAGCCTTGGGGGCCAGGAGTAGGAACAACAAAAAAGTTGGCTGGCAGCCCAGGCTCAGGCCGCGCTGAGGGGCTATTTTTAGCTTCTCTGATAAGACAGGGCAGCTGAGAAATGTAAGTAGAGAAAGATTCCCTTGGTCTATTCTGTGCTAAACCAGTGCCCCGGGGAAATGTCTATGGAGAAGATTTGTTTTATTTTTTAGCAAATGTTATATTGCTTCTGGCCAGAAAGTAAAATGTTGCTCTTGCTTGGAGTTTTAAGGGCTATATGCCTATATAAAAACGATTTTCAAATTCAGACATTTTTTAATTGTGGCCACAAGCTGCCACCAGTTGCATTGGATAAATGATCCAGTGGTTAAAAGTCTGTGAGGAGAGATGAGAGGTGCGTCTTCGTCTGGGACATTAGGGTACATTGTGTTGACGAAGATGCATAGCTCATTTTTATAAAAGAAAACAAACAGGTTCGTGTGTTCTTCGTTTTTGATTATTATTGCTGATTCTGTGTGTCAGACTTGACACGGTGATTTCAGATGGGGATGTATAGGGCAGGTAAATCAATTATTGATTATAAGCCTGACAAATTAAGCAGGCCAGAGTGTTCGCCTCTGAGCTGTAGGTACTATAATTGCGCATCGCTGCTCATTTATATATGTTAGTGTAATTGTCTATGCTTTCTGTGCTTGGTATACTGATGGCTTGGCATATGTATTTTATATATGTTTTGTTTTTGTGTTGTATTGACCAGTATGTTTGGCATTAATACAAGTTCTCCTGGGCGTTACAGAGATGGACGTGACGACGTATATCTTTGCGCTGCGCTTGGCTGGAACTTGTTCACAATTACTAAATTTCACAGACATGATATTACCTTTATCATGCTGTCAAAATAGCGGACAACACGTTATCAGTGTATGTCTAATTGGTATTGGTGATGAATAAAAGAAGAAAATAGTTATGCAAGACTTAAATATGTATCACATGACTGCCTTTCTCTTATAGACAGGCAGCCTCGGTCATATGTTTCCAGATTGGACATTAAGGAACCATTATGATCTGTGCACTCGCATCTTACCTCTTGAAAGGCCTGTTTTAAATAAGGACTGCCACCCCAGAGTGACAAGTGAGGCTCGGTATTTAGGGTAATGAGAAAATATCTGACGGGATTTCCTTTTTAAAGTTTGCTTTAGTAAGCTCATTCTTGTAAGTGATGGCCCCAAAAGTTGACTTGTTTTTAAATTAGGCTGTTTATTGTGTAGGTGGAAATTATTGCAAAATGACGGATTTCTTTAGCAGATGAATTATTAATTATCAACATTAACAACTGTTCTTAAACTTGGTTTTCCGAATATTTAGGTAATTTAGCATTCCTATTAGGCTGTGTATCTCCTATAATTTTGCTTACGCCCAGTAGCTACACACAGGGATTAATAGTGTTGACAAGACACAGGGTTTGATAGTGTTTGACAGCAGTGAAATCTGTTTCAGATTTCCTCCTGTCAAAAAGGGGGGGAAGGAGGAGAATATTGGCTTTCTGCTGGCCCCTGAGGAGGTTCGCTTCCCGCTAGCCCCTTAAGAAATTAAGCCCCTTAGAAATTAGCCCCCTTAGAAATTAAGCCGAGGAAATAGGTATGGTGCTTTCCCCTTTTTCTCATGTTTTATTGTGATCTTTCAGGGGAATTAGTCCAAGCCCCTAATACAGCTTCTACTAAAGTCCTCCCTTGGACACAAGAACACACTGTGGCATTTGAAGAATTAAAGAGAGCTTTATGTCAAGCACCAGTTTTAGCAAACCCTGATTACAACAAATCGTTTATGCTTTTTGTGACAGAGCGGGATGGAACAGCACTATCTGTCCTAACACAAGATCATGCAGGAAAACACGAGCCCTGTGCTTATTTTTCTAGTACATTAGACCCAGTAGCACAGGCTTTGCCTGCGTGCCTAAAATCAGTTGCAGCAACGGCCTTAGCCATAAGACAAAGTGACTCGATAGTGCTGGGCCACCCTCTGACAGTACAAGTACCACACGCAGTAGAGGTTCTCTTGAACCGGACACAAACACAACACCTGACTGTAGCTAGACTGACAGGCTATGAGCCAACGTTATTTCAACCACACATAGAGATCAGGTGATGCAACATACTGAATCCTGCTACCCTTTTGCCCTCCAGTACAGAAAGCGTTTCACCACACGACTGTGTTAAAGTAATACATACCGTGACTAAACCAAGACAAGACTTGACAGACGTTGCACTCCCAGACCCCGACCTAACACTATAAGTTGACGGCTCATGCATGAGGACAGGGGCGGGAGAATTAGTGGCAGCATATGCAGTGACTACTGATACTGTAATAATAGAGACTAAAAGAATAGACATATTGTTAGCACAAGCAGCAGAGCTCATCGCCCTGACACAAGCGTGCATAAGAGCTAAGCACCTGAGAGTAAACATTTACACCGATTCTGTGGCGAGAAAGAGGTTTCTTGACCTCTCATGGGGCCAAGATACAGCATGGCCCCCTTATTCAAGCCCTACTGGAAGCAATACATTTACCAACAGCCATAGCTATCCTAAAATGTAAAGCACATACTAGAGCCACAGATACCATTTCCCAAGGCAATGATCTGGCAGACCGAACAGCTAAACAGACAGCTCAGACCCCACTAGACATGACAAAATCACAGATACTATCACTGTCCAAAGCCATGACAGTTAGGGATCCTTCCAAGGATGTACAAGACATACAGACACATGCTACTATGGACGAATTAAAGAAATGGTCGGAACAAGGAGGGGTACTGACTGATCAGGGTTGGATGAATAAGGGCAAATCCACATGGTTTCTTCCTGATTCGATGGTACAAGTGATTATAAATACCGCACATAGTCCTGCACACTTAGGAGAGAAAGCAATGATAGATAGCTTACAGAATATATGGTTCAACAAGCACCTGCGTGCAGCAGCGAAACAAAAGGTCAGAACATGTATGATCTGTTGCCAATTCAATCCAGGTAAAGGCATTCCGATGGAACAAGGTGGATTCCATCCACCTGACCACCCTTTTGAAGTGCTCCAAATGGATTATATCCAAATAAACAGATGTAGAGGTTACAAATATGTCCTGGTACTAATGAAGCAGGTGTCCCTTCTGTTAGGGTATACCTGGAAATTCCATTGTGTGCGACATCCTGAAGCAGCAGGCCTTGTAGAAAGACATAATCGGACATTAAAAATTTGCGCAGACAAAGGTGTAGATTGGATGGTAGCCCTGCCGGTTGCCCTCTTTTACATGCGAATGGTAGCTCATTCTAGAACAGGCTTATCTCCCTACGAAGTGGTCTTTGGTAGACCACCAAATATGTGGGGCACTCCAATGCCTAAAAGATTACTGATGTTGATAGTAACATGCTGACAGATTACCTGGCTTCCTTGATGTCTGCACTACTCTCTTGTTGTTCGCAGGTTGCTGCCGCCTTCCCTGACAACACCCAGGTCAAAGAATACTCCATCGCTCCTGGATGGAAGGCGCCAAAGTCAGTGCTCTGGACCACGGGGACGGCCGTTAAAGTCAAAGGGCGGAAAGGATGGTTGCACCTTCACCACTCTTTTACAAAGGAAAATACCTTTTTCAGACTTTGAACACCATTTTCTAAGAGGAGACTCCCCAACAGTTTCCACAAAGCTAAACTTAGATCTAAAAAGTCAGAACCCGTTTGATCAATTAAGTCCACTAGGTGGTGAAGCGGTTGAACATGTATTCTGGCTTGCATAAGATCTTGGACAATAACATTGATAAAAAGAGCAAGATAAAAAAAACAAATACTGTAAAATATTACGTGGTAGATGTATAGTGACTGTAATTTTTCTATCTCTTCTGTGCATCACGATAATATGTATCAGCTTAATACTACATGCTATTTTTCCTCCTATTGCCTCACTCTTATACTCCTCCACTAATGATACCATAAAGCACACATTTAGTGATCTGCCATCCTATGAGCTATCATATCGACTTGCCTTACGCAACAATACCTTTATTCAGATGCTGCACCATTCACATCAGACTAGCAATGCTACAGACTGCTGGGTCTGTGGCCGATTTCCCCCGTATCAGAAGGTAAAGGGAGTGTTGCCTCTTTTTCCTTTTCCGTTCTCCCATGATGGTTCTTGCGGAGCATGGTTTGCCTTAATGACATCCATCAATGGTGATGCCAAAGAATACAAAGCAATAACAAGGCTCCACAAGATTGCCCAAAACATACATCAAGACCCAGGCACGTGGACATGGTTCGGTTGGCTCTGGGGATTAATATCGGCTTGGGGATGGAAAGTGTTGACCGTCTGTGGGTTGATACTATTAATGCTATTCAGTTGTTGCCTATGTCTGCAGTGTGGCCCGGCCATTTGTGGCCTGTGTGCTACTGCATGTGTTCCACATCCCTATTTACAAAGCATTGAAAATGGAAAAATAATGCTGCAAGAACAGATCGACTGTCTCATGAAAATAGACGTTACATAGGGGGTTCACTAGGGTACAAGGAGGGAATGAGGAAAATAAAAATCTATGAGGCCTATGTGTCCCCATGTGCCCCCCCCAACGCTTATGTGCACATACATGTAACCTATGTATTTCCCCTCCATGGCCTTTCTATCATGATGCTTATGCTATAACGTGGCCTGCCATCATCCAGTCTCCCATGAGAGAAACGACAAATCTGTATTGAGGCCTACACGTTTTTCATCATGTTTTCCTGCATTTTCATGAAGCCCATGTTTATGGCTCAGCCAGAGCCGAAAAGAGGTTTCATGCCTCAGAACGCTCTGAAAGCTGCACTACGTATCCTTGGCCTTGCACACTTGGGCCTCAGCCAAAGGGGCCCCGACCGAGGTGCCGAGACAGTATTGAGCACGGTTATCTGCTTACTCTTACTGAAACCACATTCTTGCCTGGTGAAGGAGGAATGAACGCGACCCATCTGCAAGGAGGGAGCCCAGCCCTACTGTCTCTCTTTGTGAGATTGCAAAGCTCACGTCAGTAAAAAGCCCATAGCCCCCATGTAAGGCCTCTGCAGTAAATGAAGTAAATGAAGAAATAGATGCCACATCGGCTCTTGGTGATGAGCAACCTATGTCACAAATCAGTCCCTGCTCCAGACATCGGATATCAGATAATACAAGATGTGCTGGTCGTCCTGACACTGAAGGCCTCACTCACTGAAGGCCTCACTTCCAGACTTGTCCGGTTGCATAGCAACCCTCCCCACGTCAGTTACACGTCATGCTCGAGTTGAGCACAAGTAAGGCAAAGTTCTAGTACAATTCCAGCAGATCACGCAACCCCCTCCAGGTATCCACCCACACATGACAAATTACCCATTATCATCAAGTGGACGCCCACATGGACGCCCACCTTCACGCCTACTTACACGCCCACATGCTCTTATCTCATTCTCTCTTGCTCTTTTGCTTACGTACAATTGAGAAATGTATATATACTGTACTCTGTGAATAATGTTTTGAGAATATTGAGAATACTTTTGAGTCCCTTTCCAGATCCTTTTTGGTGATGGTAATATTCTCCCTCTGACTCGAGTTATTGGAATAAAGCCCTTTATGAACCTGATACCACAGACTCAGCCTCTTGCTTTATGCATGATCTTATTTATATTTTAAAATTCTGAGAGCGTAATATTTTATTTACCACAGCCTTCCTGGGAGCAGTACTTCTTTGCAGCTCACCATTGAAAATGATGAAGGTTTCCGACACCACTTGACACCTATGCACCCGGCTCCTACGGGATAGGTAACACAGGTACCTCAGAACTCACTGGTGGGTTGGCCTTAGAAGCTTCTAAGTTCCTAAGGGTTTGCGTGAAGTCCTCTTAGAAGTGTCCTTAACTTGGAATTTTCCAACCGCGACTTTCCCATAGAGTTGTACAGAGCACGCGTCTGTGTTTCCTCACTGCACCCGTCCTCTGTGGGCTCCCTGTTTCACTCCTCTGGGTGGTTCCTTGTGGTCCAAGTGATTCTTTTTGCTCTAGGCACTGTGTCTAGTTAAGTCGTTGCTGTTATACCATTTTTTTAGTATATGTTTCAGTCTCCCCCTGGAGCCTGCTGTGTATTGTGCTATATACGACTGTTCTATTGATTCAGTATTGTGTGCTTTGTGCCCTAGTCTGGTGTAGAGACCGATGTATGTCATTACATCGCATACTAATACCACGCATGCCATTACAACGCGGGTATTACTACGCGATGTCAATGACAATGACATGCCATTACAACGCAAATTTTTACCACGACTATGTCTTTACCACGCATGCCATTACAACGCAATGGCATGCGTGGTAAAGCTATACTCGTGGTGAAAGTTTACAAGGTAAGTGACTACCCTACCCCTACACAATCCTCCCCCGCCCCCAGTCCTCTCCCTACAATAACACTACACTACCCTGCACGACCCCACGACACTACACTACACACTACCCTGAACCCTAATGCACTACAATACTCAAGCACTTCAACACTACCCTAAACCCTAAAACCCTACACTTCTAAAACTCTACAACAGTATCCTAAACCCTAAAACACTACAACACTACCCTAAACCCTTAAACACTACACTACACAAACACTACTACACTACCCTAAACCCTAAAACACTACACTACCCTAAACCCTAAAACACTACACTACACAAACACTACACCACTACCCTAAACCCTAAAACACAACACCAACACTATTACTCTACCCTAAACCCTAAAACACTACACTACACAAAACTACAACACTACCCTAAACCCTAAAACACTACACTACTCAAACATTACTACACTACCCTGAACCCTAAAACACTACACTAACCCCTAAAACACTACACTACACAAACACTACAACACTACCCTAAACCCTAAAACACTACACTAAACAAACACTACTACACTACCCTAAACCCTAAAACACTACACTACACAAACTCTACACTACTGTAAACCCTAAATCACTCCACTACACAAACACTACTACACTTCCCTAAACCATAAAACAGCCTCAGTTTCCTCACAATGACTTGGATAGCCGCTGCCGCCGCCATTACACATTACATCGCATGCGTGGTTTTTACCGCGTTGTAATGGCTGTTCCCCGTAGAGACTAGTAGAGAGTGTTATATTAATAAATAAATATTTTTATATAAACACTGTGTGGTTCTCCTTTCACTTAGTCATTTGGGAGGTGATACTCTGGTAAAACAAGCTGCTTTACATTCCTTCAAGATTAAGCCTGAAGGCTGCTCTCCATAGCTACCACTAGGATAGCTTTAAAAAAAGGTTATTTTTGACCTCATACATCATAAGGGTCGTGTGGACTGGTACAAGGTGCCCACTTTAATTAGTGTACAACATATAGAAACCCACCTTCTCACAGGGTTTGTCCCTTTCCTGGAGCATTGACCTATTACTTGTGTCCTTCCACTGCTCCGTTTTCAGGTGCTACTTTTTTCTTTTTTTCATTAAGCACTCAATGATAGTGCATGTGTTTTCCTGTTGTTTTCCTTGTTTAAATCTTTCCCCTCCACTGAGCGCACTGCCCTTGTGCTCTCCCTGGCCCCTTATGTGCTTATCCATTGCCCCGCTTTGCTTTGCTTCCCACTCTTGTGTGCTTATCCCACCCTGAATTGATTTTTTGCCCATGTGCTTCCTCCCCATTCATTTCCCCTCTTTCTTGATTCCCCCCTCCTTCTTGCTCCCCTCTTTTCTTCGCCCACCACGTCTCCATCTTCCTTTGTGCACCCCCTTCTTGGCTTCCCCCTCCATGTTGCTTCCTACCTTGATGGTGCCTCCTCTTCATTGTTTTCTCCTCCCCTGTGGTATTTCCCCTCACCCCTGCTATTTATTTTGTGAACCAATCCAACATATATCATCAAATAGAAAAATAAGCACTCACATCATTTTGTCGGTGCACACATTCATGTACGTTCCTAAAAAATTATGCTGCCAACTGTGTATTTTTTTTGTATTATTTAAAAACCATGCTGCACTGCTCATAGTGTCCACTGGTTATCATTTCCTCGCTCCCAACCCCTCTCTTCTCTGTCTTCACAGCACCCTTCCCACTGGTTTTATTTTGGTACCTTTTGTTGAGCGCGTGTGAGCGCACTTTCCCTATAACTGATAAGTAACATCATCTATGTATTCAGACGTGCATTCATTCCAACCCTCATACTCTGTTATCTAGTCATTGCTCATACTAATATTTACATTTATCCACCCTCAAACTCACAGTGATACTTTTTTTTTTTAATCATACATCCGCCAATGTACTGTCATTGAGCCACCCATCAATCAAAAATGACTCATGCATCCATTTATCCTCACTCATATTTGGTCATTTCTTTATTCATCACTTTGTATGCATCCATCCATTCTCCTTCGCTCGTTCATCTGCACAAAAAACTCACCCTTTTTAAACAAATATTACTACTCACAAAAGCCGGACTTTTTTTCTCCCTTTTTTAAGGCAGCTTCATAATGAGAGTGATGTCATGCAGACTTTATTGACTCTGTGGATAAACCCTTTCACATTACAAAAACAAACTGTTGCTGCTTTTATGGAACGAATATTTGTTTGGTTTCAAAGAAGTGTAAATTACTTTGGCACACAATAAATCACTGTAGCTTTATATAATTTATAAAGAGCATCAGAATGTTTACAAGAGGTTATTGAATTTCTGAGAACCTCTGTGCCTATTACACTGCCTGCTTAGCTTTAACTTTCATTTTCTACAAAACATTGCTTATCGCATTCTTGACCCATTATTTTCTCCAAATGTTCCAGTTTAGTGTCCTTTATTTCTACTTAAAAAAAAAAAGATATTACTCAGGCTTTTGATCTATGCACTTTAGATAGTACATCCTTACCAAATTGAAAACTGATTTATAGAATAAACAGCCTACATTAATGAACGTCTTCTTAGATCATTCGTTTTGTAGCAAAAAAGAAGGAAAATATGAACAGAGGAGATTAGTTCTGCAATTAAAAACAGCTCACATGTTTCAGCTGTGTTCACCTAACTTGCCTTACCGCGGTAGTAAGCGCTATAAAAACGCAACTGCAATAGCGCTGCCTAATACCTCTCCCGGGCCTGAGCTGCAGGCTGGGGTGCACAAGGACGAAAGGGGAATGCCTAGAGTTTCTAATTGCTCCACTATCAGTAATGCTGTCAGCTCTTAACATGTGCCAGCATTCACCAAGCGATTTGTAAATACATCTTTTATTTTTAATTTTAACACATTCATGTTTATTGTGAACCAGATTTCTCCAATCTTCCCTCTTCGTCTAGGAACAATAAATTAGTTTGTAGTATGTGGAATGCCTTTACGTTAACCTTTTCCTGAATACCGAATGATTTATCTTTTGAACCCTTAACTGCTGAGGCTTTTTCTACCTATTGGCAAGCCCTTTTTAGGTCTCGCATAGGCAGCACATGCACTGCCTATCCGGGGCATCAAGTAATCTATATTTTACCTGAAACTCCAGGTAATTTCTCCTGCCGCTTTTCATTTGTTTAAAGTTGGAAGGGGAACAAAGGAGGGGAGAGCACAACGTAAGGGTGAGGTGAAGAGAGTCACTTTTATATTTCGGTAAGTAGTTAAGAGGCACTACAGTACATCTATTATACAATGACCATAACACACAAGGTGAGCACTGGGCGTGCTGGTGAGAGGTGGACGGCGCAGTGACACAAGGGTGCAAAAAACAGCGTGAACGGCGAGATTAAATAAGATTTAAGGTGGTCAAAAAACAATGGAAGTTATATACAAAGTGTCTGTACAAAATTATTCAGGTAATTGAATTGACCACAAGAGCGCCTGAGTTCGAGGCTGTGTAGTCGACGGCGTTTCAACCTGGATGATTTCAGGTCATCATCAGGACAATAGGTCATTAGATTGAAGGTAGTGTTCTAGCAAAAAGCAGTTGGTAGGGCATCATGTATGGTACTAGATCTGTAAATTGTTGAGGGCGCTGTGTCAATCCGGTAAAACGCCCGATGGAACGCGTTGGCGGAAAGGCCAATGGCGTTAAGGAATCGGGGGCATGTGTCCAAAAGGAAGGGGGTTGCTGACTTGAAAAACACGTCCCAGGAAAGGAGAATAAATCCGTCAGCATGAGTGGGCAACTCAGCGAGATGCGTCTTTATTAGAAATGTGTCCAAGATTTCTCTTATTTATCTGAATGACTGCTTTAGCAAACTAAGGAGTCCGCTAGCTGTGAGAGGAAGATATTGGAAATTGGACGCTGCACTGACAGGTGACCCACACATATGACTCGTCCATTTCCTTCAAGAAAGAGCTCATTGGTTTTCGGCTTAGTAGGAGGCTCTCAAATGCCCTCCGCACAGCAAGAAATCCTGCGTTTATTTTTTGTGTGCACTGAAGCATGTCAGTTTGTCATTAGGCGCTGCCCTGTATGACATTTCACAGACATGCGTGGGTATTTTACAATCTAAAAAGAGAATTCCCAATGGTATTCAATAAACTGAACAGGAAACTGCACAAAGAAAGTGTAACAATTATAATCCATCACTCTGCACATTAAAAAAACGTGCACCTATTCACTTGTAATAATTGTATTACAGTGGGAGCGATGTCAGTATCTTTCCATCCTGGGCGATAGAATCTAATAAATTTGATGCAAAAATAAAGAAACCAACACAAAGAAATCCATGACACATTGTTCATACGTCTATTGCCATTATTCCTTTTTTTGGGGTGGATCATTTCCCCCGCAAACCATTTTTTGTGCAAATGTGTTTCTTGGTTAGGGCTTGAAGATTTTCATAAAATAAAAAGATAGGTGTTACAGGGCATCTCAAATAGTAAAGCTGTATTTCAGCAACCTGTTACTGCTTCTGGGCTTCTAAGCGAGTGCCTGGAAACTGAAATGAATGTAAAGCGCTCTCGTTTCTGCGTGTCGAGCTTGTGCTAAATAAAACTGCAAAAAAGCAGTGTTGGAAGAGGGGTGGCACCCCCAGCAAATATAAAAGTAAACCAAGTGGGCTGGAGAAATGAAAGCGAAACCAAATGTGATTAATAGAGTACCAAAGGCAGCGCATACCATGAATGCAGCCAAAAGCGAGGCAGAGGACAGAAACAGGAGTGATCTCCGATTTTGGCTCTAATGAAGATGATAATGTATGAAATGCACAGGCCCTCTTAATATCCTATGGTGGCTTGCAACAATGATAAGCAGATACAATTTGGGCATGAAAATAAGTGCATGTTGCAACGCAGCAGCGCGCTCTCTCCAGCATGCCGAGATGAGCGAGAATCACAAGCCGTGGGCCGTATGGCTTCCAGCACTGCATTGTGCCCCGCCATCAGCAAGATAAAAATACATGTATGTGGCAACGCAGCACGTTCTTTCCCGCACGCCGACATCAGCAGGAATTACAAGCCTCGGGCGGCATGGCTTACAGCAGCGCGTGTTCCACTGCCGTCATCAGCTGGATGAAAATAAGTGTATGTAGTAACTCTCTCAAGCACCAATAACAGTGAGACTCACAGGCCTCAGCGCATTCTCTCACACATGCCAAAAGTTGTGGGCAGTATTTCTTCCAGCTGGGAATCACAAACCGCAGGTGGGATGCCTTCCCAGTGCAGGCACAGGCATTTCAAGAAGGCAGCAATGCACACTGGAGGTGGGAGTCCAGCGCCACACCAGGAGCTGGATGACATGGAGGAAATGGTGCCCACCACATCAGTCTGGAGATGGTGGCTGGACTCAGAGACCGGAAACTGCCCAAAAAAACAGACACAACTGCAACAGGGAGAGGAACTAGCAGGGACTGGTGGGACGGGGGAGATGGGCATATTGGCACACATGCAAAATTAAGCACAGCACAACTGCAGACAAACCATGCCCATGAGTAACAACACCAACCAAGAGCACAAGTCACACAACCCGGCAATATCACACCACTGAACAAGCACAGAAGTGAAAACCACACTGCCTGAAAGGGAGAAGGGTGAGCCAAATCAGAGCTGAAGGGACATCTCACACACAGCACACACACATAGGAAGCAGAGCCCTCCAACATAGAACACAATGTAGTACAAACACCAACATTTGCACAACCAAACATAGGACACAAGTGCACCCGCCTGTGGCTGGTAAACGTCCATAAGCATCTGGAAAAATGCGAAACAGGGACATGATAATGCACAAGTACAAACCCACAGACCTGATGGGGTAGCAATGCACGTATGGCAGGGAGCCAGAGAGTCCGTGACACAAACATTGGCAAACAAATCAAGACACAACACAGTGGGAGACAAGTGAAAGTCTGGAAACTTTATTAACAAGTGCGTGTCAGTATGGCCAAGAGAAGTGCCACGATATGCAGACCAATGCAACAGCATGTCTGAATAAGGAACGTAGGAAAGCGCCCATGTCCACCTCGGGAGAGTCCATTACCAACACAAATCAGTGCCAACCCGCGTTGGTTGTCCGCGCTTGGAACATGAGTCCAAGCCAATGCAGCCATGTCCACTGTCATCTTGGGACATGTGACCAGATTCCCAACATGCAACCAGGCATCGGGACACGTGCAATGGGTCACATTCAGTTGTGGCTGCAGGTACCTTGTCACTCGTCCATGAACGTGAGTGCAGCTGCGTAGGCCAACATCTCCAATGAACGATCGCTGTCCATCACATCTGACATTTTGTCGACATAATCCATCAGCTGACCCAGACAGATGTGCTGACTCCAACCACTGGACCCAATGTGCACCAAAGCCCAATGGGGTAGTGGCTCAATGTGCTCACTGCACACAACGACTTGTGAAATATCCCAGGTCCAGTATCCAGCCTGAATGCCATACATCCATGCATGCCATAAACGGGCATCACAGTGACACTCCTGGTCGTGGGCCAACAGGGGGCGCTCACCCACATCGTAATCCAGGTCAGCTACCATCATGTTGGAGAGGCAGACATCCATGTACCACTCGAATGTGCATGAGCGACAATGCAACACAGGCTGAACGCAGGTGACGTCCACAAGGCAGAAGCTCAGCCGGTAACTGATCCGCAGCACTGCCAATGGCAGTGCCCCCAGTACATGTAGCAGACGTGCACGGTACATGTCAACGTGACTGAAGTAGAGCATGTGTCCGGGATGGTCTGCCATTGCATAAGTGGCTCAGCTTGAAGCGGCACTGGCTTGCCTTGCGCCAGTCCTGTGGATGAAATGGCACAGCTCGGTGCAATGAGCAGTGTCTGTGTGCAACGGGTGCTGGCCTGGGGTGAGGTGGTAGTATTTGTGAAGGCCATCTCATGCACGCTAACTACGACCAAGGATGTCTGCTTGTGGGATGGGTACACGTTGGTCTCACGTCGGGCAGTGCGTAGTGGGGGAGTCGCAAGCAAATGCTATCGTATCTGTCAGGTGGTGCGGCCCACATGCAAGTACCTGCTTGGAGCTGCAGATGTGCTACCGCCTGATAGTTCAGACAAAGGACCATTCATCCCTACAGTAACTTCACCATCTGCATGCATACAGGAGATGTACAGAGGCCTGTCATGGGTGTGGTGGGATGCCTGCGACCCTGGGAATAATGGATGATATGCCCAGCACGTGGCACATGAATGGCCTCACTGTCTGTTACGTTGCCACACAGCTGCTCCTCCCTCCCACGAGCCCCCACACCTGTGTGCCCAGTTGCGTCACGTGCACTCCTATGGCACACCATTGTAATGCCTGTCTGCGCATGTCCAGCGGCATACCAAAAACACCGTGACGTTGGCCTTTGAAGGTGTGCGGCCACGTGAATGTGGGCCAATGGACCGGACAGGGCGAACACAGGTGTACACCTGTCTTGTTTTTTGTTTTTTGCTTTTGAGATTTATTCAAGTTGGTAAAATAAGTTTAATTCAAGAATTGTTTATTGGAAGTGACTTTTTAGGACTTCCCAAATATATGAGAACAACATCAAAAACTAGAGATAAAAAAATCCCCTTGTTTGCACATCTACTCTTTACTGCATTTTCACAACAGCATCTTCCTTTCGACCACACTCTTGAGTGCTTCGCATGCTACTCATCTCCTTTACCTCCATTGAAGATATACAACATTTTTCTCTGGATTTTCTCCATTGTTCTCTGCTTCAGTCTACCTTACCGCATTGTGAAACATCTTCTGTGTATCACACACATTCTGCAAAGTAATCTGCAAACACTAAGGAAGGACAAAGTCTCTTATTCGTTCACTTCCTGTTTTCATGGTGATCGAAAGAGGCCTTTTTTTTATTTTATATCGGAATTGTATTAGCGTTTGTAATATTTTGTCTCTCAACAGGTGGGACTCGGAATCAAAATTAGATTGTGTATCGGTGTTCCTTTGCCTTTATTTCTACATTTAGATTTTTGCGTTTTTTTCTCTCTTCTTTCATTATCTGTCTCCCGCTCTTCTTTTTTCATTCTCCTTCCCTCCCTTATGCAATTTATTTGTCTTCTTTTTTATTGTTACAATTTCTCATTTCTTCTTCTTCATATCTGTATTTCCTTTACTGCACTTGTTTTTTAACATGTACACTTATTTAACTCTTCCTTCCCACTAAGTTGTATTATTGTATCTCCATTTTTATCATGCAACACATATCTCCACCTCCATTCATTTTTACATCTAATTGTGATCCCACTTTACCCTGAGCCAAATGTAAGAAGGTGTTTATCAATTATCTAAAAGTTTGTAGACCTGATATATCTCCCGAGGAACAAACTCCATGCTTGTACTTTGTCTGGGTGCAGAAGGCTAATGGATTGTGGAAAACGTACAAGATTTGGGTACAGATGATGATGGTGATACCCTAAAGGAATTAGATACAGCTATTAAGAAACTAGATGTTCATTTCTTACCCAAATTCTCTATAATATTACAATGCTTTTACTTTGGGAAAAGAAAGCGAAATGATGATGAATCTGTGGAAGATTGTGTAACTGTCATCATAAAATTGGTTTCTTTGTGCAATTTTGGGGAAAACACCAAAAAGAGAATTTGTGACCAATTCATGGCTGAGTGTAAAAGTGATAAAGTACGTGAAGAGTTATGGTCATAAAATGATCCTTCTCTCTCTGAAGCTTTAACCATTGCCAAACAAATAGAACACTCTGTACAATGCTTGCATGACTTGGAGAAGTATAAAGACGGTATGGCTTCTGTTCAAACTGTAGCTTCTATTGTTCAAAAAACATCAAAATGCTCTGAGAGCAAAAAAACATGTTTTAAGTGTGGTAACCCTAATCATCTAGCAAACTGCGAATATTGCCCTGCTGTCTTTGTAACATGTAGGCAATGTGGTAGAAAGGGTAATTTTGCGAAGTGTTGCAAATCTGCTCTGACTAAGGAAAAGATAAATGAAGTAAGTGCGAATAATGCTGATTTCAATTTACAAATTGTCAACGTTAAATGTGCATCAAACATGCAATGTGAACTTTCCTTCGATATTGCTAAACTCAATGGTATTGAGGTATTCATGATGGTGGATTCGGAGGCAAGGCTATCATTAGTTTCAGATGAAGATTATGGGGCATATCATCAACGGCCAGCGATGATTATCGCTGGCCGCTCTTAGCGTTAAAATGTTTAACGCCGGCTATCACAGATAATTATCACCATGCTAGCGCTGTATTTACAACACTCAGCGCAATGGCGATTGAATTATCCTAGCAATAGCGATGTTTTCCATGGAACATCGCTGGTTTTCCAGCGATGTTCCATGGAAAACGGCGATACCGTTGATAATAGGGGCCTGTGGTCTTAGCCACACAATCCACACCCCATGTTAAGTATGCCTTAGTCAGGAATTTAACAGACGTTAAATTCCTGCGTTAAGGCATACTTAGCGCGATTTAAATAATCGCTTCCCCGCATTGTAAATATCACGAAGCTGCCTTCGTGATATTTACCCATGTTGTTTCCACAGACACGCCAACTTTGCATCTCATTAGCGATGCAAAGTTAGGCGTGCTGGAAACGGGTTCAAAATCAGCAAAACACGCGATAGCGTGTCTTTGCTGATAAGGCGATAAAATTATCGCCGCTTTTCGGCCAAAAACGGCCGCAAAAGCGGCGATAATTTGTTATCACCGCATTGTTAATATGCCCCTATGTCTGTTATTTTGATGTTAAGGTGTGTCTTCATGATCTGGATGTGGCACCATATAGTTAGGGCGGTAAACCTATAGAGTTATTAGGTTATTTTGAATCTGGTTTGGAGTTCTGAGGGAATGTTGCTTCAGGGAAGGTTTACACCCATGTCAAAGGTGGCATCATTCTAAACTGGCTGCACCAAAAACTTTGAGCAATTTTCCTTGACCCTAATTTAAACCCTCAAGTACAGATACGCAAAGTTGAGAGCAAGTTGATCAGTTTCTACATTAATTTCCTCTGGTGTTTTTTGATAATGTTAGGTGTGTCAAAGAGTATGTTCAGAATATCAGGTTGAAAGATGGGGCAACACCAGTTGATTGCAAGGTCAGGAAAATTCCTTTTAGTTTACACGGCACTATAGAGGCTGAGTTGAGTAGGCTTAACAAAGATAGAATAATCAAACCGGTGGAGACCTCACAGTGGGTGGCACCTGTAGTCGTGGCTACTAAAGCTTCAGGAGACATATGATTGTGTGTAGATTTTAGGCATCTCAACAAGGAGGTGGCAGAGCACAAATGTTCCTTACCTAATAAAATGGAAATTATGTCTGTGATAAGCAATGTCAAATTCTTTACCACTCTGGATTTGACATAAGCTTATCAGCAGGTTCATCTGAGTGAGGAATCCAAAGAACTAACAGCATTAAATCAAACCCTTTGGAGTCTTCCGCTTCAACTGCATGCCATTTGGACTTTGTTCAGCATCATCAGTTTTCCAAAGACTTATGTTGAATTTGCTGAACGGTGTTTCTGGGGTTAAATTCTTTCTAAACGATTTACTGATTTTCAGTGATAATATGCATAATCATATAGACAAGATTAGAGAGGTGTTGAACGTTTTCGAAGGGATGTTTGTCAACCAGAAGTCACATATCTAGGGCATGCAATATCAGGGGATGGTGTTAAACCCAAGGAGGATTTGATCAGGATTATTTTAAACCTACCATCTCCCTCCAAGAAGGAAGAAGTACAGTCCTTTCTAGGAATGAATGAGTACTATTCAATGTGTGTACCTAATTTTGCTGGTGGCATACTTAGAAAGGGTGTACAATTGATTTACTCTGGGCAGAGTGT
This sequence comes from Triturus cristatus, assembly GCF_964204655.1. Lineage (NCBI taxonomy): Eukaryota > Metazoa > Chordata > Amphibia > Caudata > Salamandridae > Triturus > Triturus cristatus. Next base: position 308,403,426 of record NC_140587.1, on the reverse strand, counting down.
ACGGAGTTGTACTCTGCGGAATTTCACGGAGCTACTGGAAACCTCCATCAAATTCCGCAGAGTTCCGTGCCCTGGTGCAGTAACTCCTTGCACCATCGTTGACCACCTCACCAAAACTGCCCCAACCCGCCCCAGCATCCCCGCCCCTCCGCTACGCATTGTAAGGCCTGACCTTAGTCACCTTACCTGAGTCTGAGCTTCCTCCTTGGTGGGTGGGTATGGCGGCGCCGGCTGTTCTTGGCAGTGCAGCCCAGCCGGCAGTCTCCTAGTCGCCAATACCTTCCTGCTGTAGTGCTGGGCTGGCTGCAGTCATGACTCCGCTTAGAAGACTGAGCCTTGCCCTCTGCTGCTTTGGCTTGAGCAAATTCAATTAAGGCAGGAACCTCAGCCACCATAGTGCAGCAGTTAAGCTAACCCGTCCCCAACTCAGACAGCAAGAAATGCAGTGTGCATGGTGTATTGCGTGAAGGCATGCCTGACCCTATCATTGGATTTCATTGTGTGAAGGCATGCCTTCACACAATATGCCATGCACACTGCAGTTAGCCAGCCCAGCAGCAGGAGCAGGACGGCAGTGGCAGCTAGGAGACGGCCAGCCGGGCTGCACTGCCATGGACACTGGAACAGCCATCATTTGGGAGGTAGGTCTACTCACTCCTCCTAAGTGGCTGGCACCAGTAAACTCTGTTCCGCTTCAAGTGCGGAGTTATTGAAAACTTTGTACTCCAAACAGGGTGCGGAGTTCTAAAACTCTGCCAACTCCGCTGGCGAGCGGAGTTAACAACCCACCTTTACAACTGATGTGATGCGATACCTGTCAGAAGGAATTTGATTATCTTAAAACTGCTTTATCATCAGCACAGGGTTTGAAGCGTTTACTTCCTGGACAGCCTTGCATGATTGTAATGAATGCAAGTGAGAGCAGCTTGGTGCTGTGTTAAAGCAGAAGCAGGAAGCTGAGGAAATTATCATTCCGTTTGCCTCTAGATCATTGAGAGGAGTTGAAGTATGCTACTCCGCTATTTCTTTTTGTAGCAACTACTTTTCTTGGCTAGAATAAAGCACACAAAAAAAACAAAAAAAAATATGAGGACATGCAAGTCCAGAAAAGAACCATAGCGTAATACAATTGATGACTGCAATATGGACCCCAAAAGCTATTATTATGAACATAAGAGAAAGAAGGGAAATGGAGGCAAACGGCAATGGGAATGGATAAACAATAAATTGAGGAGGGAAAAAAGAAGAGAGGGGGTAGAAACGGGAGAAGAGAGAAAAAACAAAAATCATGAGACAGAGAAGGGAAGGGGGTGAAGTGAAAGAGAGCAGGGGTGGTGGGTTGATTAGCTGGGGGTCAATGGAGGAAGGAATCAAGACTGAGGGTCAAAGTCATGGCGAGTCGGGAGGTGGGGAGACCAGGTGAGAACGAAAAGGTCAGCCTTGTCCAGCAGGTTGTAAATTATTTTTTCATAGGATGAGGTTTTATACATCGCTGCAAGCCATTCCTCATGCGACAACAGTTGTGGGGAGTGCCAGTGTCATAAAATACAGATCTTTGCAGTCATGAGGGCAGTGACGAACAGGCAGCAGGCATGGCGGGTCAAATGAGAAATGTCCTCCAAGTCATGGAGGAGAACCAAGGGGCTCGGGAGTGGCAACAGCAGGTCTAAAGATTCCCGGAGCGCTGATCCCACTGCCGTCCAGTAGAGGCGAATGGCAGGACAGTCCAGTAATATATTAACAATATTGTATCACGCATAATCGCATCTGCAGCAGGCAGAATGAGGGAGCAATCCCACAGCTTGAATCCATGCTGAGGACCAATTCCAGCCTTGAAGAATCTTAAAAAGAGTGAGCTTTATCTGTGCCTCCCAGACGCATTGGTCCTGGCCCTTTACGAGTTCCACCCAGTCTTCCTCCTCATACTCCACCTGCAGGCCAGCCTGTCAGGTAGTCCTGAAGCTGGCCAATTGAGGCTGTAAGTTTGATGACCAAGAGGTTGTAGTATCCAGACATCATGCCTTAATACTGACCCCATATTTGAGGTAGGGGAGCACTGGAGAAGAGGGGATGGTCCAAGGCAGGGGGCCTAGTCTGCTCAGTAGCCAGTGACGTAGTTGCATGTAGCGTCATAGTTGGGAGTGTGGCAGACCAAACTCATTTTGCAAGGCAGCAAAGGACTGAGGAATAGAACCACTGCCCTGCACCAAGGGCCCCAGTCAGCCATGGCCCCCCATGTGGAGGCCAATATTGATCCATAGGGGAGCTTTTTCCTGGAGATGAGCAACCACCGAAAGGAGTTTTTGGGCCCGCATCCAGGTGGCATGCACGGCTTTCAGCCTTGGTTTGGGTGGTCCCGTGGTGGTGCGACCAGGAAAACAGAGAGCCTTTAGTCCTTATGGACCACCCTGGAGCCCATGTTCAATTGCGACCCATAACGGCGGGTCATGTGTGCCATTTGTGCCAAATGTAGGGCAAGGCAGTAATACTCCACTGATGGAACCACTCCACTATTGAGAAGGATCCCTTACTGTTTGTTTGACAATTAGGGAGTTTCCGCAGTTTGTGTGGGGAGTCACAATTTTTGAACAAATAGATCACAAACCGTTGCGAGAGGTTTTCAGAATTAATGGCTTAGATTGCATCTCGTCCCGGATTTGCAAATGGATGTTGGCACTTCAAAACTTTCAGTTTGTTGTCCCCTATTTGCCAGAGACAAACAATAAGGTAGCAGTTTGTCTGTCCAGGTTAGCGGACGATTCAGGAGACAAATGTGAAGAGGATGGAACTTAGTGAAAGGATGATTAAATTAAAGTTTGTTGTGAGACATTAGGCTGTGTGTCAGAAATTAATTAGTTACAGGAGTTAGAGAAAGATGAGGTCTTGAAACGTATTCAATTGTTTATTTTGTCTGGGAAGGATGGCTGGCGAAGGGATGGCAGGTTTGTAGGATTTGCTAAAGTGTTTAATGAATTGTCGGTAGCCAATGATATTGTGCTAAGGGGGAGCCGGTTGGCTCAGCCACTAGGAGTCAGAGACCATCTCATATGACTGGCCCATGAGGCGCATCAGGGAATATGCAAAGCTAAGGCGAGACTCAGGTGTGTTTACAAAAATAACACCAACAAACAAGGAAAGAAAAATAAACCAGAGAACAATGGTCCAAAACCAAAAAAGAACGGTCCGCAAACCGCACACTGTAGCCCGAAGACTGCGCCAAGTTCAAGAAGACAGGTTTTAGCCCCAGACCTTTTCAAACATGGGTTGAATTACCAATTGGCCTGGCAGATTGTCTTCAAACAGCCCGAGTCCTTTTAGAGTGCGAATCAAATTTCCAGCTGGCCTGGCAGACTGTTCACGAATACTCTGTGTCTTTTCCAGGGGTCCGCAAACCCACCAAGCACAAACCAAGACGGCCCGGAAAACCGCACCAAGACACAGCTCGTCAGCTGGTGTCGTCTAACACAGTCCGAAGACTGCATCAAGGCACCACCCGCAGGCTGGTGTCTGCAAACTGCACCCAAGACAGTCCAAAGGCTGTACCAATACAAGAGGACAGGCCTCGACCCCCAGGCCTTTTCAAGAGCAAATCCAATTACCAGTTGATCTGGCAGATTACCTGTGAACAGTCCCGGACCTTTTCACAAAGAGGCCAATTACCAGTTGTCCCGGTAGACGGCTCACAAACTTGCAATATTCAACGGGTGACCTCCTCTTCTACTGCAGTACGGTATCTCCATTTTGGGACTCTGTATTCAATTTTATACACACTCAGTTACAAAAGAACTTCCTATCCCATGCCCATGGATTCCTTGACCCAAAAATCAATTTCTGTATTAACAGCCTCTTGATTGATATTCTCCTAACTGCTGCCTGCAAAACAGTACTCGCTAACTGGAAAAACACAGCAGACACCTCTTTTCGATCCTGGTTAAACTGGGTCTCTTTCCTGTGAGGCACGGACAACACCTCCCTCCGAAGCTCACCATGGATAGTCCGTAAAGCCTCTGTCTGGACAGCCCTCGGCAACTACTTTGCCTCCATCAAACCGCCTTAAAGACCTAATGTGTGAGTAGCATGTTCTATACATTGATGCTCACCGCCTCTGGTCTGTTACTGCCCTGAACAAGCAAACTATTTGCTCCTCAATACTAGCTGACACCGATCCCCCGATCTCTGTCCTGTCTAATTGTCCTATGATTAAATGCTTACTGCAAGATACTTCCACCATGTACCTTATACTCTATCTGAGATGCTCCTCTCTATATACCGTCTTTCACTCAACCGCCTACTGGTTCCTATTCTTCTTTACTATATTATTTTCCTTCTTATTTTTTGTAAACTTTGTGGATGTTGTTATTTATATTGTTTTCACTCGATGTGATCCGCCTTAGTTTTGATATACATTCATGATTATTCTACGCCAGCCTACTAACCCGGTTCCTCTGTACCAGTCCAAGGCTTTTCAATATGCACTTTTTTGTATTCCCTTGCTGTTTCTCCCTCCCTTGTTCATTTGTTTTTAAAAATGTTCAATAAAATCTTCTGAAAAATTTTTTGGGGGAAGACTCTCAAACTCTTAATAAAAACACATATTTTACTTACATATGTGTGGAGGGATATTCTGGAATCTGTGGGGATCCACACATTTCTAATCACCCAGGTTTCCCACACCTCTCCTGATAACAACGGTTCCCCGCTTCTCTGGGTGGGTCAAGAGAATGCCACACAAAACGCCGTAAAGCACTACATGGAGAGACTAACGATAGGGGCAACTGTGGTATTTGCTGGCCGTTCTATGCTGCCCCCTATGGAAACTAGACACCCAGTAGATTTAATAGTGGTGTGCCACCCGTGAATCACACAAGGTTTTCTTACCCCACATTTTCTTGACATTTCTGTTTAGAACCTTCCAGAAACAGGAGGAATCCATAAAATTCCTAACACCCAGAATTCCCGTACATGTTGTGGTAAAAATACTGCCCCACTTGTGTGGCTGGACCTAGTGTGTGTGACAGGAATGGATCAAACCAAAGTCAATGGGAGTTCCACTGTGGGACTTTAATTGACCTGCTTTGATTCATTCCTGTCATGGTCACTAAACCTAGCCAAACAAGTTGGGTAACGTTTTCATTGACAAGTGGGGGAACGCTGGGTGGTAGGAATTTTCTAGATCCCTGTGGTTTCTGGAAGATTAAGTCAGAGAAATGAAAGGAAGGTTTGTGATTTTAAGCACAGTTTGCAGTTTGCAGGGCATTGTGGGTAAGACATCCATGCAGGGCATATCACTCTGCACTCCCCTTGATGTCAAGTTTTCCAAAATATCTGGGTCTGGTAGTTTTCCGCAGGTGGCGGCCTACCCAAGCCCAAAAGGTGCAGCCTTTCACCATGGCAAGTGGTATGATATTGGGATTTGGACTAGGGGTGGGCGGAATTTGCGAAATTCACTTTCACAAATTATTGTGAAAATGTTAAAAATCTCCGCAAACACGCGGAAATATCACGAAGATGCAGAAGTTTTTTTCCCGCCCGTTCGCGGTATTTTCTGCGTGGTCGCGGCTCGCCAACTTACCCATGCGGTTGCGCCATGCGGGCGTGGCCATCTTGTTTTCACTTGTCTCGCGGTGCATGATCGCGAGAAGAAAGACGTGATCGCGCGATGAATGACGTTACTGCGGGCGCGAACTGTAGCGAGACAGCGCAAATGGCTACCAACATCTCTTGGAGAATGCGACCGGATCGGGAAAACTTGTCGGCGAACGCGGGGATTCAGGTAAGGCGATCGCGCGCACGCGAGAATGTATTATTTTACAGCGCGAGCAAGCAAAAAACTTCCGGTAAAATGCGGATTGCGGAAATTTTGACATTTTCGCGCTCTCCGCAGAACGCGAAAATGTCAAATTATCGCAATTTCCGTGAGTGAAACGGAATTTTAGCCCAGGCCTAATTTGGACCATGTCATTGGGATGGGATATTTTTGTCCACAGGGGAGCAGAAACACTGTTGGGGCTTTAGTGTTGAGGGTGGTACTTGATGTCAGGATGGGCCACCCCATTATTTAAGTAGAAAAAAATATATAGTCCTGCCATCCATTGGGCTTTCTCACTCCCCCCGTTAAGTCTTCTGGGGGCAAATATGGGGTGTAAGACATTGAGTTACTGGTTGAGGGGGGGTGGAACCCTACTCAAGCAGAAACCACAATCCTTGTCAAGGTGAAGTTACAAGCAATCCCCAAATTTACTCAACACTCTGGTAGCTTGACACGGATCAGTCAGGCTTAACTAAGAAGCAATGTGTAAAATATTTGTGCAACATTGCAAACATTAATAAAGTGAAAACAACACAGGAAACATCCCACACCAATTTAGAAAAATATAGTAAAATGTAATAAATAAATTGATGCCAAAATGACAAAAATCCAATCTGAAGAGCCAGAGTAATGAATTTTTAAAAACTTAAGTAGAAATAGTGCCAAAAAGCCCAAAGCACCACTTGCGGCAGTATGGTCTAGCTAGACTGGGAGAAAGTCACAAGTTCAGGCCCACCACGATGCAGCGTGGGTCAGATACAGTGACATGGTTAGTCCCGCTGGAAAAGTTACCTTCTCAGAGAAGCTCAAAGTGTTCCATTCACAGGGAAAGGGGCTGTTAGGAGCAGTGAGTGTGTCATGGATGGGCATCAACATGGCACAAAGGACCACCAGGGCGTCATGGACGGTTGCTGCTGTAGCGTGTAGAGCTGTTATGACTCCGGCCACAGCCCGGCCTGATACCTCAAAGATTTCCTCTATTCTTCTTGCATTCATGCTTCCCCCTCACTACTCAATATAATATATGTCACAGGGATTGTATCCAATTACACCCATGTCCTTCTAACTGACCCACTCCTATGTCTTGCCCAAGTCCCTCCCTAGCAGTAGTGGAGGGTTTATGTATGTGCATGTGAACCGTAAGCATTTGACCATAATGCAAAGATCCCTGGTGGTAGTGGAGGATATGTTTAGACGTGCCCCAACTTTCAATCCCTAATGGCAGTGGAAGAGCAGGTTTATGTGTCACCCCTAGTGCAATTGCAACGTGTGCAGCAAGAACCCATTAGATTTCGGGTACACACGCATTCGGCTACCATTTTGGAGGCCACGCGGTGTAAAGACAGCACCTGACCACAAGACCCTGCTTAGTCTTGTCTGATCTGAAGAACTCACATGTGCTTCAGCTGCTCGATGGTGTTTCCTGGTGGCGCTCCTGGTTTCCGGTTCCTGTGGCTCCTAGACGGCAATCCTCAGTATTCCAAAACCTACAAGGAAAAAACAAGAGACAAGGAGAACATTATTAAAGTGCACATTTAGCACGACGTGCTTCATTTCTAGGAGAATGGCAATCACCAAATCCAAATTGCTTGCAGTTTTCAACTCCTACTGCAGAGCTGCTTAATCCAAGATAACCCCGCAGTACTAACAGCGCATCCCGCCGCAAAAGGTTATTTGGCATAATCCTTAAGATACTGTTGTGCAATTTTCAACGGCAATGACTTACGCATCTAGCTTTTGATGGAACAACTACTTGAGCAGATAGATTTTGATTGGAACCAAAGCGGGGTCGCATTATGGCAATACCGCTTTTATGTTTTTAGCTGGTGTATTTTATGTCATTCCCTTTTGATTACCCCATGAGAATGTTTATGCACACAGAGAACATGACAAACATATTCAGACGAATGTCAAAGAATGAATCTACATATGTTTATTTAAGAATCACATTTGTTGTAATGCACCTGATGTTCAGATTATTTTAAGGGTGTTAAGAGCATGCACTAATTGTGTGTATCATTAGGTGGTTCCCATGAATACACAGCTTACAATCTAGTAGTTCAGACGTGCATGTGACATTCCACTGAAGAAGAACCCCTGCAGCTAGGAGAAGCATCTAGGCGTCAGCATGCACTATCTCTCATCTCTCTCTTCCAACCCCCCTTCCCTCGGGTAATGTTGCCATTAGAACCCGTTATTATTGAGGGAAGATTTTGGGAGGATACGAGGTGCATCGTAGCCCCATCAGAACCACCTGGAGTTCAGGTGAGTGGCTTTGTAACAAGCTTGACAAGAGCCCGTCGGAGTCGTGAATGATCGGGGATGGAGCTTTGCATTGGCGGTCACTACGGCAGTCAATGCTTCAGTGCGAACAGTTGGTTCACAGGAATTAGCATTGATGGGGCAGCGAGAAACAAGGTTTTGGCACCAATGGGACTGCGCGCGGTCACAAAGAACACAAAAATGTCAGGGAAGCTCATCTTAGACCACACCAAGGGGCACCACTTGGGAGTTCAAGAACTCTGTCCAGCAGAGGCCAGAAGGGCTCTGGCAGGTCCAGTTGCAGGTCCACGCAGCAGGTCAGCTGAGCAGTTGCAGAGAGCCTCTGGAGCTTGGTATATTCGTGTGGCTCAGAACAGGAGGTCAGATGGCTGACCCTTGGAGTCAATTCAGCCTGGGAAGAAGGGTGCAGGTCCAATTGTCCTTCTAATTGAAAAGAGAAGCAGGGAAGCAGGCAGCAGGGCAGCAGAGTGGCAGTCCTTCTGGCAGTATAGCAGTCTTTCTTTTCTAGGATCTACAGGTCCAGGAGGCTACTGAAGAGTTGGTGTCTGAGGTCCAATATTTATGGCTGGTGCCTCCTTTGAAGTGGGGAAAGCTTCTAGATGCTTCTCTTTGTAGTGCATAGGTTTCCGGCTTCCCCTGCCCTGGCTCCAGACTAATTACAGGGGGTATGTAACCCTTTGTGTGAATAGGTGGGAATCACACTCTCAATAAGTGATTCCTGCACTTAATGCAGTTATTGATACAATATACATTTCTCAATTATTACACAAAATGAGAGGTATGACAAGGGTTTCCTTTGCTGATATGTATTCTCAACAAATCTTCATAATTATCAGTGTACTTCACATATACAAAGGGAAAACAACGCAGTCCTCAAGTTAATTTGACATTACATAAAATGCCATCACAAGATACTGTACAACCCAGGCTCATCCAATAATTTCCAAAATAAAATATGTTACCCAATATTGCACATTCCTAATGATCGTAATAGAAATGTGAGCCGGGGATAAGATATTGAAGTTTCGACCCAGTCTGATTAGAAGCGTCTTCTCAGGACTAAGTCCGTTGGCTTAGGACCTGTGAGAAACAGAGACAGAAACCCAGCAGCCACATGTCAGTCAGTCAATCTATCTCAACTAGGGAAACCATCAGTAAATGGTTTACTTCAACATTTCCCTTAAGACGCCAATCTGGCCATAGGAGTCAATGGGCACAGCAGCATTGGGCCATAACAGGGCCTTAGGGTGGGCAAACCTGTCTTCTTGGAGAAGTTTGTGTGTTGTTTTCTGGACCTTATGCATTTCCAGGACAATGGGGTTATGCGGATCTGATGAAAATTTGGGGTCAGCATATAGAAGTGACATGTGTTCCACCTCCTTGTAAAATCTGCACTCTAGTCTAACCCAAAGTGGAAGTTACATATGAGAATTCTGGTGAGAGGCCATCTGGAAGAGGTAGTGAACCCTGTAGTAAGACGGCATAAAGCTTGGCCCCTGGCAAATGTGGTGGAGTTGTATCCCAGACATAACGTCGAATGGTCGTATCAGTTTGCTTGAAATAGCTGGCCAGTATATGAAACTGAGCAGGCCAAACATAATAGAACCTAGGGACCACCACCATCTTCATTGTTTGAACCCTGCCTCACAGTGATAGCTGAAGGGACCTCCAGATATTGAAGTCTATTTTAATTTTCTCCAGGAGTGGGAGAATATTATGTTTGACCAATGTGGTTAAGTCAGTTTTAACCATATCCCAATATTTCAGCCCCTTGGGGAGCTACCTTGCTGGCAGTTGTCAGAGCGAAGACCGCATAGTGGCGTGCGTCATGGGCCGGAAAAGGTTGAGAAATCTTCAATGTTTTATCAAAGCTGGCATGAAGGTCGCAGGCTTACTTAAAGTCAAGAGCACATCGTCCATGTAGAGCAACAGCATGAGATCCCCCGCAGGAGTGTTTACCCCTGAGATCAAGGTGGACGAGCATATGGCAGTGACCATTAGTTATAAGGCCAGGAGGAACAGTAGAGGTGACAGAGGGCATCCCTGCCTCGCGCCGCATTGGTGGTCAGAGAGGAAGACATTGCAAAGAACCTGAGCCATTAGGGCAATAAAAAGGTAACGCACTATGTCCAAGAAATGTGACCCAATGCCAAAAGCAATGCAGAGTAAGAAAAAGAAAATCAACTCTATCGAACACCTCAGCATCTAGGGAGAGTTGCAATTTGGCATCCATCTGACCTGCCACAGGGCATGCAGCAGAGTGCATAGATGGTAGCGAAAAGAATGGCTTGGCGCAAACCCCACTAGGATGAGAAGATGGATCACTTTACCCAATCTAATGGGCAAAACATTGGCCAGGATTTTCATATCAAAGTTCAGAAGGGATATCAGGCATTCATTGGCAAAAAAGACTGGGTCCCTGTCTGTCATGAGAATGAGTGTGAAAAGAGCTCAATTAAATTCCTCTTGCAGGAAGCCCAAAGCTGTGGCCTCTCAAAACATGTCTGTAAGGAGGGGTACAATGACTGACTGTGTAATTTTGTAAAATTCAAGTGGGAATCCATTTTCACCTGGTGCTTTGCCCATTGTCATCCGCTTAAGAGCCTCCCCAAACTTCCTCCTCAGTAACAGCTTGTTCCAGCTTTTACCGAATGTGGATGGGTGCCTGGGGAAGGCAAAGACTGGAGGAAAAAAAATCCTCTTTTCTGCATCATTAGGACACTCTGTGGAATAGAGGTTGGAGTAAAGTGTGAAATTCCCGTGCAATAAGGTCTGAGCAGGACAGCAAGGAAGCATTGTGGATAGTTGAGATCACCGTCTTCACCTCTCTTTGCTGAAGCTGTAGAGGAAGAATCCAGCTTGATTTTTTGTCTTATTCATAGCTTTTCTGTTTAACTCTTAGTGCTTTCTCTGCAAGCCCGGTGTAGGTCATGTTCACTTCATATTTTATGTTGAGGAGAGAGCATAAAAGGGTAGGCACAGACTGCTCTCTATGGGTCTCCAGTAAGGATTTGATTACCTCTTCCAGCATCAATTGATTACATTCGGCGGTCCTGCGTGCTGCATGGGAGTTCCTCATAAGTAGACCTCTGAGCTAAGACTTGCCTGCCACACATAAGACCTGTTTACAGGGGGCGGAAGGTCCATTGAGTTCAAGGTACTCTGTGAGCCAAGAAAGAAGTTTCCATTTTTTCATCTGAATTTTGAGACATCCATGTGCCACATACAAAATTTGGGTGATGCCAAGCAAAGGTCCAGAGAGAGAAAGCAATCGGGACATGGTCTGCAATGCTCCCCACATTGATATTGCAAGTCTGTATTTTTCGTAGGACGTTCAACATCATCAGGAAGAAGCCTATTCGGGATTATGCACCATGAGCTGGAAAATGTAGGTATAGTCTCTCTCTCTAGGATGTAAAAATCACCATGGGTCGAAGAGAGAAAAGTAAGCAATTACATCACAAAGGATGACTCTATCTTGTGAGTGTCAGGGATCGGGTCCACTTTACTTTTTCAGGGAGGGTTCTGCACCATGTTCCAGTCGCCACTGATGACTACAGACTAAGAGCTGAATTCCATCAGTAGCCTAGTCAGGTGCAAGAACCAATGTTGTTTAGTGGCTAATGGGCATAAACATGGCCCACCAAGAAAGCGTAGTCAGATATACGTAGTCAGGTGAAGACATACCGTCTGTGTGCATCAATACCAGTCTTTAGGACTCTCATCTGTATTTTCTTAGGAATGAGTATGGCCACACCGTTTTTCAAAGGAGTGTGCGCAGGGTCAGCATCTGCTACAGGGAGTTTGTCCAACCCAGAGGCAGAGATCACTTTACCCACCCAATCTTGCTTCTCTTTCGGGGATTCCAACGCGGTCAGGTGGGTCTCCTGTAGAAGGGCAACATCTGGGAGTTTAGAGCCAAGGAACATTACTATCTTTTTCCGCTTAATGAAGTTGGTCATACCATCGACATTGAGAGGCCACATGTACAGATCTCTGAGGAGATGATGGGCAATGTCGACTGATTGTGGAGGGAAGGGTACACAAATATCCGCAGTAGAGAAACAAATTGATATGTAATACAGGGCCGAAGTTGAAGTCCCCAACCAACAATCCATGAGCGGGGCAATAAAGGCTACCGGCATATCGGGCCCGCCCCATCATAAATGCAAATAAATTATCCATAACTAAGGGAAAACAGGGGAGGAGGGAAAGGGGAGACTCTCATTGGAAAAATCAACTCAATGTCATAAGTTCATGGACATTAGGGTTTCTGGGGGGAACAGGATTTATTTCTGTCAGTATTAGCCAAGCAGGGCTCTCATCTGTTTTGCTTCATCATCCTGGACTGGGATCTAGGGAGATTTAGGGCCTCCTCAGAGGAAGGGTGGGACGTGTCCATGTGTACGGAGTTGGCATCTTCTTGTTCCAGCCAAAGTTTGAGCTCTGCCGGGTCATGAAATTCCTTGGTGCGACCATTCACACTGACAATCATAAGCGGGTGGTGTAAAGGTTAGACCAATGAGATCTTGAAGAAATGTTCGGAGAAAGACAAAACATCTATAGTATCCTCCATCTCCAGGACTCTAAAGCTTCAAATGTTATTCCTACTGCTTCCGTACTCCAGATCTGTAAGCTTTTTTTGAGTATTCCGGAGTTCTGTACTCCATGCCTCTGTCGCTCTGCGATCTAGATTGTCTAGACATTTCTTGGTCAAATCTTAATTGTCTTAAGTTTCTTATTCATTGCCGACGTGGAGTGTTCGACCTTCTTGATCGTAGATTGAATAGGTTTGAGCTGATCCATGATGGATTCAAGTGTCAAACCAGAGACCATCAGAGGCGGAACAGGAACCGCAGACTGCTTTAGTCTAGGCGCTCCTGCAAAGGTGAGTTGACGTTGTGACTTTTAGCCTGACATCTGCACTGCTCAGACAGGGAGCGAACACTCAATGGAGGGTAGAGAATATGAGGAACTACACCCTCCGCTGTATTCATTCAGTATTATGAAGAAAACAGTGGCAGGAGTACAGATGGTGGGGGCTAAGACAGTCAAGGAAAAGGACTCTTTCCCGTTGTTCAGAGACGGACAGCAAGAACTAAAGAGTACGTAGAGCACTAGGCAGTAGTTGGACACTTTCAGGAGGCAGCTTCCCTATAGAATGAGAAATTGCAGCAACGGCACCTCACAGGTAAAAGGAATGCAGGTTTCCTGGCTGCTCCTGTTAAGCCAGAAAAGATTAATAACTTCATCAGGGCCTGTCCAGTACAGCAAACACATAAGGGTGAACAGGTGATGCAGGCCGGTATAACCTTCCATTACAACCCAGGAGGCGGCTTGCCATAAACCATCTGTGAAGGCAGCACCAGCACCTCCCAAACCTATCAAGGTAACTAACTGCTGGAAAAGCATGTAGAAGATATGCCTCACCCTGGAGGAGCTGCAGGAGATTATTGGTTGAATGGTGAACTAGGACCGGCGGGTGCCGCAGTATTGTCCCAAACACAAATGGCCCGGGTGGTGGTTTTCCGATTAGAGAAGACAGTCAGCACTAGCAACTCCTGAGCTGTGGAGCCATCTGCAGTGTTGCCAATCGTTGGGCAACACCATGTTGTGCGCTGCGTAAGAGGGAAGGCTGGCAGACCCCTGCGTGCATAAGTGTCTGGTGTACGGGCCAGACAAGAGAATAAATAACCTAAGGATCCGGGCATGTTCAGAGTTCCAGAGGGCCTGAGGGGTGGAGCACCACTTTCCTCCCTGAGAGTGCAAGTGCCCTGGCTTGGCTGTGTGCCTCCTCCATGCAGGAGCTCGGTGCCACCCTGCTGGATTTCTGCGATCTGGCACCCGGTCCGGTGCAGGGGCATACCCACTCAGGAGCCCTCCAGCTATCGTTAAGGCGTTACAGGTCTGCCGGCTATTTCTACTCCACGTGCTCTCCCCAAGCGGACCCAAAGCTGTGCTGTGGCTGACTCACCAGTCAACCTGCTGGTGCCTCATTGGAAGGCCCATCTTCTTGCCCCAGCACGTGAGTTCTCCTTGTTCAGAGGCTGGCCCTGTGGCATCTCTGGAATCAAGCGCTGACCTCTGCCCACCTAAAGACACTCTTGCGGTCATCAGCCCCCGTGGTCCCATGACTTCTATCCCTGCATTGGAACACTTCAAGATTACAGGACCTCCACTGTCGCAGGCTGCCCGCTGGAAGGCATGGGTGGATCGCTTAGAAACCTACTTTGGAGGACTCTTTCGGTGACATCCATAAAATCAAAGACTGTTGTTGAGGCCGGTCCACCAAGGAACTATGCCACCATGAGGGATGCCATCAAGGCGCACTTCAAGCCTTATGCTAACCCCAACTACAAAAGGTTCCTTTTGCGCCAGGCATGCAGAGCCCTGATGAGTCAGTGGATGTCTTCCATAGTCCGCTGAGGTAATTTGTCAGTACAAGCACTCTTCCAGATGAGGACGATGAAGTCCATGCCCAATTCATCCAAGGGTGCACGTCCTCCAAACTTTGAGAAAGAATCCTGAAAGAGCCCAATATGTCCATGAGGAACATCCTGATGCTAGGTCTCTCCAAGGAATTTTTCAAAGCTTGGGCAGACCACATGGACCCCAACACATCAACCCCAATCAAAGAAGAGCCAATTAACGCCGTCCAACAAGAGGTGCAGACAGTGAAACCGGATCCCGCCAACCTTTCATCAGGCCTGCCAAACAGGAAATTCAAGTCTGCACATGTGGCTGGTGTGGTGGCCCATATCCTCACACTGGAGCCTGCCTTACCAGCAGCAAAACCTGCAGCGCCTGTGTAAAATTAAACCACTTCTCCAAAGTATGGTGCCCATCTCAGGGACGAAGGCCCAAAACTCCACAGTAGACAGTCCACACATTGGAACCACAAACAGACGATCTGTCCAACACCGTCATGAACGAGGATTACGTGATAGTTATCCATGTAGTGAAAACAATTGACAGGCTTCAGGCCATGACCCAGACGGTCCCCATGTTGTGAGTGGAAGTACAAAACCACACAGTTTCAGTTCTCACAGACACTGGCAACTCCAACAATCTAATGGCTGTGGATGTCTACCACAGTCTACCTGACCCACCGGAGCTTCGTCACACCAAAGTGCAGGTATAGCTTTGGCAACTGGTCACCACTGCAGCTTCATGGTGTATTCCACGCTGACCTGTCCTATGACTCCACCTTCTGGAGAGCGAAAGTATATGTATCACAGGGAGGTCGGGGTGCCTCCTCAGCTGCTGCACAGCCCGACCTCATACACTTCCCTTTCAGGCTGCATGCACATGATGGACGGCCTGCTATAAAACTTTGCACCTCTGTTTGAGGAGATCAGCAGCCTTTTAGGGCTAGCCATTCAACTACACATCGACGGGTCCATTGCCCCTGTGGCCCACAGGCATCGCAGCATAGCATTCCACCTACGCCCAAAGTAGAGACTGAGCTAAGATTACTGGAGAGAGTGGTCATGACCGAACGGGTGAGAGGCCGTACACCAAAGGTCTCCCCTATTGTGGCGGCAAAGAAACCCAAACAGCAATATGCAGTCCGCATTTGTGTAGGCATGAGGGTCCCTAACCTAGTGATCAAGCCTGAACGTCATCTCACACCAACCATAGATGACATTATTGGGGAGCTGTCGGGCTCCAAGTGGTCCTCCAAAATGGACCTTCGGTCAGGTTCCCACAAAATCCTGCTGCACCCGGACCACCTCCTCGGCACATGCCAGCCTTTGGAGATACATACCAGGCTAAATGTTGGTATTTCCAGCACAGCCGAAGTCTTCCAAAACACTGTGAAGAATGTTCTACATGGCCTTCCCGGCATGCTGAATGTGAGTGGCGATATCCTCATCCATGCTCCCATGTTGGGAGAACATCTGACTCACCTCAATGCAGTCTTCACAAGGATAAAGGAGTGAGGGCTGATGCTCCACTGAGAATTATCCGACTTCTTGCGAAGAGACATCAGCATCTTCAGATTCGCATAGCGGAACTCTGCAAACTCCGCCCAGGCCTACTCACAACTAGGGGTGGATGCCCACAAGTCTGGCAGCCGTGCTGCCTCAACAACAGGAGTGCAGAGAATGGCCCACAGTGGCTTACACAAGCCACATGCTTTCACCCATGAAACAATGGTATTCCCAAATAGAGTACGGGCATCCCTTTACAGTCATCACAAATCACAAGTCGCTGATACCACTGTTCGAAGGGTCCTCGTCAAGGCCTCCCCCAAGAATAGAAAAATGGATTCCACAGGGGCAGGAGTTTCAGTTTACTATAGAATACCAGCCAAGTACCCGGAACCCAGCAAATTTCTTGTCCAGGCACGCTCGACCAGCCACTAGCCCCAAAAACGGCCAAAGCCTTAAAGACCGAAGAGTATCTCCGGCTTATATCGGACCACTCCAGACTTTTCCCAATGTCCTTAACAGAAGTAGTGGAAACCACCCAGCTAGATGACTGCTTACAAATGGCCATCAAGGCGGCCACCACTGGTGACTGGCAACCGCTCCAAAACCCAGCGTCCTTCCGCACAGAGCCCAGTCAATCCTCAGGGCGCTACACAACGTCTGCAAGGGACTGTAAGTTACCAGTGAAGGCTGTCTGTTGCGAGGACCGAGGCTGGTGCTGCCCAAAAGCCTGACACAGAAACTGGCCCTACTTGCGCACAGAGCGCATGAAGGCATTGTGAAATCCAAGAATAGTCTCAGTAGCAAGGTCTGATTCCCTGGGCTAGACCAGAAGGTAGAACCAGTGGTGCAAATCTGCCTGGTCTGCCGTGCAACCACCCAGCCCGACCGCCCTGCAATGCCAATCATGGAAGCGGGCCCTAGTGCCCCATGGCAAAGAGTCAGTGCGGACTTCCACAGCCTACCAAGTGGGGCACTCATGGTAGACAGCTGCTCATGTTATCCGGAAGTCAAATTGTGGCAACTACATCCACCTCGGAGGTCATCCCTAAACTAGAGAAGCTGAAGACCACTCACGGCCTGTTTGGAGGGACACGCACTGACAATAGGCCCCCCTTCAACAGTTCAGAGCTGTCCGACTATTTGCATTCCTGGAACACCAGATGCCGCTGTATAACCCCTCAGTGTCCCCAAGCTAACAGGGAGGTGGAGAGCCTGATAAGAACTCTCACCAAAGTGGTCCAGACTCACCCCCCACTCCACAACAGGCATTTCCCCAAGCAAGTTGTGCTTCGGAAGCTCCATGGTGGACACCATTCCCCATCATCCCGTGTGGGAGGATTGGCCAATCCCCCAAACTGGTCCAAACTCCGGAAGGGCCAGCAACAACAAATACACTTACCAGAAGCAGCGAGCCAAAGAGAGTCCCATCAAAGTAGGTGATCACGTCTTAATGAAGGACTGCCACCCTGGAGGGAAGTTCAGGCTCCGATTTGAACTCGCTCCATGGACTGTCTCTGAAGTCAAAGGCACAAAGGTAGCGGCCGGAAAGTGCACTGAGTGTGTCACACTGAATGTATGCCAATTCAAGAGGATTCCTCACAGACCCACTGCCGTATCTGTGGATGCTGACCCACCCGAAGACCCCTCAGTGGGTGGCCAATCTGACAGTGAGGGTGACAGTGGTCAACACCTGGAAAAGGGATGCCCCTCGTCACTCGTCCCTTCATCAGGCACACTTGACCCACCACTGATGGGCAGTGGCATGAGCCAAAAGACTGCCGATGGACAAAGTCAGAAAAGGTCCTCACCAGATTCCTCTGTTGTGGCCCCACCCTGAGCCATCGCAGAGGTATAATGACTTTGTATGCGATTGACCTAGAAGTGACAGTGTTCAGTGTTCGTGAGTAACCATCTGCATCCTAGTGCTGAAAGCATGGGGGTGATTATGTTATGTTTTGGATTAGAATGATGTGTCACTATGAGTTTGTTGTTTTGGTTTGTTTTATCTCCTGGTAAAGGAAGAATGAAGTGTTACCGAAACTTGGGCCACACCACGTCAGATGCTGTGCAAGGGTAAAGGCTAGCAGGCCCCTGTGTTCATAAGTGTAGTGGTAGTGTCTAGTGTACATGCCAGCGAGAGAAAAAAATAGCCCGGAGACCCAGGCATTGGCCAGTGTTGAGACCA
This sequence comes from Triturus cristatus, assembly GCF_964204655.1. Lineage (NCBI taxonomy): Eukaryota > Metazoa > Chordata > Amphibia > Caudata > Salamandridae > Triturus > Triturus cristatus. The sequence continues at coordinate 308,385,212 of NC_140587.1, read as the reverse complement.
CTACTCAAGGAGGAGGACTCCTGTGTGTGTGGTCTTTATTGCCAACCTTGGCCTAGCTTCTTCCACACTACACTGCCCTCATGTGCTGCCCTCCACTCTGGGCATCAAGGTAGGAAGAGCCGAAGGCCTCGCAGTCAGCTGGTAACTAAGGCAGAGGGCAGCTGTGCTGGTTTGAGGAGGACTGCCCCCAACCCTCAGCATCAGTTCATGGTGGCCGCAGGACTGTCTGTGAGCTGGGAAGGGAGTGGTTTGATGAGAGGAAGGTGCAGCAAGGTGCAATGGGCAATCGATGTGCTGAGCAGAGAGAAAAAAGAACCTGGACTGTGGAGAGCTCAGCAGCACCAGCACCAGTATCAATGCCGGAGTAGGCAGCGCCCAGCTTGAAGCATCGGTGCTCAGGGAGGAATAGGCCACACCGAGGTCTCCCTGGCTGCAATACAGACTTCAGGTAAATAAGGGAGTGGGGTGAGAGAGAGTCCAATGGATGCCCCTTGGAGGTGACTGGGGAGGGAGGGAGGGTTGTGCTGTATGGGTTATTGTCGGAGAAGGGCCACCACAACTTCTTCACGGATTAGCTGCGCTCCCATTTTTGATATTTTTATTGCATAAGGGCAACATAACTTCCTGCTTCCAATCTCGATTTTGAAAATTCTGAAACAGGGACTAAGCAATATATTAAAGCCCTGGAGGCTCCTGCTATTATTGAGTTAAAAACACTGCTGGTGACCTCGAGGTTCAATTCAAAATGTCACTATTTCATCTAAACTCAGAACAAGACATATGGTTACACTTTAAAAATAAAAAATATATATATATTTATTCATTTTCAAAACAGGTGCAGCCATAAAATCATTAGCAGTTATATAGAGCATAGGCAATTCATTCAGCACATTACACCAATTACATATCAAAGTGCTATCGGGACAGGCACTAGTATGACATTGATAAATCCTCTAAGGGAAGGAGCAGAGCAGCACATAGCAGAATAAGGCCATCAAATAGCATTTACAGTCAGCAAATAGGAAGTAAGTGGGCTCCATATGTCACGGGGCTTCGAGGCTCTGGGCAGTTCTTCAGCATAGCAAGTGAGCTGATCCCGGCAATATTCCATGTCCTGCAACCATTGCCTAGGAGTTGGCGCGGGTCTACCTCTCCAGCATATCGAAACTCTACGTTTAGCTATTAATAGCGCCATCGCCACCAACTTCCTAATAGAGGCTTTAACATCGGTAACATTTCCCAACAGACATAATTGGGGAGTGCATGCTATGGGCACCTTCACCATCAGTTGCAGAATGTGTGTGACCTGCCCCCAAAATGAGTTTACTTTCTTACAGGACCATACTCAGTGGTAGAAGTTGGCATCTGGGGCACCGCACCTTCTGCAATTGGCAGCTTTACGTAAACCATATTTAAAGAGCTAAGCAGGTGTATAGTACATTTGATGTAGATATTTAAAATGTACCAATCTAAGATTGCCATTGGCTGTTAGCTGCCCTGTCAATCTACAGCAGTTGCTCCAGTCTTCTTCTGACAGTGGTTCAGAGAGAGTTGCATTCCACTTAACCAATGAGCTCCCCCCTATACTAGACCCTTCCTTCTGTGAGGCACGATACAGTCGTGTGACCAACCTAGCACGTGTCTGAGTGGTGTAGAGGAGTTGCAATGCCTCTAAGGTTGAAGGTTCTGCAGGAATTGTGGGTATATCGCACACGCCGCTGATCGCAGTCTCGTGTACACAAATGTTTGCATTGCAGCATTCGTCCCATCTTCAAGAAAAGTTGCTATCTCCACAAATTGACCACCAAGAAACACATCCCTTATGGTCAACATCCCTGCCGCACTGAGAGTTTTCAGTGCGCCAGCTTCCCCGGTCACTGAGATCGCATTATGGTGTAAGAGCGGCATATTCGTGCCATCTCCCCAGTTCCTGCCACGCCCTGGCCGTATTTTGCACCGTGTCCATCTCCCATTTTTCAAAAACTGTTTGTTGACTATCATAGCTTTAAGCGGTATCGGATCCACTGCCCCACTTCTACCGCTACATGGGGAATATAGGCTGGCACTTGCTGCCAGTAGTAGGCGTAATGTGCCTGGGCACAGAGATAATACAACTGAAAATCCGACGCTGTGAAACCACCCATATCATAAGGGAGCGTTAAAGTTTCCCATTTAACTTGTGGCTTTTTCCCACCCCATGCAAGTGTAACTAGTAACGAATGAAGCATGTTGAAGAAGTGGCGCGTTAGGTGCATGGGTATATTCATGAATAAATATAGGAACCGAGGAAGCACCACCATCTTCATTAGCGCTATCCTGTCAGCGAATGACAACAGCAGTTTAACCCAGCGGTTCACTTGCTCTTCGAGACGTGTGATGGCCTTTCCATAATTAGTTTGGACGACCACCTGTGAATCTCTGTGAATCCTTATCCCAAGATACTTTACCGGGTCTGTGCACCACTCTGGTGGGTAGTTCAATTTTATCTGTGGTGTGCTATCTGTTAGGGGCAAGATAATTGACCTAGTCCAATCTATCCCAAGTCCGGAGTACCATTTGAATCGTATATATTCTCTGATAAGCTGGGCCAAGTGTGTCGCAGGTTCGCGCACGTACAGCCACATATCTTCTGCATACATGGAAACCGCTAGGGGACGCTGATAAAAGCGCAGCGCTGCCTGTGCATAGCGTTGCCGTAAAATATATGCCAGCGCTTCCAACACCAGCACGAACAGCAAAGGTGATAGCGGACACCCTTGCAGCGTACCTCGCTGTATCCTGAATACATCCGACGTATGCCCATTGACTCTTAAGCGTGCCACGGGGTCTGTATATAGCAGTTTAATCCAATTTGTAAAAATAAAAGGCACACCCATGGGATGTAAAATTGCAAACATATATTTCCAGGAGATAGAATCAAAGGCCTTAGCGGCGTCCAGCAGGACCACTACTGCAGGCAGAGTGGGCTCAAGCACATGCAGCACTGCAAACAACATGCGTAAATTGTGTGACGTAGATCTAGCAGGGATAAACCCTGATTGATCAGGAAGAACCATAACTGGAAGGAGCAATTTCAATCTATTGGCCTGTACCTTCGCCAAAATCTTTACATCAGTATTTATTAAAGACAGGGGTCTATACAAATCGCACATGTCCGACACCTTGTCAGGCTTTAACAACCAGGGCATCTCGCAGAGTTGGCGGGAGACTCTGAGTATTATACACTTCCATGTACATCTCTAGAAGATGGGGGGCCAATATGTCAATGTACTCTTTATAAAACTCGATCGGTAGGCCATCAGTACCCGCCGCCTTCCCATTTGGTAGCGCAGTAATGGCCTCGCGAATTTCTTCTAGCGGTAGTGGGTGCATTAAAAAATCTTGTTGGCTTCGCGAGAGCCACAGCAGTGCCACATCGTCCAGGTAGTGTGCTATCTCTGCCTCCCTTGCCGATTGTCGATTTGCATACATTGTCTGGTAATATCGCACAAACTTTTTAAGTATATTGGGTGTATCGTAGTGGATAGTGTCATCCCCTGTGATGGCTTTAACTATATAGTTCTTTCCCCACGGTTCTGCTATTCTGCTAGCCAATTCCCTTCCAGGTCAGCCCCCTTTGCCATAGTACCTGGCTGTGTGCCTGCGCGACCTGTGACGTATTTCCTGGTCTGGTTATACTCTGTGATCTTCGCTTTAATGTTCGCTAGTGTGGCAGGGTCGGCTACATTGCCATAGTCGCACTCTAGGCCTCCCAATTCATGCTCTAACCTACTCCTAGTGCCCCGTAGGGATTTCAAAACTGCAGCTTGTAGACCTATACATGTACCTCGTATGGTCACTTTAAATGCTTCCCAGAGCGTCCCCACACACTGCACCGATCCGGTGTTGTGCAAAAATAGTCTGAAGCAGCTTCACAAACTCCTTCACAGAAAACCGGATCAAGCAGAGAGGAGGATTGTAACGCCATTGAAACTGTGAGGGAATATGAGTGGGTAGAGATAAGTTAAGTAGAACCTTGGAGTGATCCAACAAGGTTCTAGGCAAATGTTGGACATTTAGAGTCCATGTATTCACAGCACTCGTGACCAGCCCATAGTTAATGCGGGACTGGATTTATGTACATACGAATGACATGTGCCCTTCCTCAAGCTCGGGTGTCGCAGTCGCCAAATGTCTAATAAATCCAAATTTAGCATACCATTGTGTACAGATGATGCTGCTATTTTCAATGTGGGCTCAGCTGCTGACAAGCGATCTACTGCAGGTACTAACACAACATTAAAATCCCCCCACATATAATTTTCGAAGGAGGTAATTTGTATATTTTGCCCCATAGTGTGTCCTAAAAGGTAGGGTTGTCAATGTTTGGCCCATAGATGTTTACCATGAGCATCCGTGTATCGTATAGCATATCCTGCACCAGTATGTATCGCCCCAGCTCGTCCCCTTCCACATGTATGGGTTCGAAGGGGATGCCCCTTTTTATCCATATCATAACACCCCTTGCATAAGAGAAGTAAGAGGTGGCCAAGCGCACACCCGCCCACCTAGTGGCCACCGCAGAGACTGCATGTCTAGTAAGGTGGGTCTCTTGTAATAGAGCCACCTGGACGTTATGACGATCCAGGTAGGCTAGCACCTGACTCACTTTCTTGGGGTTATTGATGCCCCTAACATTCCAGGTTAACCATGAGATTACATTAGTTTTAGTGCCTGCCATGTCTTATGGTATTCAACATGCTAAAGTGCCGCCTCACGTTGCGTGTCCGTGCATGTTCCAATGCCAACCAGGACTGCGTGCCCAATGCAATGTCAAAAATATATAGTTCCCCAACAGTCCCCCCCACCCACTGCACCATCTGAACCATGCTGAGACTCCCTTCCTGAACAACAAAACTACATCCATGCAACCGCATGTCTTAATCTAGGAAACAGACCACTAGGGTGCCTTAGTGTAACAGTGAACTGATGTGGGGTTCTCCCTCTTGGGGTGGTTACAAGTAGCCGTCAGCCCCCTGTGTGTAATCATGGTGGTTATCGGTAAACACCTCATCCATAGGTTTAGTGACTAATATTGGATTCCGAACATGGAAACAGTGCAATCAACAACATTATATGCGTACCATCAGATAAGAATCAGCAACAGTTTAGACCTCACAATCTATGCGTGATGAACATGGCAGATTGCGTACAAGTGTAGTTATCGCATCATACAGACTATGTAAAACAGACAGCATAACATGAGGAATTAGGCACTGGGTGCCAACAGTCCGAGTTCAGAGTTCTACCCCATTTCGCTTAACCTTATGCAGCACACATGCTCAATCCTCTGTGTCAGCGGCAGCTCCTGCCTCTCGCGCCGATCCTTGCCGCTCGATCTGTTGCACATATTGCCTGGCTTCTTTGGACGTTGTGAAAATTCGAGCTTTGCCTGCATGTTGTATGCACAACCACGCGGGGTATAGTATTGCATTTTGGATTTTCAGTGCTTGCAGTTTCTTTTTAACAGGATGGAATTCAGGCCATGCCTGCTGTACAGCCATTGTGAAGTCAGGGCACAACTCCACTTTCATACCTTGGTAGGTAGTAGTCCCTTTCTCCCTGGCCAGGCGAAGCGCCGTGTCCCGGTCTCAAAAGTTCAGCAGATGGGGTGCAGGGGTTACCCCGCACGGGTTTGGGTGACTGGGACCGATGAGCTCTCTCCACAACCAGTACACTTGAGAAATGTTCTGCTCCCAGCATATCTCGAAGTAAGGTCTCGACGTATTACTCCATGACGCCCGCGTTGGTTGATTCTGGAACCCCTGTAACTTGCAAATTGTTCCGGTGAGAGCGAGCTTCGAGGTCTTCGTTCTTCGCCTGGATCACCGCCAAGAGTTTTTCCATATTGGAGCATGATGCGCTTACAACCTTCATCTGATCTTCAGTCGTTGAGATGCGTTGTTCTGCTTCTGTTATCCTCAACCCATGCTTATCAAGTGTCGCTGCCATGCTATCCATTCGTAGGTTAAGGTGATCAATCTTGGCGTTGATGGTCTGCAGACTCTGTTGCATCTTAAGCATCAGGCATTCCAATTTGCTTCTAGCGCCTGCTTCCAGGCCACAAGTTGGCAGGGTATGCTCAGACTTTGAGTCCCTTGCTCACTTTGCCACTGGATTCAATCAAGCCTGGTTGAAGACGGCTGAAATGCCAGAAACCGGTCCTAGGAAGCTTGTTTCCGGTCCAGGGAAGGCATGGCTTGGCAGTTCGGGCTGGACTGTTCCCATGAGGCACAGGGTCAGACTGATTTGCATATGGCCATGTCTGAACTGGGGTGGCAGAGTGGGCTAAAGAACGGTGATGGATCAAACCCAGATCTGTTGACTGGGTGTGAGTGTTTGATTGGTTCTGATGCTCCGTCCATCACCACCCCCTTTTGTACCGCTTTGTTCGCCACAAGTTGGCAGGGTATGCTCAGACGTTGAGTCCCTTGCTCACTTTAACACTGGATTCAAGCAAGCCTGGCTGAAGACGGCTGAAATAACAGAAACCGGTCCTAGGAAGCTTGTTTCCAGTCCAGGGAAGGCATGGCTTGGCAGTTCGGGCTGGACTGTTCCCATGAGGCACAGGGTCAGACTGATTTGCATATGGCCATGTCTGAACTGGGGTGGCAGAGTGGGCTAAAGAACGGTGATGGATCAAACCCAGATCTGTTGACTGGGTGTGAGTGTTTGATTGGTTCTGATGCTCTGTCCATCACCACCCCCATTTGTACCGCTTTGTTAGCAACAAGGTGGCAGGGTATGCTCAGATGTTGAGTCCCTTGCTCACTTTGCCACTGGATTCAAGCAAGCCTGGCTAAAGACGGCTGAAATGCCAGAAACCGGTCCTAGGAAGCTTGTTTCCGGTCCAGGGAATGCATGGCTTGGCAGTTCGGGCTGGACTGTTCCCATGAGGTACAGGGTCAGACTGATTTGCATATGGCCATGTCTGAACTGGGGTGGCAGAGTGGGCTAAAGAACCGTGATGGATCAAACCCAGATCTGTTGACTGGGTGTGAGTGTTTGATTGGTTTTGATGCTCCGTCCATCACCACCCCCTTTTGTACCGCTTTGTTCGCCACAAGTTGGCAGGGTATGCTCAGACGTTGAGTCCCTTGCTCACTTTGCCACTGGATTCAAGCAGGCCTGGCTGAAGACGGCTGAAATGCCAGAAACCGGTCCTAGGAAGCTTGTTTCCAGTTCAGGGAAGGTATGGCTTGGCAGTTCAGGCTGGACTGTTCCCATGAGGCACAGGGTCAGGCTGATTTGCATATGGCCATGTCTGAACTGGGGTGGCAGAGTGGGCAAAAGAACGGTGATGGATCAAACCCAGATCTGCTGACTGGGTGTAAGTGTTTGATTGGTTCTGATGCTCCGTCCATCACCACCCCCTTTTGTACCGCTGTGTGTCAGTGATAAGTATATGCACAGCCGCAGTCATCTCCCCTCTCAGCACTCATTAGAAGCAACATGGTACACGCATGGACCCCAAGCCGCACCGCACCAGCCCGACACGGTCCCTGCGTGTCAGCACCCATCTTCCAAAACCAGGCGGGGTATGCTCAGATTCGACCGCGGCTCTGCAACAGGCCCTGTGAGCGGTGTAGCGCTGTCCATTAACCAGGCAGGGTTGCCACAGAATATGTGATTATTGCCAATCCATACGCCTTGTGTTGTTCTGCGACAGTGCACAGTGCAGCTCTGCGGCGAACACACAGGTCGCTAAATTGGCGCGTTCAGAAGGTCGCCATGCTGCACAGGATCGCAGCACCAACTTCAAAATTGCGGGAACCCACCAGAGTCGTAGCGCCAGGCTTTTCGTAGCCAGGTAATACCACAGGCGGGGGGGAAGCCCTACAGCCGCGTTCTCAGGTTTTTAGGTGCAGCGCTCAGGCCCGGTGCCGACCTCCGCCATGATAGGCCTCCCCCACCACAGCGGGACACTTTGTGACAGTCCCACACCGCGCAGTCCCCACAGAGTTCAAAGCAGTGGTGGTAGAGCTGCAGCGGGCTCCGGATGCAGACTTACACAGGATCCCGGCACTAAGATCAAAGTAACGGGAACTCACCAGAGAGTCACAGCGTCACTGGGCCAGGGAACGTGCAGCCAGGTAACATCACAAGCAGGGACGGAGGCCCAACAGCTGCAGCCACAGGTTTTCAGGCACAGCACTGAAGTTCAGGGCCGACCTTCGCCATGGTAGGCCTCCCTCACTGCAGTGGGATACTTCAGGACAGACCCACGCCACGCAACACCCATAAAGTTCTAAGCGGCGGTGGTAACACTGCAACAGGTCACGGATGCAGACCTGCATCGCGCCGTGCCACTCCAGGACGTGGCAGCTCCACACCTCAGGGCGCAATCAGCAACACGGTGGGTGCGCCCAGGGGGTGGGCCACGGCAGCAAGATCTCACCGTATTCCGTCAATGATGCTGGTGCAGATCGGATGCAGCACGTCTCTCTGTCACAACTCCCCAGGGAGCGAAGTCAGTATCACTGCAGCGGGATCAGCCGCACCCTCAGGCCTCAGCGCCAGTACTCTTCCGGAGCCTCCATTTTGCGCGGATTTAGGTTTCACTGCCAACGGCTCATAGAGACTTGGAGTAATGGCACCGAAGTTAACAAAGTGCTCCCCGCATACTGAGGTGTTGGAAACTGTTCGTGTCACCGATGGATGGTGTCATTAATGTAGGATAATTAGCGGATTGTTCCTTCGACCAGCAGAGCAGCACTAAGGTGCGGCCATTTTGCTCTGGGCTCTCTAGCACCCCTGACATATGATTACACTTAAGCACTCTCATCTTAGTTAGTTTTTCTAATTTATACTACAATTCACTTCTGACCCAGGCACTGTAAGTATTTTATATGGCTCTGTGTCTATTAGCCTAGGTGCATTCCTTCTTAAGGCAGCAGGTCTCTGTGCTGGCTTCTCCCTTTAAAAAAATGCCTTCTATATCAGACAGCTGGCGGGGCTATAAGCATGGTGTAGCGATTACTATTCCTTGCTTCATCGATACCAGTCCAGCAATCTTCTGGGAGCGTTTCCAGATTTTGTAGCCCATCTTCAGATACTCGAAGTGCATGGCAGATAGGCATTGTAGTTTCTGACAGTTTTCCACAAACTAAAGTCATGCTCATTATACTTTAAGCATATATTTCATGGTTTCCAACTCAAAACAGGATTATTTGGACATAACAGTGGTTGTATCTCGCATCAATTAAGTGGGAAATTTGCTCCTCTACCTCAACATAGTGTGTCGTAATTTAATGTTTGTTTTGCAAATTATTGCAGTAATTGTGGTTTGTAAATCACTTTTATTGTAATTTATTTATTGTATCTGAATGTGTACACACCTTTTTTGTGTTTTCCTTGCTGAAGCCTCATTGCATTGTTAGTTCCAGATTTAAGAAAATAATTGCACTGCTATTCTTATTCCACATGTGTCATATGATGGTTTGCACTACTTTTCCAAGCACATATAATTTTTTAAACCCTTATTCTGTGATGTGTAATCTCAGAATCATCTTGGTTTGGTTTCTTAATGCAATTCTTTATACTGTATTTCTTGTAATCATTTTCAGGACATACCATTTTTAATATGTGGCTGAATTTTGTGCGCTGATGAAGTGGAGAGCTATTGGCGCTGTCGGTTACTGTGCATTCGATATATGATTTGTGCTGTTTATTTTTTATACAGATCATCAGTTTTTCCCCCCAATGTAGCCCTTACCACATGGACAAATGAAAATGTATACCATATTCTGTGAGTCACAGTTTGTGATTTCAAGATCTTTGATTTTAGTGCCTTCAAAGGTGAGTTCAGTTTGTTCTATTGTATGCGCACAAGCTGCACAATTACCATATTTGTGATGACTTGTGACTGGGGAACATGGAGCACGCTCCGCACTGCTCCCAATATGTAGTTTATCCCCTGTATTAGATTTAACCAGGTATCCTCTCAAATTCTTGCTTCTGCTCAGATTTTTTAAAAATGAGATCTAATCCAGAGATAGTTGCATTTGATGATTTTCTTGCTATTATTCATATGCATATGCCTCATTGTGTCAACCTTTTTTATATTAATAATGTTTCTCTATAGGTTAAACCATTCCCTCTGTAAACAACTTCTGATAAATCTTTATGGGACACTCAGTTGACTTAATCTTTGACTAAAAGTCGGATTATATTTTACATTTCTTTGTTGAAACCCGTAGTAGCACAAAAGGTGTTTTTGCTATAAGGTGTCGTGTAGATCTGCCTATTCTCATGTTTAAACACTCAGATACAGAAAGTTTACCTCTTTTTTGCTCCAATTCATTGTTTTTTGATGTTTGAGGAATGTTCAATTAGCCATTCATACCTTTTCAGATGATGGCCTATATATAGAGGGTGAATTTAATGGGTTGTTATTAAATATCCACCTCACCTTATTGCATTACACTTCCTTCGCTCTGAGAAAAGATTTTGAAATAGTTCCAAAAAAAGAAAGTGACCATGATCTCTAACAGATATTGATATGTCTCATTCATAACCATTACAAGCCTGAAGACCGCCACCATTCCAACCTCTTATTTGCTGTACATCAGAAATCTATCAAATGGAACAGAAATTACATGCCTACCATATGCAGATGAAAATATCTTACTCTCGCTAACACCAATCAGATTGCAAAATCACTTTCCAAAGTGGCTAAATTTAATCAAAAGAACGACTTACAGATAAACCTGGAGAAAACAACCTTTTCCACCTTTGAGAGGATAAGGAAAGGGTGGAGATGATCTAGTGACGGAAGCCTTATAGAAGTGAAGTCATATGACTATTTGGGGGAAAACATTGAAAATAGTTTAACCAGGTCTAAACATATAGAAAATAAGCAGACGAAAGCAAAAACTGTTATCAGGATAGTAAAGAGATTATCCAGACTATATAGAGAGCATTCCATTACTCAATCAATTAAAATAATTAACTTAAAGCTCCTATTCAATTTTGTTATCTCAAGGATTATATTACAACTAGACTGAAATTAAATCTATGCTGAGTTTACATCGCTTGACCAGACACGTGAAACTACAACTCAACTGAACATTAGCAACACTGATCGATTTACATCATATTGCTAAATAAATTATTTTAATGATTGTATTTCAGCCACAGATGAATAAAATGGCAAATCGCCGAGGAACTTAGACCCACCTAAACTTAAAATCACATACTGACATTAGAATCAATTACAAAAATAACTAAAAACAACCTACCGTCTTTAACCATTCTTGCAAACACCCCCCCAGCTCCTCCCCCGCCCACCAGCAGTGCAAGACTTTGGTTCAGAAAGTAAAGAAAATTAATTAGAGATTGGTTGATTTAAACACCTTAGAAAATTATAATCATGCAAATTATATAGCAGACTCATTTTCTCATGAAACTCAGAGATACCCTTCTTCCACTCTGATTTACCTGCAAAAAGAAGTGCTAGTGATTTTGACTTTTTTACATCCCGATGGAACACTAACTTTCTATCAACAAAAGCTTGTAGACTTTGCAGAATCCAGGCGGTAACCATTGAACACATCTTACGCATATCCGGCCCGTCTGGACCTGAAGAAAAAAAATCTGAAGCTTTCATTTATTGCAGCAAACTGGCGTACCATTAAGGAAGCAGTAGGATACAGCTTCACAACACAAGATTGCCAATTTATGGCAGATTAAACTATATTTTTAGATATAACTTATCACCGTCTTCAAACAGGGCACTTTTACAGATGATAGACAAGAAGCATGAACTGTGATTTTATCTATTTTTATTATTTTGTATACAAAAAAATGAATTTCAATCTCACTTCATATAAGGTAAAGAAGTGAATGTCCATGTCTGGAGCGAAGAGACATTCCATCGCTGTCCCATTAATCTGGAGGTAAAAATTGCCCATCTAATTTGAAGAAATTTTTCAACAAGCTTATTTGTTGCCAATTTTCAAATAAAGACAGTGGGATCCAAAGAGGTTTCTCGCATTTCACCAGGTAGCATTCAGTTCCTTTGTGGCTTTAGCCTACGGAATATATGTCTAAAGACTTTCAACATCTAAGGTGGCCATAATTTTATCTAGATCCATAAATGGAGGATCTATATCTTATTGCCTATAATTGTTTCTTTCATATAAAGGGTTACTGTTTCCATTCAAAGATAGAGTTGAATCCAGAAGCAATTGGCTTTCTCTGTTGTGTATGCACATTCTTGTGAATTTTTAAAAAGGTGAACAAAACCAGAATTCTGTGTTTTTAGGCCTTGGCTAGCGAAGGCTGCGCTTGCGCAGTCTTGCTCGTGAGATTTAACGTTTTTTAGTAGTGGGGCTTGAACCCGCCCCTCTTCTCCATTCGCTGGCCTCTTAAATGCTGGTCAGCCATTGGAGAAGAGCTTTGTCTCTCGAAACAAGTCCCGTCTTTTTCGGATTCGGGGGCGTGTTTTTTCGCGTCTTTCTCTTTTTTAAAGCCCCGCCCCTTTTACACGTGGTGGGAGTGTTTGTTTGTTTTTTTAATTTAGGAAGGATCGGCAATTTTTTGCGCGGTCGGAACGGAGCGGGACGTGGGGTCGCCTCTTCCTTGCTGCAAGGCTTATCTTTGGAGGATGGAACCTCGCTCTCCGCTCTTTGAAAGGGCAGAACTTCCGCTGTGCTGCCCCAGAGTAAAACTACCCGCAGTGCAAGGTGGGGCGGCCTCCTGACGGGACCTCTCTCGCGTTGACCCACCTTGGTGCTACCACTGTGAGAGCCAAGAATCATTCTCACAGCCTACCAAAATAATATTAATCACAGCCTTCAATGGAAGGCACCTCGAGAGCAAACAAATACAGCTTTTAAAGGTTTCTAATGAGGCCGATATGATCCTGCGGTCACTTGCCTCTAACGTGAGTTGTTAATCGTCTCGCAGTTTGCGCTCTTTGATTCCCCATTTTTAAACAGCGCTACCGTGGCCACCACGAGGCTGTGAGGCCTAGAGTGCTGGGGTAGGTCACTGGGCAGTTTCTGCTCCGTTCATAATGCGCTCACTGACCCATGACACTCGCATAACCCGCTCAGCATTGGTGAAAAACGATTTTCAAAATGAACGTAGGACTTTTATGCCCCTCCTAATCGGCGGCGTTAGACCACAACAAATTCACAACCGGGAACTAGGGTATCTTTTATTAGACGTTTTGCAGGATGGAGGCGCAGCAGTTCACATGGCAACCCCAAGGCTTGAAGCCGTGCAGGAGTGTGCAGGACCTCTCGAGTGAAAAGCATCTCCGACTCCTGCCTATAGAGACAGCTGCTGTTTGAAGACTTGTCTATCATGCTTAGAGATAAGTGATGGTAAGAATACAAACTATCCATGTTGCTCAGCGGTTGCTTCAGAGATCGGAGTGTAACCATCAGGCCACATACTGGAATCATGGCCAGGCAGACTCTGCCTTTTAACCCTTCCAAGAGCTGCACTAATATGGTCGGGTAAAACACCTGCTGACAAACGTTTGTTCATTGTAAGAGAGGTACTCATCTAGATTTACTGCTCCACAGTTATCTCTATACAGTCTTATAGAAGAAATTAATTACACACCGATCGTTAATACTGTTTCAGAGCACTTACAGGACTTTTATCAGTCAAGAGGGGTAGTGCAACTTATTCGCTGTCTGCAAAAGTATCTTGGTTTTGTCAAAACGGGTTAATTTGAGTTTTTTTCAGGTTAAGGTTGTGTGCATGTCCTTGACTTTGTCCAGTACGCATTCACTATGCGCTTAAAGGCACATGCTGATCAAAAAATTTGATATTTAGATTGTGAAGTCATCCACTCCTGCAGCAACAGCCACATAGTATTCGACTTGTATTTCTGTGGTGTGCGATACGGCCACTGACTCCTTTGACGAAGTCACCGAATGGAAGAAGGTCGTACAGCACCATAAATTGCACTGGGCCCTGGTACCACATCATCTGATGCACTGCTGATTACCATACCGCTTCACAGGGTGCACCTCTGACAAGTGGCCCTACCCTGGGGTTGTATCTCTCCCAAAGCATACAACTGGGTGTCATTGCAAAGTGCGTTTTTTCCATTTTAATTCTAAGGTGCAGCATCTGGAATAAAAGGTTAAAAATATGAAAAATAACTAAATAAAGTAAGACAGTGGTTGCAAACTGGCCAGATTGATTTTATTCACACCCAAACACATTAGCGCCACTTTTACAGAGTTTGCCAGTGAAGCGCTATTTTTGTTTTCTTGTCTTTGTTTTCCCTGGGCTTGCAACTAGTGCACCAATCCTGGAGGTACTGCAAAGTGTGGATTGGAAAACAAAATGTGTACTCTGGCTCTGCGTCCAGGGATGTGGTCTTTTTACCATACTGCTAACGTTTTATAAGGTTATCAGCAATGGACATTGAAATGGGACCATTCAAGGCCCCTTTCAGGCAAAAGCACTCACTGATTTCTGAATAGTGAGTGTAAAAGCGTTAAGGTAACAATGTTGTTCCTGCTTGCATTTCACATGGTTTGCTAAATTTTGCATTCCCCTATGAGTGTTTGCTTTTTCCAGGATGATGTTACTTTTTTTTGTAGGCCGCGTATTGCTCTTGTTTATTGCGTCATTTAAATTGACTCTCATCCTGGTGTTTATAGCCGGCAGCAATTGGGTTGTAGTTGAAGGCAGTGTGAGTTTTTCTCAGTCGGACAGTATGGTGCTCAGTGGGGGAGAGGATGTGGCACTATGGCCAGAGCTGCTGAATTTGGAACTGGGGAACCAGGTTCAGCCTGAATAACCAGTCCACCAGACGACTCTCCTGAGAGAGCACAATCCCATGCTAGACCTTAGAAGGCTTCGCAAGACCTTAGAAGCGCTGGTGTCTTAGCACCAGCGGGTGGACCCTAGCACTGGCAAGTCTGGGTTAACCTTCAAGCTTTGTCCACCACAATCCATACTGAAGTTCACCTCCAGTCTAGCTAGCAGGCCTATGAAGCAGCACAGCCAAGAACAACAGTGACTCTGTCACTGAGGTCACAGGACCCTTGAGAAGGGCCAGCTCTAGGGCAGTGCAACCAGTATGGGTGGAGACATTATGTTTGCAAGTAAATTAAGGTTTTAAAAGCGCTTGCTGCCTCCTTCCTGGCCTCCAGCAATTTTCGGCAACAATAAAAATGTCATGATGACTCTGGTGTTTAATGTTCTTCCTAGAGAGAGATCGGAGTTTTGTCTAGTGGAAGTTTTGACTCCTGGAAAGGTAGCATGTTGTATATTGATTCTTCATGTAATATGTCTGACACTGGTCATTAGCCCTTCTTTAGTGTTCTTACCATCTAGGATTCCCAGAATACCTATTAGTGTTCTGACTTGTACCAGAGTGTTCTATCCTTGTCAGTTGATGGTCTGGTCAGCTGGCGAGGTGTGCGCTCAGCTGTGTCTTGAATAAACCTACATGTAACTCAACTAGAAGTATCCTGCATTTCTTACTTACAACATTTTGGCGACGTTTAAGCTGATCAGACCAGAGAAGAAGACCAAGAAGAACAGCACAACACCTCACACCAAGAACCCTAAACTTCATCTTTCTGCAGCAAGAACCTGAAACTAAACGTAAGAAACATCTCACACCAAGAACTCAAGACTGCACGTCACCCAACTGCGGCAAGAAACAGGAAAAGAAACTGGTAACCTGAGTAATACAAGGAAATTTTAAAGAAACGAGAATTACCAAGAAACCTGTCACAACTACTTCAACTGCTGTCAACCCTGAATCAGGACGACCTGCCAGGTACGAAAGACAGTTGCTGTTTAAAGCGCAGCCAAGAACTCACCTCAGCAAAAGAAAATTGACACGATGTGACAGGTCAGAAAAGCGATTAGCAAAGGTGAAAAGTGCATGTAGAATTGAAACGGTCATATTTTAAAGCAAATCTTCTTGATTAATTTAAAGTTAACGGGCGTTTAAAATAGCATATTAAAGTAATCGGTTTGCGCGACTGAGGCAAGCTATGAGAGCTATATTTAAGATTTCTTGTGACAGGCGTCAAGAGTGAGGTGAATAATTTATGAAACAGCCAAGAGTGAGGGAACTCGCCAATGAAGCGTGTCCAAGACTCCGTCCTACCGTTGTTATGCGGAGAGATCCTTCCCATGGTGCTGTCTTCCTCACACTGATGACGTCGTGGTATGTTCGTGGGTACTAGCGGAGAGGCTGTGTCTACATCGTCACACTTTCAGAACGTCCAGTGTTCTTGGCGTTGTCCTGACTACCACCCATGTCCAGAGAAGTGTTTTCAGCACCTCATCATGCAACGTGAAATTACACGACGCGACGTCAGGCAGCTATTTTGTTACTTCCTATTAAAGGCATACGGGAACACGATCCAAACGAGCGTCATTTGTGCCCATCTTTAATCTCTATGTTGTGTAGCAGGAACGTATTTGGTAAGCGAACTCTTGCCTTAAGCTTACTCTCTGTATATACGCAGCGAAATCTAAGGGTGACAAAACCGCAAGCTCTGCCTGTCTGATGCCGGTGTACTTTGGGAAGGAAAAACATTCCGCAAGTTACGCTTTGGGCTTGTAAGAGTCTGACACTTTCATTGTTGCCATGGAGCTTCACATTCAAGAAAACACCTTTACAGCTTTCTGCACATGTTTTGTCAAGGGATTTGCCTTAATTTTTCATCATATACTAATGTGTTCACGCATGGTTCAAATCAAATGGCATAGTTCTTGGAGGTTGAAGTTAGGAACAACATTGAATTGGATGGCGTGTGCACTCATAAGTGTGCTTAAAGTATGTAACTGTGTGAAACTCCTGACAAGTGTGTCACCTTGTGTACTATGAGGTATTTTAGTTTCATGAAATTTGTATTATCGCACACACAGGGAAATAGAGAAATTTGCTGCAGGTTTATGACTTTGTGGTACCCAATGCCTGCCACGTACCAGAGAATTAAAAGCAGGAATATTTCTGACAGCCCATATTGGAAAAAAAAAAGCTTTAAATGAGCTTGAAGACACTTGAAACAGATACAGAGGGGAGCAAAAACTGGTTCCAGAACCATGAGGGGACAAAGGTCCTTCCAAGAAACTAAAAATGAACAGAGAAAAAAAGAACGGGGACAAACATCCGAGTGCTAACACCATGAGCGGACATATGTTCCACAATCAGAACTGAGAGAGCCTGGACAGGAAGTCCAAAAACGGGGACAAAGGTCCCAGTGCTAACATCAGGGATGGACAAGTGTTCCAGAATTAGATCTAAGTGGTGGCCCACATCTGTGGCAATGGTCCCAGATCTAGACAAAGACAAAGTTAGTCTCAACTAAGGCTATGTGTCCATCTTGTGAAGATAGAAAACTTCAAGTTAAATTTCATAACATCACATGCGATACTGCACTTAGAAAGCTTGAAGAGTACCCAAGTATGGAGTTCTTGAAGAGTATTTGAGACTGTAGTATCTGTAAAGAACGGACGCGTATGTTGAGTTGTTCATCTTCAACTTAGAGCGTAAAATGTTGGGGTCGGAAACGGATTTGAGAGAGTGGTCTGTCTTTTCCTGTTTCGGGCAGTCTAAGGGGTGTAGGTAGTGGTGATGCCTATTAGTTGTTTGAGTGTTGTGTCTCTCTTCACACTTCACTTTTACAATCTTTGCCTTCGAACTAAAATAGTTCAAGACGTCGTAGACCTCCTATTTTTCTTAATGATTATTGTTGTTGTCTCCTATGTTATAAGCTTCATTTTTATGATTTATTTATTTATTTATTTATTTTTCTCTGTAAAGGAGGAAGATATGTTGTATATTGATTCTTCATGTAATATGTCTGACACTGGTCATTAGCCCTTCTTTAGTGTTCTTACCATCTAAGATTCCCAGAATACCTATTAGTGTTCTGACTTGTACCAGAGTGTTCTATCCTTGTCAGTTGATGGTCTGGTCAGCTGGCGAGGTGTGCGCTCAGCTGTGTCTTGAATAAACCTACATGTAACTCAACTAGAAGTATCCTGCATTTCTTACTTACAACATAGCACATAGGGAGTAATGTGCCTGCTGCAAAGAACATGTACCATGCAGATCACAAAGTGCACATAATGTAAATAGGTCAGTGGGCTACTGCGTGTGTGTGTGTGTGTAGGTGGCTCTATTTGTGTGTGGGTTGCTCTATGTGAGTGGCTCTGTGTGGGTGGCTCTGTGTGTGTGTGTGGCTTTGTGTGTGTGGCTCTGTGTGTGGGTGCAAATGCAATAGGTCTCACATTTCAGAGTGATTAAGCTATTGACATTGTAAATAACAATGCCGTTTCTTTAAATGTTTTAAAAACAAAAATATAAACAAAAAAAATGGCATGAGCAATGCCAATAGCTCTAACTTTAAGAATGCCAAGACCATTGCATTGTAAATGTTTGTTTATGTAGGAAATCGAACTCCTTCTTGCTTAGACACCCTCCACTTATGCCTTCCATTATATGAGTCCTTAATTACCAGAGCTGCGCAGCTCCTCAATGAAAGCCTCATCAGATCCAAAGCGGAGTGATGCAGAGCCCCACAGAGAAGCCCCGCAACATCCTCACATGGAAGTCATAAGGTAAAACTTCCAATGGGACGAACCTGGTCCTGTATCCTGCCCACACTCCATCGCAGTCGGCCTGATCTCGTGACTTTGCCCCTGTCTGGCACCACCGCTTGCATGCAGTTACCACTTCTCACCTTCTGGTGCTATTTTAGCTTAGAATTTAAAAACTCATAACTCTGGTTCTACTAATTGGATTTTTGTGATTTTTGTGCCATATTTAAAAATAGGGTTGAGATTTGTCTTGTGTTGTGTTTACTGTTTGAGCGCAGCAAGATACTTTAAACATTTCAACAAGTTAAGGCTGACTGCTTTTGTGCAAGCTACAAGAGAATTAAGCGTGGGTTTATTTAGTGATTTTTCTTGTTCATCCTGACAAGGATTGTGAGTATTCTTCGAAGTGGTTTCAAATGATCCAATTTCTTACTGTGTACCAGCGGAGGGTGAAAGAGAAACTTCACCATATCTTAGTAGATCTGACACTGTTCCGGTCTGTTCACTTGATGCAAAACAGTCCAGCAAGTTTGCTTTGCGGCGCTGCATTGCATCACGTTCTTAGTAGATCTGCTCTCCTATTGCATGTGGGCTGATGGTCTCAAAGAATGATTTGAGTCTAATTTTGCAGAATAACTGACTCAGGGGCATATCAGCAAGCGGCAGTGATAATTATCGCTGGCCGCGTTTAGCGTGCAAAATCCTAACACCGCCTATCGCCGTATTCTATCGCCCGGTCAGCGCAATATTTACAACGTGCTTCGCCAAGACGATAGAAATCCCAGCAATAGCGGCGATAAGCAGGAAATATCGCTGGATTACCAGCGATATAACAAAGCGTTAGGGAAAACATTGTAAATAGAGAGAAGTGGATTTAGCATTATAATCCACCTCCCATGCAACATATAGCTAAATCGGGAAATTAGCAGGCGTAAGGAACCGGCGATATACCCAGTTAGCGCTACTTTTAATGACGCTAGACGGGTTAGCGATTCCCTAGTAAATAGGGAGAAGCTGTGGTTAGCGATTATTTCCACTGAATTTTAGTCGGGAACGCCTACCTCACATCTCATTAGCGATGCGTGGCGAGGCACAAAGAAAATGGGCACAAAGGCATAGATTCATGTGTTAGTGTGTCCATGCTGATAGGGCGATAGAATTATCGCCGCTTTTCTTCCGAAAACGGATGCTAAAGCGGCGATAATCCTACCGCCGTGCCTTGTTGATATGCCCCTTAATTTTATTTTGATTTATAAGTCTGTCGATCCTGTCGGTACAAAGGATAATCCTCACAACAGAAGACTGACGTCAACTGTTGTCAAGATCATACTGGTAATGCAGTAAATCAGTATTTCTTTCATTCCTTCCACCAATACATTGGTCTTTTATTTTACTTCACCATAGAGAATGCATCTTAAACTCATATTTCCTAAAGCTTGACCCTGCTCTATTACTTGTTAAAATATGAAATGCCTATTCTAAATATGTGTTGGGGACACATGCATGCATTTGTCCATACTCTTCCTTGAAGGTTTAAGATTAATCACCAGATTTAAAACCCTGATATTGGCACTTGGAATTCCAACATGCATATCTGTTTCTGAGGTTACTTCCCATTCAGCCCGGGAATGAGCCAAAGAATGAAGCTGAGGAAGGGGAATGGAAGCTAATTTTGTTGCTTGTAAATGCAATTCCTGGCTACCAAACACATGAACCATGCTAGACGTGATATTTAAATTTTCACTGAATGCTACAGAAAAACAACTTTCACAAATAGCTATTCCCTTTAGAGTTTTATTTCATATTGTATGAAAGTTATAACACTATCAAAAAAGACTATGATGAAATGAAGAACATGCTATGTAAAAATCATTCTGGCACCTGTTAACCGGGTATCTCGAAATGCAGACAGTGGAAGATGCATCACATCTTTCAGAGGTACAGCTAATACTGTTGTCTGAAAGAGTACCAGAAGAGTAGGTTGAAAGGGATCCCTTATTTCTCTTTCAAAAAAATGTGCAGTGATGTTGGACAACAAAACAACATTGGCTGCAACAGTTTGACTGCTATTTAGAGCTTCACTTAAGTTGATCATTGTGGCTCTGCTATAGCAGTGGTGGGTGAATGGGGTGAATGCTGTGCGGGTCTTCACCTTCTGTGTGTTCTGTGTGTTGGACACTGCTCTGCTGCTTTGTGGGTAACTATTGATACTTCTTTTGACTTTCAGCTTACAATCAGTTATGGGAGCTAGCTTAGCCTCTAATTTACCTCAACAGAAGGTATGTCAGCATGCCAGTCTTCTGTTATGTGATTGTGTGGGTGGAGGTGGCCATCATAGCTGCAAGTGCAGCCTGTCTATGCAGGCACTTCCCGCCTTTTTGTGCATTTCCCGCCTTTTTGTGCATCTTCCATTCACCTCAGCCATGATTTGCACTGAACCCATGGATCCCAGCACACCTCAGCGGGCCCTGAAAACAGTGTCCTTTGTCCTGCGATAAAAGGCAGCTCCTGCTCCCGTTCTTTCTGCTGTCTCATCACCCCGCTTCTCCACTGCAGACTCTGTATGCGAAGAGCTTCTCAGTTGAATAGGACACATCGTCTGAGGCATAGCCTAGAAGGGAATAGGTAACTAGGTAAACAGCATTTTTGCCATTCCTTGCCTCTACAGCTACAGCTAAATGCTAAAGGGTCAGGGGTCCAAGCATAGTGCAAAGGAAAGCCTGATTTCCACTGTTCTGCTTATCTGTGCTCTTTTGCAGCACATGCCATTGCTTGACTGCCATTGCCCACTGTTACTTTTTATTGCTAACCTGGCACCACACTTCCCCTCCTAAAAACAACCGGACACTGAAAACTCCTTCACCAAGATGCTTTGGCATATGTGTGTTTTAAAACCAACCCTCCCCCTCACATCTTCCACTTGTACCCTCACCCCTTCCATGGCACTCCCCTTTTGAAACAAGGCAATGGGGAAAGAAGTGTTGCTTAAGAGTGTGGAATAAAAGGTGGCACACAGGCCAATCTAAGGAAGGTGAAGGGCACCTACTTGCACCCAGCTACCGCCAGAAATGCGCAGGTGGAAAAGTGCCGAGACGTACCAGAGACATACTAGAATTACAATAGACAATGCTTGAGAAACCGTGATCTGGAGTGGTGATGGGATACCAGTAAGAAGTGTACAAGCCAAGCCATGCTACAGTCCTACTCCAACCTTACAACAACATGGCCCACCAATACTACCTATTCTTTATTTCTTTTTTTTTGAAGGAGCGCAAGGTTCACACCGTGAACAAGAGGGGTTAGTTTGTGATTATCTGTGCAGCACAGTCAGGGTTACAGGCATCCTGGTGAGAATCCAGGTGGACACCTGCTGCATCCCACCTCCGCACTGTCATACCACTAGTTCACTTTTACACCTCTCAGGATTGATGGAGCCATGATCACTTAGACCTGGGCGCAAGCAAAAATGTCAGACTACCCAAAAAACGGAATCAGCCAGAAAAGGCATTTTGTAACGCTGAAGGCTAAAGATAACAGGGGATCCACTGTGGTGACCAACCAAGTGCATCATACAACGGTGAAGCTTGTAAAAACCCAGAAAATGAAGGATGAAGAGACAAAGAAAGAGATGGAGGCAAGAGCTAAGGGGGTGAAAGACACCCCGGATTCTGTTGTGCTCAGTACTTTGCACAGAAAATCAAGCCTGGGGAAGGGTTGAAACACCAACTGCAAATCAAAGCTGAGGAGAACGACGCCCCAAAACTCAACCAAAAAGAAACAGTGTCAGGGCTTGCACCATACCCACAATTCAAAGACACGCATCAGGACTTTCAGGACCTCGCTACCTCAAGCTATGACAGCCTACTGAAATTACATCCCTGAAGATATGAGACAAACTAAATGATACGCCCAAAGAGAATTTCAGCTTTACATTCCCTCCTCAGGAAGTGACATGATAGCTGACAGAGACAAGTCAGTAATGAAGCCAGAATTAAGTGACACTTGCCCAGTTCAGTTGGGCAACATGCTTCAACAAAAGGACTGAACACTGGTTACCACACCAATCATGGTATCATCCCACACCACTTCCCCTAATTTTATGCTGAGCAAAGCCCTGAAAAGGCCAGGGCCACAAGCTTTGGGAGATGCAGACGACTGAGGTCAGTCCACCTATGTTCATCTACAATAGAGATCAAATTCCCAAATAGGGCCAACCCAGAACGGACAATAGAAATGACCAAAGTGGACACATATGCCAAACCTAAGACCGGGAACTTGCCTAACAAAAATGAGAGACATTTCAAGAAAGGCATGGAAGATATATAAGATCATTCAACCCGAGATTCGAATTTGACATAATTTAAAAGACAGAGATGTGAGATGACAGTAAAGGATCATACAAACACCAATGAGGTTAAGCAGAGCCTTAGATCACCAGGAAAAATAGTGAAGAAATTGCAAAAGGGCAAGTGGAGCAGATTATAGGGACCCAAGAAAAGAGAGGGAAAATCCATGCGCATATATGCGACAAAAAATGAACACTGTTTTTGCTGCACTAGGTTAATTGAATTATTCAACATACTCAGACAATACTTGAAATTGCAGCACTCAGGAAATCTTGCTCCTCAATGGTACACATCCCCCCTTCACAAATAGTTTCCCAGAAGAACTGTATCTCCCAAGAATAAAATGGTTTACAAACTCCAACCACTACCAACGTATCAGTCCAGAAGCTAAAAGTAAATCACACGCCAAGAACTATTCATGAATCTGGTCTGCAGGCTCTCGAACCTGAGAATATCAGCCAGACCAATCTGCAATTAAAAATAGTCTTTTATGAAGCCTTTGCTCCTGAAGTTCCCAAAAGCTCAATTAAAGCACCAAGTTATAGTTCCACACCTGATTACACAATGTTAGTTTCGGTTGGCAACATCAAAAGGCCAACAAACTCCTCAGAGTCAGACACCAATCAGTTGAAAGAGATAAACCAAAACCTGCTCCAAGCTCAAGATTAGACAGTCAAAAAATGCCTAAGGGCTCAGTTTAGAGTTTGATGGATGGATACTCTGTTGCAAAAGGGGAACAGCCATTACAACGCGGGTTTTACCACGCGTCATGCATACCATTTCATCGCATGCGCTTTTACAACGCATGCGATGTAATGTGGCGGCTATCCAAGTCGTTGTGAGGAAACTTAGGCTGTTTCCTCACAACGATGTGAAGGAAGGAGGAAGCAGGATCCGACGACGACGCTGGAGAGGAGAGAGGTAAGGGGGTTTGCGCTTGGGGTGGGGGTTAATTTTTTGGGTTTAGGGTAGTGTAAAAGCAGTGTTCTGTGTGGTTATTTTTAACGTTTTTGTTTGTTTTTTTGTAGTGTAATGTAGTGTATTAGGGTTTAGGGTAGTGTTGTAGTGATTTAAGGTAGTGTTGTAGAGTTTGTGTAGTGTAGTGTTTTAGGGTTTAGGCTAGTGTAGTTTTTAAGGGTTTAGGGTAGAGTAGTAGTGTTTGCGTAGTGTAGTGTTTTAGGGTTTAGGGTAGTGTAGTGTTTGTGTAGTGTAGTGTTGTAGGGTTTAGGGTAGTGTAATGTTTTAAGGTTTAGGGTAGTGTAGTAGTGTTTGTGTAGTGTAGTATTTTAGGGGTAAAGGATAGTGTAGTTTTTTAGGGTTTAGGGTAGAGTAGTAGTGTTGGTGTAGTGTTTTAGGGTTTAGGGTAGTGTTTGTGTAGTGTAGTGTTTTAGGGTTTAGGGCAGTGTAGTGTTTTAGGGTTTAGGGTAGTGTAGTAGTGTTTGCGTAGTGTAGTGTTTTAGGGTAGTGTAGTAGTGTTTTAGGGTTTAGGGTAATTTTGTAGAGTTTGTGTAGTGTATTGGTTTAGGGTAGTGTAGTAGAGTGTGAGTAGTGAAGTGTTAGGGATTAGGGTAGTGCTGTAGTGTGCATGTGTTGTGTTTTAGGGTAGTGTCGGGGGTTGTGTAGGGTAGTGTAATGTAATTGTAGGAAGAGGACTGGGGGGCGGGGGAGGGTTGTGTAGGGGTAGGGTAGTCACTTACCTTGCAAACTAACCACGAATATAGCTTTACCACGCATGCCTTTGCGTTGTAATGGCATGCGTGGTAAAGGCATATTCGTGGTAATAGTTTGCGATGTAATGGCATGCGATGTCATTGACATCGCGTAGTAATACCCACGTTGTAATGGCATGCGTGGTATTACTATGGGATGTAATGACATACATCCGTTGCGAAAGTGACATAGTACCCAGCCCACGAAAATCTTGGTCTACCTGCCTCATTCAGGGATAGGCGAACCATGAGTATTTGGTTGATGGAGCACTGTAGGCTCCTTCACTGGAATATTTCCTCTGATGGCCCGCTGGAGTAGGGGCTGTAAGTGGGAGGACAACACTCTTTTCCCTATTTAAGGTGGACAGTATAATGCCTTCTTTTCTGTCTGTCATCAACAGGAAAAACCTGATGATGACAGACAGGAAAAAAAAACAAATGACCCTTACAACCTGGGAGAAAACTTCCAGGGTGTGGTGGCTATTGTTAATTTCTCAAAAGCAATCTCCCACTTTGGGAGTTTGTTTTTGAAAAACAGCCATGGCAGCAGATCCTGCAAACGCAGAGTGATGTTAGTGGTGCTGGCAGTCATCTCAAAATGTGGGGATGGTGGCCTTTTAGAGGTTTATATCCTACTCCATCACAATTGAAGAAACTCCATCCACCAAGCTCTAAATCAGCCCCTAAGTGATGGTCCTAATTGCATCATTTGCAACATTCCAAAGCAAAATGACAATGAAGGAAGAGTATCTAAAGTACGAAGTTCTCAAATGTTCTCTGAGGAAACGGGCAATGGAACAATTAAATAGAACAGCATCCAGATGCCCAAAGGGTACCAGAAGGTATCCTCAGCTGAAAGAAAAATAATCCTGATGGGAACAGGAAAAACTAGCATCATTGACTATATATAGAAATCCGATCTACTCACATACCTCTACTCAAGAGTTAGGAATAGTTATTGAAAATGCGAAAGAATTGCTAGGTAGAATGTCTGATAGTCAATCAGCAGACCCAGAGACATAGCTAACCAAGAGCCAGACAAGATACATATCCCGCCAAAGAGCAAAGGACACGAGAACTCAAATCACAGCTTAGATCCTTCCCGTCAAGGAGGAGCAGACATATTCTGCCTATAAAATACAACTATGAAGCCTGTCGCTTCTGAACACACAGCAATCCCTGAGCCCTGTCTAACTAGTAGCTGGATAAATAAATAAAGTGACCACCCCTATCTGAGGAAAACAAAATCTGTGCTTTCATGGAATGTGGCCAGGATTCCCCAAGAATTAGGAGATCGGGACACTTGAAATTCCTTCTAAACTATGAAATAATTATTCTACAGAAAACAAGGGCCTCTGCACCCTGGGACAAACCAGGCTACATCAACTACACCGAAGGTGACACCCAGCTTGCAGGTACAAGAAACAGTGTCGGAATGTACATCAGCTGCTTGGTTGACATCTGTTCAGACACTAGAAATTGAAACAATCTCCATGAAAATATCAAAGTGTGTGAAGTCTTTTTATTAACAAAGACTCTCTTGAGAATTATGAATGTGTATACCCAGCAGAAAAGAAAGTCTGGATACCTAAATCTCTTCTCCACGATCAAGGAAACAATTAGGAAACCTATGGGGACTAAACCCCTGATCATCTTCTGTGGGTATTTCAAATACAAAATGACTCCTCTTAGATTGAAACATGTACTGGGTGCCCCTTCAGTTAGTCAAACTACCCCTAGCCATATGTGAAAGACATTCTCTTAAAAACATTCTGTGCAAGCAACCACCTGATTTCTGGTTCAAACTTTATCGAAAATGATGATGGCGCAATTCCATAGACAATGCATGAGGAGCTCAAACAGTCCTTGATTATTTCCTCTTCCAACCCAAAGACTGGACTAGATATGGTAACTACTGACTATTGTGGAGAATTGAAAGCAGTCAAAATGCGGTCCTCCGCATAAAAAGGTATTACCTTAAAAGAGATTCCATATTCTTGAGAGCTACAAATTACATTAGATGCCTTTTGGATTTGCAATGCTTGGTGGCTTTCATTGGCACTTGGGGTTTTGATGGCCTTTTGAGTTCAGCGCTTACTCATTTGTGTCTGGGTTTACCAAGTGCGGTTGTCAACTGAGGTGAGCAA
The DNA here is from genome assembly GCF_964204655.1 of Triturus cristatus. Lineage (NCBI taxonomy): Eukaryota > Metazoa > Chordata > Amphibia > Caudata > Salamandridae > Triturus > Triturus cristatus. The sequence goes on along the minus strand of NC_140587.1, from coordinate 308,358,431 downwards.
TCAATGCTGGTTGTGCTGGCTCCAGTAGAGCCTCATGATGTAAGGACCGTGACGAGGAAACAGAATTAGGGTAATGAGATTACTAGTAATTAGTTGAAGTATTATATAATTAATGGTTCGGCTCTCCAGTGAACCTGAGTGCCATCACAACAAACTGCTCACAACCAAAAGAAAGGTCACTCAGTGGTTGTCTGCTTTTAGAAAATTAAAATATTTTGAAAAGAATGGATGGGAGGAAGGTGTCCATTATTTGCTTAGTTTGCATAAAATGCCCCTTTCCTTCACCTTTTCACAATGCGTTATCTCCAATTGTGTTACATGTTTACATAATCCATCAGTTCTTTCCATGCCACCTTTACTCCCTAACACCACCTGAAATTTTCAAAGCTATTAAGCCCCATGTTATGTGTCTGATTTTCAGCCAGTTCTGGTCTATCAGGCATCGTTCCGACTGCAGCTGTCTGAGGACCCGTGGTTATAATGGCACAAGTGAAACAGCAAACACCATATTAGAAAACACTGTTGGCAAAAAACACATCCAACAGTGGTGAAAGGGGCCTTAGTGACACAGGGCGGCCATCGCCATGGATTTTCTGAGCACATAAAGACAAGGTTTAAATTAATCTACATTTGCGAAAACGGTTCCTTTGTCCATTTGCTTTTTTTCTTGAGTTTATATAGGCGAACTTGACCCGAAGGTATCAGAGCGCTTTCCATGAGCACCAGTTGCGTTACAAACGGACACATTCATTTTTGTCAGGCACCGGGATAGTCAGTGATTTGCCCAGAATCACAGGATGTTGAGCGTCGTTGCCAAGACTGAAAGCAGGTTCCCCAAATTAGAGGTCGACCGCACTAGCCGTTAGGCCACATCCTCTCCCCTTTTAACAATTTATTACAATACCTCAACAGTACAGATTTCACAGATCTCATTTGGACCCATGTCATGCATGATGGGACTGGTAGTTCATTTTTACCTGTTGTCATTTTCAGCATCCTTTCTGCCTTTGGCCGAACCAACACTGGGTGAGTATCGCCCTTATAACAACATGCGAGCAGTGAGCAGCCCTGAGCCACAGAGAAAGCAGATGTGCTCGAACATGTGCATTGTGTGCTGCGCGAGCCTGAGCAGGGGGAGGGGCGAGTTTAGTAACACAATGGTTTCCATCTGTTCTAAGCAGGGCAGGAAGGGGCCTGCATTATCCAATTAAACAGTTACATGAAACATCTGACAGAGCCCTCTGGTCGCTGATGGTTAGCACGTCCGACCAGCATCATTACGTGTCTTCTCGGAGACATCCGTATTAAAGAGTTAACATGTTTGCTTTTTGAGCTTCAAGGAGCCTTTCAAGATATAAGGTGCCTTATTGTGGCCTTCCTTAAATAGTCTGTTTATATTAGCTTCCCCCGCAGCTCTGCTTTGCGACCACTCTTTGGGAAAACCAATATGGCTTCCTTCAATATCATATGGTTTTACTTTATAGAAATCCAGCGCTGGAGTACATTTTCTTCGCGAAGCTGGTAATTTTGTTTCTTTCAACGGAATGAAATGGAAATAAATCAAGTTTGACCCCATAGTTTTTGAATGTACCCAACTAGAGACTGACATAGTTCACTGTTGTTGTAACTAAGTGATGAAATAGTTAATTATATTATGAATTGCAAGCAAATTGATATATGTGCTTGTTTAAATTTGTTAGACCACGTAGGATATATTTAATTCTTAGCTAATCCAGTGGTTCCCTTCTGGTCTATGCCATTTTAAAGGACCTAGCTGATTCAAGGGCTATGCTACGCTCAGAGGGAAAAAAAATCATTTTGTAACTGTGTTTTGGACATGTTTTTTGAAACAGCGACAATGTCTTCAATATATTAACAAAACTGGCAAGTGGCCACAGGCAGTCCTGTTATTTCTCGGATTGTTTGAGACCATACTGACATTGTTAAAAGGTAAACTACAAGTCCCAGAATTCAATTATTGTTGGCTAAAAAAGCCAGAACGGAACTGGCTTAAGATCAGATCTCAATAGCAAGCGCTTGGCTATCATAGTGCTGTGACACCAAGAAGCCCTACAATCAGAGTGACTGCATGGCACGCGGGTATACGTTTAAAAGTTATTGATTTACAAAATGTGTACAGATGGGCTGATATGGGTGTTCCTTGCATCACAGAAATTAAAATAAAGATGCCTTTCAGAAAAGGGTCTTTGTGAGTTCCGTGTATTGGACATGCAAATGACAATAACATCTTTTCACTAAGAAGTGAAGACTATACTGTCCCAGTGCTTCATGACATCGACTTAGTGAATAAAAACAGAGAGTCTTCTTCTTTCCCACGTGCAGTTTCATCCATATGCATGTTTATTTTTATAGAGCAAAAATGCACCTTATTTGATGTCTTTCCCCAGAGCCGGACTGCGAACCTAAAGCAGGGCTGTCTAGTTTTGTCAGAACAGCCCCTATACGGTGTATAGCGAGCGAGCCTGACCACTGCAAAGGGGCTTGGGGGGTTGTCCCCCCAAGAAAATTTGGTGAAAAATGACAAAAAAGGTGCATTCTACAACACGTTTTTCATTATATATTCAATTGTAGTCGTTATTAAAGCATTGTAAATGATGCCCTTACAGTGCATAAGGATATGGGAAACTTTATTGGGACTCTTCAAGGATTCCCACACTATCACCCTCTCAGTGCCACTCATTTCTTCATATCCCTTCTCTCACATGTATTTAATTTGTTTTATTTCATCTCTCATACACGTGTAGGGTATCAGAGCATTTTACATAACACACACATACAGAGAGAGTGAATCATCTGTGTGAACTTAAGGGGCATATTTACAAGCCCTTATCGCCACAGGAACATCACTTTTAGTGACGTTCCTGTGGCGATATGTGCTTCACCTTATTTACAAGGCAGTGTTAAGCTACTTAATGTGGCTTAACTTTGCCTTGTAAATAAGGTACCCTTACACACTGTACTTAGGGTGAAAGGGGAGGGCAATATGTGTTGTAGGGGGCTTTCCACCACAACACCCATTAATTTTGACACTGCCCCCTATTTACAAGGGCATCATAAATAGGAGGCAGCGCCAAAATTAAGACCAGGGAAATCCTGGTCTAAAACAGGTGAAACGAGGAGAAATGCTTTATTTCTCCTTGTTTTTGCTGTTTCCATGTGTGCTGTGTTGGAACAAGCAAAAGGCCATTGATTGTTTATGTGCAGGAAGGTCTCCCTTCCTGCACATAAACAAACTTAAAAATCAATTACATTTTGTAACTTCTATGCGTGCTGAAATTAGCAGCACACATAGAAGTAACAAAACACCATTTAAAGATTGTTTATGTGCAGGAAGGAACACCTTCCTTTAAATAAACAATCTTCCCCTCAAAGCAGACACACTTGCACTATGGTGCAAGGGTGCCTGCATTTGCGCTAGGCTGCTAAATTTAGCACCACCGAAGGGGAAAAAACAGGGCTGCACCATACTGTTGTGACTATGGTACAGGCCTGCATTTCAGAAGTGGCAGAGCGTGGCGTTAAGCCATGGAGGCTTACACCACTCTCCGCTACGTCATTGTAAATATGCCCCTAAGTGTATAGAAAATGTTACATAAAACAAAGGGGACTACAATGTGTAGGCTTCAAAAGTCATCCATTCTGGTAGGCACAGTGCTTGTTCTGGGGAAGCACAGACTCAGGATTCAGAACTTAACACAGTGGTTAGGGTTGAATTTACTAATAAGAATGTATTTCTACCCAAACAAACCCTTTTTAGCAAAATTAGGATAATGAAAGACTAGGACAAAAAAGCATGGCTTTCTAATCTAGATGACGAATGTAACTCATGAACTGCACAGTAACAAAATGATCTATGTGATAGAAGCACTACCCCACTGAGCTATACCCATAAAATACTGTTCTGTGATCTGCATAGTGCATGCTCTTTGCAGCAGGCATATTAAGCCTCTGTACTACCTTAGATAAGCCAAAACTGCCACTAGACAAAACTCCCTCTTTCTGGCAGGTACATTTTCTTTTATTGTTGCCTGGAAACTGTTGGATATACAAGGAACTCTGCAGTGCTTTCAAAACTGCTGCACTGCTAAAGATCCAGCCACCAGTAACAAAACCCCACTATTCCAGCCTCTCAGGAAATGCCTGATGCCTGGTACAGCCAGTCCGGCCTTGAATTCCACCCACATATCACTGAAACTCCTGATGTCCCTTCAACAAAGTGGTTGGGTTGGGATTAAATATTGAGTTTTACATCACAATTTTTTAGAGATATAGCCATTAATCCCTAGGAGCGATTCGCTGCAGGACAACTGCTGGAATATTCTAGTACTCCAGGGACCTGCAGAATACCTATGAGCATCATTTCTTTGCAGCAGCAGAAAAATATGTGTGAGTCAGTGGCATAACGAAACTTGAGGTGGCCCTCCTGCAAAGTACATGTAGGGGCCCACCTCTGGAGTTAGACAGGAGCTCTCAGGCCAGGGAACTGTGCTGAGGGGGCCCCCTGGAGCTCAGGCCTATGTTACGCCACTGATGAGTGCCTCAAAAATCCTGGACGTGCAGATTCCATTGTTGTTCCTGTGCCAGTTATTAGCCAGTAAACATTTTTGAGACAAAAAAACTGCCTTCAATTGCTGATATTGTTCTACAGAACCAGCAAATCTGATGCTCATTTGTTATGCCTGACAAGCTCCAACCAAGCATTGTCAATGCCAATAGGACAGGCATATGAATGCACTGTCAAGCCAGACCTAAAAATCCAGGTACTTATAAACGGTTCTGCTCTCAACTGTGCTGCTGCCTGATAGCAATGCCATAAATATTTTAGATATCTAGGCACTTTAATAGCATTGCAATAGCATGTGCGTGCCCCTAAAAGTTCAAGCTTAGGCAGCACCGTAAACAAGATGATCACAACTGTGTGGAGGGCAAGTACTTGTTTTGTGGAAACACACATCTGCCCAATAAAAACATGTACTCCTGGCTCACAACACAGTGGCATAGCTAGACCTTTGGCTGCCCAGGGAGATTCCTCGGATTGCCTCCCCACAACTGGTGCATTAAAGAGCAGGGGGGTGCTGGTGATTGCCACCCAAGACAACAGGTAAGAGCTGAGGGGAGGCCGCCGCTCCTAAAACTTGCGCCGCCCCCCTTGCTACACCACTGTCCCAACATGTGGGTGAAGCCAAAGTCCCTCTCTTGGTAAAACTCACATAATTCTTTGGCAACAGCTGCAGTTTTAAGCCAGACCGTAATTAAGGATGCTATCATCGTACGCTCCTCCAATACATGTGGAAATAGATAAAATCGTCCAACGTGCTCAAGTATCTTATAGTTCTGACCATAACATAATGGTCAATTTAGCAAACCATTTGTCAGGATTGCTGCTCGTATTAATAAAGAGATGCTCAGTCTGACAGTGGTGCTTCTAAAACATGCCAAGACTGTGGATGGTGTCTGGGGTACACTCCCTTTTAAACTTTCAGTCTGAACAGATTGCCATTTTAGAGCAATAACTGAAAACCCCTCATACATTTTTATTTGGGATCATGGCACTCTGGGCTTTTTTTCATCCCTTCTTCAGTCTTCTAACAGATTCTTGGGCCTTTCTTGCACACCTTCCCTTGCCAGCTACAATTCGCTACTACCCTTGCCCTTATATAAAAACAGAGAGAGAGAGAGAGAGAGAGAGAGAGAGAGAGAGAGAGAGAGAGAGAGAATGCAAGAATGAGTCAATGGGTGGATACAAAAGTACAAGGATGCTTTACAGAATGCATGGATTAGAAGTGAGTGAGTTTATTGGTGTCAGAACGGTACACAGATGAATGAGTACATGAATGGAAGTATCCATCAATTGGCACATTCTTACATTCATCATTCACTCATACACAATATCACTATACAAACTCATTGTAGTTAGCTGGCACTTTATATAGTACATCAAAAAAAGATATACTGTACAAAGAGTCCAGGAATTCACCTATCACAGGGGCTTGCTCTAGCAATCCCAAGGTGCTCTTCTAGGGGGTGGTGGGGTCAAGCAGCCTTAGGCTTATCAGAGAAGAGTATTAGACATACGCAAATACATACAAAAGTCAATAAATGATGCACACGACTCAAGAAGGAGATCCACACAAATATATAAAAATAACACGTGTTTTTATATATATATTTAGGCACCGAAATCAATACAATCAGGCAAGTACATTTTTCAAGAGAAATACTTTTGCGTTTAAAAGTGCTTTTTTGGGGAGCTGCAATGTTATCCTATGGGAGGAAAAACAAATACAGCATATAAGTTCTTAGCAGCGACTCACAAGACCAACCTCCTGGACTTGAGGTGAGTATGGGGCAAGGTCCAAGGCAGCAACAGCAGGTCACCTCCAGCGGCACTAATGCGGCCAGGTGCGGGGGATGCAAAACAGAGTCTGATGCCCAATTCAAGCCAATGGGAATCGGTCTTAATGAACTGAGGCCGCAGGGTCGAACTGGGAGGTCAGTAGGGCTGATCCAACAGGGAGCTCAGGCCTCATGATGCTCGGGCATGGGGACATCTTTGGTGTTCTTCTCCATGGGCCAGGGACGACAAGTGCAGAGGTGCCCTTAGGTGTCGGGTTTTCATCACCGGGAGCAGTCGCAGTATAGGGGGCGTGCAAACAGAGGCTGCAGGCAGTGTTGAGAAGTCCACAAACCCCAAGTGGCCTTCGAGTCTGGAGGGTGAGGGCACCCTTGGCCCACTTCAGCTCAGGCTAGACGGCTTGGGCAGTGGTGCTTTCGGAAATCTGTTTTTTGTGGTCTTGAAGCCTCACGGCTCAGTCTTTGGTACCTTCAAGATCCTGGGAATAGCTCCACTGCTCCAAGGGAGTTCCTGAGTCTTTGGAGAAGTGCTTTCAGTCCTCCCAGCAGCTTGTAGGGCAAGATGACTTTTGCTCAAATGTCGAGAATAGGCGAACGGGCCAGCAGGGCAGGTGCCAAGGTCATTGCTTCTCCTACAGTTCTTGCTTTCGTGGCTCTTCAGCCCTTCTTCTTTGGTCATCAGGATCTCATTCCGTGGTCCCAAGGCTACCCTAAATACTGAATTTAGGAACGTATGTGGAGTTTCTGGAAGTAGCCAATGGACTACCTACCCTTTGGGTCACTATGCCCCCTATAGGACCACTTCCTGGAGGAAGTGGAAATAACCATGTCCCAGAATTCCTAAGTTTGCCATCACCAAGATGGATAACTTTGAAAAGTTGTCTCCACTTCAGTTAGCCCACCTTAGGGGTAACTCTAGCCTGAGCATGGACACTCCTCTCTGATTAGCTAATTTACCCGCCGGTCCAGGTGCCAAAGGCCTCAGGACAAAGGGGGTTGGCTTCCTCTCCTGTGAGAGAAACCAGATCTGCATACCAAAGGTGATGAGCTCTTTAAATCTCCCCCTGCCTTGAAAATGTTAACCTGCAGGTCATCCTGTGGGAGGAGGTGAAAACACCCCCTGCTCTAGCAGGCTTTGTTTCTGGCCTCTCGAGAGCAAAGGCCCTCACCCTTGGGGGTCTGAAACCCCTCTCTGGTGGCAGGCTGGCGAAAACCAGTTAGTCAGCAAACCAGTAGCTGGTAGGTTTTCAGGGGGCACATCTAAGGTGCCCTCATTGTGCATGTATTAATAAATCTGACACTGGCATCAATGTGGGGTTATTAATATGAGATGTTTGCTACCAAACATCCTTATTTTCAGTGAAGCCATCAAGCAGCTGAGGAACTCGTTTTCACCAGTGTCCAGCACATGCTTTAAAATGACTTCCCTGATCACTTGTACTGGCCATAATGGAACTGTCTAGCAAAGGGGTATATCTGCTCATGCAGTTATGCCCTCACATGTAGTATAATGCACCCTGCTTTAGGGCAATAAGGCCTGCTGTAGGGGTGACTTACTCATACTGCATGTAGTGTCTGCACGTATGGCACACAGGGTGTGTGCCATGTTGTGTTTTCACTTTTGTCCGCACCAAGACATCTAGCCTGCAGTGGCGGTTTGTAGGGGCTTGGTGAGGGGTCTCTTGGGGTGGCACAATACGTGCTGCAGCCCTTAGGGACCCTGTTTATTACCCCAGGTCCTAGGTACCAGGGGTACCACTTACTATGGACTTATAGAGGGTGATAAAGGTATTGCCAATTGGGGAAACAATAGCACAGTTTTGGGAAACAGCTCTGGAACTTGGGAACTGATTAGCAGGCACCTAGTGCACTTCCAGTCCAAATCACATCAAATACAAGGCAAAAGGTAGGGGTGAGCATGCCCTACACTCATCAACTATGATGTGGTACTTTCAGCTATGAGCCACACTGATTTGTTTGCCAGTGTTGTTTTTTTTGGTGCTTGCATATAGTAAGGTAATCAGCCAATGCAGGATTAACTAGCTTTGGCAATGCCAATTGATCATGCTTACCTTTACATTTTTGTTAGACTCCCTTTCATAATAACATACCCTCTTAACAATGGAGTTACGCATAGTCTTTCCTTTAGCTCTAACCCCGGCTGCATACAACATCACAAGCCGGAAGCTGAACACATCCAGGCAACCATGGAAGTGTCAGCCCAAGTCGCGTTATACTGCGCAGCAGGTATGAAGAAGAAGCCACGAGGACGCAAAGTCGAAAAAATGTAATGTATTATACTTCACAGAATCTAAACTGCTTTATACTGTTGTCCCTAGCAGGTAACATGCTCCCTGGCCGCCCGCTGGAGTCCGTAATTTAGGACTTAAGGTATGAAACTATGCCACATAGTCTGTCGCTTAAGAGTTGTTGATAATACGTATCTGAAACAGGGTCATTGGCACACATCTAGTAAACGGCGAGCGCGCGATACAGTGATGTTCATAGATATCAAAGTGTCCGATGAGAATAGGGGGCGGACACTATTTGACATAGTATGGACTAAGCTGCAATAGCACTACGTCTAACCAATAATTAATAACCGATATGCGCCCCGCGTCCTGCTTTTTCAAAACAGCACGCGCACTTGAGCTATTTAACCACAGTGCACGGTATACTGGCATGATAGCTAGCCATTGTGAACGCAAACTAGTTTATAAGAATGTTTTTACACTGAATGCCACAACTTTTCTTTAACACACATCGGTCTACAAACAGTAATATCCACAGACCGTTTACAAAGTCGCTCTCTTTAGGAACACTCGCGACTACAGGTATATTGCACATATGACCTCAAAGCCCCAATGGGGTCCGCACTGACACAAAGAATAAGGTGCAGAACTAATAGACTAATCGCAGTTACTCCTTATCTGTTGTATAACGAAAAATCCTAACATGAGACCCCGGTAGCTTGGAGACAACACAAGGTAATGAAATTTCATACTGAGCACCTTTTAGGAGACAAAAGGGAAATATTGCCAATGAATTTTTGCCTAAAAAATTTGCCATAATATCATGCAGGAGAGAAAGAATTTCCATTTTTTGGTTACTTAATTTTCTTCTATTTGTAAGTTACTTTAACTTTCTTCTTTTTTATTTCTTCTAAGAAAAGACAGCACGCCATTTTGGAGAATATGCAAAATGGGAGAACAACCTTTACAACGCAACTTTTACAACGCACTACCATTACAACGAAACTGTTACAACGCAAATGCATTGACAACGCATGCCATTACAACGCAAGTCTTTACATCGACTTGCACTAGATGGCGTGCTAACATTAAAAATAGTGTAGTTTACTATCCAAACACCTTCCCTACTGTTACGTGGACTGGAGTTAGAATAGTAAATTACACTTTTTTAATGTTAGCACGCCATCTAGTGCAAGTCGATGTAAAGACTTGCGTTGTAAAGACTTGCGTTGTCACTGCATTTGCGTTGTAAAAATTTCGTTGTAACAGCATGTGTTGTAAAAGCATGCGTTGTAACATCATACATCCCGCAAAATGACATTCGCATCTTGTGTCTTTTTGCTTCCTCCTTTATTTTGAACAGGTACTATTTAACCACATAAGAATCGGGTCAACACACCCTGATTCATAGAGACCCAACAAGATACGGACTCCACCACTTTTTCTTCTTTTTAGATCCTGAAGAAAGCCCACTTGACCTACATGGGCAACCACAAGGGCTGAAACATGTTTACCTTTTTTATGGACACTTACAGTGCGTTAGACCACTAATCAGTCTTCCCACGCACGACACAGATTTTAATACATCTCGAACCCAGACTGATTAAATTACCAAATCTGGGTATACGAGTTTTTAACACCACCTCTTGAGACTCACTTCACTAAAAACACTCCCACCTTTCTTTGATCACTACTGCAAAAACCAGTGGTTCACCTCCGGATGGAGGAAGCATACAAAAACTAACCCTATGATGAAGCTGTCATGTTTTTAAGAGCAGGGCGGGGAATCAAGATATACCGCCTTTCCGACTTGTGTACGGGAATGAGGGTTTTTTATCGGTACACTACACACATTTTGCAAAACCCTGGTTAGTCAGTTCAAGTGATCCATTCCCATTTGATAGCTAATTTACGAATAAGGAAGCTGAATGGATCACAGTTCCTTCTTTCTCCCCCTTTGATTTAATACTATCTTTACATAAAAGCAAGATCCATTGTCATTGCTAATATTTGTTTATTGTAGGCTTCAATACCTGTAAAGATCAATGTTGTATCTTACACATTTTGGCTGCAGTTTTTCTAGTAACCACTAGGTTGCACTGAAATGCAGCAAACTGGTGTTTTTTAAACATGGCTCTGTTTTTCTCAAATGCAATGCTGTGTTCAGATCAGGAGGAATGATGAATCTTCTGACAGTGTGACCAAAATGCTCCTGTGGGCTGGGTCAAATGCAGAAAGGTAGGAGAGCCAGGTATAAGAGCAAGGCAACCAAAATTGATATGAAAGTAATTCGATCTTGAGCAAGGATTGGCTCTGTGATGTACTGTATACAATGCTGCATGTGAGAGAGAGCTACCGCTGTCTGTATCGAAATCACAGACATATGCACCTGGGTCAACAGAGGTAGCATGCCCGGGATCATAGGTTGCGTTTAATACATGCAGACTTTGATCAGCCAGAGCATCACAAGGTTACCCTGCAAAGGTGGTGTTTACTTTATCCTCTAACATTTTCTTTGGAACAGAGAAGTAGATTTCTGGACACCCTAACCATGTTCATCCCAAAACTCAAAGGACAGAATCCCAGTGACTTCTTCTTGCACTGAGCATCTCCCAAGTGAATCAAGGACAGATTACCTGTATGAGATGAAAAATACATAGCTGTCATCAGGCATAACAGCCTGGTTGGGGGATCCTCAGTCAACATTGATAGTGTTACACTCTTGCCATAAGTAAGGCTCTGAGTATTATCAAGAGTATTTATAACTAGAAAGTTCTCTGTTGTTCTGGCAGAATTTCTTAAAACTGAAAAATGCAGATATTATGTCTCCATTCCAGTGCTTTTCCATGCTGCCAGTTATGGCTGTGATGACAATAGATGTGTTTAACTGCACACAGGGTAAATGAAGCTTAAATAGTAAATAGCTGCTGATGTGAAGATTTGTTTGTTGTACAATGATAATGTTTTCATGTTTACTTAACTTTGTATTATAAACAGATTCTTCCGCACTTCATACAATCATCAAAAATGTCAGTATGCATTACTCAATTAAATAAATAAGGAACTATACTAGTGGCAACATAATTGTTTAACCCACCAAAAAATAAATCTGTTTAAATACTAATAGGATTTGAAAAACAAATATATATAAATACACACAGAAATGTAAAAAATTATGAACGGGAGCCCTAAGTATAAATGATAGCTTACATGTTCCTGCATTCCCAGTACTGCTGGACATAAAACCAGACCTGGATCATAGACGCCCTCATGTCAAATGACCAGCTGTCACCTATAAAAAATCCATCTGGTAATGTACGGTTTGCACAGGTGCAAAAAAAAAAGCAAATGCACCATTCTTCATCTTTGCTACTTGAGTGATATGCAATTGAGCAACCCTGAGGATGGTCATATTCAATAGTTATTTTGCACACAGACAAATAAAACTGATTTTGCACTAAAGTATCTGCTTATGTCACATGGAATTAAAACAGCTAATTGCCATGCATATTTGGTTCCCCCATTCATATTTGGAGAGCAAAATGTGTTTGCTCTGATCCATATAACAAAAGAAGTTCGCTACATTGTTTTGCCCCAGTGCAAAATTTCATATAATACAGTGCAGACAAGTTCAGAACAAAATCTGTTTAATTCATGACCTAAGATACTAGCAAGAAAATTGGTGCAAAATGGATCCTCTGGATCCTGTGTACCAATGTAAAATCCAACGTGTTACAGCAGACATGATTATGGCAACTCCCTCTAAGTAGGAATCACCACCCAACTCATGAGGAAACTCCAGACTATCCAAAACATAGCAGGCAGACTCATCCTCGACCTCCCCAGAGAGACGCACATTACCCATTACCTCAGGAAACTCCATTGGTTACTGTGGTATGGGTGTATTGTAATTTGACATGACATGTTTCTTTAATGTTTAGAATTTATGTATTGTAGAATTCACCCATGTCCTGTTTGTCGGAAATTCTAGATTGTTGGAGTGGTTTAGACTCATTAGCTGTGCTACGATTGTGCCACTTGGTCATGGGTCGTTTACCGGATTAAATCTTGCATTAAAAAATTAACAACAGTTTCTAGACATTATTCTTTGTTAAGCATGTTGCTACAGTTACCAATGACAAAGAGATGCCAGTTTATGCTGCTCACCCAAGCCTACAAGGCACTACACAATGAAGGACAGGTGTACCTCATCAAACGAGTGACTTTGCACTAACCTACCAGGAAACTGCATTCCAGATCATTCTCTCTAGCAAACACCCAATGCATCTGCCAATCAAACAGAAGAGGCCACTCCTTCTCCCACCTGGTGGTGAAGACCTACAGAAACCTTCCCCTGTACCTCAGAGTCTCACCATTACTCCAGCAGTTTAGGAAGGACCTCACCACCTGGATGTTCAACCAATAGGCACAGGCAGCATGATTCAGCAGCATGAAACTCGCAGCGGCTGGCGACCCTTGTGGTTGAAGCAGCCACGCTTTATAAATACTGATTGATTAATTGATTGATTGTTTGATTGATATTGTATAATTCTGAGATGTCCTAGCTGTCTAAAATACCTGAAATTACAATATCATTCCATGCTGTGTAATTGTGCGTTGTTCACTTTATTTTCTCACAAGTGTGTGAGAACAATGCAAAGCACAGAAAGTGAGCAGCTGTTTTTTGCACTTTTGTGGTGCAAAATTCATCCTCACGTAAAACAATTGACCCGAGGATGCCTTTCACACTGACTGAAATATAGGTCTGAGTAACAGATTTGCATTTCACATAATTATACGTAATTTTATACAATTTTCCTAACCAGACCCCAGCCTACTCCAGGACAGATCAGTGCAAACCTGAAGAAATGTGTTCAAGGGAGAAAGCTAAAACTAAAGTAAAGTGCCTAGTTCTAGATACAACTACTACACTCAGGTGCGGGGCCAATGATTGAAGAAAAAATAAAAGCACTGGGAATGTACACAGGTCCTAGTTTTAAATGTGAACAATTTTAGAGTTGCCAGTGACTGTTGGCACCGGCATGCTAATGCATGCGTCAAAACACATGCACACTCTTGACTTGAAGTGGATTACTTAGTAAAAGAGACCCATTCAATGATGACCACCATATGTAATGATGCAATGAGGCCATTTTTGTATTGTTCAAAGATTGTGAACAGCCTTGTTGGAACCATAAATTAAAATGTTGAAAAAGTAAACAAAAGTACGTGCAGACTGCTAAAAATATAAATCCAAGGCCACCAGGATGTGGAACACGACAGGAAGTTTCGAGAAAGCATTGGGGAGTCGGGTGGGTGGTTTTGTGAAACTAAAAATACAGAGGTGATCTTATAAATTGGAACAGCAAGAGACAACAAGGAAACACATGCGCTCCCACGAAGTGCCCAACAGCAAATTGGAAAAAAAGAAAATCTGAAGTATGCGATAGAAGAAGGCAACTCATCCAGTCAGAACATTGTGAGACCAAATGTTTTTGTGTAGGACAATCACTAGAATAGGGATATAAGCCATTAAAGAAAGAACAGACAACTGAGATAGACAGCAATGCCATTCAATCAAGAGCAAGGGGATGACTCAAAGCCAACTCGAAGTATGTGTTAAGTATTTAAAACCATAGGTACCAATAGTTTGCTAAAGCTGCCGGTAGCAGAGATCTAAAGACAAACCCCAAACTCTGACAACGAACCCACATGACTGACAACCCATCACCCACTGAATGCTGTAGAGAGGAATGCAGGCTTTGACAACTACTGAGCGGCTTCAGCCCCTTCCACTGGCTGCTCTTGAAAGACAAATATTAAATGCCACTCAGTTTTACACTTCTAATATCAGTGCCATTACTCCCCTGCATGAGTTCCACACATTTTTATAAATAGTCCACAGTCCTATAAAGAGGGCTTTTTAATAAGTGCATTCAGCATTTCTTAAATGTTACTATTATTCCACATGGTGATTTCTGACAAAAGTCTTTTTACTGATTTAGGGCCCGATTCACAGAACTAACTTAAGACAAAATCCTAAACTTACTACCATTTTGGTATTCACAGAAGGCACTTACTCATTTTGGTATTCACAGAAGGCACTTACTCATTTCCGTATTCACAGAAGTTAGGAGTCCTAACTTTAGGACTCCTAAATGCCTTCTGTGAATACCGAAAGTCTTAAAGTTAGGATTTTTCTCAGTTTAGGAGTCCTAAAGTTAGGAGTCCTAACTTTGCTACTGTTATAAATTTGATGGCTGTGGGCGTTAAAATCTGTCACCATGGCAATTTTACGTTCTTTTTTGTTTTGTCTACTTTTGTTACTTGATTTCAATAGGCACGATCTTGTTTTCTTCTATACATTGTTCTAAGCATAATTTAATGTTGTTTGCGAATAACCTCTACTTGTAAGTCTAGCTTCCAATTTTTCCAGTTCCATGAGGAAAACAGAATCCTCACTGCAAATCCTTTTAAGACTCGTCATCTCCCCATAGGCAATCGCATTTATTTGGGACTTAGGATGAGCACTGCTTGCATGTAACACAGAATTACAGGCTGTTGGTTTCCTAAATGGTTTAGATACAATCCTGTTTGCTTTTATATATAAATATACATCTAGGAATTCCATTTCCAGTTTGCTGATCTTATAGGTGAATTTTAGGTTATATCGATTATTGTTAAGATGTTTGAACAAGTCTAGGAAACATGATTCACTGCCTGACCAGATGATAAAAATACCATCTATGTAGCGGCCCCAATACATTATATGTTCTGTGAGACTAGTATCCGCCATTTTCCATAGGTGTTGTTGTTCAAAAATACCCATATAGAGATTGGCATAGGACGGTGACAATTTTGATCCCATGGCAACTCCTACGTCTTGTCTGTACCAAGTATCCTGATGCAGGAATACGTTATTCTCCAAGGTCACACGTGTTTGGTCCAGTAGCATCTGGGTGTGTTCATAGAAAGTGGCGTCTCTAAATGCCAGACATTCTGCTAAAGCCTGTATACCCTTCTCCAGAGGTATACAAGTATATAAGGAGCAGACGTCCATTGTTACAAAAGAGAGGTCCTCAGTCCATTCTACATCTTCTAGCTTACTCAGGAGATCCCCAGTGTCCCCGATGTAAGATGGAAGGTTGTGTACTAGGGGTTGCAGAAAAACATCTATGTATTCTTAGATATGTTCCGTCGGGGAATCAATACCTGACACTAGTGACCGGCCCTGTGGGAAAATGCTTGGTTTGTGTATTTTGGGTAAAATATATAAACAAGGTGACCTCGGTGTTGGATTATAGAGATACCTAAATTCTACCTCTAATCTATCTCTGTTTATAATCAGTGTCATATTGAAATATGGTTTTTGCTTAACAAGGTTTGAATCTTAGTATAAGAATCATTAAGTTAGAGTGCCGGGGTACTTGCATTGTACACATACTCACATTACTGACAACGTAATCTTTTTTTTGTGGCTTCAGGCAATCTGACAAGCCAAGCCAATGAGGACAGCCCCTCCATGCTTGACTAGAGGTAGGTGAGCCAACAAATTAACTGGGAGAGTCGAGCCAGAGCCGAGCCAAGCAGGGAGTCTTGTTAGACTCTAAGAACCAGGGCACTAGAACAGACTTGAAAATATCCGACATGTAAATCAAGCAACAGATATCAAGTTTAAGTATAATAAAGTCTCTTCAAAATTCAATTTTTTTAACGTGCTGAAACCTTTCACCTTAGTACATCATATTATAGCACTGCATTGGGAGTCATTTATTATATGTGATAATGATAGTTTTCTTCAGATTAACTTGGAAACATTCACTCCCCAACTTGTTGGCAAATACCACTAGTGAACTAAGAAGCAAGACAGTTGCCCTATATGTAGCCTATACTCATTATGCCCGGAGCAGCATTATTGTATATTAAATCAAGTACAGCGCACATCCTCAATTCATGCATTTAAAGGTGCTCTCATTAGTGGTAATGAAGAAAAAAGAGGCTAGTTGGAATAAAATACTTACTTAGGATCAATCAATTTATTCAAGCGTGGAAAGAGGGTTTAATCGCAGGATTTCTGGATTCACATTGTGCATGTCAGTCACCAGGTCTGTGTCCCTTTCTGTCACTTTTTTAGGTTTCGCCTGCACAGCGCTTGCTATTGTTTTTAAAATATCCTAAAAGGGACTTACATCCCACATTCACTTTATTGGTCCATATGCTTGCCAGGTTACTTTCTTCCATTTCTATTGGTTGTAGCCTGTTCTCCCTTCTATGTCTGTCGTATCAGTTTCTAATAGTAAAACTACTAATTCCCATCTGCATTGGTGATTTGAGCTTTTTTTCTTTTGGTTAACACTGCACACTGTTTACTGTTTACATTTTGTTATTTTTCCCTCTAAACACATAGGGCCATATTCTCAAGGAGCTATCTCCAATTTAACGGCACTTTAGCGCAGCCAAAGTCATGATAAATTTACCTCCCCATTCACAAGCCGGTGCAAACAGCCTACAGCACCAGATTTCCGGCGTTAGCATCCACAACAACCATCGCCACAGATGACCCCAGCAACTATCACTAATGAGATGCAGAGTAGGCGTTCCCGAGCAAAAAGCAGTGACAACATCACTCGCAACATTCTCAACGACCAGCCAGATCTGCGATAAGAACACAAAACAGGCGATAAGGCGCGTTAGCAGCAGGAAATTAACACCTGCTCAGACCTGGTGCAAAGTCGGGCCACAACCTGCACCAGACAAGGGAGCACAGCCCATAGCCACACATGAAGAACAAAAGATGTCCCTGAGCAACTGAACATGCAGCATGGACACCCAAGAGGGCCACAACACCCACCGACACCACACCCAGGCCCACAACAACCCCCCGGGTCCACCCCCAACCCCGGACAAAGAACCTGCACACCAACACCACGAATCCCAAAACAAATATTTTGCCTGATGTCGCACAAGCAGGAAAATCAACATTCATGCGTGGCCAGAAAAATGGAGAGTCAGTCATACAGCAATGCAATCACCAACACAAAACACCATTCAAAAACAACCATTCGGATGAGTCCTAGCGGGATCTCACTGGACAATCTGTAGGACACAGCCTGGAAGACAAAATCCAAGAGAAGAAGGTGTGCCATGCGCCCAACAAAGGAAAGAGAGAGGGAGGGAGAGAGAGAGCAAGTAAGAGAGACGGAGTGAGATTGCACAAGCAGCGCAAGGCCACTTGGGCACCTGGCTCCACATGCCAACATGTGTGTGTGTATCGCCATCCATACATCATGAGCCCAAGGCCTTGTCCCAATATCAGCGTCAAAGCCACATCACATTCTGAGAACGCAAGTAGTAGTCAGAAAAACATAGGGGATGAAAGCTCCATTGTTCCAATGCAGAAGGCGGGGGGACACCTGCACCTCTGACTTATCCATACCCCACACACAGAAGCCCCTGCCTGAGGTACCCTCGCATGGGAGGCCCTTGACACTCACGGAAACAGCAACCCATTCTGTTGCACACACATTTGAATCATTGCTCAGAGCTGTGGCATATCCTCCACACAACTGCTGCAGGTCAGAAGAGTGTCGGTTCCACGAGATGCACCAATGAAATGGAAGGCCATCCAGGGCACGTGCACAACCCCGTCACGCGGAACAGTACCGTGCACGTATGCTGCATTTACTGGGTGCACTGGCAGTGCTGCGGATCAGTTACCGACTGAGCGTCCACCTTGCCTACGTCACCTGCGTCCAGCCCTGGTTCCACTGCCGAACAAGCACATTTGAGTGTCCAATGGATATCTGCCTATCCAACACAACATTAGATGAATTGGACTATGACTTGTTGCGCCCCCTGTTGGATCACGAACAGGAGTGTAACCGAGACAGCCGTGCATGGGATGCCTTGACATACTACGTTTGTATTAGCAGTTGTGCATGGGAGAGTGCACAATTCCTCTTGTGCAGTGACCACATCGAGGCGCTCCCCTATTGGGCTGTGTTGCGGATTGGTGAAACGGCTAAGCACACCTGCCTGGACCAGTTAATGGATTGGCTCACCCTGGTGTTCCTTGAACACGACAACACCGTACTATTGGAACACATTGCACATGAAGCTGCATGGGCATTCAGGGACGAGTAACTACGTTCCTCCAGCCACATCCGATTGTCTCCCACAGGACAGGTCCCAACAACTTGTTGCATCGTGGAGAATGCTCACATATCCCACCGCAACAGAGGACATGTCTGCCTTCGTCAGGACTCTGGATGCATGTGCGTGGAACTACACGTGTGTACACACACCTGTGCAAGGTGATGCAGGTCCATGGTCAGAGGAACACAGCATCGTTTGGCAACATTGCCAATTCGGACACATTGCTGGGGGGAGAGTACACAAATGGCAATGTAGCACGACATGTGAACCTGTCGGACCCTTTCACCTGATCACTGTCAGCAGAGCAGGCAATCGGCGCACTCCGGTAACAGTGCACTAAGCAGATCCCATGGGCAGTGGGTCATGCCCCTCACACAGGGCAATGGGCAGACGCCAAACAACACATGACTCATCCAGCAAGGCAAGGTGGGCTGAGACCGTTGCCATCCGTGATGATTGTTGTCCATTTTTGCCTCACCATTTTCTGAACCTCGACATGTACCCATGCTGCGTGTAAGTGTCTTTAGCATGTCCCTGCCAGTTGTGGCCGTTGCCTCATTCGTACTGACACGCACATGCAAATAAAGTCTCCGCCACTCCACTGGTGTCTAACTGTGATGTGTGTTGATTAGATTGTCCACTCGTGTGCCACAATGAGCATCGTCCTTAAACAGGGAGGAACTGACTGACGCATGTGCAATGGGTGTGGGTCCCTTTTGCAAGCTCCACCTCTGTGAACCAGACATTGTTTTAGGATAGGTGCTGGCCGACCTATGCACTTACGTGACTTCAGAAATGTGAGTATGGTGTGCAACCTCTGACCGTGTGGAGCAATGTCATGTATCATAACAGAATGTGTCCACACAGATGTGTGTGAGTAGGTATGCGATGTGAAGTTATGTTGTCACATGTGATGTAGGACACCACTCCTGGCCTGCTACCGATTTGATCATTCCTACACACAGCTCTATACAATACATGGACGTGTGCCTACGTTGAGGGGTTGTGGGATTGTTGTTGATGTGCAATAGGGACACAGCTAGTACTCACCTTCACAGTCATCCAATTGGCCATGTTTCTCAGGGATACTCATGCACATAGATGTCAGTTACCTGGGTGTACCTTCATGTGCAATCATTGTCCCTACATCCAGCCATACTTCCATACGTGAGTGAACATAGTCATGACACATCTGTGTGATTTTGAATGTTTTATTCACATTCAGGTGATTGACGGAGCTGGAGCTGTACATGGCCATTCAAGCCCACATTACATGGAAGCCAAGTGGTAGGCCAACCAGAGTCCTTTGGGGATTGAAAAGGGATTAGGAAGAGGGGGAGTGTAGTCCGCAGCAGGATTGCTTCATCCTGATGTGATGATATGGCAGTCCGTGTCGTGGTCCGGGTGAATGTTGCAGAGTGTTCTGGGGTCAGTGGGAGGTATTGTCCCAGGGCATGATGCATAGGGCAGAACCAGGCAGGGACAGGCCATTTGGCGGTGATGGATGCTACCGCCTCCTTCCTCACACAGTAATTACCATCCCCATCTTACTCCCCTGATACGAGTTCTGTGTCCGGTGTGCCCGGTGTGTGTGGCAGGGTAATGGCTGCATCACTGTGTGCCACTGACATATCAGACTGCAAAGGTGATGGGACAGCATCACTGTGTGCCACTGACACATCAGGGGTCGGAGCTGTGTGTGTCGATGTTCCCGCTTCAGTCATCTGGGACAGGCTCAGTGGCAGCAATGGCAAGATGGTGAAATGCAGGGCATTGAAGTTCCAAGCTACTACTCACTGGTGTCCAGCCGTGGCAGCCATACTTCCAGCCTGCATCTGCTCCATGGTCTCCATTGACCTCCGCATCTGTGCCAACTCTGTGATGTCATCGCTGGTGCCTGTCTGACCAGACAGTTCTTGTATTCGATTGATGGCCGCAGCGAGGTCAGCCAAGGTATTGGTCGGGGGTCCTGAGAGACAGCCGTGGTGGTGTGTGTTTCCTGCTGTGTGGTCTGTGCAGGTGGTGGGGTCACCTCGGGGCAGCTGGCCTTCCCTGCTCCAGGGGATGGGGTGCTGAGGCTGTCCATTATCCGTTGGAGGGTGTCTTGACATATGTGCAGGTTGTCCTCTTCATCATCAATGATGGGAAGTGTGGTGTGCTCTGCAGGATGTGTTGCTTGTCCCTCTGCAATGTAAAGGGGAGATGCTGGTTAACAGAGTTACCCATGTATGTTGAAGATTTGCAGATGTTTACATTCAGACTGCATGCCAATGTACATTGTGACTGTTTTGGTGGAGCTGGCTATTTGATGGCAGTTAGTGTGTTTTTCGACTACATGACGGATGTGTGGTAATAACCATACATTATCATCACACAGTGTGAGGCAATGCCAGATGTGAGTGGATAGTTACTACGCACCTGCGGAACCTGTTGTGAGCCCTGTCCTGTGGTGTTGGTGTTGCACTTTGTACCACGTTGCCATCATTGCTGATGTTCTGTGATTGCTATGTGTGTGTGCTGCATTGTGGGGAAGTTGCCCCTGCAGCTTTGATTTCATGTAGCCTTCTCCCTTTGAGGCGGGGGGCCTTTGAATTGTGTGCTTTTCGGGGGCTGAATTGTTTTTGACTTGGGTCATATGTGCTCTCAGACAGATTTTGTGGCCTGGTGCATTGTTCGTCTGCTGCGTGTATTGTACGGCATGGGTTGTAGGTGCACGTGGATATGTCAGAGTGTGACCTGCTCCTTTACGGATGTGATCCGCACTGGGCCCCCTCCATGTCGATTCGTGGGCCATGTCATGTTTTTTGGCTGCTGCCATGCTAGCGGGCATGCTGTGTTACTTGCATAGTCAGTGTGGGTCACAGAGCCGCTGCTTTGCTGGATTCCGCACATGTGTGTGGTCGGTTGTGATATTGGTGATAGGAAGGGGGGCCCCTTTGTGCACATTGTGGACGGGGGCCTACTTGGTGTTTCTATGTGTGCTGCAGTGCACCAAGGCTATCAGGGACATGTTCCACGATCATTGTGGGTGTGCAGTGTGCCACACATAATTGTGCATGTATGCCATTGTGCCCATCTCCCCCTGTCCCCCCAGTCCCTGGTTGTTACTCACCCTGTTGCTCTTGGGTCAGGTCGTATTGAGCTGTGTCCAGGCCCCCAAATCCTGCCACTGTCTCCACACTGCTGACTGTGGCCACCATTTCCTCCTGCTCATCCAGCTCCTCCTGTGTCGCAGGACTCCCACCTCCAGTCGCCATTGCTGCCTTCCTGCTGGCGCCGAGTTTCTGTTTGGTTTGGCTGTGCACTTCATGCCAGCGCCTCTTGACCTCCTCCAGTGACCTCCTCGACACTCCGACTGCATTGATGTTGGTGACGATGGCCTGCCATATTTCCGTTTGGGTTGCCAGTGCCGCAGTGGAGGTGCTGAACAGTTGTTGATGGTGTTCTATCACCTCTGTGACGATGATCCAGTCTTCCTGCGGACTGAACACCGTCTTCCTCTTCCTCTTCTCCTTGCCCTTCCCCGAACACGGGGTTTCTGGCTGGCCCTCCGTGGGGCTTGTGGAGTTCGGCATGTCCTCTGCACTCGGTCCGGGTGCATTCATGGTGCTACACAGTTTGAACTGGTTTTGGAGGTTTTTTTTTGTTTCTTTTATAGTGCACTTTCCCGCCAGATGCATGGGATTTGCAGGCCTGTGTCTGGTTTTCGCTGATTTTTATACCGCGATTGGCTTCATCACATGAATTTTTGCATTTGCGTTTCGCATTTTTGAGGCGTGGCGTTGATTTTCACGTTGACATTTGACGTGTTATCTGGTGACTATCGAATGTCACAGCCGCGTTGTGAATACTTGGTTGGCACAGCTTACTTTTCCGGCGATAGGCTGCGATGTTGAGAGTTGCGTTAAGCTACTCTTGCGGTAGTTATCACACGTTCTTGTGAATATACCCCATAATATTGCTGTATTTTACTACTAAACAGGCAGTCACAATTGCAGTTGCCTTGCATTTAAAAGGGGCTTGATTTAAATGGTGCAACAGGTGCAGTGGCACCGGGGCCAAAAGCTTTAGGGATTCCACTGAACACAGATTATTGCTAAATTTTACTACTAAACATACTGTCACAAATGAATTTATCTTGCAGTCACTAGGGTCATGATTTGAATGGTGCAGCAGGTGCAGTGGCACCGGGCCCACATGTTGTCAGTACGCCTCTAACTTCCTTATATTGCTATATGTTACTACGAAACAGGCAGTCTCAATTGCAGATACCTTGCAGTTAAAAGGGGCATGACTTGAATGGTGCAGCAGGTGCAGTGTCAGCGTGACCAAAAGCTCTAGGGACCACACTAAGCACCGATTATCGCTATATTTCACAAGTGAACCTGCAGTAACAAGTGCAGTTATCTTGCATGCACTGGGGCCATGATCTGAATGGTGCAAGAGGTGCAGTGGGACCGGGACCAAAAGTTGTGCAACGTTTTTTCTTACGTTAAGCCTGCACAGCATTAACTTTTTACCGATGCTTATTTTTCCCTGGGTGCATGCATTTAAAATGTGCTTGTTTAACTCTGCTCTAATGGGTGGAACTTTTAAATAATTTTCATATTTTTAATAATTTTGTTCAACCAATGAAATTTCATTTTTTTGTCTGTGTCATGTGTTTGACGCCAATACAAAATATTAAAGTCTGTGTCAATTGTTTGTTGTTGGCGCATTATGTAGCGTAAATCCAAACAAAGTAATTGCTTTGCTTTACATGAGCTCGCTCCATGGGGCTCTGATAGGATGTTTTACCTTTCTTTATCCCTTGGGACACTTTTTGTATAACATTTCAGTGCCAGAGAACTGCTGCAGAGTCTTGGATTGTAAACACGGCCATGTGCCTGTTCTAAACGTATTTTTTTAGTTTTATGATTGCCGCATGTTCCTTCTACTGGCTGGGAAGGAAGGCTGTATGGTTTCAAGAGCAGTGAATTTGAAAATTCCAGCTGATGGGCATTGTTATCGCATTGCATAAAAGCTTATCTTTGCTTCCAAGCATGTTTGGTGACTGTATGGGATTTATACTCCTGTACATTTTTCGGAAGGTATCTATTATTTTGGTATACCTTTACATTTTTTTAAACGTTTTTTTCTTCTTGGTGTGAGTTTTCCACTTTTTTAACATTGAGCGTTTAGTTTAGTAAGCAGGTAGAATGTAAGACTGGCTTTTTTTGGACTGGTCTTTACTGTGCACCAAAACCATGTTATATCGTTTGCTGTATTTTCCATTGGCCATATAAATAAGTAATGTGTCAATTTAGCGATACTCTGTAAACTGAAGCAGGAGGTCTTTCCTAATAGTAAGAATTTTGCCATTCATCCTTCCATGGATGTAAAATGAATTCATATTTATTTGCATATTTTTACTGTTTGGTATTTTAGCTTAATAAGTGCTAAAAAGAGTTTGAGTTCTCCAAAGTAATTTAAAAAGCCTCCTGTATTTTTGTTGTTATATAAAATAAAAAACATCAGCTGCACATTCTTAAAACAGGCTAGCTTCGTCTAATTTAGCTCAGTTTACGCCTGGAATTTTAGCTTAATAATTGCTAAAAAGTTGTTCAAAGTAATTGAAACAGCCATTTGTATTTTCGTTGTTATATCATTTAAAGAACACCCACTGCACATTCCTAAAACAGGAAAACTGTAGTTATCTAGCAGGAACTTGGGTTATGATTTCAATGGTGCAGCAGGTGCAGTGGCTCTGGTACTTATGAAAAATGCCTTGAAAACAAATACGGTATTTGTTACAAAATACAAACTTCAAAGTATATGCACAATAATTGAAAATGTCCCCTTGTACTGTTTAAATAAAGAAAAATTGTAAACCGTAAGTAACTCAATGCCAATGACAATGCAAGTGCAAATAATTTCTATATGCTCATTATGGTTTCAGAGTTTATGTTCATGTTTAAGTTTATTTGCAATAATAAAAAAAATGTGCAGTGCAAAATAATAAAAAAGCTTCGCAAGAGAAATCTGTTATACAAAACGTGCCCATCTCAATAAAACAATCATCTCACTTTCAGTGTGTTTCTTTCACTTAAATTACACGAATGCTCTTTTGAAAAATGTAAAGTTAATTTTCATTTGTTTATCTTAACAATGGACGATAACCATACAACACTTTTTCATCTAGTTTTCGTAATCTTGTTTTTTTGGCGTTTGCAAAAACAGCACTTACACTGTACTTGTATGGTTTTTCATCTACCCTTTATCTATTCTCCTCATAGATGCACCACTTTCAATCCTACTTATCAGGTACATGTTTTTTTATCTTTGTATTCCAACATTTACCTAATCTCCCCACTTTATAATAGCACGATTAACAGCACAATATATTGCCAGTTTGTACATAAACAAGTCATGAAACCTTAACAGACTTCCTGTAACATATATTGTACAATTACTCAGCAAGCTATAACTTCAACAAAAAAGCTTATTATTAATCACGTAGTGTTAGACCTGGCACCTTGGCGTGAGTCTCCCTTCCACTTTTTGTCGCTGTGCCTCATGTGTTTTTATGGTGTTGGCCGCTCAGAGCACTGTGCCACTGCCAACCAGTGCCACAGTGCAAGTGCTCCCTATTTAAAATGTATATGTTGGTTGGATTCCATGATTGGCTTATTTAGTTTACTGTCAGACCCCAGTAAAGTGCACCAGGAGTGCCCAGGGCTTGTAAATACAAATGCTGCTGGTGGTCTTGCAGCACTGGTTGTGCCACCCACAGAAGCGGCCTAGTAAAATGTGTCTAAGGTCTGCCATTGCAGAACCTGCGTGCAGTCTGGTACTGTCATGCTGACTGGGCAAGTGTACCCACTTCCCAGTACCTAAACCTTCCCTTAACTTCATATTAGTCACCCCTATGGTAGGCCCAAGGACAGGGTGCCTTGTAAGCATAAGGTAGGACAAGCCCTGAAGTGTGTGGCATGTCCTAATAGTGAATTGCAGCCATTTTCGTTTTTCACTATTGTAAGGCTACCTGTTCCCATAGGCCAGAATGGGCTGTTAAAATTGTTACATCCTATAATCCTAACAGACCCAGGGAACATGGTAGAAAATCGAGTTTAGTATGCCTGAATTCAGAATAATAAAATACATCTTTTAGCAAAGTTTATTTTAATATTCTGTGTTTGCAAATACCACTTTTAGAAAGTTGGTATTTGCTTGCCTAACCATTTCAGCCCGCCTCTGCTATGATGTGTATCTGCCTGTCTGGTTTGTGTGAGTGATAGGGCTGGGGAAACCCAGAGGGTCAGGGCTAGGTAACCTGGTGGTGAATAGAGAGATTGACATCCAGATGGGTGGGAGGAGTACACCTGGACTCTGAATAGGGCTGTGCTCTGCCACCACAATGCTGGCTCCACCTCCTGTGGAGCGGCTGATGTCTCTGCCCTGCACCCTGAATTGAAAGGCAGAGTCATGTCAACAAAGTGCTCAAGAACTGGTTTGGACTGGGCAAAGGCCCCTCTACCCCAGAGGAACAAAGGAATTAGGGCTATAAGTATTGGGACCCTGCTCCCAAGAAATTAGATCCTGCTTGACAAGAAGAACCTCTGCCTGAGGAGAAGGAACTGGGCCAGCCAAGTGGTCTTGGTCCCAAAGGCTGCAGCGCCGGGAGCCACACCCAAACTCCGGTTCTGTGTGGACTACAGAGGACTCAATTCGGTCACCAGGACTGATGCCCACCCCATCCCCAGAGCTGATGAGCTCATAGATCAGCTAGGGGCTGCCAACTACCTCAGCACGTTTGATTTACCATCTGGGTACTGGCAGATCGCCTTGACTGATGGGGCCAAAGAGAGGTCAGCATTTTCCACCCCTGATGGGCACTACCAGTTCCGGGTTATGCCCTTTGGGATGAAGAATGCACCTGCCACCTTCCAGAGGTTGGTCAACCAGGTGTTGGTTGGGCTTGATTCGTTCAGTGCAGCCTACCTGGATGACATCGCAGTGTTCAGCTCCACATGGAAGGAACACCTGCGCCACCTCTGGGAAGTGTTGATGGGGCTGCGGAGGGCAGGCCTCACGATCAAGGCGAGTAAGTGCCAGATCGGGCAGGGTTCAGTGGTGTACTTGGGGCACCAAGTTGGGAGTGGCCAGGTGGCACCCCTTCAACCCAAGATAGAAACCATCCTAAACTGGGAGTCGCCCAAAACCCAGACAGAGGTGAGAGCCTTCCTAGGTCTCACCGGGTACTACAGGAGGTTTGTCAAGGGGTATGGCAACATTGTTGCCCCCTTGACAGCGCTGACTTCAAGGAAGCAGCCCAGGAATGTGATTTGGACTAACACCTGTCAGAAATCTTTTGAGGCCCTGAAAGCTGCTATGTGCACGGCGCCCGTGCTTTTGGCTCCCAACTTCTCCAAAGAGTTTATCGTCCAGACAGGCGCTTCAGAGCATGGTGTGGGGGCTGTTCTTTCACAGATTAATGAGGAGGGCCTAGATCAACCTGTAGCCTTTATTAGCAGGAGGTTACTACCACGGGAACAGAGATGGAGTGCTATTGAGCGTGAGGCATTTGCTGTGGTCTGGGTGCTGAAGAAGCTGAGACTATACCTGTTTGGGTCTCACTTCCGGGTTCAGACAGACCACAGGCCCCTCAGATGGTTGATGCATATGAGGGGTGAGAATCCAAAGCTGTTGAGGTGGTCCATTTCCCTACAGGGTATGGATTTCACGGTGGAACATCGCCCTGGTACAAATCACGCCAATGCTGACGGTCTGTCCAGATTTTTCCGCCTTAGTGATGAAGAACTCCCTGGGGTAGGGTTGTTCTCCCCACTTTTCAGCTGGAGGGGACACGTGTTAGACCTGGCACCTTGGCGTGAGTCTCCCTTCCACTTTTTGTCGCTGTGCCTCATGTGTTTTTATGGTGTTGGCCGCTCAGAGCACTGTGCCACTGTGTCAGAGCTCACCTTCAGCTTCTCGCTGGTTTCTGTAGTCTTGCACAGGAACAGAAGTCGCTAACTTCCCAACTCCCACTACCAACCATTCAGCTCCAGAAAGAATACTTGGCGCTAACTGATCAGTGAGGGGGAAGGGGGAAAAGTGGATAAAATAACAAACAATAAGAAGAGACCGGTTCTGGACCTTCTGGTTTTCTGTCTGGGATCTTCATCTGCCTTTGATCAGCCTACAGAAGTCTCCTAAGAAAACTAAACACACAACAATTATATGTTTTCCCTGCTCTGCTCTATCCTACTTCTCATTCCTTATTATTTCTTGTGATTAACTACCTACCCAAGATCCTTTAACACCTTGCCTCTCTTCTTGGCCTGACGTAACCTTGTTTCTTGTTAGAATGCGTCTTTTTACATCTGTAAAACATTTACATAAATTATTCACCAATTCTTTTCCTTAGCTCTTATTATATGACTTCTCTACTCTGTAACATACCAGGTGTGGTTTTATTGGCTAATTTCTCTAAAAAACCTCGTCGGTATTCTTTTTCATATAGCGATTGTCTATTTAAGTTGTTTCCTTATGCTCTTAATATTTTATTGTTCGCTTTCTCTCCACAGTAATTCTCTGCACAGATATGAGTCTGGTAAGTTTTCTCCACAAGTCGTATTTCTCACTCTTTCAAACTGTTTTATTTTGATTGTGCCTCCTAAAACTTGCTCACTAAAGTTGTAAATCTTCTCTTACTTTCTTCACAGGTTCCAGTGAATTTTACAATTGCTGTCAACGGTAAGTTTATCTGTTCTCACGATATCGCATTTCTTAACATTTACTAGTCATCATATTTCTTTAATTCCTAAAAACTGTCTCTGTAAGTCACTTAGCTCTTTTCTTTGTCTTTCTTTTCAGGTGCCAAATAATCACTGCTCGGCTCCGACGTGAAGAGGAATGAAGCTCCGACCACAGTTCTGGTATTTTCTTCTGCACGGAATTTCGAATGCTTCTTCTTTCTTAACTAAATATTAATAGCGGTTCAGTGACTAAGATAAGGTCGCTAAGGTTAAGGTTCACAATACTTCGGACTCTAGGGGTTTATTACTTCAAAAACTAGGGGCGCTCTAATTATCGACCTTCTCTGAGGAAACGCGTTAGTGAAGTGCGCAATACTTCAGGTGTGCGCGTGTCACATCAGCCCACTCTAGATCTGCAAATCAACTAGAGCACCAACCCAAGCACATTAGCGGCCATCTTGGAGTTGCGGACATGCCACCAACTCGACCACTGATACCTGGTTTTCGACACTGTGAACCCTGTGGCCCCGCAAGAGTCTATCTGATCGCGAACCCCTTTAGGACTTAAGCTAGGGATCCTGACAGTACCCCCCACCAAGGATGGTCCTCCCACTCTAGGTTTGATTGGGTAGCATTGATAAAAAAGTTTTATTAGTCTAGGAGCATGTACGTCCGAATCTAGTTCCCAAGACCGCTCCTCTGGACCGTAGCCTTTCCAATCAACTAGATAATACAGTTTTCCTCTAACTAGTTTTGAGTCTAGAATCTCTTTAACCTCAAACTCCACTCCTGTGTCTAGCTGAATTGGGTGTGGAATTGATTCTTTTCTCAGATTTGGAACTGCTTTCTTCAATAGAGAAACGTGAAACACTGGATGAATTTTGAATTTGGAGGGCAAAGTCAATTTATAAGTCACTGGGTTAATCTGCTCTGCAATGGGGTAAGGATCAATGAATCGGGGTTGGAATTTTCGGTTCCCTTTTAGTCTTAGATTTTTAGTATTCAACCAGACTTCGTCTCCTATTTCTAAAGGGGGGGAATTCCTTCTTTTCTTGTCTGCGTACATCTTATACTTTTCCTTAGCCAGTTCTAGGTTCTTTGATGCTAATTCATGTGCTGAACTTAAATGAGACACCAAGTCCTTAACAGCTGGGACTGAAAGCTCAACATCTTGTACTGTGGAATTTGGATGTCTCCCATAATTTAAATAGAATGGAGAGTACCCAGTGGACACATTCTTCGCGTTATTGTGAGCAAATTCTGCTGTCCACAAGTAGTCAGGCCATTCCCCATCCTGTTTCAAGGAGAATAATCGTAGATATTGCTCTAATTCCTGGTTCACTCTTTCTGCTTGCCCATCCGTTTCCGGATGGAAACTGGTGGAATACCGAGTCTCTACTCCTAACCCTTTCATAAAAGCTTTCCAGAAATGTGAGACAAATTGAGTCCCCCGGTCCGATATTATGACCTTGGGTATTCCATGCAACCTTACAATCTGTGTACTAAAATGACTTGCTAACTGTTTCGCTGTAGGAATTCCTTTTAAGGCCAAAAAATGTGTCATTTTCGTGTATGCATCTACTGCTATTAGAATTGTGTTTATTCCATGACATGATGGTAAATCTGTAATTAAGTCTAAGGTGATTGTGTGCCAAGGATGGGGAGGAATGGGCAGGGGTTGCAACAGCTCCTGGGGAGCGTGCCGTTCTGATTTCCCCTGAGCGCATATCTCACAGGTTTTCACATATTGTTCTATATTCTTATTCATCTGTGGCCACCAATATTTTCTCTTGATTAAATCTGCCGTCTTGAGCTCTCCCTTGTGCCCAGCTAACAGATGATCATGACATTCCCGCAAGGCTTGCTTCTGCAACGCTGTAGTTGGCAAATACAATGCACCTTCTTTGTAGGGTAATTCATCTCGAACTTCTCTTCCACCCTCGTGTTGAGCCCAATCCAGCATTTCTTCAGGGGTCAAGGCTTGGATCACCTGCTCCTTGAAATTCAGAATATCTGTGGCACATATAATTTTAGTATCTGGTATGATCGCTTGAGCACTGATTGGATTCTTTTCTTCTCCGGTTCCCATTCTGGACAAGGCATCCGCCTTTCCATTTTGCGCACCCGGCCAGTAAGTTATCACAAAATCATAATCAGTAAAATACAGTGACCAACAAAGCTGGCGAGGTGTCAGAGTTCTAGCGGACTTCAGGAATTTTAGATTGCGATGGTCCGTGTAAACTGTTACCACATGGTGAGCTCCCATAAGATAATGCCTCCACTCCTTGAAAGCGTCTTTTATTGCCAACAATTCTTTTTCCGTAATTGTATAGTTAATTTCAGCTGGCGTCAACTTTCTAGATCGATAGGCCACTGGATGTAATTGACCGGTTTCTTTGTTCCTCTGGGAAAGTACTCCACCAACCGCAAAATCGGAGGCATCCGTCTCAACATAAAAGGGCT
Source organism: Triturus cristatus (assembly GCF_964204655.1). Lineage (NCBI taxonomy): Eukaryota > Metazoa > Chordata > Amphibia > Caudata > Salamandridae > Triturus > Triturus cristatus. Next base: position 308,327,449 of record NC_140587.1, on the reverse strand, counting down.
CCATAGGATCGGCATGAAGGAGGATGGGTGCAGTGGTGAACTCACACTTCAATTCCTTAAAGGCTTGCTCTACTTCTTCAGACCATTAGAATCGTGTCCCTTTCTTCAGTAATCGCGTCAAGGGTAGTATTCGTCGAGAAAATTCTCCAATAAATCTCCGATAAAAGTTTGCAAATCCAATAAACGCTTGGACTTCTTTGACACTGGTGGGTCACTTCCATTCAAGAACTGCCTGAATCTTCTGTCTGTCCATATGGATTCCTGTTGGCGAGATCACGAAGCCCAGAAATTCCACCTGCGAAACTCCAAAAGCACATTTTTCCAACTTGACAAATAATCTGTTCTCTCGAAGTTTCTGTAGGACTCCTCGAACTTGTGTCTGATGCTCCTGTGTGTCTACTGAGTAAATCAGTATGTCATCAATATACACAATAGCGCATTGATCAATGAATTCACTAAGTTCATCATTTATAAAATGCTGGAACGCTGCAGGAGCATTACACAACCCGTAGGGCATCACTTGGTATTCAAACAGCCCCAGACGAGTCCTGAAGGCTGCTTTCCACTCATCTCCCTCTCTTACTCGAATAAGGTGATACGCTCCTCTTAGGTCCAACTTCGTAAATATCTGCGCTCCCTTGATTTGGTCCAACAAGACGGAGATAAGAGGAAGAGGATATCTGTTCTTTTTTGTTATTCGATTGATGGCTCTATAGTCGATACACGTCCTCAGCTCAGTCTGCTCTTTCTTAGGCACGAAAAATAGTGGCGAGGACACAGGGGATTGGGAAGGACGTATAAATCCATTAGCCAAATACTTGTCGATATACTCTCTCAGGTGATGATTCTGTTGTTCTGTCAAGGCGTACACCCGACTGCAAGGCAAATTCGCCCCCGGTTCCAGATCTATCTTGCGATCGTAAACACGATGAGGCGGCAATTGCTCGGCTTCCTGTTCGTTGAAAACATCTTCGAAATCTTGATATTCCGGTGGTATAGATTGCGTATTGATTACGCACGCTGAGACTTCTGCCGAACATAAGGCGTGAGCCGGGTTCTGTTTACTCATTTCCTTCAAAGTTCCAAAACAGTTCTCTCTACAATACGCTGAATTCATTTCGATTGTCCTGTCATTCCAATTTATAGAGGGATTATGCTCAGTAAGCCATGGAAGCCCCAAAATGAGTTGAAACTGAGGGGCATCGATTAAATTAAAATGAATAGCTTCTCTATGCCCATCTTCTCGAATCAACTCTACCAATTCAGTGTGACTTATTATTGGCCCTGAGGATAGATTGGTACCATCAATTGCTCTAACTGGTTCACTTTTTGCCTTAGCGATTGCTTGCAACCCAATCTTTGCCGCGAATTTCAGGTCGCAGAAATTGCCCGTGGCTCCTGAGTCCACCATAACCTCTACTCCATTCATTGTTTCTTGACGGAATCGTATTGTCATGGATTGAATCAAATGTGGAGAAGATGACTGCAAGGTATTTGCCAACCGATGTTCCTGGGGAGTTGATTTCTGATTCGCATCCACCTGCACAACTCCTTCTACAGGTGGTGCTCCGAGTTTTCCTTCGGCTTAAATGAACCTTTTGGCTTCTTTGGACAATTCCGCACAAAATGCCCACTAGAACCACAGTACATACATAAGTTGCTGACTCGTCTTTTCTCTTTTTCTTCTTTTGTAAGTGGGCCCCGAATAGTTCCTATTTGCAATGGTTCTTGTCCAGAGGAACTTTCTGAGCCCTTCCAAGCTTCCGTCTTCGCTCTGTCGAAACGTGGAACCGTACCTCTGTACTCTCGCTTTTTCTCTCCTCTCCGCTCCCCTTGCCGGAAATCCAATTCTAAAACCAGGTCTATAAGGGCGGAAATTTCAGTTGGACGGTTCGGTATCTGAGCCAAACCGTCTTTTAGTTCATCGCGCAGGCCTCGATAGAAAATTGCTGTCCTCTTATTTTCTGGCCAATCAGTTTCCATTATAAGTTTATTGAACTGGGCCAGGTAAGCCACTAAGTCTCTATTTCCCTGCTTCAGCTCCAACAGTTCATTATCCACTGCTTGAGAGATCCGTCTTCGGTCAAAGATTCTCAGAAATTCTTTCTTGAACTCGTCATAATTCTGCAACAATGGATCATCTCGTGAGACTATTGGCATAGACCATGCCGCCGCATCTCCGCTTAAGTATGACAAAATAAAGGCTACCTTAGATTGCGCATCAGGGAAGATAGAAGGACGACACATGAAATGAAGTGAGCATTGCGTGATAAACAGCTGCGCTTTTTGTGGGTCCTCACTAAATCTCTCGGGCGCTGCCAAAGGTATTACTGGTGACAAGGAATGTATAACTTGTGTTGTTAGCTTATTTCTGTCTTCCATAGATGTAGTTGGACCCTCCCTTCCAGCCGAGTACGGTTGCCTTATTCTCTGTGCTAGTTCTGCCGTTTCTTTCCTTGAATTCATGACCTCCTGCCTTAGACTCTGATTCTCTTCTTTAACTGCTACCAGTTCCTTTTGTATTGTCTCTAGGACCGACCCTAAGGTCTGCAAATGTATTCCCTCAACCATTTTTCTGTTCGGGTGAAAGATTTAGGACGTGGGCACTTCACTCTGTCAGAGCTCACCTTCAGCTTCTCGCTGGTTTCTGTGGTCTTGCACAGGAACAGAAGTCGCTAACTTCCCAACTCCCACTACCAACCATTCAGCTCCAGAAAGAATATTTGGCGCTAACTGATCAGTGAGGGGGAAGGGGGAAAAGTGGATAAAATAACAAACAATAAGAAGAGACAGGTTCTGGACCTTCTGGTTTTCTGTCTGGGACCTTCTTCTGCCTTTGATCAGCCTACCGAAGTCTCCTAAGAAAACTAAACACACACCAATTATATGTTTTCCCTGCTCTGCTCTATCCTACTTCTCATTCCTTATTATTTCTTGTGATTAACTACCTACCCAAGATCCTTTAACACCTTGCCTCTCTTCTTGGCCTGACGTAACCTTGTTTCTTGTTAGAATGCGTCTTTTTACATCTGTAAAACATTTACATAAATTATTCACCAATTCTTTTCCTTAGCTCTTATTATATGACTTCTCTACTCTGTAACATACCAGGTGTGGTTTTATTGGCTAATTTCTCTAAAACCTCGTCGGTATTCTTTTTCATATAGCGATTGTCTATTTAAGTTGTTTCCTTATGCTCTTAATATTTTATTGTTCGCTTTCTCTCCACAGTAATTCTCTGCACAGATATGAGTCTGGTAAGTTTTCTCCACAAGTCGTATTTCTCACTCTTTCAAACAGTTTTCTTTTTGATTGTGCATCTTAAAACTTGCTCACTAAAGTTGTAAATCTTCTCTTACTTTCTTCACAGATTCCAGTGAATTTTACAATTGCTGTCAACGGTAAGTTTATCTGTTCTCACAATATCGCATTTCTTAACATTTACTAGTCATCATATTTCTTTAATTCCTAAAAACTCTCTCTGTAAGTCACTTAGCTCTTTTCTTTGTCTTTCTTTTTAGGTGCCAAATAATCACTGCTCGGCTCCGACGTGAAGAGGAATGAAGCTCCGAACACAGTTCTGGTATTTTCTTCTGCACGGAATTTCGAATGCTTCTTCTTTTTTAACTAAATATTAATAGCGGTTCTGTGACTAAGATAAGGTCGCTAAGGTTAAGGTTCACAATACTTCGGACTCTAGGGGTTTATTACTTCAAAAACTAGGGGCGCTCTAATTATCGACCTTCTCTGAGGAAACGCGTTAGTGAAGTGCGCAATACTTCAGGTGTGCGCGTGTCACATCAGCCCACTCTAGATCTGCAAATCAACTAGACCACCGACCCAAGCACCTTAGCGGCCATCTTGGAGTTGCGGACATGCCACCAACTCGACCACTGATGCCTGGTTTTCGACCCTGTGAACCCTGTGGCCCCGCAAGTGTCTATCTGATCGCGAACCCCTTTAGGACTTAAGCTAGGGATCCTGACACACTGCCAACCAGTACCACTGTGCAAGTGCTCCCTATTTAAAATGTATATGTTGGTTGGATTCCATGATTGGCTTATTTGGTTTACTGTCAGACCCCAGTAAAGTGCACCAGGAGTGCCCAGGGCTTGTAAATACAAATGCTGCTGGTGGGCTTGCAGCACTGGTTGTGTACCCACAGAAGCGGCCTAGTAAAATGTGTCTAAGGTCTGCCATTGAAGAACCTGCGTGCAGTCTGGTACTGTCATGCTGACAGGGCAAGTGTACCCACTTCCCAGTCCCTAAACCTTCCCTTAACTTCATATTAGTCACCCCTATGGTAGGCCCAAGGGCAGGGTGCATTGTAAGCATAAGGTAGGATAAGCCCTGATGTGTGTGGCATGTCCTAATAGTGAATTACAGCCATTTTCGTTTTTCACTATTGTAAGGCTACCTGTTCCCATAGGCCAGAATGGGCTGTTAGAATTGTTACATCCTATGATCCTAACAGACCCAGGGAACATGGTAGAAAATCGAGTTTAGTATGCCTGAACTCAGAATAATAAAATATATCTTTTAGCAAAGTTTATTTTAATATTCTGTGTTTGCAAATACCACTTTTAGAAAGTTGGTATTTGCTTGCCTAACCATTTCAGCCCGCCTCTGCTATGATGTGTATCTACCTGTCTGGTTTGTGTGAGTGACAGGGCTGGGGAAACCCAGAGGGGCACGGCTTGGTAGCCTGGTGGTGAATAGAGAGATTGACATCCAGATGGGTGGGAGGAGTGCACCTGGACTCTGAATAGGGCTGTGCTCTGCCACCACAATGCTGGCTCCACCGCCTGTGGAGCGGCTGATGTCTCTGCCCTGCACCCTGAATAGAAAGGCAGAGTCATGTCAACAAAGTGCTCAAGAACTGGTTTGGACTGGGCAAAGGCCCCTCTACCCCAGAGGAACAAAGGAATTAGGGGTATAAGCATTGGGACCCTGCTCCCAAGAAATTAGATCCTGCTTGACAAGAAGAACCTCTGCCTGAGGAGAAGGAACTGGGAAAGCTGTAAGGAGGAGTACTGTCCCTGACCTGGAGGATTGGCCTGCAGTGGTTGCCTTGCTGCTGAAAGGAGAGGAGAAAGACTGCAAAGACTTTATTTCAACTTGTGCTTGAAAGATCTCCAAGAGCTTGTGCTGAGCTTGCCCCCTGAACGAAGTCTCAGGACCAGTGGACTTCACCCCCCAGCTCCCCCGAGTTCTTTGGAAGTGCCTGCTGCTGTTGTTGGGCCTTCTGAGGGACTGCGTGTCGCAAGGAGCTGGGAACGCGACGCAAGGAGGAGAAGCGTGCCGCCGTCGGAGCTGTTGCCGTCGCATCTCGCAGAGAGTGTCGCCGCTGCAGCATCGCATCGAGAGGAAGCGTCTCGCATCAGTCCGGCAGTGTCTCGCAACGCCGAAGAAGCGTGTTGCCATCGCAGCCATCGTAGCTGGACGCATTGCACCGCATCAAGAGAAGAGTCTCGCATCGAGGAAGAAGCGTGTCGCCATCGCAGCCGTCGTAGTTGTCGCATTGCACCACATCAAGAAAAGCGCCTCGCATCCACGGAGAAGCGTGCCGCCGTCGGAGCCGCTGTTGTCGCAACACGTAAGGGGGTTTCTCCGCTGTAGCATCGCATCAAGCGGAAGCGTTTCGCAAACGACGGAGAAGAGTGCCACTGCCAATGCCGCTGCCAAGGCCGCTGTCGTCGCATCTCGTCAAGGGTGACGCCGCTGTAGCTGACGCATTGAGTCGAGTCTTCTCGCAACATCAGACAAGCGTAACGCATCTGGAAGATCCCATCTTTATTTCTTTTGCACCAAGAACTTCATCGCATCACATTGTTGCAACACTTTCGTTGCCCTGCGTGTCGCATCTAAGGTACATTGACTTAAAGTGTCGCATTTAAGAACTTAAGAGAACTAAGCAACCTTCTACCATCTGAATAACAGTATTGTGTATTTTTGTTGTTTAATGGTCTTGTGGTAACTCTACATAAAGAATCCTTATTTTTAATATAAATACCTGTGTGGTGTCCATTTGTAGTGTTGTCACTTGGTTACTGTATGTGTTCACAAATGCTTAACCTATAACGCTCTGAGATAAGCCTTGTCTGCTCGCGCCAAGCTACCTAGAGGGTGAGCAGGGGTTGTTTTAGGAGTGTAACCCCTTACCCTGACTAGAGGAAAGGTTCCCTGCTTGTCACAAGTACCTACCTGTGCCAACCAGGGAACCCGGATTCTAACACGTAGGTGCTACCATGGACTCACTGTACTCAGAAAATTAACCTTGTTGGGTTTTTGGCATAGTTAATATTTTTGCCCTTGGAGTAACCCTAATTTCTATCCACAGGTGAGCAAAACGGGCACAGTTCGCCTATTTAGAAAAGTGTCCAGTTATTTCACCCACCCCAATTTCTACCACAAATTATTACCACACTTTTTAGTTTCTCTTTAATCATCAAAGTTGGATTGTTTCATTCATTCTTTCTGCCCACAACGACATCAGGTAACATCTTGTGCCCTATAACAGCTGACATTTGTGAAGATTTAAAATGTATCTTTGATGATAAAACAGATGCTGTAAATGTCCATACGTGTTTATTTTTAAAGACAAGTCATTCCCTCCAACCAATTTGGAAGAGTATTGTGATGTTACAGTTATGCTTTTCTGTGATATCATAAAGTGAAGGGAGCTCACACGTATGTGGGCAACAATAATTTTCTTTCCAGCTATGGGTACATTTCTATACTTTTATTGCACTGGAGAATCAGTAGAAGTTGGCAAATGTTTCCCCTAATCATCAACACCTGCCATTCCCTTCTTCATGGTGGTTCAGGTTAAAATAACACATGGCAATTTAGCCTGTTAATTATGCTCTACAGTTTAAAATAAACTATTCACTCATGGAGTGTGACTTACTTTGCAATTTTTCAAACTAATGCAGGTATATTTACTCAAGAAATAGAATTTGGTGACTTATAACCACGTCTGTATGTCACTATTCACAGATGTGTTAGTCCAGGCCCCAGTGTAAATTCTTTCTAATTTCAATATTCCAGGTAGGGGTATTTAAGGTTTCCCAACATCACCTGATTTCTGCTAGGTGAAGTCAGTGGGGAGGGAGGGATCCCACACTGTAGGGAATTAACCCTCTGTTTTCCCTTCTATCTCTTAGGGCTGCCTTTAAGTACAGTGGTTTATACTTTATTTAACCTTGAAAGCCCTAAAAGCAATACAACTTTCACATAAATACTATATGTAAAAAATACATCAACAATTAGAGCCAGTCATGCACAATAAATATACAACTATACAGTTTAAAACCTAAAAAATACATGTATATAAAATAGATCCAAATAAAATGACAATTATTATGTTATTATGTTAAAAGTGCCTAGCACCAGAGTTTAAAAACAGAGCCGAAAAGGCATACCCGACAATGTTTTCATCCTTTTAGCAGTTATTCTGTACTGTAGAACTATAACAAGCATATCTCCTCATATCATATACAGTTAAGAGTTACCTAAGGGGAGCTCTTTCGATTTGATTTTCTAAGCCCACTGTCAAAATTGAGCCACAGCAAAAACTATTGTTTTCCTTGGATCAATTTTCAAAAGTCTCAGAGCCTCCCAGTAATGCCTCATGCCCACAAAATTGCACACTGCAATGATCTATTTCTTGCGATGTAACGAATGGCCTTCTGCTTCTTTTACTTGCGAGCAATATTGGCAAGGTGTCGAAGAGCCACCTGACTTATCCCATTTGGATGAAAACGATCTTAAGGGTAAGGCACCCAGTTGTTTTGCTTGCAAGGGAACACTTCTGCCCATATATGGTTCAAAATTAGGCAAGCATTTATGGTTCAGAAACATCCCAGTTAAAGTGCCATCATCACAGTTATGCCATATCCGTAGAATAACATTTTCCCAGTATGCTTTTTTCAGTTTCTGGGTAGGACCTTTAACAGTTGCTGCTGGGGAGTTCCATAATTCCCCCATCTTAACCATTTCACATTGCTTCTTTACATATTTTACCAGTGGGGTGCGAACTTGCCAGTCACATTCAATTAGTACTACCAGTGATTCCCTATAAGGAGTCAGCTCCGGAGTTGACCAAAGCTGCACCCAATAGGGGGACCGGGATGTGGCGGAAGCCCATCATTACTGTGTCTCTGGTGGCTAGAGTTAGATAGGATTCTACCCGATTTATGTAAAGGGAGACTAAAAACGGGGCTAAAATGCAGCCCTGCCTAACCCCCCTTGTGATGTTAAAACTGCCTGAACACTCACCACTCCTGCCCAAACAGACCTGGGCCTTTGCATCTGCATAGAGTTGCCTTATAAAACTAATGATCCCTGACTCAATCTCCATCTCCTCCATGAATTTCATTGTCCACAGCCTTGAGTGAGAGACACAATCAAAGGCTGTGGAAAGAGCCATGAAGGAGAAATACAGTGTCCCCATCTTCACCACTGTATATTTCCCGATAATAGTTATTAGAACATTGGAACGTTGGAAGCTCCATTGAAAACAATGGAGTGCTCCGGGTTTATAATGGCTGGTATAAGCCCGGGACTCCAACATTCCAATGTGTCTTTGTTCACAGCTCTGGCTGTGAACAAAGGCTTCAGGGAGCCTGAGGGGATTTGAATCCCCTCACGCTCCCTGAAGGCTTTGTTTTAGTTGTTAGAACATTCTGCCCTCTAGTAGCAGAATGTTCTAATACCCTTATAGCCCTTCATAGCAGGGCTATACCAGCTATTAAAGTCCCACTGCTTTTTTAAAGGCCCGAGCCGAAAAGCGGGCCTTTAATAGCCGGTATAGCCCGCTACAGTGGGCTATAAGGCTATATTAGAACATTGGAATGTTGGGTGCTCCATTGAAAACAATGGAGTGCTCCGGGCTTATAAAGGTTGGTATAAGCCCGGAGCACCAACATTCCAATGTATCTTTGTTCACAGCTCTGGCTGTGAACAAAGACTTCAGGGAGCCTGAGGGGATTTCAATCCCCTTGCGCTGCCTGAAGGCTTTGTTTTGTTAGAACATTCTGCCCTCTAGTGGCAGAATGTTCTAATAGCCTTATAGCCCTTCGTAGCAGGGCTATACCGGCTCTTAAAGTCCCTCTGCTTTGTTAAAGTCCCTCGCCTTCGGCTCGGGCCTTTAACGCTGCAGCGGGCCTTTAACAGCCGGTATAGCCCGCTACGGCGGGCTATAAGGCTATATTAAACACTGGTGGACAGTACTAAAGCCTTTTTTTAAAATGTATTGTGTATCTGCCAATGTGTTGTTTACTACTACCAATTGTTTCAATCTATTAAGTAGAATATGCCCCATGACCTTAGCAGTAGTGTCCAGTAGCGATATTGGGCGATAGTTTTGTGGTAAAGACTTATCCCCCTTCTTGTAATTGAAGTTTTTCAGAAACTAGGTGGTCCTATGGCAATAGAGGCATTATAGACATTTGTAAGCAGGAGAGCCCAGAGATCAGGCTGCTCTTTGTAGAGGTCCAGGGGATTACAGTCAGTGCCGGGGCCCTTCCCTTTGTTGCTCTCCTCCAGTACTCTTTCCACTTCATACAGCTGACGAATTGAAGAGGGTAGTGCAGTGTGATACTATTTTGCGGTTCTACATTTTGTATACTATGTGGTGCAGCGTAATTGGCTCCTTTTGACGGTCGGGCTTCATATATGGTCGAAAAATATTTTACCCAAGCTTCTTCCGCTATGTGAACCTCCACAGATGGCTCATTCGGTCCCTTAAAATAACTGTTATTAATTACCCTCCAGAATAATTTGCTATCCTTTAGGGCATTAGCCTGTGTCAGATCCTCGCAGGCTGCTTCTCTATTATGTTTAGTCCTGTTTGCCAAGGTCTGTTTAAAGTGTGCATGGGCCACTCTAACGGCATGCACATCCTTTGGATTATGTTTTAGTGCTTGCTGAAGGTCTTTTCTTGAGCTGTACACTTTGAATCAAACACATCTCCCTCGTGAGCTCTAGTTGGGGATTTGCTATGGGTCAGAGCTTGTTTCACACAGCGAGTGATAGCAGAACATGAATTAATAATATTTTGAGGGTCGGCCTGCGGGTCGAGGCACTGCGTAATCTCTGGCATAGTCTGCAGAATGACAAATGGTAGAAAAGTAGGGAGGTCTACTTTCTCCCATTTCATAGTAAACCCATTTCTTTTCAAAATAATTGGGTCAAAGACTGTCTTGGTTCTGTCCATCAACCTCATGGGTAAGAGCATTCTGAACCCTAGCATAGCGTGGTCACTATACCCTAAGAAACTAACCTATCTATGGTGGACTCGTAATCGTTCCTGGATAAAATAGGTACAATGGTATTACTCACGTTAATCTCCCCATTTTGTATTCTCATACTTAGTTTTATCATTAGAGTGTTCAGGACTATGCCATATGTGTCATGAGCAAAATGTGTGAGGGCTTCTCCATTTATAACTGTGATAACACAGACTGATTTACGTGAATGTGGGCAGTGATGAATGTTAAAATCTCCAACCCATATCAGGCTTACTGGGTTTTGATGGGGTCAACGATTTTCTGGATAGCAAGATCCAGGTCCATTACAACTTGGCTTTTTGTATTATCAAAACAGTTGGTATAAAAAGTCATTAATAATACTAACCCACAGTACATAATAAAAGATGAAAATATGGAGATTCATTAACAAATTTCAGAACTTTCGATGGGGTGGTGCTTTCTATATTAGTTGCAAGTCCCCCATTTGCCCTCCCCCTCACAGAGGGTATTGCTGGTGTAAAAAAACCTAGGTAGCCGTCAATATGATGGTCTGAGAGTTCCCATGTTTTTTGCAGGCAGAAGATGTGAACATCTGTTAGCAGACTCTGCCAGACTGGAAGCTCAATCTTACTTTTGAGCCCTGCAATGTTCCAGGATCTGAGCCCCACCCCATGTTTTGTTGCTACAGACGCCCTCTTATGCAGATCTATGTGGTCTTTCACTTCTGTGCACACAGCAGCCTTTCTTTACGTGAAATCAGGATTGATAGTTAAAATTTCGCCCCCATCTATTAGAGAAATAGCGGGGTTTCCTCAGCTTGTAAATAGAGTCAATCCTACTCACTTAATTTGGAGAGGTACTCAAATCTGTTACCCACCCTCCAAGACTCCTTCAAGGTTCTGTGGGCCTCTTCCTGCGTTCTCCCTTGCGAGCCCCTACTGCCTTCCTCAAGTGACCATAACGCTGCCGACCAATGCCAAACTATACAGGTCTATAGGAAAAACCCATTGGGACCACAGTGATTTTATTGGACTCCAGGGCTGTCATACTGCATGCATAGAGGACCCTCACAGCTGTTATAGGGGAGCAAATATGTACAATCACACAATCCCCTGCAATTCCCACCCAGCTCGCTCGCCTGACCAATATCAATTCATCGTAGATCTCACTGACCACCTTTCTTCCAATCGTTCCCCCAATCCAGTGCACACATTTGTTTTTGAATGCCCGCCAAGATTCCCCATCATCTTTCTGGATTGAGGGAACCCCAACAAGGACTACCACGTATGGGGTACAGTCTGGTGGCAGGTCTATTGTTCTTACAGGGGGCAACCTAAGTCCATGGGTTTGACATTGATGTTGATTCAAAGGAGGTGGGGTCCTAATCATTCCATTTGTGTTTCTGGTCAATGCAGGTGCCTCGGTATTACCGCTAGGTCTAGGGATTTCCCTCTCTGAATCCATGTCCTGTGTGTTCCTCCTGTTAATGTATGCTGGATGTATTTGTGCCCTCAAATTATAGGGACAGTTCTTTGGGCCATAAACGTTTCACTATAAAACAAGGTTTTGAAATAGTCCACAATCAACTATATTATAATCATGCGTGGAAATACTGTTTTGGTTTCAGCCCTAAGTGCCTAACCAGTGAAGGAAATGCCAGTCCTTGAATTTATCAATAAGTCCTTAGAAAGCCATAATTTCCGGTCAGTAAAAGTGGGCAATTTAAAATCAATAGTATCTAAGATCAGTTGATCCATATATACAGTATCATGATAAAACTATCATTGGTCTCAGTGCAAAGTGCATGGTGGGGAGAGAGAGTGCTATTCATTACAATGTTACAATCTAGACCCCAACCTGCTCGTGTATGTAAGATGATTAAAAACAGTATAAAACAATATAGAATATTTACAATAAAAAGTAAAATCCTTCATAGTGCAAATTTCAAACAAGGAAATGCATTGTTCACTGCAACATCACAGCTTTATCCCCTTCTTTCTTCGTATAAACCCTACTGTAAGCAGGTGTTAGAAATGGGGGTCTCTAGTTGGCAAGGGTTTGCACCTTTGTCCAAATAGGGACCCTTCTTCCTAGTCAAGATAAGGGAGTTACACTCAAAAAATAACCCCTGCTCACCCCCATGGTAGCTTGGCACGAGCAGTCAGGCTTGTTCTAGAGGCAGTGTGTAAAGCATTGCAGATAACCAACAGTAATACAGTGTAGGCACTACAAAAGGACACCACACCAGACCAAAAACGATAAAATACCCACAATACAGTACTTAAAAATCCTTAGTTATCAAAATAACCTTGAAAAACAGTTCCTTGAAGTCGATATCTCTGTCCGGGGCTATCACGGCGTCTGGTTCTGGCTGACCGCAGTGTCACAGGCCAGCTATGGTGTCTGGAAGACCTTTTAGAAATGTAGGTCGTCGGCGACCTCTCGTTGAGCTTCCCAAAGCACGGCGTCCACAGGCGTAGGTTCCGGAGGTCAGTGCAGGAGTCATCGGGGCCCTTGAAGTCACACGCGTTGCAGATCGAACTCCTCTTTGTTGAAGTCAGGAGTGCTGGCGTCGGCAGGCGTCAGGTGCTGCAGTGTGAAGTGCAGTGGTGTTGTGCCCTCAGGTCGCGGTGTGAGCAGTGGCTTGGTGGTGGCGTCAGATGGCGTCGTCGGTGAGACCAGTGTCGCAGTGCGAAGTGGATGCGGTGCTCGTCACGGTGCTGGCAGGTCACGGTGCAAGCAGTGGCGGCATTGTTGCGGAAGCGCTGTCGTCGGCTGACAAACTGGAGTCGATGGCACCGGTGTCGGTAGGCCAAGGCTGCGGTGAGTCATGTAACTTTACGAGCAGTGCCCTCGAACCACGGTGCAAGCAGCGGCGTCAAATCCGGCGTGGAGCGTCCTCGCCGGGGAAACCAAGGTGTCGTCGTGAAGCGAGCCGGTGCGGAGTGCGATGCCCACAGGTCATGGTGCGAGCAGCGGCTCGGTGGCGGTGTCGGCAGGCGACGTCGGTGAGACCAGGATCGCAGTGCAGCGTTGCGGCGTTGCGGCGGTGCCCTCTGTGGTGCCTTCAGGACACAGAGTCCGCAGCGGCGTCGTAGATGACGTCGGGTTGCTTTTTCTTCTGATGCAGCACAAAACACACAGTTCCGAGTGCTGAGGGCAGAAGAGCTTGAAGTCTTTGCTGTTTTTGAGACTTCTTGAACAGGGGGAAAGCTCTACCTCAAGCCCTTGGAGAAACTCACAAAAGTAGATTGCATAAATTTCAGTCCAGTCCTTTTACTGCTCAAGACAGAAGCAGCCACTGCAGGCCAACACAGCAAAGTACACAGCAAAGTGGTAATTCCTCCTCACAGCTTCTCCAGCTCTTCTTCTTGGCGGTCTTCTTAGTCCAAAAGAGTTCTAAAGTTCTGGGGTTTGGGCCCCAATATTTATACCACCAAATCCTTTGTTCTCAGAAGGTAGAGAGTGTCTGTACAAGCCCAAACCCGTTCTGTCCTCCCTGGTGCAGCTTCCTGGCAGGAGGTGGAGACAGCATTGTTGAAAGCAGACCTGGCCCAGGTAGCTGAAAGGAAAACACCTCCCCTTACTCTCTATTCTATGAACGCTCAGGCAAGTGAAAGGAAATGACGATTCTCCAATTATCATACAGAGAGAATCTTGATTTCATTAAAGACAACGGAGGCTGACATTATGCAATAACTTTTATTGCGCCGCTCAAGATGCAGCCCTTTAAAGTGTAACAAAATACATCATAGTAAGAACATTCCAAACAAGGCAACAGAGTCCCATGGTAACCGCAAGACTTCCTCTTAGAGCTGCGAAGAAAAGGTAACTGTAGCTTCAAATCCTTCCACGAAGAACAAATGATTATAATGAAGCAGTATCTGAAAGAAAAAAAGGGAAACAGGGTAGTACTGACCATAAAAGGTGGCAAAATTCACATTTTGAAAGGTACATTTTCATCAAGAGAAATAAATAATCTCAAATACAAAATTAATAAAGCAACCACCTGGGAGTGGTGGGAGGGATAATGTCAGCCTCCGTTGTCTTTAATGAAATCAAGATTCTCTCTGTATGATAATTGGAGAATCGTCATTTCATTACAAGACCGGAGGCTACATTATGCAAGTTCAAAGCTCCTCAATGCAACATTGCTTACATGTTCAACAGGTTTAAGACAAAATTTAACAAAAGTTGAAGCGTTAGACCAATCAGCTGCCTTAAGAATATCTGAAAGTGATCCACCACCCCACAAAACCTTACTTGCCATAGCGGCACGTGAGGAATGTGCACCGAATTTGGACAAATCTATTCCTGCTTCAAACATGACAGATCTAACCCATCTAGCAATAGTTGCAGAAGAAATGGCTTTGAAAGGTTTAACATAGGAAATCAATAATTGCATTTCACTGAGAGGTCTAAAGGCACTCATCATTTGCTCATAAACTTTCATGCAACTAACCACACATAGTTTAGGAGAATCAGGAAAAAGGGGGTAAAAAATGTTCTCTGACATGGTTTTAGTCCTTTTACAAATTTCAAAAACTACTCCATCAGGGGAATAAAATCTATTACATATTTCTAGTGCTTTAACATCGGATACTCTTCTAAAAGAAATAAGACAAAGTAAGGTAGCTAGTTTAGAGGATATTTGCTTTCTTGTAAGAAAAGAGTTGTCCGGCCAGGATAAAAAAAGGTCAAAAACCAGATTAACATTCCATAATGAATCATATTTGGGTTTAGGAGGACGCTTGATTTTAATACCTTTCATAACTCTTCGGATTAAAGGATCGGTACCGATAGAGAAATCGTTTAACAAGCAATGTCCTGCTGAAATAGCAGATCTATAACAATTAACGGTTCTATAGCAAAGGCCTGAATTAAAAAGATCCGCTAAAAAATTTGCTACTTCAACTACAGGTGCTTCCACGGGATCCATACTCCGTTCCATGCACCAACTACACCATCTTTTCCAAGCACTGGTGTATCTTTTTCTGGTTCCGGGGGCCCATGATTCATCCAAAAGGCTCTTAGCCTCTCCTGAAAGACCTGAGTATCTTGAAGATTCCCTGAAATCTTCCAGACAAGAAGGTTCATGTTTCCTTCTAAAAGAAGAGGGTGTAATTCTCCTTCCAGTCCCTGTAAAAGATCTAAATTCCCTAGGATAAGACGAGGAACTTCCATGGCCAATTCCATCACGCCTGGGAACCAAATTTGTGAATTCCAAAAAGGAGTGATCAGAACAATTCGGCAATGATCTGAACGAACCTTCAGAAGAGTCCTCTGGATTAGAGCAAAAGGGGGGAAGGCATAACAATTGAGATTGTTCCAAGTTTGGAGAAGTGCGTCCACCGCTAGAGTGAGAGGGTCTGGTCTCCAGCTGAAAAATTGGTCTAACTGGGACGTCAGTCTGTTGGCAAAAAGGTCTATTTCGAAGGGGCCCCATAGATTTTGAATCCTCTGGAAGACTAAAGGATTCAGTTTCCAATCGCTTGAGTCCCTCAGGAATCTTGAATTCCAGTCTGCCCTTGTATTCAGATGACCCGGAATGAATTCTGCTCTCAGAATTATCTTTTGACTCCAGCAGAAATAAAAAATCTTTTGAGCAAGATCCGCCAGGGACATAGATCTCGCACCCCCCAGACGATTGATATAAGAAACGGCAGTAAAATTGTCTATATTTATCAAGACTACGCTGTTCCTTAGAATAGATTTGAAACTCATAAGGGCATTCAGACTTGCCATCATCTCTAAGTAATTTATATGCAAGTTGGTCTCTTCCCGGGACCATTTCCCACCTGTTTCTAGGGTACCTAACCTGGCACCCCAACCTGAACTGCTCGCGTCGGACTCTAAAATGTGATCCGGCGAATTCCCAAAAATAGCTTTCCCGTTCCAGCTCTCTAGGTTGTTCCTCCACCAAAGGAGGTCGGTCTTGGCTTCTGTGGATAAGGGAATATGATCTGAGTACCAAAGACCATTCCTGAGACCCGAAGATTTCAACCTCTGAAGGGCCCTGTAATGAAGCGGTCCTGGAGAGATCGCTTGAATGGATGAGGAAAGAAGACCTATTACCCTCGCTAACTCTCTTAAGCTCACCAAGTCTTTTGAAAGAACATAGGAAACTTCCTTCTTTATTTTTGATAATTTCTTTAAAGGAAGCTGTAAGAGAGCCGAGGATGTGTTTACTTGAAAACCCAAAAACTCCAGATTCTGAGAGGGAGTCATGACTGATTTCTCCATATTGATGATAAAACCTAATTTCTCCAAAAGATCCACTGTCCATTTCATATGGGTTAATAATTCCTCTTGGTTCTGAGACATCAAAAGGATGTCGTCCAGATAAATAATCAAACGGACCCCTCTCTTTCTTAAGGAGGCTACGACCGGTCTCAAGATCTTGGTGAAACACCAAGGAGCTGAAGAAAGGCCGAAAGGAAGGCAACGAAATTGATATGTCACTCCTTTCCACATAAATCTTAAGTATCTCTGCGAGTCCGAATCCATGGGGACTGTAAAATATGCGTCTTTCAGATCTAGTTTGATGAGCCAATCTTTTACTTGGAGGATGTCTCTTAAAAGGTGAATCCCCTCCATTTTGAAGTGCCTGTAAACGAGAAAAGAGTTCAGGAGTTTTAAATTTATTACCGGGCGCCAACCATTGTCTTTTTTCTTCACAAGAAAGATAGTGCTCACAAAACCGGGAGCAGTGTTTGAAACTCTGAAGATTGCCCCTTTGTCTAGCATTTGGCGTATTTCTAGCTCTACGAGGGCGGATTGATCTTGATCTAGAGTAAGTTCCCTTGGAATCTTCCTCTGATGAGGAATTGAAGTGAATTCTATTTTGAATCCTTTTACAGTTTCTAGAACCCATGGGTCGTTTGTAATTGATAACCAATTCTGGCTGAAAATAGCAAGTCTTCCCCCTACCTTTGGGGGGAAAGAAACAGAAGGAGGAGTAGAAATTACCTTGATTTCCTTGACCTTGGAATCTTCCGCGACTGTTTGAACCTCGGCGGAAGTTGCGACCTCTTTGGGGAAAGAAAGAGTTGTTCCCTCTGAAGGACCTTCCATAGCCACGTGTGTTTTGGTAAAAGTAGGACCTGTTGTAACCACGGCTGGGAGCCGGTCCTCCCCTGTCAGCCCTTCCAAAAAATCTTCCCCCGAACATGCGCCTCATGTTGCTCTGTGCTTTATTAAAAGCCGAGAAGGTAGACACGTACTTCCCAAGAACCTTGATGAAGGACTCCCCAAAGAGGAGGCCATTGGGGTCTCCCTCAACATCCTTATTAGCCAGATCGCCTAGTTTCGCGTTCATCCGCATCAAGATGCCTCTTCTTCTTTCAGATGTAAGGCTAGCATTAGCATTGCCAAGGAGGCAAACAGCGCGTTGACTCCATCCTCTTAAGAGTTCTATGTCGACTGGGGTACCTTTCAAGGCGGACTCCTCCGCTAAGTCCATAATTCT
Organism: Triturus cristatus; assembly: GCF_964204655.1. Taxonomy (NCBI): domain Eukaryota; kingdom Metazoa; phylum Chordata; class Amphibia; order Caudata; family Salamandridae; genus Triturus; species Triturus cristatus. The sequence goes on along the minus strand of NC_140587.1, from coordinate 308,309,728 downwards.
GGCGAGAGGGCCCAATGTGTCCAAAAGCTTGTCTTGATACTGTTTCAGACAGCGTTCAAGGCCCTTACGAGGGTCTCTTCCAGTTTTGAAGAGGAAGGTTAGTAATTCTGGGTCCAAATTAGGGGTCATGCCCGCCTTGTTATCTAAAAAGGGTCTAGGGCATTCCGACCTCAACAGATTACGTGAGTCTCTTTCAAGTGGCTTCCTTATCCAGAATTTAATGAAATTAGCCACGTGGTCAAGAGGCCACCAGTCCGAGCCTCTCGGGTGAGAAATTTCTGACGGATTAAACATCTCAATCCCAGCAGGATCCTTAAAGGAGCCTGAGGTTGTGGGTTGATTAGAATCCTCATCAAGGAGGTCGTCCATCTTCTCTGATGGGTCAAAGACTTATTCATCAGCCTCGTCGATATCGTCATTTTGTGAAAAATAATCATCATCGTCAAAAGGGATGACATCTTTTGTGCCATGAAAGACACCATGTCTACTTGTGCCGCGAGGGACACCTGAACCTTTTGCGCCAAGAAGGCTGCTCATTCTACTTGTGCCGCTCGGGACACCCTGATCTTTTGTAGCGCAAGGGCTACCAATAACTATTATGTGATCGCTTGAAACGCGAACTTTCTCTTTATTTTGAAGGTGCTTTGTCTTTTTCAACACCTTACCGTCCTTTCTAGGAGGGGGTTCCTCATCACTTGAAGAAAGAGAGTCATCCTCAGGGATATTCCTCTTTCTCTTAGTCAGTGCCGCTTCAACTGCTTCCTTAAGAGATGACTTAAACTGTTTATCGAAGAGACTCATTAAAGAGTTCTCAGTAAGGTTTTGTATATTGTTAGACAATTCAATGTCATTGGTCTCGGTCATTCTCCCCTTTAATTGGTTAATAGAAGCTATTAGACAAAATATTAGCTTCTTTTTTAAAGAATAAATAAATAAGTAAGCTCGAGACGAGCTACGCTTTCACCGAAATACTTTAAAAGGTATAAACTCCAAATATAGACAAGCTATACTTTCCCCGTAGTATTTAGTCAAGTAAAAAATTCCAAATATCTTAAGTTTCCCTTAAAAAAGGACTTTGTCGAGAGAAAAAGGCTCCTGTTGTTAGCTTCGCGCTGTGGGTTGTCATAGAAACCCAAAGCGCGAGCACAAACGAGCCTTTCTTCCTTCAACCTAAATTTATGCCTGGTGGGTCACGATACGCGTGAGGGATGTGACCGCTCATTTTGGTGAGTGGGTCACAATCCCTGACGCGGAAGTAGATCGCGCAAAAGATGAATTCATTGCACGCTACGAGGAATGTTGGCGGCACGAGAATCTTCCTCCTCAAATGTAAATATCTTTATAACACTTATCTTAATATTTTAAGGGGGAAGAAAGTGTATAAAAAACGAAGCGGTGTCAAGTCGCTTCAATCTGGAATCGCTTCCAATTTTAAAAGCATGTTATTTCGAAGCGGGAGCCATTCATTTCGATTGTCTTAACAAAAACACTATTTTAAAAAACGAAGGCTTTTATAAAACGTTATGGTTAGGCATCTCATGTAAAGTAGAAGCTAGAAAAACGAAGAATAAGCCCCAACCATAAATTGGAAGGGTTTTGGAAAAGAAACAAACTTACCTGGTAGGGTAAAGTAGGTAAAACCTTATGGATATAAATAAAGTTACTTACCTTGAACGAAGGTAAGAATAAGATTAAAAATATCTGAATAAACAAACGTATTATATCAATAAAATGGGAGAGTAAAAAAGATATACTTAACTGTCCTGAGCAGCGAATAAAAGAGGAAGTCTTGCGGTTACCATGGGACTCTGTTGCCTTGTTTGGAATGTTCTTACTATGATGTATTTTGTTACACTTTAAAGGGCTGCATCTTGAGCGGCGCAATAAAAGTTATTGCATAATGTAGCCTCCGGTCTTGTAATGAAATCTCCTCCCCCTACTCTCTATTCAATGCAGGGCCTATTCAGCCCAGCCCTGACCCATCAGATTGCTTAAGCCAATCCCCTCTCCAGCCTCCTGTCACTCACAAACCAGACATGGAATACACAACCTAGCAGAGGCATACTGGATGGTTAGGCAAGAAAATACCTACTTTCTAAAAGTGGTATTTTCAAACACAGAATGTAAAAATCATCCTCACTAAAATATGTATTTTACCATTCTGAGTTCAGGCATACTAAACTCGTTTTTCTACCTTGTTCCATGGGTCAGTTAGGATTATAAGATGTTATAATCAAACTGCCCATTCTGGCCTATGAGAACAGGTAGCCTTGTAATAGTGAAAAACTAAATTGGCTGTAATTCACTAGCAGGACATGCCACACACACCAGGGCATGTCCTACCTTTCGCATACAATGCACCCTGCCCACAGGGGTACCTTGGGCCTACCTAGGGGTGACTAACATGTAGAAAAGGGAAGGTTTAGGGACTGGCAAGTGGGTGCACTTGCCAAGTCGACATGGCCGTCCCGACTGCACACAGGCTCTGCAATGGCAGGCTCCAGTTACATTTACGGGCTCTTTGTGTGAGTGGCACAATCCAGTGCTACAGCCCACTAACAGCATTTGATTCACAGGCCCTGGCACACTCAGTGCACGTTACTAGGGACTGACACATAAATCAAACAGGCCAATCATGGAAACGCCAATCCATAACACATTTTACCACAGGAGCACTTGCACTTTACCACTGGTCAGCAGTGGGAAAAAGTGCGCAGAAACACTACACCAGCAAAAACAGAGTCAAAACCAGGAGACCAGAAAGCAAAAAACTCAGGGGAAACACGCCAAAAGATGCCAAGTCTAACAGCAGGTATTTAAATGTAGCAAATATTACATAAGGTGCTGTGTTAGATTTCAAAACCCTTAAGGCATCTTGGTGCTTCCTAAATCCCAGCCTGTTGCACAAGGGACGGATCCATTTCTTCCTTGCCCTAGCATATGCTGGGCAAAGGAAGAGGATATGCGCAGTGTTTTCTGTAAGGCCTAAAGTGCATAAAGTGCAAGTTTGTTCTCCCTGAGTTCCCCTAGTTGTGGTATAGCTTTTGATCTGGAGTATGTCGTACCTTAATTTCAAGTATAATATTCTCGCCAGATGCTTCTGGATATTGTCAAGGAACTCTTCAAAACATGGGTTAGGTTTAACGTCTAGAAATTGCATTGTTAGTCTTCCCAAATTAGGGTCTCAATGAAGTGCATTTAGGGCATGCGCCCAGTATGTTTGTGTCAGAGTGTTCCTACAGCTTTGTCCTAACTTGTGTGGCTCAGTCCAATATAAGCAGAGACCAAGTTCTGTAAATCATTTCTTGACAATCTAAGCCAGGGAAAAGTTTGACATCTATCAATTGCTAGAAGTTCTTTGATGCCTTCTCTATAGACCACTATTTCTGGCATAGTCCATAGCCTAATCCAGTAAAGCGGCGGGCATAGAGGTGCACTTTGTCCTATACGTTTTACATTTAAATCGTGAAACATTGGGGTAAGTGGTGTTGCCAGGTGTAGCCCCAAGATTCTCCTCACAAACTTATTCTTCCCGTTAATTATTTGCTTAATATCGCCATTACCTCAAAGTTCTGATCCATATAGGGCAGCTGCCTGTATTTTACATTTGTAAATCTCTAGTGCTGGTGTTGTTGGTTTACTTGAGGATTAGCTATACGTTTTAGGAATAGCCCTAGACACCTGTGCAAGCACCAGTGCAGAGTGATTTATCTATGATTTTCATGCCAACTTTGAATCGAGTAGTATACCCAAAATAGTTGTAGTATGGGACATGCTCTAATTTCAGTTTATTCACCCTAAGATTGGTTCTGAAGTCCTTGTGGGGGTTTATGGCAATATACTTTGTTTTTCTCAATATAAATTTTTAGGCCTTTGCAGTACATGTTAAAATCATCCAATAGATTTTGCAAGCCCTTCGCCGTTTGCAAGATCAGGATAGTGTTGTCTGCAAATAATAGTGCTAGGACCACGGTCCAACTGAGCTTTGGGAATAATTTTTTGAATTTTTTAAATAATCAACCACTTTGTTAATATAGAACGAGAACAGGGTGGGTGCGATTATGCATCCCTGTCTTGCTCCTTTGTCTATAGGGATTGATTCACTAAGCTCGCCATTCATATCCTATCGACCTCTTGCAGAGTTTTCATGGTGTTGCCTTGCCATCTGAACTAGCAGGTCTGCAGGTACGTTTTGTTTTTACAGTGAGTCCCACAGCAGACCTCTGGGTACTAGATCGAATGCTGCCCTTAAATCTACAAGTGCTATACAAATATGGCCTCCCTTTATCTTGGATAGGAGCCTAAAGACGTGGTCTATCGTACTTGTACAGGCTCTAAATCCTGCCTGATACGGGTATAATAGTTGTTGTCATCTATCCATTCATTTAGCCTATTTAAAAGTTGTCTTGCCTATATTTTGTGTAGTACATCTATTAGACTTATTGGTCTGTAGTTCTCGGTTTTTTGTTTGCTGCCTTTTTTATGAATAGGGACAATTTTAGCACCTGTCCATGTGGCCGGTATTGGGGCACCTGAAGCTATAGCATTACAGACCAAATTAACCAATGGGACCCTACCTTTTTGTCATATTTAAACAAATCTCCAGGAAGTCTATCTAATCCTGGGGCTTTTCCCAGCTTGATAGTATCTATTGCATGACCAGTTTGTTCGAGGGTAAAGTTGATCCCATATCCCTCACAGTTTTCTGGTCTGTGGTATTCAGTGGTGGTAGACTGATAACCTGAATATAGGTTGGTGAAATGTTCTGTCCAGGCTACAGGATGCAAGTGGTGCTCGGTATGCGCTACTAGGTCCTTGCCACCAAGTGAGACTATTTTCCAAAAGGATTATTTGGGTTTCCCGCAATCTGAGGTATACCAGGGATTGTCTTTTGATTTCGTCTTATGGTTTTGCTAAGGCTTCTCTCTTGCAACTCCGGTGAGAAAGGGTTCTAGCTTTATGACCAGCAGTTGGTGCATTGCAATTGCAGTTGCTGCGGTTCCACTTGTTTGTGCCTAGGGAACTCCTACCTCAGCGAATGCCTTATAGATATTGGTCAGAGTCTCTATGTTATCTGTAATACGGGGCCATTTAAGCACTCTACAGTTATTTCCTATTATAGGCTGGGCTTTTGGCGAGCTTATTTTGGATAGCTGGTTCCCTGTTGCGTAGCCTGTTACTTCTAGGCAAAGGGGACGATGGTCACTGTCGTCTCTTGCATCTATCTTAAAGCTCAAGTTCCTGCTCCATCTATGCATGCTGTGCATAATGTAGTCTGTTCTGGATTTTGAACTACCCAATTGAATGTATTTAAGGTGCAATTTCCGCTCCCATTATTGGACACCCTTCCATTGTATGTCCTTAAATTGTGTTCGATAGTGAACTGCATTATCTGTACTGCAGCATTAGTGCACGGTTTTGACAGTCCGGCTTCTAGCTGGGGCAGGCCCTTGGCCAAATCATCTTCCTCTGCTAGCATTTCTAGGCCATTTAACGGTTTGTATGTGCAATTGAAATCACTGCATACAATTTCTTTGTCATGTGGATTTACACAGTCCAGGGCGTTACATAGTAAATCAATAATCTGAGAGTTTAAGTTTTGCTTTGCGGGTCTATTGTAGACAATAAATACATACATATTTGTTTTATTGTTAATTTTTGTGTCTAGATGTACTGCAAGTATATCAGGTGAGTCAATAGTATAAATGCTAGTTCCTATTCCCAGGGACAGTTATTTTTGGGGCCTACAGGAAGTCTGGTGTTAGACTGTATTAAAGACTCAATCTCTGACAGGCTCGTGGCTAGGTAGGTTATTCTCTGTTCCATGTTTGATATTAAGTCTTTAATAATGTTACTAATAGGTATCGTAATGTCCTTTTCCTGGTGGTTGCTCCCGGTGGTGGCCTTTTTTTGGGCTATGCCTCCAGGCTGTCTTTTTCCCGTCCTGATGCCCATTTGTGGGGGGAGAGAACTTGGAATGGCCCTCCCTTGCTACTTTTTGTTTTAATTTATTTTTGGGGGGTGATGTTGTACTCTTTTCCGGGGAGGAGACTTTTGAGTTACCAGAGATGATGCCTACCCCCAGTTTACTAATTTAAGAGGTGTTAGATTTTTGTTGTCCTCATCCTAGAGCATCTATGTTAATGATATCAGCGGATTCTGGCAGCAAAGGGGTATCTTTTAATATTGCTTTGAGGGTTGCCTCGAGCTTATCCTCTGTGTCTTTAATTTCGTTTTTCAATGCCCCCATAGCACTTGTTAGGAATTTCTCCAGGGAGCCAGTCATTCCCCCATCAGACGCATTCATCTTGCGATTCCCCATTCTCAAAATTCTAAAAAGTCTGAGGTACCTGGAATGATGGACACGGTGGACTTCCAGCTAAAGGATGGGAGGTGAAGTCCTCCAGCAGTCACTGTGGTAGGCAGTCAGCGATGAGAGCGGGTTCCCCAACCTTGCAGGACCCGCAACATTGTTGTATGCTCCTACAGGCGTGGCGGTGATGACCTCCAGCACTCTGTGCAGTCTGGGAGGTGAAGTCCTCCAGCAGTCACAGCGGTAGGCAGTGAGTGGTGAGAGTAGGTGAGTCACCAGCGTCCTTCCGCATCCTCTGTGTGCATGTGTCCTTACCATCCACTGGCCACAGGGCTCTGACTGCCAGGGGTCGCTGACACTTCTTAGCAGCGGCCCCCTCTGGCGACATGCAAATGCTTCTGGGCAGCGCACCAAGGGGCCTCAAGGCTACAGGGAAGTAACGTGGCCCACAACATGGTGAAATGGAATGCTGAATGTAGGGGGTGAGCGGGAGCCAGCGGGATCAGCGGAGTTGTTCACCAATGGCTACGATGGCTAGACTTGCTCCAAAACAAATCCCTCTCACGACTCCCGCACCTGTTTGCCCGCTGCTCCGTTCGAGCTGCAGCTGCTCCCACTCATCGATACGCTTCTCCTCTTCACTGCCTAGGTAATCAAAATGTTTGACTCGTTCTAGTGGGGCATTCTCAATGGTCATTCTGCCTCTGAATGACTGGTGTGGATTTATTGCGAAAAACTTTGATTTTACTGGATTTAGCTCTAGGCCCCTATTCTTACAGAAGGTGGCATAGGAATCCAATTACCCCTGTAACTCCATAGAAGTTCTCTAAATAAGGAGAGTAACATTAGTGAACATTAGAAGTGACACATATACACCTGCAGTCTTGGGTTGTCATGCTCGCATTCTGATAGCCATTTAACAGCCCCGTTAATGTAGAGCCTAAAAAGTGTGGGTGCAAGTGTGCAACCCTGCTTTACTCCCCGTTTAATAGGGATCATATCCGTCACAGCACCTGTTATGTTCCATCTCATCTTTGCGTAAGTATTGGTATAGAGGGCTCTTAAAATCCAAAGAAGATCTCCAGGGACTCCACAAGCATCCAACACCATCCATAGGCTGTCCCTCAGAACCAAGTCAATGCTGACCTCAAATCTAAGAAGACAACATACAAGTGATCCCTCCTCAAGGTTGCGTACTTCATACTTCAAGCATATCACCTCGAAGTGGAAGACTTGGTTGAGGGTACTAACCTTTTTTCTCAAGCCTGCCTGTGTATCCTCAAGGATATGGTTATCAAATATCAATGATTGTAGCCCTGCTAAAAGCTGACTATGAAAGATTGTTTTACTTTTAGCTTATAAGCCTATAATTGGATGACAAATCTCTGCTACCCTTTCTATATTTTGAGATAGTGGCAGCACCATTCCAGGATGGAGGCATACTCTCGCCTCTAATGATGGCGTTATTCAGGGCGTTAGGAGAAGGTATCCATACTTCAGGGTGTGATAAATATAGATAATATGTGATACCATCCAGTCCAGGAGCCTTTCCTTATTCACCAACTTGAGGGCTTTTGCCGTTTCCATAAGGGCGAAGGTTGTAGACACCCTAGCAAGAATAGCCTCCCCATCTGTGGTAATTGGTTCAGCAGGATCTTTTGGAGATTTCATCACCATATTCTCAGCTTGGATCACATCATGTTCCATTCACCATGAAGAGCCCCAAAATGAGTAATCTACTTATCCAGCTGCCCTACTGCCTATAAGTGATTCTCAATCACACAAGTACCATCTGCTACTAATTTCGAAAAGGCCTTTAGATTACGATTCTCAAGTGTGTTGGTTAACTCCTATCACTGTTCCAATTTCCAATTCCTTTTGTCATTAGTCAGACTGCTCTTGTAACTCTTCCTGGCAGACTAATACTGTACGACTCCCCTTCTTTATGACTCCAAATAGACGTTTTGTGTCAAGCTGAGGCACTTTGGTAAACCAACTTGGGGACATTTTTGGCTGCCTTCCCCCTATTTTCTCTTCCTTGACCAAAAGAGGCCTAAATTGCTCCATTAATTGACAATGTAAAATGAAAAGATCCACCATTGACATATCTGTTGCCGCTATCGAGGACAGCTTCTCCACAAATATCTCATATATTTGGGTCTGGGCGGTGAAATTTCAGCTCATTTGACAATTCTCATGTTATTCACTGTCTCAATAGCACCATCAGATGTTAGCAATGGCAAGCTTGAGTTAAAAGGAGATATCGATTACAAATTTTGCTCTCAGGGCTTGATGGTCACTGTCTGTTCTTGGGACAATTTCTATATCATCTGAAAATGTCCATAATGCCTGATCCAGGAGTATGTAATCAATATTACTAGTAATATGTCCTCTTCTGAATGTTGGGCAGGGGGTACAGTCAGATCTAACATTACCATTGGCTATTCTTAAGCCATATTTCACAACCATATCCTCCAACTGTGCTGCCATAGCAATAGGTTTAATGCATCCTGATTAGGTACCCTAGATCTAATTGATGAATCAGAGAAGTGGAGGATCTGTCCTAAATTCTCCGGGTCAATGGTGAGTGATAAAGAGCAATTGTGCTCTTCAATTTGTAGGGTGCATTATAATCATGAGTAGTTTGCATATATTCTTTGGTTGGGTTAATATTTGGTCATTAGAATGTGAAATGAAATAACGTGTAAAGTAATGTGATAGAGGGATTTTGTGCAACATGAAGAAATTAACATTGTAATTATGTTCTACATGGTGAAGTCTTAATGTTTGTTATACAAGTGACTAACGGAATCTAATTCACTGACATGTAACACACTGATTGAAACGTGCATAGTAATGATGCTCATGTATATGCTTATTTAACGAAGCTTCATGGTGATTCTTCTGTTAGCCGATTTTGTAGCACTCGTGTATTTTTTCCTGGCTCTCATAATTGATGTATTCGTAATGTTTATGTGCATTTGCAATCTTTTCTTTCTCACATTTCTGTTTCAGGTGGAGAAATTAATATTTGTTAGTTAGAATAACACTTTTGTTTTAGGAGTTAGGCTTAGGGAGGAGAGGATACATTTGAACAAGTGGTGCTGAGAATGTGGGACGGTGTTCTTTCTTACTGGAGAAGTCCTGGGAATCAAGGCCATCGAGCAAGAGGCTGGGAGGATCAAAGCTGCCTGGAAAGTTACCTACAAGGAGGTGTCTAGCTAGATGGGATAATGGGATAATCGCGTGATGTGAAGATGGGTGTGTCCTAAGATTTTGATATTGGAATTAGGGACAGTGCCCTGGGGATTAAGTTAGGAGAGGAGATCTGAAGGAGAGAGAAGGAGCATCTTAGACCGAGCTCTTTAGCTTTATGCTACTTGACCCATTCAACGTGAGTGCATTTCCTAGGAAGTCTTCACACGCTACAACCTTTTCCTGAACTTGCTTGGGAAAATGCTAAGTAGGAATGTCACGTTAGTGGTAGTGTAGGGACAGACTAAGGCTTTTTACTTATGACCCTCCAATGAAGAAGAATTTGGATATAGGGGCAGTCATTGCCTATGTCCTGATTCTGGAATTAGTTTTCCTTTGTATACTTCATCGATTAAACTTAGTTCGTAGGTTTGGCTTTGTATTAATTCCAATGTTTTTCTATATCCTCATTCTGAGGTGTTTGCATGTTCAATTGTTCTTGGCTTTGTAATAAACAAACTAAACGTAGAACCTGGAGTCAGTGATTCTTCTGAGTCATGATTTATTGGGCCTGTGAAATCTAATTGGACAAGCTATTTCTCCCCTCTACACTTTTAAGCAGCAACCAACGATCCGTCGTCCAAGGGTTCCCAAGTAAATCTAGAATGTGGAACCCGACCCCATCATGAGTTTCGTGTTACAATCACCTGCAATAATTTTTAGGGCACTCCTATTAAAACATCCCAACATATCTATGAGATAATTCACTGTGGGAGATTGAATATTATAGGGAACCGATCTAATATACATATTTGCAATAGCATTATGTCTGACCCTTTGGGGAGTATATATTTTCATATCAATACCCTGCTACTTGATGGAACAACTTTTCCGGCTGGAAAGAAAAGACATCCAAACTTAGCCAAATCAGTAGGCCATCCGAAGCTCTCCTCGACAAAGATGGCACAGTGTTAGCACTACATGTGACACAGCCAGGTCTAAAGACAGGTTCCACACCCAAGTCTCCTGGAATAAGATAATTTGATGCTGGTCTATGAACTCCCCCATTCTGGACCTGAAAACTTTGCTCTGATTCTCACCAGAATCCATGATAAAAGTCTAAGAAAATCATCTTGAGGCTCCCCCTTCTCTGCTCCATGTGAGGTTGGTGAGCAATCCTGACACCCTGGTTCTAACAGAGGATTTTCAAAGTTCAAGGGGTAATACGAAATTCCCCCTCCATCAACCCTATCAACTAACTTTTGAGAGGCTTTTGGCCCTAAGGAGTCATTAAGCTGTCTCTCAGTCGATCTTGTATGAGCTACTGTGTCCCTGAAAATCCCCCACAGTCAGTCATTCTCTGATAAATCTGAGTGCTCATTAGCGTTGTGAATGCGATGGCATAGGGCTAGGGGTTTGCAACACTCAAGACCTATTTTGTCCGTTACAAATTTAAGAGCATAGAGCTTCAGACTTATTAGATACCGTGTGTTGGACCTAAATTCCAACTCCATTGCTATTAGGCCTTCTACCAGATCATGATTATTTACGCTCAACCCTATACAGTCAAATGAAAAGTCATTATTGCTGAAGCATGTGGCACACAGTATGTCCTTCCATATTATAGACCTACAACCTCTAGTGTATCTTAACCAGTGAATAGCCTTATTAACGCGTGAATCATGAGTTTCCCTAGTTTCATGGGAAATGTTTGGTACATTCATCATATAAATATCATATGATTTATTTATATCCCTTTGGTGGTTAGTGATGTTTTTCTTTCTAAATTCACTAGGTATGTTTTGCTCACTTTGGTTTGAGGCTGTATTCATAACTTGCTTCTGATGCGTTTTAGGAGCGTACCTCTCTCCAACCAGTTCCCCCCTAGTACTAGTCTTGAGAGGGACTTACTCTGTTCTTGCACAGCTACTCTCTGCAAGTTTAGGTGATTTCCCTATGTGCGAATTTGAGCTTTGGTTAGTACATTGTGTAGCATCTATTGGGGATATTTAGGATTTGCCTGCACAGCACTTGCGCTGTGCTTGTGAAATCTCTTGTATTTAATATACCTTAAAAGGGGGCTCTTATCAATTCCCAGGCCAAATTACTGTGTTCATTCACTTTTGTGTGGAACTTATTTGTTGCTGTCAACGTCCCCTGTCTCCCCGCATTTCAGATATTTTCTACAAAACCTCAACCTCAGGCTGACAACCCACAGGCAAGTCAATATGGTGCTTGAACCTATGGCACAGCGAGAAGTCGCCGGGGAGCCGCGTAGCCCACAAAGATGCCATCCGCAACCACCACCACCTCATCAGGACCGCCATGAGGACCTCCTTCAAAGATTGCCTCAACAACAACGTACACAACAGCAAGGAGCTCTTCAACGTCGTGAAGGAACTCTCCAATCCCAGCTCTAACGCCAATGGCTTCCCGCCGTCGCAAGCCCTGTGCGACTCCCTCGCCACCTTCTTCCACTGCAAGATCGCCGACAACCACGACAGCTTCAACCGCCCCCGGATGACCCTAACACACCAGACCCACCACACCCCACCGACCACGACCCCCTGACAACCTGTGCCAACGTGAGCATCGAAGACACAATCAAGACCATGGGCACAATCCACTCCGACTCGCCGTCTGACCCATTTCCACACCACATCTTCAACAAACCCGGCAGCTCCATCGCACCCCACCTGCGCAACATCATCAACCTCTCCTTCGAGACCGCGACCTTCCCTGAGAGCTGGAAACACGCCGAGATCAACGCCCTACTGAAGAAACCCAAGGCAGACCAGAGCGAATTCAAAAACTTCCGGCCCATCTCCCTGCTTCCGTTCCCAGCGAGGGTCATCGAGAAGATAGTCAACATCCTGCTCGCCCGCTACCTTGAAGACAACTGCATCCTGGACCCTTCCCAGTCAGGATTCCGCAGCAACCACAGCACTGAGACCGCCCTCATCGCCGCCACAGACGACATCAGGATCCTACTGGACAACGGCGAGACGGCGGCCCTCATTCTACTGGACCTCTCCGCCGCCTTCGACACCATCTGCCACCTGTGGTAAATTTAAATTACCTAGACTTAATTTATGCGGTAAAATTAAATAAGAATAACTCAGTAAAAATAAGAGGCAGAATCCGTGGTATTTGAGGTTATAAAAGGGAATTTATTCCTTACAAGGAATGATGGTTCGAACCAGGCAATCGAGTTCCGTCACCACGAAGGTTCAGGAAGGGATCAGCAATACATTATTGACAGGTTATCATATTTATAGTAGAATGCATTACAGTAAAGACATATGCAGAAGGCGTTACAGCTGAGAAGAAAGATAAGAATACACATACGTAATGAAAAAGGCGTTACAATAGGCGTGCAAAAAGGCGTATACTAGAAACGTCATTAAGAGGATGTCACAGGTGGGTGGATCCATGAGAAAATCCTGCAATGTCAGCAGAAATACATGGCAGAGATGCGCGCGTAGCCGCATGACGTGTGATTGACGTGTAACTAGAAGGTGAAGGGGATTTGACATTTAGCCCTAGATGAGGAGACAGAAGTCTGGGATGTCAGAACAACCTAATCCCAAATCGTATCTAATATCTTGTGTTTAAGGAACTAATTTATCTGGAAGGGAAGGTCTCTCGGACAGAGTCTATTCTATACTGACTGCTAGTGCGTGTACAAGCGTCTAAGTGTCTACATGAGAAGCGAGGGGGCATGGGCCTACCATGGCAACAGAAGCCATGAATTACTTGCACGGAGACAGTAAGGCCGGGCCCTTTGCTCTGTAGCTGGAAGGATGTTTACCTAAACTTCTGGACAGGAATGCATTTCTCGAGGAGCGGAGCAGATAACTTGAAGGCTGAATACAGTTTTGGCAGGCAACAGGCCGGGCCAGGCACTGTCAGCCGCGCAGGAAGTAAGACAAAGGTCATTGATACAGATGCAGGTCCAGGCTGGAGCATTCAGAGGCAGAAGGCAGGAAAAGCTCGATGGCAGAATTCAGGGCCTACTCGCCTGAGCTGTAAAACGTGAAAAGTGCACCATATAAAGTCGGTGGCCAAACATATTTAGGAACGGAATATCCAACCCATTCATGGTGGATCTGAAAGAGGACATGTTAACGTTGGACACAATTGTATTTGCGTCTTCATAGCTTGAGTGGAGGGAACATACATGTACTTGTAGTATGTACATGGAGCCGTTGGGGTCTAAGATAGGGGACACAATCGATCATAAAAATTCATATTTCCTCATTCCCTCCTTGTCCCCTACGGACCCTTCATGAAATATCGATCCTCAGGAATCCATCAATCTGTTCATGTAACATCATTTGCTCTTCTTTCTTCTTCCGGGATTTTGAATGAGAACTTGAACGTGGGATACATGATGTGGCACACAGGCCACAAATCGCCGGTCCACATTGTAGACACAGGCAACAACTGAATACTATGAGAAGGCCAATACCTAGGAAGGATAGGACTTTCCATCCCCAGGCTGACAACACGCTCCAGAGCCAACCGGACCAAGTCCAGGTGCCTGGATTCTGGTGTATCTGGCTTACAATCTTGTGAAGACGAGTTATGGCTTTGTATACTGATGGCGAGTTTTCTGGAATGAAAACACAGCAACTCGATCCGATGACCCTACAGGCTCCGCCCCTATCGGCTAGGATGACGTCAAGGACAAGACGATTTTGAAGAACAACAATCCGCATCGCAGACTGCTCCTCTGTTAAGTTGCCTAGGGCGGAAGTAGTTTCATTCACTACTGCTTCAAGGGTTCTTGTTAATCTACGTATTAGTTTACTATTAGTGACAACACCTATGTAGGGAAAGAAACCTTTATTGAAATCTGTGTATTGCTCCCATGCCGTTTCAGTGTAGTCGACAATCGGGAGATCTCTCTGTGGTCTATTGTGTACTAAATGGGTATTCCTATGATAATCAGGAGGGGCTAGGAAAACAGGTGGCAGAAGGAATGCAATGTAACAGGTACCATCCCAATCTGGAGGTAAGCGTATATATGCGGTATGACCACATATGAAGTAGGAATGACGGGAAGCTCTAAATGTAGACTTGCCTTGATCACTGAATTCGATCACAGTGGTACATTTACTATGACCCATGTGTACTGAACCATTCTTTCTTACACATAATTCACCTTTAACTGGAAATACTGACATAGCGGGCAAGACTGGTGCAGCTTCGGATTCAACATTCAGAATCATGAGGTTAAGTGTAAAATTACCTAATCCATATACTTCATTTTCTAGGTCAGTTCCTGTTCTTTTGGGAAGTCCCTCCTGGTTAGGGTAACAGGCTTTAAGCAAAACTAAGTTCAGGTTTCCCCATACCCAGTTGCTCTGGTAAACTACAGTGTTTGAATCTAAAGAGTTAATCAAACTAAACCATGCTCCACAGGAACCATTGTGTGTGAACGGGTACGGAAAGAGAGGCAGAACTCCTTTGTATTTCTGATAGGGAGGGAGTCGGCCACATATCCAACAATTTGTAGCATTGCTGGTCTGATGGGAATGATGTAACATACTAATGAATGTGTTGTTGCGCAGCGCAAATCTGTAGGACAACTCATGTAGAGGTAGTTCACTAAAAGAATGTTCGGCAGTAACATTGTAAACAGAATGAGCACGCTTAAAAATAGGATAGTACATGTGCAACAGTATACTTGCAGCAATAATAAAAAGACTTAGAAAAAACATAATCAACAATGTCACTATACAGTGACTATGAAGTGATTTACAATATGCATGTTTCTCGAGCTGTTTCTGTCTATTTCTCTCTCTAATTCGGTCTAGAGGATACATGTCAGAGACTTATTCAACCGATTCACCTTGGGGAGGACTTAAACAATCGAATTGTCTGACTTGCTAGACCTTAGTTTCAGTTTGTATTCCTGTGATTCGGTCTTTTCAACCAGGGGGAGTTTTGAATCAGTCTCTGGAAGGGGGCAGGGCTGAGAGTTCAAATCAGATGGTAGTCCATGAAATTTCTTGATATGGCTCGAGTGTAACCAACCCTTGCGACCCTCGACCTTCACTGCTGTCCTCGTGGTTAGAAGCACCAGCTTTGGCGTTTGCCAGCGAGGCTCCAACAGGCTCCTCCTGTCGAAGTTTCTTATGAAGACCAAGTCTCCAGGAACCACTTCATGGGGCTTCACCTCGGTGTTGTCGGGAAAGGCTGCAGCTACCTGCGAACGGCAAGATTGTAGTGCAGACATCAAGGAAGCAAGGTAATCTGTCAGCATATTACAATCAACATCAGTTATTTTACGAGGTATAGGCGTCCCCCACATATTTGGTGGCCTACCGAAGACCACCTCGTACGGGGATAGCCCTGTGCGAGAATGTGCTACCATTCTCATGGAAAAGAGTGCAACTGGTAAGGCTACTATCCAGTCGACACCTTTCTCTCTACAGATTTTAGAAAGTCGTATTTTCAGGGTCTGATTATGACGTTCCACGAGACCCGCTGCCTCGGGATGTCGGACACAGTGAAATTTCCATTGATAGCCTAACAAGAGTGAAATGTGTTTCATTAGCTCGGATGAGAACGGCTGGCCATTATCTGAGTACACGATACGGGGCAAACCATACCGTGGGAAGAATTCACGAACTAACTGCTTGGCAGTAGTCGGGGCAGTGTAATCTGAGACGGGATATGCCTCTGTCCAACGGGAAAGAGCGCATACAACTACGAGGACATATTTGAATCCTCGACATCATTCCATCTGGATATAATCCATCTGGAGGACTTCAAAAGGGTGATCGGGAGGTTGAAATCCACCCTGCTCTACAGGTACGCCTTTACCTGGGTTGAACTGACAACAAATCATACAAGTTCGGACTTTCTGTTTGGCTGCAGCTCGTAAGTGTTTATTAAACCAAATGTGTTGAATACTATCTAGCATAGCTTTTTCTCCCAGGTGCGCTGGACTATGTATTGTGTTAATGATAACTTGAACCATGGAGTCGGGGAGAAACCATATAGATTTTCCCTTCGTCATCCATCCCTGATCTGTTTGGGTCCCTCCTAATTCAGTCCATTTCTTTATTTCTTCTGGTGTAGCATGTGTCTGTATGTCAATTACATCAAGGGCGGGATCTTTAACTGTCATGCAGTGTGTCGATGTCGGAACTATTGTCTTTGTCACGTCCGTTGCGTGATTCCGAATCTGAGCTGTCTGTTTAGCTGTTCGGTCTGCTAGATCGTTACCCTGGGAAATAATATCGGTGACTTTTGTATGGGCCTTACACTTCATGATAGATATCGCAGTAGGTAGATGTATTGCATCTAATAGAGCTTGAATGAGGGGACCGTGTTGAATGTTGGCACCATGAGAAGTTAAATAACCTCTCTCTCGCCAAAGGACTCCGAAGTCGTGTACAACTCCGAATGCATAACGGGAATCTGTGTATATGTTGACTCTTTTATTTTTGGCTTGAATACAGGCTTGTGTCAGAGCGATGAGCTCTGCTGCTTGAGCTGACAAAGTGTTAATACGATTCGTTTCAATGACTTCAGTGTCTGTTGTGACTGCGTAAGCGGCCACTAATTCTCCTGTACTTGTTCTCATGCATGACCCATCCACATAAAGTGTCAGGTCTGGGTCTGGTAATGGGACATCTGTCAAGTCTTGTCTGGGTTTTGTCGTAATAGTAATGACTTCAATACAATCATGTGCCAGTGGGTCTGTTCCACTTAATGGCAAAAGTGTGGCAGGATTTAATGTACTGCAGCGTCTGATTTCTATGTGTGGCTGAAACAATGTTAGTTCATAACCCGTCAGTCGTGCTATAGTCAAGTGTTGTGTTTGTGTCCGGTTCAAGAGAACCTCTACTGCGTGTGGTACTTGTACTGTCAATTGATGTCCTAATACTATGGAATCGCTTTGTCTGATCGCTAAAGCTGTTGCTGCGACTGATTTCAGGCACGTAGGCAGAGCCTGAGCTACGGGATCTAATGTGCTAGAAAAGTAAGCACATGGCTTGTGTGATCCTGCTTGTTCCTGAGTGAGTACTGACAAGGCAGTACCTTCACGTTCTGTAACAAAGAGTGTAAAAGGCTTACTGTAACATGGTGTCGCTAAAACAGGTGCTTGGCATAAAGCTTTCTTTAAGTCTTCAAAAGCTTGTGTATGTTCTGGAGTCCAAGGGAGGACAGTCGTTGTTGCTGCCTCCTGGGTTGTCAACTGAATGAGTGGTTTTGCTAGAAATGCGTACTGGGGAATCCACTGCCTACAGTACGAAGTGAGGCCTATGAAGGCCCGTACCTCCTTTTGTGTCTTGGGTGGTGGCATGTTTATAATTAACTGGATGCGGTCAGGTGTGAGCTGTCTCCCCCCCTTGGACAGCAAGTGCCCTAGGTACACAACTTGCTGGGCACAGAATTGCAGCTTCGAAGGGGACACCTTGTGCCCCTTGTCGGCCAGAAAATGTAAAACCGTCAGTGATGCTTTTTCACATTCGGGTTCGCTTCGGGCGGTGATCAGCAGATCATCGACATACTGAAGCAGTGCAGTGTTAACTGGCATGTGGATACTGTCAAGTTGTCTTTTCAGTGCTTGGCTGTAGATGCTAGGACTTTCTGTAAATCCTTGAGGTGCGCGTGCGAATTTAAAGCTTCGTCCATTTAAACTAAATCCGAACAAATATTGGCTTTCCGGGTCGATTGGGACGCTAAAGAATGCGTTTTTAAGGTCAATTACAGTGAAGAACGTTGCTTCTGAATCAATAGCTGTCAGTAATGAAGAGATATCTGGGACCACGGGATATTGTGGTACAATGCATTTATTCAATTCGCGCAGATCAATAACTAATCGATATACTGGCGGTGCTTTTGGATCAGTTCGTTTAAGAATTGGAATGATCGGAGAATTACATATATTGGAGTCGGTTTCCACAACCACTCCTTGGGCAATGAGCTCGTCAATGATTTGCAGTAAAGCCACTACAGCATCTGGAGGTAACTTGTATTGTCGCATTCGTGGTAATACCACTCCTGCTTTGAGTGTGACTCGATATGGTGTAATGTGCATACAACCTACATCAGTGGGGCCTTGTGCCCATAAATGTGCAGGTAGATTCTGTAACCGGTGATCCATGTCTTTTGACACGTAGTGACCTTTAAAGTCACGCAAAAATAGTCGTACTCCGTCCGGAGAACAACATATTATAGCTCCTAGAGCTTTCAATGTTTTTATACCTAACAAGTTTTCTGGGCAAGATTTTGTAAGCAATAGATCTGTAGTCCGTGTCAACGGACCAACTGTAAGTGCAAGCGGTTGCGATACTTCGTTAATAGTAGGCTTTCCTGAAAAACCAAGGGAAATATTTTGTGAGCCTGAGAGGGGTGCCCCTGGAACTTCGTCGTGACTTATAGTTGTTCTGCTTGCCCCTGTATCAATTAAAAACTTTCTGTCTTTCCCTAATACTTGACTCTGTACATAAGGACCCTCTTGATCTACGGGAACCTCAATAAGGGGTAAGCCAACTTCCCTCTCTAGGCTATTTCATGTGTATCGCTGATACTCTGGGTAATCATTTTGTGCATACTGGTACATCTGTTGTGTCGTGTTTTGTGTTGCGGCACTAGGCTGTGACTGTGGTACCGCTACGGTCTGTTGTGGAACCGGCATAGGCTGTACATGTTGAGGTACTTGTTGTTGGATCTGGTCCTGTCTAGGCGGACGTGGTCTCTCCTTGGTTTTACCCGTAGAGATATTATGTTTTAGAACTGCACAATCGTTTATATAATGACCTCGCTGTTTACAATAGTTGCATGTCCCTTTAACGGGAACCGCTGAATTACTGGACTGTGTCGCACCCTTTTTATGACCGTCAGCTGGAACTGACTGAGCGACGAGCATTTTCATTTTCGTGTCTTTCATACGTCTTTGTTCGTGTTCTTGTTCTTCTCTAATTCTATTTTGGTGATACTGTAACATTTGTAACATTTGTGAAGGAGTGTTAGCTTGCCAAGTGCTCTCAACTTTCAATACTCTGTTTTTGACCTGTGGCAGGGAATTCTCGACTAGTTTTGTTACAAAAAGATGTGGATATGAATCGCTACTTGCTTTCAGGCCGCTATTAATACCAAAACATTTTTCAAATCGGGAATAAAAATCACTAGTGTCTTCATCGGGTTTCTGTTTACAAGCTGAGATTGCTCCCCAGTCTTCCTTTTTCGTAGTTAATAAACGTGGCAATACTTGTACTAATAATCCTGGTAATGCTTTAGTTTTGTCCCCAAGCCCTACGCCTGCAGTTCGGGCATTTTCTTTGTTTTCTAATACTGTCCAATCAATCTTTTGGTCTCCCACTTCCCACTCTTTTTCTTTGAGTTTCTCATAAATACCGGCAGGCAATAATACTTTCAATATTTTCAGAATGTCAGGGTAGGTATAATCACCCATGAGTAACATGTCCTTTAGTTCGTGGTGAAAACCTGCCGGATCTTTGTCATGGCTGGGCACTAATTTTTTCATTTCCAATAGTTCTATTTTAGTTATGGGCGTGTACACGAACACGCGTCTAAACGTATTATCATCATTCCTGACTGGGTGTACTTCGCGTAAGGGATTCTGTCTGTCCATGTAATACGTTTTTCTTTCCATGGGAGGAGCTGGATCATGTTCTGGACACAAAAAGGCACTATATCTATGTCGGTATTCTAGAATTACTTTAATTAGATCGGTACCTAGACCTCTCCATTTTTTCAGGAGTAGTTCTATCAGTATATCAGGTAGGGGACCAGGATCGGAGTGTTGGCCTTTATATAATATAAGGAGATGTTGTATCATGTATATACTAGCTAAACGCTGTTCATCTGGGGTGAGATTCAGAAACGTGTGTGCTAGCGCATCATCACTGTATTTTTCAGAACTGTCAGCCCATTGTACTGCTGACCTGGCTAATTCTTGTTCATCCATAGAATTGAGCACATGGTACCCCCTTCGTTCTCGAAGTAATTTATCAGTAGCCTGGAATAAGTGTTCAGGGGTCCTTGGATTTGAGGTAACTGTTTGAAAAATTCTGTTACATTCTGGACGCATCGGACGTACCGGATTGTTGAAAGACCTTCCTTTTCCTACATAAGCTATCGTTTGTCTAGCTGGTAATTCTAATTGTCCTGTGTTAATTTCTGACTGTTCCTCCTCCTCTTCCTCTGATTCAGTTTTATCTGCTTCTAATCTTCTTTCATGTATTCGTTCTACTTCTTTTCTGATCTTTCGGCACATGACTTCTATATACTTCTGTTTATCATGTTTTCCGTCTGCTATATTCTGACCCCATCTGGTAAGTACTTGCATTTCCTCCGGATCTACCTCAGGCCTATCTCTGTTTCTGATCAAGCAGTTTATGAAAAAACGTAACAATAATTTTTGCATGTCCACCTTCTGGTATTCCATGGCCTCGCCAATACTTTCAGGACCTTGCCCTGTTTGGACAAAGCGATATATTTTGTCTAGATGTTCGACCATTCCTGGTAATGTCATTAAATAGTTTGCGACTCGTCGTAAACGTACTGAAGATAGCAACATTCTGTCGTGTTTACCTGGCACTGGATCATATCTACAATCTGTAAGAGGTTCATTTAATATATTGTCATTAGTTCTTTGGGGTGTACGTTGGTGTGCTAAATCCCTATAAGTCAATCTAGTTGCTGGCGGGGGCGTGGAAAAACCTCCTGTCGCACCTCCTGAGGTGCCAAGTCCAAAAGGATTTGTTGGGTGTAGGGTAGAGAGTGTGGATGCAGAGTGTACGGAATCAGGGAGGACTGTAGAAGCAGATGGAATGTTTAGAACGTGAGGAGGAGTTTGTTGCTGCGGAGGTGGGTGCAGCTGTTCTTGGGGTTGAGCGTCGTTAACAGGTGGTGTGCGTTGCTGCGCACCATTAGCATATTCGGGGGCTGCATCATCTAAATAGGAAGAAAGGAAAATGTCCTTTGCGGTCTTGGAATGTACTTTAATCGGGAGTAATGGAGGTGGCAGATCTTTTGGTACCTCCAGGGTGGTTTTAGGCAAACCCTCGGCCAGAAGAGGATACATACCATTCATAAGAGTGTTTCGTTGTCTGTCTACTTGTTCTGTTTTTTCTCGGATACCTTCGTCAATTAATATGTTTTCTCGGGCTCTTTCTGAATCTTCCCTACTTTTTTCTTCTTTTCTGAGCGCTTTCTCTGTGCGCCTATGCGATTCTTTACGCCATAATTCAATGGCATCTTTCTGTGACTGTCTGGCTTTCTTTTTCCATAATACTTCTTCTACTCTCATGATGCAATCTGCATCCCATGTTCCAGCAGCGGGCCATCTCTGACTCTCTGCTAAATCCTTGGTGTAGTCCACCCATAGATCAAGATAAAATACGGCATCTAGGCCATGTTTATGGTACATAAAGTACCCCGGAGTGTCCCTAGGTGGAATGGGAACAGCTTCCTCGAGTATCCCTTTTCTAGTTTTTATCTGTCTTAATTTTGAAAATAACGGCATCTTGAACCTTGCTACTTAATCTTGGTTTTGAATACAATAATTACAATAACCACAATAATAAAGATCGAACAGTCACTCATACCACGACATTTAAAACATATCACAAACTTTTTAGAAACGAATAATGGTAATTAGAATAAAACTAGTTAACTGCATAATACTAAATATACTGTATGTACTGCTAAACAGTACAGATACACTGCTAAAACAGTGCAGACCAGGTCTGTGTACCCAAACCCGTCTTGACCGGCACAAACTAATGCGCACGTCTAGATGCGTCCCCAGCAACGGTACTCACCGGGAAGCACGGAACGGAAGGCCTCGGAAGTCTGGACTGGACTAGACCAAACTGGACTGGACTCGACTCGTGACTTAGATACTTCGGAACTTCGGAATCTGGTGGGCCTCTGTATACCTCGGATCTTGCTCTCTCAGCTAGGCTCTGGTCGGGATTCTCCGCACTCCTCACCGCCTCGTCTGGGTGTTGATCGCAGCCTCAGTCGCCCCCGTTGGCCTGAGGGAGATACAGGAAATCCTGCGGGTACGCGTAATTGTCCGTCCGGCTGTGGCAGGAGACCGGGTCTGCAACGCACCTCCGGCGCGTGGGGTGTGAGAGGTGTCCCTATTCGGGCGCCAATTATGTGGTAAATTTAAATTACCTAGACTTAATTTATGCGGTAAAATTAAATAAGAATAACTCAGTAAAAATAAGAGGCAGAATCCGTGGTATTTGAGGTTATAAAAGGGAATGTATTCCTTACAAGGAATGATGGTTCGAACCAGGCAATCGAGTTCCGTCACCACGAAGGTTTAGGAAGGGATCAGCAATACATTATTGACAGGTTATCATATTTATAGTAGAATGCATTACAGTAAAGACATATGCAGAAGGCGTTACAGCTGAGAAGAAAGATAAGAATACACATACGTAATGAAAAAGGCGTTACAATAGGCGTGCAAAAAGGCGTATACTAGAAACGTCATTAAGAGGATGTCACAGGTGGGTGGATCCATGAGAAAATCCTGCAATGTCAGCAGAAATACATGGCAGAGATGCGCGCGTAGCCGCATGACGTGTGATTGACGTGTAACTAGAAGGTGAAGGGGATTTGACATTTAGCCCTAGATGAGGAGACAGAAGTCTGGGATGTCAGAACAACCTAATCCCAAATCGTATCTAATATCTTGTGTTTAAGGAACTAATTTATCTGGAAGGGAAGGTCTCTCGGACAGAGTCTATTCTATACTGACTGCTAGTGCGTGTACAAGCGTCTAAGTGTCTACATGAGAAGCGAGGGGGCATGGGCCTACCATGGCAACAGAAGCCATGAATTACTTGCACGGAGACAGTAAGGCCGGGCCCTTTGCTCTGTAGCTGGAAGGATGTTTACCTAAACTACTGGACAGGAATGCATTTCTCGAGGAGCGGAGCAGATAACTTGAAGGCTGAATACAGTTTTGGCAGGCAACAGGCCGGGCCAGGCACTGTCAGCCGCACAGGAAGTAAGACAAAGGTCATTGATACAGATGCAGGTCCAGGCTGGAGCATTCAGAGGCAGAAGGCAGGAAAAGCTCGATGGCAGAATTCAGGGCCTACTCGCCTGAGCTGTAAAACGTGAAAAGTGCACCATATAAAGTCGGTGGCCAAACATATTTAGGAACGGAATATCCAACCCATTCATGGTGGATCTGAAAGAGGACATGTTAACGTTGGACACAATTGTATTTGCGTCTTCATAGCTTGAGTGGAGGGAACATACATGTACTTGTAGTATGTACATGGAGCCGTTGGGGTCTAAGATAGGGGACACAATCGATCATAAAAATTCATATTTCCTCACATCGCACACTACGCACATGACTCCACGACGCAGGGATCTGAGACAAGGCCCTGGACTAGACCTCCTCCTTCCTCTCAGGCAGAACCCAGACAGTCCGCCTCCCCCCGTTCCGATCCGAATCCTCAGAGATCATCTGCGGCGTCCCGCAGGGATCCTCCCTCAGCCCGATGCTGTTCAACGTCTACATGGCGCCTCTCGCACGCATTGCCTGACATCATGACCTCAACATAATCTCATACGCCGACGACACACAACTGATCCTCTCCCTCACCAAGGACCCCCTCACCGCCAAATCCAACCTCCACCAGGGAATGAAGGCCGTCGCCGCCTTAAGCTGCACACAGACAAGAAGGAGATCCTCCTCCTCTGGCCCAACCCCTCAGCATGGGACGACTCCTGGTGGCCCGCATCGCTGGGGACACCCCCCGCACCTATGAACCACGCACGCACGCAACCTGGGAGTCATCCTCGACTCGAAACTCACCATTACCAAACAAGTCAACGCTGTCTCCTCCTCCTGCTTCAACACCCTCTGTATGCTCCGCAAGATGTACAGATGGATCCCGACAGACAGAAGGAAAACAGTCACCCAGGCCCTAGTCAGCAGCAGGCTCGACTACGGAAACGCCCTCTATGCCGAAGCCCCGACCAAGCTCATCAACAGACTGCAAAGAATCCAGAATACCTCTGCACGCCTGATCCTCGACATCCCGCGCCTCGACCACATCACCCCCCCCACCTGAGGAACCTGCACTGGCTCCCCGTCGACAAAAGAATCTCCTTCAAGCTCCTGATCCACGCACACAAGGCACTCCACAAGACCGGCCCAGCCTCCACAACAGTTGACTCTCCTTCTACGCACCCAACAGGAAACTCCGCTCCGCAGACCTCTCACGCATCCGTAGATCCACAGCCGGAGGCAGAGCCTTCTACCACCACGCCGCCAAGACCTGTAACACCCTCCCCCTCAACCTACGACAAACCGAAGACTGGAGACGACTCAAGACCTGGCTGTTCGACCAGTAGCAACAGCACCCCACCCCCCCCACTCCCCACCCTCAGAGCCTTGAAACCCTTGCGTGTATGTAGTGCACTTTACAAATTATTTGATTGATTGATTGATTGAACCAGGTAATGAGACGCTTCACCACTCGAGTGAAGCCATTGCATCTAAAGAAAGAAAGATAAGAGCTACTTGTAGTACCTATTTTGGCAGGTTCTGGGCTAATGATGTTCGTTTTGGGGTATGGGTTATATTAATGATATGTTGAAGTGAAATGTGCACTTGATGTCGCTTTTGTTTTAACCACTATTCTTAGTGCCACTACAAATGTTATCATCAGGGTCAATAGTCATGTAATATGATTGTTATGGTAGGAGTTATTTAAATGATCAGATAGTATCACTTCCCGTGGTGCCATCAAGCCAAATATTGTGTGATTTTAGTTTATCTGAGATCAGTGGATCTCTTGCGTTGCCCTCTACTTCAGGTGAAAGTACACCACAGATTAAGAAGTGATCCCGTGGTGGACTCTCTTGTAACAATTACGAAGGTAACGGTGGTAAGACAAGCTGCACAGATGAAATTGCATTCCGAATTCTCTGTGGACAGTACATTTTCAGAAGTGGTGACTAATTAGATCACTGTCAGGCACTCACTTCTAGTGTAGAATAGAACAATGTCTCTACTCCTCAGCAAACAATGACTCCTGGCATAAGTGAGACCTTGGCTCATGCTGCTCTTTTCCTTCTCTTTCCACATTCACTGACCTCAAGCACTTTGCAATCTATGAATTCTTCAACTGAATTGTTTCCTGGTCCCTAAAAGAGCACACACCGAAAGAGAGAGAGAGAGAGAGAGAAAGAGAGAGAGAGAGAAAGAGAGAGAGAGAGAGAGAGAGAGAGAGTGTGTGTGTGCGTGTGTGTATGTGTGTGCACTTTTGTGTGAGTGCCCACTTGGAAAACTCACTGGACACAACGTAGTAAGGGAAAAGGTCCAACATGACTTCAAACCTGGATATCTCTGGACCCATAAAAGGTACAGAGATGTTTCAAACACTTCCAGCATGAGGTACCCTCAGCTCATCCTACTACTCAGGGTGCAGAGAAGACACCTCTGCGCCTTTCCGGGCTTAAAAGAGTTATGTATCGGCTCCTACAGCGGAGAGCCAGAATAGGCGGCCGGTCCCTTGCATAGAGTGGCCAATCCTTGGAACAGGCTGGCTGTGGACATTAGAGACGCAGCAGTAGAAGCTACTTTTTAAAAAACTTACTTGTTTCAACATAATTGCTCCAGTATCACATTGCCCCTTTCAAGAGTGCCAGACGCTCGGTTGCAGGTATTAGCGTGCTTTACAAATAGAAAGAATAACAGAAAATATAGCTGAGATGTTACAGAGTGATCCAGGATGACGCTGATGCACAACACTCACAGTCCTGGAAAGGACTCTCCTGGCCTCTGGACAATGGGCCCTGATCTGGCAGCCTGTAGGCTCTCATATCCAAGAGCAAGAACAATCTTTGAGGGAAAAACACTCCTTCTTCTTAGGACCCCTTCGCCCCACACATTGTTGACCAGCCACACAAAACCTGGTTAACATGCAATGCAGCCAAACACACAAACTTTGCACTATACAAATGAACACTGGGTTGAAGTAAGGACCTCCAGTAAGAATGGATACACAGATTTTATGATAAGGGGTCTCTCCGCCTCCTCACCAGTAGAGGTACACATAAAAGGGGCTGTGCCACGGAACACAAAATCAGCTGGCACTAACTAATAATGTCCCCATGACATCATTTGAGGGTACAGTAGCCTCTCTCAACAGTGGCTGAGGGTACACTTGGGATCAGCAGAAACTTGTGCAGGGCTGGTCAAAGCAGCAAAACCCAGATCACCTCCAGCAGCCTCATGGATGGACTGAGAGAAAACTCACACAGCAGGGATGGAAATGTTGAACACTGGCAGGGGGCATAGCTTTTATTTCCATTGGAGGAGTTTATTCCCAGCAGTACGTATTTCCTGAATCCTGAGCAGGAATGATGCAACTTATAAAACTTACATCACATAAGATTAATATACATGTGAAGTGAATCACAAAGAAAAGTGGTAAATCTGCACCATTAATGCTCCTACAAGGTGCACATTCATTATTTTTGTGAATCCACAAACATTCCCATTGGTGCTCCTAGAAGGCTGCGCCGGATGCAGGTTTCTAGGTGCACTCCTGGGAATGTCATGTGACATATACACTGTGCTCCCATTTCCACAGCGTGGAATTATTACTAGTGTACAATTACACATTAGGGAAATACAAGGACCCAAGTCACAAAGCCCTGGCTGTGAGTGTGTGTGACTTATTCTTGAAGTGCTCCTGCCTTACTCCTGGAATTTAATAGTAACTAGTCAGAGCAAATCTTGGGCCAACATGCATTTTTTTTCCCTTTTGTATCCTGGTCGAAAATATTTGCGGCCCGTAAAAAAAAACACTTCTACATATACCCCCACCACGTTTCGGGATGATCCATTAACTTTCCCACCCTGGAATGGGAGGTACTCCAGCTGTTTGCTGGAGTAAATCTCTGCCCATTTTCAGGATGGGAGAGGACCATATAGGAGTTGGGGCACGCCCACAAACTCGAAGGTTTGTGAGCCGTCATGAACGTTCAAGGATAATCACTCTTTGGTACACCCACTTCCAACCATGGCCGGACTGGCTGTGCCAGGCAGCGGTCCTTTCCCGGGAGGCTGTAATGGTGGGGGATGCATTGTTTGTAGAGGTTTTAGCAGTTTTGAGAGCACCCACTGCAGAGTTCCTTGGATAGGCAGTAGTTTTCAGGTAACAATAAAAATGTTACGATAACTCCGGTGATTTCTATACCGTACGGGGGCTGGTTGAAAAAATGCACCAGGGCTGCTTTGGGTTCCCAGTCTGGCCCAGGCCCTGCTCCCAACCCCTTCCAAGGGGGTTACTACTACAGATTTGTACACACTTTCGACAGATATGCCCACAGTGGTAACACCACTTAACGCCTGTCAGGAATCTTTCTGTGAATTCATAAGTCATAAATGAATCCATACATGTACAGCCACTTTCTGAACCTCGCCCTTTATTCCTAACATTAGTGCACTTTTTTTCCAGGACCTTGCTTCTGATAAAAGTAATTTCAACAAGTGTCAAACCCGAGCTAAATGTGCTCGCCCTCTATTCAGTGGATGCATTCAACAGATGTGGAACAGTTAAGGAGGCCGTCCCCTGTGAGAAATAAACAGATTCTCACTTTCAGATAAAGCAATCTGCGGCTCCCCCGAGGCTGGCTCACTTCGCTTGGGTTTCCTCCCTCCGTGTGAGATTGTTATGGCCCAGCTTTCGAAGAACACAGATAGCATCTCCCTGCATCACCAGCTGCGGGGCTTCAATCCGGCACACCTTCTCCTCAGGTCCCAGAGGCTGCGCTGACAGGCCGAGGCTAATGAACAGCTGACCCACACGTCTCTTCAAGAAAAATAATCAAGCCTCCGGGAGGGATTCAAGGCGCTAGCTGGAGGATGTTTAAAAGAACAAATGTTCTCAGCTTGCCTCGGATAAGGCGTCTTATTCACTAACACTGATCGCTCAGTGGTGCTAGAACAGACGAGATAGTAAATCGTCTGGAAAGACTTGATAGTAAATACCAACTTTATCAAAAGTAAGAAAATAATTAACTTCACACACACCACTCAATTCATCCATACTGACCTGATGATGGAAATTAGCAATCCACGCACGCGGGAAAACAGAAACATGCATTTGTGTAGAGCTGACCAAACCTCTTGTGACAAGGCACAACACACCCCTCCACTGGGCCAGCACCACACCAACAGGCGTTCACCTCACAGTACGGGTCTGCACATGTGCCACACAGGCCAGATTTCCATGAGTGCAGGACGCAGCACTCCATGGGGCCTGGGGTCTAAGGCTGCCGAGCAGGAAACTGAGGATGCAGGTTCGAATCCTGGCTTCCGCTCATCATCATATGGTTAGCTATGATATATAATATGAAAAAATAATCCGATTACTTGTAAATCGCTCTAGTGGGCAGACAATGGTCAAAAATCCTCTGGACGGGACCGATATCTACTCTCATGAATACTACTACTACCACAGAGGAGTCATCACGGGGCAGACCTGGTGCTAACTCACAGGCCGAGTAGACACTGGGCGAACCATGCAAAGGGGGGACATCATGAGGTGGGTACACATACCTTTCAAAGAAGGTGAGTAGTACCCATGAAATCGCATAACCACGAATATAAAGGGGGGGGGGGGGGCGTTTAGTTGCCAATTGTGGTCATCCACAATGTGGTACTTCTGCAGGAAGGATCTGTATGTGTAACCTCCATCTGCCTTGCAGCCTCAGTGTAGAAACTACAAATGAGGCTTGTTTGTAATTTAACCATTTGTTTTATTAGAAAGGGAAGACTTTTATTGTTGAGGGTGTGGCATGTTTTTATCTTGAAATATGTTATTTGATTTACTTCCTTTCCTCCATGCCTTGAGCTACTTGGTGCTTTTTAGGTCGAGCCTAGGCAGCGCGCATGCACTGTCTGGAAGACCTGCTGTGATCAATATACAGAGTGCAATCTCACCTGCTGGTTGACATTGGTACACTCCTGTGTTGCTCTTCTTTCCTGTTCTTTTATTGGTTGGTGCTCCGATGCATCACTTCCGTTTTCTGGCAATGAGCACCGACCAACTACAGTTTACTTACTCTGTAGGCCTTTATGTGTTTGGTTTAGGGACAAACAGCCTCATGCATCAACCCAAAATCCAGTTGGTAAAATACCGATTCGGTAATAGCTCCCGGTATTAAGGAAAAAATACCCAATCCCAATGCATCAACCCAAAAGCAGAAATCGCTATTTAAGGAATCCTTAAATAGCGATTCTTTAAATAGGGATTCCTTAAATACCGATTCCTTAAATAGCGATTGCATTTAAGGAATCCCAAAGTGAGATTCCTTAAATGCAATGCATCAAAGTAAAAAAATTAGCGATTTCGCTAATAGGGGGAGCAAATTACCATGAAGATGAACTGCATGGTAATTTGCAAAAACTTTGAAAAATGCACTTTTGTGCATTTTTCAAAGTTTCATGTTGCGCACACACATGCCCTTAGAGCATGTGTGTGTGCAACATATGTGCACATGTCATTTTCAGGGGTGCAACAGGGTGTCCTTTTGACACCCTGGCACCCTTGAAAGTGCTCCCGCTATTAGCGATTCGGTAATACCGAATCGCTAATACAGACTGGCTTTACATTCATTCCTATGGGCCTCCAAGCCCATAGGAATGAATGGGTAGGTATTCCTTATTACCGATTCGGTATTACCGATTCGGTAATAAGGAATATTAAGGAATCGCTATTTGAATAGCGATTCCTACATGCATAGCCTTTTGCTATTCCTTATTAGCGAATCCTTATTTTTCGCTAATAAGGAATCGCAAATGGCATTGTTGATGCATAGGCCCCTATTTCTTTAATTATGTATTCATGTTTTTTTTAAATCACTTTCATGTGGGCAGGCGTTGTGCTTTATTTGAGCATGGCGCCTGCTTTCATTTTTTGTTTTAATTTTTACATGGAAGGGCGCGCGCTTTGTTTGAGCACGGCACCCGCTTTCATTTCTTGTTTTCACTTTTACATGAACGAGCACCGGAGCACGGCGCCTGCTTTCATTTTTTTGCTTTCACTTTTACATGGGCGGGTGCCTCGCTTTGTTTGAGCATGGCCGCCCGCTTTCATGTTTTTTTTTATTGCCACAGGCTATTTACTTGCACCAGGACTACTTGGGTGTGTGTAAGCCTGCCCAAGAATCCCAGCTCTCCACACGGTGTCACCTTGCGCATCGGCAACTATCTACTTCTAGAGCCAGTGGAGGGGGACTGCACCTTCCTGGTCGTGCAACAGCACAGCAAACAACAGCTGCTTTGCAAAGTGAGTGTGCATTGTCCCGTTGTTTGCAACCACTAATCATCCGTGGGGTCATGCTGGGCATCACCGTGGCCAGCCGCCCAATTGGCCCAGGGTGTGCAGCGCACTCTCACATTTACAGGCCTGGTGAGCGCTTTGTTCCTAATCGACCCCTCCCACCCCTTTGTCATCCAGTCTCTAGGCAAGACCACGATTCCAGCCATATTTTTTGGTGAGTTATGCCATATAACCATATAGTGGCGTATGTTCTTTTTTCCTCCTCAAGAATCCCGTTCCCCGCACCACCACTAGTTTTGGAAGCATTCACCTCTCACTGCCAACAGAGAAATAAATGTTGCTCTTCCCTAGCTACGATGGGATAGAGGAAGAGAAAAATAGTTGAATGTACAGAAACAGATATATTTGTCAGTGTTCTTAAATTGTCAGGGCATTCCTGCACGAGAACACACCTTTTCGTTCGCGCAAGAATATTTTTAGGAGTGTACAACACATTTTTGTGTTTTAAAAAATATGTTTACACTTCCAAAACAAATCTATTTCAGCATGCCAACTAAGCTCAATTATTAAATAGATTTGTGAATCTCTACTACTGAGTCACTCCCAAAACCGTGTTTTAAACCACTCACTCACCAATGTTGGTATCCCATCTCTATACCTTCAACTGCCACTTTCTTCTGCAAAATAATCATGAGAGGATGCCTCACAGACAGTGGGCTGCTATGTGTGGGAAAATGCACTGTTAAAGTGTGAGAGATTTACAGACCTCAGTCTTACCCTTGGTAACCTGGCACAAGCAATGCAGGCTTCATCAGAAAAAAAATCCATATGTCCTGATTCCCGGCACTTATTTTGTAGATGACTTCAAGGCTCCGCATTTAGGGGCATATTTATGTAGCTTTGATGCAGCGCAGCCTAGCATCACGCAGACACCCATGTACCACGGTGCAAGGGTGCATGCATTGTAAGCAGGATTTTTTTTATGCAGGAAGAAATACCTCTCTGCACAAAAACAATCCTCGGCAGCGGTGTCCTCTTAATACGTGTGCTGCAGTGCAGATTGCAGCACACAAAGAAGGAGGATCAAACATTTAGAATGCAATAGGTCCTGCAATTGTGAAATTTTGAGCTATTGAATGCCAATGCCTTTTATTTATGTGTTAAAAAACCTACAATAATAAAAGGCATTGTTATTTACAACACCAATAGGTCAAAGTTTCTAAAATGCAAGACCTATTGCATTGCAAATGCTTGTTACTGCTGTTAAGGCTGTAATTGCCATTGTTTATGTTTGTGTCATCTCCTTTAATCTGCAACACACTTTGATGTGAAGCACAATGGAAGTATCACACAATAAGTAGACAAAACTTTATTGCAAGAATATTAAAAATCATTACAATTTAAAAACACCATAGTGCATCACAAAACAGAAAAGAAATGCCATCGTTTAAGATATGCATTCTGGCATCTAGCTAATCATTCAAAACGTGTTTATTACAGTACACATTATGCAACCATTTCGGTGTTCACTTAACAATTCAGAAGCAGAGATGCAAAATCAATGCAATTTAGTGCAATGATTTGCCACATGTTAGAGAATTTATGATTTTCAGGTTTCAGAGTGCCTGACTCGTGAACAGTTCTGAATCATGCCTTTCCAGACAGGAGGGCCTGAAGAAGGGTCACTGGCACTGCCCCACACACATCAAGTGACCTGACAGACTAGGAAGTGGTGGTGGCCTCTGGGTTGGTGGGAGAACACATGCATGTGGTCGTTGAAGCTTGCATCAATGAAAACTATGGGGGATACACCGTGTTAACGTAGTATTTTCGACTCAGCGGCACCATGCGATAGTCTCATGATAACGCTTCAAATGACCGCGTTAAAATCAACGCGAGGCTGAAAAAATGCGAAACACGAACAAGAAAAAAGTTGCAATGTGGCCAATGGTGATCCAACAATCAGCGATAACCAGCAACAGGCCTGCAATCCCCACACATCATGCGGGAAAATGCACAATAAAAGCAACAAAAAACACACACCAAAACCACAATAAACTGCGTAGCACCATGGATGCACCTGGACCGAGTACAGAGGACAACTCGAACCCCACAAGCCCCACGGAGGACCAGCCAGGAACTCTGTGCTCGTGGAAGGGCAAGGAAAAGAGGAAGAGGAAGACCTAGTTCAGTCCGCAGGAAAACAGGATCATTGTCAGGTGACAGAACACTACCAACAACTGTTCGTCACCTCCATTGTGCCATTGGCAACACAAACGGAAACATGGCAGTCCATCATGAACAACGTGACCAGCCAAACCAAGCAGAAACTCGCTGCCAACCAGAAGGCAGCAACGGCGACTGGAGGTGGGAGTCCTGCGACACAGGAGGAGCTGGATGAGCTGGAGGAAATGGTGGCCACAGTCATCAGTGTGGAGACAGTGGAAGGAGTTGGGGGTCCGGACACGGCTCTATATGACCTGACCCAACAGCAACAGGGTGAGTAACGACCATGGACAGGGAGTACGGGGGGATATGGGCACAATGGCACACATGCACAATTATGTGTAGCACACTGCACACCCACAATGATTGTGGAACATGTCCCTGATACCCTTGGCACACTGCAGCATACATAGAAACACCAAGTAGACCCCTGTCCACTATATGCACAAAGGGGCCCCCCTCCCTATCACCAATCTCACAACCTACCCATGCACATGTGCTGAATCCAGCAAAGCAGCGGCTCTGTGAGCCACAATGACAATGCAAGTGACACTGCATGACCGATAGCATGGCTGCAGTCAAAATACATGACATGATGCACGACAAGACAGTGAGGTGGCCCAGTGTGGATCACATCCTCAAAGGAGCAGGTCACACTCTGACACATCCACGTGCACATACAACACCTGGCGTCAACAACACATCTGCAGACAAACAATGCACAAGAGTACAAAAACCGTCCAAGAGCACAAATGACCCAAGTCGCCAACATCTCAGCACCGTAAAAGCACACAAGTCAAAGGCACACTGCCTCAAAGGGATAAGGGGCCGCTAAATCAGAGCTGCAGGGGCGAGTCGCCCACAAGGCAGCACACACACATAGCAATCACAGCACATCAACTTTGACGACAAAGTGGTACAAAGTGCAACACTTCACTACAGATTGGAGGACACAACTGGTGCCGCTTGTGCGTAGAAACTTGCCAATCACATCTGCCACAGCAGGAAACTGTGAGCTGATAATGTACGAGTACAACCTCACATCCGTCATGTAGTCGAAATGTCCACTGTCTCCCATCAAATAGCCAGCTCCTCCAAAACAGTCACAATGAACATTGTCATGCAGTCTGAATGTAAACATGTACAATGCGTCAACATACATGGAACACACTGTTAACCTGCACCTCCCATTTACATTGCAGAGGGACAATCAACACCTCCTGCAGAGCACACCAGACATATCTTCAGTGATGATGATGAGGACCCCCTGGCCATCTGACCCGACACCGTCCTATGGCTTGTTGACAGCATCCGCACCCCACCTCCAAGAGCAGGGCAGCCCATCTGCATCGAGGTGACCCCACCCCCTGCACAGCCCACACAGCAGGAAGCACCCACCACCACGGCTGGCTCCCAGTACCTCACAGGAAAATACATGGCATGCCAACGCTGTGTGTTAGACTGCCAGAGGGGGCTGGCTGAACAAGTGCGGGTGGGTTTTGACTTCATGGCAGCCAAACATGATGCCATACGTGGGTGTATGAGTCCCATCAGTGACCACTTACAGTCCCTAATGGACACCCACAGTCCATACCGTGCTCTACAACATTCCTTGGCTGACCCCGCTGGAGCCATTACTCAGATACAAGAACTGTCTAGTCGGACAGGCGCCAGCGATATCAGCTGGGAGTTGGGACACATGCGGAGGACAATGGAGAACATGGAGCGGATGCAGGCTGGAAGGATGTCTGCCACAGATGTACACCAGCGAGATGTAGCTGGGATTTTCCATGCCCTGTAGGAACTCATCTTGCCATTGCTGCCACAGAGCCTGTCCCAGATGACTGCTGCAGGAACTTCGACACACACACACCTCTGCCCATGATGTGTCAGTGGCACCCGGTGAGGCAGCCATACCACCTCCACCCCCTGATGTGCCAGTCGCACCCAGTGAGGCAGCCATACCACCTCCGCCCCCTGATGTGCCAGTGGCACCCAGTGAGGCAGCCATAACACCACCACACACACCTGACACATCTGACACAGAAGACATATCAGATGACTAAGATGTGGATGGTAATAACTCTGTGTGAAAGGAGGTTGGAGCATTCATCCCCACCATATGGCCTGTTCCTGCTTGATTCAGCCCTCTGCATCATGCCCTGGAACAACACCTTCCACTGTCCCCCGAAACACACTCTGCGACATTCACCTGGACCCCGACATGGACTGCCATATCTGCTCTGGTTACCAATGGCACAGCAATCAGGCTGCGGACTGAACTCTTCCTCTTCCGATTAACTCATCATCCCCCAAAGGACTCTGGTTGGCCCTCCACTGGGCAACCATGTAATGTGTGGTTTTCATGGCCATGTACTGCTCCAGCTCCGACACACCACAGAATGTGAATAAAACATTCCAAATTACCAAGATGTGTCATGTCTATGTTCAATCAAGTATAAAAGTATGAATGAATGTATGGGCATTGATTGCACAAAAAGATACACCCTGTGAAATGACATCAATGCGCATGTTGGAGCCTGACCCACATGGCCAGTTAGATGACTGTGAAGGTGTGAACCAGCTGTGGCCTCATTGCTCATGAACAACAATTTTGCAACCCCCAATGTAGCCCCACTTCAATGTATTGAATAGAGCTCTATGTAAATATGTCAAATTCTGGAGCTGGCCAAAGTAGTGTCCCCCATCACATGTGACAACAGAACATCTCTTCGCATACCTACTCACACTCAACTGTGTGGACACAGCCTGTTTTGATGGATAACATTGACCCACATGGCAAGAAGTTGGACACCATACTCACATTGCCGAATATACGTAAGAGCACAGGTCTACCAGCAACTATCCCAACCACAATGTCTGGCTCACAGATGTCGAGCTGTCAATAGGGACTCACCCCCAAGTGAAATGCGTCAGTCTGTCCCTTCCTGTGTACGGACAATACCCATTGAGGCACACAATTTGTCATTCTAATCAACACTCATCAGAGTTGAACACTAGTGAAGTTGCCAAGACTTTATTAGCATGTGCGTGTCAGTATGGGCAAGACAAGGGCCACAACATGCAGACCAATGCTTCAGACACTAACAGGCAGCATAGGAACATGTAGAGTTGCAAGAAATGGGGAGGCAAAAATAGAACACAAATCATTACAGATGGCAACGGTCTCAGACCACCTTACCTTGCTGGACGAGTCATGTGATATGTGTCGTAAGCCCATTGTCCCGTGTCAGGGGACACGACTCACAGCCCATGGGATCTGCATAGTGCTGTACCACCGGACTGCACTGACTGCCTGCTCTGCTGACTGTGAGCAGGTGAATGGGTCCAACAAGGTCACATGTAGTACTACACTGCCATGTGTGTACTCTCCCTCCAGCAGTATGTCAGATTTAGGAACTTAGCTAAACAATGCAGTACAGCTCCGCCCATGGGACTGCCTCACCTTGCACAGGTGTGTGTCAACACGCATAGGTGCATGCACATGCATTCTGAGTCCAGGCGAATGCAGACATGTCCACTGTTGTGGTGGGATATGTGACCATTCCTCTGAGATGCAACAAGGTGTTGGGATCTGGGCTCTGGGTTACAATCAGTTGTGGCTGCAGAATGTAGCTACTCGTCCATGAATGCGAGCACAGCTTCATGGGCAATGAGTTCCAAGAGTACGTTGTTGTCGACTTCAACGAACACGAGGGAGAGCCAATCCATTAACTGGTCTGGACAGATGTGCTCCGTCCAAGCCATTTCACCAATCTGCAAAACAGACCAATAGGGGAGTGCCTCGATGTGGTCACTGCACACGAGGACTGGTGCAATCTCCCATGCCCAACTGCCAGCACATACGCCAAATATCAAGGCATCCCATGCACGATTATCACAGTTACACTCCTGGTCGTGGGCCAACAGGGGGCGCACACACAAGTTGTAATCCAGTTCAACTACCGCTGTGTTAGATAGGCAGACATCCATGGGCCACTCGAATGTGCATGATCGACAGTGGAACCAGGGCTGGACGCAGGTGACGTATGCAAGACGGAAGCTCAGACGGTAACTGATGTGCAACACTGCCAGTGGCAGTGCTCCCAACAAAAGCAGCATTCGTGCACGGTACAGTTCCACGTGACTGGGGTTGTGCATGTGCCTGGGATGTCCCGCCAATGCGTTGGTAGCTCTCGTAGAACCGGCACTCTTCTGACCTGCGGAAGTTATGTGGATGATATGCCACAGCTCGGAGCAATGAGTTGTATGTGTGTGCAACGTTTGGAAGAATGGGTTTTTGTGTACGTAAGTGTCAAGGTCATCCCATGCAGGACTACCTCAAGCAAGGACCTCTGTGTGTGGGGTGTGGATACATTGGACTTTCATTTGTGCTGTGCGTGATGTGGGAGTTGTCATCATCTGCAATGGTATCCCTCTCAGGGGGTGTGAGCCGCATGCCAGACCAAGGTCGGTGGTGCAGATGTCCTTCCGCCTTATGTATTGAGACAAAGGAGCTTTCATCCCTGATGTAAGTCTGACTACTACTTGCATTCGGTAAATGTGATGTTGCTTTCGCGCTGCATTGAAGCTAGGCATTGGGTTTATGGTGCACCAATGGCGATACACACACACAACAGTTGGCATGTAGGAGCTAAGAGGCCGAGCGGCCTTGTGCTCCTTGTACCATATCTCTCCCTCTCTCTCCCTCTCTCTCTCCCTCTCTCCCTTCCTGTCTCCCTCTCTTTCTTCCTCTCTCTCTCTCTCTCTCTCTCCCTCTCCCTCTCTCTCTTCCTCTCCATCTCTCACTTCCTCTCTCTCTCCCTCTCTTCCTCTCTCTTTCTCTCTCTTTCTCTCGCTCTCTGTCCTTTGATCAGCGCATAACACACCTTCTTCTCTTGAATTTTGTCATTCAGGCTGTGACTTACAGATTGTCCAGGGAAGACCCACCATGGCTCTTCCTAATAGTTGTTTTGGCAACAGTTTCCATGTAAGACTAAGGCCTTGATTACGAATCGACTTGTGGGGGCACAGCAGAGCCGGTCTCCCAGCCTCCCTATTACGATATGGGCAGTCGGACCACCACAGCCCCTCCGTGTTGTGGAGGTCAGGAGGCAGTGGCATGCTTAGAGGGACCGCGATGGATGCAACTGTTATCTGAATTAGGGAAAGTGTTGGACTCTGGAGGGTTCAGATTTATTATTTGTAGATATTTTAAATAAAATATTTCAATATAGACAAAAAAATGAAAACATTTAAAAAATAATAAATGAATTTATTAACCCCTTCCACGCGGGGGTAATTCCCGTGCGGGGGGGCAGCGGCGGTGGCGCTGTGCTCGTGACGAGCCAGCTCATCATGAGGCACAGTGGAGCTGTGCTCATGACGAGCTGAGCTCGCCACGACGCCGCCCACTGATTGATTCTCCCGCACAGGTGGGGAATCAATCGCGCGTGGGCGGGCTGCGACGGTTATGACGAGCCCAGCTCCTCATGAGCACAGCTCCACTGTGCCTCATGACGAGCTGGGCTCGTCATGAGCACTGAAGCGGTTAAATAGAAAGCAAACAGAATTAAATTAAAAAATAAAGACTTTAGACTAACTATAAAAAACGTAAAATTAAAAAATCCAATTATTTAAATTGAAACTATACCAAAAGAGCAACAACATTTCAATTAAAATTAGCAATAAATAACAAATACTATCCAAATGAATAATTAATATTAAAATAATTATTAAATAAAATAAATACAATTAAAAAAACTTTTAAATATACAATTAGCTAACATAATTTAATAATTAAATTAAAGGATCATCCCATTAACTATTTATTATAAATTAACAAATACATAGTCAAATAATTTACATACATAATTGAATATGTATGAAATTACATTGAATGAATTACAAATTAAAAACAATGATTTACATTTTTAATAAGCTCAAATTTCCCATAAAACTTACAAACTTAACTAAAACAAGATACACACAAATATTATTATAAAACTAATAACTTATAATACTAAAATAAATAATAATTATCAACCTAATTCAAAACTATGGGGCAGATTTATGAGGTTTTGCCGTAGGGAAGCGCAGCAGGCCTTCCTGCTGCGCTTCCCTACGGCAAAAGAAAAGGGCAGGGATGCGCCGTATCTATAAAATGCGGCGCATTCCTGTCCTTTTCCCCTGCGCCGGCGCACAATGGGCTGCCTGCGCCAACGCAGGCACCTCTGCACCATGGTGCAAGGGTGCCTGCGTTGCGGAGATTAATATTTTTGTACAGGAAGGGAAACCTTTCTGTACAAAAATAATCACAAGAGGTTTTTCCTCTTTGTATGGGTGCTGCAGAATGCAGCACACATAGAAAAAGGAAAAACGAGGAGGAATAAAGATATTTCTCCCCGTTGCGCCTCCCTTATGCCACCCCTGGGGAGGCAGAAGCTTTTGGCGCTGCCTCAGATTTACGATTTCTCGTAAATCTGGGGCAGTGTCAAAAGGCCATGGATGTTGCTGGGAACGCCCCCAGCAACACCCATTGCACGCCCCTTTAACGCAGAACACTGCGTTAAAGGGACTGATATTTATGAGGCAGCATTAAGCCACAAAAAGTGGCTCAGTGCTGCCTGATAAATATCACGCAGGCTTCTGCGCCACGGAACGTCACAAAAAGTGACGTTCCGATGGCGCAACGGGCCTCATAAATCTGCCCCAGTATGTTATACAAGATTTTAAAAAACTATTCCACAACTATATTTACAAAAAAATATACAATACCTAAACAAAAAATATATTCTTACCTTCTGTATTCTGTCCCACAATATTTTTGACATTAAAAGACATGAAAAGTTATAGCAGCCTTAAAGGAGGTGGTAACCCATCCACAAAAGGGAACCATGAAGCTACCGGCAAATCTATTTCTCTAAAAGGAAAAATGAGCTTCAATTGAAAAAATATGTTTGCTTTATTTAAATTTGCTCACAAGCATGGTTGTCTGGCAATCTGCTTCTCAGGGAAGTAAAAGCCCACAAGGCCCCAGACCATACGCTACTTGAAAAAATAAATAATATAGGTCTGTTACAAAGTGCAGTAGGCATAAAAGACATATAACAGAGAGTGCCCCAGGTATGCAAGGTTTGTTTGTGGCTGCTCCTTATGTCCTTCTGGCAATTTGCCTTTGCCCTATCAGCATATTATAGACGTGAGTGCAGAAGCAAACAACTTGTTGGGAGGTGAACTGACTATATGGCACGTAGAGGTGGAGCACTGTCAGTTCATCTCCTGAAGGTGCCCCTTGAGAAGGGGACATGGAAGTCTTGTTCAAACAAAAGCCAGACCACCACCAGTGATAGATGGAGCTATGATATCAACCTGTGGCCCTATCTTAAACAAATGAGTTCTCCTCAGAGTTCTTTTTGTAACATGGTTCACAGTTCAGGCCTGTGCTGGGTGCACCTAATTAAGGGTGCAATGCAAACATACAGCATGTGTGATGTATAATTCATGCTTCTAATTTCTTTTTTCTTGCAAAAATGGGATGTGGCCAGTCCTACCTAGCATTGGGCCAGCCCCACTCCTCTACCCCTGTAGCCCAAACAGCCTCTGTGCACCTAAGTGCCTTCAGCTCGAACAGTACAGACATCCTCATGCCATGGGAGAGGAAATTCGGATTTACTTAGGTGCAATCTGTCATATGGACTGGCAGAGAGGGAGTAAACCCCACATTCTGTCTCCCATGGTTGGCCGAATTCCTTTTATATGCCAATACTTATTGTCTAGTGAGCTTCCTACCCCCAGGCTAGGACACAGGAAAATGCTATTTCTTATTATTGTCATAACTATGTACAATTTCATGGTTTCATTCATTTACAGTTTAAATTATATATATTCTGAGTTTTAAAGGAATACACTCTCGGCTAGAAATGGGAGAATAGACATCAGAGTTGAATCCAGTGAACCTAGGTTATCCCAGAGATTGCAACTGTGGAATGGTGAGGCACCAAGAGAAATATATGGGTAGGTCATCGGTACTTTGGTGAAACAATTATAGGAATGAGTAAAAACATAAAGATGTTTTGATGGATGTAGTGGTTTGACTGCTAGTGCAGAAAAATAGTCGGTTTTCATGTTGAAACCTCATAGACTGTTATGGTGTTCTATATGTTTTTTGCAGGATGGCCTTGGGCCACCACTAGGGTCACGGGAACCGCCGGCGCTCTTGCCCCCTGCCCCACTATTTAAGTACCCCAGGTTGCTGCAAAATTAATGCATACATCACAGATCAGGCAATGAGCCAGGCAATATATGTCAGAATAGCCTCAAGGGTATACATTGTTTTTGTTTAAAAGAGATGCTGAGCGAACAGAAAACTAGAGAGGGGCCCCGGAAGGACGTGATGACCCGAGCACCACAGACTCTTCTGTCAAACCAGAGATGGGCATGGACCATTTACTCTGAAGACTTTTCCTGGACGTGACAGGTCATCTTAACTTTACATAAACATGATTTTATCGATTTTTGTTCGAGATTGCTGTTACAGCCTTCTTCTTCTGACAGTCTTTGAATGGAACATTTTTCTTTCTATTTTTTGGCAGTGTCTATGACATTTTTAAAGTGACCCCTTCCATGACGCAATGAAATGTTAATAGGTATGCTCCATCAAGCAGAATATGGTATGCTGTTAATCTGCTTTTCCATTCCATGATTTCCACTGAATGAGGCGCAGGGTCTTGCTTAGCATTGCAGATTAGTTCCTTGTGTCTAAGGCATCGGTTTTGCTGTTTCTATTTATTTTCAATTAGGTATTGTGTTGCAGTTTGAAGTTGTATTGCTTTTCCTAAGTGTTTCCTTTATGTTGGTTATATTTTCCATTATATTACCTTGTTTTATCGCCTCCTTCTTCTTGTACCCGATGTGTACATTTATTTTTCAAGATCCTTTCTTATGCTTAATAGTTTTCTATTTTGTAAGATGTTTCTCCTTCATTTTTTGAGTTTTATCATGATAAACTTTTATCCGTAATTATTTTTATGTAAGTACTGTGTGGTGGTT
Source organism: Triturus cristatus (assembly GCF_964204655.1). Classification (NCBI taxonomy): domain Eukaryota; kingdom Metazoa; phylum Chordata; class Amphibia; order Caudata; family Salamandridae; genus Triturus; species Triturus cristatus. Next base: position 308,267,617 of record NC_140587.1, on the reverse strand, counting down.
GAATTCTATTTGCATTGTTGTATGGTTATAGAAGTCAACATCGAAACGTCCGGATCTCATATGTTTCACATGTGCAGTATTTACCCGTTGTCTATTGTGATTCTAATGCGACGGTTTTTAGTTTTCAGTTTTCCGATAGATAGCAGAGAATGCTGCTGAATTTCATTTTTTTTAGCAGCTACAACTCTATGGTAAAGCAGAAATCCAGAGCAGATGCGTCCACATTTCTTTCATTTGGGAAAGCACTGCCATCAATGAGTTCCATGTCTTTGACCCCATTCTGTCAATCTAGGCCGTGCCCTAGAATGGTACCATAGAAGGGGTAAATGTGGAACAGTTGTAATTTCCTCCGTGCACTTTATTCTCTAGTACCATATGAATGCATGACTTTTGATCTTCCTTCCATTTACTGCTGATTTTATTGTACCCAGATGGTTGGTCGTGTGCCTTCATTTTCCTAGGTTAAGTACATAACAAGAAAGGTAATCTCCTTGCAGCAGATGCTGATGGAATATTAAATCAGAAAGAGCTCATAACCAGGTTAAAACAATGTCTCTAGTCAACAAAGCCTGGTGAGATACGGACTTTGCTGTCACCAAGTAATTTACATTTTTGCATGATTGGCAATAACACATTTTTCTACCACTCATCCTGGGAATAATCTTCATTATGTGTGATTTCCTTTTGTGACTTCAAAGTTTATCTGATCTTGGCAATAAAGTTCACAGCACTTCCCATTGGTATGATCAAACATTTTACAAAGGGGCCGACTCCGATGGCCGGTCGGACAGCTGTCCGTAGCCTTACCGGGCGACCGACACATACCCGGAGCCGGTCCATCTTGTAGAGGAAGTACGATGCGCATAACTGCCAAAAACACGACCAACACGTAGGCTGTGAATCAAGCCCCATTCTCCATCCGAGCCGTAACTCCTAAAGATGAACCGAGTCGCCCGGAAGCAGTATCCATATCAGTTTCCGGCATGACAAGTATGATGCCTACTTCCTACGCGCCGGAGGGGTCGTCACGCACGGGACGTCACAGCATCCGGAAAACAAGCATATCAGCTACGATTCGCGCCACAACTCAATACACGAGACGGAGCAGCTTGCAGTGGGTACAAGACGGAGCAACACGCAGCGTGTACGACACAAACACATCATGAATCCTATCGCGCAGGTCATATCAGTACTCTACATCTTTGACCGGATCAGGGACCGATGCCGACGGCGCAGGCGGTAAGTCAGACACCTACAAAACAAACAAACGACACATACACGCAAACTAGCACACACACACAGGGGATCCACATCCTGGCCACTAACAACAGCCCACCATAGGGGTTGCATGGCCAGCACCACAAACACCCCCACCCATAGTGGATCTGTTGTCCATCACTACTGCCACCCCCACTCACAGGGGACCTGATGCCCATCACCTCTGCCACCCCCACTCACAGGGGACCTGTTGCCCATCACCCCTGCCACCCCCAGCCATAGGGCCTATATTGCCCATCACCCCTGCCACCCCCACTCACAGGGGACCTGTTGCCCATCACCCCTGCCACCCCCACTCACAGGGGACCTGTTGCCCATCACCCTTGCCACCCCCAGCCATAGGGCTTATATTGCCCATCACCCCTGCCACCCCAGCCATAGGTCTTATATAGCCCATCACCCCTGCCACCCCCACTCACAGGGGCCCTGTTGCCCATCACCCCTGCCACCCCCAGCCATAGGGCTGATGTTGCCCATCACCCCTGCCAACCCCACTCACAGGGGATCTGTTGCCCATCACCCCTGCCACCCCCAGCCATAGGGCTTATATTGCCCATCACTACTTCCACCCCCACTCACAGGGGACCTGTTGCCCATCACGTCTGCAACCCCCAGGCACAGGGCGTATGTTGCCCATCACCCCTGCCACCCCCAGCCATAGGGCTGATGTTGCCCATCCCATCCCCCCTGCCACCCCCAGCCACAGGGCTTATATTGGCCATCACCCCTGCCACTCCCACTCACAGGGGACCTGTTGCCCATCACCCCTGCCACCCCCAGCCATAGGGATTATGTTGCCCATCACCCCTGCCACCCCCACTCACAGGGGACCTGTTGCCCATCACCCCTGCCACCCCCACTCACAGGGGACCTGTTGCCCATCACCCCTGCCACCCCAGACATAGGGATTATGTTGCCCATCACCCCTGCCACCCCCACTCACAGGGGACCTGTTGCCCATCACCCCTGCCACCCCCACTCACAGGGGACCTGTTGCCCATCACCCCTGCCACCACCAGCCATAGGGCTTATGTTGCCCATCACCCCTGCCACCCCCACTCACAGGGGACCTGTTGCCCACCACCCCTGCCACCCCCACTCACAGGGGACCTGTTGCCCATCACCCCTGGCACCCCTAGCCATAGGGCTGATGTTGCCCATCACCCCTGCCACCCCCACTCACAGGGGACCTGTTGCCCATCACCCCTGCCACCCCCAGCCATAGGGCTGATGTTGCCCATCCCCCCTGCCACCCCCAGCCACAGGGCTTATATTGGCCATCACCCCTGCCACTCCCACTCACAGGGGACCTGTTGCCCATCACCCCTGCCACCCCCAGCCATAGGGATTATGTTGCCCATCACCCCTGCCACCCCCACTCACATGGGACCTGTTGCCCATCACCCCTGCCACCCCCAGCCATAGGGCTTATGTTGCCCATCACCCCTGCCACCCCCACTCACAGGGGACCTGTTGCCCACCACCCCTGCCACCCCCAGCCATAGGGCTGATGTTGCCCATCACCCCTGCCACCCCCACTCACAGGGGACCTGTTGCCCATCACCCCTGCCACCCCTAGCCATAGGGCTGATGTTGCCCATCACCCCTGCCACCCCCACTCACAGGGGACCTGTTTCCCATCACCCCTGCCACCCCCAGCCATAGGGCTTATGTTGCCCATCACCTCAGCCACCCCCACTCACAGGGGACCTGTTACCCATCACCCCTGCCACCCCCACCCACAGGGGACCTGTTGCCCATTACCCCTGCCACCCCCACTCACAGGGGACCTGTTGCTCAGGGCACCTGTTGCCCATCACCCCTGCCACCCCAACTCACAGGGGACCTGTTGCCCATCACCACTGCCACCCCCACTCACAGGGGACCTGTTGCCCATCACCCCTGCCACCCCCAGCCATAGGGCTTATATTGCCCATCACCCCTGCCACCCCCACTCACAGGGGACCTGTTGCCCATCACCCCTGCCACCCCCACTCACAGGGGACCTGTTGCCCATCACCCCTGCCACCCCTAGCCATAGAATGGGCGATGTGCAACACATCCAGCATACTCCAACATCAGGTATGTCCGCAAAATACATCCCCCATAGCATCATGACAACAGTGAGTAGTCTGTGACAAATGCCCACAACAGTGATTATGGCTACGAGCATACAATGTAAGTAACAGCACATGTGTGACCAACACATGAGTGTGACATACACAAGGCAAGCATCACCATAGCATTGTGGCAATGTAAAAAGAACACCCCCTCACTGTGTAGAACAGAAGTTAAGTGGGGGCTCACAAAATGCAGCAGATGTGGAGCATTGTGGTGATGGGGACCAAACCCCCCTCATCACAGTGACCAAAAGGTAGGTGTCATCATGGTCAGAGCTGCAAATAACAAACAGCATGTATGATCCCTGCTCCCAACACATCAAACACTTCTGGGGCAAACTAGTGGTTGTGTCCCATACACACAGAGATGTGGTGAGGCTAACAGTGCTGTGAAAACATAACACACTCTCGGCCATGTGCAGACAAGCACCACACATGGGGGCAGACAATGCATACAGCGTACAATGACACAACAGCAGAAGTGACCATCACCAAGCATGCACACATCTCGAAAATAGACACACCAATCAAAACAATATGTGTAGACTGTAGGTGTCAGCTCACAAACTCACATTCTGTGCCAGCAATGGCACCCAAAAACCAGGATGAATGTGCACAATGATGTGAAATGATTCACAGGGACTGCAGGGAACATCACAGAAACAGCATCCGGACAAAGGTCCACAACAGCAATACCAATGCACTGGTGCAGATGCACAAACATAAACAGGCAAACTCACACTGCACATCGGACACAACATGTGTGTGTGTCACAGTATCCCCAGGCAACTACACAACACATGAGGGTGGCTGAACCACAGTGACACAGATGCGGACACAGTGCCATACAAAAGTAAACCATCATTGCGACACCCTCAGTGGGCAATCAGGCATTGGGAGATGAGAGGGAGCACAACAGACACATGTGACATAAGCTGGAATGAACACCAACTAACACAGCAAGAGACTGACACACAACACCACTACCCCCAGGGACCAGACAGTGGGGTGACACAAGCATGCATGACACCTCCACTGTGATGATAAAGGCAGATGTCGTACAAACTGGGAAACCCAGACATGTGTCCTGTGCCACAAACGAACATCACACATACACAAACACAAATCACTCAGTATGGCCCCTCATCCATGGACAAACGGGAGCTAGGGGACCATCCATGCAAAATTTCACATCAGTCCACCCTCAACACCACACACCCTGAACTGCAATAATGTGTATCTGTGAAGCCCACATGGACAGGTGACATAGCACAGGCACCCATGACAAACACAGGAATGTTGGGATGAACTAAGGTGCACAGACACATCACACAAGGAAAGTTTACAACCCTGGGGAATGACAGACATACTGCACAGTATTCAGGTCATGGCCATGACCTCAGAGCTCATGTAACCTTCAGAATCCCTGCCACAGTCCCAGGACAATGCAGATGTCAAGGAGAAACACAAGGCACACATGCTGACACCTGCCAGCATCGCAACCGTGAACCCGACAAGGGGGAGCAGTCACACACACATACACATACAAATGTCTCAATCACTGAAAACTAGCACCTAGGGACAACTACATGATATTGCGAACAAACAAGTGCATTGAGGAACCCTGACTGTGTCCCATCTGTGTCTGACAACATCATCACCACTCAGAAATGACAAATCCCAATGATGATACACCAATTAACAGTAGTGTGTCATGCACCCACACATCTGGTAGCACATTGGAAAAGTAGTGGGATGAACCCAGTACCACTCAGCAAGCAACAGGAACATATCAAGGGAACACTATCTGTGTATGAACAGGGATGTGGACACACACACATGCTCATACAACACACACCATGGGCCCAGGCCATGTCACTGGACAACACACTTACTTGAGGGGACACAACTCCTGTGGGAGCCCAGCTGTGCCAAACATATTCACCGCAAGTCCCACTCAAGTCAGGAGAACACTTGGTAAGTCAGCCATCAGTTACCACACAATGAAGGCTCTGGTCACAACAACCTGGGTACGTGAGTCTCCCCTACGTCATCTGCACATACCCAAAACATATGTCTAGCAAGTTGCACAGAGGCCCCAGTTGCTCCTATTACAATGATGCCCACACCTGTAGGTCCAGTGTTGATGAGCACAAAGTAAGTGGAAGTGATAAATTGGACAATGGGAAGCACATCATATGTGCAGGGGTACAAGCCACAGATGTGACCATGGCAATGAAATGCTCACAGAGAGATGTACACAAATAGTTGATCCTGACACACCCAGGTAGCTGTAAAGGATGACATGGATACACACCAGAATAGGATACATATCTCATGGACACAGGGAGTACCTCACATCAACACATCAGTATTCAACATTGTAAACCAAGCATCACAGGTGCAAGGCCATGTAAAACAACATCAACATAATGTACAGCTAAATCAAGTTCACAGGGATAAAGAAAAAAGCTTTATTCCGCTTATTAAAAGTGAAACGTCTTTTCTAACAAAAGGCCAATGGCCAGTCCATATCCAAATGCAAAGGAGTGAACTAGAGTGACAAATTCAGTATATGAAAATCTAAACCTCTCTGCAAACAAAAGGCCAATGGCCAGTCCATGTCCAAATGCCAAGGAGTGAACTACAGTGACAGCTGTCACACCTTGCTTGCCTGCACTGCTAAGGACCGTGGTTATCCCCTCGGAGTGGCTTACATGGGGGCAGGCCAGGCACCACAGGGACAGGATCAGGGTGCAGCAGAAGGAGGCAGGGAAGAGGTGGGGGATGCAGGCGAGACACTTGCAACTGCATTTGAGCTGACTGAAGTGGTGGGTGCTGTCACAACTGTGGGGCACAAGTCAGATGGGGTGGGTGCCGGAACAACTCCAGTGGTCAGGTCAGATAGAGTGGATTGGCTCACCACTGCAGTGCCCAAGTCAGATGGAGTGATCGTGGACTCCAATGCAGTGCCTACATCCATGGGAGCGGAATGGGGGACAGGTGAGGTCGGCAGGGCAGGGGGGGACATGGTCCCCACATCAGTGGCACCAACTGTCTGACCAGGTGTGGAGGAGAAAGTGCTAGGGGGGGATGGCCTTAGCATTTTGGGGATGGTGTATCTGTGTGTGGGGGAACCTAGGGCAGGGAGTGGTGGGGGAACCTCTGGAGTGGTGGCCTGGGGGATGGAGGACGGAGACTTTGCCTTGGAGCTGCGTGGTGGCGGGGGGGTCTTGCTCTTTTGGTGCCAGGGGGACTTGCGGGTGGGCGTCTCGGTCTGACTGCGCCTGGGGGAGGGTGTTCGGGTGTGAGGGGCACTCCTTTCTGTGTGTGTGGACTTCCCCTTCCCCTTGTAATCAGGATCTGCAGTGTCGGTGGGGAAGAGGCCAAGGTCACAGAGGAAGAGCTTCTGGGGAGATGGGGTTGCAGGTGAGGCAAGGGAAGGGGGCTGGGAGGGAGAGGTCTCGGAGGACGGCAGAGTGGTTGTGGATGACTGTGTGTGTGTCCGCAAACCAGCCCCTGTGAGTGTGGAATCAGTCCCCTGCGATTGCTTGTGTGCACATCCAGACCTTGGTTTTGGGGTTTCTGTGCTTGGGACAGGTAGGGTGCTAGGAATCGTGGGTGGTGCAGGGGTAGAAGTGGTGTGAGACTGTTGGAGGAGGGACACTGCTGCCGTCAGGGAGGAGGCCACGGACTGATTGGTCCTCTGTAGGGCAGACATGCCCGAGGAACTGCCCTCCATGAATGACACCAGTTGTGTCAACAGACCTGTGTGTGCATGGAGGACCTTCAGCATCGACGTCTGCCCTACATGGATCTGTCGAAGTAAGTCCACAGGCTCCTCACTCAGGGCAGCAGGGGACACAGGGGCAAGGGGTGCGGTGCCTGGCACGAAGGAGACATGCTCACGAACACGGGAGCCCACAGGGACCTCTGGGATGGGAGCCGATGGGAGGGGGATGGTTGTGGTGGTGGTGGCGGCGGCGGGGACAGCCTTACTAGCTGGGGTTTGGTGGCTGCTGACACCCGCCTCCACAAGGGAGTCATCCTCAGAGCTGCTGTGGCCCTCAGCTGGGGGGGATGGTGCTGACGACTCCTCTGTGTGGCTCAACTCGCCCTCCGTGCCACTAGGTCCACCCGACTCCTCTCCTTCTGTCCCTGTAAGGCTCTGTGGCTGCTCCTGGTCCGTGGAGCTGTCCCCTCCTGTGGCCGTGGATGTATCTGGATAGGAATAGGAAGTAACAGAACAACATCCGTCACCTGCACCGACTGCACACACCACAGTGAGTACATCACATCACAGGGCAAGCCCTGGCATCATCAGCTGAACACAGCTCAAAGTGCCAACACTGTTTAGGATAAGACAATTGTCATTCTCAACATCAACCATGGCACACATATCCCTCCTTGACTTTCACACATATGGCCGTTGCTTGTTGGATGCTAACACCCCACTGTGCCAACATGCACCACCCACACATCAGTTGTACATGCAAGTGAACATGTAGGAGTATGTCACTATACACACAGCACATCTCTTGCTACTGACTCAGTACAGGTGTCCGGGTGAAGGGATGGGCAGAGACTCATTCCACATGCTTGTGATGCATGCCAGCAACACACACTATGATGTACTCCTATCCTGATGGGCAATGCCACAATGTGGTGCATGGTGCACACTTGAACACAATGCAGGCTCACTCATAGCAAATTAAATGTCATGGCACTGGTATGCCCTGAAAGTCAGTCAACACTGTCTCCTGTCACAGGGGCAGGGCATCCAGACAACAACAATATGCACTGTCTCACAATCCTAGCTCAGGGGTAAAGCTAACTCTGCAGATGACCGGCGCACTTGCCCATTCCATGCAAACAACATATCCAGGGCCCAGAAGAAACCCACATCGTGCAAATCATTCATATGAGTCTCAGCAAACACAAATCCCTGTACATTAACACATCACAGTCTGTCATGCATGTAACCTAGCTGCATGAAGGACACTGTTGCATACACCATTGTGCGCTGTCAGATGATCACACACCTATATGTCACACAGGTCTTGTCTCTCACAGTCACATCGCTGACCCTCTGAATCATGGACACCCCTGTTGTACGTAACAACAAGCCACACCCTAATGACACAGAGGGAGACACCTGAGGGCACATGTCACTGAGCACAACCTGCAATTTCATAATCAGGAGTGGGATTACAGAGTGTTTGTAAATGCCCTTGACGGGGCATGACTGGCCAGGACTAAGTGGAACAGTGTTTGGCCTTGGACAGTAGTCAGGTGGTTAAGCAAGTGAGACATACTTGCTATACATACCCCTGAGGCCCCTAAATTGGAGTCCCCTGCTGCGTGGGTTTGTTTGGAATACCCCAGCCACATGTTGCGAGTCAGACCAGCAATTGGTACACATCTTAAGGGCACACACAGATCACATGTCAGATCTCAGGCATTGTGTAAACAATTGACCTACCCATGAAACACACAACAGATTCACGGGAATTGATGCTGACCGGTACATGAAGCTTAGCTGACTGCAGGGACACAGTGCCCTAGTGACACAAGCAACAGATTTGAGGGGCCACACCTGTGGAACAGATGAGGAGGGTGCATCACACAAATGAGGGACCTGAGTTTGGGACTACAAGAGCTACGTAACGTGGAAGTATATTTGCCATGTCAGACATAGTACACAGATCAGACATGGACTCACCCCCTTCCTGCTGCTGTCTGGCCTTCAGCTGCCTATCCAGGTCCGGGAAGACCACCACCAGGATCCGGAGCATGTGGGGAGTCAGGGTCCGGTGTCCACCCTTCCTGCATGAAGGTGACAGCTTCAGCTGGACTCTAGCTATCCTCCGGGTCCAGCCCAAAAAGGTCCTGCCACCTCTTCTGGCAGTTGCGGATCCAGCGCTTGTAGACCCCCACAGAACGAACAGCCCGGGCGATGGTCAGCCAGGTCTCCTGCTTCTGGTGGGCATCAACCTGTGAGGAGGACAAAGTGAAAAGTACATTAACACACATGCCCCAGATTGCTGAAGCACACATTTGGATAGACATGTCATCATCACAAAGGGCAATAAATTAAACAGGTAGTGCAACCATGGGGATTGCAAAAGCACATGCATGTCTGACATGTTAACAATGCCTGGATAGTTTGAGCTTGCAATAATGCACTTTAGCAGCAGGAAAACTATTCATTGCATGTACCTACACACTTTGGGGGATGAAAGCAGTCATTGAGACTGCTTGCCACTGGTGTACACACTGCTAGTACTGCTAGTCAGACAACATGCATAATTAGGAAGGCAGTGGACTGCACACTCACCTGCTCACTGGTTTCCCAGAGAGTTTTCTGTACTCTGGAAGGAGCCCGTCCAGCAGGGCCTCTTTCTCCTCCTCAGTGAAGGCTGAGGCCCTCTCCAGAGTATGTGCCATAGCAGGAGCCAGAGGATGCAGAGACAGCAGCAGTGGTAGCAGAGATGTGGTCCAGTAGCATGTAGTGCAGGCAAGTGAGCTCCCTGGGGGCCAACCTTATATCTGTGCTGCAGAGGCAGAATCTGTGCCATGTGTCTAAAGTGGTAGGTCCAACACGGTTGCATTCTATGAATCTGGCCAATCCATTTAAAAGTACGACTCGTACACGCCTTCCGCATCGTTCAAATCTTCACCTTCATGGAACACTTGAAATTGCAACATTGTTGTAGACATCCAACTGAATTTCCAGTGCACAACTCGTACAACTTTTGAATCCGCATCCGTCTCCATGACAGTCCAGAGCCAATGGGTGCGCACGGCTCGTTCAACTGACTGTACAATGTGTATTTTGAATGTACACATGCACCCGTCTCCATACGATTCAATGGCCAAGGCGTACGCCTGTCTCGGACCATACCTGTCCATCGCGTATGCATGATAGTCACCTGCGCGGACCTCATTGCATTCAATGACAAAGCGTACGCACGGCATGGACATGATCCGTGCAATGAGTACGCATTGTCACCCGCGTCGGACCTCATTAGTGTGACTATTATACGGAAGCAACACACATATACTGGCTATGGACACCTGTGCACACCTGCCACACTATAGCATTAGCCACACAGTGTCTCATGGCATGTAAGGCTGCATTCCCTGGGTGTTTGGGGGGGCCACAGCTGTTTTTTTGGTTGGCACTTTGTGCAGCCACTCCCAGGCTGGGCACGTGTACATGGGGGCAGAATCCTTTGTGTGTTGTGCACATTACCACTGTGATGTGCAATTGGACAGTAATGGGCATGAGTCAAGGCCACAGTGTCAGGTTAGATATGTTTAGGACATGTCACATACACCCTGAGTCCTGGAGGTGATGGCATGTACGTCACAGTGAGACCTGTAGCCACAATACTGATGTGCACCCACAGTCTGTGTGCATGTTGTGTCTCAGATGTGTCTGATCACATGTTACCAATGTGTGACAGTCTTCACATCCATGTGGTATATGCATCACCCTTGATAGGGTGTGTGTCTAAGAGACGTACATGTAGGGCCGGCAGGAACAACAGTGGCCACTACCTGTGGGACTTACGCTTGCCTTGTGGTGTGTACGTGCTACGCTATGTCCATTGCTGTGTTGATGTGACAATACAGGGAGCCTGGGTTTCTGCATGGCAAAGATCTGTGATGCCTGGGAGACATGAGGCCTCAATTGTCACTGGGGTGGGTTTTTTTAACGTTGCAGCAGCACATAGGTTGCGTGACACAGCCAGATGATTGGCCATTGCACTACATGAGACTCATGTGGACATGTGGAATTGAGATGTGAGGTGGTGGTCTTGTAGGTGGCATATGTGTCCATGCCCAACAGCACACACCTCAGTACATTGTGTAATGTCATGAACTAGCATGTGATAGTGATCGTGGTCATGGCCACATGGGTGGATGTACTGACAATCTTCCTTTGTGCATCTCTGTACTGCAGGGCACCAGCTGTCCATCGTCCATTCCCAGACCTTGCAACCATGCAGGAACGCAACTGCATCAGACGTACCGCTTCACCAGGCCACTGATTGCGGAGTTGGCGGAGCAGTTGGCACAACATCTGCTACCTGGCCGGACATACCCTACAGCACTGACCCCAGAGGTGAAGGTGATGGCAGCCCTGCACTTCTTTGCTACTGGTGCCTTCCAGTATACTGTAGCTACTGCTGGTGGTAAGTTACAAACAATGTTTAGTAGGGTGCTACGCGATGTCTTGGAGGGGATGTTGCAATTCCTCGACCTGTATATCAAGTTCCCGAGCCCAGATGAACTCCCTGAAATTAAGGATGCCTTTTATACACTGGGTAGGATGCCGAACGTCATCGGATCTATTGATGGGACACATGTTGCCCTGATACCACCACAGGTACATGAGCAGGCATACCGGAACAGGAAGCACTACCATTCGATCAATGCTCTGGTGGTCTGTCTTGCTGACATGTCGATCACACATGGGTGTGCACGGTTCCCTGGTTCTGCGCACGATGCCTACATAATGAGGAGTAGTCGCATTGTAACGCTGATGTCACAGATGCCAGCTCAGCATGCCTGGCTTGTCGGTGTGTACTGACTGTTTCTCATTGTGTGTGTTTGTCACTGTTGTATTCCGCACTCCTACAAAACTCAGCTACTTGTTCATTTTTGTGTGTTTCAGGGGACTCCGGATACCCCAACATGCCGTGGTTGCTGACACCCCTCAGGAACCCTGTCACACCAGCCGAGATGCGCTGCAATGAGGCACATGGCCGGAGCAGGAGGGTGATTGAGCGGACATTCGGCCTCCTGAAAAGCCTCTTTCGCTGCCTGGACAAGACCGGAGGGGTCCTCCCATATGAGCCTGCAAAGGTGTGCAAAACAATCCTTGTCTGCTGCATGCTACACAACATGGCGGTGCGGAAGGAGGTGCCTCTCATCCAGGATGACGATGACAACGACCAACCTCCGGCACCTGTGGAGGATCCCGGCCTGGGCCAAGATGCCAGTGATGATGAAGATGATGGTGACATCCGCTCCCAGCTCATCAACAACCTCTTCACCTGAATGTGAGTTTCCAGGGTTGTTATGTGAATGTATGGAGGTAACCTGGAATGTGTTGAGCCAGCTCTGTTGCAGTCGGAGTGTGTCTGTGTGCCACTTGACTGGATGCGTGCTGTGATGTGTCCATTCAGCCTGGTGTGTACTCCACAATAGGGTGGTACTGCTAACTAGTGTTTGTGTAGGTGTCTTGCAACATGTTTTGTGCATGTGTATTGCGTTTCTCTCCTGTTCTTCTGTGCTTTTGACTGTATCTTGTCTGTCCTTCCCAGAGTACTTTGCCTGTTGTGTGGTCAACACTGACCCCCAACACCCAGAAGCCAACACCAGTGTGGAAGTTGACAATTCCCATCAACTGATGTACCACACATCCCTGGACTTCCATTCTCCAACACATTGGGAGCGTGCGTCCACTGTTACGTAGAATTACCGTGCAACTAGTGTGGAATAAACGTGTTGTTGGTGTGTAATGAACCTGTGCTATGCTTTGTTATGTGCGTTTTCTGTCTTCCCACATCTGAGTGACATCTGCTTACCTCACCTGTGGACTTGTTACCACTGACTGGGCTTGGTGTTGTGTCTGTGCATGCCAATGTGTTTCAGGTCAACATCATTGTGTGTAATGAGTAACATAGCCATGGTGAGTATGTTTTGTGTTGCCATAGTGGTGTATCTCCCTCACATGTGTCACATCCCCATGACTCACCTTACGTTGGTCACATTGTTGCAGTATTTGGCATGCACTGTGTTGTGTAGCAGATCGACATCTCCCTGAACATGACAAGTTGGAATCACAACAGAGGCAAGTATGGTGTACTGATGAGTTTATTTACAAACATGTGTGAGGGAAGTGCACAGGATGGTGGGTGCTGTACAGTGGTTTGGGAATCCAAAGTTCACATTGGAGTTGGAAGTGCTGGTAGATGAAATGTCCAGAGTAAAGTCCACAGTCATCTGATACATTGGCCCAACATGAACCCTCCATGCCATGTGGGCGAGTTGTGTGCGACTGGACAAGGTGAACGGGTTGCGCACAAAGAACATTGTCCAGAACAGGTTTGGAGGCCCTGGGGGATGTGCTGGGACATCTGCCTCTCACATGTCCTTCTTCGGGCGACCCCTCTTCTTCCGGGGGGGTGGGATCCTCATGTGCAGGTCTCTGCGGTGCAGAGTCCTCCTCCCTCCCTGTGGCGCTGGCAGATGGTGTTTCGACAAATGTTGTGGGCACACAGGGGTGTGTGGACAGGTTGGTGTTGATCTGGCGGAGGCATTGTAGTATGTCCCAATGCACCGCAGTGATGTCATCCCACTTGGCCTCTATGCGGGCATGGTGGGCGACCTGCTCGTGTTGCATGTCCTTGAGGATCCCCAATACCTGGCCAAATCCTCCGGTGCTATCCTGGTACGCATCTAAGATGCGTGCCAGTTAGGGGTCATCATGCAGTCCAGACCCCTCTGCAAGGTGCGCCCTGTGCCTCCCACCCCTCCCAGCACCCCTCTCCTCATGGGCAGGACCAGCAGCGGTATGCACAGGTGACACTGGGACCCTTTGGGTGGTGTTGCTGGTGGTGTTGGCTGTAGCTTCCGGGGGGGTCCTGTGTCCCTGTGCTGTGGGTGTTGATTGTCCTTGGTCTGTTTGTGTTGGTGGGGGTGCCCTTTCGGTGTCCAGATGCTGGAGGTGTGGATACAGGGGGGGCAGATGTTGATGCTGCTGGTGCTGCATGATGGCTCACACCGGAGGGGCCAGGTTGGTCTTCGTCATCCGAAGAGGACAGTGAGAAAGTCAGACCAGAGAGCTCAGTGTCGACCAGAGTCTGGGACTGGGTATCCTCGTCATTTGGTGCTGGGTGCCCAGCACCACCTGTGTTTGGAAGAGACACACAATGTGATTTATGTTTCTACATGCATCGTTGGTTCACAAACATGACATTTTCTACTTTTCAAACAGATGCCTGCCTGTACACTGCTTTTTCCTAGCTTGTCACAGACAGAGTTTGATATTGTTGGCCATTTCCCAGCATGGCTTTGTGCTTCCCACAACAGAGCCCAGTGTAAGACATCTTGTCAGTCCTTTCCCACTCCCTGTGAGGCGAGTATGGTTCAGTTTGGTCTTGCTGGGCCATGTGGGTGGGTGTAGGTTGTCTGTGACTGTGACTCCCATCATACTCTTGGCTACTTCCCCTTCCCATCATGCCCATGCTTCCTCCCTCTTGACTCTGCTTCCCTGTGAGGGGGTGTGACAGCAATGGCAAGATGGCTGACTGTGAAATCCTGGTGTTTGTTTGGCTACAAGTCCCAGCATGGCCTTGTGCTCCCCACAACAGATCCCAGTATCAGACATCTTGTCAGTCCCTTCCCACTCCCTGTGAGGCGAGTATGGTTCAGTTTGGTCCTGCTGGGCCATGTGGGTGGGTGTAGGTTGTCTGTGACTGCGACTCCTATCATACTCTTGGCTACACACCCTTCCCAGCATGCCCATGCTTCCTCCCTCTTGACTCTGCTTCCCTGTGAGGGGGTGTGACAGCAATGGCAAGATGGCTGACTGTGAAATCCTGGTGTTTGTTTGGCTACAAGTCCCAGCATGGCCTTGTGCTCCCCACAACAGAGCCCAGTGTCAGACATCTTGTCAGTCCCTTCCCACTCCCTGTGAGGCGAGTATGGTTCAGTTTGGTCTTGCTGGGCCATGTGGGTGGGTGTAGGTTGTCTGTGACTGCGACTACCATCATACTCTTGGCTACACCCCCCTTCCCAGCATGCCCATGCTTCCTCCCTCTTGACTCTGCTTCCCTGTGAGGGGGTGTGACAGCAATGGCAAGATGGCTGACTGAAATCCTGGTGTTTGTTTAGCAACAAGTCCCAAGTGAGCCCCTGTGCTTCACACAGCAGCACCCAGTACGGGGTATCTTTTGCTGATATTTCAATGAGGTGTGTGTCAATGCATTGTACCCGGTGAGTTGTGTGGAGTTTGGGGGGGGAGGGGTTGTCTCCCCATGCTGAGTAGTATGGTCAGAGCTGTCAGTCCTCCTTCCCATAATGAAACGTGCTTCCATTTGTAGGGCGTGCAAGTTGTCTTTCAGGATGTCAGTCATTGCTGTCCTGCTTCTGATTTGCACACAAGCCCTATCAGGGCCTTTTGCTCCCCACAGCAGGACCCAGTGTCAGCCATCTTGTCAGTCATTTTCCACTCCCTGTGATGTGGGCATGTTTCAGAGAGTTCTTGATGGGCCAGTCAGGAGGGGGAGCATTATCTGTGACTACAGGCCCCATCATGCTTTTGGCTACACTCACTTCACCTGCATCCCTACTATTCCTTCCTGACAGTCAGCTGCACTGTGAGGTGGTGTGTTTGTGGTGTCAAACTGTCTGGCAGGGTGTATTTGGCTTAGTGCCACTGGCTTGCTCTATTTGTTTGTAGGTTGGTGCATGGCATGACACAGTCCGCAGTCACTATGAGATGGCAGGTATTGTGTGTGTCTGACTGGCATACACATCTTGGGCTGATTATCTATTGGTTAGTGTAGCTTTGCTTGTGGTGCATGGTTTCACTGTCCGCTTGCCACACAATCTTGGGTATGTTGTTTGTGTACTCACCAGGCTCTGGGATGTCTGTTAGACCATGAACGCTCTCTGGTGGTAGGATGTCCCGCACCTTCTCCTCCCAGGTCCTGAAGTAGACTGGTTTGGCAGAAGGGCCACCGCCGGTGCACTGACTCAGGGCGTGATCTTTTTCGATGAGTTTCTTGACCCTCCTGTGCACGTCATACCACCTGTTCTGGATGTCGTCCTTTGTGCGCCTTGCTGGTGCTTGTGCGTTCACCTTGTCCACAATCCTCGCCCACATCTTGGTTTTCTGAGAGATGGGGGTCCTTTGAACCAATGTACCAAACAAATGTGGCTCTACTCTTATGATCTCGTCTACCAGCACTTCTAACTCACTATCTGTGAACTTTGGATTCTTCTTTGGAGGCATGGTGATGGGTGGTGGTGGTGAGGGATGTGTGTGTGAGGGTGCAAGTGATGGTGGGTTGGTGTTGGTTTTGCTATGTGTATGTGTGTGTGCTTTTGTATGAGGTGCTGATGGTGTGTTAGTTGTGTGATGGGTGAGTTGTGAGTGTGTCTGTGGTTGCTGTGTACTGGTGTTTGCTGCTGGCTGTGTCTCCTCTTTGCAAGGGATGATGGTGGTGATTGTAGTCCTTTATATAGTTGAAGTTGTGGGTGTGTCTTTGTCCCATTTTTTGGGGGGGTATTTATTGGCTTTGTCATTGGTTGTTTGGTCCTTTTTTTGTCTTTTTTCCTTTGTGTTTTGTAGGAATGAAGGAGACGTTCATGTGACGGAAACGGACGCTGCTGTTGTCTCGTGCGGGCTTCTCCGCCTCGTTCACGCTGCCTGTCTTCTGTGTTTGGTACGCGTCGTTCACGGCGGTCTCTATTGCTTGTGTGCCGGGTTGTCTGTGCGTGTCGGTCGTGCGGCTTGGTCTCCGTGCGAGTCGGTCTGGTTTTACACACATTGTATCGTACTGCGCTAATCGTACAGCTTGGGTACAGGTTGGTCAGGTTCATTCCAGGCTCATGTCGGTCGGTGAAAATCGCGTCGGTTTTCAGGCCGGATCACTATTTTCCCTACTGCTCGGTCGTACGGCTTGTTTTCCGTACGTGTCGGTTGTAATTCACACGCGTTGCATCGTACTGCACGGGTCGTATGGCGCTGGTCCGTGTCGGTCGGTATTCGGTCTGGGTCCGGGTCAGTCGGTTAGTTTTGCGGCCGGAATCGGCCCCAAAGTGTGCTAAAATCTCCTGATTCTCATGAGCTGGATTCAGGTGGTGTTGCACGTTAATTGCCCCCTCAAATTTCCCACTGACCTTTGAGTATGCCAGGTTAGCCTTCTAGTGCTTTAGAGTCCATGTGTGATTTGCGCTAGTTTGTCACACAGGCACATGGGTCATTGTTTGAGTAGTCCAGACAATTCCTGTTTCTTTGTCGATCTGGTTTAGTTGTAGGAAGCTTGACACAACCACAGTGTTCAGGGTATCCTATTGATTTTGTGTAATAGAAGGTTTTATGTTGGGGTCTTTCTTAGTTGTGGCGTTCTTTCTTTGGGTAAAGCTTGTTTTATTGTGGTGGTTTTAGGGCAGTGGAAGCATGGTTCATTTTTTAGAAGTTTATATTTTAATTCCAATTTCCGAATTCCCTTTTTAGGTCATGCTTGACAGGAATCTGTCTGCAGTACATTTTTTAAACTATACTTTAACACTTAAGGAGAGTGGGCTTTTGCTCCTTCCCAGAGGAGTATTATTCCCTACTCTAATGCTTTTGTCTTTTGGGGTGACATCTGTCCCTGATGCATTGTTTGTATTAGAATGCATGAAGAACAATTTTAGATCACAGTAGTATATTCACTCATCACACTGTTTTTTTAAATCTCATCCATGAAGTGTTCACCGAAAGCAATTTGTTTATGTATTATTATTTTTTTTTGCTGCAGTAGTTTTTAATGTTTTATTTAGGATTCATGTGTAAGCCTGACTTTGAAATGGCCGTTCTCATATATTGTCCAAGATTAAAACAGCCTGACCCCAAGATGCTCACTCTGAGGACTCACTGTGATCTTGCAAGACATACGGATTCCTTTGCTTGGTTCAGTGATTTTCTTAGCAATTGTTTATCACTAAGTTGGGTCATATATTTGACCACTCGATAACCATCTAAATATTACAAAGGAACATATTCAATGTCCCAGATAATTAAATTGTCCGAGTACTTTTCCTGGGTCAAACTTAAAACACGTCTATTCTAACATGCACCGTATTATACTCAGGGGCAGCTCGTCCACGTGGATGGAGGAGCGTCACCCCACTGCTTTCTGTTAGTGCGAGAAGTAGAAACATAAAATGGTATTTTAAATGCAATTTTATGTTTCTGATTCTCGCACTGCGAGAAAGCAGAAGGGTATGCTGGTCGGGGGCGGGAGGGTGGGTGGGCGTTCCTGCTCCAGGCAGGGGAGGAGTGGCTTGCCCACTGTTGTGGGCACTGACTGTTTGGTCGGCCCCAGCGCTGACCAAATCAGTCAGGCGCACTCTGCATTTTCTCTATGTAGGCTGCATGCAGCCTACATAGAGAAAATGGCCTCCCCATAGATGCCTGTGGGGTCGGCGTCCTAGCCAATTACAACGCTGCCACTGCAGCTTTGTGATTGGATTAGAGGAGGAGAGGGAGGCTGCCTGCTTCCTGTAAGGCGTTAGGTGCAGAGAGGAGATGCAGCGCGACACAGGACTGGAGACGAAGGTAAGTTTAAATTAAATATTTTTCTTTTTGATTAACCCCACCTCCCCGCGCAACACCCGCGTGCAATACCCTCCCCCACCACCCCACCCGCGAGTCATGCCGGCTGCAGCTGGATGTGTGTTGTTACAGTCCCCTGTCTATGTTCATGGCATCTTTAAACTGATAGTTTCAACATGTACAGCTTGAAGGGGCTGTTAAAATATCGTATGCAGAACCTGTGCAAAAGCGAGCTCTGTCAGAAAAAATACATATGGTGTAACATATGCTTTTGCTTTTTTTTGGCTCTAGGAGAACCATATCCCTCCTCCTGCATGCTTCATTGGACATCTCCAGGAGCAATGTTGGTTATTCAGATGAGTGGGGCCCTCTACTTCCCTTTCGAAAGCCATGTCAGTAGATCACAAAAAATAGTGGGATGTCATGTCTTGCCAGCAAAACCCCTACTATTGCACCATCCTAATGTGGAGAGCTTAAAAGTAGCCCAGATTTTTATTTTGCAGTTTTTGTTTTATTACAGCGTGGCATTGTTCGTTTGGATCTTGCGTTTGCCTCTATTTTCTATCTCTGTTGATTCAATTTCCCAATGCAGTGAACATTCTGATGCCACTGAGTGCCAATGGTCACCAAGCTCTAGAGGGATCGTACTTGGCGCAAACACCATAGCTGGTTTATGCAATGCCTAATTTGTAAAAAAAAAAAAAAAAGTGCCAGGGCCCTCGTCAGGAAGCCACCGCAGTTTGCACCACACTTTGCCGCTGTACTTACACGACTACTAACCATGACACTGAAGTGTGACAATTCAGACTGTTCGAGGCCGCCAAAGCTTTAAGAATGGCTTGGATGGCAGCTATTAGTTGATTTTAATGTATATTGAATTAACAAACTGTTTTTCTGCTCATCTTTAAATTACACAAGCAACACAACCATGTGACAGCTGTCATAAGTGCAGGTTGAGGCAATTAAGTGTCGGCAATTAAGTGCCGTTGTGAAGCACCAGAAACCACCGGCGCAAATTAAGCACTGGGTTTATGACATGCTGGAATGTATATATTGTTAAAAAAAACAACAGCAACCCATAAACCAAAGTTGGATATGGGTACGATATATATAAAAGTACAGGGTCCAACTAGGCATCATTAAATATGACAGTCTCATACTAAGGGATAGTAAGAGGAAATGACATTACCGGTGCATTTTACTGTGTGTCTAAATTGTGCCTCTTTATGAGATAAATGCGGCTGATGAATCCATAAGTAAACTTTTAAATCAAATGTATTGTAACGTCACTGCTAGTGTCCATCATGGTAAAATAAAAGAAGAGAGTACTGCTCCTTTTGAAAAATAAAAATAGGTGTTAGACATAGGTGTGAACTCGCCCCCTTTCTATTTACACCCTACGTATGGCCTAAATACATTTTTGGTTGCAAAATGCAAGACTTAACCCTTGATATGCACCCGCCCGATCGCACCCCTACAAGTTGCAGAGTATACAATTTTTGATGGCAAGAATGGCAAATGACCTTCAAAAACTCCCTGACGCTTTTACATTGTTCACGGACCGCATGGGTTTAAAAATGAATCCAAGCAAATCCTTCACCATTGTTTGTGGGCAAGGAATAGCCAGAGCACGTGTTCATACAATCAATGGCATACAGATTAGTAGAATACACAGGCTCTCACATTTAGGAATCCAAATAGATTCCCTTGGTAACTGGGTTCATCTATGGAACATAGAGAAACAACAGGTCACAAAATCTATTGAGGTAGTCAGATTCGCCACAAAGTTGGGTCCCAAACCCCTTGAGGACATGTGCACCATTTGGAAAAGTAAATGTCTCTCTGTTGTTAGCTATGGGGCAGGTCTGTGGGGATTTAGAGACAGTGGGTCCTCTAGAAGGATGAGAGTGTTTTTTAAGAAGGCTGCTACTGAGTGTTTTTTAAGAAGGCTGCTAGTGAGTGTTTTTAGGTCTCGCTGAGCCCTTCAGAGTTGCTCATCGTACATTTGTCCTAAATAAATGGAGCTGAATTACTTGGAGATCATGATGAAACTGTGTCCGATGCTTCTCTGGAGCTCTATCTGGTCGAAACCCGAATCATCCCTTATTCGAGCACTTATCTGTCCTATAAAGAAAACCAAGCGTTGCTCGCTTGCTGCCATTGGCGTCCACTGCAGACGCGTTCCAGGAGACTATCCGGTAGCATTCTCTGCCGTGCAGTGGCGCTTGGTTTTCTTTTACAGCGTTGAGGAGCTCTCTTATGGCGATGACTCTTCTGTACGACACACTTGGTCTTACCCAGTTGCCCTGCTCCGCCACCTGACGGGTCTTTTATTCCCAGTTATCCAACAGCATGTAGTAAATTTAAGGCTACACCTTGAGAGCCATAACTCCTCACATGCTTGGTTGGCCCCCTTTGTTGATCAATATCTATATGGTAATTCTCTCCAATGCGAGTGACTGTCAATATCAGCAAAGTACCTCGTTAGAGAGGACTTGCAGTAACAAATGAGATTCATGACTATTGAGTTGTACCTCAGGCAATTATTCATAATTGTTCTGATGATGATCCTTATATGTGGGAAGGATCGAAACTTTGTCGGCTGTACCCCCAGGCCCTTCATTTCTGTGTAGTGAATTCACAGGGCTGTTCCGGTGTTCATTTGTATTGTGACATAAACAGAATTTTTTTGCCACTCTTATTTGCCTGAGCACATTAACATGATGCTCTTTTTTGATTTTACCAACTATCATGACTGCGAATAAAGAACTTTTTTTAATTTGAACTTATAGTAACAAACAGTTTCAGAATTATTGAGTTCATTTGTTTTTGTGGAGGGACCTCTGTTCCTAGAAATAATAAATGTGACAATGTCATTCATTCCTATTGTTGTCCTATCTCTTAATGTGCCACATCATGAATGATATACATATTTGAGGGCACCTTAACACAAAAAGCTTTGGATCCTAGAATTAGTGTTATTAATGAATTCATGCATTTGAGGATTATAAGCAATGTAAACTATCAAGGGTGGCGCAAGGTTGATGGGCGTTCCAGGCAAAATAAAACTTTGCTCTTGAATTGCTCCCCATTCATTGACAACACGGCATTTTTTGAGTCTACTGCTGGGACCATAAAGCTGCTACCTCGCCTTATGAAAGCACCAGTTTTGTACGCTAGATCTGTTTCTACGAGAGGTTGTTGCAGCACATCTATTAAATGCTACAAAGTGACAATAAATATCGATTCCTGAACACCATCTAGACTGCCAGCATGCAGCGCTGCAGAGCACTATGGTGGCCGGGCTTGTACGACAATCACATCCCCCTTGAATCATAACCTTCACAACAAGGATGGATTTCGACTCCTTGCAGCCTTCAAGCAGATCAGCATCAGCCCAGGTGTTCTTGATTGGGCTTGCAGAATTTCTGTGAATGAATTGCTCTCCATGCCCTTTTTCATTCATAGCAATAAATGGCTGGGGCAATGAGGGGGTCATTCTTTATATATCGCACTAATTACCCCACTTTGCCGTTTCAACACTGGACGTTCCCATCACCGTAGCCATGGTGCTCCATTACAGAACTCAGAAGAGTAGAACGTCAAGGCTGCTTTGCTACAAGCCCTACTCGTGACGTCACTAACACCGCATTTGTCAGCACGAACGTTCAGCGCAGCCAGACATTTGCCCAGTTTAAAGTTCATGCAACTCACCGTCGCTGCTGGAAGTGGCATGTTTTGCTTTGCGGTTTTGTCTCCTGGCTCACTCAGGCGGCAGTGCACCGCACAATTAGGAGTTTATGCGGACACTCATTGTATTCCATACAATAAAATTACCAACATTGCGCTCAGCAGTGTACCGGCTGCCAAAAGTTACACATTCTCAATCCATCACCAAAATGAGAACAAGCTGGATATTAGTATTATTGAACAAAGAAGGCAGGAGAAATGAAACGTTCAACCGTTCACGAAGTTCTCCTGTGAGGGCCAAGGCCTGAAGCAGAGTAGGAGAAACTGCACACGTGCTGCTCTTAAGAGGCAGCTTCGAGCTGAAAATCTACTGCTTGAATTTGAGGATAGTTTGGAGACAGGTGGGAAAAAGTGATTTATTGTCTGTGAAACGGATGTATGACGTTACAACGCATGCTGTTACAACGCATGCTGTTACAACGAAAGTTTTACAACGCGAGTGCATTGACAACGCAGGACATTACAACGCAAGTCTTTACATCGACTTGCACTAGATGGCGTGCTAACATTAAAAAAGTGTAATTTACTATTCCAACTCCAGTCCACGTAACAGTAGGGAAGGTGTTGGGATAGTAAACTACACTATTTTTAATGTTAGCACGCCATCTAGTGCAAGTCGATGTAAAGACTTGCGTTGTAATGTCCTGCGTTGTCAATGCACTCGCGTTGTAACAGTTTCGTTGTAATGGTAGTGCGTTGTAATAGTTGCGTTGTAAAGGTTGTTCCCCCTGTGAAACACGTCTAGATATTCAGCAAAACAAGGAATCAAGGTCCCTGTGGGAGACAAATTTCCATCCACAAACTACGCTTGTAAATTTTGTAATCGTAAGGTATTATTTTTAGCAAAGGAATTACGAATCCTTATATTACATTAGAGACGACCATCCCAACTAAAAAGAAATGCAACCCAGCCAGCAAAGGCTCGATCGCCTCGCGGAACCCCGTTCAGAGGGCTACGGAGCAAGTAGGGGCCAATGGGCTCAACCATGGGGGTTTAACGCCCTCTACCCCTGGTGTCCCGGGGCCCGACCAACTATGGATCCTGATCAACTGGGCCAAGTGCACCTTCAGACCTTCAGCCCCTGACCCTCAGTGGAAGCACCCGACGGGCAGTCCAAGGTTTCTCTGGGGGAGGAGGGAAGTATGCAGGGAGTGAACACAGGCACATTATTCAAAATATGTGCAGCAGCAGCAATAAATATTTGTCTAGTCACATACTTACTTTCATGAAAAATGAAGTATATCTTTTACCGCTATCACCCAAAGGGAAATACTACATTTACAAGCCACTTCCACAGTCACCCTGAGATCAGGGGTCCAGCCGCGGTTCATGAGGTAACAGCAGTGGGGCCGTGGGCCCGTGTAAAGGGGGATTTCAAGGGACGATGCAGAGGGAAAATTAATTATTTATTTATTTTCCCCTCTGCATCGTCCCTCGAAATCCCCCCTTACTCTGCCCCACTGCCCCACCGCCCCACCGCCCCACCGCTGTTACCTGCACGGACCACGGTTGCAGGAGTCTAGTGATTCTTTAAGCAGTTCCCTGAGCCCCACTCCCTCCTCACTCTAGTGACAGTGGTTATTCCTTCTTCGCCATAGGCGACATTCAGGCGAAGCCCCACAAGTCGTCTAAGTCTCAGGAGTTCCACTCTGACCCAGTACTAAAGTCAAAAGTGTTTCATTGCTGCAGCGCTATCTGGCAAGCAAGTTCCCTCAGGGCCAAGCAGCCCGAAATTAATCTTACTTGGACCTGCAGAATCCGAGTGACCGGAGTCCCTGAGTGTGCCCCCTTTGCAGGCGCTGGAGCTGCAGCAGCTGTGTCCAGTACATTTTCTGCATGTGGCCAAGGCAGGCTGTACTGAGCGGACCTCAAGATGCTCACACACAGTTGTGCAACTGCAGAAACTGTAGGTTATTTTTGGCTCCTCCAAGCTGGGTATGTTCTTTTTGTCATTCCCATGGTGAGTGGGGAGGGGAGTTGTGTGAAGATCCTGACGTTGATCCTCAGTCACCATGCAGGTTTATAGGGCACCCCATAGTGGCCTCTTTTCACTGATGACGATCCCAACCAGGTCACACTTCTTGCTTGGACTCCATGGCCTTTCTGGCATACAAGATCAGAGTCTCTCCACTGCACACAGCCTCCAACCTGATTGGCACAGCAGATTTCATCACAGCCACCCCTCCTGACACATGGGGTAATTGGCTCACCACCAAATATGGGCTACAGCCCAAGCACCATGGCAGTCTCTTCACAGCGACCTCTCCTGGCTCACTGGGATGCCAGCTTTCCACGGCACATTAGCCTCGGCCCTCTCAGTATGGCAAACTCTTCATGGCCGTCCCTTCTGGCCTACTGGGTCGCTGATTCCTTACTGCATATGGGCAATGACCCATTCGGCACAGCATAAATCATGGTTCACTTCAAGGTGGCCCTCCCCTGGCATAAGAAATTCACTGAGTTTACCTGCACACAGGCAATGACCTGTTTGGTGCAGCAACCATCTCTTCGCAAAGGGAATCCAATAGACAGGATTCCCAACTGGACCTGGCTCCCTCCAATGCTCGCCTCTGCCTCACAGGGTACACCTGTGATCGCACACTGGTTTTGGCAAGCAGGCAGATGCTTGTGCTCCAGACTCCAGGGCAGGTGATGCCCACTCACCCAGCTAGGAAACTAGCAGGCCTAGGCCTCCAGTCCGGCTCACAGGCAGAAGTCTTACAGAGCTTCTCCTCCTCACTCAGTGTGATTGGCTGCTTGACAATTGACAATTTTTGCGTTCTCAAGCTCGTCTTGTTATAGTCCATTTCCAAACACCTAATTGGGCTTAGCGTCTGAGCCTTTGAATTTTATGTTGGGGGTCTGCTACCATTTGAAGTGCTCACTCCTCTGCTTTCTCTTTCTCCAGAAAGCAGTCGATCACAGCAGGAGTGAGTAAAGCCCTACAACACAGGCCACAGTGATATTTGTAACAAAAGGTTAGCCCAGAGCCTCATCCCCACTCTTTATGATAATCCTATCAGCTCCTTCTCCTTCCTGAAATGTGCCTAGGCCCCTTCCTTGTGACCTTTCTCTGAATCAAAGAGAACCCATAGAAGTGTACTGGAGGAGCCTGGCTTCCCCTCTCTCCAGTGTGTCCCACTCAGTTTCCAAGAATGCAGCATTACACAAATCTGCAGCCACGAGTCTCCCAAAATGGAACCCAGAGTCTGCCACATATTGTGCCATTCATACCCCAAGCATATGCATATGACATTGCACTGCACCCTACTACATTATACCTGTATTGTTTCATTCACAGGCATACAATATTGTTTCATTCACAGGCATACATACACCCAGCACATGTACAGCACACATGCGCGAGCAGCACTACACACCAAACTGATGTAGGCCAGGCGTGAGTTAAGCCCACAGCAGCAGAACTTTATACGTGGGAGCCTGCAGGCCTCACTACAGTGACAAAGGTAAAAATAACCTGTTCACTCCTACTGATCACTACACAGTATGCTGCCAACATCACGCTCATGCTGTTTAACTCTTGATAAAGGTAATAGCCTTCACCACTATGAGGGTAGTGCTTTGGGTGCCCTTCCTGGTCCAAAAAGACCACAATCAGTGACACAGGCGTATGTAATGGAGCACACACATGATCCGTGTTTACCTAAAAAAAGAAAAATCAGTATTTGGGATCCAGACCAGTACAGTTGGAGCACTCGTGGCCGGAGTGCATGTCCATTACAATGTGGAGGAGTTTTCCATCCCAACAGACCTACATTCATCGTTTCAACTTTTTATCATCTACTCCGGTTCCATGTTTAACACAAAGCCTGAAAAAAAGACTACAAAAATATAGTCTGTCAGAATTTTGACCTTACAAGGATCTCCCTCCAAAAATGTTAACCTGTACTAAATTCCTAAGTCTCACTAAACTCATGCTTCACCTATTGTAGGAAGAAGGAAACTTATCTTTCTGACTGGAGTCCAAAGTTTTGTAATTGAAATCTGACACTCTGGCACCAAACATCCAAATGCTCCGAGGTGTAGTGCTGCTGACCACTCTGCCAGGTCACAGACTGCAACTTGATGGTGTCTCCAGCAGTGACTGACCACAGGCCCAGCCGTACTTTGTGGAAGGGGCATTTCCAGACTATTGTAAAAATACACAATTTGGAGTTTTGAGCCATACATTTTACTTTATTTTGCTGCAAAATTTGCCTCCCCAGACTGCTTAATTCTGAGTGCAGTAGGGGTGGTTAGAGTTCCGTTTATGAAGCTAGTTAAGTAAGCTTGAGATTTTGGTAGCTTATATATTTATTCTTGAGTAGTGATTTTTATGCCTTTTTTTTTTTTTGGTGTGATCTAGAGACACCTGTGGGTGGCTGCCTTGCCTGCCTAATGTAGTCAAAAAATATTCCCGAATTAAAGACACATACCTATATAAATATTTATTTATTTACTTTATGGGTATTTGTATAGCACAATTGATACTCCTGTGGAGCATTTTGGCATCTGTGTCTCATACAGGAGCCTTACATACACAGAAGCTCTGCGTCAGCTCACTTCATTCATTGGTCTGTTCAGATGTCATAGAATACATTTCGTAGTTAATAAATAATGACAGAATTGTGGCATGAATGTTTTGCATATGCAACAAACGTGCTGCACCATACAGAACTAAGGGGCATCTTTTCAAGGGGATATCGCCCACGTTCTGGTGGCGATATGCCATTCTTCATATTACAAAGCAGTGTTATGCCACCTTTTGTGGCTCAATGCCTCCCTGTAAATAGGGACCCTTACACCCATCACTTAGAGTGAAAGGGTAATTTCCATGGGTGTTGCTGTAGGCGTCCATCGCAACACCCATTACTTTTGACCCTGCCCCAGATTTACAAGGAGAAGTAATTTTGAGGCAGCTCCAAAAACTAACGCCATACAAGAGCAGGAGTTAGAATGGTGAAACGAGAAGACATACTTTTAATTCTCCTCGTTTTTGCTTTTTCTATGTGTGCTGCATTGTGCAGCACAAATAGAAATATTAGTGATTAGGGAGACTTTCCTGCACATAAACAATCATTCCCTGCAACTCAGGCACACTTCAAGGGTGGTGCAGGGGTGCCTGTGTTGGCGCCATACAGCGTAAATTAAGCCCTAGCGCTAGGGAAAACACAGGGGTGTGCTGTATTCTTGTGACTAAGATGCATCTCTGTATTTTGAAAATGTCGGAGCACGGCACTGACAAATCTGGCTCAGCTCAGTGCGCTGACATTTTCTCGTAAATATGCCCCTGTGTTTTCCTTAGCTTTGCCAAACTAGGCTCAACTCCGTTTTGAAATTCAAACATGGTCATGTTTTTGTTCTTACGTTCTCCACATGCAGCAATATCTGCACTGAAACATTATTTAATACAATATATTTTGTAACTCTTTCGAGTAAGCTCTAGAGGAAGCTTTCCTCCTAAATGTGACTGTTCAAGTCTCTTCTGGCTGAAGTTCAGGAAGCCCATTTATTTCATAAGTCTGTCTCTGGTTTTTTTTCGTGTAACAAGATTTGTACTTTCACAACCCATGACATTAGTTCATAAGGGGACGAATTATTATTCATTTAGGGGATGGTATTATGGTATTTTTGCCTTTTATTCTGTATTATGATTTGCTGACCCTAAGTATCATTTTGCATCATTTTGCATTTTGGTGTGTATTTTCCTATAAAAGAGGACTCATTTTGGAGGTAAGCCAGTGTTTCTTTCCTAATTCTCAAGAGCAGCCTCAAAGTGATTTATTGCATTCTATTGAGGGAGACCTTATGCCAACTCTCATGCTTTCTTAGCTTTTTTTTTTTTTCTGTTTAAGAAGTTTTTATTGAATTTTCAGAGAAAAAGAAAAAGAAAAAACAAATGATACAATAAAACAATTATTACAATATAGCGCCATAAGAAATATTATATAAACGAAGTTGGTTTATAATGATTAGGTCAACAAAAGGAAAAAAGGATCAATAATAGGGTAAATTGAGGAAAATGGCACTGGAGAATGGGATAGGAGGGAAAGAAGGGAAGAAGAGAGGAAAGACCAAAGAGGTGAGGGGGGAAGAGAAGAGAGAAAGCCAGAGAGAGAAGAGAGTAAAAAGAAGAAGAATTACCGCAAGGGAGGGTGCGAGGAGAGATAAACAGTAAAAGGAAGCCAAAGAAGATCAGTTTTGATTTTTTGGGAGACAGAAGAGGAGGAAACGGAAGCAATCCTATGTTCGTCACAAATAAAATTCCACCAAGTAATTGACGACAGTTTAGAATTATCTTTCCATGCAGACAGGATCACTTTAAAAGCTAATGCAATAAAAAGGGCAAATAACCTAGAACTAGGTAAAACAGTTTCCATATCAGGAGCTAAGGAACCTAAAAAGATATTTACAAAAGATAAGGTTGCATTAAAGTTGAAAACTGACATGCATACATTCCAAATTGAATTCCAAAAAGATAGAACAGATGCACATTCATATAACTGATGGACTAATGTACCAGTTTCGGTAGAGCAGGACCAGCAAAGGGGAGAGGATGTGGGGGAAAACTTACAAATAGTAACAGGAGTAATAATGGCTCTATGATACAGAAAAAACAGAGATTGGGTTATCCTGGCTGCAGCCGAAACTTTAAATAATTTCGACCATAGTTTGTCCCAACTTTCAATAGGAAGAGAAAAGGATAGGTCCGTTTCCCATGCACTTTCAATGGTGGTTTTGGAACGAACATTAGCATTAGATAACAATAACTTATAAACAGTGGCAGCTTTGAGTTTATGCGCCGGGAATAGAGGATACAATGGTGAAGAGGGTGTTAAAGAAGGTGGGGCTGGTGGGAGAGAGTAGGTAGCCAATTGGGTTTGTATAGCATTAGAGATAATAAGGTATTCCTTGTAGAAGGAGTCAGGTAGCTGATATCGTGTTTGTAATTCCTGGAAGGAGATGATAGAGAACCCATTCAAAAACTGATGGACAAAAATGATCTCCTTTTCCTTCCAGTATTTGTAATAGAAAGATCTACCTTTGTATTTGAGAAATTTGTTATACCACAGGGTAGAGGTTAAAAAACATTGGATAGGGGATAGGTCCTTAAGAAATGTATTGCACAGCAATTCACGGGAGTATTTTAGTACAGGGTTTTTAGACAAAAAGGTGCAGTTGGACATAAATGTAACATGCTGAAACTGAAACTCTTTTAGAAGCGATCGCTCAAAGATAATCCAACGAGGTATAGGCGTATCCCCAAAATCGAAGGCCAATGAGAAAGATTGTTTAATCAAAAAAGCAGAGTGGTATATTTTAAAATTAGGGAAACGCACTCCCCCCTCTTCCTTGGGGCAAAGAAGTTTGTTTAAGGCTATGCGGGAGCGTTTATTGTTCCATAAAAATTTAATACATAAAGAGTTTAGTTGGGAGAAAAACGTGTTAGGGATTTTGACAGGGAGCATAGAAACCGTATAAAGAATATGAGGAGTGACCATCATCTTAATAGTATCTAGTCGACCCCACCATGACAAAAATAAGGGGGACCACACAAGGAGAAGGGATTTCAACTTATTCATTAGTGCGTTAAAGGTGAATTTAATAGTGTCCGCAATATTGGGGGCAAACCAAATGCCAAGGTATTTAATTTTGGAGGGACACCATGCAAAGGCTGTATCCGCAAACATGAATTGATAACAAATCGAATTTAAAGGAAGAACCTCCGTTTTGGTTAGATTGAGTTTGTACCCAGAAATGGAAGAGTAAAGATGGACTTCTTCTAAAAAGGGGGGAAGGGATTCACTGGGGTTGGACATGTATACCAATATATCATCCGCGTAGGCAGATATTTTAGTTTCAACAGAAGCAGAGACAAAACCTTTAATTTTGGGATTGGTTCGAATACGCTCAAGGAAGGGTTCCAAACACAGGATAAAAAGTAATGGGGAGAGAGGACAACCTTGCCTGGTGCCTCTGGATAGGGGAAAAAATTGAGAGAATTGGTTATTAACAAAAATACTTGCCCTCGGACATGAGTATAACAATTTGATAAAGGAAATAAAATTAGGGCCAAAACCAAACCATTGTAGAGTATGAAACATATACTGCCAATTTATACGATCAAATGCTTTTTCAGCGTCCAGAGACAAAGCAGCCAAAGGATCTTTATAATTTTTACCATGGGACAGGATATTCATGAACATTCTAGCATTATCGGAAGCCAATCTACCTTTGACAAAACCCACCTGGTCCGTCTTGATCAAAAGGGGTATGATAGAATCAAGTCGAGATGCAATAATCTTAGCGAAGATCTTGCAGTCGTAATTGATAAGGGAGATTGGGCGAAAATTTTTACATAAAGAATGGTCCTTGTCAGGCTTAGGGATAATGACGATCAGGGCATCCATAAAGGAGCCTGATGCTTTCGCATCAGCAATGAAGGAATTAAACAGCTGCAATAATTTAGGGGCAAACAAAGATTTGAAAGTACAATAAAACTCCACCGGTAATCCGTCCGGGCCGGGGGCTTTTGATTTCTTTAAAGCTTGAAGGGCGGTGATAATCTCTTGAAGGGTAATATCCGCCTCTAAGGCAGAAAACTCAGCATTCAGAGATGGGGGAGCAAGAAGTCCAGAAAAAAACTTATCAAGATTATAAGAGGAGGGGAATGTATCATCTGAGTAAAGAGATCGGTAGTAGTCATGAAAGACCGCTGCAATTTCTTCATCAGAGGACACCAGATTATTGGTGGATTCATCCAAGATAGGACCAATGGTCTTACGTTCAGAGCGAATTTTTAAATAATTCGCTAGCATTTTACCTGCTTTATTTTGCCCTCCGTGAAATTTAGATTTAATTCTAAGTAAAACATTGCAGGCATCAACAGTGGCAATTTTGTTAAGGTTGGTTTTGGCTATAATTAAACTCCTAAGTGAATCAGCATTTCTGGAGGAAAAATAGTCATGCTCTAATTTTTTCAACTGTTGTAATTGGTCTTTATACTTTTTCACATTGGCCTTTTTCTTCCGGGACACAAAAGAAATAGTAAAAGCACGGAGCGCCGCTTTAAAAGCATCCCAGTTGTTAGAAGTGGAAGTGTCTGATGGGTTGTTAAAGGTGAAAAATTCATTAATAAAGGAGGTGACTTCTTTAATATAAGTTGTATCAGAAAGTAGGTGAGTGTTAAACTTCCAGCGATTGTATTTGGTGGAGGTGAGTGAAAGGTCGAACATAGCATAGACAGGGGCACGATCAGAGATAAAGATAGAGCCAATTTCAGATTTTTGGATACAAGGAAGAAGGGATTTGCTAACCAAGATATAATCAATTCTGGATCGGGTTTGGTGTACATTAGAAAAGAACGTATATTCCAACAAATCAGGGTTACAGGTTCTCCAGACATCATACATTGGGCGAGAGGCAATGGCCGATTGAAAGGATTTATGGGTCTTATCCGGTTGAAATTTGTACTTAGATAAGCGATCCGAGAAAGGATCCAACCATTGATTAAAATCGCCTGCTACAATAATATTGGGACAATCAGCTGTGGAGAGGAGAATTTTGATATCATTCCAAAATTTTGGATCTGGTTTCACAGGGCCATAAATGTTTAGCAAGATTAACGTTTTATTGTGTACAACAACCTTGGCCATTACCCATCGACCTGCGTCATCATTTTGAGAGGAAATAATTTGCACAGATAAAGTTTTGTGAAACAATATGGCAACCCCCCCCTTCTTGTCAACAGCAGGGGAAAAAACAACTTGGCCTACCCATTGCCTTTTTAATTTCAGTGACTCGACGTCATTGCAGTGAGTTTCTTGAAGAAAGGAAATTTGGGAATTAAGTTTAGATAAATGAGAAATTACCTTTTGTCTTTTAACAGGATTTCCAAGACCACGGACGTTCCACGTAACAAAATTACACATACGCAAGGGTCAGGGGAATGTGATACACATGGTGTGGAAATACTTCGGAGACACAACGACACTGGAAGACAAAATGCGCATAAGGGTTACACAAGGGAACAACAAAACATAAAACCACCTTATTAAGAAGAATCAACAAGCCTTTGACAATGTAATACATAAAAAGAAGTCCAAAAGCACCATAATCATGAAGAAATGAAGGGAAAAGAGCGAAGAGGAAACATGGAAAAACTCGAGAGAAGAAGAGAGTGACGCACCGACCAGAGGAAGACTGAAATAAGAAAGAGCGCGAAGGAGCAGGTGAGGGAAAGAAGGTGAGCAGAGGAAAAAAGCATAGGAAAGCAGAGAAGGAAAACAGGTCAAGGAAAAGAGTCCAGACCTGAAAGACATCAATAGAAAAGTAAAATTGGAGCGTGATGCGACCGGAGAGAAGACAGCGGTGTAATTCACATGGGTACAATTGGAAGCAGGACATAACATAGGTAATCATATAGCGGAAGCGAGATATGAGAAGGGGAAGAAAGAATTTGAACAGGAATAAGCAGTAACAAGCAGTAACAAAGAGGGAGAAACGTGATTAACAAACGTACAATAAGCAATAAGCACTAAAGCATATGGAAAGCTATGTATAAGAGGAATCTAAGGTAACCAGAAAAAAGCTGTTAATAGCTGTTAAGAGCACTACACTGAAGCAGCAAAAAAGAAGAAGCGCTCAATGATTTGTGTCCATATTCCGAGAGGAGATGTTATTGAGAAACAGTTTTAGTTTTCCCGGGTCATCAAAGGATCTCGTCTGGCCGTCGTGGGTGATCTTGCAGATGGAGGGATGGAGTATGCCATACTGGACGTTCAAGAGCCTCATTTGTGGACGCAGTGCAAGAAATTCTTTGCGACGAGCATTGGTCGCATTGGAGACATCTTGTGAGATAAAGATATTGTGCCCAGACCACGATAGGTGACGTTTGAGTTTAGCTGCTTTAAGAACAGTCATGAGTTCTGTGAACTCCAGAAACAGCATGATAATCCCACGAGGTTTGGTGGAATTCGGTTGAAGGCGACCTAAGCGGTGAGCTCTCTGTATATTCAAAGGTGTAGATGACTGAAGGCCCAAGAGGTCATGAAGGAATTTTCGAAGGAAAAGCAACATATCTGGACCTTCAATATTCTCTGGCAAGCCAAAAAGACGGAGGTTATTCCTTCGATTACGATTCTCCAAGTCCTCAGTATGGAGCTTCAATTTGTGAATTTCTTGTTCCAATAACGGAATTTTTATGGCAACATCTTGAACGTCACTGACGCGTTGTTCTAACTCAGTCACCCTACCTTCCATGACAATCCATCGGTCCTCAATTTGTTGCAATTTTTCGTTAGTGGCGGCCATAAAAGGCTGAAGACCACGCACTTCCTCTAGTATGTTATCCAAAACTGGGCTTTGCGATGAAAGAATAGGCGAGGGCGGGTCATTCTTCAGCCTTTTAGGCTTTGCGCCAGAAGAAGACGGTTTATTTGGAGGGTGGGAATCATTAGACATCTTGGCACTTTGACGAGATGCTTTTTTGGCGGGAAAAAGTACACGGAGTTCTCTCATACGCTGTAAAGTTTGACAAAGATATTCATAAAGCCACTACAGCATCACCTTAGAACAAAAAGAGAAAGATACACAAAGCTGCAATGCATCCAGCCTGTGGCTCTGAAGATACCGGAACATAGGGGTTAATCACGGCTCCTCTGAAGAAAAGACAAAATTATGAGACCTTCTCCGGGGAGAGAAACGATATAGAACAAGCATGGCCAGGGGCTACTGGCGACTGTTGAACTTGGAACAGACTCCCTCTCGAAGAGAAATGAAGCAGTAAAGCATCAAAGCATGACTGGATCCAGGAAATGCGTGCGCGGTGTTTCAGGAATAGAATGTCGGCGCCTCGATACAAAATGGCCGCCGTCGGGCATTACCTCAGGAAATCAAACCGCCACGTTTCCGAGGGATAGGAGTGGAAAAAACAGCCAACGAGGAGCAATTCAGAATCACGCCATGTTCCGCTGGTAAGTTCTTCTGGAGACAGTGCCCGTAGCTCGCTGGGAAGCCTTCCACACAGCTACATAGCACCGCGTCCGAGCGGAGCTAACGGAGATCCGCCATCTTCCCTCGGCGTCCAAGCCACGCCCCCATGCTTTCTTAGCTTAAGCTGCTAAAATTGATTCCTGAATTTGACTGAACTTTAGGCTAATTCCCTATATATGAATAAATATGGATTTTGCTCGATTTGAGATCAATCATGTTTTACCTTCTATAATGATCTTAATCTTAAATAAACCTTCATGGTTTCTAATTTATATCTTGACTCAAGTAGACGTTTTTTAATTAAATATACAATTTGATTTTTTAGTAATTTTAGGGCCAGATGTATAACCCTTTCATTTAGCGCCTCACAATTTGCGACACGTTGTGAATCGCAAATTGTGAGGCGCTAAATGAAATGTACAACAGTGTGTTCACACTGTTTTGCGATTTCCAATGGGGTCACACATTGTGAGCCCATTGTGAATACCAAACCTCCCAGGGATGGTGGCCTGCTGGGCTCAGCAGACCCCATGTCTGGGACTGCTTTTTAATAAAGCATCTTTTTAGGTCTCGCTGAGACAGCGAAAGCAGTCTCTTTGAGACATTTTGTAAGTGGGCTTTCAAAAGTGCTACCCACATGGTTTTGCTGGCCTAGGGCTTGAGTGCACGATGGCGTGCACGTGCACAGCTGCTCCTCTGCTCCTTGCATTCCCCTCTCCCTTCTCACCCAGCCCTTTGATGCTCTGCTCGATTACTTTCACTTTAGCCGCTTTGACCCTTGCATTCCCCCTCCATTCTCACCCAGCCCTTTGATGCTCTGCTCGATTACTTTCACTTTCGCCGCTTTGATGTTTGATGCAAACGCGATCACTTCCGCTTCCCTCACATGTACTCTTCCCTCTGCATTTTTTCTCTATGCTCTCACATGTGCTCTTCGCTCTGTATTTTTTTCTCTGCCCTCGCATGTGTTCTTCTCTCTAAATTTTTCTCTCTGCTCTCACATGCTCTCTTCCCTCTATGTTTTTATCTCCGGTCTAACATGCGCCCTACCCTCTGTATTTTTCGCTTTGCTCTCACATGAGCTCTTCCCTCTCTATTTTTCTCTCCTCCCTCACATGGACTCTTCCCTCTGTATTTTTCTCTCTGCCCTCACGTGCTTTTCCCTCTGTATTTTTCTCTCTGCCCTCACATACTCTTCCCTGTATGTTTTCCTCTTTGCCCTCAAGTGCACTCTTCCCTCTGATCACATGCATACACAACTATGCACACATACAAACACACACATGCATTTACACACACATATGAACATATACAAACACACACAGACATGCATAAACATATGCATATACATGCACACCAACACACCAACCCCACATACACATATAAACAAGCACGCACACCAACATACTCAAACACATATACATACACACAAACATGCATACACAGACATAGGTATACACACAAACATATGTGTACACATCCATGAAGACAAATGAACACAATGACACACCCATACTTGCACACCAACACACACATGCATACACAAACATATACACATACAAACACACGCACATGCATACACACACAGATATATACATATAGACACACACACTATGCACACACACGCATCTCCCGTACTGTCTCAGGGGAAGAGTCGGTGTCAGCTGTCTCCTAGAGGGAGATCTCGCATGAGACAGTAAGACTCAGAGACATGTGGCGGTGGGGAGAGACAGACATGCCTCCCTTTAATTGTGTTGTTGCAAGATGGTGACTATCTTCTGCCACTGGTGCATTCAGATAAGCGTCAGGAAGTTCGTCGGACACATGCACTGGTTTCAATTTCGAGAAAGTGGGGTGAACGTTTCACAGATCGGGAGTGTGTGTCAACACGTGTTTCTCCTTCACGGCAAGGCCAATCAGTACGTTTTGTTTAACCGTGTGGTCATGAATCCTTTAATTGCATAAGTGAGCGGGTATGGATGTAAACAAAAATGTAACACTAATACCACATTTTCTGTCACTCTTGTGAACAGGTTTGCTGTGAATGTATGAATGAGAATGGCGTTTTAGAATACGTTGCATGGAAAAGGGTCCTGGTGTATATGTGTTTTTGGGTGTTTTTTAATTTTTTTTAAATTTATTTTTTATTGCATGGTTAACGTCATGATATACCGGATTCGGATGCTTCATTGCAGATCAGTTGTTTGGCCCGTGGTTATTTACGAGTTTGGAAAATACTTTTGTATTGTTTCAATTCTTTTTGTCTCTGCCCTATCTCTTGGCTGCGTCCTTACTCTCTCCCATCTTCTCTCTCCACCTCTTTGCTACATGTTCTCTCGTAATGTTTTCATTTTCCCCAACTCTCCTCTTTACTCTCTCTAATTATTTTTTTGCTCCTTTTCTGTCTCTGTCCCTTCTCTCCGCTTTCTCTCCCCACCTGTCCCTTCTCTAACCCCACTCCTCTTCCTCTGCCCGCCCCCCCATCCCTCTCTCTCGCAGTACTGCAGCATAGGCAGCACCAGGTCTCTGATGCCTTCTCAGTGTTGGCCTTGGGGGTGGAGGAGGTAAGTCAGCCCCCCAAGTGAATCCCATTATCAACAGATAGTGAACCTCTATTTACCAACAAGTACGGAGCGGTCTCGGGTGACGGCTGATGCGAACAGTGATCTGCTCTCGGCCCCGGCAGGGCCTGTGGGGTGGGGGCGTTACCTTACGCTAGGAGAGGAAGTAAAAGTGATATCCTCCCCTCCACCCCACTCCACCACTGTCTCTCCTCACCCTCCACCTCTCTCTCTCCTCCACTTCTGATTCCCTTCCAACTCGGTCTCTCCTTACCCTCCACCTCGGTCTCTCCTTACCCTCCACCTCGGTCTCTCCTTACCCTCCACCTCGGTCTCTCCTCACTCTCCACCTCCGTCTCTCCTCACCCTCCACCTCCGTCTCTCCTCACCCTCCACCTCCGTCTCTCCTCACCCTCCACCTCCGTCTCTCCTCACCCTCCACCTCCGTCTGTCCTCACCCTCCACCTCCGTCTCTCCTCACCCTCCAACTCTGTTTCTCCTCACCCTCCACCTCACCCTCCACGTGTCTCTCCTCACCCTCCACCTCACCCTCCTCACCCTCCACGTGTCTCTCCTCACCCTCCACGTCTCCCCTCACCCTCCACGTGTCTCTCCTCACCCTCCACACGTGTCTCTCCTCACCCTCCACGTGTCTCTCCTCACCCTCCACGTGTCTCTCCTCACCCTCCACATGTGTCTCTCCTCACCCTCCACACGTGTCTCTCCTCACCCTCCACACGTGTCTCTGCTCACCCTCCACACATGTCTCTGCTCACCCTCCACACGTGTCTCTGCTCACCCTCCACACGTGTCTCTGCTCACCCTCCACATGTCTCTCCTCACCCTCCACACGTCTCTCCTCACCCTCTACACGTCTCTCCTCACCCTCCACACGTCTCTCCTCACCCTCCACACGTCTCTCTCCTCACCCTCCACCTCACCCTCCAAAAGTGTCTCTCCTCACCCTCCGTGTCTCTCCTCACCCTCCATGTGTCTCTCCTCACCCTCCACGTGTCTCTCCTCACCCTCCATGTCTCTCCTCACCCTCCACGTGTCTCTCCTCACCCTCCACACGTCTCTCCTCACCCTCCACACGTGTCTCTCCTCACCCTCCACACGTGTCTCTCCTCACCCTCCACACGTGTCTCTCCTCACCTTTCACACGTGTCTCTCCTCACCCTCCACACGTGTCTCCTCACCCTCCGCCTCACCCTCCACATGTGTCTCCTCCTCACCCTCCACATGTGTCTCCTCCTCACCCTCCACAGGTGTCTCCTCCTCACGCTCCACATGTGTCTCCTCCTCACGCTCCACATGTGTCTCCTCCTCACCCTCCACACGTGTCTCTCCTCACCCTTCACACGTGTCTCTCCTCACCCTCCACACGTGTATCTCCTCACCCTCCACGTGTCTCTGCTGCACGCCTCACACTGCTGCACGCCACACACTGCTGCATGCCTCACACTGCTGCATGCCTCACACTGCTGCACGCCTCACACTGCTGCACGCCTCACACTGCTGCACGCCACACACTGCTGCATGCCGCTGCATGCCACACACTGCTGCACGCCTCACACTGCTGCACGCCACACACTGCCACACACTGCTGCACGCCGCACACTGCTGCACGCCGCACACTGCTGCACGCCGCACACTGCTGCACGCCGCACACTGCTGCACGCCACACACTGCTACATGAAACATTGCTGCACACCACACACTGCTGCACGGCACACACTGATGCAACCGGCACACTGCTGCATGCCACACACTGCTGCACACTGCTGCATTACTCACTGCTGCATGCTGCACGACACTACTGCACGCAGCACACTGCTGCACGCCTCACACTGCTGCACGCCGCTGCACGCCACAGTGCTGCATGCCTCACACTGCTACACGAAACACTGCTAAACGCCGCACACTGCTGCACACAGCACACTGCTGCACGCCGCACACTGCTGCACGCCGCTGCACGTCACAGTGCTGCATGCCTCACACTGCTAAACGAAACACTGCTGCACGCCGCACACTGCTGCATGCCGCACACTGCTGCATGTCGCACACTGCTGCATGCCTCACACTGCTGCACGCCGCACACTGCTGCACGCCGCACACTGCTTTTATGCGAGTTTATGCTACTGACATTGTAAATGACAATGCCTTTTATTTGTTTTAAAACCAAAACATAAATAAAAGGCATTGTAATTTTACAATGCCAATAGCTCAAACTCTTATAAATGCGAGACCTATTGCATTGCAAATGCTTGTTTTTAATGCAGCCCATTTTCCTTAAAGGAAAACGGGATGCATTTAAAAAAGAAACATTAAACTTTTCAGTTACATTTTTTAAGGACAGGCAGTGGTCTCTGGGACCACTGCCTGCTCCTAAAAAATATTTTCCAACATACTCACAAAGGGGAAGGGGTCCCTATGGACCCCTTCCCCTTTGCGAGTAGTTTACCACCTATTTGAATTAGGTGTTAAACTGCGAGTGTTTTATGGCCGCAAATGCAGTCGCAAAACACTCGTACATAGCATGCTGACTCACTATTAGGAAGGGAGGCCCCTTCCTAATAGCGAGAGTTGCAAATGCTATTTTGCAAGTCAGGGACTCGCAAAATAGCATTTGTACATGCTATTACGCTTTTTTGCAGCCGCAAATAAGAGGTTCTCCTGCTTGCGACCGGAAAAAAGGGTCATATATCTGGCCCTTAATCTTTTGAAGGAGCACAATTCTTCATATATTCTTGAAGACAACACCGCTTGCAATGTAGGCACTTTATCTTTAGATTATCTGATAAGATAACATCACCATACCACAGCAAACAGCATGAGGTGCTGCACACTTCAGCCATTGACTCTCTCGCACTGTGAGTGACAGCACTCTACCTGATCACAGAGATACACCCATTAAAAAAAATGCGCATTAATGATCAAGTTGGTGGGTGTTGGACTTGGCCCTTTTTGCAGGGTCATCCCTGAACTTTTTGCCTTCTTCCTATATTTTTTCTGACCTTTTGGCTGTTTTATGACTCTGGGCACTTTACCACTGCTGATCAGTGCTAAAGTGCATATGCTCTCCCTTTAGTAAATTTTTGTACGAATTAGTGATTCCATGATTGGTTGGTTTGGTGTACCTGTCAGACCCTAGTACAGTGCACCAGGAGTGCCCAGGGCTTGTAAATCCAAATGCTGCTGGTGGGCTTGCAGCACTGGTTGTGCCACCCACAGAAGCAGCCTGTAAAAGTGTGTCTAAGGCCTGCCATTGCAGAGCCTGCGTGCAGTCTGGTACTGTCATGCTGACTGGGCAAATGCACCCACGTGCCAGTCCCTAAATCTTCCCTTTTCTTCATATCAGACACCCCTATGGTAGGCCCAAGGGCAGGGTGAATTGTAAGTATAAGGTAGGACATGCCCTGGTGTGTGTGGCATGTCCTAATAGTGAATTGTAGCCATTTTCATTTTTCACTATTGCAAGGCTACCTGTTCTCCATAGGCCAGAATGGGCAGTTTGATTATTACATCTTATAATCCTAACTGTCTCAGGGAACATGGTAGAAATTCGAATTTAGTATGTCTGAACTCAGAATGATAAAATACATCTTTTAGTGAAGTTGGTTTTAACATTCTGTGTTTGAAAATGCCACTTTTAGAAAGTAGGCATTTTCTTGTCTAACCATTCAAACCTGCCTCTGCTAGGTTGTGTGTATTCCTTTGTCTGGAGTTTGAGTGACAGGGCTGGGGAATTCCAGGAGACAGGGTGAGGTGTCCCAGTGGTGAATAAAGAGATCTGCATCCAGATGGGTGGGAGGAGTTGCACCTGGGACCTGAATAGGGCTGTGCCTGCCTTCCACAATGCTGGCTCCACCTCCTTGGGAGCGACTGATGTCTCTGCCCTGCACAGTGAATGAAGAGAAGGAATCCTGTCAACAAAGTGCTCCAGAGCTGTGCTTGTCTTCCACAATGCTGGCTCTACTTCCTGTGGGGCGTCTAATGTTTCTGCCCTGCACTGTGAAAGGAAAGGAGAAGTCTGATAAACAGAGTGCTCAGGAACTGGTTTGGACTGGGCAAAGGCCACTCTGCCTTCAGAGGACAAAGGATTTCTGGGTATAAATATTGGGAGCCTGATCCCAAGAAATTAGATCACTTTGGAAAACAAGAACCTCTGCTGAGGGAGGAACCAGAAGAAGCTGAGGAGGAAACTATCCCTGAACCTGGGGGATTGGCCTGCAGTGGGTGCCTTACTGCCAAAGAGAGGAGAAAGGAACTTTGTGTGTACTTTTGCTCAACTTGTGAATGATCTCCAAGGGCTTGGAATAGAGCTTGCCTCCTGCTGAAGTCTCAGGAACAACAGACTTCACCCCCAAGCTCCCCAGAGTTCTTTGGAAGTGCCTGCTGCTGTTGTTGGGCCTTCTGAGGGACTGCGTGTCGCAAGGAGCTGGAAGCGCGACTCAAGAAGGAGAAGCGTGCCGCCGTCGGAGCTGTTGTCGTCGCATCTCGTAAAGTGTGTCGCCGCTGCAGCATCGTATCGAGCGGAAGCGTCTCGCATCATCCAGGAAGTGTCTCGCAACGCCGAAGAAGCGTGTCGCCATCGCAGCCATCGCAGCTGACGCATTGCACCACATCAAGAGAAGAGTCTCGCATCGAGGAAGAATGTGTCGCCATCGCAGCCATCGTAGTTGTCGCATTGCACCGCATCAAGAAAAGTGCCTCGCATCCAAGGAGAAGCGTGCCGCTGTCGGAGCTGCTGTTGTCGCATCGCGTAAAGGCGTGTCGCCACTGCAACTTCGCATCGAGCGGAAGCATCTCGCAAATGTCGGAGAAGAGTGCCGCTGCCAAGGCCACTGTCGTCGCATCACGTAAAGTGTGTCACCGCTGCAGCTGAAGCATCGAGTCAAGTCTTCTCGCAACATCGGAGAAACGTATCACATCTGGAAGATCTTTACGTCTTTATTTCTTTGCACCAAAATCTTCAACGCATCAACATCGTTGCAACACTTTCGTTGCCCTGCGTGTCGCATCTAAAAGGTACATTGACTTAAAGTGTTGCATTTGAGAACTTAAGAGAAATAAGCAAAATCCTACCATCTAAAGTAACAGTATTGTGTGTTTTTGTCGCTTAATGGTCTTGTGGTAAATCTATATAAAGAATACTTATTTTTTTATATAAAACCTGTGTGGTGTCCATCAGTAGTTTTGTCATTTGATTACTGTATGTGTTCACAAATGCTTTACACACTGCCTCTAAGATAAACTTGTCTGCTCGTGCCAAGCTACCAAGGGGGTGAGCAGGGGTTATTTTAGGAGTGTACCCCCTTACCCTGACTAGAGGCGAGGATCCCTATTTGTCAAAAGTGCATACCTGTGCCAACTAGAGACCCCAAGTCTAACATTGGTGGTCAGCGGTGAGGATCCTGGATTTGCATTTGTGACTCATGTACAATGATTGGTGAACACTACTTAGTGAGTGCAGACCTTAACGCAAGCAATACTTGTTGGTAGATTTCTTTTTGGGACTTTCTATTTTTGAGTACTGCCAAGCTTAACAATGGTGGAGAAAGCAGCATCCATAGTCTCTGTTGATAATGAGTTGGAATGGGAAGAAGAGAAACTGGAAAGCTACAAAGTACAACAGCTGAAATTCTTTTGCAAAAAATGTAATGTTTGCACTACTGGATGCAAAAACAAGGCAGAGTTCTACAAGGCGCTGAGTGCCTGGGAAGAAGCAAGGAATGCCACTGATGATGATAATGCAGAGGAGCAGCTGGATGGGCCAGTGGGTCCAAGAGGAAGGAGAACCCCTTACCCTGCCGGTAGCAGTGTTTCTGGTAAAAGTCTATCTCCAGAGGAGTTGGCAGATAGAAAAGAGTGTAGGATGCACAAATTGGAGCTGACCAAGCTCAAGTTAAAAGGGCAGTTAGAATTGGAATGGCAAATTAGAATGTTAGCCCTAGAGGAAAAGAAAATGGAAATGGAGCATGAGTTGATTATGAGAAAGCTTGATTTAGAGCTCGAGAGGTTTGAGGCCATGAGTGTCTCAGCCCAGCAACAAGAAATGTGTGTAGCTCAGAGATTGAGCTTTGCTTAGTGGGAGGAGGAATTCAGCTCAGATGGTGGCAGCAATATTGAATTTTCTAGTGCTGAGAGAGTAGTACACACACCCAGAGATGTGGCGCCTGACTTGGAGGAGGAGGTTAACATACACCAGGAGGTACACGGATATGAGGTAGCTCCAGTAGTGCGCAGTGTCCCTGGGATGAATTGGGGAACTGGCACAGGGGTTCATAGTCCTAGTGGTGGGAGGGATTCCCCCATGGTTGAGATCCTGGTGTATGAGTGTGAAGACCGCCCAGAAGAGTGTGGGTTGAGTGACAGAGACAGTCAGATACTGTCTTGCCAATCTCTGGAGAGGGGTGTGGAGTACGTGTGCAAGGCCCTGAATGGTGAGGTAAAGGATAGTTTGGTAAACCCTTGTAGGGGGCTGTGTAATCCAATTGTGGGAGAGCATATGGTAAGTCCCTGTGTTCAAGAGCTATGCCAACACCTGTTGGAGAGTGCGTTCTCTGACCGCAGGGAGCTCACATTGGAGGCAGACCTTTTGGTGGAGTCCAGAGGGTCTGGAAAGGCAATGGGGAGTGATCCCAAGATGAGTGGTTCAGGTATCTTCAAACCCTGTGTGGTGGAAGTGGCTCAGAGTAGCCCAGCTCGGTCCTGTAGTAGTAAGAGGGGTGTAGGGCCTCACGTCCTGTCTTTAAGGGGAAGGAGTGAGAATGGGTTATTCCCCGGTAGTGCCCAACCTCAGTCTCAGAGCCTGGATGGTTCTTTAAGGGAACACCAGGTGGGGAGCCTAATCTGTCCTGAGGCGCTGCCCGTTGTGCGGGATCCCCTAGTGTCAGGTGAACGGGGAGTGTCTGTAAGCAGGCCTCCCTCAGTTCTGGTGTCT
The DNA here is from genome assembly GCF_964204655.1 of Triturus cristatus. Taxonomy (NCBI): domain Eukaryota; kingdom Metazoa; phylum Chordata; class Amphibia; order Caudata; family Salamandridae; genus Triturus; species Triturus cristatus. The sequence goes on along the minus strand of NC_140587.1, from coordinate 308,223,624 downwards.
GGCAGTATCGCTTTAGTTGGGAGGGTGCAGAAGTCCAGATTGAGGGGTGAGAGGGGGAAAGAGTTCCCAGTGGAAGAACCAGTGGGTCAGGGGCCAGCCAGAAGGGCTGCGTCACCAGTGAATGACCATGGTGACACCACTTCTGTCCTGGGGGATCTTCACGCACTGTCAGATGGACAGGGGGTTGGGAGATCTGCAACAAACAGTACGAAATCCATGGGTCTAAAGCAAAAACTAGAAAAAGTGTGCTAATAAAGCTACAAGCTGATAAAATTCAATCTATTCAGAAAGTCACTAAATGCCCACCTAAAGGCGCCACAGGGCATTTCCCTTATTAGGACCAAATCCCTCACTCACCATGAAGGTGACATGCTTCATCATGGGGATTCTCCTCTCCAAGGAAAAACCTAGTTCCTTGGAGGGCTCCAACCCTCTCAGCTAGAGAGAGGAGCACAGGGATGTTTTGAGTATCTACTAGGATATCCTAAATCCTCATGTGAAAAACAAAGGTGTGAATGAAGGCGCAGCGCAAATAATATGTAAGTGCAACAGTGTTGATTAAAACTGGATAAAAGTTGTACAATCAGGCATTTATTCGTATACACCCTTTCCCAGGATTAAAACCAGCGCACCAGCGGTATGGATTTAAAACCGCTCTGGTGACAGTGAAAAGAATGGTCGACATGTTTCAGCCATAATACCCGAAATCGGGTCAGGCTTTCATCAGGACCTAAACCAGGTGCTACTGTGAACAAGGTGAGAACCAGTGCAACAAAAAAGGATACCAAATGTAACTTTATCAATGTATCCAATCACTCTTCAGATTATCATTGGATGGAAGAGGAAAATACCTATAATACAAAAACCACTCATTAATAACAAAAAAATTGTATTCATCAATCGTAAGGTGTATCATGTGACTTACTGAATAGAAAATAATTTAAATCTCTTTCCCGCATGTGCTGGGTATTCAATCCCGCCTCTGCCTGGCAGCCGCTCAGGAAGGGGGCACCGCTCTACAAAGGAACGGTGTACATTGTGATTAACAAAAACCTGTCCTTCCTCTGTCTATGGGTGAAGACTAACTCCTATAGAAATCATGGAAGGCAAGTGTATACATCTGACTACAAACTAGGAAAGCAACAAGGAACTTGTCGGTGTGAAAACAATCTAAACAAAATGAAAATAATGTAATCAAACAGATTCCATTGTGATTACACAAAAAGCCAAAAAAGGAGAACGACAGGCCAATAGCATGAAAAACACAGAGACCTACTCTTATTATAGTAAGATCTTGTGTCAATGCAGAAATCTGTTGCATAAGATATTGATACAACATCAACATCAGACCCTCATTTTAAAATCCAAAGGAAATAGCAATGAAAACCGCCGCGGGCTGCCAATCAACTAAACGATCTTATCTGTAACCCTTGGCCTTTACTGATTTTTAAATGTTTTCAAAAGAGAACGAGGTTCCAAACGAATTTGCCCAGAGATTCTCCTCAATACAAGATAGCAATATAGTTACTATCACCCGCAAAGTAATTCAATGCTTAAGTCGAAAGCACATAGGGACAACGGCCAAAATAGCAAATAAACCGAGCCCCATAGCCTCTCACCTGTCCGTCGGTACTCCGTGTCGTGTAGAGCCGGCGACCGGAGGTAGAAAGGAGACGGGACCCGCGGCCAGTTAAATAATAAGCAGCCAGCTCCAAATGTTATTCAGCTGTGATCGTCACGTAGGGTCACGTGTAGAGAAAGCGACTACGCAAAAGTAAAGCGTAGTCCGCTAATCACCTCCACATGCGCAAATAGCTTGTATTAGAAGTGGCCACGCAGAAAGGAAATTAAACATTTTCATAAGCGGCAAAGTAAATACAGAAAGAAAAACCTCCGTAATGTAATGCACAACCCTTAATCCTTTCGCTACTAACAGGATGAAAAAGGGGGGGTTGCCTGCGCTACTCCTGAACGCTCCTCGCATGCGCTTGCGCAATGGAAAGATAAAATATCGCTTACATTAAATATAAAGTAGCAACTGCTTTTCTCCCAATATGCAAGGATATTGAAGCCAAAGGAAACACAAGGAACCAATGCAGATCTTTACAGCTCTCAACTGAAGACCAATAAATAAATAGCCAACAGCCCAACCCTACAATGTTTGGGTATATAATTAAATCAGGTCACTAAGTAGCGACCCCTCACCACACATGCATACTCTATGCATGGAACAGATGACGCACCCTTATCATACGCTAAATCGTCTGATTGCGGTGAGAGAGCCCCCTACGGGCAAGGCTATTGATAACAAACTGGTGCCACACAGCACAGGGGGTATCATTCAGAATGACACAAAGGCTGACCCTATGATGTGTGAATGTAAAATCAGATCCAGTGCCTGGGTGGTCAAAAGCCAATATCCAAAGCTACCGGGCCTCCATCTGAAAACAGACACTCTATACCCCCTGGATGGCTCACAAAAATATTGACAGGGTGTTTCATCAACCGAAGTATGAAAGTCATGGTACTTAAAGTGAAGCCCACGGGATATCGTCATTTAAACCTCCACTGTCACTTTTTAACTTATGAACCCACCATTGTTCACGTCTGAATAAAAACGAGGTTACATCTGTGATATGTGTTGGAATAAATGGTTTCTCCAATACAGTCCATTTAAGATCTGCTGAATTGTGTGCAGCATTCAAAAAATGGGTAGTCAATTTGGTGGAAGATTTCTTACACCTAATAGTGCTCTTGTGTTCCAGTATTCTTGTTTTTACTTTCCGTGTAGTCATGCCTACATAGCGGAAAGCACAAGGGTAGGTGATCAAGTATATCAAATTATTGCTATTGCAATTAGTGTGACTTTTTAAAAGCCACGCCGAAAAAAAGTCACTCTAATTGCAATAGCAATAATTTCATATACTTGATCACCTGCCCTTGTGCTTTCCGCTATATAGGTATGACTACGCGGAAAGTAAAAACAAGAATACTGGAACACAAGAGCACTATCAGGTGTAAGAAATCTTCCACCAAATTGACTACTTTATATGTAATGTGAGCGATATTTTATCTTTCCATTGCGCATGCGCATGCGAGGAGCGTTCAGGAGTAGCGCAGGCAACCCCCCCTTTTTCATCCTGTTAGTAGCGAAAGGATTAAGGGTTGTGTATTACATTACGGAGGTTTTTCCTTCTGTATTTACTTTGCCGCTTATGAAAATGTTTAATTTCCTTTCTGCGTGGCCACTTCTAATACAAGCTATTTGCGCATGTGGAGGTGATTAGCGGACTACGCTTTACTTTTGCGTAGTCGCTTTCTCTACACGTGACCCTACGTGACGACCACAGCTGAATAACATTTGGAGCTGGCTGCTTATTATTTAACTGGCCGCGGGTCCCGTCTCCTTTCTACCTCCGGTCACCGGCTCTACACGACACGGAGTACCGACGGACAGGTGAGAGGCTATGGGGCTCGGTTTATTTGCTATTTTGGCCGTTGTCCCTATGTGCTTTCGACTTAAGCATTGAATTACTTTGCGGTTGATTGTAACTATATTGCTATCTTGTATTGAGGAGAATCTCTGGGCAAATTCGTTTGGCACCACGTTCTCTTTTGAAAACATTTAAAAATCAGTAAAGGCCAAGTGTTGCAGATAAGATCGTTTAGTTGGTTGGCAGCCCGCGGCGGTTTTCATTGCTATTTCCTTTGGATTTTAAAATGAGGGTCTGATGTTGATGTTGTATCAATATCTTATGCAACAGATTTCTGCATTGACACGAGATCTTACTATAATAAGAGTAGGTCTCTGTGTTTTTCATGCTATTGGCCTGTCGTTCTCCTTTTTTGGCTTTTTGTGTAATCACAATGGAATCTGTTTGATTACATTATTTTCATTTTGTTTAGATTGTTTTCACACCGACAAGTTCCTTGTTGCTTTCCTAGTTTGTAGTCAGATGTATACACTTGCCTTCTAGAATTTCTATAGGAGTTAGTCTTCACCCATAGACAGAGGAAGGACAGGTGTTTGTTAATCACAATGTACACCGTTCCTTTGTAGAGCGGTGCCCCCTTCCTGAGCAGCCGCCAGGCAGAGGTGGGATTGAATACCCAGCACATGCGGGTAAGAGATTTAAATTATTTTCTATTCAGTAAGTCACATGATACACCTTACGATTGATGAATACAATGTTTTTGTTATTAATGAGTGGTTTTTGTATTATAGGTATTTTCCTCTTCCATCCAATGATAATCTGAAGAGTGATTGGATACATTGATAAAGTTACATTTGGTATCCTTTTTTGTTGCACTGGTTCTCACTTTGTTCACAGTAGCACCTGGTTAAGGTCCTGATGAACGCCTGACCCGATTTCGGGCATTATGGCTGAAACATGTCGACCATTCTTTTCACTGTCACCAGAGCGGTTTTAAATCCATACCGCTGGTGCGCTGGTTTTAATCCTGGGAAAGGGTGTATACGAATAAATGCCTGATTGTACAACTCTTATCCAGTTTTAATCAACACTGTTGCACTTACATATTATTTGCGCTGCGCCTTCATTCACACCTTTGTTTTTCACATGAGGATTTAGGATATCCTAGTAGATACTCAAAACATCCCTGTGCTCCTCTCTCTAGCTGAGAGGGTTGTAGCCCTCCAAGGAACTAGGATTTTCCTTGGAGAGGTGAATCCCCATGATGAAGCATGTCACCTTCGTGGTGAGTGAGGGATTTGGTCCTAATAAGGGAAATGCCCTGTGGCGCCTTTAGGAGGGCATTTAGTGACTTTCTGAATAGATTGAATGTTATCAGCTTGTAGCTTTTTTAGCACACTTTTTCTAGTTTTTGCTTTAGACCCATGGATTTCGTACTGTTTGTTGTAGCAATGATTGGGGAATAAATACAGTGTGGTCTTTAAATTTCCCTAAGACCCTCTTGTTCGTAATCTGTTTTGGTTTGGTAGTTGGGAGATCTGCGCCAGGCAGACTGTCACACAGCACATGAGTCATGTGTCACCCTCCGGGGGGCATGCGTGCTCCCCGGGAAGTCCTGGTGCGCCAGGTGAGCGTTCAACCGCATGGGTTAGTCCCAGGGTTGGGAAGCCAGGTTCAGGTGTTGTCTGACCTGGAGGGAGGGACATCTGTAATCAGTGTCCCTACCAGTCTGTCTTCTAGGTGTACCACTCCAGGTGAGAGGGTACAGCCATCTGGAAGGGGGTGCAGAGGGAGGGAGTCCTCGCCTCTGACCCCGGCTCAACTGAAGGGTTTAGACCCTAGGTTGGAGGGCCAGGTTCAGGGTGTCCCCCCTGACCTGGACGCCCAGTTGGAGGGTACAGAGCCCCAAGGAGAAGGACCGGGTGTGGGAGAGGCTACCCCAGTCTTTGGACCAGCCGCCGGGTACAGGCCTGGGGCTGGTGGGTCAGTGCCAGGATGTCATACCTGACCTGGCAGGAAGGAGAATGGACAAAGGGTGCCAAGCACTTGGGGCTACTGCGCCCCGCTCCCAGAGGTTTGAGAGCCCTGAGAGGCATAAGACCTGGGTCTCATCCCTGACTACTGTCAGTGGCCACTGTGGCATTTTGATGTCTCTCTGTTGGGACACACCTGTGAGCCAGTTAATGTTAGGTGCTGCACAGGTGGTGTCCACAGGTGAGGAGAAGGGTTCCCCATGGATTGGCTTGGTGGGCCCGAGAGTATGGACAGAGGGATTCCAATAGGTTCAGATTGGCGTAGAACTGGAGTCTGCCCCTGCAGTTCCGGGCCAGGTCCTTGTTCTGTCGCCCAAAGCAGGGAAGCCCATCAAGGTAGTGATTGGTCTACCCTGCGATTTGGCTGGAAGGGGGTTGTGTTGGACTTGACCCTTTTTGCAGGGTCATCCCTGAACTTTTTGCCTTCCTCCTATATTTTTTCTTACCTGTTGGCTGTTTTATGACTCTGGGCACTTTACCACTGCTGATCAGTGCTAAAGTGCATATGCTCTCCCTATAGTAAATTATTGTACGAATTAGTGATTCCATGATTGGTTGGTTTGGTTTACCTGTCAGACCCTAGTACAGTGCACCAGGAGTGCCCAGGGCCTGTAAATCCAAATACTGCTGGTGGGCTTGCACCACTGGTTGTGCCACCCACAGAAGCAGCCTGTAAAAGTGTGTCTGAGGCCTGCCATTGCAGAGCCTGCGTGCAGTCTGGTACTGTCATGCTGACTGGGCAAGTGCACCCACTTGCCAGTCCCTAAACCTTCCCTTTTCTTCATATCAGACACCCCTATGGTAGGCCCAAGGGCAGGGTGCATTGTAAGTATAAGGTAGGACATGCCCTGGTGTGTGTGGCATGTCCTAATAGTGAATTACAGCCATGTTCATTTTTCACTATTGCAAGGCTACCTGTTCTCCATAGGCCAGAATGCGCAGTTTGATTATTACATCTTATAATCCTAACTGACTCAGGGAACATGGTAGAAATTCGAATTTAGTATGTCTGAACTCAGAATGATAAAATACATCTTTTAGTGAAGTTGGTTTTAACATTCTGTGTTTGAAAATGCCACTTTTAGAAAGTAGGCATCTATCCATTCAAACCTGCCTCTGCTAGGCTGTGTGTATTCCTTTGTCTGGAGTTTGAGTGACAGGGCTGGGGAATTTCAGGATGAGGTGTCCCAGTGGTGAATAGTGAGACCTGCATCCAGATGAGTGGGAGGAGTTGCACCTGGGACCTGAATAGGGCTGTGCCTGCCTTTCACAATGCTGGCTCCACCTCCTGGGGAGCGACTGATGTCTCTGCCCTGCACAGTGAATGAAGAGAAGAAATCCTGTCAACAAAGTGCTCCAGAGCTGTACCTGCCTTCCACAATGCTGGCTCCACCTCCTGTGGGGTGTCTAATGTTTCTGCCCTGCACTGTGAAAGGAAAGGAGATGTCTAGTAAACAGAGTGCTCAGGAACTGGTTTGGACTGGGCAAAGGCCCCTCTGCCTTCAGAGGACAAAGGATCTCTGGGTATAAATATTGGGACCCTGATCCCAAGAAATTAGATCATTTTGGGAAAACAAGAAGAACCTCTGCTGAGGGAGGAACCAGAAGAAGCTGAGGAGGAAACTATCCCTGAACCTGGGGGATTGGCCTGCAGTGGGTGCCTTACTGCCAAAGAGAGGAGAAAGGAACTTTGTGTGTACTTTTGCTCAACTTGTGAAGGATCTCCAAGGGCTTGGAATAGAGCTTGCCTCCTGCTGAAGTCTCAGGAACAACAGACTTCAACCCCCAGCTCCCCAGAGTTCTTTGGAAGTGCCTGCTGCTGTTGTTGGGCCTTCTGAGGGACTGCGTGTCGCAAGGAGCTGGAAGCGCGACTCAAGACGGAGAAGCGTGCCGCCATCGGAGCTGTTGTCGTCGCATCTCAAAAAGTGTGTTTCCGCTGCAGCATCACATCGAGCGGAATCGTCTCGCATCATCCAGGAAGTGTCTCGCAACGCCGAAGAAGCGTGTCGCCATCGCACCATCGTAGCTGACGCAATGCATCGCATCAAGAGAAGAGTCTTGCATCGAGGAAGAAGCGTGTCGCCATCGCAGCCATCGTAGTTGTCGCATTGCACCGCATCAAGAAAAGTGCCTCGCATACACGGAGAAGCGTGCCGCCGTCGGAGCTGCTGTCGTCGCATCGCGCAAAGGTGTGTCGCCGCTGCAACATCGCATCGAGCGGAAGCGTCTCGCAAATGTCGGAGAAGAGTGCCGCTGCCAAGGCCGCTGTCGTCGCATCGCGTAAAGTGTGTCACCGCTGCAGCTGAAGCATCGAGTCGAGCCTTCTCGCAACATTGGAGAAGCAGATCGCATCTGGAAGATCTTCATGTCTTTATTTCATTGCACCAAAATCTTCAATGCATCAACATCGTTGCAACACTTTCGTTGCCCTGCGTGTCTCATCTAAAAGGTACATTGACTTAAAGTGTCGCATTTAAGAACTTAAGAGAACTAAGCAAAATCCTACCATCCAAAGTAACAGTATTGTGTGTTTTTGTCGCTTAATGATCTTGTGGTAAATTTATATGAAGAATACTTATTTTTGATATAAAACCTGTGTGGTGTCCATGTGTAGTGTTGTCACTTGATTACTGTATGTGTTCACAAATGCTTTACACACTGCCTCTGAGATAAGCCTGTCTGCTCGTGCCAAGCTACCAAGGGGGTGAGCAGGGGTTATTTTAGGAGTGTACCCCTTTACCCTGACTAGAGGCGAGGGTCCCTATTTGTCACAAGTGCATACCTGTGCCAACTAGAGACCCCCAAGTCTAACAGTGGGTCAATACTTTACTTTGCTGTTGTGTTTTTGTTTGCATTTTTTATCCTTTTTTCGATTCTTTATCACTTTTTATACTTTTTGGTCATCCTGATGTGTTTAAATTGTGTCTTCGGGTTAGAGTAATTTAAAGCTGATAGTATCTATTTTGTACTAATAAGAATCACTTTTTCCAATGGTGGCCATTAAAACTAAAAAAAGTTTAGCTATCCCTTAATAGAACATTACGGGTCGTATGAAGCACACTTAACACTCCACTAATCGTATATGCAAAGGTTATTTTGTTTCAAATGTAAATAAAAATTGGCAAGCACAAAGAAAACAGAGGGGAGGTTATGGTGGGCAGAGACCCAGGGTTCCCAATTTCCAGACACCAGTGCTTGGATTCCTCTCAGTTGGAGCACAAGCAGATGGGAGCTTCACATTGTCAGGAGCAGTTTGGGGTGGCCACCACAGGTGCCCTACCACCACAGGCTTCTTGGGGTACCACTCCACAGTGGAGGGTACAAAGTCCCAGATGGAGGGGCATGTCATGGAAACAGCTCCCAGTGGGAGGACCAGGGGGTCTGGGGCTGCCAGCTCTGAGAACAGAGAACCCCAAGACTGTCCCTGGTGAGGCAACTTCTGCCCAGGTGGGCCTCATGCACTATGACAGGGAGAGAGGACTGGGACCTGTGCTAGGCAGACTCTGGCATGACACATACAGTACTGATACTCCCCAGGATGTCCTGGCTTGCCAGGCACATGTTTCAGCCTAAGGGTACAGACCACGGCTGAGTGACCAGTTTCAGGATACCAACCCTGAACTGGTGGGAGGGAGAGTGGAAAAAGGGTGCTCCACTTTGAGAAACCACAGAGGTTATAGACCCCCGGATGGCCTGGGGCCTGGTTCTAGACACTGACAGCTCTCAGTGGCCTCTGTTGGTTGTTGTCCTTGTGGACATCGTTTTTCCTGGATTGGGGACAGACCTAGGGGGAGAAATGGGCCACATCCCTTTGTTGGCCTTGAAGGTGCTGTCTTCCTACTCTGATGCATCTATGAGCAAGTTATGGTTAGGTGCTGCACAAATGGGGCCAGCAGATTAGGAGAAGGGTTCCTTATGGGTCAGTTCAGTGGCCCAGGGGAATATAGACAGGTGGATCCAACTGAGTTCAGTGAGGCGTAGAACTGGCAAGTGCCCCTGCAGTAGTGGGCGATTGTCCACATTTTATTGCCTAAACAGGGAAGTTCATCAAGGTATTGATTAGTCTACCCTGGCATTAGGCTGGAGGAGGTTGTGTTGGAAATGGCCCTTTCTAAAGGGTCACCCCCAAACATTTTGCCTTCCTCCTCCCCTTTTTGCTGAATTCTTTTTTTGTTGGATTTAGGAATCTGGGCACTTTATTATTGCTAAACAGCATTCTGCTTAAAACATTGGAACATTAACTTTTCCACAATTGGCATATTTAATTTATTTATAAGTCCCTAGTAAAGTGCACTGCATGTGCCCAAGGCCTGTAAATTAAATACTACTAGTGTTCTCGCAGCAGTGATTGTGCCACTTGCTTAAGTAGCCTTTTAAACAAGTCTCAGGCCAGCCACTTCAGAGCCTGTGTGTGCAGTTTTAAACTGTCATGTCGAAGAGGCAAGTTAACCCCCTTACTATGTCCAAACCTTCCTTTTAATACATATACGTCACCCCTAAGGTAGGGCCTGGACAGCCCAAGGGCAGGGTGAAGTGTACCTAAAAAGTAGGGCATGTACTTTTAAACTTTACATGTCCTAGTAGTGAAAAAGTATTCCATTTGTTTTTCACTACTGCAAGGCCTATCTCTCCCAAAGGTTAAAACTGGGATTACCTTATTGCAGCTTATAAATGTAATTTCCAATTGGGAAGAGACTGGACCCCCAAGTTTGATGTCTCTTTTAGAAAGTTGGTATTTTTTTACTGTAACCATTTGGTGGCTTTTGCCTGTCTCTTGCTGGGTAGTGGGATCGATGCCCTCCTCCACCTACTTGCTCCCGCCTACGCCTCATCCCTAGTGGTCCAGTGGTAGAGCGTCTCTGCTCTGCTGCTGTTTTGTCCTCTCTTCCTCATTTTTCGGACTTCTTTCCCTTCTCCTTCCACCTTTTTTCTTCTGTACATTTCATTTTGCCACTTTTCTCCCTTTACTCTTCTTCACTTTTGTGGTACTCTGAAAATTCGGTACCCTGTTTTAGACATAGCCCAACCATGTCGCTTCCTTTGCCAGTGAACCGCGTACTATAAATGCGGTACGCTTAAGTATTCACAACATGTAGAGGCAATATTTACACTGTAGGCATGACTTTAATGTCGAACCCCCGACTTCCATTTTGTACAATGGCTGTTTTTGTTGCCCTCACATAGGCAATACATGAAGCCCATGCATAGGCCTGAAAAGACACGTACACCTTCAAGTGACGTCTTCGTGACCCGTGCAAACTGACCCGGCTGCCCGAGGTCGGGCTTGTCCGGCCAGTTGCTCATTCCCGCGGCCAAATGCGATTATCATCAGGGTCTGACACAGCATAAAGTACTTCATTCCGCACGAGCCCTGCCTAAATCTCTTTCACACCTGTTTCTGCTACCTACTTTATGGCTTGTTTACGAGGAGGAGGTGCCCGGTTTTATTAGGGTCTGCTGATATCTGATGAGGGATCTGAGCATTGCTGGGTAAATAATGATGGGTTTGACAAACTGAAATGTGGGATTGTAATCATGACTCTGCTTGTCCTTTGAAGTAAGATATGTGAATGACCAACTGCAAGAGAAGGGCGGTGTTGCCCAGAGCGTAATATTTTGTATATAAGACAAGATGGGTTTCTGGCTAAGGAGCAGTCTCCTGAGAACATACATAGTGACTGTACTTCTCGGATACCTGTGATTGGTCTGCAGCCAATAAAAGCGATCTTTGACTTCACCAAGAAGACTCTGTGTTTCTGTGGGTCTGAAACAGGAAGAACCCGAAGTCTTAGGGTGTGTTCCCCTGCACCGCTGGGTCATATAAAAACCCGGTACTTCAGTTGGCGCCCAACTCGGGGCGATCGTCAGTGGTATCGATCCAAGCCAGAAGTTCGTGAGGAGCGTCGTGTGGAAATTCTGGAGGGTGGCCCCACCTCATCGACCCCTGCATGTTGACGTGGTCCGAAAGTCTTTGCTGCGAGGTTCTCCGCGTCCCAACGGCTACGAAGGACTGCTGCCCTGATGATCGCCCTGTTTTGGACCCTTTCTTAGAATTTGGTAGAGTGAAACAATCGAGAGAGTCTTCTGGTGACGCCATCGATCATCGATAACTCAGTTAAGTATATTTGGATGAGTGGAGCATCTCACAGTTTGGTTTTTTGGTTTGGTATCTCTTTGACGGGATAGCTTTGATTTGGAACTTGCAAGTACCAAAGCCGAAGGACTTGTGTATTCACGAGACTATCGTAGTTGATAATCCTTCGACGTTTGAAACTAGACTAGTGAGCAAAGATGCCTAGAGCTGGTATATTTGGAAATTTGTTTTGTTTGGGTTGCAACAAAGATTCCCGACTGGAGGACTCGTGTCCGGTCCCTCCAGTCGGGAATCCAACTTACGAGCTCTATGTAAAGCATGGTGTGGGTCCCATTACCTATAATGAAACATGGGTCAGGTACACTAGGAAAGATGGTGTTTTGAAATGGCCCCAAAATGGTAGCTTCGACACGGATATTCTAGATAACCTAGAGGTAAAATTGTTCGCAAAGAAAGCCCGGCCGGCGATGTTTGACTCTTTCCGCTTATGGCGAAAGGAGGCCAAACAGAAGGAAATCAAATTAGCAAAAAAGAATAAGAAGGGTATGTCGATGATGCAAGCAGCTTTGCAATTTAAAGAAAATGAGGAAGAACGCATGAATGAGAAGTTGCATAGGCAACGTAAACTAGCAATGGATAAATGCTACCCAGTCCTATCGCCGCTTCAGCAAGATGCGTCGAAGGAAAACGAAAAATATTCCCTAATGTCACAATTGTTAAATTAGCCACCACCATATGCGCAGAGCGCTACGGTGCCCCCGCAACATCTAAACATGCTGCCTCCAGTGAATTTGGCACAAGCTCCCCCACAGCCGCCAGCGACTCCTCCGCCGGCTCCTATGCCTGCGACGCAGCCCCCTCTAGGGCCGCCGACCTTGCTATCTGCTTCTTCTACAGCTCCTGCAACTCTACCTAACACATCGGCCGCTTCTCTTGGCCTTCCCCCTGGTAGTACCGCAGTGCCTGTATCCGCACCCGTTTTTCTTCCTTCTACTTTTCCCCCTGTTCTCGCATCAACTTCTCCTTCTACCAGACAGCGACTAGCTACTGCTATCACTAGTATTTTGTCACTGCTTTTCGGGTCACCTAATGTGACCCCTGGTTTAGAGCGTAAGCAGCTACGTAGTCAGCTGCCTAATCCGCACGAAAGGGAAGTACTAGACAACATGGCACGTAATTGGATTATTCTCCCTTCACGATATGATGAGGATTCTGTTATAGACGTTTTCCGTCAGTGGGAAGCACCGAAGCAAAGATATGTGTTTGATAAAATGTGCGATTTTCTCTGCGAGGAATTAGAAGATAATGGCTTAGACCCAAATCCCCAGGAGTTGTGCCATGTGCGATTCGACTTTGGGAAAGGTACGATCGTGGGCCCTGATGTTGATAAAGCTGTTAAAAAGTTGTTGTCATTCAGAAATAGAGAGTTTACTAAGTCATTGTTTGAACAGGATTCCCCTGTAAAGAAAAAGGTAAAAGCGCGCCAATACCCGATGAGGGAAGTCCCCCCGGTATGGAAGGAAGCAGTCGCGGCTGATGCCGCTCGCGGTATTGCTGCTGTACCAGCGCATTTTCAACGCGTTGGGTACATGTTCCATGGAAGCGATCTGAAGTCATCGTGCTCAAGCAAACACTGCCCGACCCCCGAAAGAATCCCGCAGGGTACTATAAGGAGTTGTCACAAACCACAGAATCATGCGTCATGAATTTGGCAGACATCGATATGTTGTTCGGGAATGTCGTTCCGCAGCCTTTGTGGGGATTGATCCGTAATACGGATCATGCTGGTGAATTGGGTGATACGTGGGCTAATATCAGTGCTGCAGATGGTAGGCAAGTTGGTGGTGCAAAACCCGAGCAAGTAGTAGCAGAACTCCCGGGTAGGATAATAACTTATATGAAAACTTTGATGCCCGCAATGCGCGTAAATTGGGACAAACTATCTGCGTGCAAGCAGAAGAAAGATGAAACAGTGTCCGATTTCTTCACTAGGTTTGAAGAAGCGTTTCTCGACCACAGCGGACAAGATATGAGTACAGAAGGTGGTCAACGGCTGTTTGTCGATAAATTCGTACATAATTTGCTTCCTGAGTTATGCAAGAAGCTTAAGGACTCTGAGAGTTCTTGGGCGGTGTCTTCTTCAGCGCAAATACTGGCCACTGCGCAGTATTACGAAAATAGAGATAAGGATGAAAAAGAAAGAGCAGACAAGAAAACGAAAGAGTTAAAAACCAAGGTTCTATTGCAACAGGTTTACCAGCCACGTGGAAGTCAGAATAATTATCAGCAAGGCCAGGGTAACTATCAACAGCACCACCAGTTTCAGAATAACTCGCAAAGACTTGGGTATCTACAACGTGTTCCTGTAGCCCCGAATCAATGCTCGTATTGCAAACAAGAGGGTCATTATATATATAGTTGCCCTATTCTGTCGCAGCGTACACATAATGCATATGGCGCGAGAGGTAGAGGTGGTCAACAAGCTCCCAGAGGAAGAGGACGTGGGAATGGCCCCCAGAGTGCGCGTCCCCTTCCACCTCAGAATACGATGAATGCCTTTGATCAGCAAGGCAATGAGACTGGCAAGACAGCACAGTACTATAATAACGACTATTACGCCGAAGATGGCAATACAGAGGAGAATGAATACTAGGGCTGCCACAGACAAAGAGAGGAAGTTGTTCCAGTACCAGTAGACCAAAGTGGACCCTATGTCAAAGTAACTACAGCGGGTGTGTCAGAACCCTTTCTATTGGACACTGGCGCTGCAAAGAGTTCAATTATGTATTCGAAACTCCCTGGCGCACCTTTGTCTGGCGAAATGAACGTTTCCATAGGTTTTTCTGGCGCCCCGGTTAGGAACCCGATTTCCGATCCTATTGCCCTATCTGTTGGACCTTGTGAGCTGAAAGCACCTCTTATCCTGACGACAGGTTGTAATGAGAATCTGTTAGGATTGGATCTATTGAAGAGATTACATGCAACATTATATTGCTCCCCCTCAGGGGTGCAACTTACACTGGGCAGAGAGGTGATTTCTCCAATGTTTTTAGCAAAGGATAAATTGCCAGCTGAATTGTCGTCTCTTCCTAAAAGCCTCTGGGCCACCGGCCCTAACGATGTGGGTCTCTTGAGAATACCGCCATATGTGGTCACCTTGAAAGCTAATGTTGCAATGCCACGCATTCCCCAGTACAAGATCTCTAATGAGGGCGAGAAAGCGTTATTAGCAATTGTCCATGATTTAATTGAAAAAGATGTAATTGAGGAGACAAGAGGAAACGTGTGTAATAGTCCTATCCTTCCTGTGTTGAAACGTACTGACCCTTCTCAACCACCTGTCTACAGATTTGTGATCGATCCTAGAGAGGTCAATAAGGTCGTTGTACCACAGTTTCCAGTTGTCCCTGATATAACTGCCCTGTTAACGATGATTCCAGCTTCCGCTGCTTGGTTCTCGGTGATCGATTTAAAGAATGCCTTCTTTAGCATTCCGATCGCCGAGGAAAGCAGGGATATTTTTGGCTTTTGTTTAGGTGGCCGAAGTTTCCGTTTTAAACGCGCTCCCCAGGGCTACTGTGAGAGTCCGTCAATATACAGTCAGGCTTTGAAAGCACAACTTGACGCAATTGTTTTACCTAATGGCGCAACGCTTGTGCAGTACGTTGATGATTTACTAATAACTGCAGATACTGAGGAGAATTGTAAAGAAGCAACATTGACATTGTTGCGTCATTTGTCTTCCCTTCATCATAAAGTATCTCTCTCCAAACTGCAATATTGTCGACAAGAGGTGACCTACCTAGGTCATCTCTTATCGAAGGAGGGAAGGAAACTGACCCCAGAGAGAATTCAAGCCATTGCAAAATTAAATGTGCCTAGAACGCAAAGAGAAGTGCGTGCTTTCCTGGGTATAACCTCGTACTGTAGGCACTGGATCCCGATTTTCTCCTTGCTAGCAAAACCCTTGATAGCCTTAACGTGTAAGGGCACACCGAATCCTGTCCCATGGTCGGACGAATGTCAGAATAGTTTTTTGGAATTGCGCAGGGCTTTATGTTCAGCCCCTGTGTTGGGTACCCCTGACTACAATAAGCCTTTTACATTATACGTGCATGAAAGGGACGGTTGCACATTGTCCGTGTTAACACAGCCTTTCGGTGACAGACCGCGTCCATGCGCATATTTTTCCTCGACTCTGGATCCGGTAGCGAGGGCATTGCCAAGTTGTTTAAGAACCACAGCGGCAGCAGCTGCCTCTATCCGGCAGTCTGCCGGGTTAGTAATGAATAACACATTGACTGTAATGGTCCCGCACGCAGTAGACACACTATTAAACAGGACCAAGACACAGCACTTAACTAGTGCTCGATTGTCAGGATATGAACTCACATTGCTAGCCAACCATGTACACGTAAAAAGATGCAACACATTGAATCCAGCTACGTTATTGCCGACTACGACAGAAACGGACGAGACAGAACAGCATGATTGTGTGTTCAGAACGGAAGAGGAAACAAAAGGAAGGGTGGATCTTAAAGACACCCCTCTGATTGAATGTGATGGTACCTTATGGGTGGATGGTTCGTGTTTCAAGCTTCCGAATGGTGACACAACTGCTGCGTATGCTATCACGACTTTGCACACGATTGTTGAAACTGCACGAATACCGCATGGCTCAGCCCAAGCGGCAGAATTAATTGCACTTACAAGAGCATGCGTGTTGTCAAAGGGAAGGAAAGTAAACATATACACTGACAGCCAATACGC
This sequence comes from Triturus cristatus, assembly GCF_964204655.1. Taxonomy (NCBI): domain Eukaryota; kingdom Metazoa; phylum Chordata; class Amphibia; order Caudata; family Salamandridae; genus Triturus; species Triturus cristatus. The sequence continues at coordinate 308,207,293 of NC_140587.1, read as the reverse complement.
CTTTGGCGTGGTCCACAGTTTGGGGCGCTTGTGGAAAGAACGTGGGTTCTTGACTTCTCATGGAACTAAAATTCTGAATGGCCAATAGGTAAATGACCTCCTAGAGTCATTAACATTACCATTGCAAGTTGCGATTATGAAATGCAGCGCACACAAGAAAGTGACGGATGATGTTGGTCGTGGTAATGCGTTTGCCGATGAAACAGCGAAAGAGACAGCGAAAGATGTGAAAAATCGAATGTATGTTGCAGGTCCTGCAAGATGGGCTGGTGATGTAGGTGTGTGCGAAGACACAATAGAAAGTGTGAAATCTATCCAAGCCGAAGCTACAGAGAGTGAGTTGAGTGTGTGGAGAGAAAGCAAGGGTAAGTTGGATGAAAATGGTTGTTGGATTGATCTGACAAAACACCGGCGATGGTTGCTACCTGATGCGTATGTACTTGCAGTGGTGACCATGGCCCATGGAATGGCGCATATAAGTGTAAAAGGAATTTGTAAATTGTTGGCTCCAGTATGGCAAAATGTGGGAATTCCCAAGTGTGCAAGAAACGTAGTCAAGAATTGCATGGTATGTCTAAAACACAATCCTGGTAGAGGAACGCCAACTCCAGCTGGTCATTTCGCGCCTCCAACATATCCGTTTGAGGTTTTGCAGCTAGATTTCATCCATATGGAAAGGTGCAACAATCTAAAATATGTACTTGTTGTTGTTTGCGCCTTCTCTAGATGGATAGAAGCCTATCCCTTGAAAGACAATACCGCCTTATCCACAGCTAAGGTCCTTGTAAAAGAGTTTTTCCCTAGGTTTGGAATGCCGAGAATGGTCTGGAGTGATAATGGGAGTGAGTTTGTTGGTCGCGTGATGAAGAATGTGTGTGAAGGATTAGGTATTAGGCAAAAGTTCCACGCTGCAAATCACCCCCAATCGGCTGGACTAGTGGAGTGCTACAATGGCACCCTCAAGCTTAAGTTGGCTAAAATACAAGCAAGCTCTGGTCTTAAATGGCCAGACGCTTTGCCCCTAGCACTCCTATCCACAAGAATGACTGTCCATTCAAGAGTGGGACTTAGTCCCTATGAAATCATCTTTGGCCGCCCGGCCAATATTTGGGGCGTGCCAAGACCAACTAAATTTAGCGAAATTGAACACCCAGTACTGCTTGACTATCTGTATGAATTGACAGCTAAATTGCGTGTCTTACACCAACAGGTTCACGGTACTCTGCCTCAGGTCTCTGAGACACTGGGACACCCTATCAATCCTGGCTCCTGGGTGCTGGTGAAAAATTTCCAGCGGACAAGTAATGATGAGCCCCGCTTGACCGGTCCCCATCTCGTCCTTCTCTCGACAAGATCAGCGGTTCGAGTGAAGGGGAAAAAGAATTGGGTACACGGAGCCCACTGCAAACTGATTCCTTTGCCTTTCCCTTACGACCAGTGGGTCCAGGAGGGGATCGCTGACTCAGAAACAGAGACTGTACCTCGTTTTATTCCTTTTAGCGATGCTCGCGTAAAGGGGACGACGTCTGAACAAGACAGCGATGACATTTTGCAAGAGACTGTGCCTCCGTCAATTCGACTAGACACTTCCGAACCTGAACTTTTATTTCAGGACCAGACAGTACCTGGGAAAAATAAATACAACTTGAGGTCAAGATCTATGGACAAATAAAAACCTTCCTTTCTTTGCTAATTTTGATACTGCAGCTCTCCCATCTGAAGAACTTTTTTTTGATTTTTGTTTTCCGAACCACCATCCGGGTTTAGCTGTAGGGTCGCGGTGCCAAGACTTTGGGATACAAGCCGGAGACGCTAGGTCAACGGTTCTGGTTGGTCTAGGGCGTTCCTCTGGACCATCAGGCGTATTCCTTAGCAGAAGACACCCAACCGCCGCGAACAGCACGATTAGAGGATGGAGTTTTTCAATGCGGGGAGACTTGCTGAGGAAGTGACTTTTAAGATCAAAATGTGCAGAGTGGTAAAAAGTAAACGTTTTATAGTGTTATGTTGATTTACCTTGTTTAGTTTGATAATATGTTCTGCAGGATCCATATTACTATCTTTCCAAGTATTGCCTACACCCACTATGCAACCCATACCTCCTCCTACTGTTTCTTTACACTCTTTTCACCCCTTGCCCGAACATGAACAAGCTAGACATTCAGAGTTTGTAAACAACTCGTTCATCCAACTCCTGCATCAACACCAATTAGTTATAAATAAGATGAATTGCTGGGTGTGCGGCTTAATGCCACATAACATTGACAAGGGCATCCCATATTTGGTGCTGCCGTTTAGCTACAATGGGTCATCATGGGCGTTCCAGACTATGTTCCTCTATGCCCTTGAAACTTATTCCCCGAGAGCACTACGTTCCACTAAACCTAGCTCAAACAACAAAGCCTTGATAAGAGGGGTTGCAGATATGAGTAGGGATATTGATGCTTACACATCCATTCCTAAGGACGAATTGCGAGCATATGTGGGCTGGAATGCATCGGGATACAGGATTAGTCTGGGCGAAAAACAACGTGCAAATCCATCTCCAATTTGGGTAGTACCCCACCTGGGTCGGTTTTGCTTACAAGGCAATGGTCTGAATCCAAGAGCGCAACTAGGGAAGAGTGACTGTGCCGAAACATACGCTTTCCCATCACAGTCTTCCCCTGCATTTTTGGCTGCCCAAGGTACATACTTCGTCTGTCACGATCGAGCATACACATGGTTGCCCCCGGATTTCTCGGGCATATGTTATTTTGCGAACTTGTTGCCACCAACATTTACCGCCGCCTCGGATTACCACAAAACAAGAGTTGTAAGAGGCGTTGTAAGTCAGGAAGATACTGCTGGTCAGGAAGCAGGAGACTTCTTTTTGGGTTTCCTGCCGTTTTGGGGACCAATGGTCAATAGTAGAAACCTAAGACAACTGGTCCGCGTGGTTGAGTCCACCATTAATGTGACGGCTGGTGCCCTTGGTAATTTGACAGCTGAGCTTCAAGCGGACCGCCTTATGACGCTGCAGAACCGTATGGTTTTAGATGTCATACTTGCCGACCGTGGTGGAGTATGCAGAGTGATCCAATCAAGTTGTTGTATTTTCATACCAGATAACGCTCCGACAGTCTTCCAGGCCATTTCAAAACTACACAGGATCTCCGAGTCCATCCATGTGGATAAAGGAGATTGGTCATTGATGGGATGGCTCTGGGGACTGGTATCCGCCTGGGGTTGGAAAATTCTAGTAGTCATTGGAACGGTCTTAGCAGTTCTGTTCTTGCTCTGTCTGTGTATGCAATGCGCACCTGCGCTGTGTAGCCTCTGTGTCACATCGTGTATGAGGAGACATGTATCAAGAGACGAGCTGAACAATAAGATGATGCTACAGCAACATCTCCATGACTTCGTGAATATAGACCTGGATTCGGATTAACAGGAGAATGGTTATTGCCCATGTAAGGGCAAAAGAAGGGTCTGTGGTGCTCTGAAAATTCGGTACCCTGTTTTAGACATAGCCCAACCATGTCGCTTCCTTTGCCAGTGAACCGCGTACTATAAATGCGGTACGCTTAAGTATTCACAACATGTAGAGGCAATATTTACACTGTAGGCATGACTTTAATGTCGAACCCCCGACTTCCATTTTGTACAATGGCTGTTTTTGTTGCCCTCACATAGGCAATACATGAAGCCCATGCATAGGCCTGAAAAGACACGTACACCTTCAAGTGACTTCTTCGTGACCCGTGCAAACTGACTCGGTTGCCCGAGGTAGGGCTTGTCCGGCCAGTTGCTCATTCCCGCGGCCAAATGCGATTATCATCAGGGTCTGACACAGCATAAAGTACTTCATTCCGCACGAGCCCTGCCTAAATCTCTTTCACACCTGTTTCTGCTTCCTACTTTATGGCTTGTTTACGAGGAGGAGGTGCCCGGTTTTATTAGGGTCTGCTGATATCTGATGAGGGATCTGAGCATTGCTGGGTAAATAACGATGGGTTTGACAAACTGAAATGTGGGATTGTAATCATGACTCTGCTTGTCCTTTGAAGTAAGATATGTGAATGACCAACTGCAAGAGAAGGGCGGTGTTGCCCAGAGCATAATATTTTGTATATAAGAGAAGATGGGTTTCTGGCTAAGGAGCGGTCTCCTGAGAACATACATAGTGACTGTACTTCTCGGATACCTGTGATTGGTCTGCAGCCAATAAAAGCGATCTTTGACTTCACCAAGAAGACTCTGTGTTTCTGTGGGTCTGAAACAGGAAGAACCCGAAGTCTTAGGGTGTGTTCCCCTGCACCGCTGGGTCATATAAAAACCCGGTACTTCACTTTTCCCACTTTCACTTCACCCTTTTTTCATGCCGCTGCAGACAACAATGGCCCGCCACCTTCCAGCATTGTTTCCCCCTCTCCGCTTCCCACCTCTCAGCTGCCCAGCCCTCCTCCTCACACTACTTAATGGCAGCCACTGCGTGGCCACGCTGCTTACGCATTGAAGATGTGCCAAAGGCAAGCCCGTCTGCGCACATCTGTGCCTGTCTGTGCCTGGACCGCTCCCAGCGCTCCAGACCCTGGTCTTCGGACCCACCACCGGTACGCCCTGCCACCACTACGATTCTAGAAACCTCCATTCACTCAACCTCAAACGCAACACCGCCTGCCACCTCTCGTCGCCAAATGACAACCGCAGACCCTTCACCTGCCCCTGCTGCCTCTACACATTCACCCACCTTCACACTCCATCTCCTCCACCTGCCTGATGGACCCTCACTACACCCAACCACCTCAACTGCATCCTTCTCAGGGTTTGATCTCTGCACTAATATGCCATAGAGATCTGGGTTACAACAAACAAATGATGGACGGAATGCTGACAATGCAGACATTCTCCCCCAGTCAAGAGATCTGGGTTAAATCCATCGTTCTTTTGCCCACTACACCACCCCAGTTTAGACATGGCCATATGCAAATCAGTCTTGACCCTGTGCCTCATGGGAACAGTCCAGCCCGAACTGCCAAGCCATGTCTTCCCTGGACCGGAATCAAGCATCCTAGGACCGGTTTCTGGCTATCAGCCGTCATCAGCCAGGATAGCTTGACTCCAGTGGCGTAGTGAGCACGGGTCCCACGTCTGGGAATACCCATCCCACTTAGGGCGAAAAGCGTTACAACAAACAAATGATGGACGGAATGCTGACAATGCAGACATTCTCCCCCAGTCAAGAGATCTGGGTTAAATCCATCGTTCTTTTGCCCACTACACCACCCCAGTTTAGACATGGCCATATGCAAATCAGTCTTGACCCTGTGCCTCATGGGAACAGTCCAGCCCGAACTGCCAAGCCATGTCTTCCCTGGACCGGAATCAAGCATCCTAGGACCGGTTTCTGGCCATCAGCCGTCATCAGCCAGGATAGCTTGACTCCAGTGGCGTAGTGAGCACGGGTCCCACGTCTGGGAATACCCATCCCACTTAGGGCGAAAAGCGTTACAACAAACAAATGATGGACGGAATGCTGACAATGCAGACATTCTCCCCCAGTTAAGAGATCTGGGTTAAATCCATCGTTCTTTTGCCCACTACACCACCCCAGTTTAGACATGGCCATATGCAAATCAGTCTTGACCCTGTGCCTCATGGGAACAGTCCAGCCCGAACTGCCAAGCAATGTCTTCCCTGGACCGGAATCAAGCATCCTAGGACCGGTTTCTGGCTATCAGCCGTCATCAGCCAGGATAGCTTGACTCCAGTGGCGTAGTGAGCACGGGTCCCACGTCTGGGAATACCCATCCCACTTAGGGCAAAAAGCATTACAACAAACACATGATGGACGGAATGCTGACAATGCAGACATTCTCCCCCAGTCAAGAGATCTGGGTTAAATCCATCGTTCTTTTGCCCACTACACCACCCCAGTTTAGACATGGCCATATGCAAATCAGTCTTGACCCTGTGCCTCATGGGAACAGTCCAGCCCGAACTGCCAAGCCATGTCTTCCCTGGACCGGAATCAAGCATCCTTGGACCGGTTTCTGGCTATCAGCCGTCATCAGCCAGGATAGCTTGACTCCAGTGGCGTAGTGAGCACGGGTCCCACGTCTGGGAATACCCATCCCACTTAGGGCGAAAAGCGTTACAACAAACAAATGATGGACGGAATGCTGACAATGCAGACATTCTCCCCCAGTCAAGAGATCTGGGTTAAATCCATCGTTCTTTTGCCCACTACACCACCCCAGTTTAGACATGGCCATATGCAAATCAGTCTTGACCCTGTGCCTCATGGGAACAGTCCAGCCCGAACTGCCAAGCCATGTCTTCCCTGGACCGGAATCAAGCATCCTAGGACCGGTTTCTGGCCATCAGCCGTCATCAGCCAGGATAGCTTGACTCCAGTGGCGTAGTGAGCACGGGTCCCACGTCTGGGAATACCCATCCCACTTAGGGCGAAAAGCGTTACAACAAACAAATGATGGACGGAATGCTGACAATGCAGACATTCTCCCCCAGTCAAGAGATCTGGGTTAAATCCATCGTTCTTTTGCCCACTACACCACCCCAGTTTAGACATGGCCATATGCAAATCAGTCTTGACCCTGTGCCTCATGGGAACAGTCCAGCCCGAACTGCCAAGCCATGTCTTCCCTGGACCGGAATCAAGCATCCTAGGACCGGTTTCTGGCTATCAGCCGTCATCAGCCAGGATAGCTTGACTCCAGTGGCGTAGTGAGCACGGGTCCCACGTCTGGGAATACCCATCCCACTTAGGGCGAAAAGCGTTACAACAAACAAATGATGGACGGAATGCTGACAATGCAGACATTCTCCCCCAGTCAAGAGATCTGGGTTAAATCCATCGTTCTTTTGCCCACTACACCACCCCAGTTTAGACATGGCCATATGCAAATCAGTCTTGACCCTGTGCCTCATGGGAACAGTCCAGCCCGAACTGCCAAGCCATGTCTTCCCTGGACCGGAATCAAGCATCCTTGGACCGGTTTCTGGCTATCAGCCGTCATCAGCCAGGATAGCTTGACTCCAGTGGCGTAGTGAGCACGGATCCCACGTCTGGGAATACCCATCCCACTTAGGGCGAAAAGCGTTACAACAAACAAATGATGGACGGAATGCTGACAATGCAGACATTCTCCCCCAGTCAAGAGATCTGGGTTAAATCCATCGTTCTTTTGCCCACTACACCACCCCAGTTTAGACATGGCCATATGCAAATCAGTCTTGACCCTGTGCCTCATGGGAACAGTCCAGCCCGAACTGCCAAGCCATGTCTTCCCTGGACCGGAATCAAGCATCCTAGGACCGGTTTCTGGCTATCAGCCGTCATCAGCCAGGATAGCTTGACTCCAGTGGCGTAGTGAGCACGGGTCCCACGTCTGGGAATACCCATCCCACTTAGGGCGAAAAGCGTTACAACAAACAAATGATGAACGGAATGCTGACAATGCAGACATTCTCCCCCAGTCAAGAGATCTGGGTTAAATCCATCGTTCTTTTGCCCACTACACCACCCCAGTTTAGACATGGCCATATGCAAATCAGTCTTGACCCTGTGCCTCATGGGAACAGTCCAGCCCGAACTGCCAAGCCATGTCTTCCCTGGACCGGAATCAAGCATCCTAGGACCGGTTTCTGGCTATCAGCCGTCATCAGCCAGGATAGCTTGACTCCAGTGGCGTAGTGAGCACGGGTCCCACGTCTGGGAATACCCATCCCACTTAGGGCGAAAAGCGTTACAACAAACAAATGATGGACGGAATGCTGACAATGCAGACATTCTCCCCCAGTCAAGAGATCTGGGTTAAATCCATCGTTTTTTTGCCCACTACACCACCCCAGTTTAGACATGGCCATATGCAAATCAGTCTTGACCCTGTGCCTCATGGGAACAGTCCAGCCCGAACTGCCAAGCCATGTCTTCCCTGGACCGGAATCAAGCATCCTAGGACCGGTTTCTGGCTATCAGCCGTCATCAGCCAGGATAGCTTGACTCCAGTGGCGTAGTGAGCACGGGTCCCACGTCTGGGAATACCCATCCCACTTAGGGCGAAAAGCGTTACAACAAACAAATGATGGACGGAATGCTGACAATGCAGACATTCTCCCCCAGTCAAGAGATCTGGGTTAAATCCATCGTTCTTTTGCCCACTACACCACCCCAGTTTAGACATGGCCATATGCAAATCAGTCTTGACCCTGTGCCTCATGGGAACAGTCCAGCCCGAACTGCCAAGCCATGTCTTCCCTGGACCGGAATCAAGCATCCTAGGACCGGTTTCTGGCTATCAGCCGTCATCAGCCAGGATAGCTTGACTCCAGTGGCGTAGTGAGCACGGGTCCCACGTCTGGGAATACCCATCCCACTTAGGGCGAAAAGCGTTACAACAAACAAATGATGGACGGAATGCTGACAATGCAGACATTCTCCCCCAGTCAAGAGATCTGGGTTAAATCCATCGTTCTTTTGCCCACTACACCACCCCAGTTTAGACATGGCCATATGCAAATCAGTCTTGACCCTGTGCCTCATGGGAACAGTCCAGCCCGAACTGCCAAGCCATGTCTTCCCTGGACCGGAATCAAGCATCCTAGGACCGGTTTCTGGCTATCAGCCGTCATCAGCCAGGATAGCTTGACTCCAGTGGCGTAGTGAGCACGGGTCCCACGTCTGGGAATACCCATCCCACTTAGGGCGAAAAGCGTTACAACAAACAAATGATGGACGGAATGCTGACAATGCAGACATTCTCCCCCAGTCAAGAGATCTGGGTTAAATCCATCGTTCTTTTGCCCACTACACCACCCCAGTTTAGACATGGCCATATGCAAATCAGTCTTGACCCTGTGCCTCATGGGAACAGTCCAGCCCGAACTGCCAAGCCATGTCTTCCCTGGACCGGAATCAAGCATCCTAGGACCGGTTTCTGGCTATCAGCCATCATCAGCCAGGATAGCTTGACTCCAGTGGCGTAGTGAGCACGGGTCCCACGTCTGGGAATACCCATCCCACTTAGGGCGAAAAGCGTTACAACAAACAAATGATGGACGGAATGCTGACAATGCAGACATTCTCCCCCAGTCAAGAGATCTGGGTTAAATCCATCATTCTTTTGCCCACTACACCACCCCAGTTTAGACATGGCCATATGCAAATCAGTCTTGACCCTGTGCCTCATGGGAACAGTCCAGCCCGAACTGCCAAGCCATGTCTTCCCTGGACCGGAATCAAGCATCCTAGGACCGGTTTCTGGCTATCAGCCGTCATCAGCCAGGATAGCTTGACTCCAGTGGCGTAGTGAGCACGGGTCCCACGTCTGGGAATACCCATCCCACTTAGGGCGAAAAGCGTTACAACAAACAAATGATGGACGGAATGCTGACAATGCAGACATTCTCCCCCAGTCAAGAGATATGGGTTAAATCCATCGTTCTTTTGCCCACTACACCACCCCAGTTCAGACATGGCCATATGCAAATCAGTCTTGACCCTGTGCCTCATGGGAACAGTCCAGCCCGAACTGCCAAGCCATGTCTTCCCTGGACCGGAATCAAGCATCCTAGGACCGGTTTCTGGCTATCAGCCGTCATCAGCCAGGATAGCTTGACTCCAGTGGCGTAGTGAGCACGGGTCCCACGTCTGGGAATACCCATCCCACTTAGGGCGAAAAGCGTTACAACAAACAAATGATGGACGGAATGCTGACAATGCAGACATTCTCCCCCAGTCAAGAGATCTGGGTTAAATCCATCGTTCTTTTGCCCACTACACCACCCCAGTTTAGACATGGCCATATGCAAATCAGTCTTGACCCTGTGCCTCATGGGAACAGTCCAGCCCGAACTGCCAAGCCATGTCTTCCCTGGACCGGAATCAAGCATCCTAGGACCGGTTTCTGGCTATCAGCCGTCATCAGCCAGGATAGCTTGACTCCAGTGGCGTAGTGAGCACGGGTCCCACGTCTGGGAATACCCATCCCACTTAGGGCGAAAAGCGTTACAACAAACAAATGATGGACGGAATGCTGACAATGCAGACATTCTCCCCCAGTCAAGAGATCTGGGTTAAATCCATCGTTCTTTTGCCCACTACACCACCCCAGTTTAGACATGGCCATATGCAAATCAGTCTTGACCCTGTGCCTCATGGGAACAGTCCAGCCCGAACTGCCAAGCCATGTCTTCCCTGGACCGGAATCAAGCATCCTAGGACCGGTTTCTGGCTATCAGCCGTCATCAGCCAGGATAGCTTGACTCCAGTGGCGTAGTGAGCACGGGTCCCACGTCTGGGAATACCCATCCCACTTAGGGCGAAAAGCGTTACAACAAACAAATGATGGACGGAATGCTGACAATGCAGACATTCTCCCCCAGTCAAGAGATCTGGGTTAAATCCATCGTTCTTTTGCCCACTACACCACCCCAGTTTAGACATGGCCATATGCAAATCAGTCTTGACCCTGTGCCTCATGGGAACAGTCCAGCCCGAACTGCCAAGCCATGTCTTCCCTGGACCGGAATCAAGCATCCTAGGACCGGTTTCTGGCTATCAGCCGTCATCAGCCAGGATAGCTTGACTCCAGTGGCGTAGTGAGCACGGGTCCCACGTCTGGGAATACCCATCCCACTTAGGGCGAAAAGCGTTACAACAAACAAATGATGGACGGAATGCTGACAATGCAGACATTCTCCCCCAGTCAAGAGATCTGGGTTAAATCCATCGTTCTTTTGCCCACTACACCACCCCAGTTTAGACATGGCCATATGCAAATCAGTCTTGACCCTGTGCCTCATGGGAACAGTCCAGCCCGAACTGCCAAGCCATGTCTTCCCTGGACCGGAATCAAGCATCCTAGGACCGGTTTCTGGCTATCAGCCGTCATCAGCCAGGATAGCTTGACTCCAGTGGCGTAGTGAGCACGGGTCCCACGTCTGGGAATACCTATCCGACTTAGGGCGAAAAGCGTTACAACAAACAAATGATGGACGGAATGCTGACAATGCAGACATTCTCCCCCAGTCAAGAGATCTGGGTTAAATCCATCGTTCTTTTGCCCACTACACCACCCCAGTTTAGACATGGCCATATGCAAATCAGTCTTGACCCTGTGCCTCATGGGAACAGTCCAGCCCGAACTGCCAAGCCATGTCTTCCCTGGACCGGAATCAAGCATCCTAGGACCGGTTTCTGGCTATCAGCCGTCATCAGCCAGGATAGCTTGACTCCAGTGGCGTAGTGAGCACGGGTCCCACGTCTGGGAATACCGATCCCACTTAGGGCGAAAAGCGTTACAACAAACAAATGATGGACGGAATGCTGACAATGCAGACATTCTCCCCCAGTCAAGAGATCTGGGTTAAATCCATCGTTCTTTTGCCCACTACACCACCCCAGTTTAGACATGGCCATATGCAAATCAGTCTTGACCCTGTGCCTCATGGGAACAGTCCAGCCCGAACTGCCAAGCCATGTCTTCCCTGGACCGGAATCAAGCATCCTAGGACCGGTTTCTGGCTATCAGCCGTCATCAGCCAGGATAGCTTGACTCCAGTGGCGTAGTGAGCACGGGTCCCACGTCTGGGAATACCCATCCCACTTAGGGCGAAAAGCGTTACAACAAACAAATGATGGACGGAATGCTGACAATGCAGACATTCTCCCCCAGTCAAGAGATCTGGGTTAAATCCATCGTTCTTTTGCCCACTACACCACCCCAGTTTAGACATGGCCATATGCAAATCAGTCTTGACCCTGTGCCTCATGGGAACAGTCCAGCCCGAACTGCCAAGCCATGTCTTCCCTGGACCGGAATCAAGCATCCTAGGACCGGTTTCTGGCTATCAGCCGTCATCAGCCAGGATAGCTTGACTCCAGTGGCGTAGTGAGCACGGGTCCCACGTCTGGGAATACCCATCCCACTTAGGGCGAAAAGCGTTACAACAAACAAATGATGGACGGAATGCTGACAATGCAGACATTCTCCCCCAGTCAAGAGATCTGGGTTAAATCCATCGTTCTTTTGCCCACTACACCACCCCAGTTTAGACATGGCCATATGCAAATCAGTCTTGACCCTGTGCCTCATGGGAACAGTCCAGCCCGAACTGCCAAGCCATGTCTTCCCTGGACCGGAATCAAGCATCCTAGGACCGGTTTCTGGCTATCAGCCGTCATCAGCCAGGATAGCTTGACTCCAGTGGCGTAGTGAGCACGGGTCCCACGTCTGGGAATACCCATCCCACTTAGGGCGAAAAGCGTTACAACAAACAAATGATGGACGGAATGCTGACAATGCAGACATTCTCCCCCAGTCAAGAGATCTGGGTTAAATCCATCGTTCTTTTGCCCACTACACCACCCCAGTTTAGACATGGCCATATGCAAATCAGTCTTGACCCTGTGCCTCATGGGAACAGTCCAGCCCGAACTGCCAAGCCATGTCTTCCCTGGACTGGAATCAAGCATCCTAGGACCGGTTTCTGGCTATCAGCCGTCATCAGCCAGGATAGCTTGACTCCAGTGGCGTAGTGAGCACGGGTCCCACGTCTGGGAATACCCATCCCACTTAGGGCGAAAAGCGTTACAACAAACAAATGATGGACGGAATGCTGACAATGCAGACATTCTCCCCCAGTCAAGAGATCTGGGTTAAATCCATCGTTCTTTTGCCCACTACACCACCCCAGTTTAGACATGGCCATATGCAAATCAGTCTTGACCCTGTGCCTCATGGGAACAGTCCAGCCCGAACTGCCAAGCCATGTCTTCCCTGGACCGGAATCAAGCATCCTAGGACCGGTTTCTGGCTATCAGCCGTCATCAGCCAGGATAGCTTGACTCCAGTGGCGTAGTGAGCACGTGTCCCACGTCTGGGAATACCCATCCCACTTAGGGCGAAAAGCGTTACAACAAACAAATGATGGACGGAATGCTGACAATGGAGACATTCTCCCCCAGTCAAGAGATCTGGGTTAAATCCATCGTTCTTTTGCCCACTACACCACCCCAGTTTAGACATGGCCATATGCAAATCAGTCTTCACCCTGTGCCTCATGGGAACAGTCCAGCCCGAACTGCCAAGCCATGTCTTCCCTGGACCGGAATCAAGCATCCTAGGACCGGTTTCTGGCTATCAGCCGTCATCAGCCAGGATAGCTTGACTCCAGTGGCGTAGTGAGCACGGGTCCCACGTCTGGGAATACCCATCCCACTTAGGGCGAAAAGCGTTACAACAAACAAATGATGGACGGAATGCTGACAATGCAGACATTCTCCCCCAGTCAAGAGATCTGGGTTAAATCCATCGTTCTTTTGCCCACTACACCACCCAAGTTTAGACATGGCCATATGCAAATCAGTCTTGACCCTGTGCCTCATGGGAACAGTCCAGCCCGAGTGGGAAGGGTATGCCCAGACGTGGGTCCCGTGCTCTCCATGCCACTGGAATCAAGCTATCCTGGCTGAAGAGGGGTGAAACCCCGAAACCGGTCCTAGGATGCTTGTTTCCAGTCCAGGGAGGACCTGGCTTGGCAGTTCGGGCTGGACTGTACCCATGAGGCACAGGGCCAACACTGATTTGCATATGGCTGGGTTCAAACTGGAACGGCATGGTGAGCAAAAAAACGATGGATTTAGGCCCAGATCTCTGTACTGGGGTGAATGTATGACATTGTTCTGCATTCTGTCCATCAACTGTTGATTTGCAATTGTCCCCCCGAGTGGGAAGGGTATGCCCAGACGTGGGTACCGTGCTCTCCATGCCACTGGAATCAAGCTATCCTGGCTGAAGAGGGGTGAAACCCCGAAACCGGTCCTAGGATGCTTGTTTGCAGTCCAGGGAGGACCTGGCTTGGCAGTTCGGGCTGGACTGTACCCATGAGGCACAGGGCCAAGACTGATTTGCATATGGCTGGGTTCAAACTGGAACGGCATGGTGAGCAAAAAAACGATGGATTTAGGCCCAGATCTCTGTACTGGGGTGAATGTATGACATTGTTCTGCATTCTGTCCATCAACTGTTGATTTGCAATTGTCACCCCGAGTGGGAAGGGTATGCCCAGACGTGGGTCCCGTGCTCTCCATGCCACTGGAATCAAGCTATCCTGGCTGAAGAGGGGTGAAACCCCGAAACCGGTCCTAGGATGCTTGTTTCCAGTCCAGGGAGGACCTGGCTTAGCAGTTCGGGCTGGACTGTACCCATGAGGCACAGGGCCAAGACTGATTTGCATATGGCTGGGTTCAAACTGGAACGGCATGGTGAGCAAAAAAACGATGGATTTAGGCCCAGATCTCTGTACTGGGGTGAATGTATGACATTGTTCTGCATTCTGTCCATTAACTGTTGATTTGCAATTGTCACCCCGAGTGGGAAGGGTATGCCCAGACGTGGGTCCCGTGCTCTCCATGCCACTGGAATCAAGCTATCCTGGCTGAAGAGGGGTGAAACCCCGAAACCGGTCCTAGGATGCTTGTTTCCAGTCCAGGGAGGACCTGGCTTGGCAGTTCGGGCTGGACTGTACCCATGAGGCACAGGGCCAAGACTGATTTGCATATGGCTGGGTTCAAACTGGAACGGCATGGTGAGCAAAAAAACGAAGGATTTAGGCCCAGATCTCTGTACTGGGGTGAATGTATGACATTGTTCTGCATTCTGTCCATCAACTGTTGATTTGCAATTGTCACCCCGAGTGGGAAGGGTATGCCCAGACGTGGGTCCCGTGCTCTCCATGCCACTGGAATCAAGCTATCCTGGCTGAAGAGGGGTGAAACCCCGAAACCGGTCCTAGGATGCTTGTTTCCAGTCCAGGGAGGACCTGGCTTGGCAGTTCGGGCTGGACTGTACCCATGAGGCACAGGGCCAAGACTGATTTGCATATGGCTGGGTTCAAACTGGAACGGCATGGTGAGCAAAAAAACGATGGATTTAGGCCCAGATCTCTGTACTGGGGTGAATGTATGACATTGTTCTGCATTCTGTCCATCAACTGTTGATTTGCAATTGTCACCCCGAGTGGGAAGGGTATGCCCAGACGTGGGTCCCGTGTTCTCCATGCCACTGGAATCAAGCTATCCTGGCTGAAGAGGGGTGAAACCCCGAAACCGGTCCTAGGATGCTTGTTTCCAGTCCAGGGAGGACCTGGCTTGGCAGTTCGGGCTGGACTGTACCCATGAGGCACTGGGCCAAGACTGATTTGCATATGGCTGGGTTCAAACTGGAACGGCATGGTGAGCAAAAAAACGATGGATTTAGGCCCAGATCTCTGTACTGGGGTGAATGTATGACATTGTTCTGCATTCTGTCCATCAACTGTTGATTTGCAATTGTCCCCCCGAGTGGGAAGGGTATGCCCAGACGTGGGTCCCGTGCTCTCCATGCCACTGGAATCAAGCTATCCTGGCTGAAGAGGGGTGAAACCCCGAAACCGGTCCTAGGATGCTTGTTTCCAGTCCAGGGAGGACCTGGCTTGGCAGTTCGGGCTGGACTGTACCCATGAGGCACAGGGCCAAGACTGATTTGCATATGGCTGGGTTCAAACTGGAACGGCATG
Source organism: Triturus cristatus (assembly GCF_964204655.1). Lineage (NCBI taxonomy): Eukaryota > Metazoa > Chordata > Amphibia > Caudata > Salamandridae > Triturus > Triturus cristatus. The sequence continues at coordinate 308,191,729 of NC_140587.1, read as the reverse complement.
GTGAGCAAAAAAACGATGGATTTAGGCCCAGATCTCTGTACTGGGGTGAATGTATGACATTGTTCTGCATTCTGTCCATCAACTGTTGATTTGCAATAGAGATCTGGGACCTCCTCAACTCTACCTCGCCCGACGTCACCTTCCATACGGAAACCTGGACCAACCCCAGCTCAGCGCCGGACATAGCTACCACCTTCCCCGACGGCTACAAGATTATCTGTAAGGACTGTGCCAACCGACCAGGGGGAGGCATCACCGTCATCCACAAAGACACCCTTTGCCTGATTACCCACTTAAATGACCCAACTACCTTCATGGAGCACCTGATCCAGACCAACCCGAACATCACCCTCTGCGGTACCCTCATCTACATACCACCTGGGCTCCCTTCACCAACGTCATCTTTGACTTCATGGTACCCCAGGCCCTCACATCCACTTATTTCACCCTACTTGGCAACCTCAACTTGCACCTGGACACCCCCAATGACCAGAACACATCATCCCTCCTAGAGAACCTCTCCATCATAGGACTCTGGCAGCTAGATATCCCAATAACACAAACAGCAGGACACACGCTCGACCCCGTCTTCACTGCCAGCAACAGCATCATTTTCAGTAACACCACCAAACTCCTCTGGACCGACCACCACTGCATTAATTTTTCCTTCATCAAACCCACCGTATACAACCATGCCCACCGCTTCCCCCACAGAAGCTGGAACAGAGCCTCCGAAAAACATCTCACCACCTTCCTCAGGAGAACCCTGCCACCGGATTACACAGATACCAACACCACAGCATTCATCCTCCATCAATTGGGTAGCCAACTGCTCTAACACGCTGGTTCCCCTCTAAAAAACCCTGGCAAACAAGGTGTCAAGAAAGAAAGCTTGTTCACCCCAGCCCTCCAAGTGTTTGGAAGCAGCTGTAGACGGCTCGAGGAGAGATGGAGAAACAACAGAACTCCAGAAGCCCATGCCTCCTTCAAAGCAGTCACCACTGCACCCCACCACCTCATCATAACCACAAAGAAAATGGCTCTCCAAGACAGAATCCCCACCAGCGCACACAACAGCAAAGAACTCGTCACCATCATTAAAGAGCCCAACAGCGAGACCACAGACATCTCACTCTCTCAAGACCTCTGCAACAAACTCTGAACCTTCTTCCATCACAAGATCAAGCAGATCTACGGCAGCTTTTATGCCTACGACCATCCCACCACCCGGTCGCAACTGCAACCAATGCTGCCGCCCCCCCAGCAGATCCTGTTCAACTCAACGCCGCTCACCACGAGAACAACCTCAAGACAATGAAGAACATTCACTCTGGGGCCCCATCAGATCCTTGCCCACACCACAACTTCCAGAGTGCCGCCATCGCACCCGAGTTACGCCACACCATCAACTTCTTCATATAAACCAGATCAACCTCCTGTTAAAGAAGCCTTCCATGGATCCGATGAACCTCAAGAATTTCAGGTCCAGCTCACTGCTCCCCTTCTCAGCCAAAGTCATTGAAAAAGCCATCAATGTCCAGCTTGCTGAGTTTATTGAAGCAACCACGTCATCAACATCTCCCAATCTGGTCCCTGAAGCAACCACAGCACCCAGACTGGCCTACTCGCTGCCACCGATGACATCTGCTCCATCCTTCGACCAGGGCGAAACCACGGCCCTCAACCTCTTGGACCCCTTGGTGGCCTTCGACACTATCTCCTACTGCACCCTAAGCACAAGACTTCATGATGCTGGCATCTGCAATAAAGCTCTACACTAGATCTCACAGGCTAAACACAGTGGGTCAGACTAATACCGTACTTGTCAGAATCTACAGAGATCAGCTGCTGAGTCCTGCAGGGCTCCTCCCTGAGCCCCACTTTCTTTACCATCTACATGGCCCCACTCGTAACCATTGTCAGAAACCATGGACTCAACATCGTCTCCTATGCCGGTGACACCCAGCTTATCCTCTCCCTCAGCAATTAACCCACAGTCGCCAAGAACATCTTCCACGAATGGATGAAAGCTGTTGAAACATGGATGAGAGACTGCTGCCTCAAACTCAAAGCAGACAAGACAGAAGTCCTCATCCTGGGATCCACAGCCTCCACTTGGAACAACCCCTGGTAGCCCGCTGCACTGGGAATACTACCTACACCCACGGACCACGCCAGCAACCTCAGCACCATACTGGACTCCATGCTCACTATGAACCACCAAATCAACACAGTCTCCTCGTCATGTTTCAACTCACTACGCTTGCTCCAAAAGACCTTCAGAGGGATCACCACCAAATCCAGGAAGATGGTCACCCACACCCTCGTCAGCAGCAGACTCAACTACGGCAATGCACTCTATGCAGGCCTCGCCCAGAAACTCCTCTGGAAGCTCCAGAATGTTGAAAACTCTGCAGCCAGACTGGTTCTAAACATCTCTTGCCACAACCGCATCACACACAGTCGACAAAAGAATAACCTTCAAGCTTCTTACCCACACATGCAAGGTCCTCCACAATGCCAGAGCAGCATACCTGAACAACCGCCTCTCATTTCATGCAAGCAACAGACCCCTCTGCTCTGCATAACTGTCACTGGCCATCATCCCACAGATCCGCAGGAACAACAACTGGTGGAAGATCCTTATCCTACTTCACCAGCAAGACATGGAACAAATCACTGTGCCAATTCAGGAAAGACCTCAAGACTTGGCTCTTCGAATGAACCCAGCACCCAGATAGATCAGCAACCCCCCCAGTGCCTTAAGACCCTCACGGATGAATAGCTGCACTTTACAAATCCCTGATTGATTGATTGATTGATTGATTGATTGATTGATTGATTGATTGATTGGTTTCTGATAAACACGTCTGGGGTGGGCTTTGTGCACTCCCTCCACACAGTCACTAACAAATGGAGCTAAGGTGTGACTCATGTGCCATCCACATCCTGATGGGTCATTATGGGCAGGATGGGGGAAAGAGCTAAACTTACACCTGAAAGGGATGTGTCCTGTCCTACAAAAAGGGTTACATACCCCTTGTACTGAGTCTGGAGCCAGGGCCGGAAAGAAAGAGACTTGTGCACTTCAAGGCCATCCATGTGTGGTCTCCCCGCTTTAAAGGTCCAACTGGATATAAGCACTGGACCTCTGACACCACCAACTCAGTACACATCTGAACCTGTGGATACTCTGCAGGAAGAAGGACTGCTATGCTGCTAAAGGACTGCCACCCTGCTGGATTGCTTCTCAGGAAGAACTGCTTTTATGCTGTACTGTCTGCTACCCTCCTTGCCTGGGTGAGAAAGGCTGGATCTAGACCACTTGAACCCAGAGTGACTTCAAAGGCTTGTCTGCTTGCCTCCTGTTGGAAGTCTCATGGACGTAAAAGACTTCTATCCACTCATCAACAGCCATCTGAGAGTCTCACCCTGCCCAATGGTGCCAATCTAATTCTGGGCCCTGGGAAGTGGGTTTAAAATGCTGCAGCTGCAAAAAAACATTCAGCGCTGTTGCTGTGCGGTTCAGAACTGGTGCATGTCCTTCAACGACGACGCATTGCCGCTGCTGCCAAGATTGAGAAAATTGCATAGTTGGCTGTGCAACTCGATGATGAATCTTTGCCTACATCAGAGGGGTTCGACAACTGCGAATCTCCGATTTGCGTGGCTCAGTACCGACGCATTGCCTGCATCTCCAAGCTGGATGCATCCCTTCCCTTCCTCCTCGCATCTCGTCCTGGGCATCACCACAATCGGCCTGATATTTTGGATGTGATGAGATAGCCCCATTTGACGCTTTGAGCTTTTAAGCACTATATTTCAAGATATTCTTTAAAAATTAATAACTCTGGTTCTACTTTTTGGATTTGTGTTGTTTTGGTCCTTGTTCAATATAGAAGCTCAATTCTTCAAACTAGGTGTTATGTTATGTTATTTGTACACTTCTATAGCGCACGGCCACTCCACTGGAGTATCCCGGCGCTTTAACGAAGACTCCCAACCGAAGATGGGGAAAAACATAACACCAAAAGGGCATACAAACACAGAAACAGCATCAAGATTACGGGAAGAGCAAAGTCTTAAGAGCCTTGCGGAAAGACAGAAGACTAGAAGTCTGTCTTAGAGAGATTGGAAGATCATTCCAGGCATGAGGGGCTAAGTGACGAAAAGACCGTCCTCCTGCTCTTGCTCGTTTGATAGTGGGAACACTCATCTTTGATAAGGACGAGGATCTAAGAGATCTGGGAGGGGTATACCAAGACAGTCGTTTGGAGATATATTTGGGGCCTATGCCATGCAAGGCCTTGAAAGTCGTGGTCAGAGTTTTAAATAGAATCCTTTTTGCAACTGGGAGCCAATGCAATGTGGCAAGAAGATCCGTGGCTCTGACTTTCCTTGGAAGACCAAAAATGGCTCGGGCTGCAGAATTCTGGGCGATTTGCAGACGCCTGACCAAATATTTGGAAAGTCCCAGAAACAGAATGTTTGCATAATCCAGCCTGGAGCAGATCAGTGCCTGGACAATAATTTTTCTGTGCTGGATAGAGACTAGAGGGAGAAATTTGCGAAGCATCCGCAGGATGCCGAAACATTTCCCAGTAAGAGATGAAATATGTGGTCCGAAAGATAGCTTGTTGTCAATCACCACTCCCAAATTTTTGGCTTTCACAGACGAGCTAGTGGGAGGAGACATATCTTTCGGCCACCAGGTTTTCCAATCGGGTTCAGATGTACAGCCAAAGAAGAGCAGCTCCGACTTGTCGGCGTTGCACTTCAGCCCATGGCGTCCAAACCACTCAAAGACAGCACTCAAACATCCGTTGACCTGGACACTATCAAACTGACCATCCCTGTTACTTACAAAGAGGAGCTGGGTATCGTCAGCATAGCTGACAATCCGGGCGCCAAAAGCCTCCGCTGTCACCGCCAGGGGGGCCATAAAGATGTTGAACAGGAGGGGGCTCAAGATGGAACCTTGAGGGACCCCCACTTCAAGTGGTGACATTTCAGCAGAGAAGGGTGGCGCCCAGATTGTCTGCCGGCGGTCGGCTAAGAAGGATTTAAGCCAATTCCACACCGTTCCCCGCAGACCAAAGTCCCAGAGTCTGGAGAGAAGAAGTGCGTGGGGAACGGTGTCGAACGCCGCCGACAGGTCCAGCATAATCAGTACCACTTTTTTACCAACATCCAACTCCTCCCTGATGGCATCTGTGACTTCAAGGAGCGCGGTCTCCGTGCTGAAATTTGCACGGAAACCAGATTGAGTATTATGCAACAGACCCCTTTCCTCAATAAAATTGGAAATAGATCTGTGAGCAAACCTTTCAGTCACTTTCGCCAGAGCAGGGAGTAAGGAGATGGGTCTGTAATTTGCATAGACTGCAGGGTCGAGCGCAGGTTTTTTTATAAGTGGCAAGAACATGGCACTCTTCCAAGCTTTGGGAACTACCCCGGAAGAGAGTGACAGATTCAAAATGGGATTAATCAAATCATTAAGAACAGGTGCCATATTTGCTAGACACTTGGCAGGGCAAGGATCCTGTGGAGATCCGGATTTGAGACTTGTCAGAATAGCAAGAGAGCTCTCATGATCTAATAGGGGAAAATTGGACAGAAAGGGGCCATGATCTGGCAAGGGACACCCCAGACTTGTCGTATGCTGCTGGAAAGTGGCCTGGAGAGATGATTGAATAGAGGTGGTTTTCTGTACAAAATAGACAGCTAATTCCTTCAACCAAATTTCGGAGTGAGCATGGATCGGAGTATAAGCAGAGGGGGAGGTGAAATCTTTAACCACCCTGAAAATTTCCTTGCAAGAATGCTCCGCTTCATTTATTCTAGATTCCAGATAGGATTTTTTACCATCCCAAATTAATTTATGGTAGGCTCGAGTCAGCGTCTTAAATTTTTGCCTCTCAGAAAGATCATAGGATCGCCTCCATGCTCTTTCTGCTTTCTTAAGATCTTGTCGTGCTTTTTTTAGATGAGGGGTAAACCAAGGGGCAGATGTTCTCTTATCTGCAGAGTTTTGTTTCATGGCCGGAACCAAGCTCTCTAGACGGTCTGTGAACCAATTATGGAAGAGATCGCTGTACTCCTCTACATTGTCAGAGGTGGGACACGGGAAGTTAGTTAGAACATTTGATAGCATCTCTGTAGTAAGAAGATGGAAAGATTTAGAGAGATGCTTTAGCGACCCTACTGGTTTAGACCGTGATGGAACCATGACAGAGATGGAAAAAGTGATGAGAAAATGATCTGACCACAAAACTGGCATGGGAGGGTCAACACAGATAGGAGAAGTAGAAAAAATCTGGTCGAGCGTGTGGCCTTTATTATGAGACGGTCCTGCCACATAAGGAGATAGGCCAAACACGGAAGTAATATCTAACAGTTTTAGAGTGTCCGGATCCGAGCTATTATCCATATGGATATTTAAGTCACCTAATAAAAAGCAATGATTGGACCTAAGGCATGGTATTGATAGGGCTGCCTGTAGTTCTTCCAAAAACAGCCCCACCGAACCTGGTGATCTATAGACCAGGATACCAGTACAGGCCTGGGAAGATGAGAGCTGGAGAGTAAAGCCTAATGCTTCGCAGCCCTGTATATTATCTACTGAGAAAGTATGGCATACAATATTCTTATTAACTATAATAGCCACTCCACCACCTCTACCAGATGACCTATCTTTCCTATAGATGTTATAGGCAGAAGGTACGGCATTTGCCAAATCGGGTGAGGAAGATTCGGACAGCCAAGTTTCCGTAAGGAACAGACAGGATATCTTAGAATCCTGTAACATATTCCAAATGTCTAGAGCGTGGCCGGGTAGAGATCTAGTATTCAGTAGTAAACATTTATGCAGAATAGGTGGGCTGACCTGTGTAAAAGAATTCCGAGCAGGAAGGCGCCAGCCACAAGTACTACACCCTGTCTTCAAAGCCCGCCCTCCCGGGAAAACATGATGGCAGTGACCACACGGGGGGCGGAAGGAGCGTAGCTCGAGGCTGGAATACCTGAGTATACAGCGACACATAGTGCCACTGGCACAAATAGAGGGTATATACGTAGACCGTCCGGCACCGTCCGCCTCCGTGCCGCGGACTGGCGCAGACTGGCTACTCTTTGGCGCCTCTTCGGCGCGTATTCGGCGTCACCGCTGCGCTAGTCTGTGAGGGGTCTTATAGATTAGGTGAGGGTGGAGACTAGTCCGCCGACCTCTCCAAGATGGCTGACCAGGATGGAACAGCCAGGAACCAGGAAGTGATGACGCTCCAAAGCTCCCTTCACGACAATCAGCACAGAAGCTGTGGTGGACCGGGGAGTAGCGAGCAAACTGCAAGTATGGGCAGAGCAAAAGTTTTCTAAAACACAGTATTACATTTAAAGCACACAATCAATAAATCACGCTCGAAAATGTTTTAAAATCCTAAGAGATCAATAAAATGCTATAAGTTGTTTGTAGTAATTCTAGTGCGAGTATAGCGCTGGTAAAAGTGTAGCGCTGGCGCTGCAAACTTCGTTTAATCAAAGTGGTGTGCTATCTTTTTGGGCGGTGTTATTACTGTTTGAAGTGTTGCACAAATACTTTCCACATTTTTTTTTTTTACAGTGTTATATAGCACGAACCAGACCCGAAGATATCAGAGCGCTTTACGTGAGCACCATTTTTGTTACAGATGGACACATTAATTTTTGCTTGGCATGGGGAGATTACATGATTTTTTCAGAATCACAGGATGTTGAGCATCCACTTCGAGACTCGAACCAGGTTCACCAGCTTTGAGGTCAACCGCTTTAAGCTGTAAGGCTTCATCCTCTCACATTATCTCTAAAGTTGTCTAACTGCTTTGTGCCAAGCTACCAGATGCTGAGCACTGGTTAATTTATGGTTGTGTGTGACTTGCCCTGACTAGGATTGTGGTTACTGTTTGGACAGGGTGCATCCCTCTGCCAACCAGAAACCCAATTTCAAACATTGTTGTAAAGGATGGGAGCAGTAACTATATTGTTAGGCCATTGGGGTTTGATTTCTGGTTTACAATCTCAGCACCATTTTACTTCCTCGCAAAGTGAAGTAAGTGACCTTCATTGGGGCAACCACAGATGCCCTCATTCACTTTGTGTGTTCACTGACTTTCTGCATATCAAAGACAGATTTGGGGGATTTTAAATATTCAAATGAGCCCCTAACTCTCTGAAATAACACTTATAGCCTACCACACGGAGTCCTTTTTTATTTTTGAACGCTAATTTATGTTTTGTATAACTTCACTTGGATATAGATCCACTATGTAGTTTATGCGAATCTTATTAGAATATAAGGAAATATTCAGAGATTTCAGAAGGCTTACCTGTGTGGTAGTATCTTGGATAGGGGTGGGCAGAATGCTTAATTCCACCAGCAGCATTGGACACATTTGGAACTCTGCATTACTAGTGTAATGCAGAGTTCCAGCCAAACTCCGCCATTCGCTGCGTAGTGAAAGTTGTTCCTGAAATTTTAAAAAATGTAAGTGAGATTTGGCGTCCCCCTAGGGCCATTTACTAAAGCGGGCGGTCGTGGCAGACACGAGAGGTCACAGGGCTGCTTCTCACATAGATTTTCTGCCACTCGAGCTACAGCAAAATCAGCTCAAGTGGCCACATGCTCTTGGGAACCACATGGTGCCATTCAGATTTTTCAGCGCTGCTCGAGCTAAAGTGCAGCCTGAGCAGCGCAACATGCTTAGTTTCAGCCCACTGCGGAACTCTGCAGAATCTCGCGAGTTTTTATGTAACTCCATGGAATTCCACAGAGTAAAGCTTCGGAGCTCTGCCCACCCCTAATCTTGAACCCCAGAATCTTCATATTAATTCTTAAAATATTTCCCGTTTGTGTACAGTGTTTGTACTTGGAAATAATGTTCAAGTGCTTGTTCTGTGCAGGCAGATGCAATTACCTTCAAGTAATCTGCATAGCGATCATAAGCATATTTTGTGGGGTATTCTGAAAATGAATTCCAGCCTCCCGGACCCATGATGAATGTCGACCCTTTTACACTAAGTCAACTTTTCCCTTTGAGATGCCATCTTTTGGAGCACAAAGATTGATGATGAGAAAGGTAGTTTATAAAGCGCTCCGCTACTCGTTTCGGGTTACCTGGCACTATCAAGGCCTGACTACCAATAGGCAAAGAAACTACTCTGTAAGTAAAAAAAGGTTCTAATCAGCTTTCGAATTTGTAAGAAATGGTGTTGACAAAGAGTGAAAGTGAGGTTATTCCATATTTTGGCTGGCAAATATTCAAAAAACAGTTGAGAAAGATAAAACAACGCGAAAAACAGAGTAGTACACATTACCGCGTGAGCCAACCGGTCATCGATATTCGAATAGTCTGTCTCTTTAACAGATGGTTTTGCTTGCCCAGGTAAATAGCATTCCTACAGAGCAGTGGGAATGTGAAAATTGCCTGGACCGCTGGTTTTCTTTCATTGATGGGAAACTCGGGCATATTTTCCTGACCATGCAAAGCACGGAAAAAAAACCAGGAACACACCACTATGTTGACGTGGGGACAGCCGCGGCTGCTGCAGGTAAGAGCGGTGGGAGGTGGGGCCAAGTGAGGGGGGATTTCGAGAGACGACCCCGAGGCAAAATCAAATAAATAATACAATTTCCCTCATGGTGGTCTCTTGAACTTCCCCCTCACCTGGCCTCACCGCTCTTAACTGCAGCGGCCGCAGCTGCTTGTGGAATGGACGATCGAGAGTCGCCAAGCTAGAAACTAGAATCCAATATTGCACGCTGTGGTCTGGATGCAGGTTGATGGAGGAGGAGGGAGCAACGATTTAGTCCACTAAGTAGGTGACTACTAGGGGGAAGGAGGTCAATGAGCATGTGTAGTTGAGTGCGATCTTCAAAGCCCTTGCGCCAATGTCGGCTGAAAGTGTCCTGCTGAGTTAAAAGGACACTTGCCACGTTTTTTGCTCTCTTGGGTGGTTCCCTACGTCGTGTTTGAAAATATGATAGAAACCTAGGTCAGCCATCTTTTATACAGCAAAGAAGAGCTTCTATGTTTAAAACAATGCCAAGCAGTCACTTGGCAGAGTATTTCCCAATCTTTCTTGGATTTGGGATCATGTGAAGAAATTCACAGTAGGGAAATTGGGAGAATCTGAGGGTCTTCTACATCCTTGTCTGGATTTCACAGACTTGCAAAGAGGCTTCCAGATTTCAAAATTCGACTACAACGCGTGAGATTCTCCAGGTTCAGTGTTATTTTTTTAGAAACAGTAGGATGATCTATAAATAATTTTTCTGTCTCTTGCTGTTGGTGGCTCTGCTCTTTAAGTTTGGCCTTGTAAGTCCAGGCATAGAAGCAATCCATCTAACCAAGAAACAAGGAAACCCTACTCACAAAGAGCCAGGGTGGACGTTTATGAAAGGAAACAATGGCTCATGTGGGTTGATACTCAATAATATGATTTACAACAGAAATCACAATAAATAAAAGGGTTAAATGTGGCGTCAGAAAGAGAAGTTAACCTCACACGTCAGACTTAAGGTAGAAAAGCATTTTTTATATATTTCACAATGAACGAGCACTTTGAAAAAATCACAAACAATTTCACAATACAATTATTGTGAAATTGTTTGTGAATTTTTCAAAGTGCTCGTTCATTGTGAAATATATAAAAAATGCTTTTCTACCTTAAGTCTGACGTGTGAGGTTAACTTCTCTTTCTGACGCCACATTTAACCCTTTTATTTATTGTGATTTCTGTTGTAAATCATATTATTGAGTATCAACCCACATGAGCCATTGTTTCCTTTCATAGAAGCAATCCAGTTCCCTCAAGTCCAGCCAGCATAGCTCAGCTTTCACAAGCCTGTCCCCAAAGATGAGCCCACAGATGTCTATGACACAGAGCCTGTTAGCGAAGCCCAGTGATCCAAGATCCGCTACCCATCCCTACCAGGCTAATTCCTGTTGGCTACCGTTAGTGTCCCAAAGGCTTGTGTCCTTGATTTTTGGCACATAGTTGTTTCAGTCTTTGGAAAAATAATTGCGTGCTTCTATTGATTAATGGAGTTGAGGACTTTGAGGGTGGTTTGGGGCCTTGCCTTGCGTCTCTGAGGTATAGACTCCGGGCTATGACCACCTTTAAGCCACAGACACTAGGTATTGCCTAGGCATTTAGTGTCTGGGCTTGAGAAGGTGACCTGGTGCTTTTGGCCTTTAGGGAACAGTCAAAGAATGCTTGTCATTGGTCTGACCCATCGAATCATCAGCCTTGTGTGAACCCTCCACTCGCTTCCTCAATTAAGGATCTGGAACCCAGAGGCACCACACAACGGCTGGTGCTGGAGAGTCAGTGCGCAGGACTTGATACTAACGAACCTAGCGTGAGGTGCAGAGCTATAGGTCCGCCGTTGGGTTCTCTCTTACAGCCTTGCGTGAGCAGTTAGCCTTTGGCATGTAGCACTTATCTCTTGTGGCGCCTTACGGGCTGATGGCCACCCTACAATATCCATTTTCAGTGCACTTCTCTGTATTTTAAATAAGATGGTGGTCTCAAAGAAGGGTTTCCTACATGTTTGAAAAGGGTACACACGTATTCTGGCTATTCTTCAAAGCTCATCATATATCCCTGCTGTAAAAAAATATAACAAAAGCAACGATTTTGCTCCCTGCTTTACTCAATTTTTGCAGCTGGCAAGAGGATGTTTTTGGACAGGACACTGCAAAAAACAAGCTTGCACACTTGTGAGTGTCAACCCGAAAAATAATTGTTTCCTGTATTGTTGATGCGGGATTTTAAATGCCATTAACTGGCGCAGACTCCACGGGAGGTATCATTTTAATGTCAGGATGTTTGCAACAAGGTTTTACTGTTGTCTCTTGATCTCTCCCTCCGGGTGCCGGTTTTTGCATTTGTATCAGGATAGTTCAGAGGCGCTGCTGGGGGGGGGAACCACAGCACCTCCTTCCAAGAGCCTGTTTATGATTTCAATTGCACCGCGGTGAGAGGGACTGGAGGGGGTGGGGGTCTCTGGGCCTTCATTGAGGTGTGGGAACCTCAGAGGGTCGCAGGCACTGCTTGTAGCAGTCGGACAGATGGAAATGGTGTGGCTTGATCAAACCGCAGGCCTCACTGCTTACTTTGGCATAGGACAAAAGCAAAGGGGGAGCCATTTTATTTCCACTGCTGCTGAGCAAATCCCAGGTTCAAAGTCCTTCAAACGTGGTAATGTTTAGGTACTAAACTATACCAGTGTTCTGCTGGGAAGGACTGTGGTTTGATCCCACATATTGAACAGATGAATGTTAGCAAGAATCATTTCTCAAAAACCATCCAAGGTAACACCACTCTCAGGGGCATGGCTTTCACCGGTGCAGCAGGTGCAGTGGCACCGCAGCCCAGTGGCCTGAGGGGATACTGAACCTTGATTGCTGCTGTATTTCATAAATGGAACCGCAGCCAGGGGCCCATTTCCTTCCTTGGCCTTGGGCCCATGACTCACTGGATACTCTACTGACCACTCTTGCTGTCCGTCTTCGGCCTTCCTCACTGATGAGCCTCCCTGAGAAAACCTACAACTGCGTCCCCATTTATCTGTACAGAAACGTATCTAAGGGACCAAGTAATTGGCATATATGTGCTATATGGAAGATGTTAAATATAACAAAACGTGGCGTGTCATAATATTCCGCAGACACATTTGCAGCAATTGTTCCCACCATTAAACTAGTCCAACAGCTATTCCCTATAATATTGTGCTCTGTATTGTGTTCCTTCTTTTGTTTCTTTTTACCATCTGAGGCTCGAGTTTTTGCATGCACTGCAGTGAAATCAAGTCAGTGCATATTGGCAACTATCTGAAGCAAACCTGATGATTCTTCTTGGCTTTTTCATCACCTGTCTTTCTCTGGCAGTAGAGGTAACTAGATAACAAAACTAAAGGCAGATGCTCGACAGACTACCTTTCCTCACGCCTCAGCCTCGTGTATCCAGAGGACCAAAGACTTTGAGGGCAGAAGCCTTCCCTTGTGCTGTGAGATTATGATGAGTTGTTGGTTGCCTTCCCTGTACTTGATTCATTAGCCATAATACTACTGCATTTGGTGTGATGCATGTTAATATCCCACCAGGTCTTGCTGCTGGATCATTCGCTCAGTGCTGGAAGTTTGTCTACTTGAGCTGGTAGTGATGCACTCAAGCTGTCAGTCGCTCACAGGTTCCTGGGTCCATCTGCAGCTCTACAATACATGTTGGACTCAAATCTGGAAAGCACTTCTTCAGTAGCAGCAGGATGAAGGCCCAAGACGAAACCATTTTAGAGCTCCACTTTTGTATACAGCTGGTGCTGCCAGGGCCGGCTTTAGGGTGGGGCGACTGGTGCAGCCGCACTGGGCACTGACCTAGCAAAGGGGGTGCCAGTGCTTAATTTGAGGCTGTGGTTTCTGGTGCTCGGCACCAGCACTTAATTGCCGACACTGGAACTTATGACAGTCTGTTCTTCTAATTTGAGGGCCAGCACAACAATAGTTATTTATTAATTCAGTATACATTAAAAATGACCAATACAGCCAAAGCCTTTCTTATAGGTTTTGGGGCCTGGAATAGTCAGAATTGTCACACTTGCATATGTGTAATGGTGAGTAACGCTAAGTAGTTTAGTTGGAACTGTTATTGGAGAAGTGTGGCTCAATGGTTAGAGTGGCAGACCTTGATGCAGAGCACTGGTCTGGGACCAGGGTTCGATTCCTGTCGCGGCAGGGTCTTGGGCTATAAATTCCGCGGACTGGATATTCTCGCCTCAGTGCCTATTCTAATCATGGGTCCCATGCTGCAACTCTGGGCAATAGCTTGCTTAATCTCCACAACGGCCCCACCAGCGCTGGGATGCCTGGCCTCACCATGGAGGTACCCAGGAGTGGACACTTCACATGGAAAGCCAGGAAGGGTTCTTTCAGCGGTATGAGTACAGCGCTGAGATACCCGTAGTGGTGATCGGCGCTATATAAATACCTATACATTTAGAGTGGCATTGGACAGTGCAACTGGAAGTGACCTCCTGACGAGGGCCCTGGCATCTTTTTTTTTTTGTAAATTAAGCACTGGGGGGCTCTGACCTCAATGGAAGCACTGTGTTTAGCAATAACTTACCATTTAGAAATGCCTGCTTCAGAGTTCCTTGTGCTTCCAGCTTTCAGGCTGCAATAAAAAATGTCAGGATAACTAGCGAGAGAGATTGGAGTTTTGTCTAGTGGTAGTTTTGACACGACACAAAGTAGCAGAGAGGGTTAATACATACATGCCAAAATTTTAGGACAGGGACCTGGGAGATTTGAAATAAAAAATCGGGAGAATGAAAATTCCCCATTGACTTCTATTATAGAAAAATTCAATTTCAGGCGGGAGACAGATAAAATAAAGCCATTTTTGGCTTGAAAAATCGGTAGTCTCCCGCCTGAATCGGGTCTATTGGCATGCATGTTAATATGCCTGCTGCAAAGAACGCGTACCGTGCAGATCACAGATCTCTATTTTATGTGGAAAGCTGAGGGGATCACTGCTTTTGTCACAGAGGTCCATTTGTTACAGCTGTTCATAAGATGCAACCCTAATATAGAACAGTGACTGTTGCAAACTGTAACCAAAGACACTTATTCAATCTGCATTACATAGGTTAGGACATTATTTCTTTCCTGGTCTTTCATTATCTATTCCTTATGTTGCTAAAAGTTGTTCAGATGGTTAGATATATATTCTTATTCGTAAAGCTAGCCTTAACTAGTGCTTTAAAACACATGAAATGTATGTGAGAGAGGGACTAGGGCGAGATGAGAGGCACTTTTGCCCAGTGGTAGTGAGGAAATCAAAGGAGGAGGCCATGATCGTCGCACCAGGCAACACCAGCGCTAAAACCAGCACTGGATGCTGCCTGGCACAAAGAAGCATTCTGTCAGCTGGTGCCCTGTTAAAGAGGAGCCACCCTGTATGCAGATTGAAAAATCAATATCAGTAAGGAGCAGGGTGCATGGTCGCCTGTGTTCCCAAATGTGACAGCCAACTTTATCCTGTGACAATAGGGAGCCAGAGTGTTGAAGTGCACAGAAACAGGAAGTGGGAGGGGAGAGGAAAAGAAGCATTCAAGGTAAAAACATATGAACAAGCAAGCAACACATCGGGCAGAAGCACAAGAGGGTGAGCGCAACATGGAGGGGGTGGGAGAGAAGCACACGGGTGAGACAGAACAACACAGAGTGCGTGGGGGTAAAATCACGCACACTCCCTCTGAGTGCTTAACCAAAAAGAAAATGGAGTTCCTAAAAAGTAAGTCACAATAGGTCTTTCACAACCAGACAGTTTGCCCTGGCTAGTTGGCGAGTCCTAAACAACATTTGTAACATATTGAATATTAATGTAAGCATTTAATTGGTGGCTTGTTAATTTTTCTAAACATATTGTTGTGAAATATAAAAATCTTTAATTTCTCTATGTGTTATGGCAGTGGGTCACTTGTGCTTTGGTACTTTTGCTGCATTTTAAAGAGTGTCAAGCAGAATAGTGCTGAGTCTTGAGATCTAGCTATTGTATCACATGCCAAAGTTTATAAAATCTGAGCAAAGTTAGAGCAAATTTGCTTCAAAATTTCCAGATTATGTAAAATATGTCTGAAGCAGTTCATCTGTCTGAGAGCATAGGTTGTACCATCTCTGCATAGTGATCAATAGATCTGGTGCCGTTTCATACATACAGATAATTTTCCTTGTTTGCGCCGGGTGCACCTTTTAAAAGGTGTGCCCGGCGCAAACAAGGAAAATGCGCTGTACAGGGTTAATGGGCTGTCCCCAGGGCAGCCGCAAACTTCCTCTGCCCTGGGGGCAGCGCATTCATGTGAAAAACAGAGCGGCAGCTTTGAAGCCACTCTGCGTTTTACAGTGCAGGCGGCAACCTGCTTGCTCTTTTAAGGGGGATTAGATATCCCCTTCCAGGTGGGTGCAGTGAGTGACTGCAACTGCCACCAAGGGAATGTTTAGGGGGTCCTGGGGGCCCACTTTCCCCACTTTCGAGGGCTGCCATCAGGAGGCACACTGACAGTGCGCCTCCTGACAGTTTCTTTGCTTCTGCGCCCACGTCTGTAATATGGTGCTGGGATTACCTCATTTGCATAGGGCCACGACCCCCCTGCAAATGAGAAAATTTCCTCGGACAATAGCACTGGCGCTTTTTGTGCGCCAGTGCTATCGGTATTACAGAAGGGGATGCACAAACGTCTGCAGGCCCCTTCTGTATTTCCAGACTGCCCCGGGGGTGCAAAAAGAGGGCACAAACACCTGATGGGCCCCGGGCACATCTGCAATACGTCCCCTGGTCTAACAGACTCACCCTTTATGATCTTTATACATTAATGGAAGGCTTTGCTCACAGGGGCTGAGCCTGGAATATTTCTAGAATCTGAGGGATAGTTCTTCTGTTTGATGTTTGAGCCTGTAAGACCTCTGTAAATGAAGGAATGCATTTATCAGAGACCTTAACATATAGGATTAGTATGATGTGAGGGATGGCTCGGTTTTCAAACATTTCATATGCTTGAGCCTGTAGATTATCTGCAAGCAAATTGAAAGACTTGTCGTTTTAGGATAAAAGCCTATGTGACTGTCTATAGTGCTGCCATAGACCTGACCTTGCAACATCTGTGTAATCTGTGGGATGGATTATGTCTCTGATGCATGAGCCTGTAGGATCTATGTAACCTGAGAGATACCAATACTGTCTGATGCCAGAGTTCGTATGATCTGTGAAATCCGATGGGTATCTTTCCAGTGAGATGACTGAGCATTGACGATTTCTGTGAAATGTACGATAGCGTTGCTGACATGGGCCTAAACCTATAAAATATGTCTAGCATAAGGGATAGTTTAGCTCTCTGAAATCTGAGCCCAGGAGAGCCGTACAACTTGATGTATAGTTCTTGATATCAGATTTCAGGCTGCAAGATCTCTGTAACCTGAAGGATATATTTGCTATGGAACATTTACGAGATGTATGTAAGTTACGGGGTGTAGCAGTCTGAGGTATGACCCTGTACGAGCTTTGCAACCCTCGATTCATCTCTAAAGGCTTGAGTATGAAGGAACTCGGTAGTCTCAGAGGTTGGTCCCTTAACCTGTAAAGTACCTGGAATCCACGATGTACCTTTGCTGTCTTGAATTTCAATCTGTGATATTCCCGTTCTCTGATGGCTTGTCCGTCTGTTGTACCATGCATGGTCTGTATCCTGATGGATAGGTTTGCTGTGAGTGGCATGAAAGATTTGTGCAATGTGAGATGGCTCTGATGTCTGAAGTTGGGTCGCGTAAAACATCCGTACTGTTGGGGAACGCTCTTTAGTCTGAGCCAATAAAACCTCTGTAATTGCAGGGACTTGAGCCTAATCTTGTAGGGGATAGATTTCCTCCCTTAATTTTCAGCCTATATTAAGTAGTGTGTAGCCTGTGAGACAGTTCTGCTGTCTAAAGCCTAAATCTCTAGGTTCTGCATCATCTGAGTACTAACTCTGTTCTAAGGAGTTAGTCTACACCTATCTCTAATGCTAACCCCTTAACTAGCGGGGGCCTGGGGACTGCCCCTGTGCAAACCCCTCCTTTCAAGCACTACCCAGATCCATGCATGTACGCATATCCAACAAATCATGGCTTATATTGTAATGCAAAGTATGCATACCCACATGATCTTGATTTATTTTATATGCATGAAGGAAATTCAAGCTAAATGAATGTAACCACCCCCAGTATCTCATTATCACTGTCATGAAGAAGCTGTTATTGTTGTTGAGCCAACTTCCATGGGGCTCACGTAAGTTCTGTGCTGCACAATCTGCAATTAAATACACCTAGACAACCCACAAGAAAAGGTTAAGAGAAAAAGATGCAATTAATATAATTAAACACAACTCTTATCTATGTGCCGTGCTAGGCAGTTTCTTGCGTGTGTGTCACAGTAAATATTTCACATATATTTGCCTGAAGGACACTGAGCAAGATCTTCCCCATCCCTATTCAGGACACATGACTTTGGCTGTGACAACCACATTTGGCTCCATATTGGACTCCAATAGTTTTTTGTATCAGAATACAGGGGGAGGAGCCCATGATTGCCACATCAATGGCACACTTTCCCTATGCTGGACATCTATCAACATTATTCCCAAGGGATGCGAATCCACACCTGGAGCACGGGGTCCTTGTGTCAGCATAACTTGCATCAGACATGTCTCCATGGCTTCCTTTTGGTGGTATCCTTATCAATATCATTAATTTAGCCACCTGAATCTGCAGCTGGCATTTCAGTCATAACTCTTAAATACACAATGTACTGTTGTAGACCTTTTGCAGCTCATATAATTTGTTCCGAGCTAGAACTTGCCCATGATAATAAAAACAAATTGTTCTTGCAGTTTTTTAGTGTAGCAATATGCAATAATTTATTTATGTGTTTTTTTATTATTTTAAATATTTTTTATTCACAATCTCCTCAAACTCATAACCGACCCCCAAAATCCACATGGGTGCAAAGTCTGTTTCCACAGGTTTATATGCCTGTGGGTGCCTGGGTATACAAACGTGTGCTATTCAAAAGTATGCTTAGATATGATCTAAAATGTCTCTGGACTCCTCACCAGGGCTTCTTAATAAATATCCAATCCTCATCTTCCAATGTGCAGTTAAATGGTCAAAATATTCTGACCTTTCATCTCCAAGCTGGTAAATATTGACCTGTGCCCTGTTTTCTATTTTAGGGACGGATAAACTGCTTTTTCCTCAAAAAGCATGGGTGTGTTGAGGTTTTGTACAAAACTACCAAGGAGAATACTGTGAAGCAGGGTTTCATGCAATTATGTTAACTGGTGAATGTTGTGGTCTGGTCCAATCACGTGCCTTCAAATGACTTACGATACAGATGTAATACCACAAGGTTATTAGCAGCCGCCAGCCCCTCCTTCAACAGTGAATTCAGCTCACCGTGGGAGCAGGGTTGAACAGATCTTCTGAATTGCTCCACCAGCCCAGCTCCCAGGGCCAGACAGGCCTTTTATTCCACCAGGAATTTCCCCAGTGGGCTGGGGCCTTGGAGGCTGGTTTTAAAACCGATGGCAGCACCGGTGCCTCTGTCACTTCCCCAGCTACCTGAGGTTAGTTGCAGCAAGCACGGTAGGGCTTCAAGGGAGAGAGAGAGGGAGAGGGCAGAACAAGGTAGAGAGAAAGTGATAAGAGAAGGCTGCTTTTGTTCCCTACTTCGGACCTGGCAGCAACTCCTCTATTCTCAGAAGCTGCTCTCTCTCTCTCTCTCTCTCCATTTTTCTGGTGCCCTCCCTTTCCTTTACATACAGAGAATGTAAGACCTAATGCTGAGTAGGAAAAATCCACACATTGCTTACACTGAAATGATTGTTAGGGCACACATTCCCCATTGGTGAAGAACAGGGCCAGCACAATGCAGAGAGAGAGAGCAGCTTTTGATAGGAGAGCGGGGGATGTGGGAGGTGGTATAAAGCTGGGGAGCAGAAGATTGCTCCCTGTGTCTCCCTTTAATGTTAGTGAAACCTGCAAAGGGAGCATTCTGTTTGTCTGGTCATCTCCCAAAATTAGAAAATGGTGCCAATTAAGTTAGTGGACTTGGAACACTACTCACTGAGTAGCTTCTCCAGCTGCAACAGCTTCATCATTTGTCTTCAAATATCCATATCAACCTACTGAGGTTGTATTTAATTGTTCCTCTGCACATCATTAATACTCTGAGAGATTTGTGGCTGGTGGCTGTTAGCTTTATTGTACATGCCAGCTGTTTGACTTACCTCACTTTTATAGAATGTGTTTCTATGTGGATGCCTCAGTGCTGGCACAACAAGTTATTCTTTACAGACTATTTTGTCATTTTGATACCCTAGCTACAGGTTAGATCAAGACTGTAGTATCTCTCTTTGACAGCCTAACATTCTGATTCTCTACTGTAGAAGTGCAAAGGCAAAACGGAGTTGCGTCGCTAGAGAATCCTGTCTTTTTTAGTCAAACCCGTAAAAGTCCATCTGCAAATACTCGCGTACAGTATCAAGCATCCTTTGGGCAGTAAATCTTAACCATTAAAGATCTTTAAAAATGGCACCCATCAGAAAGCAGCCAATGAAGAAGTCACATCGCTGGCACTTTCCTGCACCATCTTCAAGGTGTAGCCTTTTCTGCTCTAGGTAAACCTCTTGGTCATAAACTTCCATAAGTTGTTTCGGTGACTAAGGTGATATATTTGGGCTAAGTCTACTGACAATGCCTACTGTAAGAAAGACAAGTATTGTTATAGCCACACAAAAAACAGTGCTATAGTGAGGGTGGCCAGTGCATTTGTTGACCAAGCATTGGCCTAATAGGAAGTAACCTAGAGCTTTTTAAACTTTAGTTATTCTCCTCTGTGATAACTTGGAAAGAGTATCTGACTATGAGAAGCCTTCAATTTTAATTGGAGTACTTGGACCCATATTCTGTTGGAAGTTTGCCTTTAATCACCAAGCCTAAAATACAGGGGTATATTTACAAGGGAAGTGGCGGAGTGAGGCGTTAGCCTTCCTGGCTTAACGCCTCACTGCGCCACTTCAGAAACACTGGGCTGCACCATATTTACAACAATATGGTGCAGCCCTGTATTTTCCCCTGCGCTGGCACTACACTTAGCAGCCTAGCGCCAACAGAGGCACCCTCGCACCGTAGTGCAAGGGTGTCTGCATGCAGGGGAAGATTGTTTATGTGCAGGAAGGTTCCCGTTCCTGCACATAAACAATATTAAAGTGCCATTTCGTAACTTCTATGTGTGCTGCTTAATGCAGCACACATAGAATTTGCAAAACAGCATTTTTAAAAAATGTTTGTTTATGTGCAGGAGGGGGAACTGCCTGTACATAGACAGTCATTAGCCTTTTGCTGTTTTCATGTGTGCTATACAATGCAGCACACATGAAAAGTGAAAAAATTAGGAGAAATGAAACATTTCTCCTCGTTGCGCCAGTGTAAGACCAGGTTTTCCCTGGTCTTAATTCTGGTGCTGCCTCCTAAGTACGCCTCCCTTGTAAATAGGGGGCTGCGTCAGAATCAATGGGTGTTGCGGTGGAACGCCCACAGGAATACCCATTGACCTCCCCTTTCACTATATGCATAGCATGAAAGGGGGCCTTATTTACAAGGCAGCGTTAAGCCACGTTAGGCAAAGGCAAAGCCCCTATTGCCACAGGAAAGTCATAAAAAGTGATATTCCAATGGCGATAGGGGCTTGTAAATATGTCTAACAGACTCTATCTGACAATTTGCACTTATGATTGGTCTAATTTTGTTACCTTGTCCATGATTAAACGTCCCAAAGAAATTTCTGGGACGTTTATTCTCCATTATTGCTTGTTTGTAAAGACTTGTGATGGGTTCGGTATAGGGCTGGTTAATAGTTGTTCCTCCTTTTGACTTGAGAACATTAAAATGCATTTTTCTTTTACTGTTTTTCTCAGATTTTTTTGTTGCCTGTAGCTAGTTACCCGTTCTCTATCTTTATGAACGTAGTTTGAAGCATACATTATTTTACCTTTAACTGTGCTGCTGTTTTACGTGCTGCATTCCAAACTACCTAAGAGTTCATGAGAGTATTTCTCAACCTCAGTCAGTAGTACTAAGGAATAGGTCCAGGATCTTTGTGGGAATTATTGTTTTTTTTATTTGATTATCTATCTTGGGAGAGTCTGTGATGGACCGCAACCTCTCTGTCCTTCCAGTTTGGTTTTATAGTGGGAGTTTAGCCAGCGCAAATATCATCTTTGGCTACTATTTCTCCCTCCACCTGAGAGGAAAATCTCTTGTAACTTGAATCAAGAACATTTAAATAAAATTAAAACAACAAAGAATAGATCACTTATAATGTAAAGCTGTAGATCATGCAAGGCTTTTTTCTAAAGTTTTATAAACAAGTTTGATCAAGAACTAAGAGGGATTTCCAGAGTATTCATTAAAGTAATTAGCCCTGTTTGTCCTTACATAGGAGCCATTTCTGGTTGATATTTCTTCATCATATGGGCAGCCCTTCTGGGGTATAGATAAATCAGTCCATATCAGTATGTTTATTACTGTATTTATGATAACTCTGCTTTTATGATATTTAACTATCGAAATAAAGCTATTTGAATATCAGTATGCTTGATACATCTTTTCAGAGTAAGAGGTTCATTTATTATTTGGTCAAGGAATGTCCACAACATTTAGGGACCCCAAAATGCCTAGTAGAGATCTTGTTTCCTTTAGTTAGTGTGGGAAATATGCTGAAGGCACAGATGAATGTTGATTTTTTTTTTTGCTCCCTAACCATTCATTTGATGTTTTATTGGCACATACTCTCAAAATAGAAACTTATTTCAGTAAAACAAAATCCCTTTAGGCCCTGACATGGAGTATTTTGTTTGCGGGGTGCAGGGACTACCATTTGTTTTCCCTGGTTCGATCCACCAGGGCTTTCATGGGAGACCCGGCCTGGAAAAATCAGTGACAGTTGCCACACCCTAATTAGGGTTGGGCAGCTGTTACTGTAGTCTGGCGGTCCAGTGTTGAACAAACCATCGGGTCACTCATCTCTTACAATGGAGGAAGCTGAAGCTCTGCATCAAAAATCCGGTGGTTCTCCGATGTTATAAAGAGACAGGAGATCCGTTATTCTCTAAATGAAGCAACAATGAAGTGGCTTGGTCTGATGGTGCTAATGAGCATTTCCTATGCTGTTGAGGAAATGCTAGTAGTTTATGCATAGCTTACAAATGCTGGAGCAAGAATCAGTTAAATGCAGTTTACCATCTCACACAGGGCTGATCCCCACTCTTCCCGAAGGATTCTTCTGATAGACCTTAGCCGTTGTGTTAGAGAAGATCAGGAGCAAATCGTCACTTAAATTATAATAACAATTTCTACTCTATGTTCAGACAACAATGAGAGATGTGTAAACGTTTTAAGAGATGTATTATTTAAATTTTAGTAAGTCATCTTTATCCAAGTCATAAGTTTATTTTTAGCATTCAATATTCAGTCATTTAACAGAATCAATAAAAAAACATGGTTAGATTAAATTATAACAAAATGCATTAAGCGTGTTCCATAAAGAAAATGCCTATTCTAAGAATTGGTCGAAAGGTCTCAGTTAGAACCCATAAAGAGATAGAGGGAGATCAAGCAGAAAGTTCAAAGTCAATTAAAAATCAATAATTAAAAAAGCAAAACTTCCCATGGAGAGAGTTTTAAGAAACTCACTAGAGTCTGAGTAGAGTAGAGTAGAGATACGTCTGCGGCAGCAATCACAACTGCAAACAGCAATAGGGTCTGGACAGAATGTCTGGGTAGTATCATCTGTGAGTGTCATAAAGACAAGTAGTGATGGGCACGTACTCTAGGAAGACACTATTATAAACAGTCAAAATTAATGTTGTAGTCCATGTTGCATCCATTCCCGCTCTCGTCCAATCGAATTTCGGTATTCTCTTGGGAACAGGATCCCTCCTTATCTTCTCAAACGAATACAATATTCCATTGACATTAATCTCTCAGTTTTCAATTTCTTGAATCATTTTAAACAATTTCCAATTCAGGTCCTTTTTCCCACGAACAGGACTACGCCTCTAACCTTCTCATAAAACAAATTGTATGTTTCACTAACAATGAGCTATGTAAAATCAAAACATCTGCAGCAAGGAGAGAAAATATTAGCACAACATCATCCTTTGGAAATAAAACAAGTATATTAAAAGAGGTCAGGTTCAGTTCATATACTGCATTTCATATATGGTTATTCATCATAATTTTATTAAATCGTACATTTTAAGCAAGCAATAGCAACCTTCTTTGTATAAGTGGAAACTTTTTGCAGAGATCTGTAGAAATCTGTTATGTGTAATTTATGAGTAAAAAAAGCCATAATCAAGAATGAAAAATGTTAGGTTTTCTCAGCACATCTAGTCAAACTACTTGTAAACAATGCTGCTTTAGGCATTTGTAGACCTAGTACAACTAAGTATACCTCTGTACCACAGTTTTACACAGCTGTAAATACATTTTAGGTTCATTTAAAATGTTCATGATAATACTGCACATGTATTTTTACTATATTTCTTTCGATTTTGCTGAAAATGCCTCTTCACAGCCCTTTATGTTCTTGGTGCTGAAATCATATTTGTACCTGCCCAGGAAATAGTATTCTTGTATAAAACACTGATCTGCCCACTTAAACCACTTGCCTTATTCAAGAGGTATTGCTTGGCAAATTAGTATCTGTAAAAAGTGATAACCTTGTTCCTCATGAAATAGACGTGGCTTCTGCCCATCTGTATTTATTCACTTAGTAAAATTGCTCTCTTCACTGTAGGGAACAGCGCTAATCACCATTGTGTTGCAACAATGTAGTAGCTTATAGTCAGACAGACATCATTGGCATGCACTATATTTCAGTTTACATATTCGTAACGCAGAATAATCCTCCAGCCTAAACAGGCATACTGGATTAAAGGATCTGTTAATACTTTAGTCAGAAAAAAAACTTGAGATATTGATTTTGTTTGACTTGCTGCATAAGGCTATGTAACACAAGATGCTTCAATTATGGATGGTCCTTTTAATGCTTCCTCTTGTGATGCCAACCATGGAGAGATTTAGTTATGCCTTTACATTCCTGTCACAACAAAACTGTCAAAGTGGAAACTAGTAGGGAATGTGAAAGACTAGAGTTATTAAATCAGTGGGGAGACAAACTTGATAAACCAGTTTCCAATAACTAAACATAGATGCTTCAGTCAAGAATAAAGACAAAAAAGGATTGGAAAGGCAAATGATCGGAGCTGAATCACATATCACTGTACGAAATTGGGTTATTAGTTGAAAGGTTGGAAGCCCCCTCAAATAATAAACACAAGCCTTGTCAGCAAGAACTGTAAAAGTCACTAAATGAACCTGTGCTTAACCCTCTGGTATCTTGGTACAAAAGCAGTCAGGCTTTCCCTTAGAGGCAATGTGCAGAGTATTCATGCAGCACTTCAAATAGTAATAAAGGGAGAACAGCACACAAGAAATATCTCAAACCAATTTAGAAAACCAGAGTAAAATGTAATAAATAAAATGACTCTAAGACAACCAAATTCGAATCAGTAGAGCCGGAGTGATTCAACTTTTAAGATTTCAGTTAAAGTTGTGTTTAAAAACACAAAGAGCAAACTGTTGTTATCTGGTCGCCCCAGATCTTGACAAAGTCACCAGTTTGGCCGACAATGATAGAGCGCAGGCTGGGTGCAGGGACTAAGTGGGGCCTGCTGAACAAAGTACCTTTAATCTTTGTTGCGAAGCATTGCTAGATCCCACTTCGAGGATAAATTGTGCAGCGGCCTTTCCAAAGAAACTGAGAGCTGTGATGCAAGGTCCTACAACAGAGATGCATCGTACAGCAGAGGTTCCAATAAGATCATCAATACGTGGCACAGCGACGGTTTCAAGGGGTTACATTGCAAGGTATCAGCCGCAGTCGGTAGTGGGAGTAGCTGCCGGGTGGTGACGTGGGGAGGGGGAGGGGGAGAGGCAGGGTGGGGGGTAGTAAACCATGGATTACGGAGGTTTACAGGTATGTAAACATATAAATTAATAAAACGAATTCCGTTGCGTGCACTGCATCCCCAAATGCGATGCAGTGCACTCAACAAAATTCATTTTATTAATTTATATGTTTACTTACCTGTAAACCTCCGTAATCCATAGATTACTACCCCCCACCCTGCACCTCCCCCTCCCCACGTCACCGCCCAGCAGCTACTCCCACTACCGACTGCGGCTGCAAGGTATTGCATTGGAGATGCATAGAGTAGTACTAGTTCCAATGTGGAGCTGCAAGGAAATGTGTTGTGCTGCATCAGGTCTGCCCAAAATACCACAGCTGGGCTGGCAGAACACCTTCAGATGACTTCCAAGGGCGAGGACTGGAATGGCATCACTTGGGGGGGCAAGACTCTCAGCAGAAAGGGTCCTGGTGCTGGGTTCAAGATGCTTGGAGTTTCTGATCAGGAAGCCAGTCAACTAGCCCTTGCAGTTAATTTGGGGTTGCTTGTGACTTAACCCTGACAGGAATTGTGGTTGCTGACTAGGGTTTCACCCCCCTCAACCAGTAAACCAATATCCTATGCTCATTAATGCTATTTCCTGCTGTAAGTATTTCTATGTCTGTTTTGAACAAGAGAAAAGGCACACCAGAATGACCACCCTCAATATAATGGATGGTTTGAGGTACTTTGACTGATGGGCCAAAGTACCAAGGTTTCTACTGGTGGGCCCAATCCAGGATCATCTGTAAGTAATATGGCAGTTCCTCCAACTATAAATAAAGTGTGGAAACTGTGAGTCTGGCAGATAGGTGCTCTGCCATGTTTCTGGCAGAGTACACTGTTTGCAAAACTCATGTATCTTGACCATTGAATGGTCATTACAGCATTTTCACAGTTTGCTGACTTTCTGGTCTCTTCTAGTTCTTGGTGTGTACTGGATACTAATTAAGAACAAATCACTGGGCTCTCTTGGCTTTTTTAGATGCTGGTGGCACCCTAAGTACTACTTCAATATTCCTGATGAGCATTCTACTAAGTGTATCTACATGCAAATACTTTCCAATGTACAACGTCAGAACCTCCAGGAAAAAAAGCGCTACTAATGTGTGTGGATTGTTTTTTCAAGGTCCCTGTTAAGCGCCAAATTTGCACGTCAGTATGCCATAGACGTTGGCCATTGTTCTTTTATCATTTTTGATTGCAGATGTAATTTGCCATCATTGCGTTCTAACCTCGCAAAAAGACGATTCATTTTTCTAATAAGGAAATATACATTACTATTAGTGAAGGGCCCATGTGATCCCATGACGGCCAGTTCATGCCAGCTCAAAACCTTATTAATCAAAAGACATTTGAACCGTTCACATGACACTGTATTTCCTTGTTTGGATGGTGGCATGCCTGCCCACATCCCCACATCTGTTATGTGCTTCCTCTATGAGGCATAGTTACTACTATAGAAGATTAAAAAAAGCTTAAATAACTAATGTGACCAGTGGAGGTATTCTATACCCACACACTCATAATATCTGCAATACGTTTACTTGACAGTATCATCAAGGCATCAAACTCAAAATTGGACAGGTGCCTTGTAGAGTAGAGAATGCTACAGACTGTCACATTGGAGAAGGCACCAGAGGACAGATGTACACTACAGCAAACAGAGGGCAGGCAGGAGGAAGGACTTCATGGTAGAGAGAGGTGTGAGACTGAGAACTCCATAAAGCCGTAAGCCAGGGAGGTGTTGGTTTTCAGTAGAAGGAATTTGGAGCCATATACATGTTGGAGCCATCAGTTGACAAAAAAAGGCCAGCACAAAATGGTAGTAAAAAATATAAATTTCTCAAGACTAATGTAAAAATTCTACTGAGCCCAATGAGCAGGGGAATGGCAGGAAATCATAATGTGCTCATTGTGTTAAATGCAACAGAACTCTTTCATGGTATAGGCATGTGCAGCGCATACAGCGCAAACAGCACCTAGTGAAAAGTGGTAAAACAAGAAAGCAAGGACCTAGTGAAAATTAACTTCAACAAGAACTCTAGTCAAAGACACAAGGGGTATGAAAAGTTAGAAATTAGACCCATCTTCATCAACCAATGCGCTGCAGTAATCACAATAACGGAAGAGGTGTGGCAACGCGGACAGGGCGACTGACTCCGGAATCTGGGGATCACGGTTCGATCCCTGGCGCCCGCGGCAGATTAGCCTAGCACCATGTGACTCTGGGCTAGCTTGCTTAATCTTCCCGACGGCCCCCAGCGCCTAGAGACCCTTACGGGTGATTGTTCGTGCTTTACAAATGTGGATTATTTATTTGTTTAATAACCATTCTCATGCAGAGCTTTACAACAATGAGCACAAGTTAATTTTAGGGAATCAGGCAGGCTACAATGAAAAGATTCTGCAGTTATAATGTGAATTGTGTTTGAGCTCCCACACTGCCTAAAAAGAGGGTCCTAATTTGATATACAGGTTTCATATATAATTGCCTTTGCTTTCCATTTGTGGCTATGCCTGAGGAGACACACAATCAATAGAAACAATGAGTAATCTGATGTGCATATAACACACGAAACGTTAAGTACAGTAAAACAGTAAATACATAATGGCAAATGTCCTAACAAAGTGAAATTCCATAGAGAAAAAAGAAGTGTTAAGAAAAAAATTATAAGGTGCTCAAAATGTAATAGTCAAAAAAATGTTTCCCCGGCAACAATCTGGCAATATGCTAATTCTTCTTTTAAGTGATCTCTGAACAAACTTGATCCATTCCCCATTGTTTAAACCCAGCAGGTCATGCTCAAGTGGAAGTCTGTGTCTCCGAGTGGGCCCTGAACCCAACCCCCTTCCTGACTGCCGCTGCTGCTGCTGAGACCATGCAAGAAACGAACAGTGGTTCTGCCACAAGACACTTTTAAGAGCTAAATAATTTGTAAGTTTTGAATATCCCTTTCACCGTTGGGATAACAATGATTGTTTATGCAAAGCTGTCCAAACACATATTACAGAAAATAGCACAAACTGATTGTGTCATTCAGTGATTTATTTTAAGCAAAAAAGTTTTTTTATCATCAAAAAAACAGGTCCTACACATATTTATGGTGAAAACAAGTGAGACATTGTCAGTTAAAATGTATAGTATACATAAATCTAAACAGATGCAATAGATACATACGTAAATGACATAAACATTCAAGTACGGAGTAAAAACATATATATTCTCTCACAGTGACCTAGAAATCAAATCTGATCAATTTGTGATAGTCAAAGTGGAATATGATGCTCCTAATTTGCGTCGACCCTCGTAAATCTGTGCTACATGTAAGCATCAAACGTGGGTCTTCTTCAGGACAAACAGGATAGATAGTGTGTAGCCTTAATGACATGGTTCTAAAGGAATCCAATCTGTGAGTGCTTGACTCGATTCTTTCCTGGAGATCCTAAGTAACTCAAGGTCGATGATAATCACTGGATAGGCATAGCTATTTACCTCTGGCGTCATGCGCACAGTGTCTCATGGAATACCGAAAACGCAGGGGTCCACTTCCCACTACCTCAATGGTTCCCTAACTGGTTGAGGTCATCTCACTGTGGACGGGTCTAGGAAACCGTTCTCCCTAATTCTCTTCCGGAGTGTAGGAATTAAATGAAACTGGACTGAAACAAATAGAATATAGATTTCTCCCCAACACAGAAGATGTGAAGGTGTGAATAGCTCGTTAATTGTCTTATCTCTTAAAGTTATATAATTAATTTTGTTTTGAAATGTGAGCTTTTCTCACCAAATTAGATAAATGCTCTGATTTCGAACACCTGTTCCAATGCACTTAAAACATCCCAAATATGGACTCAGCAGATAGGTGGCTGACTGGCCAGCTAATATAGCTCTCACGAGAACCTTTTCACTGAGGGAAAACCATTCTACTCCAGTACCCCGCTTCCTCATTGGCAACGGGTCTGAAATAATGTGCTAGGTATTGATGCAATGGCACTGCGATGGCCTTACCCAATATCAAGCCTCCGTGTGAGTTGGGCTGCATTGTGAGTAAAAGGGGACCCATTTTACTAAGAGCTTAGATATTCTGTGATCATGCACATATCTCTTTGACCACAGTATGGGCCCTAAACCTTCAAAAGGAAAATGCACTGAAGAAGTACCTTAGCAAACATGTTTCCCCACTGCATGTATGTTGTCTACAGTTCTTTACTGTTCCCTCATAATTGAAATGACTTCATTTGCCACTGTGCTGTTAACACTACAATTGTGGGTGCAGTTTGCGTGTCTAATGTGGCACAGAACTGTGAGGACGCTGCAATGTGGCAAATTACTACTATCCAAAATGCTCAGAACAAAGAAACGTCCTTGAAAACTGTGATGGCACGGGTCAGCCTCTTCTCCCATTCCTCACCTAGCACAAGCTGGTGTGGTCCTGCCTTGGTACTGGGAGACAGCTAAAGAAGCATGGACCACAATGTAAGTTTTTTGTTGATGTTCCTGGTCCATCACGAAGCAGTACACAATGCACAGGCTAGGAGACACACTGGATCAGGCATGTTGCTGCCATTGACCACTTTACAACTAAGTGAGCTCCAGAATGCATTTGCTGGGGATCAATGAGGTGGCCCGGTGATACTGAAGCAGGCCAGCAGCATCAGGAGTTCATGCTCATCTAGATAAGGCAGGTGCTTCATTGTTCTGCAGTTTCTGGTATTTGTAGTCAGGTGCCTGATGATATTTATGGGTGGACTGGCCCTAGCTGCTGTCTAAGACCGTCTCTGAATAGCTTAGATCCGGATGGACATGTGTGATTTGCTGCCAAAGCAGAAGTATGTCTTGGAGAAAGGCACTGCAGCCATCAGATTTGAACAGAAGGGATGTTTTTTCCCTGCTGTTCTTTCACCGCTCTCATTTTCTGGAGAGGGGTCATTCACTCAGCTGCTTACACCTCTTGTGTGACCCCGACATAAACCTCTAGTAACTAAACTAGCCTCTCAGCTCTCACTTACGGCTTTGAAAAGCTACGGTGGTATAGGAGTTAGGGGTGTTACCAAGATGCACTGATTCATGGTGCTTCTCAGTACGCTTGAGGCTCAGGGCGCCGAATTTAAAAATCACATCAGTGTTCCAGTCAGCGAGGACTCTGCACCTCCAGGTAACCCGCTATTTCCCCGGGTGACACTCCCGTTTTCAAACCTAGAAAGGATATAGGAAGAGCATTACTACTACTCACTGAGTCTGGTCTGTAAGCATCTGCTGCTTTGGACCATTGACTGATTGCCTGTACATTACAGACTGAAATCAGGGTCAGCAATGGCAGGTCACCTAACCCCCTCCCCCGCACCCCTCCCCGATTCTCTTCTACTACTCATATCTCGCAGACTACAGCATGGGTCATAGAGAACTCTAACGATCCCATCAGCATGGTATCTGCAAGAATAAGGTAAAACAAACTTTATAGAATTCACTGCCATGCACGCCCAGACCCCACTCTCTCTGGCTTCAGCTCTATGTATACTGTGAGAAGCAGGCAGAACAGTCTGGCACTCTGGGAGAAAAAAACATTCACATACATCTACAAAGCTCTTTGTGGTGAAATGTTTCTGCTGTTTCTCATCTTTGATGGTGAAGATGCCAGATAGTGGCCAAGCCTCAACATGCACATGCTGGGCCTCGAGCAACTGACAAATCCTTCAACAATAACAAGACCTGCTCAGGGACCCCTCCCTTAAGCAGCCCAAACTTCGAGAGCTCTTAGATCAATGACTTCAGGCCTCTTATGCTCATACGTGAATATAAGTACGTACTTGTAAAAGACTTGTTGTGCTGAGTGGCAATGGGTTGAGTGCAGCAGCATCATGAGGCTCCTGCTCCAGCGTGAGCGGGGGCAGGGGAGGTCCTACCAGGCCCTCGGGGTTGGTAACATGCAGATAGGATAGAGCAGGTGCTAACAGTATGACAGGCTGCACCAGTTAGGTTTGCACCTTCCAGTGGCTGGAGCACTGCTGCTTTGTGGGAGCTGTAATCCACAAGGAGAACAACCTCCAGAGGGCCTTTTACAGGTGCTTTTTTATGGCATGAGAATGTGAATGGCACACCTTCTAGGGGTGAAAACCCTCATGTTCTGTAAAAGGCTTTGCAGCAAACCTAACAAAAAGTCTAGTAATAACAAGCTGTTGCCTATGTCTGTCTGCTTTTACTGCCTGATACCTCCGCCTGGTCACCTGGGAGCTGAAAGGTCAGAAGAAAG
The DNA here is from genome assembly GCF_964204655.1 of Triturus cristatus. NCBI lineage: Eukaryota > Metazoa > Chordata > Amphibia > Caudata > Salamandridae > Triturus > Triturus cristatus. Next base: position 308,159,833 of record NC_140587.1, on the reverse strand, counting down.
AGAAGAGTTTAGACACTTCTACAGAGAGCCTGTGCCAAGAAAAGCCACAAAAGGAACAAGGGCTGTTATTCTCACATTGCTACCTGAGATAAGAAGAAAGGCAGGTGTTGATTGATTTAGTGATACCTTCACCTCTCTGGTGAGAGTACAGACATTTTTCAACTTATAGAGGCAAGCAAAAAGGCATTCAGGAGGTGCACTGACTATTTTCCACATCGAAGTGGTGCACAGTCACTGCTGCCATTGATGGCATCCTTTTTAAGGATCCATCCAGGTACTTCCATGCAGTTGAGTGCAGTCATTCACTGCACCTTCCTGGAGGCAGATCTCTGCCTTCCACTGAAAAGTGGACCAGTGGCTTCAAGCAGCGTGTCTTTTACTAATGCACTACTAACAGTATAGGCTCGGCTTCATGCCTGCATTGGGAACTGCGTTTAGATTTAATATGACTCACAGTGCCGCTGTGCAGCAGATATGCACACTTAGGAGTGCCCCTTCTGCGCGGTCATCGTCAGGAACCACGGACTCAACATCGTCTCCTACGTTGACGACGCCCAACTGATCCTCTCCCTCACCAACAAACCTACAGCCACCAGAAACAACTTCCACAGTAGGATGAAGGCCATTGCCACCTGGATGAAAAACAGTTGCCTCAAACTCAACTCGGACAAGACCAACGTCCTCATCCTGGGTCCCACCTTCTCAGCTCGGGATAACTCCTGGTGGCCCTCTGCATTGGGAACCCCTCCCACCACCACAGACCATGCATGAAACCTCGGCTTCATACTGGACTCCTTGTCAACAATGAACCGTATTCTCATCATGCTTCAACACACTTTCCCTGCTCCCCAAGACATTCAGATGGATCCCCACCAAATACAGAAAACGGTCACCCAAGCACTCCTCAGCAGCAGACTTGACTACGGCAACACACTCCATGCTGGCGTTACCCAGAAACTCCTCAGGAAACTACAGAACATTCAAAATGCTGTGACGAGACTGGTCCTTGACATCCCCTGCTGCAGCCAAATAACCGCTGAGAACTCAACTGGCTCGCAGTCAGCGAAATAATCAGTTTCAAGTGCCTCAATCACGCCTACAAAGCCCTCCATGATGCTGGACCAGCACACCTGACCTACTGCTTTTCATTACACGTACCCACCAGACATCTCCCGCTCCACACAGCTGGCCCGTTCCCCCGCCCCTCGGGCCCACAAGACTAGAACAGAAGGAAGATCCTTCTCCTAGCTTGCTGCCAAGACCTGGAATACCCTGCCTCTCCACCTCAGACAATCCCTGTCGCTGATTCAGTTCAGGAAGGATCTCAAGACCTGGCTCTTCAATTGAATCCCAGCGCTCAGGTGGATCAGAAGCCCCCCTGCCTCTCACCCCCCAGCGCCTTGAGACCCTCATGGTGGAGTAGCCATTCTTTACAAACCTGCATGTCAACTGGACATTGTCATTTTCAAAGGATTTCAAAACACTTTTCTTCATCATGCACTTAAAACTTCTCTCCTCCACAAAATAAATTGATCACATTTCTTTCTTCCTAAAATTCGTTTTTTCTTTCATTTTCTTTTAATTCTTTCTCTATGATTTTCTTGTTTGTTTCTGTTGCTTCACACTTTCAATCTAAATGTAAGTTTTCCGGAGCACAGTCGGCCGTCACGGTTTAAATGTTTTTGCCTGAGCGACTATCTCTCACTCAATTTCTTAATCGCTCTGTTTAGTCATAATTGCTTTTCAAATCCGTATGACGCTTACTCACCATCTACTCATTTGTGTAGAATCGCTTCCAAAATAAACCAAACAATTCAAGAGACATTAATTTCTAGTTAAAAGCAAATTACTCAACTTTCCAACTTGCAATTAATGCTGAAACTCTGTTTCTCAAAATAACTGGCCAGGCACCATCTTGCCATGTGAATGCTGCTTCATACACCCATGTTTACTCGGATCTCTGAATGTGGCTAGTCCCTATTAAATCTATTATTTGTATGTTTCATTTGCTCAGGTTGTTAAGGGGCATTGTCTGATGATGAACTGTAATTCGCTCTGGCTACCCTCTGGCTCTGGCTACCCTGGGGGTGAGGAAGAGTTATATAAATAACCTAAAATGAATAAAATGTCTGTGTTTTTTCCCCTAAATAGTGACATATTCCAAGCCGAACGACAGCATGCGTATGCCTGGGCCAGGGCGGGCCTGGGCCTGGGAGGACTGGCAGACACGCCAGGGGATTTTTTATGATCGTGACTGCTTGTCGCGGGAGGCATCTCAAAATCCCCCAAAATTACAGAAATGAAATGCCGATGGTGCCCACCCATAACCACAAGCACAAATTAAGTTCTGCCTTTTGTTTAGCTCTCAATCTCGCTAGCAATCCAATAGTTACACTGTTGTCGTATTTCAGAAGCATATTCATGAACGCATTGAGAGCACTGGGTGAGACTGAGGTAACACAAAAGACACAAGGGGCCTCATTTATGAAAAGTGACGCATCGCTGTGAGAAAACAGCGATGCGTCATGTTTACTTGCGCCCTCCTTGCAACACCAACGGTGCATCATATTTACAGTATGACGCATCATGTCGCAAGGAGTTACAGATACGTCAGTATTCCTGACGTATCTGTAAGCGCAAAAATGACGCATTGCTGGAATGTGTCTCAAAAGTAATGCAATTCCAGCAATGGGTCATTACACATGGGAAAGTCCCATGTGAAATGTGCCTGCGTCAGTCTTACGCCTGCCCTGAGACAGGCGTAAATGATATTGATGCATTTGCATCCTAGAAGTGGCGCAGTGAAATCTTATAGATTTCCCTGCGTCACTTCTCCGACCCTTTCTTGCGTCGGTACGCCCCTTATGCATACATTATACCTGGTGCAGATATAATGTGATGCAGGGGTTTACAAAGTGACGCATCTGCCTAGATGCGTCACTTTGTAAATATGGTGCAACAAGGCTAATTTTTTACGCCACTGGTGCGTCACAAAAAGTGACGCACCGGTGGATCTTCACTGTACATTTTCCCTTGCGTGATAGATCTATGTGAAACCTTTCACCATCATAATGTATCATATTTGTTTGTACACTTATTTTTACAAGGTTTCCAGCTGATTGTCTTTGTCTGAAAATCGAGTTCCAAATTCCTGTAAATTCAATAAATAACACAGGCTTAAGCCCTGTTAGCTATGACACACAGCAGGCAGGTGTAATTTAAGGAAAAGACGGATGAGTATTTAGCAGTGCCTAAACAATTATAAAGTCAAAATACGGCACAATAAAAATGCCACTTAAACAACTAAAATTCAATAAGGGGACTCGAAATGTGATTTTTTTATAATGTATGGCAGGAAGCACCAATAAAAAGCAAAGCACCAATCAGAAGTCACTGATCACAGTTGATTGGGACATAGGTACAATTTCTGGCAGATTGGCAGACTGTGATGGAGCGTAGATCACATTCCTAAGTTGGTCATCCTGGAAAAAGATTTTACCTTCTGACATCGCCTCTGAAATGGAAGTTGAAATTGTATAGCTGGACAAGGCTAAACGTTGTATCCAGGTAAGTCCTCTGGAAGTCAGAAACTCTTTGACGAGGTCCTGCTGTAGCCATTGGTTTTGTTGGGAAAAGCTCAGAGCGGGAACATTTAAATTTCATTACCACTGAAGTCCACTTAAGTCCTCTTGTCGGGTTGATACTTTTTGTGCCTCTGCCCAGTCAAAATTCCTTCCTTTGGCTTCCTTTGGACTTGAGCTCAGATTTACAAAGCTCTTGCACTGTCCATGTGCTATGCAATTCAACCTAAATGCTTAAGCCAGTGGTCGTATTGTGTGCCTTTTATAGGCTTGCTTGGTGCAGGCTCTGCATTGTGTTGCATAGGGTCAAACCTATTTAAATACATGCAAGGTGGGTATTCCCATGTAAAACCATAGCGTGTCCAACACAATGATATTTCGTATATCACGGAGATTCAAGCAGTGTAACACAATGGTCCAACTGCGTCAGAAACATACACATGGTCCTAGCTTTTACAAACAAGTATTAAACATTTTGAACATTTTAATGTATAATTTTAACTCACATATTTACGTCAGTTTGGTTACACCCTTACTGTTGTTTCAAAATTCCAAACATGACATGCATCTTCCTTAACTATTTTGTTTTGGAATCTAAGATGTGTTTTCTTCTAACTTAAATTTAACAATGTCTAGCTATTTCAATAGTTTTTCCAATTATTTAGGGAAAGCATAGTATTAAATATTCAGGTTATGCATGTTAATGGTATTCTTGTGCAAACCCACATTGACTGTTAGAAAATGTTAACTCATTTTTCTTCTGAAGGTTCAGAGAGTAACATATGTTTATGTTTTAGAAATGTGTATATAATTATTTCGTTAGATTTAATGTAAAGTTTATAGACTTTAATATACTAAAATATTTTTGAAATTTTAAGGTGATTAAAGATATGGGCTTCAGCAATGGCTCATGACACCATTTCACACCACACAAACCGAATCTCAGTTCAAATATAATATAACATCTAGACCCAGAAACTCTGTGGATAGGGCATTTGCCATCCTGAAGTCAGTACTTAGATGCCTTGATCAATTGTGAGGGATATCCTTTTATAGTCCACAGAGGGTCTGTAAAATTATTGCTGTTGGTGTAATCCCGCATAATACTGAAGCAAGAGCTTTGGATTTGGAAATTGTGGATTCTACACGAGATTTATCAGATGATTTTGAATCACAAGATCTCATGGGTTTGCAGGAGGGATGTGTGAGGAGGAATCTTTTAGTTAAAATTTTTTTTACTCCTCATTGACTATACTTGTTGATATCTGTTTTGCTTTTTGATTATACATTGGTTCATGTCTTCTTAATTTTTTAAGCACCTATACATGTATTTTTTATTATTTTAAATTGTTTAATATATGTTAATAAGGACGTTTACATATTTCATGTACATCCACAGTTCTGTCAGTGTAACACTGTTCACCTTACCCCTGGCTCAACGTGATGCAATTGTTCAATTAATGATGTATGCCTTTAATATATATATATATTTAGATAGCAAGCCTAAAAATATTTGCTCTGGCCATCACTAATGTAATATGGCATATAATGTGTCTTAAAATACAGTGACAGTGGAAACTCAGTCAGGCAGCCCTAATCTTGTAGGCTCACATTGGCACTTTAAATACAGCACATATGTATGTCAAAAAACCAAACTTAGAATAGGTGTCCAGGTAACATCGAATTAATTATGAAAACACTGCTATGGAAACCTTATGGCATACAATGCAGGTTGGTTGCTTTTGGTAAGTCAGACCAGTATAAATGTTATAAGACACATCTTTAACATTGAAGAGGTCACAATATCAACGTCACCTGTTGCAAGGCTACATGTGTCATACCAGTAATACTGTTTGTTTTGTGCTGCAAATGTTTATCTAAAACTGTATTAGCATGAGAAAATGCATATAAAGAACATATTTTCTCCTGAAATAAAAAATAAAGATTGAATAGAAGCTTAAGCAAAATTGTTTTTTGTTACCAACAGTGTCTGTTCTCAAAACAAATCTATTTGTATTGTCATTTGCCAACTCTTAGTACATGATAGAAAAACACAATAAGACCACCATTTTTACCCTCAGTAAAACGCCCACCTCTCCACCCACCCCCACCACACAATTAGATACCAAAAAAATTGAATCACTGTTGCCATACAACATACCAAAGCGAGATCACTCAGATGAATACAATTGATACCAAAAGGGATATAAAGAGAAAAAAGAAAGAAGATATAAGCCAATCCGCTAGAGACAAGCAAAGTGCCAAGGTGCTTATGTAAACGCAGGCTTAAAGTGCATTGTGCCTAACATCATCAGCTCCTGACATCCACCCAGTCTAATAACAGGCCCCACCCCCTCAATCCCTTTCTTTTTATTACGAATCCCCTTCCTTAAGAAAATTGCCTTCTCTAAATTACGAACAGCCAGCACCCTGGCTAGCCACTGTTGGAACACTGTTGGATTGCTATCTAGCCAGGCAGAAGCGATACAAAGGTGGAAAACAGTCATAACAATAAAGATCAGCTCTCTGCCTCTTGCCGGTCTCTCATATTCAGACACTCCCAAGAGGATCACTGCAGGGGATAGATTCACCTGAATATTCAGTTTATTTGACAAGAATTCAGTCATCTGGGACTTAATAGTGGATAAGGACGGACAAGTGGCTCAGATATGCACAATATCAGCAACCCTAAGATGACATCTAGGGCAACGAGCGCCTTTGCCATCACCCATTTGAGAATTCTACTAGGGGTATAGTATAAATTAAAACATGTTTTGTAATATTGAACATGTAGTTTAGCTGATATAAATGATCTCTGAGCAAGAGCAAAGGATTCCCGGAAGCAGACGTCTGAGATGGTCAGTTGTTCTTGCCATCTCTGCGAATGCTTATCTATATCGTCCCTCATGTATTTATTGAGGAAGGAATATATAAATCCTATTGAGGGTTTATGTTCAGCCACCAAGGCATCCACCAAGTTGCACTTTTGAAATCCTATTGCCCCTCCGGTCTTGCGACAAAGAAAATCCCTTACTTGTAAACATTATGGCTGAGACCAAATTCTTCTCTAATTTCTTGAAATGCTTTTATCCCTCTACCAGAGAAAAACAGGGCCACCTTGTTTAAGCCAATGTTAACCCATCGTGAAATATATATCGGTCTGAAAAGATTCCTAGGAGAATCAGGTTATCCTTCAGAGGCGTGTAGTAAGTCGGCCTAGGCCCATAAATTTACAGACTGAAGACCAGATCTCAAACACATTATGCAAGGTCTTAAAAAGAACGTGTTTGAAATAGCTTAGTTCAATTTGCCTCCATAAACTCCCCCACATCCCTTCACCTATCAATAACTCAAATGAAGAGGGAAAATAAACAGCACCTTTAGGCCACTGAGTTTTCTCTTGTAATAGAGGGCCAAGATTCTGTAGCACCGTAGCCTAGTATTGCAGCTTTAGGTTAGGGAAGACCCACCCTCCACGATCGCTAGGGAGCGCCGAAAATTTCATGGCACGCTTGGGTTTGGAATAGGCCCACACAAATCGGGAAATTATGTCATTTATCTTTTTGAACCATAAATTACTTATTCCTAACGGAATGGCCCTGAAAATAGAAAGCATCTTGGGAAAAAAATGTTTTTAATGACATTGCATCATCCCGCCAGGGATAAATGCAAGTTATTTAGCCTCTGTAGATCTTTCTTAGATTTTTCAATCAAAGGCTCAAAATTATACCAGATTATACAACCCACATCAGGTGTGCTAGCAACTCCCAAGTATGTCACACTTGTAGCCACGTGTGAGTCTTGCCAAGATAGTGTGCTATTTACCAAAATCACGGTTTCATCCCTATTTAGCGAGTAACCCAAGATATGTCCGAGTTCCCCTGTTTCTTTCTCAATTCCCACCATTTCAGTATCAGGCTCAGGCGCAACTACAGCGATGTCGTCAGTGTACGTGAGAGTTTTAGTGTCCTACCCATTATTTGTCATCGGGAAGGTGTTTACATTAGCTTCTAGACTGCGAATAAACGGGTCAATCTAATGGGAAAACAGCAATGGGGAGCAGGGACAGCCTTGCCTTGGCCCTCTTAGAACTGAGAATGACTGTGAGAGTTCCCCAGCCACAAACACCCTGGCCTCAGGTTTATAATAAAGCACCTTGAGTGATTACCTAAATTCAGGCCCTATATTTATCCGTGTGAGCACTTTCCACAGGTAGCCCCAGGAGACCCTCTCACAAGCTTTCTCGGCATCTAACAAAATTAAGGCCATAGGGTCTCCTGCTACCTGGGTGGCGTCAAACAACGTTATTACCAGCCTAATGTGGTCTGTAGTGCTTTTCCCGGGTATAAATCCATGGTGCCGTCCACTTACTACTTTACGAATAACGGGCGACAAATGAGAGGCTAAGATTTTAGAATATATTTTAGTGTCCCCGTTAATAAGCGTAATCGGCCTATATGACCCGAGCTACCGTACAGATTTGTTTTTTTAGGGAAAACTACTATCTTCACTTGAGACCAAGAAGGAGGGGGTTTATTACCTTCAAAAATATGTTTAAACAGTCTCACAAGACAGTCCCTAAGCTCCGAGGCAAATGTTCTTTAGAATTCCGTTGGAATGCCGTTTTCACCAGCGACCTTCCCGGTCACCAATGAGGAGATAGCACTAAGAATCTCTTCCCACAGGGGGATCCCTTCCAACCCTGCCTGATCATCTTCATCAAATTTCATGGTTACACTTAGATCTAAATAATTAGAAATGTCATCCTGATCCTCCGTACAGGTGTCCAGATATAATTTCTGGTAGAATCTTTTAAATGCAGATCTTATCCCCACTGGATCAGAAGTAATGCCCAGATCTGGGTCCCTAATCTCCCTGACTTCATTCTGGACGTTCTTTTGCCTGGTCCTTATAGCTAGTGTGCGCCCAACTTGTTCTCTGTATTCATAAGCTTGCTTGCTACAAACTAAAAACTTTGCTGTTGTTTTTTATTCGCAATATCATTTATAGCTGCTTTAGCCATCATGGCCCCTATCTGCGCTTCCTGGCAGTTGCCCCCCTGTTGTGTAGCAGTTATTAATTTCTCTTCTTCCAGGACTAGCAGGGCATATAATTCTCGCATCTTTTGCTTCTCTTTCCTTACCCTAGTTAGCGAGAACTGGAGAGTTTCCCCCCGAATCCCAGCTTTTAATGTATCCTAAACTATTTCTAGAGAAGTGCTACCAAGAATCTCACTAAGGAACATTACAATCCAGGCTTTCATGTTAGTTACAGATTTTTCATTTACCAGTAATGCCCGCTAAAAACTCCATTGACGGCCTCTTCTATGGGGCATACACTCCTTGATTACCAAAACTAGAGGGTTGTGGTCAGACATGACCTGGGGGGAGAGTTCAATATCACAGTCTTGAATTCTAGCATGTGAGACAAAGAAAAAGTCAAGACGAGCGCGTGATTGATGGGGTGAAGAGAAAAAGGTGATGCTATGTTCGGTTGGCTTCTGCTCTCTCAAGCATCCATCAGGGTATAATCTTTACACATACTTCTAAGATATCCTGAGTTTCCTGCCGTAGTATTTATATTGTTCCCCACATGACCAGCTATTGGCCAAATTGATGTTTAAGTCTCCACATAGAATAATGGGAGCAGGCCAAGACACCAGTTCATTGTTCAACCAGTCATATAGTCCAGCATCATCTAGAATTGGTCCATATAAAGAACATAACATAAAGGTGCACACATTAGACCGAAATCACAGCATAACCCATCTCCCCCGACTGTCAGTACGAATATGTGACAAAATCTGAATCACATCCCTTTCAGCCAAACCTGCCACCTCACAAGTCTGTGTGTTTTGATACGTGCCCGGAACTACTATAAAACCTAGAGTGTCCAATAAAGACAGCTGCACTCCCTCGATGTGGGTCTCTTGAAGGCATACTATATCTGCCTCTAAAGCTTGCAAGTCCAGGGTTATCCTGGCTCTCTTTTTCCTATAATTGAGGCCGCAGATGTTCACCGTGGTGACTCTTAGTTTACACGTTGGCCCAGTTTCCTAAATTCTCGCGCTTAATACCTTGCCCCTACCCATCCAAGAAAAATATCTTCTTGTCCAAGGCAATGCTATCTCTTCCTGTATTTTTTTGTGTCCAATTTCCATGCCGTGTCGCACCCTTCCCATCCCCAAACCCCTCCCTCCTACGGACCCCTCCCTCCCCCCCACCAAATAAGCAATCAGGCTGAAAAAAAACAAAGGAAAGAAAAAAAAACAACAACGAAAAACCTTAGACTGAGTATCCCACTCCAACCAGATTCAATGAGGACTAAATTATCCTTAAAACCCCAGAGTGATTGCTGTGTAGCAGGTTGTACCACCAATCATTTAATCCAGGAACATGAAGCATGGATCCCTAACTGCTTTACTGAGCTATATTTTATCTACATTTCATCCACCTATTTCTTTCAGGTATTCCTGAGCGCTGACTTCTGAAGGGAAACTTTGTGTTTGCCCTTTGTAAGTCACTTTTAAGCGGGACGGATTTAGGAGATAGACTTCCGCTCTGCACTGCTGGAAAGGATTATACTGTCGCATCCGCCACCGCCTCTCTACCGTGGAATGGGCAAAGTCGGGTCTTACAAGAACAAAATATCCACGAAAGCCTTCTTTGCGGTAGGACGAGCTTGATCATAAATTTCTTGCCGCAACAGAAAGTTCCCAAAATATGCCAAGATCGTCCTAGGTCTTTCGACATCATTGGATCAAGACTTCTTCATCATTAGGGGAAACCTGTGGGCACATTGAATTTCAGCTCTCCAGTCCCAATTAGTTTTCTCACGGAAGGCACCCTTGAAGAGAAATATAATATAGGCACATACATCAGGGCCTTCCACCTGCTCGGGTATCCCCAGGGCTCTCAAATTGTTATGTCCCTGCCTATTTTCGTACTCTTCAAGTTTCCATAAGTGATCGACCATCGTTGCTGCCTGTGAGGCTTCTTGCAGTTTTAACCTCCTAATCTCGTATTCCAGATGCTCAGTGCGTTCCTCCACCATGGTCAATATCAGAGCAGGTTTTATTTTTTTTTTTACAGTCCTATGCAGTTTTTTATTAGCAAGCCTCACCCAGTGACTTGAGCTCTTGGCTTCATATTGAACTTGTCTTAAGGTTTGAAGGATTATTGCCAGAGATCCCTCTACCGAGGGGGATTGTGGTTGTATATCAGATGTTCCCTTGTTTCCTTGTTTGGCAGATCTTTCATGTTCCCCCCCCCCAGAAAATGCCAGCTGCGATGCAGAGTAGTCCCAGTGAAGATTGCCCAGGGAGCCGTCCCCACTGCTGCCTTTAGAGGCTTCTCCACTTGCTCGCCCTTTCTCGTTCCTCCTCTTCTTTCCTTGGGATCCCACCCCCAACCGCTTATGTTGGGTTGCATAAGTAGATTCTTCCAGGGCATCACTAGAGGAAGATTCTGAATCTGCATCAACAGTTAGGGAGAATGATGATTCTCCAATATTCGAAAGGTCTGATCATCCGTCAATGAGTAGAACTTGGCTCTGACATCAGGAGACTTAGCTATGCATAGAGGTAGCCATTTGCCACCCTCCCCAGATCTTGCACCAGCTCAGTGGGAAACCCAGTGATGTTTTCAATATGAGAAATTTGCTGACCTGTAGTTGCAGGTTGGGTCGGGCATCGCGCTCCCTTTTGCCCCTCGCTTGCTTGCATCTGCTTGCTTCTATCTTGGGCCTGGCCCCTATTATTGGGGCTATCTCCTCTAATGTCTTCTGGGGTCACCATGCTAGGAGCTACCTCTACCGCACCCCCACACTAGTTACGGGATTAGTTTGAGAACCATCAATAGGGTTTAATATCTCACTGTGAACAGGGCTGACGTTATTCGTAATCCCCAAGTCCAGTTGATCCCCTGGGGAGGGGGCATCCGCCTTCCCCTCCGCTCCTTCCTCGGTCTGCCTGCTGGTTTAACTGGTGTCCCTTGCTTAACTTCTGGCCCACTGATGTGGCCTTGCTACTGCCAGAGAACAAGGTAGAAATTAAGGATTGGCCGTGTGTCCCAGTCTTCCCTGGTCGGTCCTGGTGCTGTTCACCAGACTGCTAGGCTTGAGCCCTCCTCTGTCCACAGCCTCTTCTTGATTCCCCCCACACCCTCTAACCAGCGTCCCGGGAAGAGGAGGAGGAAAGAAGCCCCCAGACAATCCTGTATTCGGACCGGTTTTCCGTGATCCACAACCAGGCATCCTGATTTGTTTAGGAGTGCTGCTGACTCCGCTGTAACACTGTAGGAGGGAGCGTCGGAGCCGTGTGATCAGTGTCAGAAGCCACGCAGCATCAGAAGAACAACCAGCCGGCATCCGCAGTCCCCGCTTTGTCCAAGTAACGGCTCCCGGTGCACAGCACCTGATCTGAAGAAACAGGTGCAGTCCGGATATCATATTCCGGAGAGAAAACTCTTATTCTTAAATTACTGGCCACTGCGGAGCTTCATGGGCAGGAGCGACCTGGTCCATGTCCTACACAGATGCCATCTTGCTTTTGAATAAATCTGTCTGCATGTTATTTAACATCAACCTACAGCTACATAGCTGTAAAATCACAATCCCATAAGATGTGCTGAAATTACTCACACACAACGGCCTTGCCTGTGGAGAGGTGATGTTGTTACTTTGACAGGATAACCAGTGTGTTGGGGCCACCAAAAGCATTATCCTTCAAGAGGCGTAATCTGGCACAGTATGTTGTTACTTCACATGTAATCATGGGCGTTCTTGGTTTTCCCAGTCTGTCAGCAAACAATCCCAGTGCTAGTGGAGGTGCACCCAGAACTAGATTGTTTTGAAAACATGGTATGGTCTGGTCAGTTTCCATTACATACGTCTGGCGTGGCCACACAGGCTTGCTACAATTGCATAAGCCTTTCACATCTTTGGAAATATATAGAGTGATGAATTAGTTATTTTGTCAACTGGCCACAGAGGGTATGTTGCTAAAAGAAAAATAAATATGCAGTTTGACTTTAACACTAATGTTTATGCAGTGGCTATTTTTCACCCACAAGCACAGGCTCTTGACATGCATAAAAGTGGCATCCTCAATACCTTGCTTATTACTTGTCTGGTGCCTGAAGAAGAAAATACAAAGCCAGGAGCTTTTGTCTGCATTCATACATACCCAGGATTAATAAGAGATTCAAAGGGCCATACGGTGTATACACACATAAAGGTAAAGGGACACAACACGTTGAAAGTGGCTTTTGTTTAAGTACACAGCGGACACATGATAAAGGCATCAGCCATTAATCCTGCATAAGGGTTTTTGTGTTCTGTTTTGTAACCTCAAAGTGTTCGCAACAAATTCCAGTGTTGATTGTTTCTGTAAAACACCAAGCCTTCTGTCATCCCTTAATAGCTATGAAATGTGAATGTTTGTCTCATCACAACTCATTATCACCTGCTTAAAGCATAGCAACCAAAATCCACACAGTTTTTCCTGTGCTTGACAACAACCTAAAAAAGTTCATGCATATAGGTATGCACAATAAGAAATTAAAGAAACAAAATTCATTTAATCTGTGGCTATCTGACATCATGTAGTGTTACTCACCCAGAGTCTGCTGCCTTAGTCTACAGCTGATTTGTGTGTGACGAATGTTCAATCAACTGACAAAGTCCGCCTTCTATCCTGTTTCCAGATTGAGGATGTTTTACACATTTCTATCATTTATTGATTGTATTTTAAACGAATTATATGTTCCATTGTTTGTAGTTTTACTGAATATAGTTTATATTGATAAATCACATTTATGTGGTTGATATATGGGATCAGTATCTCAATTTTTCTACACTTTTTTAACTACTTGTAGCTGAAAACTATAACTGTTTGCTCTGTCCCGTAGCTAACATGAGGTTTTGAATTGATCAGGTGAACTTCGGAGGCTTATGTTTTTTTAGAGTTGGGCGGAGTTACCCAAAAACTCTATGCGATTCTGCATAGCTTACAGTGGCGTAATTCAGTACATTGCTCACGGTGATTTGTATTCTCAGGAGCATGTCCTGTGCTGTACAATCAGTGCAAACAGCATCATGCGGCCATCCAAAGGGTGCAGCTTTTTCAATGCGATCCGTAGCAACCTGCCATAACCACCCACGTTGAGAAATCACATCGGTAGGTGTCTAACTCTCAATTTTCTCACTCGCCAACTTAACATTGGCAATCCATGTGAGAGAAAAAACTCCACCACACAGCAGTTGGCAGAGTTTTTTCCAGAACTCCACTCTGCAAACTCTGCTGGAGGAGCAGAGTTTACCTCCATCCCTAATCTTTATACACCACTATGACATAAAATCTTGATTAAAGTGTCTTCTCCACTGTCGATAGTAACAATAAATTATTTCTCATCCATATATTTAACATTTGTGTTCTGTTTTATGTGCATGAGAAATGTATAAGAACATCTAACAAATACTGCACGTTATTTTTTTTTAACTTGTTTTTATTCAATACTGCACAGGTATCACATTACATAGCGACCCATCAGATAGTAAACCCACGAAGAAGAATAAATAGCCACAAATTAGCATGCACTCCAGACAAGTAGTGCAGGATATCACAGCGGCCTAAATGTTTGCCCTTGTGCTCCGCTCTTAAGTGACATTGCTGGACATACATTGTCTTGCGCGACATACAGAACAACTCCCATAGAGAGAAATTATGCACAGTATAAGCCAACATAACAATCTTGGCAGCGACTCGTGATACTGTACATTATTAAATTGGATTCCATCATGCCGAACATTCATTCTTAACAAACAACTGAAAATATACACACAAAAAATCTACAAAGAGTTTTATTAACTATACATAAGCAAAAGAAACAAAACTAGCCTATATCTAACTATAAAATTATACCTTTAAAACCTAAGAACTATTCTAAAATCCTATTTACCAAAACGACAATATAAAATCTAAAATTATTAGCCCCTTATCCTATAAAACATAATATAGACTGAAATCTCCTAAGACATACAAACCTAAACTAAAAATTAACCAATACCTATGATACTAAACACCAACTAAATCATCAAACCCCTAATCAAAAAGACACATCTAAAATATTCTAACATATCATTTCAAACTATCTAAATATTATATCTTAAACTAAACTGCATCTAAAACTATTCTAAACTATGTATACATAATTTGCAGCTAAGAAAGAAACAAACGTCTTAATAAATATAATCTAACAAATCTAAAAAATGAGATTACATTTGTTGGGTTTTTGGAGATAGGGCCCCTCGACATCCCCACAGAATTATTATGACTTGCCTCAAATGTTTTTTTTTGTTTGCCACTTTGTTTCTGTGTGTTGGTAGAGAGTCCTAATGTGGAAGATAGTTGAGGTGCAGATGTTCACACTTATGTTAAGGTGCAGGGTTGACGGGTCCATGTGTTGCTTAAGATGATGCTCCATGCCTTGCTGCAGATGAGATTGCCCTCTGATCTGCTTCTCTGCCTCATATATGTGTCCCCTTTTTTAATCCTATTGCCACAGACTCTAACCTGAGCTGTCTTACTTTTCTGCTAGCAAAATATATTTTTTCTGCTGATTATTAAATTGATCTTTGGAAGAAACATGAATTTATAAAATACAAGATTCACTAGAAATTAGAAAACATTAATTAATAAATATGTCTTATCTGGCTAAGTTAAAGCAAATTATGTCATTGAAAGAGGTTACACATTAAGTAATGACTACTAGATTTGTTAACTGTCACTCAAAAAGACATTATTTGAAAGTAAAATGTCGTACTCAAACAGATTTCTATGCAGATTAATTATGTTGTGTTAGTGTTACACTAGTAACATACATACATACATACATACATACATATTGCATGGTTTTGGGACATTCAAACATCCTTTACATTACTATTGATATGGAAATTGTAGGTTTCCTAATGTGACCTAAACATTTTTTTATTTACATGTGAAAATGTAGATTGTAACTTTAAGTTTTCGTTTTTTTATTTACCATGATGGCTTTCCTTTATGTTTTTAGACATTAAAGATCATGTAGAATGGAATTGATGCATAGTATTCACCTATAATTTGAATCTTGTTTTTTAACACATATTGTGTCATCATAATAATTGTTTGAGGCAACCTTATCACTCTGAACATTGTTCCCTGCTATACAATTAGGGGCCAATTACGATGTTGGTTGTAAAGCTTTATGACCTACATCAAAGAGCCCGTCATCCAGTCGGAACCTGCCCGTAATCCATATGGATGGCAGTTTACACCATCCGGATTACGATGCATGATTTCCGGCAGGGTTTCCATGCCGACCTTTCCAACATGGTAACCCTGTCAGAAAAGCATGTTTGGGGGCCCCTAGCAGGGCCCACTTTCCTTTGCGGCCTCCGGTGGGGGGGGGCGAGGGTAAATCCCTGCACCTTCAGGTGCCTGCCAGGGGGTGCAGAGACTAATATAATCCCCCATTTCTTTATGGTAGCTTGTGTTACGGACAGTTTATGGTTGTAATGCAAACTCCCATAGAGAAATGGGAGAATGTGATAGCACCATGTGCAGTCGCATCATAATGAGCTGGTTGGGACCGCTGACTGGAGTTCGTTCGGTCCTGTTTCTGCGATCGTGTTGGTCGGAGGAAACTCCCACCAACATCATAATAGGACCCTTAGTGTCTCATGTAAATTTATGATTCATTTTTAACATTTGAGTGGACAGAACGCATACCTTAAAGTAATACAATGCGCTGTGTATTTGTACACAAGCTATTACATGTTACCAGCAAAGCACAAATGTGACTTTTTAGTATTATCTAAGTGTAAACTGAAGTTTAGTACATAAACTAGCATTACTGATGCTCACACCTCCAAATATTTGCCAACACTGCACATCAAAACAGAAGTTATTCATGATTGAGTTATCGTTCAAATGACAGTATTTACTCGGGTTATTGCATCAACTTCCCAGCAATTGCATTATGTTGCAGTTGTCATGAATAATATTTATCCTTCAATGTAATGATTCTTGCATGTGTGTTAATGTCCAGAAGAGAATTTTACAGTTATAATATACACACATGTAGACATACCTTCATATGTAACTGAAGATATTTGATGTGTAGACAGAATGAATTACGAACCTAATATGTTTTTGTCAAGTATTATCCTTATGTCACACACATGGAATGTGTGTTACATTAATCTACACACATACCATGGTTTAAAGTAAAAGCATTATTTATTTGCAAGTGAAATGTTACCTTACGAGTGTTAGATCTGGGGGTCTCTAGTTGGCAGGGTAGGTACCACTGTCCAAGTAGGGACCCTTGCTTCTAGTCAGGGAAAGGGGGATACACTGTTAAGATAACCCCTGCTCACCCTCTAGGTAGCTTGGCCTGAGCAGTCTAGGCTATCAAAGGCAATGTGTAAAGTATTTGTACCAACACTCACAGTAACACAGTGAAAACACCACAGATTTACTCCACACCAGTTTTAGAAAAATAAGGTATCTTTACTAAAAACTTCACAAGACCAAATACTACAGACAAACCAACATATAATTTAAAAAGGTTACTTTAAAGATAGTTCAAGAGTTTGCAGAAAGTACTCCAGGATGTAAAAGTCAGTGTCTTGCACAATGCGACTCTCAATGCACAAAGTGCCCAACAGTACCTGTAGTTGCGATAAGGTTCCCAAAAGCTATAACAAGGAAGATGGCAAAGGCGATGCGATACTCCTGAGATCCTGGGGAGGCTTTGCAGCAGCCCTGCTTCACGTAGCAGAGGTGGATGCGCCGGCTCCGATCTGTAAGGGGAGGATGCGATGACTTTGGCCTTCGTTGCGTAGGTTTCTTAGGGGGAAGCTTCACGCACAGGTTCGATGTGACACGCTTCGATGTGGCACGATGCGCGGCGCAGCGTTGACTTCCGGCGCCGCAACTCTCGATGCGCCACGGAACGGGACTCTGCGTCGACGCACACGATGACTGGAGACTTCCACGCACCAGCAGTGGTGCGGCTCGCAAACTGGTTCTGCGACGACCCTCGCAATGTCAGGAATCTTCACGCTTCGGGACGATGCTCGACGCACTCGGCGATGCGGGGACCCTGCGTGTTGCGATGGTGCCGCGATGAAATTTTCCACGCACTCTCGTTCTTGCGACACGCAATCGGATGATGCGTTGGGTACCAGTTACTCTTTTCACGCTTCTGCTTCCCAGCTCCCAAAACACAGCAAAACGACCTCCTGAGGCCCATAGACTGGGCAAGCACTCCAAGGCAGGTCAGAACTCCTTCAGCAGAGTTCCAGGGGAGCTGGTGGTGAAGTCCTTTTGTTCCTGGGACTTCTTAACAGGGAGCCAGCTCTTCTCAGGCCCTTGGAGATCAGAATCAAAAGAAGGGGACACAGCTAAGTCCTTCCCCTCTCCTTGGCAGCAAAGCAAAACAGCAAGCAGGCAGTCTTCTCCTCTTCAGTCCTTTTCAGCTTTCTCCTTGGCAGAGGTTTCTTCTTAGTTCCAAAGTGATCTAAAGTTTAGGTGTCTGGGGTCCTCTTCTTATACCCCTCCAAGTCTTTGTCTCTCTTTGTTTCAGTGGGGGGATTCCCCTGCTCAAACCGGTTCCTGGGTGTGCTCTGGTCTGGAGCACCTGGTTCCTTTCAGAGTGAGGGGCAGGGTCGTTAGACGCTCAGCAGGAGGTGGAGCCTTCTTTGTGCCAGCAGAGGCAGAGTCCTCAGCCTGGCCAGCAGGGGGTGGAGCCAGCTTTGTGCTGGCAGGGGCAGCCCTATTCAAACCCAGGGACTACTCCTCCCACCCATCTAAAGCAGATCTCCCTATTCACCCTGCTGCTGACTCATCCAGGCTCCTGGAGCCACCTAGCCCATCACATGACACCAGTCAGCCAACCAGCACACAGGCACACAGGAAGGTTAAACAGGAGAATAGCTACATTCTAAAAAGTGCTATTCTCACACAGTGAATTTAAAAACCATCTTGCTAAAAAGATGTATAGTTAAATTCTGAACACAGAGATACCAAACTTGGATTTTCTTTCTTGCCCTTATGGGAAGATAGGCATGTAAACAGCCTTCCCCATTCTATCCTATGGGCAAGATAGCCTCTCAGCAGTGAAAAACGAAAATGGCTGTAATTCACTACCAGGGCATGTTACACACCTCAGTACATGCCCTACCTTTCAGATACACTGCACCCAGCCCAGGGGGGTACCTAGGGCCACCATAGGGATGCCTGACATGTACAGAAAGGGAAGGATAAGGCCTGGTCAGTGGGTGCACTGGCCAGGTCGGAATGGCAGTCCTGGACTGCACATAGGCACTGCAAGCAGGCCTAAGACATCATTGTAGCGCTACTCCTGTGGGTGGCACAATCAGTGCTGCAGCCCACTAGTAGCATTTGAATCACCAGCCCTGGCACACTCAGTGCACTTTACTAGGGGCTAACAGGTGAAACAAATATACCAATCATGGATAACCAATCAATATAACAATTTATACAGAGAGCATATGCACTTTAGCACTGATCAGCAGTGGTAAAGTGCCCAGAGTCCTATTGCCAACAACCACGGGTCAGAAAAAATAAAGGAGGAAGAAGCAAAAAGTTTGGGGATAACCCTGCAAAAATGGCCGTTTCCAACACAACCCCCTTCCAGCCTAAAGCCAGGGTAGACCAAGCGATACCTCGATGGGATTCCCTGCTTAGGGCGATAGAACATGGAAACTGGCCCAAGCAGCAGGGCACTATTCCTGTTCTACGCCTTCCTGAACCCGGTTGGATCTCTCCATCCATACTCTCAGGGTCCACCAAGCCAACCCATGTGGAACCCTTCTCTTCACCTGTGGACACCACCTGTGCAGCACCTAGCCTTAACTTGCTCACAGATGTGTCCCAACAGACAGACAGCAAGCCGCAGTGACCAGTGACAGTGGTCAGGGATGAGACCCAGGCCTTATGTCTCTCCGGGCCCTCAAACCCCTGTGGCGTCAGAAGGTGGGGGGCAGTAGTCCAAGGTGGTGGGCAACCTTTGTCCACTTCCTTTCCTGTCAGGTCGGGTCTGACAACCTGGCACTGACCCACCAGCTCCGGGCCTGTATCCGGTGGCTGGACAGGAGGCTGGGGTAGGCTTTTTCATACCCAGTCCTCCTCTTCCTTGGGGCTCTGTACCCTCCCACCTGGAGCGGTACCCCCTTCTAGAATAGTCAGGGCACCTGTGGCAGGTGTCCTGCACCATTCGCCCACCAGTTCAGGGGTTCTATCCTGCAACTGGGATCCCAGGTCAGGGGGGACACCCCGGACCTGGCCCTCCAACCTAGGGTCTACACCCTCCAGGTGAACCGGGGTCAGAGGCGAGGACTCCCTCCCTCTGCACCCCCTTCCAGAATTCTGCACCCTCCTACTCGGAGCGGTACACCTCAAAGACAAACTGGTAGAGACACTGCTTACAGATGTCCCTCCCTACAGTTCAGGACCTCTCTCCAGCAACTGGTCTCCCAACCTAGGGTCTAAACCCTCAGGTTGCACCGGGGTCAGAGGCGAGGACTCTCTCCCTCTGCACCCCCTTCCAGAGAGCTGCACCCTCCCCACTGGAGTGGTACCCCTGGAAGCCAAACCGGTCAGGACACAGCTTACAGATGTTCTTCCCCCCAGGTCAGGCAGATCCTGAACCTGACCTCCCAACCCAGGGACTAAACCCTGCGGTTGCACACCTGCCTGGCATGCCAGGACTTCTGGGGACTCACGCAGTATCTCCCCAAGGGTGACACATGACTCATGTGTCTCGTGACAGTCTGCCTGGCGCAGATCTCCTGGCCCCTGTCCACCTGACAGTGCGCGAAGATCCCCCAGGACAGAAGTGGTGTCACCATGGTAACTCCTAGGGGACTCAGCCCTTCTGGCTGGTCCCTGACCCACTGGTTCTCCCACTGGGGAACACATCCCCCTCTCACCCCTCAGTCTGGACTTCTGCACCCTCCCAACTGGAGCGGTACCGCCAGACACCAGAACCACTGGAGCTCTGTTTACAGAGGCTCCAGGTTCTCCTGACACTAGGAGATCCTCCTCAAATGGCCTACTAGCACTGTCTAGGCCCCCAACCTGGTGTTCCCTTAAGGAACCCACCAGGCCCAGAGACTGGGTTTCGGGCACCTTGGGACCCACAGTCCCACACTCACCCCTTCTCCACTGAGACAGGACGTGAGCCCCTACACCCCTCCCACTACACTGGGAACTAACCGGGCTACACTGAACCTCTTCCACCTCACAGGTCTGGAAGATATCTGGGCCATTCCTTTTGGGATCACTCCCCAATGCCTCTCCAGACCTTTTGGCATCCAACCAAAGGTCTGCCTCCAACGCAAGCTCTCTGGAACCAGAGAACTCACACTCCACCGGGTGTTGGCATAGCTCTGGAAAACAGGGACTTAAAATATGCTCTCCAACAAATGAATCATACAGTCCCCCACAGTTGTTAACCAAGCTACCTTTTGCCTCACCCTCCAGTGCCTCACACAAGTACCCCACACCACTCTCCTGAGATTGGCAAGACAGTACCTGACTGTCCCTGTCACACAACTCACACTCTTCTGGGCGGTCTTCACACTCACACACCAAGGTTTCTACCATGGGGGAACCCCTCTCCCTGTACCTCTCATCTAGGGTCAGTAGAGTGTCCCTCCCACCACTAGGAATATGGTCCCCTGTGCCAGTTCCCCAATCCACTTCAGGGACACTGCACTCCACTGGAACTACATCATAAACCTGAACCCCCTGGTGTATGTCAACCCCCTCCCTCAAGTTAGGCGCCACATCTCTGGGTGTTTGTACCTCTCCCTCAGCACTGGATATTACAATCTTGCTGCCACCATCTGAGCTGGACTCCACCTCCAACTCAGCAAAGCTCACTTCTTGAGCTAACCATTCTTCTTCAGCTGAGACACTCATGGCCTCAAGCCTCTCGAGCTCCAAATCAAGCTCCCTCATTCTTAATTCATGTGCCAAGGTCAATTTCAATTCTTCCAAGGCATACATCTTCTTGCTCTCTTCTACTTTGTTCTGGATTTCTATTTCCATCAGCTTCAACTCAAGCCTCATGACTTCTAACTCATGATCTCTAGCCCTTTGATTCTCCTCCAACTCCTCTAGAGTGAGACTCCTACTGGAATGGGAGCTGCCAGCCCTTGAGACTGGTCCGACCACGGGCAGAGCTTGGGGAACAAAACCATTCTCTTCATCTGCATCATCTTCCTCTTGGGCCTCCCAACAGGCCTTCAAGAATCTTTGTAGCACATCCTTTCTAGATCCGCTTTTCACAGGGCAACCAAGGTCTTTGCAGAATTGCTTGAGCTCCTCAACTTTGTACGAATACAAATCCTCAATGGAAAACTCCAATTCTGCCCTCTCACTTGTTGCCACCTGAGACATGATGCTCTTGAAGAGTTACTCAAAAATAGAATAAAAAATATATTATGTGGTTGTCTATTAGTCTGCACTTAAACTAGTGATGTACACCAATTACTGTGGGTCAAGTACAAATACAAGTTCAATCCTCACCGCTGACCACCAATGTTAGATCTGGGGGTCTCTAGTTGGCAGGGTAGGTACCACTGTCCAAGTAGGGACCCTTGCTTCTAGTCAGGGAAAGGGGATACACTGTTAAGATAACCCCTGCTCACCCTCTAAGTAGCTTGGCCTGAGCAGTCTAGGCTATCAAAGGCAATGTGTAAAGTATTTGTACCAACACTCACAGTAACACAATAAAAACACCACAGATTTACTCCACACCAGTTTTAGAAAAATAAGGTATCTTTACTAAAAACTTCACAAGACCAAATACTACAGACAAACCAACAAATAATTCAAAAAGGTTACTTTAAAGATAGTTCAAGAGTTTGCAGAAAGTACTCCAGGATGTAAAAGTCAGTGTCTTGCACAATGCGACTCTCAATGCACAAAATGCGACACTTTCGTGCCCAACAGTACCTGTAGTTGCGATAAGGTTCCCAAAAGCTATAACAAGGAAGATGGCAAAGGTGATGCGATACTCCTGAGATCCTGGGGAGGCTTTGCAGCAGCCCTGCTTCACGCAGCAGAGATGGATGCGCCGGCTCCGATCTGTAAGGGGAGGATGCAATGACTTTGGCCTTCGTTGCGTAGGTTTCTTAGGGGGAAGCTTCACGCACAGGTTCGATGCGACACGCTTCGATGTGGCACGATGCGCGGCGCAGCGTTGACTTCCGGCGCCGCAACTCTCGATGCGCCACGGAACGGGACTCTGCGTCGACGCACACGATGACTGGAGACTTCCACGCACCGGCAGTGGTGCAGCTCGCAAACTGGTTCTGCGACGACCCTCGCAATGTCAGGAATCTTCACGCTTCGGGACGATGCTCGACGCACTCGGCGATGCGGGGACCCTGCGTGTTGCGATGGTGCCGCGATTAAATTTTCCACGCACTCTCGTTCTTGCGACACGCAATCGGATGATGCGTTGGGTACCAGTTACTCTTTTCACGCTTCTGCTTCCCAGCTCCCAAAACACAGCAAAACGAACTCCTGAGGCCCCAAGACTGGGCAAGCACTCCAAGGCAGGTCAGAACTCCTTCAGCAGAGTTCCAGGGGAGCTGGTGGTGAAGTCCTTTTGTTCCTGGGACTTCTTAACAGGGAGCCAGCTCTTCTCAGGCCCTTGGAGATCAGAATCAAAAGAAGGGGACACAGCAAAGTCCTTCCCCTCTCCTTGGCAGCAAAGCAAAACAGCAAGCAGGCAGTCTTCTCCTCTTCAGTCCTTTTCAGCTTTCTCCTTGGCAGAGGTTTCTTCTTAGTTCCAAAGTGATCTAAAGTTTAGGTGTCTGGGGTCCTCTTCTTGTACCCCTCCAAGTCTTTGTCTCTCTTTGTTTCAGTGGGGGGATTCCCCTGCTCAAACCGGTTCCTGGGTGTGCTCTGCTCTGGAGCACCTGGTTCCTTTCAGAGTGAGGGGCAGGGTCGTTAGACGCTCAGCAGGAGGTGGAGCCTTCTTTGTGCCAGCAGAGGCAGAGTCCTCAGCCTGGCCAGCAGGGGGTGGAGCCAGCTTTGTGCTGGCAGGGGCAGCCCTATTCAAACCCAGGGACTACTCCTCCCACCCATCTAAAGCAGATCTCCCTATTCACCCTGCTGCTGACTCATCCAGGCTCCTGGAGCCACCTAGCCCATCACATGACACCAGTCAGCCAACCAGCACACAGGCACACAGGAAGGTTAAACAGGAGAATAGCTACTTTCTAAAAAGTGCTATTCTCACACAGTGAATTTTAAAACCATCTTGCTAAAAAGATGTATAATGAAATTCTGAACACAGAGATACCAAACTTGGATTTTCTTTCTTGCCCTTATGGGAAGATAGGCATGTAAACAGCCTTCCCCATTCTATCCTATGGGCAAGATAGCCTCTCAGCAGTGAAAAACGAAAATGGCTGTAATTCACTACCAGGGCATGTTACACACCTCAGTACATGCCCTACCTTTCAGATACACTGCACCCAGCCCAGGGGGGTACCTAGGGCCACCATAGGGATGCCTGACATGTACAAAAAGGGAAGGATAAGGCCTGGTCAGTGGGTGCACTGGCCAGGTCGACATGGCAGTCCTGGACTGCACATAGGCACTGCAAGCAGGCCTAAGACATCATTTTAGCGCTACTCCTGTGGGTGGCACAATCAGTGCTGCAGCCCACTAGTAGCATTTGAATCACCAGCCCTGGCACACTCAGTGCACTTTACTAGGGGCTAACAGGTGAAACAAATATACCAATCATGGATAACCAATACATATAACAATTTATACAGAGAGCATATGCACTTTAGCACTGATCAGCAGTGGTAAAGTGCCCAGAGTCCTATTGCCAACAACTACGGGTCAGAAAAAATAAAGGAGGAAGAAGCAAAAAGTTTGGGGATAACCCTGCAAAAACGGGGCGTTTCCAACAACGAGTTATTAAGCAAGGCTTATAACAATGCATACACTCTAGCAGTATGGTGTAGGGGTGTATGTGTTGTCACATGTAATGAACAATGTCAACAGCTGCCTCAAGTTACACAGACAACACATATCTTCAAATATAAATGAGTGATGTGGTCTTTAGCCATGCCGTCACAATTTGCTAAGTCATCCGCCAACCCACACAACCAAGATTGAAAAGAAGTAGGTGTATGCAATTCAGCTTTTATACTCTAAGTCGAACCTTTCATAGATCAACTTTAAAACTATACATTTCTGTAATGCTTGTATATGTACTCCTATGGAACACACATTGATTCAGTATTATAATCAAACCATGCTTTTTAAATTTGGAACATTTTGCCTGACTCAGTGTAAAATTGCTAATGTTGTTAACAATGACCACTGACTTTAATGACCTTTTCATTTTTCATTCAGAACATGTTTTAAGATATAATGAAGCTCATGGAGGTGCCATTGTTATTGCAGATGGACACAAAGTAAGCTAAGTCAGTATATATTTAAAATAATTTTACCTTGTGTTATTTTTTACTCTTGTATTTTTCAAAATATTTTCACATTACTTTTGAGTGTAAATTTTGTAGTATTTCTAGAAGAGAATAATTCCATAAAACAATATTGTTACAGACAAACAGCGAGTAATAGAAATAAAAACATCCTTTCAAAATTGCTGTAAGTTAATACACTCAATAAATATATGTACCCAACCCCCTTCATCCTGTTGTGTCTTAACCATTGGTTCCGATTTGTTGGAAACATCTATGCAGTCTCAATGGGGTTTAATATGCTATCCATCTGGATAGAAAATTAATTCTTTTGAAATGAGCACCTCGCAGTGCTTTATTACTTGTCTCACTAAGCTGCTGCCATTCTCTAGTGTTGAATTTACACCCTGTCTCAGAATGAATTTTCCAAAGCCACTCCATAATAATCTCCTCTCTATTAGCCTTCTGATGTAACAAGTGATACCAAATTCCAACACCCACTCTGTTGTTCGCCATCTCCCTAGTGAGGTGTGCAGATTCGCTCAGCATACTATAATTGTTTTTGAGAAAATTCACTACCTGGTGGAAACTCATATAAAGGGCGGTGCTTTGGTTACTGAATTGCAATCCTATTGTTTCCCATGTCATTAATCTATCATGATTGTACAAATCCCCAAGCCGATCAAAACCTAATTCTTGCCATAGCTGATGAGTCCTTTGGACGGCGTTAAACCTCTTGCACAATCTTGAATAGGCGTATAAACATGGTATGCTGGGATATCTCAATATTTAAAAAACAACTGAGTTCTCACCAATAAGGCCAATAAAACCTTATATCATGACTTTTGTGAAGTTTTGCTGACCATAAAAAAGCTAGCAATTTAATGGCACTTTCTTTTAACATATGAATCAAGAGGAAATTATCGAAGACTGAAATTATCTCTCCTAATTGTGATAACAAGTTATTCAGAGAGGCCTGGTATTATGTCGCAAAATGTGGGAGTGACAATCCCCCACATGATACATCTAATTGTAATGTGGCTAGTTTTACCCGAGGTTGTTTATTATTCCAAACAAACTTCCGAATCATGTTATCCAATTCTTTCAAATAATAGCAAGGAATTTATATTGTGAGATTACTAAAAAGGAATAAAAACAAATTGGCGCATTGACATTTTGACAATTAAGATCCATCCGTTCAGTGATAAATGCAAAAGAGTCCAGTTATCTAATAATTTATTCACTTTCGCAAGGATATTTCCATAGTTTAGTGAAAACAGTTGGGCATATTTATTTGTGACAAAGATACCAAGGTATCTAATTGGGTGTGGTGATCGATGCTGTAAAACTTCAAATTGAATGTGAGGATTTCTGTTTTTGCTTGATTCACCTTGTATCCCCCAACATGCTTACATTTCTGGATTTCGTCCAACGCACCCTTCATATGAGATCCCCCAGCTTTGAGATATAAAATTATGTCATCTGCGTATAATTACATTTTTGCCATCCCATCAATGAGAGCTAAAATTGATGAATTATGATGAATTTTTGCTGCTAGGGATTAAATAGAAGGGGAAAACAGAAGAAGGGACAGCGGGTATCCACATCGATTTCCACAATTTATATATACCATCCCAGCTTCTACCCCATTAATAATAATTTTGGCCTCTGTCTGGCTATATTCTTCTTTCAACATACACATCAACTGATGTGGAAAACGAAACTTATCCAAAATAAAAAATAAAGCACACCAATCTACAAAGTCAAAGGCCTTTTTGACATCCATTATAAGAATTGCTGCTTTGATCTTATTAGTCGAAAAATAGTCAATAGCTTGCATTAAAAAGTATGTATTAGTGGCCATTAGCCGCCCTGGAAGAAATCCATTTTGATCTGTATGAACCACCTGTTGGGTGCATGGAGTAATTCTCATCGCCCAGATTTTCATAAATATTTTATAATCTGTCTTTAACAGACTGTACATGCTCCCCTCAAGGACAGTGCCTCATCTAGTGAAAATTCCCTCCTGGATCCTTTTTCTTTGCCATGTTAAAAGTGTGGAAAAGCTGCATGAGAATAGCGTCACTTTTTTGTGGATGGTACTTGCATGAAGCACCTACACCAATGCTGCACTACATCAGTTTTTGTAACTCGGACTTTAGTCTTGTGAAAATCTTACAGCAGAGCAAGGCCGAAGATGTATATGACAAGTGACTCGAGAAACTCATCTTGGAAGATAGTACCTTGACAGGTGCACAGATTATCCTTTACCAAATAAATACCACTGTCTCTAACTTTGACACCTTTAAACAAAATAAGAAGATTAACAAAATCCAAAAGGAAATCAAAAGTTACAACACCAAAAGAACTTACCCGTACCTTCATGGCGACTTCTATGAGACAGCATACCAACCACCCAGACAACAAAAATTTGGGGTAGATTTCGCAACAACCAACAGTAACCTTCTCGGACTCCTCCAACACCTCAGCTGAAGACTCAAGCCGCGGTGAAGGTCCCAGTACTACAAGACCCCAGAGACCACAACCACTCCTCCGAGCCGGTTTTTTTAGATACAAAGCGGGGCAGAGGCAGGGGCCTCTCAAGGAGCAACTACCAATACCAATACGTAGGAGAACGTCAGACCTGCCGCAAGTTTTACCAATGGGGCCCCCACCAATGACCATCTCCACCAGTCCTATTGCCAACACTCTGCAAACATTCCCTATCTTCAACCTTTCCCAACATGATCTCTCACCCCAGGAAATCCCTCTCCTGAGCAAAGGACTCTCTTTCGTCCCTGTAGACAGAAGCAATTTTTTCGAGCCACATTAAAACCTCCTACAGTTCTTCAGGAGAATCAGATTAAAACAATTATTTGCGGAGAGACCACAACGCGACCTGGCTGGTTGTTCTCCTTTCTAACCACCCTCTACATTCAACCCAGCAGCGGCTCTTATGCCCCCTGACATCCTCACCTTTGAGAGACGGGTCTTACATGAGATCAAAACTATCCAGGTTGAACATGAATTTGTAACTTACAATCTGACCCTCATTGAGAAACAGGCCCTCACAAATCTTACTTCCAACAAGGACATAATCATGAAACCAGCTGAAAAGGGTGGCGGCATCGTCATCAAGGACCAAGAAAAATACAACATGGAAATACTAAGACAACTAGCGAACGCAAATCACTATCTGGCTGTACCACTGGATCCCCTACCAGACATAACAGCCAAGATTCAGGAAGTCACTGAACTAGCGGGATCCCAAGACATCATCACGGACAAAGAAGCCAATTTCCTTAACAGCCGTCATCCACGAGCACCGGTGATATATGTTCTTACCCAAGATACACAAAGATGCACACAATCCTCCTGGCAGAACCATAGTCTCCAGAAGTGGCCCCATCCTCGAGCCTATTGGGTAATACATTGATACCATAATCAAAGTATTTGTCCCGCTCACAGATACCTACGTCCGGGACAGCATGTACCTTATCAACCTCATAGAAGACATTCCATTCATCACAGGTACTGACCTGATTGTCAGCCTGGACATTGAGTCCCTTTATATGACTATCCCTCATAAATAAGGCCTCTTGAACCCTTTTACAACAAATATCCCTTTCTGGCGTTGCTGCATTGATGATATTCTGTTAATCTGAGAGGAAACCAAGAAGCCCTACTACAGTTCCTCGAATGGTTGCATATTTGCCACCCACACCTCAAATTCACGGCTGATTCCAAAGAGAACAACCTTCCTTTTTTGGACCTTGCACTATGTTGTGATGTGCTTATTATCTTTACACTCTCCCTACTCTGGCTCTCTGCCTGCCTGCTCAGCCTTGGATGAGGTATGATAGAATGTTGAGGGTGGTTGGGATTCTAGTGTGATCAGTTGGTGAGGAGGGGCTGAGCAGGGAGGACGCTGCTCCTGGTGGGGCATTAAGAAGGAACAGAACATCTTCCTGTAACATGTAACTAATGATTTGGACTGAAGAATAAATCATCATATCATCTATACAAGACCATGCCTGCGCTCATTCATTCCTTTTAACACTGGCGACGATTCAAAGAACCTGCGTGTATTTTTGGACTTGTTAAACTCATGAGCCTATGTGAGTCACCTTGGATGAACTTGGTATTGAAGAAGCGCAGTTAAGAAGAAGTAATCTTGCACTCCACAAGCCCCACCAGTGACCTAAAGACCGGTCAGCCCTATCGTGGACGTGCCAGATTATGGACTTGGGTGAGTGTTTCCCCAAAAGACTAATTGGACTAGTTGTTGTGTGGTTCTGGTTGATAACCGACATCCCTGTGAGGAGTAAAGGCTGGTAGTCTACTATTTATTCAAAGAGGCTGCTGAGGTGAAAATGATGACAATATGAATTTCGGCGCAAGGGAAAGGGTGCGATCAGCATCACAGCATCACAGCATCACACACGGAGCATCGCATTTCAGTCTACCTACTCAGAATGGAAGTGTTGTCAAGTTTCCTCAGAGACTTTAAAGAAATAATTTTAAATTTAAAAAGACATTGAGACTGTGTTAGCGTTTCAGTCTCTGTTTGTCAACTGAGGAGCTCTTTGTTCACGTCTTGGGGAAGAGCGTCGTGTGAGGAGCCTGCAATGCGAGTCATGGAAAAGTCTTCATGTGTTCGGGGTGTTTGGGTGTTTGAGCAACAGCTGTAAGTAGCCCGGGAGTTCAAAGCAGTGGCGATTTATGCCTACCGATGTGTGCCTTTTATAAAGCTGGCTCGCAAGGTTTTGGTGCATTTTTTTTTTAATTTTTGGGTGTTTTTGGGACGTTTGTGACTGTTTCACTGGATGACATTTGTAATTTCAAAGCAAACGGTCACTCACCAGTAACTGCCTTTCCGTTGTTCTCAGCGCGAGTCTTGCTTTGGGCTCGCGCAGCGTTGTGCAGCTTCCAGACGTTGATGCACGCGCGTGCCTTGAGCCACCCGGTGCAGCGTGCGCTGCGTCCCGCCATTTTGGGATTGGCGCTCCATATTTACTTTGTTCCTGTTACTTCATGCGTTCAAGTCGCATGTGTTGCCAACCACGCATTGTCTTTTCAGTGCCAATAAAGTTATTGGATACGTCGTGGTTTCAAAGCAGGAAGATGTCACTGGTACTTATGTCGAAATCTGCGGTCTTCCTCCTTGGTATGGGTGTTTCTTGAAGCGGCACTTTTCTTCATCTGGTCCTGTCATGGAGCGTGTACATAAGTCCAATAGCTGCGCTCAAATTCCCTACTGTCTAAAGGCTGGATGTTATGTGCTGGAAATGCAGGTTTGCAGATCTATTTTGGACAAGGATTTCGGGTGACAGTTCGCTCACCGGTGTCAGAGACTTTTCTTTTCTTTATTTTCAGCATTGTCACACTGTTTTTGTTTTATATTTGAATGGTGGGTTTTGGTTCCTTAGAACGTGGGGGCTGGTCTTGGGTTACTGTTTATTATTGGGGGATTTGTGCATTTGTTGTTTAATTCCTTCTTGTGGCCAGTATATTTTGGGGTTCAAGGACATACTGGTTTTGCTATGTTGCCCTGAATTGTAGGGGGTTGAAGGTTACCCTGTGTTTGTATAGGGTTAAAGGTTACCCTAAATGGTCTAGAGTCACCCACGTGAGGGTGTGTCTTGGGTTAAAGGTTACCCTAAATTTGTCTTGGGTTATAAATACCCATACTGTTTTGTGAGTGTGCTTTAGGGTTAAGGGATACCCTAAATTTGTCATGAGTTATTGTTACTCATAGTTATCGCAAAAGTGTTTTAGGGTTAAGGGATACCCTGATTTGTCTGTTATAGTTACCCATAAAGTATTTTGGGTTTAAAGGTACCCTATGTTGGTTAGGGTTAAGGGATTTAGTCTTAGATCTGTCTTATTGGTAGATCTGTTTTTGTCTTAGTTGTGCAGTTTAGGGTTGTAGATCCCTGTTCTGCCTGTCTTGTGTCTTTTATGAGGCACAATGGGTACGTTGTGGGGTGTAGTGTAGTGTCTTGTACCCATAGTTGTAGTCTGAGTTTTCATGCTAGTTTTGCAGTTTTGTTTTTGATCATTATCAGGGGAAGGATGGTGTTTAATGTTTTGGTTATTCATCTTTCTTTTCTACTAAATGTGTGTTAAATTTATTTTCATGCATTTTTCTGTTTATGATCATTATCGCTGGGGGGGTGATGTTTAATTAGTTGTTATTAATGCATCCTCCTATGCTCAGTGAGTGTTGTATCATCTTAACACATGTTGATTGTTTTCAAATATTATAAGGGGGGAGATGTGTTGTGATGTGCTTATTATCTTTACACTCTCCCTACTCTGGCTCTCTGCCTGCCTGCTCAGCCTTGGATGAGGTATGCTAGAATGTTGAGGGTGGTTGGGATTCTAGTGTGATCAGTTGGTGAGGAGGGGCTGAGCAGGGAGGACGCTGCTCCTGGTGGGGCATTAAGAAGGAACAGAACATCTTCTTATAACCTGTAACATGTGATTTGGATCTGAAGAATAAATCATCAATCCTTTATACAAGACCCATGCCTGCGCGCTTTCATTCATTTTAACACACTACAGATCATAGAAGACAAAATAGGCATAATTCTTTTCAGAAAACCCACATAGCGTAATACTCTCCTATTATATTCCAGTTTCCATCCACGGGGTTTGCGAGATGGTTAGCCTTTTGGACAATTCCTCCGCATCCACCACAACTGCAAATGGAGGAAGGACTATTTCCGTGAAGCAGCCATACTCACCGACAAACTCATCTCACGTGGCTATCCCAAAAGATTGGTTACCAGAGCCCGCAAACATGCCTGGTACAACCACAGGAAAACCTTGCTCGCACCTAAAGAGAAAAATAGGAATACCCGTATTTCCTTCCTATCTACCTTGTCTCCTTCCAGCAACAAAATCTCCAAACTCATCAAAAGAAATTGGAACACCCTGACTACCCTAGACATTTTTCAACAATCCCCTCTGTTCTCCTACCGCTGTGGCCACAACCTCGCAAACAACCTGGTACACGCCATAACCTGGC
The DNA here is from genome assembly GCF_964204655.1 of Triturus cristatus. Taxonomy (NCBI): domain Eukaryota; kingdom Metazoa; phylum Chordata; class Amphibia; order Caudata; family Salamandridae; genus Triturus; species Triturus cristatus. The sequence continues at coordinate 308,127,694 of NC_140587.1, read as the reverse complement.
CAAAAGGAATCAACAGAGAAGAAGCCATCACATTTGCCTGGGGCTTGCCCCCCACTATAGGTCATTACAAATGCAAGAGGTGTTTTGCGTGCTCCACATCACAAGACTAAATAATTCCAATTTTATGAACACACATACCCATTAAAAGGCTTAACCAACTGCAGACCCTGCAATGTCATTTATGCCATACAATGCCAATGCAACCTCTTCTACATAGGACAAATAACACACATTATTAAGGATCTGATAATCCTGCATAGAAGCCGAATCAGATGTGGTACACTTCCAAGAATTTGGCCACAAAGAGACTGACTTTTCTTGAGAGATCATAGACCAGCCTACCCTACCACTTAGGGGTGGTAACCTGCAGCAACTTCTCAACAAGTGTGAATGTTGTTGGACAGCTCACTTCAATACTGTTGAACATGGCTTGAAAACTTTAGATGAGTGAAACTATACCCTGGTTTGTTAATATGCTAAGCCAGGACATCCTCTCCTCCCCTCTTAGCCACCCTTCACTATCATCATACCCCTTATTTCATGACATAAGACCTTACTGTTTATGTTCTTATGCTCCCGTGAATGGGTCGGGCTTTGTATATAATCTGTATTTAATAGTTTGCACCTTGTGACTCATCTTCCATTCAGTATTTGCACATCTCTTGCAGACTTGTTTATGGCTCAGTTATCACTAATGTACGCTGGTCCTGAAATCAATTTAATTACATTAATGATCAACTGTTCCCGGCATAATTTTTTAATTTTTATTATTTCTTAATTTTCATTTCTAATGTAAAATTGTAGTTCACAATGTTAATTACTTTATCTCCCTAAATAAAACCTGTATAAACCTTTGTGACCCAAAGGGTGGGGATTCATTCCCCACAGGGCTACCTTACGGCATCTTCAGATCCCCCTACAGGATGTGATAAACAAAATCCTAGTAAGTCTACATGCCGTCTCCATTCTTTTCCCTTACAACCTATCCCACACCAGGATTAACACTTTCCCCTCCCCTGGCCTTTTCAAATGAATACACCGTGAAGGACCCTCAACCCGTGGCATTCACTGATGTTTCCTTACCACCCGGGCTCACTGCCCTCTCACCCGGACCCTTTTTCTCAAGGACCTCTTACTGAACTTACCCAGTAAGTTTTTCAGTCTCTAGCTAGTTCTACCTCTGTACTGCACACTGTACTAGACTTAAAGTTTTGATATTATAATGAGTGCTTCATAACGCCAAAACAATGTTTGTCAAAGTTACTAGCAATCAAAAACACGTTTTATTTAGACTAAACATCCTAGTTGTAACTATCTGCAGCAGATAGTGTGCCATGCAAATTCTACATTTAGAGAAGAATTACCAAATACAAGTTCAAAAACATACTTAATACACATTTAACATTACGATTTTAGCGTCCTAACTTGAATCATACCTCCACTGTCTAATATGCATTTGTACATTACTTTGATACCATGTACTAAATGTATAAACAAACAGCGGAATAGATGTCAAAATCATCTAATACAATGCAACCAAAATAAACAAAGAACTGACCAGCAGACAAAGTCGCAAATGCAACCTGCTATGTTGTTATGTAGTATTTACATCCAAGTGATGTGGTCGAGATGCAAATACTGACCACCAAGATACCAGGAAACAAGTAAAACAATAAAAAAAACATTGAAATAAACATGCAAATTATTTGACCGAAAATGACAAGTAAATTCAAATAAACATTAACATCTGCCAGAAAAACATGGCTGCTGATGACAAAGTGTATCTCAAAGGGTGAAACATGTTGATAGATCTGTTGTATAGCATAGTCCTACCCTTAGGGTGCCGAGCATGATATGATATGATAAAGCTTTATATAGTGCAACAGGTGCCCACGGGCATCAAGGCGTTTCTTGCCATTCCCGACAGCATACCTGAACATGACCAGATGACGGGGGTCAATCACAGGAAGAGCCACGATTTCTTAAGGCCTTCCTAAATGGCATATGGAGCTTCATCCTGAAGGGGTAGGGTGTGCCAGAGTTTAGCCACTGCAAACGAAAAAGCTCTGCCTCCCCATCTCTTTCGGCGCACTCTGAGGGTGACCAGTAAGCTGTGAACTGCAAATCGGAGAGGTCTACCTGGGGAATATCACTGAACCATGGACTTGATTTCTCCAGGGTTTTCACTGTAAACTGCTTTTATACAAGGCTTTGAAGGGGATTTGCTTTTGGACAGGGAGGCGGTGAAGTTCATGCAGTCCTTAAGGAATTATATGCATCTAGGGATGCCTCGTGTCAGTCTGGCCACTGCATTTTGCACCAGTTGTAATTTGACAAGAGTGACCTTGTTATTGTTTAAATAAAGTTCATTGCAATAATCAATCCCAGATGGGATTAATGCCAGAACCACCTGGTTCCATGCATGGGAAGGAATGAAAGGGAAGATCTTCTGCAATCGTGTTGTTGTTGTTGTTTTTATTATTTGTTTGAGCAAAACACATTTATCAAAATACGTCAAAGAAATACATTAGAATAGATTCTAACAAAAATATTATGTATTATATCTTCAACATTATTATTGTTTACCTAAATGGGAATTTGCATATCTATATACATACACATCACTTATCCATCCAAATTGGTAGGCGCTAATATAAGTATATCTTTATGCATCTACACACACCACGTACACATTTCCAAGCTATTACCCTTCCATACTATCAGTTTTCAAGGCAGTAAGGCTACATGAGAAAGAACATGAGGGCGAAATCAGGTCCAGACACAAAAAAATAGAAAACTGAATAATTCTGTAGATTCAAAAAGCCTGCACACATTTTGGAAAAGGAGGCCTCATCATCAGTCAGTTCATATGACACTCTCTACAGACAATCCTTTGTTTACCCGCTGATTGAGACACCTACCCACCAAGAGATGTCTGGGTGTCATTTCAGAGGGAACTACACAACTAAGGATAGACTTTGGACAGATAGCCTGTATGCCTAATGAATATAACTGGAGGAATAGTAATAAACTATGACAATGCTGGGAGTATTTCACAAATCCATCACTTATTCATACATAACAATTTTAGAAGAACAGATGTTTATGTATACATATAGATTACGTTCATGAAAGAGCAGTGTTATTCCATGCCATGCTAGTAGGTGAAGTAAATAACAAGAAGTGTAGAAATTGCTTTTTACTTTATCAAATTTGTGTGTGGGAGTGAGGGCAAGAGGAGTGTAAAATGGTAGGACAGAAGAAATGAAACATAGAGACTAAGAGGTTTGGTCACTGGGGCGGCCATTCACCATTGTACAGTTTGTTGGAAACAGGGGCTGCCCATGATACCCATCAGAAACTAGAGGCAACACTGAATATAGCAAAAAGGGGCTCCTAGAAGAATCAAGAAGTTACATATTAATTAAATTACTTACAACAAATATAATTAAATGATTAGCAAATTGTTAAAAGTATAGATAATCAATGTATGTATTTTTTTACTAAGTAATATCATAATTAAAATAATGAAACAGGTGACAAGTAGTCATTAGGTCAGCCCAAACTGTACAATGGTTAATTTATCACAATAGTGGTCCATACTCGCGTGATCACACAGTGCAAGAAAAAGAGAACAGACTATATAAATGTGTGTATGTAATTAAATATTTATACACCTTCACGAATCCGCTAGGAACCGCCTTTTGCTTTATTCGTTATCTTACAGCATTAAAATGACATTATCAGCTTGGAAGCTCTGGTTACCAGAGTATGGTCCGGTGCACACATTACAAGCAATGACCAATCCAGCGAAGCTTGATGTCTTGGAGAATAGGTCCAGCCAAAAAACAGTTTAATGAGAAATAGGAGACAAATTGTAACAAGATAAATAGCAGCCATGGCTCCTGATGTAATCCTGATGTAATGCAACATTAAAATGTAGTATAGGCACCTCATAAAGCAAGAAAACGTGATTTTGCTAAAACAATATGGAGTGTTCAAAATTACTATAATAAATAACATCAACGTCCTGAAATCTTGTTCGAAGAGGAGAGCACCACATGCAAAAGTACTGCTTGCAAATGCATGTCACAGAATTCCTGAAGACTATGGGGCATATTTACAAGCCCCTATTGCTGCAGAAGCGTCACTTTTAATGACGTTCTTGTGGCGATAGGGTCCTCTCCTTATTTACAAGGCGGCGTTAAGGCACTCAACATGGCTTAACGCTGCCTTATAAATAAGGCCCCCTTTCACACTACACTTAGCGTGAACAGGGTGGGCAACGGGTGTTCCGGGACGACACTCATTGATTTTGACGCTGCCCCCTATTTACAAGGGTGGTTTAAATAGGAGGCAGAGACAAAATTAAGACCAGGGAAAACCTGGTCTTAACATGGCGAAACAAGGAGAAATGCTTTAGTTCGTCTCGTTTTTGCTGCTTCTATGTGTGCAGCAAAGCGCCATGAATAATTGCTTATGCGCAGGAAGGTTTTCCTACTTGCACATAAACAATGATTACAAAATGACGATTTACAACTTCTATGTGTGGTGCACAATGCAGCACACATAGAAGTGACATAACGCCATCTGTGATTGTTTATATGCAGGAAGGGACACCTTCCTGCACATAAGCAATCATTCCCTCAATGCAGGCACCCTTGCACCTTGTGCAAGTGTCCCTGCACTGGCGCCAGGCAGCTAACTTTAGCGCCAGCGCTAAGAAAAATTAGGGATGTGCCGTATCTTTGTATATACAGCTCATCCCTGCGTTTTCGGAATGACGGCGCACGGCATTAGCAATTTGTGCTTAACGCCACACTCTGTCATTCCCTTGTACATATGCCCCTGTATGTGAGTAAGTCACTTGCCTGGTTAAGGCTGAAGAGAGACAATTGGAGGGCATGCATTTCCTTAATTTTGACATTAAAGTGCAGCAAGACTTTTGCGGTACACAGGACACATCATTGTATCATGAATGTCAATTAGTGACTGTCAGTGGTATTGTATTGCATTAATATGTGTATTTCGGTTTCCAACTGGTTACAAGGCCTAAACACTTTCTGGGATTTCCTTCCACATTTACATAATGCTTCGTACTATCGAGTTGAACAAGTATTGCAATTTACACCAGGCTTAGGGGCACCTTTCAAGTGCATAGTTTTTTTGTTTAAATTTATTTATTGGGCTTTTACATTTCTTATTGCTTCTTGACTTTTCACATCATTTCAATGCATTAAAACATAATTACAGTTGGGTGTGGAGTACTTGTACTCGTCAGCATACATTTTACTACTTCACAATGTTATAACCATACTGTTAGGGAGGAGTCCTCTCGTTGTTCTGAACTTGCCAGCGATACTGTCTCGTGTTCGGATTGAACTTGTCACCAATGGGCGTGTGAGAATTTTTCGCTGATGTGTAGTCTTCCCAATGTTATCATGTCTATTCTTTGTCTGAATGTGTTCCCATCAAACTGTCAGCGGAGTTATGTCTGCCAACGCGAACTTGCGAACTTTCAACAGTTGGGGTAAACTGTGGGTAAAAGTGGGGAAGCTATTGGACTAAGAATCAATAGGATCGATAGTGTCAATGGTATTGTTTCTTTTGTAAGGTGTAGAGGTATGGAAGTACATATGTGGAGGGAGGGTTGGGAGTGTGAACCTCTTTCGCGAGGTACTCTAGTACAGTCTAGGAGGGGATTCCAGGCGTTACGTCTACCCAGGGTTGGCTCTGGATTGGTGGGTCCTACTGCGGTGCTTCTGTGTTGGAACTAGCAGGAGATAACGGCGGGGTCTGGGGTTGGGAGTCTGCAGGTGTCTCCGGCGGGTTTGTTTCATGTGTGAATGTATGTAATAATGGCGTCCATTCTAATGAGATAGGATGCTTACGGGTTCCCTTTACCTCTTCCTCTCTGAGCACCCCTTCCTCTGCCTTTCCCCATTTTTTCATAGCCCCTAAACAGGCTGCTTCTGGGGGTACTGTTGGGGCCTGTCAGTGCATGGCTATTCCCCTTTTCGCTAATACGATGGCAAGAGACATAAAGCGGTACTGTACTTTTTCGGTCTTCCGCCTGCGGAAGTTCCCGAGAGCACACGCTTCCCACGTAGACATAGTCGTGATGTCAGTCGTTGCCCTGAGTGTCCGATGGACCCTGTCCCAGTAGTTTTGAATGGCGGGGAAGTCCCAGAACATGTTTTTGAAGTCCACTTCAGAGGTTTGACATCGGGGGCATGCAAAGTGTGTGTCTGTGTAGAACTGATGGCTTTCAAGTGCATAGTTGAAAAGGTTTTGAGTTTAATTTGGTCTTTATTGGGCATGTGGTTTTAAGACGTAGTTTAAGCAGTGTGCATCAAATGGCACAGCAGATAAGTATGGTGTGTTGCAGAGTGGAAGAAAAGACAAAGTCGCACATGCCTCTTTTGATTGTCTTTAGAGATGAGCATTATCATAGTTTCAGCCATTGATATGCATCAGTTGGTTCCACTATGGTCTATCACCTCAGGCATCCCCCTGCATTGTGCTGCCAGTCAGGTTGCATGTGCTCTCACTGACATTGTCAATTCTACTGTAAGGTCTGCCACTGTACCTGTTTCATGAAACAAGGCTTTATTTAGCCCCCTAATGAAGAAACCATCTGCAGATATTAATGCGTTAGCAAATAAACTCCTTACGTCACTGCTGACATCTAAAATCCTGAAAAAACATGTGAATGAGCAATTGTCATTCTTCCTGGAAGCCAATTCTCTACTCAACCCTGTTCAGTCTGGCTAAAGTCATTTCCACAGCACCAAGTCCGCTCTGATGTTGGTTTCCGGTAAATTCAGGATAACAGCAGATCAGCAACGTGGTGCTCCTAGATCTGTTGGCGGCTCTTGAAACTATGAATGACTCTCTTTACCTTGATAATTTAACACACTGTGACATCCAGGCCAAAGGTATTTATTGACTTAAATGCTTTTTGCAGGACTGATCCCAGGCTTCCCATTTGTGACCGTATCAATCCAGCTTTCATCCTCTTGCCTACATGGTGCCTCAGAGCTCCTGTCTGAGGCCCTCTTTGTTCAGTGCATAAGTGGCACCATTGACCAGACAGATTACTTCATTTGGATCTTCTGCAATGGCCTTTGCAGATGAGACAAAAATTATTCTGAGCACAGATCATGTCCTCCCAACCCACCCAATCCATTTTCTGCCTTGCATTATGAGGTTACTCACTGGATGAGCATCAATCATCACCTAAAACTAGATTAAGATAAGACTGAGTTAATGATCTTCCGGAGTCCTTCTGATATTTAGAGCCAGTGTCATCTTAAGGATTTTAGGGATCCAGGACAAGAAATATTTTGAGGGGCCCTTGTTCGGAACAACTTTGTATTTTATTAGTTTTTCTCCCAATTCAAGTTTCATGATGTCAATCAATAATGAATAATATGTTAATGGTTGAGATTGGGAAATAGACATAAGTAAGAAACAAGCTCACTTTCCGAAGGGCCCCTCGGAAGGTGGAGGTCCTGGGCAATTGCCCACTTTGCCCATGCCTTAAAACATCTCTGTAGGGAGCTTCTACTGGTGGCATGCCGAGCAAGGCGCCTCTATTGCCCCCACTCCATTATCGAAGAATATGGGAGTCTATTTTAACCTTCAGTTATCTATCCATATCTTTTCAAATTTGCAAGGTGTGCTCCAGCTGCTTCTTTTAACTCAGGAAAAGTATACACCTTCTTTCTGCTCACTGCCGCAAGACATTTGTTAAAGCTGTTGCTGTAGCTCTGCTGGATTACTCCAACTCTTTGTATCTTAGTCTAACAATATTAATTCCCCACTGTTTGTAGTTGGTTTAGAATACTGTTGCTCAGTTCCTTCACAAACTGCTGTGCTGTTCTTTTGTTTCTTGTGGCTTAGTCCAGCTTCGTTCATTAACTGTCCACCTCTGTACACTCCTCTCTTTGCCTTTCCTCTAACCTCTCAGCAGAAAATCGGAAACAGTGAATTAGCTAAGAGTAGGACAAGGGCGCCAACCCTCTGATATCATGAGTAGTCGGATGAGTGTGATATGATGTACAATACCCCCCAGTATTTTGGTGAATCAACATCCGAGAATATGTCTGCCCCAAGAATACCCAATGTGCTTTAGAATAGACATTGTGTCTCATAACGAGCTAAGAATAGTGTGGAGGAAAGATGCCAAACTCTCTAAGTTGCCTTTTAACGCCTATCTAGTTTTGATCAATAGTACTCCCAGTGTGCCCTAAAATATTTTATTTGCCATGGATGCTAAACACAATCCTTTGTAACAATTTCCTGGTCTCCATGCAAATAATCTTTTAAAACTGTCCATTCAAATGTAACTCCTTTGTCAGTCCCATCATGTTCATCACAGCACAATGAGTTTGAAACTCCTATCTAAGACCCTGTTCTTTACGGAGCAAAAAAAATCAATGTTAGCCTCTGTGGTGAGCATGAATGCAGAAATAGGCCGTGACACGGTGGTGAGATGGTTCTTGCTTAGACAAACGTTTGTTGGCATTTTAATTCTATTGTATGACTCTCAAAAATACTTTCATTTTAGCAGTGTCCGTACAGTGTAATTTTCATTATCTCAATCGACATATCAGAGGTTTACACTCCCATTCCACCTCATTATCCTGGCAAATCTCTTTCCTAAAATGTTTTATGACATTAGCACATTGTGAATTGCGAAAGTGACCAATGATGTATTTCCTATTTTAGTTTCAGCAAACCAAAATTACTTTGATTTGCATTCTTAATAATGAAACAGTTACCCAAGAAACTATATTGGTGGAGTAGAGCTGAAAGTCTTAAAATGATGACTGCTTCCATAGTTAATTATACATTGAGGGGCTTATTTACAAGCCTCTTGAGCGACCGGTGCTTTTTATATGGGAAAAGGTGATGTACGGGCAGAGCAAGGAACTTATAAACAAGCCCCTGATTATCACTCACCAACCTATTGGTGAAGATGAAGACTGATAAAAACCATGTGGTGTTCTTGCACCTAACATAGGGTGCATCAATCTTTGTGTTTTGTCAACACATTACACAATGGTTTGCAATTAATAAATGTGGCTGTGGACCCACCCAAGTATATTGTGGTGTTAGGATCGAAACAACCTCTTAGGGCAGCTTGAGACAATGCAAGTCGGGGACTTAGCAGAGTAATAAGGATTTAGGGCTCTGTAGAAGTGTTTGTCTTGAAGCGAGCAGATTGACTTTGGGAAGTCATTTCAGAGTTTAGGACCCCAACGCCTCTGCATTTCAGCTTGAACCAGGGGGTAGGCTATTAAAACTGATCGTGTTTTATTGTAGGCTTTATGCGCCATACTGTGGTCCCACAAAAAGATCCTGAAATCCAGTGAAGAAAGTTTTGTGCTAAGGAAAATTAGTTTTGCTTTTGCAGTTTACAAATTTCCTTGACTGCCTTGTTTTCAATTCTTTGCAGTTTGAAAATTTATGATGCGGGTAGGCCTACATATACGCTATTGTGTGACACGATACAGGCACCATGAACCACACCATCACATGCTGTAGGAACAATGATTTGTGTGGTAGTATTTTCCTCGTAATCACAAAAGGGGCACTGTTCCAAGGGGAATCAGGTCAAGAAGCGACCGTCATCCGCAAATAGAGGTGAGAGAAAAGAGGAAGAGGATTGGGTCAGGGTTTAGGTACTGCGGGTGACAGGGGAGACACGTTATTGTCTCTTGTTGCCCTCACACACCCCGAAGGATGTCATGCTTCATCATCGGGCGTTTGCTCCTCGTCGGGCCGGCGGTGCAATGCCCTACGGGTCCCCCGAAGGGTCTCTTTGGCGGAGATCTTTTAGAGAACTGCCGATGGATGCATGCGGGTATGTGGAAGGGAAGTACCAAAGTGAGCAGTGCAAAGAGTGTGTGCTATGTGAATTTAAAAATGCCTAAGGATACCAAACAAGTTATCATTTAATAAAGAGATATCCTTGGTATAGTAAAAAACCGTAGGTTAGTAGTTATCTGTCGGGACGTTATGTGTCTAGATAACTTAGATGATGGTCGACATGTTTCACGCCTTGGGTGGTCACAGTGATCCTTGGCGTTTCATCAGGACCAGTGGTGGTGGTGAGATGTGAATAGTGCACAGACTAAGAAATGCGGGTAGGGTGATATTAGCCCTCTCGCTATTAGAGGGAAGGGGGGAAAAATACGGTTTAGATTACCTCCATAGGTAGTGTATGTAAAAACCAGTATGTTATGCCCCCTTTGGAACTGACCTAAAAGAGGAGTGAGTGTTTCTCCATGAGTCTACGGCGTAGGATGCCCACACCATCTAGGGGGGTTACTCAGGTGACGGCACTGGAAACCTGCCCAGTCCAGACGCCAGCTGGCGTCTGGACTGGGCAGGTTTCCAGTGCCGTCACCTGAGTAACCCCCCTAGATGGTGTGGGCATCCTACGCCGTAGACTCATGGAGAAACACTCACTCCTCTTTTAGGTCAGTTCCAAAGGGGGCATAACATACTGGTTTTTACATACACTACCTATGGAGGTAATCTAAACCGTATTTTTCCCCCCTTCCCTCTAATAGCGAGAGGGCTAATATCACCCTACCCGCATTTCTTAGTCTGTGCACTATTCACATCTCACCACCACCACTGGTCCTGATGAAACGCCAAGGATCACTGTGACCACCCAAGGCGTGAAACATGTCGACCATCATCTAAGTTATCTAGACACATAACGTCCCGACAGATAACTACTAACCTACGGTTTTTTACTATACCAAGGATATCTCTTTATTAAATGATAACTTGTTTGGTATCCTTAGGCATTTTTAAATTCACATAGCACACACTCTTTGCACTGCTCACTTTGGTACTTCCCTTCCACATACCCGCATGCATCCATCGGCAGTTCTCTAAAAGATCTCCGCCAAAGAGACCCTTCGGGGGACCCGTAGGGCATTGCACCGCCGGCCCGACGAGGAGCAAACGCCCGATGATGAAGCATGACATCCTTCGGGGTGTGTGAGGGCAACAAGAGACAATAACGTGTCTCCCCTGTCACCCGCAGTACCTAAACCCTGACCCAATCCTCTTCCTCTTTTCTCTCACCTCTATTTGCGGATGACGGTCGCTTCTTGACCTGATTCCCCTTGGAACAGTGCCCCTTTTGTGATTACAAGATTTAAATTTTTGGAGCATAGGCACTGGACCATCATTTAGCTCCTGGTCCCCCCCTCTTTTTTTGATATAGTAGTATTTTCCTCAACACCCAAATTTATTGACAGCAATAGACCCATAACTTTTAAATCTAGGCACCAAAATGTAGGTTAATTATCAGCACTCATTCCTGGATATGGCCTTAGTAAAAAACATACTGCAGCAGCAAATGGTGGACAGAATGGTGAATAAATCAAACATTTACCTCAGGTCATGAGATCCGGGTTAAATCCATCATTCTTTTGCACACTATAGAACCACCTGACTCAAGCTAGCTTGGCTGATGAGGGGTGATACCTCGAAATCAGTCCCAGGATGCTTGGTTCTGGTCCAGGGAGGACCCGGCCTGGCATTTCAGGCTTGGACTGTTCCCATGGGGAGCAGGGTCAAGACTAACTTGCATATAGCTGGGTCTAAACTGTAATGGTGTAGCATGCAAAAAAACGATGGATTGAACCCAGATTTGTGACTGGGGGTGAATGATTGATTTGTTCAGCATTCCGTCCATTATCTGTTCTTTTTGTATTTTTTGCCCCACGTGGGAATGGTATGCCTAGACGTGGGTCCCGTGCGCGCTACACCACCAGATTCAAGCTAGCCTGGCCGATGTGGGGTGATACCCCATAACCGGTCCCAGGATGATTGTTTCTGGTCCAGGGAGGACCTGGCCTCACAGTTTGGAATGGACTGTTCTCATGGGGGGCAGGGTCAAGGCTGATTTGTAAATGGCTGGGTCTAAACTTGAATGGCATGGCATGCAAAAAATGATGGATTTAACCCAGATCAGGTACTGGGTCAATGTTTAATTTGTTCAGCATTCATTCCATCATCTGTTCTTTTTGCATTTGTTGGACTATGCGGGAAAGGTATGTGCAGACGTTGGTCCCGTGCTCACTATGCCACCAGATTCAAGCTAGCCTGGCTGATGCGGAGTGATTCCCCAAAACTGGTCCAGGATGCTTGTTTCTGATTTAATTTGTTCAGTGTTCTGTACATCATCTGTTCTTTTTGTATTTGTCACCCTAAGTGGGAAGGGTATGCCCAAACGTGGGTCCCCTGCTCGCTACACCACCAGATTCAAGCTAGCCTGGCTGATGAGGGGTGATACATCGAAATCGGTCCCAGGATGTTTGTTTCTGGTCCAGGGAGCACCTGGCATGGCAGTTCTGGCTGGATTGTTCCCATGGGGAGCAGGGTAAAAACTGATTTGCACGTGGCTGGGTCTAAACTGGAATCGAATAGCGTGCAAAAAATGATGGATGTTTAATTTGTTCAGCATTCATTCCATCATCTGCTCTTTTTTCATTTGTTGGACTAAGTGGGAGAGGTATGTCCAGACATTGGTCCCGTGCGCACTACGCCACCAGATTCAAGCTAGTCTGGCTGATAAGGAGTGATTCCCCAAAACTGGTCCCAGGATGCTTGTTTCTGGTCCAGGGAGTACCTGGCATGACAGTTCGGGCTGGATTGTTCCAATGGGGTGCAGGGTCAAGACTGATTTGCATATGACTGGTTCTAAACTGGAATAACATGGCTTGCAAACATATCATGGATTTAACCCAGATAAGTGATTTGCGCTGAATGTTTGATTTGACCAGCATTCCGTCCACCATCTGTTCTATTTGCATTAGTGAAGAATAAAGTCGAAGGGTCTGGGCATTTGAACCAAAGTTACTGGATCCCTTCAAAAGACAAAGCGTTAGACTTCTTGCTATTTATTTTAGGAAGCCGGGGTTACACGTACAGAACAGATTGTCCTTTCGTCATTGTAGGGAGCTGATTGGCCTCTTCTGAGCAGAAAAAACAAGATGCTTTCCTTTTTGTAGACCTCAGTGACTTGTACTTTTTAACTCACACAAAGTTTTACTAGACCACCTGACATAAAGATTGTGCCCTAGATATAATTTACAAATATATTACCCCAACTGTAGTTAATAGAAAAAAAGCCTAACCTCAACAGGATATTTTTGTAAATTATTTTGAGAGCACAGAATTGAGGTCAGTAGATATTTCTGTTTTATAATCCCTCAGACAGGCTGTAAGGAATCCTCCCAGAAGCCGGGTGCAATAGACAGAGACAGAGACAGAGACATACATATGACATATGTCATTACTAAGCTCTCACCACAACCTGATTGGAGTGCAGCCTTGAAGAAGCACCCCAGTGACCTATTAAAAGCATGCTTATATCATTCCGCTCCAAACCATGGGCTTAATTAGAAAATCACTCTATTTTTTTGTTTTTTGGGAACAGATTTTATTGAATTTTACAGAAGGTGCATTGGGTCGTTATTCTACAACCCTATCAACCAACAAATTTACATTGAGCCAACTTGGGACACTAGTACAGATTATTAGTCAGTTCAGGATGTTCGGTTCTTTCGATATTCATTTGCGGTCTGAATTAGAAAATCACTCTATGAGTTGTACTGAGGAATGCAAGGCCGCTACAAGGCAAAGAATAAAGAGAGTCAATGACACATTTCTGCTTTTTCTTTCTTACTTGCTTCAAGATTCAGAAATATTTTTAAGGCTCAAAACTATTACAAAATGAGTAGGACAGTGATAGGCACTGTGTTAGGGAAAGGTATATTTCTGTTGGTTTCATTTCCAAGACTAAAGTGCACCAGTAGCAAACTCTCCTTAATATATTCTACAGACACATTACTGTTAAAGGACATCGATAATATGTGAGATGGTTGGTTTGAGGCACCAATATATCAATTACAGGGTCTGAATTCCATAATGGCAGCAATAACTCTGTGGTGTTTTTCTTCCTTCAAATCTACTTTAAAGTGGAACCAAGACACAACCTAGGGCAAACACCCAATGCTGGACTTGAATCAAGTATGGTTATCCTGGCCCACGTAAAAAGAGGAATCACAACTTGAATAATGGCAGGCTAATATTAGCCCATCCTTCACAAGGACGTAAGTTCCACAGAGGTTCATGAAGATCCAATTACAAATGACTATTGTCATTTATGGCATACACAGACATGGAAATGTGTATTGGAGCTGAAAGAATAACAATAGATTTTAACTGAATAATATTTGGAAGAATGATCTTGGCAAACTAATACTCAAAGTATTATATTTATCAAAGTGTACTAATACCTTTCAATTTTGATGAAGATAGCATGATTAAAATATCACTGATTACAAAACCTTGTGGCTAAAATCCTCATTTGAATTCCCCACGCTCTTAATTTTATAATGGTTCACAAAAATGTGAGGAGTCGCCCAAGTGCCTGCACAACAAATATTTGCTAACGAGATTCCCTTTTAGTAGGCCATGAGGCTGCCATACCGCTGGTTGCCCTACATAAAATATTACTAAGTAGCTCCGCGTTGGCTATCTCATATGCATATGCTATAGTATCTTTATCCATCTGCTTATAGAAATTGTAAAAGTCACATTACCGTAATTTACTCGGCTAAAAGTAATAAACAACTGGTGTTACTTCCCAAAATCCTTCGCACGATCTAGAGAAACCAATACTGCCCTCTTAGCATCTAGAGCAAGGGTCTCTAAACTTTTGAGTGGTGAGAGCTACTTCTGATCTATGAAAATGATCTTGAGCTACTGCCTTATATATGGATAAGGTAACAGCATAAAAAGGCAAGCTACTTAAACACTGACCCTGGAGAACCCAATTTGGCTGTAGTCAATACACAGTATTAGGGAGCTGTATCAGGACATATGTATTCATGTGGTACTCAAGGACAAGTTATGCCTCTTTACTCTTTTTTATAAAACCTGTGCAAATGTCTCGTTCAGGTGTCTGACCTCCTGGTCATGCAATACATGGAATGATACTACTCTCACTATGAGAGCTCAGCCCTCAAAGACGTTCATAATCTGGATAATTGCCTAAAAATCCATCGGTTGAGCTCCAGAAACCGTCCCTGCCTTAATGATCCAGATTAGGCTTCACTTTGCTCTACAAATAACTATATCACTGCAGCCTCCCCAGTACTGGTAAGTATACCTCTGAGACAAACCTGAAATGCAAATTAATCAATGAAGAGATTGCTTTAGGAAGTTAATTATCTTTAAAGCTCTACAGAAAGGAGAGGAAGAAAGAAAAATAAAGCAAGAAAGAAAAAGGTAGAGAAAGTAGAAATAAAAAAAGAAGGAAGAAGGCAAGAAAAAAGAAAGAAGAAAGAAAGGGGAGAAGAAAAAAACAAAAGGAGAGAAAGGATGGAGGATGTAACAGAGGAGAGGAAGGAACAGAGGGGGTGAAGTAGAAGGGGGAAGGAAGCAAAGGAAATCTATGTAAGGTGAAGAAGAAATCAAGAAAGGAGAAGAAAAATGAGAAGACGGAAGAGAAAAAGGAATTAGAAAAGAATGAAGAAATTATCTAAAGGGAATGAAGAAACAAATAGAAAAAATACAAGGGAAAGAAAAAAAGGAAGGAAGGAACAAAGAAGAGAAGGAGGAAGAAAGAATTTCCAAGAAATAAAAATAAAAAAAGAAGGAACAAACATGAGATGGAGACAAGTAGAGAAGAGGAAAATAGAAAGTTACAAAAAGACAAAAAAACACAAATATAAGAGTGAGAGAAAGAAACAAAATGAGAGCATTAAGAATAGAAATAATGAAAGGAAAGGAAACAGAAAAAGAAAAAAAAATAGTAAAAGAAAGAAAGCAAAAAAGACTAAGAGAGAGAGAAGACAAAAAAGGAGGAGGGAGAAGAAAGAGAAAGGATAAGAAGAGGAAAAAGAACAAAAGAGACAAACAATACAACAAAAAACAAGGAGAAAGAGCAAAAGAATGAAAAAGAATGAAAATGCAGCTCTTCTTCAAATACATTACTGCCAGGTACTTAAAGAAAATACACTTCTCGTGTTTTTTTTCCAGGACAAAAGGTTTCTATACAGCCTAGTCTGATGTGACACATTTCTTTATTGTTTATTTAGGGATTCTAATTGAGCAGGAGCCCTGCACAGTCCTCTTTCTGGGGCTCAGAACTGCATATTCCAAACTAGCCTGACAGTCTGCGAGCTACTGGTAGTTCGCGATCGACCTGTTGGAGCCCCCTGACCTGTGTAAAACATTTTCATCCTGAGAAGTAGGATTAGGAAAGAAAGAGGGAAGAAAGATTTCCTGTTCTCTATGAGGAAGGAAAAGAACCTTGGACAGAAATCCAGTGTAATTTTTAAACACGCTCCATAATTCTCAGCTCTGAGGGTTTGAATAGTAAGGTTCCTAATTATCTAATTCATCTAGATTAAGTAATTACTACAAGAAAGACAGCTTCAACTTTAGTGATGAAAATGGTTAAATGGAAACCCTTGTGGAGCTTTAAGAACCAAAGGTAAACCATCAAGTGGGAAGAAAGATGGAGAACATGTCTAGAATTACAAAAACATCTAAGGAGTTTAAACCTTAACTTTGCATTGTCCGGAATACCTCCTAGCAGGGTCACAAAAACTTTGTATAGCTACCCATCAAAATGCCCATTGAGCTCTCTAGGTGGAACCAGAATAATCCTTATGAATAGAAGGACGTCTAGATTGCTGAACCGTTACTGCTTTACGTAAGCCTGACTGTAGAATCTAAACGAAGTGGGATCAAAAGGGCAAGAAGATCACAGGAAACAATGTTTATCTTCAAGTAAGCTTTATTAAGCTTAACAGCAATTGACCTCAGCCACAGCTCACACCGCCGGTGCCCGCCATCTCCACGCAGGGAGCTCAACTTCGAATCTTTGGTGCGGCAACATTCTACAGCATGTCAAAGATAGTAGGAACAATAAGACCAAAAGGGGAGGGGTGCAGCACAGGGAAGGTCGTTCCCCCCAACAGACGATACCACACATCCCTCTCCTCTACAATTAAAACCGAAGAGGATTAGCAAGCCACCGAATGGGTAAACTCAGGATTACTTATCAACATACTGTTCCAAATATTTGAGACGGCAGGAAACCCTACCACTCAACCTTCGGTGAGTGTTGGCATTCCCAGCAGCTGTTGACTCCCAAGCCATGGCAGAACCTGGTTTGCCTGACTCCACACCTTTTAGCGTGTCCCCATGTGCTGTAGGAACTGGGCATCTTACCACTGTGCCCAGATTCCAGATTCGCCCATCCTGAGTCTTGACAGCATTTCTGAACAGTTTAACAACTCTTGTGGGTTCCGTGAACTCGGACCAGCTCGGTCACCCTGTCGGAGCTCTGATCTTAACTAGGTCACCCACTTTGTATTGAATCTCTT
The DNA here is from genome assembly GCF_964204655.1 of Triturus cristatus. Lineage (NCBI taxonomy): Eukaryota > Metazoa > Chordata > Amphibia > Caudata > Salamandridae > Triturus > Triturus cristatus. The sequence continues at coordinate 308,110,259 of NC_140587.1, read as the reverse complement.
TCACTGCATGGGTGTTGTCAAACCTCCTCTTTCTATCTGCCATGGCCTCTCTCTCCCTATCCCTTCATGGTGTCTCTTTGGTTAGAGTGGTCCACCCCTTGTACCATTTAATCCACCCTGGTACCAACCTGGAGTTGGGTTTTCTAGCTCTCAATAGCTCAAATGGTGTAATTCCGGTGGTTTGATGGGGAGTTAACCTGTAGGCCTCTAGACCTTTGGCAACCTCGTCTTTCCAGCTCAACCCACTGGCCTTAGCTAACTAGATGCTTTCTTTGATGGTTTTGTTAAATCTTTCAACCATCCCGTTGCTCTCAGGATGGTAGAGAGCACACAACTTGTGTTTGATACCATTGCACTCTAGGAATTCCCTCATTTCTTTATAGCAGAGCTTTACTCCATTATCTGTCAGAATGCTGCTGGGTAAGCCCTCACGATGGAACAACTCCAGTAGAAACTCGATGACTGACTTAGTTGTGATTTCTGACACAACCTTAACCTCAGGCCACATGGCGTATAGATCCATGAGTACTAGTATGTATAAAGTGCAGGTTTCTCCTGTTAGCGGTCCTACTATGTCTAAAGCTACATCAGCCCACGGACCTTCCGCCAGTGACGTGCTGTGCATGGGAGGAGTGTGTTGTTTGAGTATCTTATCACTGGCAGAGCATGGTACACAGTCTCTTATTTTCCTCTCTATCTCCAAATCCATATTTGGCCACCAATAGTCCAGGCATAATCTCTGCTTAGTTTTGGTAATGCCCAGGTGGCCCTCATGAGCCAAATTAACCAGAACCTCTCTCAAGTTTCTTGGAGGAACTAACTTTGTACCCCGGAAAAGACAATTGTCCATGACAGAAATCTCATCCCTGACCATCCAGTATGGCCTGAGAGACTCTTCCCTCTTGTCTAGATCAGACCAGCCACCCTTGGTCTTCTCACATACTCTTTGAAGAAGCACATCAGCACTCAAATCCTCCTTCCATCGCTCTTCATTCACCACCCCTTGAGTGATGACGCACATATTTTCACTCCTCCTCTCAAACTCCTCCTCACCTTGCCTGTTTTCCTCCTTGATCCCTGCAGGAGTTGTCTCTACAAGCCGCGAGAGACAGTCAGCGGCTAAATTTCTCACCCCTGGTACATATTCGACCCCAAAGGTATATTCTTGTAGGCTCACTACCCACCTCCTGATCCTGCTCGAGATGGCATCCAACCCTTTCTTGGTAAAGACTTCGACAAGGGGTTTATGGTCTGTCCTTACGTCAAACTTAGTCCCCCACACAAAATCTCTGAATTTGGTAGTGGCCCAATATACAGCAAGAACCTTTTTCTCAATCACCGAGTAGTTGTACTCTGCATGGCATAGAGAACGAGAGGCGAACTCTATGGTCTCTTTCCCCATTTCACCTTCTTGGGTCAGGACCGCACCCAACCCTTTAGAGCTAGCGTCAGTAGTGAGGATCGTCCTCCTACCGGGAACACAAGCTTTGAGATTGGGTGCCTCAGCTAGAGCTTTCTTAGTGTCATCGAACTCCCTTTGGCACACCTCACTCCAGATGAACATTACTCCTTTCCTGAGAAGATTAAGAATCTGAAAGGTACGTCTGGCAAAATTCTGAAAAACTTACTGTAAAATTCAATCATACCCATAAAGGATTTGATCTCCTCTTTGCTTCTGGGAGGTGTTAGATTAAGGAAGATGTTTTGCAAATCGGCCTTGGGAAGTATCCCTTCCACCGTTACCTTATGTCCCAGGAATTCTATCTCAGAACACCCAATCCTACATTTCTCCCTCTTCACGGTAGGGCTTTGCTCAAGGAATCTCCCTAGGACTTGTCTGAGCCTACATTCATGCTGTGTGTTGTCTTCTCCAAATATCAGCACATCATCCTGGTAGCATAGAACTTCCGGAATCCCTTTTAGAAGGTTGCTCATGATCCTTTGAAAGACAGCTGCGGCTGACACAAGTCCAAACGGCATACGTTTGAACTTGTAGGCCCCCATAGGTGTGACAAACGCCATGAGGTCTTGTGACTCTGGGTGCAGCCTGACTTGATAATAGGCTGATGATATGTCCAGAGTGGAAAAGACCTTGGCACCAGCTAGTCTGCTCATCATTTGGGAGATGTTGGGAAGGGGAAACTTGTCTACAATCACCTCTCTGTTTAGCGCCGTAAAATCTATGCATAAGCGCACCGCCCAATCTCCTTTCTTAGCTGCTACTATGGGTGCCAACCACTCCGTGGCCTCCACTGGCTCGATCACTCCTAAACAACACAGTTTCTCCAATTCTTCTCTTATAGGTTCCTGCATGGAAATGGGCAGACTTCTGACCTTGGCCGACACTGGTTTTGCATTCTCCTTAACTCTGATTTTGTGCGCATAGTTCGTAAGACAGCCCAACCATTCTAAGAACACCTCTTCAAACTCATCTTCAATTCCCACACATGTTTTGCCCACCTCTTGTACCAAAATGTGCGGGTTTTTATTAGGATTGAAATAGATATCCAGATCCTACTGCGCTTGTCACACCAGAATGTTGTCACCCTTGCTTGACACGTAGACCTTGGTCACAGCCACTCTATTATTATAGCCAACCATGCCCCAAATGAAACCTCTCAACCGTATGAGTTGACCACCATAGCCCCCTGGCCTGACATCCATTATTTGGCGTTTCAATTTGCCTCTTGACACCTTCTCAAATTCTTCAGTGGAAATAATGGTCAATTTGGAGCAAGAGTAAACATGGCTTCAATCTCTGTCTCTTCAATAGCTATGAAGTGTTTCGGGTTGCTCGCAACCCCACACTCAACTTGCAACACAATTTCATCACAGACTTGTGTTGTGTCATCTCTATTGCTTCTTTTGTAGTTAGCATTACTCCTGCAAAAGATTCTAAAATCTCCTCTCCTTCCACATTTGTTGCAGGTTGCCTTGAGCGCGGGCACTCCTTACTATTTGCCCAATGGCCTACTTTACCACACCTGTAGCAATTACCTTTTGAATTCCAGCCACCATTGTTTTCCTTCTGATCTCTTTTGGCACCTTTCACCACTAGTACACTTTCACTATCACTCGTTATTTCATTAACCTTTGTCTTCCCTTCGCAATCTTGTTTAATTTCACTGACACACTTCATCATGTGCTCAACTTGTTTAGCAACATTAAATACATCCCCCAGAGGTGGGTCATCTTTCAGCCAAGGCTCCTCGCATACTCTTTCTATCTTACACGTTAATAGAAACTGATCTCTTATTCTTTCACATGCCCCCCCGAATTTGCAACTCGCGGCCAGTTTTCTTAACTCAGACACAAATGCTTCTACTGTTTCGCACTCTTTCTGGCCTCTTTTCCCAGAATGGTAACGTCCATGTTGGTGCTGATTTTTGGCAAGAAATGAATGTCTCGCTTTTTTGAACTTATTTCATAATCGTATAAACCTCTGGCATCATTAGCATTCAAGTCAGGGAGATGTTCTAGAATGTCTTGTCCTTCAGCCCCTAGGTAGTGAAAAAACAATGCTACTTTCCTTTCCAGACCTAGATTTGGACCATGTACCACAGCATAGTTTTGGAAAACCTTTTTCCACTTGAACCACTTCAGAGTAGGCTCCCCTGGTGTAACCAAGAAGAATGGTGGAGGTGTAACATTCTGCATGTTTTGTATTTGTGGATAAATGTTTAAATATTAAATTATAAGCTCCCTTCCTTCAATGTCCCTTAGTTCTCAACACCACCCCACAGAGACAGATCCACACGCCCAACCAAAATGGACAACGAAAATCAAATACTTTGAACATGAAAGGACTGCAGCAATGAAACAACATAAAAAGAATGAATTTCCACTAGATGACGTCGTTGTTCAATTGCTGTACTGTAAAAGTGTTAGCATATTCTTCGTTAAGTTATGAATTAGAGTATGGGTTCTATCCACCATCCGACCCCTTGGCTGGCAGAAATGGTATAAATTGCCTAAACACAATGTCAAGTGGATGTAGATTCCACCAGGAAAACGAGTATAGAAGAGTGACGAAAATGCGTGCTCCTAAATGTGCAGGTTTAACACCATAAGTTCAAAAATACTCTTTAGCTTCCAGCAAAACTCGCTGTGCCAGTCAGTGGGACTGGCTAAATCTTCAGCGGAGCTTGTGGGAATCCTTGGTGAACCGGAAAGATGCACAGCTGTGCCAGTCAGTGTGACCAACACTCCCACGATGCGATGTATAGTGTGAATTACGCCTCACTGATGACACAAAAGAAATGCTGAGCCAGTCAGCGTGACCGGCCAATACTTTCTCCACACAACTGCTATTTGAGCACAAGGTGAAAATGAAATTGAATGTTTACGAGTCCACAAAACTCAGTTTCCTGTTAGGTGTAGTCTCTATTTTCATCCAAAAAAAAAAACCAGGCAGAACAGTTATCTGCGACCAGCGGTAGTAAGAGCCCGGTTTCAAAGCTCCTTTCTCCTCAGAATGCTCTCTCCACTCCACACGGAGCTGTGACCGAAAACCCAATTAGCAGTGAGCCACCAGCTGAAGAGAAAAACTACAGCCGCACTCCAAAAAGGTGCTGAAGTGAAAAGTTGGTTCACTAGAGTAGCTCAGAGGCAAAAGGAGAGCGTAACACCACAAAAGACAACCCTGTTACTGTGCATGAAACTCCACACGGCATACGTGTTTTCCTAGTAGTGCTGATTTTAAATACGGTGACAATTCAAATCAAAAGTTAGTGCAAGGGTAAGAACTACATCCAGTCTCACAGCAACGGGTGGCACTATTTGTTTAACAGTGCCGCTGCCCGCAACCAGCCTTAAAACGCCACTTTGCACTAGGGTATTGCTCCAGGTACCACAGCCCTCAGCCTGCCTTCCACACTGCAGTCTAAAGTCAAAATTCACAGTATAGCTGCCTCAGACAGCCACACAACCAGCAGGGGCTCCTTTGTTATTACTCATGGCACGCAGCCTCCCTATCTAAAGAGATCAAAGTTCCTTGCGTGTTGAGGCCCAGATCTGCTGTCACAGAAACGCTCCTGTATCCCATCCTCGTCGCCAGTGTAGAATCTAAATGAAGTGGGTTCAAAAGGGCAAGAAGATCACAGGAAATGAGGTTTATCTTTAAGTAAGCTTTAATAAGCTTAACAGCAATTGACCTCAGCCACAGCTCACACCGCCGGTGCACGCTGTCTCCACGCAGGGAGCTCGACTTCGAACCTTCGGTGCGGCAACATTCTACAGCATGTCAAAGAGGGTAGGAACAATAAGTTCAAGAGGGGAGGGGTGCGGCACAGGGAAGGTCGTTCCCCCCAACAGACGATATCACACTGACCCTCATGACTTTACAATCTAAAGTGGCAGCTATTTAGGAAAAAAGCCCCTCATCTCAAGAAGAGGACAAGGAAGCAGCAGAATCCTCCAGATTTTCTTGGCGAAAAAAAGGTACCAGATACTACTACTGGTACCTCTGCTCCCTCCCTCTGAATCTTCAATAGCAATTGAGATATCATAGGAAAAAGAAGAATAGCATAAAGGAGCAGCTGAGTCCACTGAATAGACAACACATCCTCTCCCCCTGCTCCAGGAGTTGGAATTTGTGGACAGAGCCTCTCAATTAGAAAGTTTTCATGAAAGGCACACAGGTTCATGTGAGGTTCCTTGGATCTGTGGCTTATCTCCTTGAATACTATGGGGATTAGACACAGATCTCGAAATGTTACAAAGTTCCTGCTCAAGGAATCCATGTGGACATTGTTCTTTCCTCTGATATACTTGGCTGAAAGAGAGAGGGGGCATAGCTCCACCCCAGCTCCTTTCTCCATTGCTCTCAGATTCAGAGACAATGATCTTGATTCATCTTGCATGGTAACATATGCCATCGCCACTTTGCCAGGACATGATGATGTTTGTGAATTTCCTGAAAGTAGTTTAAAGTTTTCCAGTTTGCTGTCAGCTACCTCGAGATTGATGATTACTGTTGTTGTTTCATGTACCATTTTCCTGAACTGTTTCATTCAATGACGTTGCCCCCCAACCTGTCAGACTGGCATCTGTTGTCAACATATAAGGAGGATGGATCCTGAGAGGGAATCCCCTGGACGATGATGATGTAGACAGCCACCATAGAATTGAATTTAAATCTGTTTTGTTACTGGGATTTTCTTGTCATTCCATTGAAGAGGGTCTCCAATACGTTGAAAGATGAATTACTACCGGTCAGTGGTGTAGTCTTGTACAAAGAACAAACACAGGAGACCATGTGAACTTGAACCCTCCTTCTGTGTCTTACGGTTGTTTCCCTCTGCTTTAGGAGATAACATAGGGTTTCTCTGAGTCTTGCTGTTCTGTACTCATGGACACAGAATTTACCATCATTTGTGCTGAAATTACCTGCAATAAAAATTATTTCCTGTGCTGGATTCAGCTGACACTTTCCATAGTTCAAAATCAGGCTTTGACGTCTCGGATAATCCTCCATTATTTTCACCCCTTCAATGTGCTTTACTTTGTTTAGGCTACATGAAGACAGTTTTCCAAGTACAGAAAAACATGGAGACTTTTCAGGTGAAGGGAGGCGATTAATGGGGCCATAATTTTTATGAAGGCTATTGGGACCGAATTGATTTCAAATGGCAGCACCTGAAGCTGATAGTGGACCTCGAAAATGCAGACTCTATGAAACCTTTGATGTTCTTCCACAATCGGGATACAGCAATAGGCATGCATCAGCTCTAGTGTTACTGTATAGGCCCATGGAGGAATTCTGCAAGATCTCCATCTTGAAATGACTGTTCCTTAAGTATCCGGCACATTGAGGTCTCAGTCATGATTATGGGTGGACTATGCAATATGCCATTACCTAGGTGGGCAGCCCACTCCCATATCCACTCCTACTGCCTGTTTTTTGGCCTGTCATGTCATGTCATGGAATCTGCCTCATATGTAATGACTGGAACGGGACATAGGACACAAGGATAGAATCATCAAAAAAAGCTTTCTTTTAACCACCTATTCATTTATATAGTGGTAGAAAAGTATTCAAGTCAGACTCTGAGATTTGCCATGTGACATTTAAAGTGGGAGAAGATGCTAAGTCCCAGCCTGGTCAAGTGAAAGATTTCAGACAGTGTAAAATGAAGTAGTTACGCCCTTGGATCAGCCCAGTGGGTGCTATTGGTGAAGAGAATAGATGAGATTAAAAATATTACAAACCGAATATGACTGTGGGATTCTCAGAGAAACGGTCTTTCCCAGTTGGTAGTCAGGCTCTTCCTTGGAGCACAGATTTACAAGTGGAAGTAGGTTGAAATAAAAGTATGTGCATGCAAGCAACTACTGGCTCCCAGATGAATTCATTGGTCTCTCCTAGATGGATTTTTTGTGCGCGGGCAAAGTCCCCAGAGTGACCACTGTTCAAAGTGGTGTCTAGGAGTGTTGAACTACAATCTCGCTGGACTCCAGGAGGTGCGCTGTTACAAAGCACACCGTACTTCTGGAGAGAGATATTTTTTTATGAGATTTGCTTTAAGAAAGGTTTTGATTGTAAGTTCCAAGACTTTGTGCTGAAAACTGAATTGTTTTCTGATAAACAACTCCTATTTACATGATGATCCTCAAACGTTTAATGGGGAAATACATACCTGATCCTGCAAATGAAAAACCCACATATGATAAAAAGTTGCTGGCCACAAAAGATATATTTGAAAAATACTGTGCAGACCGCCATGGCATAGATCAAACCGTTCTATAGTGGCAGGATGGCGCAATATACTATAGTACATTTTTGAGTCCATCCATACTAGCAGGAATGGAGTCCGGAAGGAGAGTAACTGAATGATAAAGCATTATTTACTATTTGTGTCATAATACTTACAGAATTGAATGATATATGTTGTTGAAAAAAGTGGTGTTCTAAATGTGTCCAGGCAGTGTTAGCATTGGTCACGATGGGTTTGTGCTTGTCAGTTGTATTGATGCTGTTTGTTTGTCATTATTGTTGTAATGAAACATCAATGTAGTGTGAAGATGCAGCAAACGTCCAGCTGAGGTTTATACATCTCTGATATGCTTCATACTTTGGTGAACATACTCTCCCCACAGGATGCTGTTTAGATGTTTCAATTTCCCTGGCCTTCGGTGGTGGCTAGTATGGTTTTGATAATCTGAGTCTTGTGGGTTGAGGTTGGAGGTTTCATGTTTATTTATGCAATGATCTCAGGCTTCCTGGTGATCGCAGTGGTCCAAGCATGTATCTTCTTACAGGGCTAGACCACAGGAATGCACTAGAACTGAGCCTTACAAATTGTTAGCATCTCTTTAACATAGCAGTGCAGGATGAGAGCATTCCACATGCGGCGTCACAAAACAACCACCAAACATAAAATGAATGAGTACATTGCACTTCAAAGGACTATAACCAAAGCCATGTACCTTGGGATCCAAGAGGCCTCGTTTAGTAAACACACAGAACACAAAGTGTCGAGCCAGTGTTTCAAACTTTGAAGGACAATTGTGTGCATAGCCTCAGTGGTTGGGAATATGGTCAATCATCGGATCAAAGACTCAAGTTGGATTCATCTGTAGAACCACAAACTGCTTGCAATCCCAGTAAAAAAGATACTACTATTCATCTGCTTGAGCATGTCTCTCCATCTCGAACACTCCCCTTGGACTGTGCAAATCATTTGAATGCTGCACCTACTTTTTCATGCTCTTATATGCAATACATTTCCAAGAACATTCTATGAGGCTATTGTTGCCCTTTCTTGTAGTTAAGCACAGGAAAATTGTTTACATGTTTTTAGGTGGTTTTGCTTAAGGTGATGAATTTAGAATGTATTCTCTATGAACAACGTTGTTTTAAATTATGGCTAAAGGTAGACAAGTGACTTTCTCTGAAGTACTATCACCGAAGACAGGAAAGAATGTTCGGTTTTTCCACATTCAAGCGTGTAGCTTTGTCTTTTCATGAGATACTTTTGACCTTTAAAACACGCATTCGTTAAATTATTTTTAAATAAAAATTCTATTGGGAGCATATTGCCACCACGCCTAAGTGGCAGCATATTTCCTTTCTATCTTCTTTTTATTTTTGTTATGCTTGCAATAAATTATAAAACATTATTCATCTCAACAGTTAGTTTTACAAGGACAGGCGTATTGGCTTTGCCAATGCCCATTTTTCAAGATATTTTGATTTCGTTGAAATGATATAGAGGAAGAAAGAAGATGCCCATTCCAAGTTCCCACGCCCTTACCTAACATAAATACTCCTGATTTATTATTACATGAATGTAATAACATCGCCAAGTGTAACTAGAAAAATACAAATCAAGTATGTTATTGGTACATTCAGCTTCATATACAGGTTGTAAATATATGGGGTCCCCTTGGCCAACAACAAAAGGTATTTTTGCTCCTTGTATTAGCACACATCTCTATCTCTCTCTCTCTCTCTCTCTCTCTCTCTCTCTCTCTCTCTCTCTCTCTCTCTTGGGCGAACCCTTGATGCAAGTCACAATTTGCAAATGGATGGAGAAATCTTAATGGATCAGGATCCTTCAATGATAATAGTTTAAAAGATCCAGGAGTAATGAAAAATGAAACTTTATGATTTAAAGTAAATAGAAGAGATTTGATATTCCAAATATCAGCATGGAAACCAGGCAGCCAAATTATGTCTCAACCTTTGCAAACAGGTGCACAGCACATCTTCCCTTAAATGCCAGGATAAAGGCAAAGGTGTTTTGAGGAGTCTATAAAGTGCACTGAGGCAAAGGGACTCTGCATACCTGCCAAAATCTCAGACATTATTGAACCCAGCCAGAGACCTCCACTCAATGTTTCCCCATTAGTTCAGCCAATAAACTTTCAGAAGGATGAAATAGGGAGACAATTCACTGAAGGACTCGAACTCTGGGACACGATCAGCCCATAAGACTCATGTTATTGTAAGAGGCACAATATGGAATCTGCAGCAAGGAGCTTATTTGCTTGCTATTTCCTGAGAATGTGGATTTGGCACATCTTGTTATTATAATTGTTCACAGCTTGATAGGCAAGCTTTCATCACCTGGCTCTGCTTCTCGTGGGCATACAAATTATTCAATTTAAAGACAAAATCAATCAACCCTCCATGGCCAAGGTGACTGGTACTTAGGCACCATGACTGCAAGATTTCTTTCCCCTTACCAGCCCACATCATTTCATTTTCAAGAGCAGGTTAATTATCTACAAAGCATCATGACCAGCACCCCACCTCTCTGGCTGACAAAATCATCCTCTCCAGTGTGTCTCAGTTAACCCACAACCCAGTGACCATCAGACTGGGGACAAAGAGAAGCAAAAAGGATAAAAACTGAACACAGACCTTCTTCCTCTCAAAACCCAGGATCTGAAATGATATCCCTGCCCCCTAAACCTTCTTCAATTTAGAAAACAGGTGAAATCACACCGCTACAAAGAATAAAACATCTAGATGTCATAGAAAGTCCCACTTTCTAAAAACTAATTCGAATCCCCCCCACCCTCAGAAATTCTCTATGACTACATTGCTTGCCTTTACATTTGTACTGCAGTCCTGTGTGCCTGTCTAGGACTGTGTTATATAAATGACATCTACATACATACATACCTTGCATTGTTTTGCGTCTGACATTTCCTGATGCTTATTTTTAAAGTCAGTAAATTATAGCAATAACCTCACTTAGGTTCTAGTCTCTCTCCACTGGGTTGTTCTCAAGGCCAGACACCCTCCTCTTCAACTCCAAGGTCGCCCTGAAAAGTTTGTACTAATCTTCTCCAGTAATGTTGAGACTGCTATTCAGTGCATTTATTCATAGAGAGTATGGTTTTCAGACATTATTAGTTTCTAGTAAGTCTCCCAATTACTCTAAAGTAAAAGAACAAGATGTCATGGAAACAACCACCGTTTAAGACATTATGGTGAGGGTTGCCTGCCAGCCTCCTTTAAACCTTTAGATGTTGATTGTCTTTCACATGCTCAGCATCCATAATTGGTGCCAATGATGATTCACTGCATGCAGGCTGATATCGGTCATGGGAAGAATACTTGATTGCAATAGGAATTCATGGTGAATCCTCTCAAGGGGTGACACCACAGCAGGGAGGTTGCCACCAAGTCCTGAGAAACCTACAGGGAGGGTCAGTGGGTAGTTTTAGTGTAGAAGGCAGGCCTGGTGTAGATAAACATGTAGAGCAGACAATCAGGAATATCCCAAGGTCACCGATGACAGGAATAACAAGCTGCTGCACTCTGAAAAGGCAAAGAAAGAATGGGAAATATTTGACACAAAGGTGCTGTTACAAATGTAAGAACAAACAGGTAAAAAATGGTGTCATATTCCACAGTGCCTACCTGGAAATATTCCACAAGGCTAGAAGCCACACCAATCTGGACAGAAACAAGGCATTCTGAGTCTCTGTAGTTTTGCATGCCTTAGTAGTGTAAATGTTTAAATGTTCACAACGTTCATATGGAAGCACTGATTTGGCTTGACTAGTCATATTAGGGCACGTTTTCCTTCATGTTTTTGTCTTTTTCCACTAGTAAAACAGACCCACCTTCCCCAACAGCTCTGCTGTTGTAACCTTCAGCCCTCGCCAGTCCTCTGAAGAAGCGATCTGCACTGTGTCACACAATCCAACTGACAACAAAATGGCAACCTGTAGATGCCCCACAATATCTGCTTAAAAAAATAATAAAGTGACTGTCGCCCAGCAAGATCAAGAACACACATCTTCAGAGTGGTGGTTAGCACAAGCTGATGGTTAGTGCCTAGCCTTCTGATCAATCCAGGTCCCAGTTAGCACTTCAATCATCGTCTTGCATCTTAAATCGGAGCAGATGGGGTACAGTAGATGCATTTGACTATCTCCAAGGCCAATCCTGTCTCTCAGTCCAGACCCACCTCAAACTGCTGCTGGATTGAGAGAAGCCCAAAGGTAGTAAACGTAATACTTACTTTTTCCTACTACTCCTCCTGGAGTATACACCATCAACCAGGACTCTCCAGTCAGAGGTTTCTTGGCCTTCCCCTTGTCCTCTTCTCTTTTGGGTTCCAGGTGAAGGCTTGTCTGGTGGTATTTGATGTGGACTTGTGGACAGGTGACCTATCCATTCCCAGTGTCTTTTCATGATTTTTTCATGAGCAGGGAGTTGGAACGTTTACTGCCATAGGTAATTGTTGGTGATGGTCTTTGGCCAGCAGATTTGGAGGATTTTCCTCAGACAGTTGTTGATTAAGGTCACAGCTTTGTTGGTGGTGGTCACTGTTGTCCTCCAAGTTTCTGCTCCATACACAAAGACTGATTTTATGTTGGTGTTAAAAAGCCTGATCTTAGTTTGCATTGTTAGGTCCTTGGAGCTCCAGATCTTCTTTAGCTGAATGAAGCCAGCCCTTGCTTTGCCAATTCTTGACTTGACATCGGCATCTGTGCAGCCCTGCTTGGCTATGGCACTGCCCAGGTGGGTGAAGGCCTCAACCTCTTCCAGTGAATCACCTGCAAGAGTGACTGCAGTTGTTCTGGCCATGTGTTAGCCTTCGGGATCTTGGGTTTTCCCCTGTAGATATTGAGGCCAAGTTCTAATGATGTGGCTGCCACTTTGTTGGTCTTCTCTTGCATCTGCAGATGGGTATGGGAGAGTAGGGCCAGGTTGTCTGCAAAGTTCAGGTCATTGTACTGCAACCAAGGTGTCCACTGGTTCCCATTTCTTGTCCTTGATGTAGATGTCTTCATGATCCAGTCTCTGGCCGGCAGGAAGAGAAATGGGGAGAGCAAACAACCCTGGCAGACTCCGATCCTCACTTTGAAGGCTTCAGTGAGCTGTCCTTCAAGGACTATCTTGCAGGTAATTCTCTCGTAAGAGATCCTGATGATTTTTACAAGTTTATCTGGCACACTCTAGTGGTGGGGGGATTTCAAAGGTCTCCTTATCCATGCTGTCAAATGCTTTCTCATAGTTTATGAAGTTGTCATAGAGGGGGGAGTTAATTTCCATTGGCTGCTCAATGATGCGCAGTGTTGAAATCTGATTTGTGCAGGATCTATCTTCTCGACAGCCAGCTTGCCGGTCTCGTAACGGAGCATTAACTTGTTCCTTCATTCTGTTCCGGACGACTCTGTGGAACACTTTGCCTGGGGTTGATAGAAGAGTTATCCCTCTATAGTTTGCACAGTTACTCAAGCCACCTTTCTTGGGGCTCTTAATCAGATATCCCTCATTCCAGTCTGATGGCACCATTTCCTCTTCCCAGATCCTCCCAAACAGGGGGTAGGACATGTCAAAGCTGTTTCAATGTCTGCCTTCAGTGCCTCTGAAGGAATGTTGTCAGGTTCTGCTGCCTTCCCATTTCTCAGTTGTTTGATGGCTTGCCACATTTCTTCCTTGGTTGGTCTGCTGCAGTCAATTGGCAAGTCTTTGTCAGCTGGCTGTATGTTCGGTGGAAACTGTGGCCAGGGCTGGTTCAGCAGTTCTTCACAGTGCTCCACCCATCTTCATTGTTGGCCTTCGTTACCCATGACTGTCTTCTTAGCATTGTCTTTAACAGGTTTTTCTGACTTGCTATATCTGTAGGAGAGCTTTCTTGTTATGTCATAGAGTTCTTTCAAGTTTTCATGGCTTGCTACTTCCTGGGTGTCTGTGGCAAGGCCATAGATGAATCTTCACTTGTCTGCTCTTAAGCTTCTCTTTGCTTCCTTGTCGGTTTTGGACTATTCGCCTTGAGCTTTTGCTTATTCTGCTCTTGCTTGGTTGGTGTTGACTGCAGCTTTCTTTTCCCTTCTCACTTGTATCTTGGGACCCAGCACCTCCTAGCAGGTTGATGTCACTGTTTCTTTGATCTTCTCCCTGTAGCTTTCTACTGGGTCTCTGTCATCCTCTATTTCTTGCAGGACTTGAAACGTGCTACTGAGGGTGACTGAGGATTCACTCTGTTTATGCGCATCTTTGAGGAGGGTGGTCACGACAAGGTGATGGTCTGATGCAAAGTTCACTCCTCTCATCACTCTCACATCATTTACGATCCTTCAGAATATTTTTGCAGTGCAGACATGGTTGATTTGATTCTCTATTGAATGGCCTGGTGACATCCATCCTGCCTTGTATATTGTTTTGTATGGCAATACACTATCACCTATCACCAGACTGTTCAGGGGACAGAGATTTGCAAGCCTTCCACCATTTTCGTTTATTTCACCAATGACGTTTTCGTACCCAGTGTTGTCGCTTCCAATTTTGGCATTGAGGTCCCCCATCAGTATGGTGATGTCTCTCTCAAGGTATTTCTCCAGGATGGACTGGAGTCTGTTGTAAAACTTTTCTTTCTCCTCTTCTTTGCTGTTATTTGTAGGTGCATAGCACTGGATAACATTCATGTGATCCTGTTTTTCTTTGTGCCGAAGGTCGCTGTGATGATTTTGGGACTATGGGCTTTCCCATCCAATCAGAGCTCTGTTGGCTGCTGGCGTTAGCATTAGTGTTACTCCGTGAGTATGTGGGCATTCTCTTCCTTGTGTCCAGAAACTGCAGCATTCCTCCTGTAGTCAGTTCTTTCTGTCTGGATTGTGTCCATTTGGTCTCGCTGATGCCAAGCAAGGCAAAGTCGTATTTTTTCATCTCTGTTGCTACTTGGGCTGTCTTGTCTATCTCGTACATGGTCCTCATGTTCTATGTCCCAATGGGGATGGTCTCGGTCAAAAGCAGGCCTAATGACTTTTTGGCTTCCAGGGATCTCCGGCTTACACCAAAGGTATGATAGCTCTCCGTGAAGGGCGGGATATCTTTTGGTCATTTCTGTAGCTGTTTTTTTTTACATGGTGGCTTAGCTATCCCCACGAATAACAGTCCTCCTTTTGCAACTGGGCTTGAGGCCAGCCAAATGTAGTAATCATTAGGCTTAAGGATTTTCACCATCTGTCAAGGGCTGCTAAAAAGAACAACTGATCAGTTCCCTGGCTGGCCACTCTCCTAATGCAAACAATGTATATCAGAGAATGGAAAGTCTATTGTTCTGGAATTATTCAGTAATTCAAGTAGGCCAACGCTATAAGAGCTGTGTGCCAGTAAAGACCAGACCTTAACCTCTTCCATGCTCATGACGTCTCCCGGCCGTCATGAGTCACGATGGGCGTGTGCGGACGACGGCCGGGAGACGCCATGACCACGCCCGCGATCGGAATGTCAGCACTGCGGGAGCACTGCGGCGGAATTTGCGCCGCAGCGAAGAGGTTAATACAGAGGATCAAAGTTTGATGTTACTTATCATTTTGAATTATTTAGCTATGGCTCATGTCCAAGTAAATTGGTAATAGGGGTGCGCTTATGGCTATTTTAGAAAAGAGGTTAATGAATTAAATGACTTTCTCTCATCTGGCTGACAAGAGCTTTTAGGAAAATGATGATTTGTCTCAGGAGCGGGCATGGCAGTATTGGTTTGGCAAAAGTTACATGTTCTACTATGCTAATGATTATATATATATCCAGAATCCAATTTTAGAGCGATCTCATAATTTTGGATTTCTAGACTGCATTACACTCAACCAAATAAAAAAGTATACTCAGATAAAAAAAAAAGGCTTAGGGTCATGTATGTAGGTTTTGACCAATGTTAGGGTAGTTCTGGAGTGTCAATTAATGGCTGAAGAGGACAACTGGTACTGCTCTGCCTTCAAGGTTCTGGAGGTATTCGTTGCAATCTGTCTCTCAAAGAAAAATGAACGATGCTGGGATTTTAAATTTACACTTGATCTGGCAAAAAGCTGAATACGATGAAACTCATTAAAGGTTCACATTTTGTGTATTATTTGGAAAAATCTTCTTTAAAAGATTTGATAATATTTCAGAGAGGTTTATCCACATATGTATCTATCTATTGCTCAGTCATCAGTCTTTTGCTCAATCAGTCTATCGATCTACATATCTATCATTATGAACTCATTTATTTATAAGGAGTTTTATAAAATTATAAAATAACACATAATGCCTAATCACCACATAATTGCCCTAGTACAGTCAGAGATCCTGATAGCTTCAAGCAGAGGATAGTGTCCTGAGGGACCAGTGTATGAACTCCTACTCGCAAACCAGTATGTACAATTTGCATACACAATGGATTGCAAATAGTTGTGTAATTTGCCATGCAGCCTACGTACTAACTGGTTGCATCTCAAATTAACTACTTACAAGGTGTGCAGACTGACATGCCTAATGAATAATAATTATTGCAGTCTCCTGTTATTGTCTGGAAATGCAGGGATGGTGTATTTCAAGGGACAACAAACCTCCACTTTTGTGAAGATTCGTCATACTGCCCCAAACTTATTGGCAACATAAAAACACTTTTCCTATAGAAACTAGGTCCTAACTATATCTACCTACTGGCAACCACCAGTAGGTAATGTATGTGTGTAAATAAATAAATAACCTGACCTTCTCCGGAGTCCTCATGGTGTCCGTTCCACTCAGCACCTAGATACCTCCGGGTAATTGTCGCTCTTTAGAAATTCTATTTCATTCATTTCATTTATTTCATGTAGATAGATAGATAGATAGATAGATAGATAGATAGATAGATAGATAGATAGATAGATAGATAGATAGATAGATAGATAGATAGATAGATAGATAGATAGATAGATAGATAGATAGATAGATAGATAGATAGATAGATAGATAGATAGATAATCAAAATGGTTAGGTGACATTATATGTAAAGGTGAACAATACTTTAAGATAGTAATGTAACCTGCTAGCCTCACCTAGAAAATAAATTGGTGAACAGTTTCAAAAACCTCAAGACCCTTTTGCAGCAATGTTACCAGACGAGCAGATAGCCATGGTCCGCCGAGGAAAAAGACATGTGCAACAAAGTAACAAGTCTCGTGAGGTAAGTAGAAAGCAGCGTGTTAGCCTGTACGGGAGCCCACTGTGGACAAAAAAGAGAAGCTGGCTCAGTGTGTGCAGTCACAAAAAGGTATGTTTCATTCCAAAAGAGAGCAAATTTGTTTCTTCAAAAAATATAGAAAAAGAAGCAAAGTTACTCAACAATGAAGAATTCAAGTATAAATGAACGATAAAAAATCCTTTCACATAACAAGAATATTATAATGAAAAAAGAAATGTGCTTATAATCAGTGGTGGCCGCTTTTTACCGGGGGTGGTGAGCCGGGGGAGTAGGAGGGGGTGTAAATTAATGTAATAAAAATAAAACACTTACCTTCAGGCCAGCCACCCGGCCGGCCACCGCCTCTCGGTCCACTCGCCACCGCAGCCTTTTGCTTCTGGGAAGCAGGAACCTGGAAGTACCCAGGCTCCTGACTCCCCTAGCCAATCACATTGGTCTGAGCACCGTGGTTCGGCGCTCAGATGGGGAATGGGGGGTTGGGCATGTTCTGCGCCCAGGCTGTAAAGCAGCCTGGGTGCAGAATATGCAAAGTGTGCATGACTGTTATCGTCCGCCTGAAAGGGCCGACCAAACAGTTATGCGCACTTTAGAAGGGGCAACCACTCCTCCTCCTGGCCCCCGCCCTCTCAGTCCAACCCGCCCACACCAGGAAACGGAAAACGAAAATGATAATAACGCTGGTTATTATCATTTTACTTTTCCTTTAACTACTGCTCGCTGAGCAGTGGGGTGACGCTCCTCCGCCTTAGTGGAGGAGCCGCCCCTGCGTGTAATACTTATCTTTAGTCGTGCAGCAAAGAGGAGGACGCTTTGCAGATCTGCACAGATGGTTATGTACAGAGCATTAGTTATTAACTGTGTCCTTTGTGGTGTTATTGGACTGCTAGAATCGTGACCTAGTCTTAATTATGATAGGTTTCATGGTTCTTCAACCATGTTCTGAACATTACCATTTGCTTTTTTTGCTGGTAAAGTTAACAGTACAGAAGCTAAGTCATAATTGGGCCTTCAGTCTTGTAGTAGAATGTATGCCTATATCCATAAAAAAACATCTATGACAATACGATACCTGTACCCCAACTGTTCCCATGATCCCATACCCTCAAAGTCAAGCATTTATGCTGCCTTACAATTTGTGATAGAATGAGGGTCAGTGTCCAAAGCTCTCATAAGAAAGCCAAAGCCGGTGCTTTTAAATCTCGGTCACCTAATACCAAGGCTGCACCGTCTAGAATCGACCTCATGGCTCTTTGATCCACCATCAGACACTCTCTACCAGTTTATCTCACTCGGTCAAGTTCCTGCTTTCCCCCTTTGTACTGTTTTTATTTCCATCTTTCTCTTCTTACTTCTTCCCCCTTTGCGTATTTTTCCGTCTCTTACTCTGGGTGAAAGTCCGATGAGGGAAAATAAATTCCTGTCCCCAAAAATGAGTGCAGGTGGGTCCCACAGCTCACACTAAACACTGCTAACAAGGCTTGTCCACATGCATAGGTGTCTATATGGTATGAGTAGAGTTGCATGTGCACATGTGCTATATGTGGAACTTAGATACACAAAAATAAGATGTGTTCAATTCCAGATTGACAAAATCAGTCTTTGTGGAATTTTGTGATTAGGCTTACATTAGGGGAGATGTAAGGGTCATTTTTTATACAGGCACTGCACAATGCACTGCAGAAACATAAATTGAAATGAATGTGGATATTCCTAAACATTTCAAATAGTTTTCCACAATGGAAACCAACATAAGTATTCTCCGCTGAAAGGATGGGGAAGGGAGGGAAACACAAAGTTCAGTTTTAGTTCCATTTTTTCTTGCAAGTGTGGTAATGTCCAGCAGTATAGTGTTATGCATAAAGGGTAATCTGATCAAGCGATAAACCATGAAGGTGGTCAAACAAACAAATTCTTCAAGAACAAAACTGGTCCATGTCCAAGTACAATGAGATGGCTCTGTTTTTCCAAATACATGTATGTCGTTTGTACTTGGAGTGCTCGTAATGAAGATGGTTGATAGTGTTATCTATTTTTTCAAGTGCACATTCTGAAGTTTATATATATATATTTTTTACATTTTTCCAAGATATGTATGCTCTGTGCTGATTGCTGCCAACCTGAATTTCGCTCTGTAGTTCAGCACGCACTTTTTTGCTGTGGCTTTTGGCTTGGGTCTCACCATATCAGAATTGGTGCTTTGTGTTAGTTTATTAGTTTCCTTTCAGAAGTTTATGTTGGCTTCCCATTAGGTTCTGATATGACATTTTCTTTCCAATATTTCCATAAACTCTTTTAGTCAGAGGAAAACGTTTTTTTTCTTTTTCTGGCCAACGTTTATTCCAGAATGGTAAGGTGAAACTATTGAAGGTGAATGTAATTACACAGTAGGGTATTTTTATCTAGGAGTTTGTGACCTCTTTCTGTTTATTTATTGATGTATTTATTTTTTATTTGTACTTTTACAGAGACCGGACTAGACCTGAATGAGTGGTAGAGAACTTTACACAGGAATAGTTAGATCCATAGGATCTTCAGGTTTGTTAGATTACATGCTGTCGATGTTTTAAGTTTTACCCACGCAAAATAGGTAATTAATTATTAATATTTCAGGTTGGGAAAAAACTGTATGGGGAATGAACCACCCATGGCCATGGAGCTGCCACCAATCCTGCCCAGAATTACCGGCTACCCATATTGTCGGAGACAAAGAACTCTGGAATTCACTTTTGGAATTTATTATTCGCACCCTGGGAAAAACTACAGTGGTGTCGGGGTCATTAGTTATTTGCTTTACAAAAACAAACTCCCAATTTGGAATTTGGTTCTGATAAATTAAAGGTTTTGTGAATAACTGGTGACAGCCATTCAGCAAACAGGTGGAACCACCATTAAAGCAGTTCCTCTGAAGGGATGACGGGTCACCAGCCAAAACCCAAATCAGACATTAATTTTAAAATGTGCAAGTATTACACATAGCACAGTTGTATACCAGTACTGTGATGTGTAATGCTCCAAAATTCCACTTGGATTTTGGACTGCAGTAGGGTTCAGATTAAGGCAATGGCTGTGGTTTATTGATGTTTGAGTTGAATAAACCTTTAGCTGGAACTTCATTTATTCACATGTGCTGAACACCACATAATTTGGTGACGAACGCGGGATGCTTTGCGGTCACTCAACATCAAGCCAAGAAGGAATCAGATGCGGTATAGTTTCAAGCGGCTAACATTAGTTTAGCTTAGCACAATAGCTGTTTGTTTTTGGAGACGCAGTGTGTGTTCCTCCAGTGCTGAAGTCTTCGAGAATTAAAGAGACTGCATGCTGATCGGAGCTGGTGCGATCAGTGGGGGAGGCAAGAGCGGAAACGCATTTGCGTTCCACTGCAGCTGCACCCAAGACTGTGCCTCATCGTCTCTAGAGACAAGGGCGGTCACGGCGCAGCAAGGTCAAGTTTCCATAAAAAGAAGTCCATTTGCTGCAAGGAGCATCATATGAGCAAACACCACTCACTGCGGAAAACAAACCGAAGGCAAGGGTGCACGCATAGCCACCATTTTAAGAGGTTTGGAAGACTCTCATAGGAGTATTGAGAGTTCTCGTCATTTCCAGGATATTTTCACTTTGAATGACAATTAATAAAGAAATTTCGGTGATTGGCACACCATTTACAGCATACTTGTAAGCAAGCTTGTTGTCGTCTCTCTGCCTCAGCTTGCTATTAATATCATATTTTGGGAAGAATCTTCAGGGACCTGTCAGGAGTTATGTTATGGTTTGAAGCACAACTTTTTTTTTGCCAGCAGTCTACATTTTACAGGTATTCGAATTTCCTTCTATAGGACTGAAGAGTCTCACAGCATGCAGGTGGCAATTTCGTGAGCATTTATTTTTTGACATTCAAAGTAAAAAAAAAAAAAAAGGAAGCACTGGTGTAATTTTAATGTTCACTATACGTAAACAGTTGCTTTTACATAAGTTGGCTGGGTTAGTGTTCAGCTGATAAGTGCGCAGGAGTTGACAGTTTGCGGAGACTCACTCAAAGTCTTTGAACACTTTTAGAGAAAATGCAGAACATGACACAGCCACCATTTTGTTTGGCTAATCCAGGTGAACTGACAATCAAGTGGCAGAAGTCTAAAAAAAATTTGGGAATTACACAAAGGTTTGCGGAACAAATTTGAGTGCTGGGCGCAAGCACTCTTTATTGCTTCACTGTTTAGGTGGAGAAGGTCAAGAAGTTCTCGAGAATTTGCCGGTACTTAGTGATGCAGATCAGAGGGCATTGAATGAATATGAAATATGTATGTTATAATTAGATCAGCATTATCTGCCACATGTCTGTACCATTGTGGAGAGATATTATTTTAGTTTGTGAGAGCAAAGGAAAGATGAATCAGTGGAAGATTTTGTAACTGGGTTGAGGAAGTTAGTGGCCAGTGGCAAATTTGGTGGGGCTATAGAAGAGAGAATAGGAGACCAATTTGTGTTGAAATGTGCACATGATAAAATTAGAGAAGATTTGAGGTTGAAAGATGAGCCACCTTTGGATGAGGTGTTAGCAATTGCAAAACGGGTTTCAACATATGATGAAATATGTAGATAAGTTGAGCAATGCTAAGAACAAATTGAAGGAAACAGATGCAAATGTTAAGGAAGTAATTTGTCAAGTCAAGAGCAAGAATTCCTCAGATTTAGAAAGTAAGAGAACAACATGTGTGCCTGATAACAGAATCACCTACTTTCGATGTGGTGGGTTAGATCATTGAGTGAGTGCAACATTCAGTCCCGCGTTACAGGTCATTTGCAGTACTTGCGGGAGGAAAGGCCATTTTGCAAAATGTTGTAAAAGTAAAGTTAAAAGAAGAGATCAGCCTCAGGTTAAAGAGATTGTGTGTCAGGTGGATGAAGGAAAAGCCAAGCAACCGTCTCATACTGTTATGATCAACAAAATAGAACTTGAAATTAAATTTGATTCCTGTTCGCACCTGACTATGATTAACAAGGTTACATTTGATGTTTTCTTTAGCCGATAGAGTGAAGCTACTCATGGTATATATTTCACCTGTAGGGTATGGAGGTTTGCCGATAAACATGCTCGGGTATTTCGCAGCATGTTTTGAACTGAGTGGAAGGATCACTGCTGGGAAGGTGTATGTTGTCAAGAAGGGGGAACGCATTATTAGGGTGGTCACATCAGTGCTTGCTAGGTGTTATGCTGAATCTGAATGCTGAGACACAGGTTCAAGAGCAAGAAGTAGACGAGACATTGGCAGTTCTGGATGAGAAGTTTGTGGACGTGTATCAACATAAGTTGGGGTGTCTTAAAGGGTATAATCATCACATAAAGTTGAAAGAGTGTGCGGTCTGAGTTGTCGCCAAAGTGAGGAGGATACCCCTGAACGAACAGGTTGGTGTGCAGAAAGAGATTGATCGTCTGATTGAGATGGGTATTATTGAATCAGCTGAGGCAATGGAGTGGTTGGCTCTGATTGTTGTTGCCAAGAAATCCAAAGGTGAGATTCGCTTGTGTATTGATTTGCATGCTCTTAATAGGGAGGTGGTTGTGGATAAGTTTCCTTTACCTAACATTGATGAGATTATTAGCACGTTGGCAGGTGCTAGATATTTCTCCACTTTAGATTTAGCTTTCGCTTACAATCAGGTGGAGCTAGATGAATCAACACAGGAACTGACAGCGTTTATCACACCTATGGGAGCATTTAAATTCTTGTGAATGCCTTGTGGCCTAGTCTTAGTGGCCTCGCTCAGTCCAATGTGGCTGAATAATGTCCAATGAGCTAAAACAGTTACCTGGTGTAAAGTGCTATCAGGATGATTTGTTAATTTAGAGTAGCACAAAAAGGGAACATCATTCAAGGGTGTGTACAGTGTTCGAAAGGTTGAAGAAAGCTGGATTAACGTTGAGAAAGAAAAAGTGTCAATTCTGTGCAGAAGAAGCCAATTACCTGGGTCATTGCATCACAGGACAAGGTGTATTTCCCAAAAAAATAGTTAGTTGACACCATAGTGAGGTTACAGGAACCCGGTCACAAAGAAGAGTTAGTATCCTTTTTGGGGATGGTTGAGTATTACTGTAAGTTCATACCAAGTTATGCAGACAAGACTCAAAGTATCAGGAAGTTAATTGGGAAAATTGTGAGTTTTGAATGGAGTTCTGAGTGTGACAAAGAATTCAATTCAGTCAAGGAAGATTTGAAGAAAGCACCCTGTTTGCAGAAATTTGTACCAGGGGTGGAAACACATATCATGACTGATGCGAGTGCTAAGGGCATTGGGGCAGTGTAACTACAGGACAGAAATGGTGTGGAACATTTAATAGCTTGTGCTTCCATGTGTTTGAGAGGTTCAGAGTTAAAATACTCTGTTATAGAGAAGGAGGCTATGGCAATCTATTGGGTATTGAGAAAGTACAGGAATTTGATTTGGTGCATGAAGGTTAATGTGCTTTCATATCATAAGCCATTGAAAGAAATGTTTTCAAAAAAAGGATTGGATTCCATTTTGTCTCGAATTAGGAAATAGATCATATCACTTCAAGATTATGATTTTTCAGTTGACTATATTCATGGTGTGATAAATTGCTCTGCAGATTGTTTGTCGCGTTTGGTGCATGCAGGGGTGGTTGACCAAGAAGAGGGAAAAGATGTGGATGATGTAGTAAATGTGTGTGAGGTAACATTGGGGGAGATTGAAGAGGTAGAATGGAAGAGCGGGATAAACAAGGATATGGAAATTTAAAAAGTAATTGAGTTGTTGTTATTGGGAAAAAAACAAGCATCTTCAAAAACCTTGGTCAATGGTTTGTGAAGAATTGTCAGTTATGGATGGTGTACTTGTTCGTGGAACAAAACTTGTACCACTGTTTGGGGTGCAGAAGAAACTACTTGATTTTGCACATGATGGCCAACTAGGAATTGTTCAGACGAAAGTGAGGTTAAGGATGCAGTACTGATGGCCAGGTATGGCTAAAGAAGTAGAAAGGATGGTGAGAGATTGCATTCAATGTTGTGTGAGTGATAAGATTTTGAAAAATAAACAAATGCCCATGGTCTTCAGAAAGTCCTGAAACATCCCTGGGATGAAATTGCCATAGATATAGTGGGACCCTTGCATGGTGAGAGTGACACACCTTATTTGATAGTTGTGTTAGATTTATGCTCAAGATGTATTGAAGTAAGCTCTGTTAGAGATATTTCATCAGCAACAGTGATAAAAGTTTTGGAGATACTTAAAAGAGAAAGTTCTGCTCAACAGTAATACAGACATGTTTTAAAGGTTGTGGGAGAATTCATAAAATGAGTTCAGTCTATCTCCCAGAAACCAATGGAGCTGTGGAAAGGGTGAATACAAGTCTCAAAGAGAGGATTCAATTAGCTAGGGCAAGCAATTTAAATTGAAAATCTGTCCTGCAAGATAGGATAACAGCATATTGCATGTCTCCTCACTCAACGACAGGGAGATCTCCTTTTGAATAGTTCAAAGGTATTGCAGGCAACTCAAAGTTGGATCCAGGATGGATGGTGTGGAATAAAGGGTTGAAGAACAATGATGTTGGTGATTGGAGGTGTAAATAACTTAGACAACAAAAGATTAGGAAGCAGTATTTTGATGCAAGGAAATGTGTTCTAGCTAATTGTGTGGCTGTGGGTGACTATGTCAGAATAAGGGCACCCGTAGGATGCCAACCAAGGTCAAAATATACGAAAGTGAGAAGGGTTGTTATTATTCAAAAATGCTGTGGAGACTGATTATGGGAGAAATTGGAATAAAAGCAGGGTTGTGGTAGTTAAATCCAATTCAGATGCTGAGTTTATGCAAAATGGTTGTGTTAGCAATCAGTATTCTGGTAATGGTGGTGATTTACCACGTTTAGTGTCATATGGCCTTTTAGGCTCTGCCAGGGTTTGGAGCTAGAGAGTGTGTAAACAACCTTTGTATATGAAAGATTATGTCTGTTAGATGTAATTTTGACGATATTATATGCTACATGATGCTTGTATGTTTATTACTACATTTCTGTTTGTTTCCCTTTATTTTTATATCATATTTGGGAACTTTTCATTAAGAGATGTCTGTTTGTTCTTCTCGGATTTTCACCCATTACTTCATTATTTTAGATTACTTTTGTATGTTTTTTTTTTATTTTTTTTTTATTAGCATTTGAAAAGTATACAAGGTTAATACAACCAGAACATTGTGGTCACAATACAACAGCATCCATCATCCGTTTTGTGCATTCTTAATCAACGGCCCTTCCCACCCTCCGAAACATCACTGCATTTAAAACACTCATTTAATTCCCCTGGTACTTCTGCAGGTATTGAGTCAAGTAATTCCAGTAGTCACGTGGTTTCGATCTGGTAGGCAATTCTTCTTCATACGTTTTTAGTGTGTATTTACAATACGTTAAATCAGCAATCCAGTCTTTCAGCTTTGGTGTCCCCGCCATTCCAGCAGAGCGACACCCTCCGTTTGGCCAAGTGCAAAGAAATCACGGAAAATTTGCGCTTTTGAGCCTTCACCCCGGGCCAGTAGACCCAGTAAGCATGTGCGAACATTGCAGCCTACCTCACCCCCAATCATATCCCCCAGCACCTGTGTCACCTGCGTCCAATATTCCGCAACCGCCCCACAGGACCATGCTAAGTGAAGAAAGTCTGCTCCTTCCTCATTGCAGCGTTCACATCTAGAGTCCACTCACAGCCCATATTTGTGTAATCTAGCAGGTGTATAATACGTCTGGTGTAGATATTTGAAGTGGATAATGCGCAGATTGCCATTAGGTGTCAGCATACTAGTCAGTGTGCAAGCCACAGCCCAGTCTCCCTCAGTTAGAGGGACCTCCAGATGGCAACTCCATTTGCCCATAGCTTTATATGTGTTTGCCGCAATGTCGCCTTGTAATTTAGCATAGAGCGTGGACACCAAACTTGTAGCCTTAGGTGTGGTTATTATCCACTGCAAAGCGGCCAGCACCGGCGGTTCATCCGGGTATGTCGGGTACAGTTTTTTAATGGCATGTTGTATCCTGTGGTAATTAAATTGGAACAGTAGCGTCTGGTTACTAATAAATGTCATATTTTCAAGCGTTTTGAAACTACCATTTTCATAAAGATCCCCCAGAGTGTCGATGCCGACCTGTCGCAGTAATACGACCCCCACCTCTTCTTGGGTGACCGAAATCTCCGGATGCCAGTGTAACCGGAGCGCCGGAGCATATAACGGCAATTTATTAGCTCTTTTGCCCATAAGATGCCAGGCTTTGTTCGTGGCATCGATCGTGTTGATGTCACTCTTATGTAATGGTGGTCTGCGATGTGTTATAACTGCTTCCAGCGGGATCGGTAGAGCGTCCCCTTCTTCAATTGCAGTATGTGTCAAATATGGGACTTTGTGATACCAGTAATGCGCGTATTGCGCTTGCGCACAAAGGTAGTACAGATAAAAATCGGGAACTCCGAAACCCCCCTGGCTATATGGCAATGTAAGCGTCTGCAGATCAACACGAGCCGTTTTTCCCGCCCAGATTAGCTGGAGGACCAGCGAGGTGATGCGTCGAAACACCTCTGTAGGGGGTTGGATGGGTATGTTATTGAAAAGGTATAATAACTTGGGCAGCAGCACCATTTTAACAATGGCAATGCGGTCTGCCAGAGACAGCGGTAGCTGAATCCACCTTCGCACTTTCCCCTCCAATGCATCGATTGCCCTCCCATAATTAGTCCTAATGACGATGTCAGGATCACGGTGATACCACACACCCAAATACTTCACCGGTTCAGTCTGCCATTCCTAGGGGTACTCCATGGGGTGGGGCTGTGTGCTGTCCGTCAAGGGAATAATCACGGATTTAGCCCAGTTTATATTTATACCTGAGTGGTATGCAAATTTGATATATTTCCTTAGCAATGGGTTCAGATTTTCCCCTGGGTCCCTCACATATAACAACATATCATCAGCATATAGTGATATGTGCAGCGGCCTTTGCGGAAATTGAAGGGCTGAGTAATGATGTCCCTGCCTAATTTTACATGCTAGCGGCTCTAGCGCTAAAGCAAATAATAGTGGGGATAAAGGGCACCCCTGTTTAGTTCCCCTGCGGATATCGATGGGCTCCGAGATATATTTATTCACCCGGACTCGCGCCACCGGTGCATCATACAGCAAGTGTATCCATTGGAGAAACATGGGCGGAAAGCCCATCCTCTGCAGCACTGTATCCAGATATGGCCATTCTAACGAATCAAAGGCCTTGGCCGCGTCTAGAAACACCGCCGCAGCCTTGGTCGTGGGTGTCAGGTAGTGTGACAATGCAAATAAAGTCTGCGTATTGTGTGCAGTGGATCGCGATGGGATGAACCCAGATTGATCAGGCAAAATCAGCATAGACATTAAAGGGTTCAGCCGAGCAGCAAGTAGTTAGGCCAGTATTTTATTGTCCACATTTATAAGAGACAGGTGTCTGTATGGGTCGCATAACTCTGGATCTTTTTGCGGTTTAAGCAGGGCTAGTAGGAGTGCCTCACGCAGAGTTGGCGGCAGGCTCTGCTGTTCGTGGGCATTACCATACATCTCCACCAGGCGAGGTGCTAACTGATCCACAAAGGCCTTATAGAATTTGCACGTAAACCCATCTGGACCCGGGGCTTTACCATTTGGTAATGTTTTAATCACTTCCGTGACCTCTTCTACCGTGATGGGCAGGGACAAATACTCCCTATGCGTGTCCGACAGCCACGCTATCACCATGTCTTCGAGATAGTCCATTATTTCGTCCGGGTCCGCTGTAGGTCTGGAGGCGTATGTTTCACTATACGTACTCACGAACTCACTTAATATGTCCTGTGCGCCAAATCGTTTGTCTCCCTCTTTGTTGCGCACCACAGAAATGTTCTGCGGTGCACGACCTTCACATATCTTAGCTGCCAATTGTCTGCCCGATCTACCCCCCTCTCCGTAAGCCCTCGCTGCCTGCCTCTTCACCGTGTATTTGATTTCATCTTCCGCATAGTTTTGATACTCAGATAGTGTTGTTCTAATGTCTCCCAGTATTTTAGGATCGAGCGTTCTCTCATAGTCCCCCTCTAGCAGTCTCAGTTTGTCTTCCCTTGTCGTTAGTTGTTGCCTTATATCTTTTAGGATACCAGCGTTCGTGCTTATACAAACGCAGCGGATCGTCGCTTTAAAAGCCTCCCACAGTATGCCGGGATCTTTCATAGTAGGGACATTGTGATCAAAGTATTCCTGTATAGCCTGCGCAATAGTGTCAACATACAGTGAATCTGAGAGAGCTTTTGCGTTAAATCTCCAACTGAAGGGAGGTGGTATGTAGTGTGGGAATTCCATGGACAGGAGCACTGGATTATGATCAGACAGTGTTCGTGGTAAATGTCGAACCTCCCTAGTTCATAGGGCAATGTCCCCAGACACTAACCAGTAGTCGATGCGGGACCAGCTGCCGTGTGCCGCCGATGCATGCGTGGCCTCCCTCCCCTCAGGATTTCTACGTCTCCAAATATCAATAAGCCCCCTATCAACCATTACATCTTACAGTACATTTAGCGCCCGTCTGTGAGGCTCAGTCGTCGACCCAGATCTGTCTAGGTCATCCTGTAACGCTATATTGAAATCTCCACCCCAAATCAAATGCGCAGCCTGGATGTCCCTCAACTTGCCCCACAG
Source organism: Triturus cristatus (assembly GCF_964204655.1). Classification (NCBI taxonomy): domain Eukaryota; kingdom Metazoa; phylum Chordata; class Amphibia; order Caudata; family Salamandridae; genus Triturus; species Triturus cristatus. Next base: position 308,081,634 of record NC_140587.1, on the reverse strand, counting down.
AAAATGGTAAAATTGCGGATCGTCTACATTTGGCCCATATGTGCTCACAATGGCCAATCTTTGCCCCCGCAGCACACCTGTAACAATCACAAAGCACCCCAATTCATCTGCCACAGTATTTTCTATCTGAAACTGTAGTCCCCTTTTAACCAGTATTAACACCCCTCTAGCATAGGATGAGTACAGAGATTGATGCACCGACTCAGCCCATCGTCGCCCCACGCCAGTCTTATGTGTCGGCGCACAGTGCGTCTCTTGTATTAGCGCAATATCTATGTGCAGCCTATCGAGGTACGCAAGTGTCTGTCTGATTTTTTTGGGGTTGTTAAGCCCCCTCACATTCCACGTCAGTAATTTGAGGCATCCCGCCCCTATCCCTGCTGCCACCATTTATGAATAATGCTAGTAAAGTATACCCAACACAGGCATTCGGTTAGTGTGTTCCAGTGACTATCTGAGCGCGGAGTGACCTCATTGTTCCTCAGCATAATTAATCGGACTTCAGCGATGCATCTTATGCACTGCGACCAACAAATCAACTTTCCAACTCCTTTCCCCCTCCCCCCACCCACTTCAGCACCCCAATCATGCCAAAGACACATCCCACAACAATAAACTAACATAAGTTAACGGAGTTCGGGGATCACCCGCTTGGGGGGATCACCCAGAGCACACAACTCCATCCAACTAAATGGATGTGGACGGGAATACAATATGAGTCAGAGCTTGTAGTTCACCATACCAGTGTAGTTAGCGTACTGTCATAGAGCATATCTCACAGTGATCATGTTATCAAATGTTTTCAGCCTCTCCCTTGCAATTCACCTTCGCCTATCCGGAGGACAACACCTCAGCAACATCCCCGCAACCAGCCCCGCGGCTCCCTCTGCAGCAGAGGACTGTCGCCAGCGTGCGGCCCATCACCCTCAGTAGCCTGTCCATCATCGCGCAGTTCCTCAGTCCCAGCAGAGCCACACACAGGACCGCAAAGCTAGCCAATAGTGCAGTCTCGAGTTTGTGGTGCATTACTCCTTAAACAATAAGCATCAAACCACAGGTCCGATGTCCATGCGATCTGTACGCACTTTAGGTTGCCCTAGCTTAGCAGCCGGAGCACACTAGCATCAGAGTACACATCACTTGTACTTACAGTCCATAGCAGCTCCGAAAGGGCCCACAGTCAATGTTAGAAAGCGATGCAGTGTTCCGACGGCTCTGGGGTCTGCCTAGGTCCAACACCTTACCAAGTGTAGTCATCGTTGCAGCCACGCACACCTCGCTATGCCGCCTTTCGAATTCCGCTCTCATTCTGCCTACTAGTCTGCATCTGGATTCTGATCCTTTCTCTGCCGTTCTTTACGTTTGGCGCCAATTTGTTTGACGAGCTCTTGCGCTGCTTTAAGCGTGTGGCATACCGTCGCTCGGCCGTCATGTGTCACTCGGAGCCTGGCTGGATACAGCATGGCATAATCAATTCCAAGGTCGCGTAGCTTTTTCTTAACGGGGTTGAATTCCTTCCGCGCCAATTGGACCGCCACTGTAAAGTCCGGATAGAATTCTAGCGTATTTCCCTGATGTGTTATCTGCCGCTTTTCCCGCGCCAGCCGTAGGACGACATCTCGGTCTCTATAGTTAAGGACTCTAGCAACTATAGGACGTGGGGGGGCTCCAGGTTTCGGTCGCGGCGCCAGTGAACGGTGCGCTCGTTCAATCAAGAACATCCGGGACAGGTGCTCTGCGCCAAAGACACTTCGGATCAATTCTTCTACATACGTTTCCATGCGTCCAACGTTGGTGGATTCCGGAACCCCCGTGATTCTTACGTTGTTTCGCCGCGACCTTGCTTCCAAATCCTCCGCCTTATTTTTCAGTACGTCCAGCAGCTGTTCAACCTCCGCACATTTTTGGGCCGTGGCCTGGGACACATCCTCCACCGCTCCAATGCGATTTTCTGCCTCCACCAGTCTCTCCCCATGGCCATCCAGCTTTGCCGCCATATTGTCAACCCGTATCGTGATGGTGTCCAGTTTGCCATTGATGTCCTGCAGGCTCTGCTGGATGGCCTGTAGCACCCCCTCCAAACCCGTGGGGGTCGTCCCACCAGCGGCAAGGGCAGCGTCCGTCAGCACCGCGGCGCCTTTCGTTTGGCGTTTGGACTCAAACTGGAGCTTAGATTGAGCTTTGTCTGGTTTTCCCATAGTCCCTTCTGCGACCACCAGTCACCGGGGAAGTCAGGTCGTGAGTCTCCCCCACTGAAGTGCTGCCGTTCGCCGCCCTCCGTTTCAGAACCTGGTCCCCTATGCGCTCTCAACCTCCCGGACGGCCATGCCCATATCAGCACACAAGTCCCGGTTGTGGAACAATGTACACAGCGCCCCGTAGTCTCGTTCCTCACCAAGGGGCCACACAGCTGGCAATGACCGCAGCGCCGGATATCCAGTAGCTCAGGCGGTCTCCAGGCACCTTTCATGCCCTAGAATCTCCAGGTATCCGCAGAAGTCGACCCCTTGTACTCGCCTTCCCCAGCAGGCCGTGTATCATGCACCGAGGGTCAGTCCTCCAATGTTCTCAGCGCGGCAGCAGCCGTCGCGGCACACACGCACCGCACCTGCGCCCCCGCGCAACCACGGCAACCAGCCTCGAGGTCCCCGATATCGTAGGGAGGCAGATCCTCCGGGCATGCAGGGACACAGGTGACATGCGGGCAAGGCTCACCTCCTCAACACTCACAGGCGCGGCTCGCGTCAGGATCGGCCACAACTCCAGCGGGCCGTGCATCGATGCATCAGGTCGCAGTCAGTTCCAGCCTCCTCCGGGTCTGAAGTCCGCGCCAGGCTCCGCAGCCATTTCATGCCTCGCTTATCAGCAGAGCGATTTTCTCAGAGCCGCATTTTCAGCGCCCATAGGCAGCGGCGCTCTCAGAACCAGCCGAGCACCGGGGCGAACTGTTTCGATGATCTCGCCGGCTCTTTGTTGCCGTAGCTCCCAGTCTCTCCGGGCGGCGCCATCTTGTGTACCATGAGTCGCGGCCGTTTTCATCCAATCATCGGCGCATCGCCGAGTCACCCGCGCCTGTAAGCAGTCGTGCACCCCAGCCATGCATGGACGGTCGTTTCAGATCACCATGACAGCAAGTTGCCGCTGAGTTTCAGCCCCTCAAAAGCTCTTTGGTGCCGTTTTTCATCCCCGTCCGGCGGAGCTGTCTCAATAGGCAGCCATTCCGCTGTGCGCCCTCTAGCGCCCCCCAGATTACTTTTGTATGTTAAGAGGTAATATGTGTGATGTGTCATACTCCAAGGTTCCACTTGTTGTTTGGAATGTAGTAGTGTTCTGATTAAGGCAGTTGCGAGGGATGTTGATGGTTGAGGTGACTGAACCTTTAGCTGGAACCTACGCAAGGTGTGGAGCTTCATTTATTTACATGTGGTGAACACCAAAAATACTGTTTGGAATTTTTCAAAACTGAGGGGAAAATAAGGGCAGTGGCAAGCTCTGGTGGGAGACTGTCTGGGCCCACTGAAGGGGGAGAGTGATATCAACTAATAGTGAGGAATATCGAGTACTAATGTGATTTTCTGTCCTCACTGACCCAACAAACCTCAAAACTTACATCTGCCTATTCATTTCAGCTGAAATTGCCCTGCAACGCTTTTCTCAGAATCTAGGCGATGAGTTTGGTGGCAGTGAAAAGCTCTGGTGCAGGGCTTTAAGTCAGATGAAAAAAATTGGGGGATGTCTCTCAAAGGGGCGGGCCGATGTGAGTAGAGCGTTGCTTAAAACGCATAAGCTAAAAATTGGTGCAAGGACAATGGGCCATCCCACTGGTAATTTGCTGCTTCTGTCATGCATCGAGATATATAATACAACAAGTGAAATTACACGAACAACAAGCCAGGACTATTGACTTTGCCAATGGTTGCTAGTTACATAAGATAAATAAGCAACAATGATGGCTTTGTTGTATATAAATTTGAAAATGCTATAGTTCTGAAATGACGAGACTGTGAAAGAAATATAACGAGTCTTTTTGATCCTGAAAATAAGGGCAAAAATGGAGAGCCCGATAGAGATCCGTCTCAGCACTTGCTTTTTAGAACTACTGGTGTTGAGCACCTGCAGGACCCGGCCCACTTACGCTCTGGTGGAGGACTGTCTGGCTCACAGAAGTCGTGGACTGCTATGAATTAATACTGGGCCATAGAGAGTACTAATGTTGTTCCTGCTCTCACTGACCCCACAAATTCCAACACTCATATCTGCCTAATCATTTCAGCTGAACTAGCCCTAGAAAATGTGATCTCATTTGTAACAGCACTGGCTCTTTCGTGGATGGATTTTGGATATTCAATTTATCTTGCGCTTTCAAAGGTGTCTTGATCTCATCTCCAAATGAAATGTATATTTACAAAGGAAGTGGCGGAGCACGCCATTAGACTTTTTGGCTTAACCCTGCCTTCCGCCCCTATGGAAATGCAGGGCTGCATTGTATTTCCAACCATACGGTGCAGCCCTGTGTTTCCCCCTGCGCTGGGATCAATTACAGCTGCCTAGCGCCACCGCAGACACCCTTGCACCAAAGTGAAAGGGTGCCTGCTTTGTGGGAATGATTCTTTATGTGCAGGAAGGTTTCCCTTCCTGCACATAAACAATCATAAATGGCGATTTGTAACTTCTATGTGTTGCAACTCGTAATATTTAAAATGATTGTTTATGTGCAGAAAGGGACACCTTCATGCATGGTGTTTTGCTGTTTCTGTGTGTGCTGCAAAAGCTGTGGTAGGGGCTTGTAAGTATGCCCCTCGGTCTCATGACGTTTGATGATGGTTCGCATCATTTATTTCAAAGACTCGCTGGTTTCAGAGGTCCCATTGGTGCCCAGATCGTGCCATATGTAAATCAGTGTGCCTTTTTCAGAATATATGATGTTACATCGCAAACAATTAAAATGCATGCTTTTTCTATGCGGTTTTTACATCGCAACTACCATTACATTGCATGATTTTACAACACAGGTCATTACAACGCATTTTTAAAACTACCATTGCAACGCATTCCATTACAACGCATACCATTACAATGCATAATACTTTTAGGGCAACAGTAGGGTAAGTGTTGGTTAGTTTAGGGGTAAAGATTACTATTCCCACTCCAGTGAGTGCAACAGTAGAGAAAGTGTTGGATAGTGTAGGGGTAAAAATTACAATTCCCATCTACCCCAAAACCCATACCCACCCTAAAACTAAAAAATCTCCATTAATTACCGTATAATGCGTTGTAATGGCATGCGTTGCAATGGAATGCGTTGTAATGGCATGTGTTGTAGTGGCATGCGTTGTAATGGCATGCGTTGGAATGGCATGCGATGTAAAGGCAGTTGCATTGTAACAGTTGCGTTATAAAAGCAGTGCGATGTAATGACTGAGTTGCAATGGATGTTTCCCCCTTTTTCATTGCACCATTTGCAGTGAAGCTCATGAACTGCCAAGCCCCCGACCCGATTGGTTGCTGTCATAGCCGACATAAAAGTAATAGGCAATGAAAGGGAGCTTGGCCCCCCTCATCTTTCTAAGCAACCCCTCCAATGACTTAGTTTTATTTATGGTTGCCCAAATTGTTGCATTTATGTTGGAAACTGGAAGCACTGTCATCTCAAATTGAAACAATAGGAGTCATTTGCAGTTACCTAGAACACACCTTCAAGACAATTGTTCTGTACTTCAAATTTCATAACTGAAAAATATCTATTTATTTTATACTGTATTGATGACTATTGTATAGGAGGCAGTGAAACTACGCGTTAGCTGCTGAGCTTTTGCATAGGTTGAAGCATGCCATCTTCAGAAATCTTCATTCAACACAAAGATTCCCAGTTAAAATATTTTTCGGGCGAATTCTGCTGAAAACCAATTCTATTTTGCAAGCTGTGTTACCTACTAATCCCATTTTTCAGGGAGTTTGGTTCTGTTATTATTTAGGTGTCACTTATGGGCAGTTTTAGCTGTTTGTTGTTGAAGACCAATAATTGTACCTCAATACAGTGATCTTTTGGATTGCCCAATACTTGTAACTGGATGGCATTGTTGCCTGTCTCAATTTCCTGCTCCCAGTTCCATGGTTTTCTTCTGTCTTTTTGTGTTTTTCCCACCTAAAAGCATTTCAGTCTCATAATGGTTTGATTGGATGACATGTATCCTGCTGATGTTACCCTTATATTGCACATAAGCCACTATTTTCACTCCTTCTGTTATGTTAAGTTGATTTGTAGGTCACAATTTATCACCGGTGACTGTACACAGGCGCTCCTCCCTTCTCCCCATCCTACCTCTTCTCTTCACCCCCATTTCGCCCGCACTCAAAAGCTGTGCTCCCTCGGTCCCCTTGCACTTTGTGTGCTGCCTGGGGTTCCCTCTTTCAGTCCCAGATGGCCCCGTGGGGCTCTCTTTAAGTATTAGGTGCCTTATCATATAGTACTCTTCCAGGCCAGGTCTCCTCTGTGTGGCACTCTTTCAGTCCAGAGATGCCAAGTAGAGTATTACATGCCAAAGGGAGAAGCCTCTGGGAGAGAGTTTTCTTAGCTTGAGATGCTGTCCACAGAGCGCTCTATGCCCGGTCGAGCAGCTCTCTCCCTGTGTCTGCCATGCTTGGGTGTGGTCCCTATTGCATGTCTCTGTGTCAAGCTGTAGATGCCTCTGCTTGCTGTTTCAAATGAAGGTACCCCTTCCTTCTTTGCACATGCTGCCTCCAATTCTTAATTGTTCTGATGTGCAGCCTTTACCCTCAGCTGTCCGCCCCCCCCCACCCATTTCTGCTCTCTCCCAACTCAACCTGCTTTGTGGGTGGCATCTAGCTTGGCATGCTCTGCCTTTCCTGTGCTGAAGCAGAGGTTCATGGGGACGGAGATCGGAGAAAGGTTGCTGCTCTCAGCTTCCTTCAAATGGCTCGCTCAGTCAGTGCGGAGAGAGCAGAATGTTGCCTCCTCTCTGATAACAGGCCTGCCCACCAATTCCCTAGAGAGTCAACTCCAGGTAGGTAGGGCATACGCTGTCAGGGTAACACAGGTGTCTGTTCAAGGCAGAGACATTCACTCCTGGGTGTATAATTCTTCGCACCACCACTCCCGCCAGAGCACTTTCTCTGTACCGTTGGTTCCTCATCTGCCCTCCTTACATAGTGATGAAAAAAACATAATGTCCACAGGCTTCAAACCAACAGTCTACCTAACTGGGATACTTACACAATGGAAGGAAAGACGCAACAGTAAAGATTATACGTGTGACATAAAAAAGCATTGCCTTTCCTTAGATGTACACTGCACATCCCAATATCTCTCACTGTGGCGGGCGCTAATAGGTCTCACAATAACTGCTCACACAATTCCTCCCACACCAATTTCCCCTAAAACTTTGTAGAAAAACACCTATAAAGTATCTCACATAGGCACATCCTAATGCCTCACATGAATACTCAACATACGATGTTCACTGTGACATGCCACCACAGGCCTCACCAATCGACCTCTCCCACCAAAACCTCGGATTTCATTCTGGCCTAGAAACTTCCTAGTCACTCATGCCTGTAAGGTGAGGTAATGTAGTGTTCTGATTGTGCCATCTGTATGGTACAGCAAGGAACTCGGTTTTGTAACTTGGAGCTGCACACACAACCCTTTTGCTGGGCTGGGGTTGAAGTAGACGCCACAGGATTAAATCTGTTGCACCGTTGATCCCTACACTTTTCTGGACACTTCATATCTCATCAGGTGCTACCTCCTCCACCCCGAATTGACTTTTGGATCTCTGTAGCTTTCTCTTCTTCATAGCTTTCACCAGTCAGTCTCACTTTCCCTTCTCAACCTTCTACTTTCCCTTAGACATCTGCATGAATATGCTTTGCTTTTGTTTGCTCTGTCACATGGCCCATATGGGCATTGTCGTCTTCCCTATGTTAGCATGAGCACTTTATTGACTGTCCGCTGCTTTGTGTACGTTACTACACACATTTATTTTGCTTGTGCCACACTGAAACTTTCACATAGAACATGCAGTTGTTTTTGCACTATGCTCGTTTCTGGGATTTAGTCTGAACATTGTGAACAAGGTTAAGCAACAATGGCCCCTGTTATTCCGTTCTGGTCAGGCCGTAGCACCTAGACAAAACATGCAGATGCAGCTGTGGTTTGGGAACATGTACTATGGTCATATGAGGCTACATGGATAGGTAACACAGACACTTGGAGAGGAACCTTTCCAGGGAGAAGAGCGTGACAGCACCTGTGATGTAGATCTAACATCTATAGACTGAGGTACGGGGTCTGCTGATAACACCCAAAGATCTTCTAATATATAATCATCTTGCTTCATACAAGGGGTGTGAGGTTAGGCTACTCAGTCGTATATCATGACAGCTCCTTTTATGGTTTTCGGACTACTTGCTATGCTGACAGTATTTGTGTTAGGTATTTTTCTCCAGGTTGTGGCACGTATACTGCATACTAGAGCTCGTTTGTTAAAATAAACATTTAAAACTTTTTTCATGTGTCTGTCAGATCTTATTGTGGACGAGTACAAGAGCGTAAGTGAAAGGGTGTGTCTTGCATGGGTACTAAAGTGGTAGGATAACTCAGTTCCTGCCTACTAAGGTCCCCAAACCCCAAAGATAGATCTGTGAGTACGCAGAAACCCTGCAACAGCTCATTTTGCCCTAAGATATTTCCTCACCTCACCTCTTGTCACCCTTTCTTACCCATCCTCCTGCATCCCTAGTTGTTCCTTCAGCAGATCATCCAGTTGCTTCCTCTCACCTCTCCACCTGATCCTATGCAACCCAGCCGTGCTTATTCCCATACCCTGCCTGGTCCTTTCAGTCCCAATCTGTGAAATATCGACCTACGACAGATTTAAATCTGCTTTCCTGGCCTTACTAAAGAAACCTACAGTGGACCCCAGAGCCCCCTCTAGGAACCCCCTTCCGCAATACAATGCACAGAGTGGGCTTTAAGTCATTCCATTACTCCTGTATGGTTAATTTCTTGTAGTGCACATTCTCATACATTTGGCAGTACTAATGCATTTTATTATACTTTACAAAATACCATTCAATTATGGAAACTGAAAATGCATGTAAGTTCATGAGTCCATCTAGAAAATTAGAATATTTGCAAAGCCAATAGGTTTCATAAGCTAGACCTATTGGCTTTGCCAATGCTTGTTTTTGTTGCCAGCTTCATCAAGTAGAAGAAGCTGGTAAAGCTTTTGTTTTAAAAACAAGTTCACCGATTTTCCATGTACCCCTATCGCTGGTGCCTGTGAACCCTAATACATAATATAATACTGATTTAAACTCTGCAGAAACAAATGATTTGTGTATTCCTTGTCTGGGCTTAGAAATAAATTTATCAATTATATTGCACGTTTTGTCCACATTTCCTCTAACATACATATGTTTTGCATACAAAGGTAAAACAGAGCATGGCACGTTAGCTCCCCAGAGTACATCACAGAGCATCTTGAATGATGCTGGAATGCAGGATTGTGGTGTCTTTTATCTAAATACCCCCATGAAGATAATGATGCTACAAAGGTTTGCAGCACACCTGGCAATGCTTATTAATTGTTTTCTTAAAGTCAATCACTGCATCAAGAACAGGGCCTTATGGGTATGGGAACAAATCTGCTTTTTATGTAGAAAAGAGAAAGATCACACACATCTGTGAAGATAGCATGTTGATGGAGTATAAAAGTACATGCTAAAGGGAGCACACATCCTGTTAAACATTCTTCTATTTTCAGGGGGATGGGGCTATGTGTAGCTTCTCTGTTGGAGGATACAATGCATTCTGACATTTCAACTCATATGCAGTATGTCAAGAAAATGCAAGGTACATTTCAGTATCAAAGATTACATATTTCGTGGCATTGTTTTTTCATACACACATGAGCAAAATGATTTAATTTCAAGTGTTTCCACAGGTATGTATGGGCATTTGCATAGTATTAATCTAGCTCTGAGACACTTCTGTCTGACCCTTAATAAGATGGTTGAGCACTTATGTGAACACCATCATCCATTACGGTTAAGCATATATTTCCATGTAAACAGACTGGGGTGCTGCTCATGGTTTCACTGACATCTCATCGGTACTGGACGTAGTCAACCTTAAAGTCAACATATTGGGGTGTCACTTGCAACTTATTTTGATGGACTGTTCAGTTACTTAGACACATACTGTTGTGCTAAAATGGTAAGAAATCATTTAGTACTTCCCTCGATTCAGACTAAGTGCTCCTATTTGCACGTGCACTTAGCCAGTAGCGGCTCCTGGAGGGAGTGCTGCCGGGCGGCGACGCAGGGCGGGGGATGGACAGGGTGAGGGGTAGTAAACTCCAGATTATGGCCCAACGGAGGTAAGTATACAAATAAATAAATAAAACTAATCTTGTTGCACGCGCTGCATCGCCAAATGCGATGCCGCCAGCGCAATGAAATTTGTTTTATTTATTTATTTGTATACTTACCTCCTTTGGGCCATAATCCGGAGTTTACTACCCCCCCACCTGCCCCTCCCCTGCCCTGCAACACCGCCCGGCAGTATTCCCTCCAGAAGCCGCTACTGCACCTAGCACTATCTGTTTGATGGTGGGAACCTCACAAATTATGTTTGCAACAATTTATCCAAAACAATGTGCCCAAAACAGGTGCAAAATCCGATTGTGTGAGTTGCTTCCAAGTTTTGTTTTACCCAGAAATGTAAATTAAAGGGACAAACAGACCAACTTCCTGGTGCAATTGCTATATGCATCAAGGTGTTTATACTCCAGGGTTGAAATCAAAGGTGTCCAAACTTTGTTTTCCTCTGAACACCCTAAATGTTTTGAATGGGAGCTCCCAGCCAAAACTTGATTGCAAGGATTAGAGGAGCGGGAATGGCAGGGCTCACCATAAGGGGCTGGGCTTGTGAGATGTTCAGGGGTACTTTTTCTGTAGTTGATAATCCACACTATAAGTGAGACCTATAAAAGAGTAAATGCATCAAACAAAAACAGAAATTGATCAACAAACACTGCTCCCCATAATTGGGGTGTTGTGAGAACTTCACACTTCTGGGACCCTGTGCAACAGCACCTGCTGCACTAATGATAGCAGAAAACTGGTGCCTCTGCCTCTTTTATCCCTCCACCCCATGCCCGGAAACAACTCCAATCTTGAAACAGGCTCTGTCTCTTTGAGAAACAAATGTAGCTGCCACATGTTGCCCCTCCCTCTTTGCAGCAAGGCTGTCATACTAGGGTGACCAGACGTCCCGGTTTTCCCCGGACGGTCCCCGTTTTTGGAGAAGTGTCCCCGTGTCCCGACACTTTTCTCCAATTCAATGAAATGTCCGGGTTTTTAAACAGTGTCCGGGTTAAACATACAAATGTCCCGGTTTTTCATTTGTTTCGGTTGTTTGAGCATGCGCGTGCATGCTCTCTTTGCACTGATTAAAGCGTGACGTTTAGGTGAGCGTTGTAGCAGGAAGGGAAATCGGGCTTTGAATGGGATGGGGGGTGGGGAGAGGTGCTCCTTTCATTCCACAGCGCGAGGTTCAGCGCTTTGAATGCGACCTCTGTCTCCAGGCCGAGAAGTCAAAGGATGCAATCTGCATACATTCACACCTGAATGCCGGTCACTTAGGGTGCTTCCAGAGATACCTTTGTTTTGTTAATGCAGCGCTCCTGCTCCAACAGCTACTGATGGCAGTGCGTCTTTGAATGTCTTTATTTTGTAAAAGCCTACTTGCAGGACCTGCTTATATCCTTGTTTAGAAACAGTAACCTGTTTGTACTTCGTGTCCAGGGCCGGCTTTAGGGCGGTGCGAGCGGTGCCACCGCACCGGGTGCTGGCTTCCTGGGGGCGCCGTGAGTGAAAGTTTATTGTGCTTTTGAAGCACCTGCTGCAGCGTTTCTTTCCCCCAGCAATTACCAGGCCTCACATAAATGTCAAGATAACTCGTGTGATTAATAATCTTCCTGGAGAGCAGCATTTTGTATAGTTGAGGTTTTGACTTCGGTGAAGTTAGTGTAGAGGGTTAACATGCCTGTTGCAAAGAACCTGTACCAAGTAGATTACAGAGTGCATATGATGTAAACAGATCAGCAGATTACTGCTTTCAAAAGAGATATCCTTTTGTTACTTGCAATTTATAACTTAAAGTCCTGATATAGAATAGTGAGCTATTAACTTTCATCCTAGAACTGCATACACACTGCAAAGTATACATTATTAGAGCATTGATTAATGTTGCAAAAAGGGATAATTTGGCTAGAAATCGATTCTTATTATTAAAGAAAACTCCCAACTATGCTGTTTCTTTTTCAACTCTGCGTTTGTGCTTCTCCACACAAAGCACTCTTAAACTATACTGCCTACCAGTATGGATGACATGTGACTCCCTACACTTTTAGTCCTTTGGCTTATGTAACATTTCCTATACACTGATTACACATGCATGATTGATTGTCTCTGTGCAATGTGTGTGTGATGCGAAGTGCTCGGACACCCTACACTGGTATGAGTGGCGCTATATAACTAATTCAATGCATCTGAGAGAGTGTGGTTATGGAGACTTGGTCACTGTTAAAGGGTGCTAGTGAGAGAATCCGTGGTGGAGGTGGTCTTGGGGGGGCGCCAACAAACACTGTCGCACAGGGCGCCACCAGCACTAAAGCCGTGGTCACCAACTATAGCAAATGTTGAGGCAAAGTCTGTTTAAATGGAATTAATGGTTACAGCCAATAAAAGACCTCTGATTTGTCGTCTGTAATGCTTCATCTCGGTCTGTGGAGGGAGCTGTCTTTATAGTCCTTTTTCTATGTCCATGGCAGCTGTCAAATAGTCCTACATTTATGTCGATGGTTACTGCAAACCGCAGTCCTACTTCTATGTCTATGACCTGTCCCCGTTTTTTGTTTTGAGAATCTGGTCACCCTATGTCATACCCCAGTTGGTCTGTGCTGTTCGCTCTCCTTTATCATCACCTTTTTCTAGTTAGTCGGGTTCCACATACTTTGCTATGCTCTGTTAAAAGATCAGTTTACCTGAGTGCAAATGCTTAAAATGTTTGTTTGAACAAACGTGGTGCCGATTAGTTCAAAGCCTCTGTTTCCTGATGAATGCAAAATTACCTAAAATGCTTGTTTGTTGTTTATTTGTTCAATTGCCCTAATGGTGCTGATTAGTTAAAAGCCTCTGTTTCCTCCTAACCTCAAGGTTGTGTGATATTCTTGCTTGTTGTTTATTTGCTCAACTGCCATGCCATCTAATTAAAGGCCTTAATTTCCTGCGTCAGCTTATTGCCAGAGACAGCCTTCTAATTTACATGAAACACTCAGTAATAATCAGGAGGCCTCCAGTGCCTAATTTGTTTATTTACTCAACCTTCTATTTCCTGCCCCAGTCTCCTGCTACAGACAGCCTTCTGATTGACAGGAAATGGCCAGTAATCTTCTAGAAGGCTCCAGATTCACACTTGCATGGCAGGCAATAAATACTGCTTCAAACACAGCCACCTACTTGGATTTGGCGATCTGTCTGAAGAGAAATCTGTGTTTCCCGTCAGGGACGTCTGCGTGTTCTGAGACCTCCTGCCTGCGACAAGAGAAACTCGGCACTTTCACTTGGAAGCTGGAGGCCAACAACCCCTCTCGGAACTCCATCATTTTGTGATAGCTTCCAATAATCTTAAACCATGGAACCTAGTCATTCAGCCGGCACAATTGTTCCGCCATTGCCTTGAGCACAATCCTTCTCGTACCTCTTTTCAATGTTCCAGCGATTCGGGCCCATTACATGGACCTCAGGTTAGTGCACTAACCATGTGCTTCTAGTTTTGGTATACTGTTTTTCTTCAAGGACACACTAGCAATTTGAGTTTGAATAAGAAAACCTTGGCTAAAGGAAAAGGACTAGTTATGTGCAGTAACACAACATTAAGGACAGATTAAGATTTTGGAATCCTTTTAGCTGAGGTTAAAGAATACATGTCTAGGATTCAGTACAAAAGTTAGTGCTCAAAAGCCCTTCACATGAACTCAAATGTATTATAATTATTTTTATTTGGTCTGTTTCATTAAGTAATTGCACCTCAGGCTGATTGTAAAGCATTCATGTATGGTTGTCTGAAATGGTTGTATTCTTGTGGTAGAGTACCTCTCCTGACTGAAGGAGTGAACTTTGTCACTAGAACTTGAGGGGTCTGGTCAGAAGGATTAATAGTCACCCACCAGCCTTTTCACAGGAGCTTCAGGTATACCAGAACTATTGCACTCTCTGCCTTTCGCTCTCTTTTTTCTCTCTCCCCCAACGACCCTCCCCACCCCAGGATTAGTCACCAGTTTCAGTCATCTCTTCTGATACTAAGGATCTCTCAATGGGAAGTGGCAGAAGATCTTCCGCAGTACTCCAGGAAATTCAGGTAAGGGACCCTTGGTGTGACAAAGGGTGTCCTCAGCTCATTTGCTAGAAGGAATGTGAGCCCTGATGCCCCTTTTGTAAAGTAAGACAGTCATGATTGTGACTCCTAGGTTAAAGTGCCACTGCACCTGGTAAACTAATGATAACTGCCAGCCACTTCCTTACAAGTGGGCTACATCCTTGTTACAGCTGTAAATAGGTAGTAGTGTAGTATACAGTCATTAGTTCTGTGCTTAGTATTTGTACTTTAAAGTTGAACAGGGTTTGTCTTCATTTAATTACATGGAGTGTTCCATGATGTGGTGTATCCCGGAACTTTGGTATCCTGGTCAATTACTGGAGGACATTGTATCTTACAGTCCTGTTATTAGTACTGTGCTGCATAATAAATCAACTTCTTTCATATAAACATGCATCTTTATTACAATGTTATTGTGGAGGAAGACCGGCTACTAGATTTTCAGCAGCACAGCTGCGGTACTGTTTGTGGTGCCCCTGTAAAGACCTCGCATTGTGGAGTTTGATGGTTCTTTCCCCACCTTTCTCCAACTTTGTGAGTGGATTGTTTTCATTTTTCAAGTATTTTGGATACAAGTCAAGCACTCAGACCACAAACCGACAAGCCACGAGCACGTTTGTCTTTCAGCACAAAGAAGCATTCATGCGCTGTATCGCAAGGTATTGTTCCTGCTCCATCCCCACGGAAACAATCTCTATGACGTATTTTCTTGGCAACTTCACTCTAACCGGTGTTCTTTGTGCAGAAGCTAGCAGACATAGGGCATTGTCACATTGTGTGACGTTATGTGTGCGTTTCTGTGAGTACTGCAGTCTTCTGGATTGACGCAGTATTTAATGTGGCAAACTTTTCCAACTTCTAGAGGAGTTGCGCACATACACTGCTTAGCTGAATTTCAAGAGATATGGACTGTGGCAACATCATACAGTGAAAGGTATTTTTAGAAGTGGAGAGACAAATAATCGTAGCTATGATTTGGGGAAGTCGACTTGTCGTTCCTTCCAAGCTCTCTTAAAGGCCTTCCCCAAGATGGCATAGTACATTAAAGACTTATGAAGGTTCTTTTTGCACAGTGATTTCAGGGGCTATTAGATCGGTTCTGGATTTATTTATTCTTCTGGTATCATTTGGGTGTTGTTCTCCAAATCAATCAAACAATCAGGGTTGGTAAAGTGCAGCTACTCACCCGCGAGGGTCACAAGGCTCTGGGGGGGCAGCTCCGTTGAGTGCTGTGGTCATCCAAAGAGCCAGGTCTTGAACTCCTTCCAGAAATGGTGCAGTGTGGAGGGGGAGGTCATTTCAGGCCTTGGCTACGAGGTAGGAGAAGGATTTTCCTCCCGTTATGGTCTTATAGATCCATTGGATGGTGGCCAGAGATGCATAGAAGGAGAGGCAGTTGTTCAGGTATGTTGGTCCGATGTTGTGAAGGGCCTTGTATGCGTGGGTGAGGAGTATTCTTTCAACTGGAAGCCATTGGAGATCGCGGAGGTGTTGGGTGATGTGGCTGAAGCAGGGTATGCAGTGGATCAGTCTGCTACTGATGAGAAAGTGTGTGACGGAGTGCAGCAGATGTGGGTGTGTGGTGTATTTTGCGCGAGTGTGCACGGATGCTAAAAAAATTGCTGGTGCTACAGGGAGTAGCGGTAAAGATTCATGTGTGAGTGATGAGTGGGGCCACAGAGGTGAGGGGCGAAGGAAATAGTGGTATAGTATTATCTTTTGTTTGAAGTGGTAATGATTCAGAGGTGGATTAGCTGGAAATTCAAGGAGAGATGAGACCACCCAAATGTTGTGTCCAAGTGTTGGGTGCGGATCTAGAATTGAAGGCTGATTCTAGATCACCTTGGCCTATTATTACTAAGGAGTATTGTTTGCAACAGTTGGGTGACAGACTGGATTAGGAAACATTCAAGGAGTCAGTTACAATTGGTGAGAGTTTTGACTTTTCTAGAATCAATATAGTGGATTACCAGGAGGTGAATATTGAATTCAAAGAGAGGTTGGCGCCTATTAACTTGTATGTGGCTGTCAAAGGTGTGAATGTGTTGGGGTAGAAGGAACAAGGGAAATTGGGCATTATTCTTAACCCGAGGAGTAAGGAACCTGTGTCGTTGCTGTCTGATGGAGACCAAAAGAAAGAAATAATTCAGTTGTTTCCCAAAGTTTTTGATGGAAATTTGGGAAAGTTGATAGGGTTCAGTCATTGTATTAAAGTAAAAGCCAGTGCTGTTCCTGTAAAAGAGAAGCTGAGAGTGAATGTCAGGCAGGAGTTGAAAGGGATGTTGGATTGGTCAACGAAGGGATAATTGAAGAGGTGGAGTCCTCTGAATGGGTGTCATCCATTGTTTTGCCCCACAAACCAGACAAAAGCCTCAGGTTGTGTGTGGACCCAAGGACCCTAAATGCTAATTTAGTGGTAGATTGTCACCCTCTACCGATTATATATAAAGAAAGTGTTGAGTATGCTTGAAGGGGCCATGGTGTTTTTCACTTTGGATCTTAGTTTGGCGTATCATCAAATTGAACTCACAGAGGAGTCCAAACAATTCACCTAGTTCCTTACACCCCAGAGGTTATTTCAGACTAAAAGAATGCCATTAGACTTGCATCTGCATCTTCTGTGTTCCAGAGAGTAATGCTCCATATTTTTAAAGCTCTAGACAAATATGTGAGATGCTTCCAGGATGATATCCTGATATTTTCTAAGAATAAGGAAGAGCACAAAGAACATGTTATGGCGGTATGTAAATTGTTGGATAATCATGGATTAACACTGAAGGATGAGAAATGTAATTTTTTCTGTGATTCTGTGGAATGTTTAGGGTCGGGCAGAGGGGTTTGTCCAAAAAAGTCATTGGTGGATGGGATTTTCAATGCTCCTGCTCCTGACATTAAGGATAATTTGTTATCTTTTGAAGGAATGTGTGAATATTATAGTAAATTCATACAGGGATTTGCAACCACTCAGAGAACTTATGAATTGTAAAGCAGAGTTTGCGTGGAGGGACAAACAACAGGTTGCTTTAGAGCACCTTAAGGAGGAAATTGCCAGTTCCCCTTACTTTAAGACCGTTTTGTATAAATAAGATATGTATTATTACAGTCGATGCAAGATGGTACAGTATTGGAAGGGTTTTGGGACAAAAAATTGGTCAAAGTGAGTGGTGTGTAGCCTACAAAACTTAGTGAGATGGAAAGGAGGTATGCGGTCATCGAGAAGGAGTTTCTGGCATGTGTGTGGGCGATAGAACACTTCCCCAAATATGTGTGGGGAAGCAGGTTCATTCTCGGGACAAACCACCTGCCATTGTTAAGCTTTCTGTCTCGAATTCCCAGACTTACATCTAGGTTGCAACAGTATAATTTTGGAGTTGATTATGTTCTGGGCAAATGTAATGTTAGGGCAAATTGTTTGTCCAGATTACCATGTTGTGATGAAGGTGAAAAGGAACGTGATGATGTGGAAATGCAAGTGTGAACGATTTGGTGGGTGTAGAATTTGCTGGGTTGTCAGAAGAGGTATGGAAATGACAGATGGAGGAAGATGAAGTTCTGCAGGTCATTAAAAAGTATGTAGTGGAGGGATGGCCGAAAGAGAAGAGAGTTGTGCCTCAAGCAAAAAACATTTTTCAAGCTTTCAGAAGAATTGGTTATGGAAGGTGACATTTTGTTCAAAGGGGGCAAAGTGTGTCCCTCCTGCTGAAATGCAAAGAAGGATACTGGATTTGGCTCATAAAGGACATCAGGGTATGTCTTCCATGAAGAAACCTATTAGATCTATGATATGGTGGCCTGGGTTAGATGTGATGGTAGACCATATGGTAAGAGATTGTGGTCAGGTGTGTGTGTGAACAGTGATAAGATTCTCAGAGTTAACCCAGCTCTGCTTAAACCGGTTCCGTGGCAGCGGCGCCTTGGGAGAAAGTAACTTTGGATATATCAGGCCCTTTTAACAAGCTACCTCAGGAAGCAAGATTTGCCCTGGTTATGATGGATTATCATTCAAAGTGACCAGAAGTTAAGTTCGTGTCACAGGCAATTTCTAGAGTAGTTACCAAAGTATTTAGTAAAACATATTCTCTTGAGGGTTGTCCTGAAGGGATGGTTATGGACAATGGGGTAAAATTCAAGTCTCAAGAGATGGAAGAATGTTTGGGTATGCATTGTATCAGGCATATTACCACATCATTCTATGAACCACAAGAAAATGGTCAGGTTGAGTTTTTTAATAGGGTGCACAAGGAGAGTGTTGTGGTAGCAATATGTTCTGGTGCTGATTGGAAAAACGCCCTTATGGAGAAACTTTGGATTTACCGCATTACTCCTCATTCGGTTACTGAGGTCAGTCCTTTCCATTTGTTGAAAGGGAGGGATCCTGTTTCCAACATATGGCCATGGTAAATAAGGAGGAAGGTTAATAAAGTGGGTGAGGTGGATTTGGAAAATGTGGAGGAGAGGTTAATGGTGAAACAAGGAAGAATGAAAGCAAAGTATGACAGGAAATGGAATGTGAAAGAACCCAGTTGTTGTAGTGGGAGACTGGGTAAGGATATTCTTATCTTGTTTTGTGTTTAAGAGCTATTCCAAGCTTGGTGAGCCTATTAAAGTGATAACCGTATTAAAGAAAAACTTGGTTGTACAGGCCGGTAAAGAATGGAACGTTCACAGAGTTGTCAAGAGTAGATGTGCAGACAAAATGAGTGTTGGGGATGCTTAGGGGGCTGTGATTAAAAATTGATATTTGAAGTTTTCTTGTTTAATGTTTTAACACTAAGAAATCTAGGTTGGGTATTAATAAATGTTATAGCTTGTTAACGGGGGGTGCTACATCTGTAGTAAAATAAGGAGTAGTATGGTTAACAGGCATTAGTGTTGTGCTTAGTATTTGTACTTGAATGCTCAATAGGGTATTTGTTCATTTAAACACATGGAGTGTTCCCTAATGTCCTGTATTCTGGTAATTTGGTATCCTGGTCAGTTACTGGAGGGCGTTGTATCCTACAGTCCTGTTATAAGTTCTGCGCTGCAAAATAAATCAACTTATTTTACATAAACATACATCTTTATTACAATCATCTACCCTTTGTTAAAAACATGGGCCCCCATCTTGCCCTACCCAACTCCCTGCTATTTGTCAAGCATCAATAGTGCCCTCTAATGGGCCATTGCACCAAGGTCCCATGCAACAGTGGCACTGGGCACTAATGCAAGCAGGACCATTAGTTAAAAAGCCTTAATTGGAGTTCAGTTGGCCCTTCACACCCAGGGACCCTAGTGCCACTGTACCCGCAGCACCAATGATACCAAAAGGCTGCCACCTCTGCCATTCTACTTGGTCATTCCACTAGGTCTAAAACCCAAAGCAAGCTGTCTGCCCCTTGTGTAAAAAACAAAAAAGTGAATAAAGCCCTGTGAGGCAAGGGTGACATTGCCTTAATGCTAGCAAGCAAAATCTGCATATAAACAAAGGTGGAAATGGATAGGATCTCTGCAGACCTACATGCCCATTCTTTTTAATTTTGCAAAAACAGATTCGACACTTTTTGTTAAAAAACAACCATACATTCCCTGAACGGTCAATGTGGACCCTACGGTGGGGAGGGGGCAGGTCTCCTGTGCTATGGTTGACACAGAGAGCTAAAGAAGATAGAAGTGGCAGGTCATCTCACCAGGGTGCCTGCTACCTGAAAGAAATGTAAATGTATGTAATTAGTTCTTCACCAAATGTAAGACTGCTTGATAGGCAGCATTAGCTGTAATTGATGGAGTCTCTTGAAGCTTTATGATGACAGATGTATTCTTTATGAGAGGTAATGTTAGAGTGTTGTGTTCTGCA
The DNA here is from genome assembly GCF_964204655.1 of Triturus cristatus. Lineage (NCBI taxonomy): Eukaryota > Metazoa > Chordata > Amphibia > Caudata > Salamandridae > Triturus > Triturus cristatus. The sequence continues at coordinate 308,061,331 of NC_140587.1, read as the reverse complement.
ATACAACCTTTTAATGAACCCAAATAAATGTTGGCACTAGGTGCAGTTTGATTACCTATACAATCTGATTACATATTACTAAAATATATACTTTGAAAGCACTCATTTTATTTATCTTAAACAGCAAAACCCGCATTTATTAAAACATCATGCAGTGCAGAGCTGCAAGTAAAGTTACTGCACTGCCTTGTGTGAACAGAAGAGAGCATAGGACATATCTACTAAGATGTAGTGCTGGTCTGCTCTTCCCTGAGCTGGCGAACTTTATGCTGCCATTCGCCAATGCAGACACCGTTGCCTCATAGTGCAAGGGTGTATGCATTGTGGAAAGCATAGTTTTTATACAGGAAGGTGTCTCTTCCTGGAAAAAACTATACTTTATGGCGTTTCCCTCTTTTTATGTGTGCAGTAGAATGCAGGGAAGAAGGAGGACAAATTAAAACATTACTCCTCATTATAGCCTGCCTCAAGGAGGGTCAGAATTTGCTGCAAATCCATGCCTGTTCTGTGTAGATAGTGATTTGCATTTAAACTTATGGGTGTGATTGCATGGGAATGCCCATTTACCACCCATGAAACACCACCTTAATGCAAGGCAGTACATTGCACAACTTTAAATTACTTTTGATTACGATCAAACTGAAATCACCATTTGCGTTGCGATGTAAATATCAACACAACATTTCATTTCAGGTTCGCATTAAAAAAGTAACACAAACTCGATGCAAAGCCATTATAAATCTGGGCCAAAATCATTTTGCTGCAGCCAGTCTTATGTTGTTGGTCATACAATTTTAAAATAATGACACATTCCCAGTGCTTTCTGTCACAGATTGGGACCTCCTAGCACTCCAAAAATATAAAAGCCACTATTTCCTACTGCACCAACTATGAACCACCTGAAGTTTCAAAATGCATAATATAAGAGTGTTTTTCCTACTGATGAATCTCCAAGTATTTTTCATCCATAGTGTGTGCGTTATTTTATATGCAGTTAACCAGAGGTAAAACAATACACCAAAACAGTGACAGAAAATTGTGATATTTTTAGGCAGGTTCCTGCCACCATCTTAATTACCCCCACCCCCATGACACTGAGGATCACAGTTCCCATGCTTTTTTTAAAATCACTTTAACATCTTCATGTCAACGAAGACAGCCTAAAAATGCGACAAATAAACTGCCATCGTTTCACCTTCGCGCCATCTTCAATTAAAAGAATTTACTGAGACATTTGTGCCCCCCCATGGAAATGAAAAAAATTAAATACCCATTTGTAATAGGCCATTAAAAGTAAGTAGCTAACTCCATGTGCTCCCTTGAATCCCCTGCTACCTCAAGGGTTCAAGGTACCTCCCAGTACCCTTGGTGGCCTCGCCAACATAGAAGGCTGCAGACTAGCCAGCAGAGCTGGGGCACTCAACAGCAGTCCACACCTGTGTCTCACATTTTTTGGGGGAAAGAATAGTAGTAAAGTGTTTTAGATCGACCTGCAAGTACTATTCTGCTTTCTACTTTTCAGCATAGACGTATAGTTTTACAATTATAATAGAATCAACACAACTACAATTTCAGAATTCAAAGAATTAAAGAGGATGTGATAAACTAATAACACTTTAAATATGACAACGGGTCAGCTCTAAGGAAAGTTACAAAACAAACATTGCATAGGATTATGTAGGAACAACAACACATAAAAAATATATTGCAATTCACCTCAAGTCTTTGACCACTAAAAGGCATTCGGCCTACACCCTCTTGCCTCGATGTTGCCACAGACCTCCTCAGTGACTAGTAACATCCGTAAAATATACACAGTATCACGTATATTCTGTTGTTGTCGCGTCAAAGGTGTCAAATTCAAAATAAATTGCGAAAGTGGGGAGTCCCTTTTATTTGCTGCGGTAAAGATTTAAATATGTAATTGCAATTTGACTAGTCTGTTATCTTGGCTACCAACCTTTCATATATCCTGTTCCATCCAGTGTCTCTACACCTCTCTTGCATATTTTTGTACACACTTTTTGCTGCTAAGGGGGAACTCAGGGGCATATTAACAAGGAACAGGGAAAATTAACGCTAAGGGCGCTTAGCGTTAATTTTTTTAACGCCCGCTATCGCTGGATAATATCGCCTGGTTATTGCGTTATTAACAACGCTAACCACCTAGGTGATAAAAAAATCCAGCGATAGCGGCATTTTGGGAGGTTATCGTTGGTAATGCAGTGATAAAACTACAAGGATAGGGATATCCTTGTTGATAGCCCATGGTGGACTTAACCATGTAATCCACCTCCCATTGGATTACATGGCTAAGACTGAAAATTAGCAGACGTAAAAAAGCAGTGTTAATCGTGGTTAGCGCTGCTTTTCTTGTCTCTAACAGGGTTAGCGTGAAGCTTGATAATAGGAGAAATGTCTTCCACCAGAAGATAGCAGACATCCACAACAGCTTCAACATCCCGATCAACCCGACCGCGCCAGACTCCTCCCCCGCGAACACCACCTGGACCAACCACCTGACCCCCTGGACCAACGTCAATGACGAAGAAACACGCAAGGTCATGAACTCCATCCACTCTGGATCACCGTCAGACCCTTGCCCTCACCACGTGTTCAACAAAGCCGACGCAACCATCGCACCCCAACTACGGAAGGTCATCAACGCCTCCTTCGAGACAGCCACATTCCCGGACAGCTGGAAGCACGCCGAATTCAACGCCCTCCTCAAGAAGCCCAAGGCGGACCCCAAGGACATCAAGAACTTCCGACCCATCTCCCTCCTCCCGTTCCCGATGAAGGTCATCGAGAAAATCGTCAACGCGCAACTAACCCGCCACCTTGAAGACAACAACATCCTGGACCCGTCCCAGTCCGGGTTCAGACGAAACCACAGCACTGAAACAGCCCTCATCGCCACCACAGACGAAATCAGGCGACAACTCGACAACGGCAAAACTTCAGCCCTCACCCTACTGGACGTTTCGGCCGCCTTCGACATGGTCTGCCATCGCACCATAAAAACACGCCTTCAAGAAGCCGGGATCCATGAGAAAGCCCTCAGCTGGACCACATCCTTCCTCTCCGGCAGAACCCAGAGAGTCCGACTCCCACCCTTCCTATCCGAAGCCACCGACATCCTCTGCGGCGTACCCCAGGGATCATCACTCAGCCCGACGCTGTTCAACATCTACATGGCCCCCCTCGCACAAGTTGCCCATCAGCACAACCTCAACATCATCTCCTACGCCGACGACACCCAGCTCATCCTCTCCCTCACCAAGGACCCGCACACCACCCAAACGAACCTCCACGAGGGAATGAAGGCCGTTGCCAAATGGATGCAGAGCAGCCGTCTGAAACTGAACTCGGACAAGACGGAGGTCCTCATCCTCAGATCCACCCCCTCGGCCTGGGACAACTCGTGGTGGCTTACAACGCTAGGAACGGCACCCACACCTACCGACCACGCACGCAACCTCGGATTCGTCCTCGACTCCTCCCTCTCCATGTCGAAGCAGATCAACCCCGTCTCCTCCTCCTGCTACAACACCCTCCACATGCTCCGCAGGATCTACAAGTGGATCCCGTCCGAAACAAGGAGAACTGTTACACAGGCCCTCGTCAGCAGCAGGCTGGACTACGGCAACGCACTCTATGCAGGAATCCCAGCAGAACACCTGCATCGACTACAACGCATCCAAAACGCCTGCGCACGTCTGATCCTCGACGTACCCTGACGCAGCCACATCACCCCCCACCTGAAAGACCTGCACTGGCTCCCCGTCGACAAGAGGATCACCTTCAAACTCCTCACCCATGCACACAAAGCACTCCACAACACCGGACCAGCCTACCTGAACGACAGACTCAACTTCTACACCCCCACCCGCCAGCTCCGCTCAGCAAACCTCGCCCTCGCGGCCGTCCCCCGCATCCAACGAAAGACAACCGGCGGCAGATCATTCTCCTACCTCGCAGCCAAGACCTGGAACACCCTCCCCACCGATCCTACGACAGACCCAGGACCTGCTCACCTTCAGAAGACATCTCAAGACCTGGCTCTTCAAGCAGTAGCGGCTCCCCCCTCCCTTCAGCGCCTTGAGACCCTCATGGGTAAGTAGTGCGCTTTACAAATTCCTTGATTGATTGATTAGAGTGAAGCTTGATAATAGGAGAAATGTCGCTCAGCGACATTTCTCCTATTATTTTGCTCTGGAACGCCCAGTTTGCATCTCATTAGAGATGAAAAGGGAAGCGTAGTGAATAAGGGTGCTAACATGCGACTTTGCATGTTAGCACCCTGTTGTTGATAGGGCGATATTTTTATCCCCGCTTCTTTGGCTTATAAAGCCAAAGAAGCGGAGAAAAAGCCCTAGTTAATATGCCCCCAAGTTTCTGCCACAAATGTAATCGATCCTTCTCTCCTTAGAATAATTTGCAGAGAAACCTCTGCTGCTCTGTGGCTATGATTCTTGCACAAAACCATAATTTTTATGAACTGCTCCTGTATGGAAGTTGTAATAATAACATATTGGCTATGTATTTAACTCAATTTATTTATTGCAGTAAAGAATTTGTATGTAATTGCAATTTGATTATTCTGTTATATGTGTGACCATCTTTTATATATTCTGTTTCATTTTAATGTGGACCTCATTAGAGATCCAAATCTCAATAAAATAATTGAATTAATTGAGTCCCTTTTTTTGTCAGCGAATTCTTTTTAGCAGATATGTGTCTTGGCCACTTGGCATGTTTGTTCGAGCGGAAATTTAAAATGTCTAGTGGAATCACAGCTGGTTTCATATGATCGCATGAAGTTGGAAGTGCTGTGACTGCCCACACATTTCCACCATAGAAGGGCTTCACTTATTCTTAAACACATGGGAATCTAGATTCAGGAACATGTAGGAGTTTGTGCCTGAATACAGATTTAAGAAAAGATCTAAACATTTTGCAGTATATATCCCACCAATATGTTTTTCCCTGCTTGAATTCAGGTGTGTTAAAAGTGCATCACTTTATGTTTCTGCACCAAAAACAGGGCATCTACATGGTATTACTGCTTTATCACCCATTCCAAGGTGCTCAACCTGGACTGACGTTCTAGTACCACACCATGTAAATGCAGCCACCCATAGTGTGACGTATGAAGTTCTGTGTTGTAACACACAAAAGATGATAGGAGGAATCCTTGCAATTTGTCTAAACACTGGCTATTGCTCGGGGTTCTTTTGCTCACCATGTCCCCACCTCAGTTTGGGCCCAGCCATAAGCAAATCAGTCTTTCTTGCTTCTCTTCTTTCCGCTCTTTTCCCTTGCCGCCTTTCTTCTTTCCTTCTCTTTCTTTTACTTTCTTTTTCTCCTAGTTCTTTCTCTTTCTATCTCTCTTTCATTCCTTATTCCATTCTGTCTTGTTTTCAATTCTTTGGTTCTTCTGTCTTGCTTTCTGTCTTTCTAACCTTCAATCTTCCTTCCTTCCTTCCTTCCTTCCTTCCTTCCTTCCTTCCTTCCTTCCTTCCTTCCTTCCTTCCTTCCTTCCTTCCTTCCTTCCTTCCTTCCTTCCTTCCTTCCTTCCTTCCTTCCTTCCTTCCTTCCTTCCTTCCTTCCTTCCTTCCTTCCTTCCTTCCTTCCTTCCTTCCTTCCTTCCTTCCTTCCTTCCTTCCTGCCTGCCTGCCTGCCTGCCTGCCTGCCTGCCTGCCTGCCTGCCTTCCTTCCTTCCTTCCTTCCTTCCTTCCTTTCCTTCCCTTCCCTCCCCTTCCCTTCCCTTCCCTCATGTTGCTGCAAAATTGCAGCAGAACTGATGCAGGCTTTTGATTTCGAGCCTTAGAATGCAGCCCGTTGCATTTGTTTATCCCTTGCCTGTAGGCCTCTGTAATTTATATATTTCCCTGGGCCGCCTGTTCTGTGACATGTTCTATATCCGTTCTATGCTCCAGCGCAGGCATAGTTCGGTTGTTGGAACACTGGTTAAAGGATCTATTATGGAGAGTCTTGATTCTTCTGCATTCTTCACACACAGTCCTCAGAACTGGCACATTATTACCAGGGGCTCTTACAAAGACGTGCACGTACAAAACAACTTCTCTTTCTTCTGTACAAGCAGAGCCTCTTCCGCTCCAACCAGCATTCAATAGGACATCCCTGCTGTCCGCCATGTTGCTAGGTCAGTTGAAGGTCATTAAAAGCCTGGTGCTGTGATAAAAGAAAGGTAATCTGGATGGATGTACCACAAACTAGAATAAGATTGAAAACCGGTAAGTGTGGCACCCTAGACAACAACTGTAATATTGTTGGGGGTGGCCAACCCTGCAGTCGATGGACAAGTGTGGAATTATATTGAAAAGACCATTTAAAATAAAACACATATTCATCATCTGAGCAAGGCGAAGCTGGAGACCAGCCGTGAATTGCACACTGAAGACAAAGTTCTTATACACAAACTCGAAGAACTGAAGACGAGGAGCACACGTAAAGTACTAATAACTAACATTAACTAAAGAATTCTGATTTCTAAACGCTGTCTCATCTGCAACACACCTCTTTAAAGAACACTGGGTCACAAGCAGTAACAGTCCATGAAGCAGCCACCTGTCCTATCACCCCTTGACTTTAAGCTTTCCTTCGACCCTCTCAAGCTCTCCTCTGCCTCTTGGATAGGTTTCAGCTATAGAAATGCCATGGATGCATACAGATCACCAGCACAAAAATAACAATATTCTATAGTTGGTAAACATGGGTCAGATCTGTGACCTGCCTCGTGAAGAGCTGGACCGTGGACTCGGGATGATATCCATGCCGGTCTAATACACCTGTGTTTCCTCAGACCTCCTTGCACAGATGAGTGGTTGAAGAAAGACTTCTCTTAGATGTAACAGGACTGAGCATTGGAAGACTGTTACTCCCATAGCCAACAATTTGTTAACGGAGTGAGTGGAGGGCCGGGAGAGGATGTGGCCTAACGGCCAGAGCTGCCGACTTTGGACCTGGGGATCCAGGTCCAAGCCTTGGCATCGGCTCAGCATCCTGTAATACTGGGCAAGTCACTTAATCTCCCCATGCCTACCAAAAATGAATGTGTAACGTAAATGGTGCTCAGGTAAAGCACTCCAATACCTTCGGGTCGAGTCTGCGCTATATAAAACTGCACAAAAAAACCTGTATCCTGCTTGCAAAGAAGGAGGCCTTTTGGGCTGTAGTTCTCATGGAAGTGCCCACCTGGGCATGCATTCCCTCAGTTACCCATTGCTTCTCATATGTAGGTTGTAGCAGTTAACAGGGCTTTGATTACAGAACCTTTACATCTCTTCCATGCAAGGGCTAATTCTCCACATGAAATACAAAGAGGCTTCTTAATTCAATAAGGTAACATTGACAAATATTGGTGCATTAACCTGCCAGACAAAATGGAGGAAGCAGTTTGGGTATTGGTAACCCTGGGGCACCATATATTGTTCCTGGAGCCACCGGAAGATGTCAGGTAAGAGAGATGAGTGATATAATATCAGATATTTTAGTCAATTATTCCTTGAGGTTATAGCTTTCTGGTCAGAACATTTCCCAGAGCCTCTGGATTTATATCTTCCTCATGCCTTCTCTTGCTCTTTCTTACCCACGCCCTGAGGCTGATCATCTGCTTCGTGTCTGCAAATGTTCAATTTTTGTGTGGCTGAATTTACTCCATTTATCCTTTACGTTGTTCCTTGGCTTGGACTCAGCTAGGGTTTGCCAGAGACCACTACCTACTTTTAAAAATATTCTTTTCCAACTTTCACAAAGAGGACCCCGTCCCATTCCCATTCCCATTTTCAAATACCTTATCACTGCCTTTCAGTAGTCGGTAAAGATTCATGTTTTGCTACCACAATTCTGTCACAAAACTTTAATACATACCATGTGAATCATTATTAAGGGGTGCCCAAAACATGCCCCTTCCAAATACCATTCGGACTATGTTCACAAACCCAAATTGTGATTCAGTAACATGTTAGTTAATAGCAATTTATGGTTTGTGTACCAAAGGCCTTTTTGCAGTTGAAAACGGCCTGATTCTGCTAATTAGGCCGTTTGCGGCAAAAAAGATATCATACAGTTGACCCTTAGGGTCTGTGGGAAAATGCTTAAGTACATATGGGCCTTCAAGTCATGCAGAAGTGTGAACAGGCTGCATCTACAAAATGATCGGTGATGGTTAGCCCGAAGCGATCCAGTAGGCAAAATGTAGTCTTTGCTGCTCAAAAAATCATTATATGTTAGCTATTGTTTTTTTGGAAAAGTCAGTGGATATTAAAATCCTATGGCCATCGCTATAGTTGCTTTTTGGTAGTGTTTACAATCAGTGTGTATGCTTTCGTTTAAGCAGGCATATGAAGATGGATAGGGCTGGGAGGTTTAGGAAACTCTCCAACAGTGGCTGGAAAGATCCATTTGACTATTTCCGACGCCCACTGTCTAGTTGCTCAGTGGACTATTGCATCTTTTTCAGAGGTCTGAATTTGGTCCTCTGATCATATATATAAATGTCATTAGGTTTACTCAGTGTTTCATCCTTCTGTGGTTGATGGCATGATATAATTTAGCTGGGTTACAATAAACATTTTACCAGCATCATGATACCGCGTTTGTGGTGAAATTACAAGTAGACTGTTAGTAATAGACTGTTATATCAGGAAGACAATGAGGTTGTTGTTTTTCTGTTTTTTTCCAGCATGATGTACGATTGTATAGTGTTTTTTTCTGTTTAATCCTTCTAAGCATCTTATTAGTAGTTGCCCAAAATTCCTGATGTGGTGTGTAACAAGATTACCAACCATATACAAGCCATATTGGGAATGACAAGGTCAATGAAAATACAGCGGACCTGCCATATTCCCACCTGAGAGTATTGTTGCTGAGTGACACCAAAATCACAAGAGAACTCTATGAGATACAATGGGGAATAACCAGGGGACTGAATCACAGAATTACAGATTTGCTGTGTAATTTCTCATTACTCAAGGTATTGTGAGCGCTGAACCAATTATCCCCATTAATTCTGCACCGCAAGAGTTAGCGGGGCCACTGGTATTGTTAACTCTTGAATTACTGTAATACCCAATGCATTTCGGATATACAATATCCTTTGCCGGGGGATGCTTTCTCTAATATAATTCATTTTAAATGCCAACACAAGATAGAGATATATGCTCTGTATATGCACATGTATAATATTGTAGTGTTGGGTATTATAATATTCCTGAGGAATAATAATATTGTGTACTGATGAGATTGAAGGAGTTCAGAATTCAATGCAGTCTAGTCTGGTTGTGAATAATATATGCATGTTAAAGAAGTCCACAGCTTTGGCCTTCAATAACAGTACCTCGTGACAGGGTTGTATTTTGAGAACATTTGTCCTAGGACCTCTGCCGTTCTGGGCGGATTTAGTAGAGGAAGTAGCTACCTGGTTGGGAGGTGTTAAGGTGTGGGTATTAGCAGTTATGACGTAATTAGAGAGCAGAGTGAAATTGTATGTGCTGAGGAATAAAGACATACAATCCACAGCTCCATGAATGGCATAGACATACATGGGTGACTCTTTATGTTAAGTCACAATTGGGAAAGGACAAGCCCAGCCGCTGGAGCACTTGGTTTACTAGAACAACCCGCAGCACATAAATAGGAGTGCATCTAGGAGACTCATTATTTTATTTATTCAAGTTTGTACAAGAGCATTTAGCAATATAGGAAGGCAGTGTCCTCTCTGGTGTTATATTTTATTAACTGGGCACTTTGCATTCAAAGGTACTGCATGAGCTTGAAATGGTTTCACTATGTACTGTTTCGTAGCATTATAAAAGCATTAGTACACCAGGAATCCTCCTTGACAAAACAAAATATTGCAGGTCATGATGGCCATGATGCAAGACTGTTTTTTAAAATCTTGTTTAACAAGTTATATTTGCAAAATAGGTGTATAGAGTTACAAAACGGAAACACATTGGTTTTATTCAAGCAGATGTGTAGTTCCAGATGAAACAAAATTGCTTAATGCATATTACCTGCAGTAGTCGCTCAAAAGGAAATAGTCAAGAGCTGAGCATAATCATATAGCCATCCATCCTTCCATCCATCCATCCATCCATCTTGGCCCTGTCTGCAGAGTCATCTCCAAACTTTTCACCTCCACCTTCCCGTTTTCTCAACCACTTTTGTTGGTTTTTAGGGCTCTTTGCACTTTACTACGGCTAACAAGTGCTAAAGTGCAAGTGCTCTCTCCTCTAAACATGGTAGAATTGGCTTAGACACAATTGGCATATTTAGTTTACTTGTAAGTCTATGGTAAATGGGTACTACATGCACCCAAGGCCTCTAAATTACATGCTACTAGTAGGCCTGCAGCACTTATTGTAACTCCCACTGAAGTAGCCAGGGCCGTAGCCACAGGACACCATCTTAGGGCTGGGCCAGCCCATATTTATCTTTGCCCCCCACCCCCCAAATGACGGAGGCAGCTGGCACAGTATTCAAATGTGCGTGATTTCCGAAGGTAGATGAGCAATAAAAATGCCTTTAAATTTTGATTTTAGCTTGTTAGATTGGCTGTTTCAAGACAGGCTGAATGTCAGTGTGTCTTCTGACAAATTGAGTGGAGATGCTATTTACTTTTCTTTCTTTAACTAAAAAGTGAGAGGATTTTGTAAAGTGAACTATATGGCAATCTTGCAGGGGTACAGACAGGATTACTGGAATTATGTGACATGGAAGGCCTAACCTTTGCGGCAATGTTAACTAAATCATGTGGCAAGAAAATATAAATTATGCGACTTAATGTGGCAAATTATGTGATAGTACCACTTCATTATTTTATCATTTTTACACATTAGTGCTGTCACAGCACTTCAGAGGTTTCACTTCATTGGTACCAGTTCCACATCTAAATACAGCTGTAAATAACTGAAAGGTGACAGTCATCCTTTTCAAAGGACCTTCCACTGTGCTGCAGTACATGTTGTAGTGTTTTTAGTAATCTTTTATCTGTTTGAGCTACAAACAAAATGTGTTCTTTGTCAAAATATGTTGATTATGCAACAGATGATGGATTATGTGGAAAATGCTTCAAATTCATAATTATGCAGAAAATGCCGCAGCCACAAAATCACATAATTGCAGTTGCCTTGCGTACAGGGAGTGCAAAAAGAAATAAAGTAGGATGTCAATTTGGTTCTAGTCCACAAAAATGTAAATACCTGGAAATGAACTGTACAAATATTTCAACATAAACCAGCAGTTATAAAAGTACAAATAAAGCACATTTTCTTTTATGATTCTGAAGAATTTGTTTTTAAAAAAGATCAAAACAAATATTGGTGAGGAACCAATGATAAATATAGTATTGTATTCTATTGCATATTTGTATAACTGTGGGAAGTGTTTTCATGTTTTGTGTGATGACCACCGATATGCCATTATCGTGTTACGCGATCCATTGTGTAGTAGTGTGGGGGATGATGAGCTGTGGGAAACACAGATGGGCAGTTCATGTTTTTTCAGTACACTGGCAGCTCTGAACAGTTCTGCAGGTACCTTTATGGAGTTTCTTATGATATAGCCTGCTTCACTGGTTGTTTCACTGGGTTGTCCAATCAGAAAGTTTGGGTAAAGGTCTGGGACAGTGGTGGCATTGCTGGAGGAAGAGAGAAGTGGTGAGATTCGCTGGGATTTGCATTATTACTATCTTTTTATATCTGAGATTCATTGTGAGAAGTAAAGTAGCAGCCATAATGTATAGATACTAGAGACCTGCAGTCATGGATGAGAATAAAGTCCTCTGCTTTATCAGCAGTGTGGACAGAACTCTTCAATGTTTCCATGCCTGTTCATTTGGTGATGGCTGGTTTATTGGCTGCACAGTAAAGGTGATTGACAACCTGTATAACAGATGTATCTGATGTGAATGTAAGAGGTTTAAGTTACAGTTGGTTGCTGAAAGCTGAGTGTTATGGTATTAGTGTGAGCCAGAAATGTTAAGTATGAACTTACATAACAACACATTGTCCCAGTGCAGCATAAATCAGCAGACCAGCTTATTAAAAGTAGTTTGCTGGTTTGGCTGTTTTCAGAAAGCCTGGTCAAAGCACTACGCTACGCTCGTGTAGTTTTTGAAGTTTGCGCTACTTCGCACTACGCGAATTGCACGTAGCACAGTGCAAACATGCGTAGCATAGCGTTACGTAGTGCAGCGGTCATTTTTTGCTTGCTCGCAGGCCTCAACATTAAGTTGGCGACCGCGAGCAAGCAAAATGACATCCAAGCGAGACTTTTTCCTTGTTCGCGATCAGCAACTTCAAGTTGCCGATCGCGAGCGTGGAAAATAAACATCCAGGCGAGATTCTCAACGCGAGGAGGTCAGGTTTCTCATTGCGAGTGGTCGCGTATGCTCGTGACCGCTCGCGATGAGAAACTACCAGTCCGCGTTGAGAAAGCTGCCGCTCGAGGAAAAATCTACGCGAGCGGCAGAAAACTACAGCTCGCACTGTGCAAGATGCCGTTTTCAATGATTGCACAGTGCCGGATGCTTGTCCGCACTGTGCAATCATTGAAAACGGCATCTTGCACAGTGCGAACAGGGTACTACGCAGTTCGCGAAGTGCTACGCGTAGCTCGCGTAGTGCGAAGTGCACTTTGCGTAGCTTCGCGTAGTGCTACTTTGCGAACTACGCCCAGGGTTAGTTTTCAGTCTGTGGATTGTAAGCTTAAGACTGAGCATGAGGATGCGACTGTCTTTCCAGATTTTGTCAAGTACTCAGATACCCCTAAGGGTGACAGTGTGCGCTTTACAAATGCTGATTGATTGATTGTTGTTGTAGTTGTCATGGAAATAGCCATGCTTTCAACTGTCTTCTGTGGTTTATATGCTCCTGGACGCTTTGAATGCTGGCTGATAGGGAGGTCCAGAGCTTGGCGGATTTCTTATGGGAATGTGGTATGATGATAAGTGGCAAAAGCCTGGAGAACAGTTTCCTGACTTGCTTGTATTGCTTGAATTTAGCTTGTAAATATAGAAGTCCTTCTCCTTGGAGGTTCTGTGAACAATGCAAAGTGTATCAAATATTGCTCTTCTTGCTTTAGGTAGCCTGTGAAGTGATTGCAAGACTGGAGTCATGTGTTCTCTTGGGTGAAGGCAGTGAAGGAGTCTTGCAGAAACATTTGGATGAGTTGTATTTTGCTAAAGATGAATGCGGGCATGCCAAAGCGCAGGCTTTTAGCATAGTCAAGCTTGAAGATTATTCAAAGTATGGGAGGAAACAACATAGCATTTTCATTTTGTAGATGGCACTCAGTTTTACTTTGTTAGCATGTGGTATCAAATGTAGTTAGAAATCCATGGTTACCCCTAGGTATCTGATTTCTCTTGATATTGCTGGAGGGGCCTCATCTTGGCAGTAGGCTGTTATTTTTATCATTTTCCGCAGGTCAAAGGCTCTGTTTTGCGATATTTAGCTTTAAATGGTTATTCATCATTCATGTGTTTATGGCCCGAAGGCAGTCAAGTTTTAAATTGTAGAGGTCTTCCAGGCCATCTGTTTTTTTAAATGATTTAGGTGTCATCTGCATAGTTGTACTGTGTGGGGTTGAATTATGTAATCAGATTTGGTAAGGGGGTTATGTGGATATTGAATAGTAGAGGGGATATGAAGGACCACTGTAGGGAACCACAGAGTTGTGTGTGAGAAGCTGATATGAAAGTTGGTACCAGCACTAGTTCACTGTCATAGCTGAAAGGCCAAGAATTCAGTGGGCATTGGCTGAACTCCCTACATACCTTTTGTTGGAACTTGTGTTGCTGGTCCAGGGGGAAAGTGAGACCCTACTCAAGCAGCACAAAGCAGTCAGGCTTAACTTAGAGGCAATGTGTAAAGTCTTTCAAACAGTAATAAAGTGAAAAGTTTTTTTTTTAACGTGATAAAAAAGGTAAAAACACAATTCATGGAAAAAACCACGCCAATTTATAATAATAGTAACATTTGATACATTACTCAACACCAAAACAACAAAGATCCAATCAGTAGAACCAGAGATATGCAATTTGAAAGTGTTTAAAAGCACAAAGCACAACTGTGGTTATCTGTTCGCCCTGGACCGGGACCAAGTGAAAAGATCAGGTCAACTGTGTTGGAGTGCGGGCCAGATACAGAGACCCAGTTAGGCCAGCTGAACAAAGTACCTTAAATCCAGGTTTGTGGAGCATTGCAACATCCTGCGACCAGGATGCGATGTGCAGTGGTGGTTCTGAGGGAGCTGCTGAGCTGCGATAAGGAGCCCTGCATCGTCATCAAGGATGCTGTTGACGAGGTGCTTGCAATTTGAAGGCTTGTATCGAGGGTGCGTTGTGCAGCAGCAGTTCCGAGGAGACTATGGGCTGCGATGTAGAGTCCTGCAACAGGGATACATTGCGCTGCGATGGTGTTGGTGTGGTTGCGAGGAGATGCGTCGCGCTGCATCGGTTCTGATTACAGGACCAAAGCTGGGAAGGCAGAGAACCTTCAGGTCCAATTCCAATGGTCCTGGACTGGGGTGGCACCTTTTGGGGGCAAAACTCACAACAACTAGAGTCTAGGTGCTGGGTTGAAGATGGTTGGTTGCTTTTCTGTTCCTGAGGCTCTAATCAGGAGGCCAGCCAACTAGCTCATGGAGTTACTCTGGTGGTCCTAGGATCAAGATGCAGGTCTAGTCTATTTTCTCAGGCAGCAGGGTAGCAGTCAGCAGGGCAGAATGGCATCAGAGTGACCCCTTGGGCTAGTGGGCTTTGCTAGATCGAAATGGCAGTTTAAACTGCACACACATGCTGCAATGGCTGACTTGAGAAATATTTAGAAGGATACTGAAGCAGGTGGTACAATCAGTGCTGCAGGCCCACTAGTACCATTTAATGTACAAGCCCTGAGTACATATAGTACCACTTTACTAGGAACTTGCAAATAAATTAAATGTGCAAACTGAGCATAAGCCAGTTTCACCATTTTTAAATAAGAGAGGAAAAGCACTTTAGCAATGGTTAGCAATGGTAGAGTGCACAGAGTCCTACAAGCCAACAAAAATGTATGCAGAAAAAAAGGCGGGTGAAGGCAAAAAGTTTGGGATGGCCCTAAAGAAAGGGCCAAGTTCAACAACTTTCATATATGGAATGTAAAACAGGAATTTGCTGTGTGATCGCACAGCTGTACAGGGCATTGAGTCATGCTGTTCTTAAGCCAGCAGCTTTCATGAACTTTCCTATTCAGGATGCATACGTGGTTGTCATTACCTTCACTTATGAGCCATTCAGAAGCAAAGTCAAATCAGGAAACTACAGATTCCAGTATAGCATAGTGCTTTCATGCGACTATTTTGCTGGCACAGAGTCGTCACAACTCAGGTACAACTTACATTTGATTGACATTGCTTCAGCCTACAGTGGCCTGCTGTGAAATATAGCCTGGTGAGGTAACTGCTACTCTAGAGATCTATATTTTATTTGCAGGAGCCAGATATTTTGTATGGTTAATCTGCTTGCTACAGAGGGCTGCAAATACCCCAACCGGCAGGACTGTAATACCGAAATGATCCAATGTAGCCTGCCATGTCACAGAGGGCTGCTATAACAGAATATATATCTTTCAAACATTGTTTGATATCTAGATAACCCTACCAGGATCACCATCCTGAGGATCTATCCCCTTGGACCAAATATTGTTGAAACCATAATCAGGGCACCTAGTTTTCACCATTGCTGCAGCTGCACATGTTTCAAACACACAGTTTGCCACTAAATTCCCATACTGTTCTTGATGGACATGCTCCAAGCTCTCTATAAAGTTATTTTAAATCAGTGGTGAGAAATTAAAACTTCACTCACGAAGTAGGTAGGAATTAGGAAGCTACACTACATTTACATGGGGGAAGGTTTATCTTTTTGGGCATTCTAGGTGTAATGATTTCCTGATGTAGAATGTCCCAGGTAGGACATCCTCAGCAAAAAGATTTTGAGTTTGGAGGTTGAATATTCACCACCTGAGGTAAGATGTGTGGGAGGAATGGCTGTTAAAGAACTTAATGACAGGGCTTGGGAAGTGGGGGGGGTGCATAAAAAAGGCCCTGGAAATGGGATCGCCAGTGCCTCAGAAGGCTCGGGCAGGGGTGCCACTTGGCCTTGTCCCGTTTAATTTAAGAATAGCCGTGAGGGACACTGTTCCCAGGGCCTAAAAATACTCAGGGAGGGGTGCACCTGCTCTTAGTAGATACTTTTTAATAGTCTGTGGAGTAATCCTCATGAGACCATCACTGTCTGCAAGCAGTGTGGAACAGACTTAACTCTCTCCATAGAGTGCACACTGTTTCCAGTACCTATTTTTCTACTCATATCAACTCGTTTTCTTAATGTAGGGTCAGTGACTGTCAGGGGTTTGATACAGGTAAAGACTGTCTGTAGTAGGACATTGGTTATGTAATAAGCCTTCAATATCTGTATGAGCTTGATTTTCCCTGAACAGTTCTATACAAATTGAACACTGTGTGCAGAATAGGTTACCCCTTCATCTGTGGTTCTTAGTCAATATGAACTCGTCTATCCATGAAGTGTATGGTATAGGATCAATGTTGCACATAACACAAGTAAGCTTGCTTTACCTTTGGGGGTTGTATGTATGATAGCAGTAATGAAACATCATATTATAGTGGGCATATAACGTGCAATTTGTCCTCAAAACCTTTATACCCCCTTTTCCTCCCACAAAAACACTTTACAAGTGATTGGTGTTCACTGCGTAGCTTTTATTATTTGACTAATAACACCATCTTTATTTGTTGATAAACCTTCAACATTTTTACCAACTTTTATTAAATCGAAACCATCACACATTACTGAACATAAGATGGCGCCGTATACAGTGCGCCCCAGGTAACCATGTATATACACTTCGGCATCACTAGATCCACTCTTGAGGGGTGTTGTACCAGCAGGCCACAACCCCACCCCTTTTCCACTACTTCCATTTGAGGTAGCTATCCGTCGTCTACCCTTTAGACGCGACCAACAGAGCACTGCTTAGCGCCTTCCTGTACAACCGCTCTCTCCATCTTGCTTCCTCCAAGCACCGGCTACTAGGGTAGGGCCGGAGAGTTCAGGGCCACCAGCAGGACGGCCCCCTCTCCCGCCAGCCCATGAGCCCCAATGTCTACCTGCATATTGCAGGGTCAGCCCATTTTTGCCAAAAGAAGTCCCCGCCCTTTCTCTCTTGCCCGGGACCCCGCCACAGGATGAGGAGCCAACTGGCGCTCTCACCTTCCCCCCACCGCTGCTTCACTTTCCAGATGTAACACTATGGCCCTGCTTCCCCTCTAGCTGTAACGCGATGGCCCCCAAAATGGTTTGGACGAACAATTCCAACCCTGTCTTAGACAAATGCAACCCATCTTCCCGATATATTTTAGTGTTTAATGCCTGCAGCAAGCTATGCCTAATGTAACGTATTTGCGAACCTCTCAACAGTTTGGCCACCTCCCTATTCAGTTTTCTCACGGACGTGTTCACCGCGGCTGATGGCACGTCGCCACCCCAGACCCTCCACGTGAGCACCTCTGACCAAAATATGGTGGTGTCTGTTAAGACCCTCCTTACCCATCAGAATGTAGAAAACAGCGACTCCTTCACCCCCTTCCTGCCACCTGGAATCCTGCTTTCACCTCCCGAGTGAATCACCAGCACATCTGGAATGGGCATACCCTTGTCAAGGGCACTCTGCAAATGGGCTGTGACGTCCTCCAAACGTTGCCCGTCAGTCCCCATCCAAATATGATTGACTCCCATGGCCCTTTGTGTTCTCGCTTCCCCGGACGTGCTGAACCATTGCCCTGCTCTTTGTATGACTGAGTCTCCACACCAGCATACCTGCGTCCACTGACTTGCAACCAGTGCAGGAAGTCCAAGAAACAAATAGAGAGAAAAAAGGAGAGGAGCATCAGTACCAAAATGCCGAAACCCGACCCCTGCCTAAACCAACTGCGGTAGAACATAACACTCAAAACAAGATGAATTCCATCTGCCCACTCTCTTGATTGTTTCTGATGAGAGTCCCAAATTCGTGAATGAATGTGATGTGAAATGAGCAGTCTCTTCGCCCAACAGGCCCAGAGCGCGTCTACATAAGCGCGTGAACTGAAATCTTGTCAGCGGCATTCCATCTGCATGCAGAAGGAGCCTATCATCTCTGCCCCCAGGCCTTATCTGCAAGAACTTCTCTACCAACACCACCGGGCAATAACATGCCCCCTGTACTGCTCTTAGCTGGACCCACACGCCTTTCCCCAGAGGGTCCGTTTTTGACCTCCTCACTCTAACCTGCAGTGAGTCCGCGGCCACCACCACATCACCCATCAAGATTCCCCATTTTTTGTCCGCCTTAGAGCCTGGTATAAGCTCAGATACCCGGAATGCCCCAAAGAAGGCTAAAAATACGCTAAACTCAGCAGGTGCACTTCGTATGCTGACACACACACCTGAGGTAACACTCCCAAGATATTTACCAGCCTTCTGGCATCTATGGTTCTCCTGTTATCCTTCACCCCTGGCGCCAGTCGCTCCCAGCCTTTTATAGCCCGTCTGACTCGTATGTCCTTAGTGGGATCCATCACCCCTTTGAATCCCGCAAAGAAGGCAATTGCCGACAACTGCCTCCTAACCAGCGAACACGACCTTCCGTTCTCTCTCTGCCGAACTATGAACAACAGCACTCTCTGCGTTGTGAATTCCTCCACACACCATGCTCCCTTTGTGACTGCTAAGTAACCCTGCCATGCCTTCTCATACATACACTTAGTCGTGGGTGCAACTGAAGCCGCTATCAGGTCGGGAGCAATGGGGCACCAAGCTTCCACAGGCTTTCCGGGAAGACCGTCATCTGATCGTCTGCTTGAGGCCATCGCGCTCTGAATTCTGTCAACTTAAAACGAGACAAGGCGTCAGCTACCGTGTTATCCACACCTGGTACATGTTTGGCCGTAAAATACACATTACGCCTGAGACAGCCCCGCACCAATTCTTTTAGCAAACGGAGTACCCATGGACATTTCGCCTTTTGATTATTCACTGCCATAACTACCGACATACTGTCCGACCAAAACAAAATGCGCTTGTTTTCCAGCAAATCCCCCCACACCTGCAGAGCGACAATAATGGGAAATAACTCCAAGAAAGTGATATTGCGGACCAACCCCGTCCTGACCCACTCCGCTGGACAATGCTGCATACACCACCTTGATCCTAGCACTGCTCCGAAATCGACACTGCCCGCTGCATCCGTGTAAAGCTCTAGCTCATTGTTTGCTTGTGCTGGTTGGTGCCAAATCACCGACCCATTAAAATGTTCCAAGAAATCTCTCCACGTAACCAAGTTGTCTTTCACTTCCACTGATAGCCTAGTGTGGTGATGTTTCGCCCTTAAACCAGACATAGCCCTGGCTATATTCCTTGAAAAGACCCTGCCCATGGGTATGACCCGCAATGCAAAATTGAGTTGCCCCACCAACACCTGTAATTGATGCAAAGTCACTCTACGTGCCCCTAAGCACTCGTCTACTGATGCCTGAAAAGCCCTTATTTTGTCTTGTGGAAGCCTGCACACCCCCTCCACTGAGTCTATCTCAATGCCCAAGAAAGTTATGCGTGTCGCTGGCCCCTCCGTTTTCTCCTCCGCCAGCGGCACCCCCAATGCCTCCGCTATTCGCTGGAAGCCCAGCAAGGTCTCCTGACAAGTTGACGAGTTAGGGGGACCTATAAACAAAAAATCATCCAAGTAATGCACCACATCTTGCGTTGCCACAACATCCCGCACCGCCCATTCCAGAAAACGACCAAATGTTTCAAAAACCGCACACGCAATGGAACACCCCATAGGCATATATAGGTCCATAAAGAAATTGCCATCAAACGTGAAACCTAGCAACCTAGTGTCTTCTGGGTGTACTGGCAAGAGGCAAAAAGCGGACTCAATATCCGATTTGGCCATTAACGCGCCCTCACCTAACCTCTGTAATTTATGAATAGCGGTGTCAAACGTGGTGTATCGCACTGCACACAATTCTGGATCCAACCCCTCGTTGACTGACAACCCTGGTGGACTGGATAGGTTATGTATCAGGCGATATTTCCCCACCTCCTTCTTTGGTACCAGGCCCAGTGGTGAACAAACTAAGTCCTGTCTTGGCAATTGCTGAAAAGGCCTCGCTACCCTCCCCAGCGCTACCTCTCTCCAAATTTTTTCTCTGGTCGCCACTGGATTTCTTAGCACTGAGAGTTGATTGCGCGGTTGACACTGAGGTGGGCAGGGCCCTAGACGGGATATGGAAGCCAAATTTAAACCCCTGATACAGAAAATGAGCTTCTGCCCACCTCTCGTATCTGGCAAGCAGGTGGGCCAACACATGCAGGCGTATGGGAGTAGGCAAGCTCTTATTATGGTTGGGAAGGGCGCCCCTTGAGTTGTGCATTGGCAGGCGTGCGCTGGTCCTTAGGTTTCCCCACTTTTTTGTAGCACTTGCTTTCTGGGTGCCCGAGCATTCCACAGAAGGAACATATGTGCTTGAACCTACATGCTGCTCCTCTATTACAATCGTTCTTGTTGAACTAGCAGCACACTTGCCTCTTATCCCCCGCACCCCTCTCTCCCCAAAAGGAATGGATGGTCTTGCTGCCTGGTGTGGCTGAATAGAACTCCCCATGCCATATATTGATCTCCCGCTGATCCCACGCCACTTCGGGCCTCACAGCCTTCTGCCTGAATTTAGTATCATATTGCAGCCAGGCCGTGCCCTGAAATTCAGAGGCCGCCCCATGAATCAATGACATGTAGCTTATCAACTGGGCTGCCAGCGTTGGGAACCGCTCTACCATGATAGCTGCATAAATAGCAAACCCGGTCACCCAGTTCTTTAAAGACCATTCCACCCACACTTTCTTCTGTTTCAATTCACCTTCTTTGCCTGCTTTGATCTTCCCTGGAACCACACCCACATTAATCAGATCGAAAACGTCCACATAATCCCCCCTAAAAATCTTCTCCTTGGTTTCCGCTGGCACGTGCCAAGTTATACTTGCTGCAGGCGACACTGCCAGTGATGCGGAACCATACAGGACTGGGCTGCGTGAAAGTGGGGTCTCTGCCGAAGCAACCGTCGCCGGAGGTACCGCCGGCGCCACTGCAGCTACCCCTGCCCCCGAAGCCCCTGTAGTACTCACCGGTCCTTGCACCGTTGTAGTAACTACCACAGGCGATTGTAATACTCCCCCCGACTGGACCCACACCTGAGCCACCCCGCCACCTTGTTGCGCGACTACTGGCGCTGGCGCCTGCACGTTATCTGTTGTCACCTGCGTGGTGGCCCTTGTCATCGCCAACCCTTCCCCCTGAGTTGCCGAATTTTGCTGATTATTAGCCGTGACCGGTGCTAGCATTGTGACTGGTGCGGCACTCTGTGTAAGCCCCCCCCACTGGGGACACCACCCCCTCTGCCGGCCCCTTCAGCGCAGCAGCGTTTGAAACCTGCCTATTGTCCGTGCATACCGGAGGCTGGCCCACCGCCATCGCCTCACCTGTAATGTTTGTCCTTCTCCTGATGTGCGTCCTTAAAACGATTCGGCGTCCGCCTTATGCGCTTTGGCAAAGAGGGCTCCTGCTGTGTGCTCGGTCCAGCCTCCTGAGCTAACGTCTTCAGTGCCCAATCGATGCCGCCTTTCTTCGCCACCTCCCACAATGCTGCCAGGGATCAAAAATCCTCTGCTGACGCCGGGGCCTCCTTGCCCCCCGTGTCCTCTTAAGCGGCATTGTGTCCTCTCCGAAAATAAAAGAGAGTTAAAGACTGCCCAATGACCCTTCCTTTCCCTTTTGAGCGTCCTTGCCCCTGCGGGCGTCCATTCCCACATGCATGTCACACCCGCCTGGGCCGAACACTAGGACCAAAATTGCCCCTTCCACAGAATACCCAGCTTCCATCCTTCTAGCTGCATACCCTGTACTAACGTGCGCATCCCCAACCTTCGCCCCCAGGTTCCATGCTTGTATGCGTTGTTTTTTTGTTTGTTTTTTTAATTCGCCCCCACCCCCTCGTGAAGACTCCCACCATCAGCATGTCTTTGTCCATGACCATCCCTGCAATTGCCACCCATATACAGCGGCTCTCTGCACCGTTTTTTTTTTTTTTTACATCTATATACAGCGCGAACTCGACCCGAAGGTATTGGAGCGCTTTACCTAGCACCGCATTTACATTACACCTCAAGGCCCGGGGAGATTAAGTGATTTGCCCCGAATCACAGGATGCATACCCAACCTGGAGGCTCGAACCCTGGTTTGCTGCACCCGAGGCGATGCCTATTTATATAGCGCGAACTCGACCCGAAGGTATTGGAGCGCTTTACATAGCACCGCATTCACATTACACCTTAAGGCCCGGGGAGATTAAGTGATTTTGCCCCGAATCATCGGATGTGTACGCGACCTCGAGGCCCAAACCCTTGTTTCCTTCCCCCGAGGCGATTAGTGATAATCCATTTTTGACAACTCCTCATTTACCGCTGCATCGAAGCGGTTCGTATGGGCGCTTCCTCGCCACGAGTCCGTAGACGCGATGCGCCTGCCGCCAATCTCCAACACTCCCTTGCTATCCCGCTGCGCGCCCATTCACACCCAGGCTTACGATGCAAAGCCCTTTGAAGCATGCAATTGCCGACAACTGCCTCCCGGACTGCAATACCGATCCCGCTTGGTGCCGATGCGGCCGCCTGCCTTACCGCGTCTGCTCTGCACATCAAAGCGCCATTATCACGCTTTGATTCACCGCACTGAAATGAGGTTGGCGTGGCGGTAAATATACCGCTGAAAACAATAGAATGACCCATCTCCCTGCATGCCCCCAACCGTCCTGCTACGCCGTGAGGACCCCTCACCTGTGTGGATCGCCGCAAGCGCCGCAGGGCCAGCTAATCCGCTCCAGAAAAACTGCACCATTATATGGAGAGGGTCTATGGAAACAGCTGGCCAATATATTTCCTCATTGAATACCAATGAATTGAATCTTCAATTCACAGGAGAAATGAGCACCACAGAGGTGACATTTCTAGATTTGCAAGAATTTGTAGAGAACAATGTGATACACACTGCGCTCTACAGAAAGAAAACAGCTAGGAACTCTGTGTTACATAAGAAGAGCAGCCACCCTGCAAGCTTGATCCGCAGTATTCCCTACGGGGAATTACTTCGAATCAAACGTAACAGCTCGAGGGAAGAAGACTATAAGAGAGCAGTGGAAGAGAGTCTTCAACGATTTAGAGCTAGGGGATACCCTAATGATATTTTGAAGACAGCAGAAGTTAAGGCAGCACAGAAAAACAGGATGGAACTCTTAAGACAGGAGGGTACCCAGAGAATAGGAACAAATATTGAAAATAAATTTCGAATGATTACCAGCTACTCCAATGCTGCACATGAAATTAGAACAATTTTACGGAGCAATTGGAGGATTCTTAGATCTGATACTATTATAGGGAAAGATCTACCAATGGAACCCAGTATGACCTTTAAAAGAGCTAGATCCTTAAAAGATCAATTGGTGGAGAGTCACCTGGAAGTAAGCAGATCAGAAACAGGTCTACAGAGTCTCCGTGGCTCTTTTCCTTGTGGCAAGTGCAGAGCATGTGCCACAAGCAAACGAGTCATTACATATAAAGTATGGAATGATGAGAGACAGAGAGGCATTAAGAAGTTTATGACATGTAGTACCCCATACGTAGTCTATTGTTTGGTGTGTCCATGCAATCTTCGATACGTTGGGAGAACCATCAATCCTGTGAAGATGTGTATCTTGGAACATCAGAGAGCAATAACCAGCAGGGACACGAATTATCCAGTTGCACGTCACTTTGCTAGTAAACACAATAGTGGAGAAGTGTGGCTCAATGATTAGAGCGGCAGACCCTGATGCAGAGGTCTAGCCCGGGACCAGGGTTCAATTCCCCGCCTCGGCGGGTCTTGGGCTCAAAAATTCCACGGACCTGATAATTCTCGCCTCGGTGCCTATTCCAATCATGGAGTCCCACTCTGCAACTCTGGGCAATAGCTTGCTTAATCTCCACGACAGCCCCCACAACGCTAAGGATGCCTGGCCTCCACCTTGGGGGTGCCCAGGAGTGGACGCCTCACAGGGAAAGCCAGGATGGGTTCCACAGCGGTATTTGTACAAGCGCCTTGAGACCCTTGCGGGTGAGTAGTGCGCTATACAAGTATCAAATTTACATTTACAATGGTAATAGATCCTTATTACAATATTTCTGTTTAGATCACGTCCCAAAGAGTATTAGAGGGGGCGACAGAGAGAAGTGCTTAAGGAGATTGGAAACTCGTTATATCATTGATCTCCAGATGAAACATCCAGGAGGCCTGAACAGTGGGGAGGAGCTTGTAGTTCATCTATGATTAGTAGCAAAATTGGAAAAACGTAACCTTCATCAGATAATAGAACAGGATAACTACATGTATATAAGAGAATGATTAGGACAGCTTATTTAGGCAGAAAGAATTAGAATAGTATTATGGGAAGCACTGGGATGCATGTGACATATCACATATATATAAATATTCGCAAAGTTTGTGCCCATCCAGGGCTACATGAGTATTGAACATAAATAGAACATGCAGGACAAATATGAAAGACTGACATTTGTTAGATTACCTATTGAAGGTTAGATATTGCAGGATAAAACTCATATAGAGTGTAATAACTGTGGGACTGACTAATATGCGCAGCAATTATCAGCAATGACAAGCAGATCTTTAATTAATTTCCTTTAAGGATTGACTCAATGTTGCTTGAAATGTAATCTATGGTTTCAATATACAGATCAATAAGGTGCATTAACCCTAAAGATCTATAGAATTTAATGAACTGCCTATGAAATGTAAATAGATCGATAGGACTGAAACATGTTTAAAGATGGCGCTCATAGTAGAGTAACAGTCCTTTGTCCGTTGCAATGAAATTGACATGTGATATAAAGTTGCCATGGTAACGGCGCCCGTCGACATTGACGAAGGCTGACGCCGAAACGCGTTTGTTGTTGATTTAGAATTCGCAATGAATCCTAAAGTGGATTTAACCTAACGAGAGTGCTGGCCCTAATTTATGTTTGGAAGGAGCTGGATATTTTAGCAGCTTGCCACCGCTGGACCGGGCACCCGCTCACGAGTGCAATAACGAAGGCAACACACGGAACAAGATACAGATATATATTCAAAGAAAAAAGCAAAGGTTAAAGTAACATTCTAGTTAGGGGAATATGTCAGTGACAACATTAATGTTTTGAACTAAAAAAACACAGAAATACACCAGCTATAGTTAGCAGAGCTAAGCATAACTTGCACCTCCACCATGCACTGCTTATGACCTCACATATTACATCACTCATATATATATATTCAAAGAAAAAAAGCAATTGTTAAAGTAACATTATATTTCTTTATACTTATATATATTTTACCCAGTGGCGATCACCCCGCTGGGTAGTTATAGTTAGGATCCTGTTTCCATAGCAAATGCCTCTTTTGTGTTGCTGATAGTCGATTTTGAGCAAATAATGCTAAAAAAACCTTGTGTATATCATGTTGCAGATTTCATGGTGAGATCTGATTGGCTGTCAACACATCAACAAGGATGTGGCTGCAGCCATCTTAGGCCTTGGGACTCAAGCCTAAGCCCAAGGACAAAAGTTTTAAAAAAATGTAGGGGGGGAGGTTAGGATACCGTGACTTCCTTGGCCAATGGTGGGGTCCTTTCAGATTTTGGTGAAATTCACAGTGGATCCAAAATCGTTTTTTCTAAAAAGAAAGCACAGGCTGCCGCACTATTAAAAAAATTTCCTCCAAGTTAGACCAGGGCCTAGGGGGCACTTCAAAATGGTCCTTTTGGGGAGAGGAGTGCATGCCCCCCCTCCCCATGCCTTGAGGAGGCCCTGTGGGCCCCATCCCCTGAGGCCTTTCTGTGAAATAAGGGGAGGGGTAATGTGGCCCTGCTCCCTGAGCCTTTATAGGCCCCAGAAACCCCATCCTGTGGGCTGCATGTCAATAATTGGTGGAAGTGGAGCATGCTGTCCCCGTCCCCAAGCCTTAATAGGCCCTGGGGACCCGCTCGTCTGGGGCCAGCTCAATTACTGTGTCCCAGGGAGCCCACCTCTGGAACACAACATTTTCCCTGCCCAAAATGACATGGGCAGAGAAAAAAAAGTCTGCTCCCATCTGGTGGAAGCTTTGAAAATGTTCTCTCTGGGAGGAAGCAATTTGAGTTTTCCTATCAGTGTTCCTGGGGGAAGGGAAGCTCAAATTTCTCAGGGCTGGAGAGAGCAAGCAAAAACAGCTGCTCCATCTGAACTAGAGCAAATCTGGCTCCCGATTAGTCCAGGATGGGTTCATGCAGGGAGTCAGCTGGGGCCACGGGGGCCCTGGGACTCCCCCCACACCCTATGCCATGCACAGTTTTGTCATCAATAAGTTAATTGCAAATGTTGCCATGATATTATTAGAGATGTCATAAGTGATGAAGTATGTGGGGTAATTAGCAGTGCATGGCAGAGAGCAAGTTATAGTTACCCTGTGGCACGAGTTATAGTCACTTGAAATAACTGTTAGTGGTGAATTCCATTGATTGTTTTTTAAAACTGTATGGTTTGACTTTCATTTTCACCTTACTATAACATCCCTTTAATCTCTGGGTTTTTTCAGGAAATTTCTAAGGTTCTTTTTTTAATGTAAAGTAAGGTTTTATTTGGGTACATCTTGGCCACCTTCTGGTTCTTAAATAACATCAGTCCCAATAACTACCTTCCAGAATTCCAAATATCCACATATTCGTCAAGACAAATCCTTTATAAGTATTTCATCCTATTTTAGTCAAGAATTAACTCAGTTTTTCTCTGCAATGTCCATCCTGTCCTTGCATGCAAATTAACTGCTGATGCATAGATGTTATTGTATTAGATTACTTTATAAACACCTAGCACTTCACAACTTCACAGCACACTTAGAGAGCTTTTCTCCGCCATTTTCACTGTGCTGCAACCACCCTAAAAGGCCCAAACCCTTTCCAACTGCCCCTGTTTTGTAAATGTTTATGCTAATGTCTATTGCCTCCCTGACCTTTAAGATCCTTTTGTCCTCCTTCTCTGTCATCTCCACTTACTTTAATATTAAGGACTCAATCAACAATGAAATGTCACCCCTTTTCCCTTGCGTAAAATGTAGGGAATGGGGCTTCAACAAGATGCTTGGACATGAAATGGTCCTTGATGGCTTGCAATGTTCTGGGACTATCTAGACAAGAAGGGACTTATTTCAGTTTTGGCAGATGCTTCACCTGCCATGTAGGGGGCACCATTGACATCAATCAGATTTAATGCAGTGGACATCCACTTTTTTTTGGATGTCCTGCAACTCTAATTAAGGCCTAAAGATCATTATGAGACGGCTGGTGTCACAGATGTAGAATTTGGATCATCATCAGTGTAATGCAGAGTTATCCCTGTATATTTGTGAAATGAGACACGTTTTAATTTGGTGGGGTGGCCTGCTCATGAGAATGTTATCATGCTTCCTTTCTTGGTAACAACCCAGAAGGTATCTGATTTCCTTTTATCAGGACACAGTTCTATTCTTGGATATAATTTTCATTGATCCTTCTCCTTTTCTCAGCATTGATGTTCATTTTTCATGTATGTTCCTCATCTCCGCATATGAAATATTCATCAAGTGCTTGAGTCAACCACTGATTAAAGTGGTGTTTGCACTAAACATGATGTCTGACAGGCACTACTATTTTGTGATATGTGGCATGTTGCTAAATGCCATTAGGTCCCAAACTGAGTGGTGAGTGGTGTGGTTCTGCCTATTATGCTACTCTTTTTAGTGTTCCCATGAATATCTCAATTATTGATGCCATGTCATGAAGTTGTCATTGACAGCCTAAACACAGCTGCTGTGCGCTAATGTCCCCTGTGTGAGAGTGGGGAATGCAATGAACGTCAATGTGATGCTTGTTACCATTGCATCTTTATTTTCTAGAAAGGCCCAGCTTAGGCTTTGACAACTAAAACACTAAACACGCAAAAGGTGATAAGAGCATTGCTTGCCATTTGGCTAACCACTGGCATCTGCTTGGGGGTGCATTCCAACCCTTCCAACCCTCCATTCTTTTGCCCACCAAGCCACCTCAGATTAGATCCAGCCATATGCAGAATTGACCCTGCTCCACTAGGGACAGTCCAGCCCAAACTGCCAGACCAGGTCCTCTCTGAACTGTAACACAAGCAACCAGCTTCACCTTGATTAGAAGCATCAATCTATTTCACCTTGGTCCAGTGGCACAGTGAGCAAGGGGGCATGTGTGGGCATACTCCGAGAAAGCACACAAGTAACTTGAACAGTGAACCTGAGCAAGGGCTGCACCTACTGCTTCCTTGATTTGCTTATGGGATATGCAGTAGTTCTTTGGGTTGTGCATGATTTTGTATCTCTAATCTTCCAGTTAGATGCCACCTTGCTCGGTTACAGAGACAATTCGACTTAAGATTTTCATAAATCACATGTAAGACCCAGAAAACAACAAGACTCCCCTTTTCCAGGTGTGTATATGTCCCTAGAATATAAGAGCAGGCTGCTGTTGGTGCATGAATTGATCCAAATTCCGATTGCTTGCCTTCTATATGTTGAGCTAGTATTGCATCTAGACCCCTTTGTTTAACATCACTTAGTAGAGGCTTCAGAGTAGCCACATTGTACACTTAGTTCAGGCACTTGTCCTATCTATGAGAGAAACGTATATTATTATAGCTCCAACTATCCTCTTCATTCAAACTGGTCAGTGCTTGAAATGGTCCTCTACTCTGATAGAGCCATTTAATATTGGTGATGTACTTTACTCTGTTAGAGAGACATTGCAATGTTTGGAAGAAGAAGCTGCCTACAACAGTAGAGCCTTTACCATGTGTAAATGCAGCTGTCCCCTGTGTATAACTAGGAACAAATGTGGAAGTGTGTTTGCTCTGAAGTGGAGGCATTCAAGATGAGTGTGATCTTCTACACATCCAATAGAAATTGAAGATGTTATTTGCCTTGTAGTAGAGCAAATCAAATTGTAGATGTAGGTATTGAGCATAGGAGTGGGATTTACAGTTGATGAATTGTCTCCCGTCGGTAAAGAAACCACTGTGAATTATAGAGTTGACTTTTATCTATAGGGCATCCATTACAGAGGTGGATCTTCTATGTGGAATAGTAAAGCATGTTATAGATTTGGGGGAAATAAATGAAACTGTGTTTCACTGTTTGATAGCACGGTAGCTCTGACAGTGAACAACATGCGCTCTGACTGCAGAGTATCGCACACATTCGTAGCAATAACGGTCAGAATTCTGATATTTCTGCACCATGAGGAAATAGCTAAACCTGCACTGAACTGTCCTCCATTCATCCACATTTCCCTGCTCCCAAATCATTTGTCAATGATGATCATGTATTATGATACCATCTGAGGCCTGTTAAAGTCTTAAACAAATGCATTCCTTCACCAATCCCATTCCACTAACTTCACAAAAAAACTTTTGAAATCTTTTCTGTCATTTTCTTCATTAAAATGGGGTTTCAGGATATGCATTTTGCTCTCACGATATGCTTTTGCCTTACATATAGTTGACCGGTCTACCTGCGAAATGTCTTCATTGCTTGCTGCATGTTGCTTTCATAATGTCTGCCTGTTTTTTTTAAAATGATATCAAGGAGTACTGTTGATTCACATTAAAAAAAACTTGGTGTACTGATCAACAATCTTGCATGACAAGAGTAGACATTGCCAGGATCTAATATCTCCCCTGTACACGGCTCTGTGGTCCACAAGAGGAACGCCAGCTAGTCTAATCCAGTGGCAGCCTCCTGTGCAACCTGGTTTGTGTTTTCACCCCTGCAAGAGATGAGTAGAAGTTTGGGATCTTGTGGGAGCCATCTTAGGTGAG
The DNA here is from genome assembly GCF_964204655.1 of Triturus cristatus. Classification (NCBI taxonomy): domain Eukaryota; kingdom Metazoa; phylum Chordata; class Amphibia; order Caudata; family Salamandridae; genus Triturus; species Triturus cristatus. The sequence continues at coordinate 308,031,264 of NC_140587.1, read as the reverse complement.
GGAGCATTTCAACTCTGCCCAGGCCTGCTTCCCTTCACTTACTTTCCTGCTTGCTTCATCCTTCTCCAGTTCTGGATTTCCCATGCCTATTGTATTGGTTATTCCTGCACTCTATCTTGGCTCCTGGCCTCAGGATAAAAAAGAATACAATGAAAGGAAACAATGTCACTGTACTACACCTAGAGATACTGCACAGCAGTATAGCACCAACCTCATTATGCATGTATCCAACACTACCAATGCATTTCTTTGTGCTAGATATTACAAGTTAAATCTGCATAGGGTGCGTGCCTTACCACTACCAGTCTGATTTGCAACATATTTCTTTAAAGAAACTCTTCTTTCCCACTAGAAACACGTAGCAGCGAACTTTGGAACTGTTCCTACATTGATATCTGTACAAAAGTAACATAACAAGCAGAGAACGCACAGCAATTTCATTGACTAGTTGCACAAAAAAGAGTGGCACATTAAGTACCTGATCAGTATTACTCATGTGCTCGTTATTAGGTAAGTAAGTATTCACAGTAGTGTGACATTCTGGGCTGACACCAACCACCCAAAAATCAAATGTCGCATTCATTCTGAGTGTCAAGTTGGCTTCTGCCAGAAAAAGGAGTGAAGCAGAGGCAGGCAGCAAATATGTGACTCCTGAAGGGTAGGGACCTATTCCAGGTCTGAGAAAAGTACCTGCTTTTGCAGAAACCTGGATGAGAATGAGGGAGGCGGATTGTTGTGCTTAGAGCCTGACTCAGTATGGGTTAGACCTATTGGTCCAGCTCCTGGTACTGCGGCTGAGGTCTTGCTGCCTGAGACCAAGGATATCACTGCCGCTGACCATCCTGAAATAAAAGAGCACATGGCACCAATGTCTCCACTGAACCTGCTCTTTGACTGAGACTATTGTGAGAGAGAGAAAGATCCCTTTGCAACTTGAGATCAGTGTGACCCGGAGAAAAGTGTTCAAAAATCCATAAGGTAAAAGCTGATTCATCAGTCTTTCTGGAATGGCTGATAACATTTCAGATCGCATTATAACCAGGTTATCCAAATATTCATTGTCATGGAAACATCATAATGCACAGAAGATGTCTTATAACCACCACTTCAGTTAATGATATATAGCTGTTATAAGGCATATTATTCAGATGATCATCAAACGTCTCAATCGCTTTCAAGCATAGAGCGGAGTAAGACCATTGATTTTGCAACGTTTTAAGGGTTGTCTTTTGGACAAAGATGTGTGACACATTCCTGGTCACTGGTTGTGACAGTGGAATCTTACACTTAAATACTGTATATCCCTCTTGTGCTATACTGCATGTTATTTCAACCACGAGGAATTCTGGCGTGAGAATAAGATGTCCAAACCTTTTAGACCATTGTACCCCACTGAAAGTTTGCGTTGGTGTATGATAAAGAAATCAGGACGTAAGCTTTTCTGCTTTATGAGATTCATAGATGCTGATCAATTCTGCTATGAAGCAACATACACAGTAAAAGGGTACCTCACCCTCCTCCACCCATCACAATGACAGTAACAAATGCACTTGGTGGGTTTAGTGGGCACTGCATTGGAAGTTGTCTTGCTAACATGCTGCGTCATTTCAGAATTCATCGAGTAGCAATGCAGACGTGCAGTCCAGATGCAGGCAGCAAATATGTGACTCCTGAAGGGTAGGGACCTATTCCAGGTCTGAGAAAAGTACCTGCTTTTGCAGAAACCTGGATGAGAATGAGGGAGGCGGATTGTTGTGCTTAGAGCCTGACTCAGTATGGGTTAGACCTATTGGTCCAGCTCCTGGTACTGCGGCTGAGGTCTTGCTGCCTGAGACCAAGGATATCACTGCCGCTGACCATCCTGAAATAAAAGAGCACATGGCACCAATGTCTCCACTGAACCTGCTCTTTGACTGAGACTATTGTGAGAGAGAGAAAGATCCCTTTGCAACTTGAGATCAGTGTGACCCGGAGAAAAGTGTTCAAAAATCCATAAGGTAAAAGCTGATTCATCAGTCTTTCTGGAATGGCTGATAACATTTCAGATCGCATTATAACCAGGTTATCCAAATATTCATTGTCATGGAAACATCATAATGCACAGAAGATGTCTTATAACCACCACTTCAGTTAATGATATATAGCTGTTATAAGGCATATTATTCAGATGATCATCAAACGTCTCAATCGCTTTCAAGCATAGAGCGGAGTAAGACCATTGATTTTGCAACGTTTTAAGGGTTGTCTTTTGGACAAAGATGTGTGACACATTCCTGGTCACTGGTTGTGACAGTGGAATCTTACACTTAAATACTGTATATCCCTCTTGTGCTATACTGCATGTTATTTCAACCACGAGGAATTCTGGCGTGAGAATAAGATGTCCAAACCTTTTAGACCATTGTACCCCACTGAAAGTTTGCGTTGGTGTATGATAAAGAAATCAGGACGTAAGCTTTTCTGCTTTATGAGATTCATAGATGCTGATCAATTCTGCTATGAAGCAACATACACAGTAAAAGGGTACCTCACCCTCCTCCACCCATCACAATGACAGTAACAAATGCACTTGGTGGGTTTAGTGGGCACTGCATTGGAAGTTGTCTTGCTAACATGCTGCGTCATTTCAGAATTCATCGAGTAGCAATGCAGACGTGCAGTCCAGATGCAGGTAAAAGCACACGTCCACCAGGAGGGGCAAGTTCAAGGGTAAATCACTAGGGCAAGAGGTGAGGAAGAGTGAGAACAAACAATTCTGCATTATTGCAATATTTATTACATATCGGGACTGGCTACCACAAAGTCTTTGTCCATTCGTTGCCCACCTTCAAGTCAAGTCAATCACACTTGCACCATCAGCTGAACACTAAGGAGCACAGCAAAGGGACCAAGATTCGAGCCAGGATAATATTACATTCAGTGGCGTGTCAATAGGTGGTTGTTAGGTGGCGGGGAACACATTATGGACCCCAGATAGATTTGGCAAGGCCCACTTACACAGGGAGCTGTGTATATATAGACATACATATCCATACATATAAAGTCATATTAAAAAATTGGAGGGAAACAAGCAGGGTCATTTATTAGCTCAAATAACTGAAAGGTATTTGGATAAATTAATGTGTGCGGTAAGGAATGGTATCCAGTAAAAAATATCTAGTTTACTTGTAAAGCGCGGCATGGGGCTGACTTCAACAGATGTGATGTTGGGGCCAAAGGTCAGGACAAATGGGGCTAGGACTTGGACCCATCTGGCCTCTCTTAGAGATGGCAGTGATTAAAATCAGCACTTCAAGTAGAGCAAGTCTCAAGCAAGTAATCACGTTGCGGCACTGCAGTATTGAGTTTATAGCTGGGGTTGGGCAGGTGAGCAGGAAGCTCTAGGCTTTAGCTTACCGGATGACACCATTACATCACACATGCAATGCTCTACCTCGTACTTTAGTTTAACAACCTGATGCACTCTTAGGATTGTATTTCTGGGTCTCTTCAGTTGATCCAAGTAAAGTAACATGCCAGAAAACTATGATTTGAAAAAAAGAAAAGACAAGAACCGGAGCAATGCCCGCTTGGAGACATGGCGTTACCCCCAGTCCTGTTCTTTCAGTCAAGAGCTAACTCATTTATTTGTTTTTTATTTGAAAAGTTTTATATAGCGCTGGCTAGACCCGGCGGTATCAGAGCGCTTTACATGAGGAAGAGCATTGTTTCAGAACATAGTTACAAACTTACATCAGTTGCAAGGAACATAGTTACATGAGTTACCAAAGCATAGAATGAACATTAGAAAGAAGAAAAACAGGCAATGGGAGAGAAATGTGGGTGGGGAGCAGGAAAGGAACAGGGGAGGTAGACAAGGAATAATAGAGGGAAGATGCTGGGTGGGGGTAGGAAGTACAACGGGGAGACGAGGAAAACATTGTCCGATGTCCGGCTGGGTAGGTGACGGCCGAGGAGTGAACCATAGCCAAACTCCTCTATAGCTGCATATGACAACTCCACCCGTCATCAGCCAAAGGTAGCTCGGGCACTGCAATGCATACAGAAGGTTCTGGATTCCGCCTAGTGAGGTATCGTAAAAAAAAAAAAAGTTCCATTGAGAGCGCCGGTCACGGTGTACGGTGCTGTGCTCCAAATAGTAGTGGGACCATTCCCAATCCTCTCTTGAGTGTGTCTCCCTTATCACTGTGGTCTCATCCAGAGGGGACTCTGAAACTCCAGGGAACAGATGCAGGAACCCTCCCACGCAAGGGAAGAAGGAGTGCTTTGGAGAAGGGCCCACTCATGGCGGCCATCTTAGGGACAGTCATTGCTGTAGGAGGATTTGAAAGTTGAGGCCCTGGTTCAGTCGCCTGGGAGACTGCTGCCCCAAGTAGAGCAAATGAAGGTGGTAATAATATTGTAGGTTCTAAACAGTCAATTAACAAGTGTAGGGGACTATTTAGATCATAGCTTTATCAATAACGTCTGCATTCAGACTGAATTGAGTCGGAGAGCAGATTATAGCAGGCCAGGGGCCACAGAGTGAAGAGAGCGCAGGCAGACTAGGAAATCAGAAATTACACAGGAGACAGAATATTGAGGTGAGTTGCGGATTGATGCGGGTTGAAGAACAATCTTGGTCGTCATTTTAAGGTCAGGCAGTGTCTCAGGAGCGATCGTTGCGAGGGGCGAGAACATCGCAACAAAGGTAAAACCAAAAAGGGGGGGGACCTCGAGTGGAGGGTCACAAATGGCTTTCTCCAACGAGAAACAGCCGTTCCGTGAAGAGTATAGGAGAGCCTCAAGGCGCTGTGGTCAGGAGTGTCTGACCTTTTGGAGCCGATGCAATGTTCCAAAACTGATTTCTTTTTTTTCGCCACGAACTTAAGCCTTGAATTGAGTGAGTCATTGGATTGAGCATCAGATTTTGGGTGGCACAACAAAGAAGGTTGTCCGCTGAACGTCGGTGTTGGAGGCTGATCAGCGTCGGGGAGCAGATCTTGACCATGGGGGAACCATGCAGAACACCTCTCGGCAGCCCCTCGGTGTCCGCAATGTTGAAAAGGTGGCGAGAGGGGGCACTCCCAAATCAGTGGAGGATGCAACCAGGGAAGGAGCGGCGTGTCAGACAGTGGTACAGCCCCACATCGGTGCATCTGTGGATGTAGGGGACGATTCCTGGTCAGCTACCCGGGGGGCCCGATCCTGGCGATGAGAGGCGCGGTGGTCTGGCGAGATGGAGGAGCGTCCGGTCACTAGGAGTTGGCTTCGAGGAAAGTCCCATTGCAAAAGCAGTCCAGAATGAGTAGAAGTTGTATATTTTGTAGATTCTGTGTAGATTTGCGGTGGAAGGCCGGGCTTACAAAGGGATATTAACCGATAGGGATTCCCTTACCTGGGAGCTCCAGGGAAGAGCTCCTACTCGGTGGCCATCTTGGGTCGTGCATGATGGTGGGAAGCAGTCAGTCCTTCAGTGCAGCAGATGTGAAGCAGAGCTAGAACGGGGTCATCACCCAAACATAGGTGCCAGTTCATTGTGAAGAAGAACTAAAGAGGCAAACAGCTTACCTGGACCTGAAAATGTCTAAGTGTGCTGGGGTGTCAGGCAGACACTGATACTAACATTCAGGACTGACCACAAGCTCAGCCAAGGTGGCGCATACTGACATCAGTGTGTGTTTTGGCACCTGGGTGGGTCAGTACATCCCATCCAATGCAAGATGGCAGGAACCACCCCGACATGAGCACATACAAAGTCACAGAGTCTATGACTGTGGGACGGGTTAGGTCTCAGTCCATATGAGTGGCTTCTCCTACTCAGTGGAGTCATGAGCATTCCTGATGTCTGGCCCCATTCTACCCTGGTGGTTCAAGCTCCCTTCGTGAGCCCTTTGTTGGGTGGCGCTAGGGCCGCCTGAGTCCTCAGTTCCATTTGCACCCTCTGGAGTAGGGTTGCTGTATGTCCTTGTCTTCTTCTTCCTCCCTGTCTTGGTCTGCAGGTGGTCAGAACCATGATATATATTGTGTAGTCACCTCTTGCCCACGCTGGGTAGTTATCATAGTTCTGTTTACTTTCGTCACTGTCCACGCTGCCCTCTCAAATGGGGTGTGGACCTTCCATCCGGGTGTCTTTACTTGGCCCTACTTGTCTGACTGACTTTTTCATTAATCTTCCGACATCTCACTTGTGTGCCCTGCATCCAATGGGGCCGGAATCTAACCTGGGCCAGTCTGAATGCTGCTTTTTACTGGCCTTTGAAACATCAGACATATGGGGAAATTCCTTGTCTTGCAGCGTGGGGTGTTGCAATATACCCTTAGAAAACAATGTAGATGCAACTCAAGGTCCGTGTTTTAGTCCATAACAATGCGGAGGGTTTTAGTCAAGGTCCTCATGAACCTGTTGATCGTTCCGTTGGCTTGTGGCAATTAAGAGCGTTATCTTCCAGGGCTTGATTCCGAGTGCCTCTATTTTTTCCCCAAATTCAGTTCCATGAAAAGGGGGACCATTTTTTCTCTGAATGATCTCTGGTAGGACATATGCTGCAAGGTCTTCTCAAGTAAGGGCTTTACATTAGAATATGCCGTCATGGTCACCTGCTCTATAACGGGGGTACTTGGACTGGTCGTTGACCATGATCATTGTCAACCTGCCGTCTGGAAAGCTCTCGAAGTCCAGACTGGCTTTTGCCCAGGTGGTCGTTGGTGTGTCTTCCATGGCTACAGGCACCGGTGCAATGGGGCTCCACGTGATCTGACTGGTGAGACACAGTTGCGCTGCTTCCTCTACTCTAGCATGTATGCCAGGAAACCATACTGTTCCTCTCATTCTGGCCTCTGTTTCCTCTACCCCTTGATGGCCCTCCTAGGCCAGGTCAATCACTCGGTCCTCGAGGGAGTTGGGGATGACGTTGCAGTGACATCGAATTATGTTGCCTCCCGCCATGGAGCTCAGCTCATTTCTGATTCACCAGGAGAGTGTTGTTCCTCCTGTCAAATGCCTCTTGCTCCTCCAGTCACAATTTCCACCTTGTTCTGGAATTCGTAAGTGCTTGGAGAGGCTCAGACAGAGTGGCCAGACCTGGCAGAAACCGGCTGCAGTATGTCACCATGCCTAAGGAGCGTTGTACCTCGGTGGCATTCTTGGGTGCATGAACATTTTTTGATTGCTGCAGACTTGTGGCGATCTATGAAGATAAAGAACTTGATCCTGGGCTTGAAAAATTAGTATTTGTCCGTATGCAGGCTTAGCCCACTGTCCCAAAACCTTGTGAATGTTGCTTTAAAGCATCTATAAAGGTCAGACAGGGTGGTTGGATAGATGAGAATATCATCACTTAGGTTGCGGACCACTTCCAGTCCCGTTAGTGCTTCCCGGATTGCATATTGAAACTCCTCGGCAGCTGAAGAGATCCCAGAATTCAGTCTCTTGTATCGTCTGAGCCTGAGGGGCACTGAGAATGTTGTAATGTAACAACTGTCCAAATGGAGTACCAGTGGGTGATATTCGGCATTAAAATCAAACTTTGAAAGCCATCTTGTCCCATCTGGACCCGCTATGATATCATCCATCTTAGAGGTGATGTGCTGTTGTCAGCAAATAGCCCGGTTGGGAAGCCTCATTTCTATACAGAGACATATTGTCCCTGGCTGCTTGGGTTTCTAGGTCATGACCAGGGGTGAGACTCACCATTTGGTCCCTGAGACATTTTTGATGATGTCCATGAATTCCAGTTTGACAAGCTCAGCTTCAACCTGGGTTCGAAGTTGGAAGGGTATTCATCGGTGTCTGAGAACTATTGCTTGTATTGTCATATTAATGTGTAGTTTGACGTGTGCCCTTTTCCAACACAATAACCCTCAGAATAGCTCTGGGAAATGGTCAAGGAGGTGAGCCACCTGAAGGTCATGGATTTCCCTGGCAAAGTAGATTTAGGTCTTCTTTGCCATATTACAGCCAATCAGGGTCCCTTCTCAGTCCCTTGTCACATGGAACATGGTTGTTAAGTCCTGTCTCCATGTTTGATGGTGGCATCCTTTGCTTCCATCAGAAGAAGTGGTTGTTTGCCTCCGTAGGCATAAATTGTAGTGCAGAAAGGTTGTATGGGCATTTCTGGGCATAGTTGCTGATATTGTTGATTTGTTATCATGTTAACGAAGGCCCCCATATCGATGAGGGCCTGCATTGCTGTGCCGGTGACTGCGAACTTGCAAACTGGCAGTGGGTGCCACCCTCAAGTTTCTGGAGCTGCATAAGATATGAGAAATGCCTCTTCTGTGTCCTCATCTTTGAGTTCCCCTTCTCTCCACCACTCTCCAATCTTACTGCAGGGCTGTGAGTGGTCACCTACGACCAGTTGGTGAATAGCCTTTGTCAGAGGCCTCCCACCACAGGTTAAACACCCCGTTTGCCGCTCCTGCAGACTCTTGCAAGTGGTTGGGCTTGTTGCGTGGTAAGCATGTGCCCCCTGCCACCGGGCATTTTTCCAAGGGGTGTGGTTCCATCTTACAGTTCATGCACAAGGTTTCTGAGTCAGCCTGGAGCTTCGCCTTGTGAGGCGGGGGTATGGTATGAATCGCGTCAACTGTTTCTGTGTTGATGGCATTTCGGTGCTGGAGGACAGCTGTGCCCCTCTATTTAGTGCCACTTCCATTTCCTTTGCCCTTGCGCTGGACAAGTCATGTGTATGGGCAAGAATGAGCATGTCTTCTAGGTTGGTTCAAGGTTGCCTGAGGATAAGCCTCCTTAGGTTGGCCGACCTCCACCCCTGTATAAGTTGTGCCCTGAACTCTTTTTGCTGGTCATTGTCTGTACAGTTGCTTGCCAAAGCCCAAAGGCGGGCATAGAAATTGTCCATAGACTACTTCTCTCCTTCTGAGATGTTCAAAATCGGGGTTTAGTTGGGGGTCAAAGTGGGCATTGAGGGTGGTTAACGCAGCATCATGGTCAATGTCCCCGATGTCTGGGAGGTGCTGGAACAGTCTATATATTTCCCCACAACAAAATTCAATACCATATGTATGCCGATGACACTTAATTGTATTTGAAAATGTCCTCGTCAGATAACATAAAAACTCTAAACTGTGCACTGCAAAAAACTCAACGATGGTTAACTCAAAATAGAATTCCTTCTGATTGCCCCCCACAATCACTCTGCACCTACTCAAGACTGGTTCAAACAAATTACAGCTTTCAATTGCATTCTTCATGTTGTTGACTCTCCGAGATCTTTAGGCATTACTCAGGACAAATACCTGAATATGCAAGATCTCATCAGTGCAACTACAAGGGGAGCCAATCATCAGCTCGACATATTAAGGAAAATCAAGTCATTCTTGCCTTCGGAGGACATTCAGTCTGCAGTCCAATCCCTAGTTATGTCACGCTTGGCGTATATAATGGTGACCCTAGCTGGGTTACCTAAAGCTAGATTGGCACTAAGAGCCACTCTGAACTCTGCAGCCAGACTCATCACTGGTTCCAGGAAACATGACCGCCATATCACCAGAACTAATTCCACTAAACTTACTGTCTATTGAAGATTGCCTGCCTGATGCACAAAGCTATTCACTACAACACCTCCGTGTAATTTGAACTATCAGGTTCGAATTGGACCCTAAGAAGCTCTAACAACCTACTGTTGAAACCTCCACAATTCAAAAAGAAAAGAACCTACAATCATGCATCCTCTGGTCTTGCTCCAAGAATTTGGAACGCTCTTCCTCCCGAGATCAGGACAAACCCCTCTACCTCCTCATGCAAAAAAACAAGTCAAATGGTTACTCATTAATGACCACCAACAGCAATAGCCCTAAAGACATATTCACTAACTTTTGTTTCCTGTTGACACTCTTTGATACCTCTGTTCATAAGTTTTAATTTTGTCTTTCCATGTGCTTCATAAGACTTGTTGCTTCTCCTCGTACCTCACATGTCCTACGAGATGGGTTGTTGCCTCTGCTTGTTTAAGGTCCTTTGGTGTTGTATTCATGCTTTTACCTCCTTTCATAACCGTTCCTTTGTAATGGGCAATGTTAGCGTTTAATAAAACTTTTCAAATTAATAAATAAATAAGTAATTACCTCTTTACTTCATTATCCCATTGCCTGATGGCTCTGAAGTAGATCTCAAGCCGCCCTACCCAGCTCTTCCACCTTAGGGCTGTGGTAGCTGGGTCTGCCCGTTCGCTGAATGGTGCTAGAGCCCAACATAGCTGAATGAGCCCTCATGCCCACACCGGCATCTACAACACTGTGTCCTGGGCCAGACCCACCATTGGGCCCTGTAGGCTGGCCGTCATCTACCATCACAGGTGCGTTAAACAGGTATGATGGGGGCCTGGCAGCTCTGGATCTGTTTCCCTGTGCTCAGTGCCTTGTGTTGAGCTCCCGTGTCAGCAGTTAGCAAGTTCACTGATGTATGGACTGGGTGAAGGTCTTCCCCTTCCAGGAGGCACTGTCTGGAGAAGCGTGGTGAGGGTCTTCCCTCGATAGAGGGCGCTTTGTGGAGAAGTGTTGTGTAAGTCTCCTCCCCAGGTGGCGCTCCGCAGAGGAGAGGTGTGAGGGCCTTTCCTCTCTAGCTGGCACATTGTGGTGCAGTGCGGAGTTGGCAGATGCACCCTGCACTTCTCATTGTGTGCCTGGCAGGTGCCCAGACAGCTCCCCAGCCTTGTGCGCGGGGGCTGTTGCAGTCGCTACTGCTGCAGACGGAGGAGTGGGTATGTGTACCTTGGCAGCCCTATGGGTGGGTCCAAGTGCCGCGGGCTGCAACCAGCAGTACGCTTTGTCACCAGTGTGCTGGCTGAGCAGGAACGCAGGCCAAAGTATGCACACGGCACACAGAGTCAGGTGGATGCTGATACTAACATTCAGAACTGACCACGAGCATTCTGTCCCCATTTATTTAACACCTTGGCTGCACCCGGCTAAGGTGGTGAGTGCTGACATCACGGTGTGTTGTAGCCAGCCGGTGACTCAATACAGTAGGTATCACGAAACTAGACTGACATTTAATTACAAATTGTGTGGCGTTTGCTGGAATTTCATCTGCCAAGCATAGCTGCTTCAGCTAGCTGACAACAATAACACCACTTTAAAAACTATTAAGTAGTAACCGAAACAGAATGTTCCTTTACAACTCTTGACCTGCTTAGGTACAACCTATTTAGATATGCACATTAACGTGCCAATAATTCAAACAAAAGACACCAATGGCTATACTCAGCCGCTATATAGAAAGTGGAAATGCTCAAAATACAGCATGTAAGTGGAAAACAACACAGGCATGAAACATGGTTGCTAATACAAATTCAGGTGTTACTCAAAACTAGGACTGTGAAAAAACACATCGTTTTGTTCACAAATTTTCAGGAAACTTTGACAAAAGGTCTCTATATGTGGTTTGCCATTATCACACGTGAAAATTTGACTCAAGGGAGTACCATGCATAAGAAATCCACCTAAGATGCCAGAAACACAATAGTCCAAGAAACAAAAGGTATCTTGAGCAAGACATGTTCTGTGCACATCAGTTTGTAAGAGATGAAGAGTTTGAAATCACATCATGTGAAATTTCTGGATCTTTTTTAAATTTTTTGAAATGCCCAATTTACAACTTTTCCTGGCCTAATTAAACGTTTGCCAGATCTACTCAATATTTTCTGAAAGTGCATAGTTCAAACCTGCTCTTTTGAGAACCATAACAAAAAAAGAGCTCTTCTGTTTTATCAGTAAGAAAGCAACACGTCAAGATCAGTATAAATAAGAGGAAACAGAACACCAAGTTCTGATATCAATAGTGATCAATTTTTACTGGTTGTCACTTTTCCTCTCCTTTGACATAACAAAGTGATAGTACAAAAAAGAACACTTGAAAGGGTATAATTTTCTGTTATGGTTAATATGATTTTGTTAGACCTGTTATTAATGTGGGTTGTTTGTTTCAGAGCATGAACGGTTAATCTGGACATCTGAAGATTCATACACTCAGCAGCACAAGTTAACATGTCAAGAAGAAGCTATGAATGTATTAATCCCATTCACAAGGGGTTGCATTTATTGCTTCTTTCTCCTTGCATTTCATGTATCGCCTTTTATTGGCTTTCAGATTAATTGTGTGAGTTCTGTATATCTGGGCATGCTAGTCTACACCATCCAGCCATTGCAGCTGATACAGGATGCAGCAGGCCAGCTCCTTATTGAACTTCTGCAACATCAATCCATCTCTTGGCATCTACGTACTTTACACTGCTATTCTACATATTGTTATTTGTTATGTTATTTTAATTTATTCAGCGCACAGCTACTCGGAAGTGTCCCGGCACTATAGACCGCTGGGGAACCCGTCCTGGCTATCCCTGTGAGATGGTCCCTTTCTGGCACTCTGTCCAAAATGGCATTTTCAGGTCTCGCCTACTAGACAGTGCATGTGTTGCCTGTTGCAAAGAATTTACCAAGAGCATAAATGGGCATGAAGCTGCCATTGCTTACCATTGGTTGGTTTTCCTGTTACAGAAGGTCGTTCTTGTGTTTGTCATATAATAATCTTTATTCAGCCAGTTTGAAAAAGCCATACAAGTACAGGGTAAAACAGTTAAAATACAAATTAAAACAAATATAGTCTGCATCCTGTTAAAACAATTATCATCGCTATTTTGCCTTAAAAAAAGAGCATATATTTCCTTAGCTTAATAGCAGCAACATTGTAGCTCAAAACAGCAGCACAATTTTCAAATGAAGACGGATATTGTAAATATACTAATCCTTATTTGTAGGACGCAAAGTGCTTGTGCAATAATATAGGCCATAGAAAGCGCCTTCTAAAAGAATTATAAAAGGAAGAGAAGAAAAAGTGGACAGTCGATTGGGCAGATGTACCATTACAAGGGCAACAAGGAAGATAATTAAACCATGTGCCAAATAAAGGAAAAGCTACTATAAAATGAATCATATTCAATCTCAAACTAGTCAGGTAGAACCTGTGCTCTGGGTTAACAATCCAGGATAAATAAGGATCCAAACCTACAGTTGCTTCAATTTCCAAGTACCTAGCAACTGAACTCATGTGAAGCATTCTTCCTAGTCTCATGTCCTCTCTGTGTGATTTGAAACTCCGTTTAACTATTTCTTTAGACTTGAGAGATGCATTCCAGTGTATCAAATAGATTACTAAAATTCCAATGTATCAAAGGTGTTTTGACATATATTAGCCTTGGGATGGCAAACATGCTGTCTAGACTGAGGCAGTCCATTAACATCTGTCTGGAAAATTCTGACCTGGGATTGTGCCATAGCTTTACCCACAATAATAACGGAGCAATTTTACTTTGGTCTCCACAAATCCTTTGCCCAATTCTAAATGGGAAATAAGACGTGAAGTGGATTTTGGAATAGCTAAGAGCTAAGAGACATTTGCTTTTAAGCAGTTGGGTCATATCCTTATTGGGCTTGTGGCCCAATCTTTTAGAAAATCTAAAGACTGAGTCACATGTTGCCCCCATTTTTTGCACTCTCTGAGTTTTTAAGCTATCACATGTACCATTTGCCTCTAACAAAATCTCAAGGGCTTTCCCATCGGTGGTACTCTCAATTGCTTTGGTGACAGACTTAAGGTCTATTAAATGTATTACCCTGTTCTCTTGAGGAGCTGGGAAATCAGCCCTATTAGCAATTTGCCCCCCCCTTCCTCACATTATCTCAATTAAATAGGAGAAAAATGGCTAATCAATTCTTGTTCGGTGATATAGCACTCAATGCTGCCATATGAGCTTTCCGAAAAGAAGGGGTGATTTACTATGTCCGAAAAACGTCTAGTATCTTTCTGTAAGGCAGCTTAATTCAAATCCTCCCATGACCTCCTTCTAATCTCTTGTTTCCTACTTTGAATGGCCAGCTTGTAGGTGTTTCTCGCTTTCCTGACATCAGCTATATCCCGGGACATTTTATTAGTGGCCGAATTCAGGGCTTTTAGGTCTGTGGTGCATTCAGGACTAAACCGTGCCTGGAGGGCTTGCTTTTTCGATGGTTGTTTAATATTCGGCCCCTGGAAATGACTACACAAATCCCCACAAAACTATCAAGGATTTCAAAGTGCTCTGCCTTTAAGGTGAGGCAGCAGAAAATATCACAGGAGGCCTTCCTAACCAATTCAATAAAACGTTTGATGGGTCGATGGTAGCCCAATTTAAATGTACCCTCTTATGCACCGAATAGCTAACCATAGAAACAGTCTGGCAAGAAGCTCCTCGAGAAATGGGGAAAAAAAAAACTCAATGTGATTGGGTTGTGATCACTGTGAGGAAGTGGGCACATCTCATAACTCATCAGGTTCTGTAGGCGAGATCCCTTGATAAGAGAATAAAATCTATTACACAACCCTTGTCTCTTCCTCTAAAAGTGGGTAAACGTATTGTACTATTTCGCTGCATGCCTGAGGCAAAGGTATGGTTATGTTTTATTAGCTGCTGCCTTTAAGCTTTGCCATAAATTGAGTGTATAAAGTGAGTCATGTCGTCCCCTTGATAATTGGAGAATCCGCATATGCGTTTCTCACTATGCTGACATTTAGCAATATTAAAATCACCTGCCAAGACTGTCGAAATAGAATTCCCCTAGGAAGATACAAAGCTTGAAACTAATTTCCCCATCTCTTGGATTAAGCCAATTGGGGGTGCTGAGAATTTTTTTTCCTTACATGTATTAAAAGAAAATTGAGCCCCTTAGGCATTTTAAAATGTAGAACTTGATAACATGGCCTTGATGCCAGTATTTTCACATTCAAATTCTTAATGGAACATGCCACAAACACGGCTAAACCCCCCTTTCCTTTTCCTGCTACTCACAGTGTTGCATCACAGCAATGAGATTTGAAGCTATTTAAAGCTATAGAATTCAAAGCCCATGTCTCCTGACAACACACAATGTCAAAATTAGCTACCAGTCCTCGTTGAAAAGTTTCGGGCAGATTCTCACAATATTCCATGACATAAACTGAATACCGCGACAGTCAGAAAAAATGTTTGGATTTGTTAGATTTGCCTCAGGGGCTGAGTTAACTACGGCACCCTCATTTCTCCCTGTACACAGTTAATCATTATCCTCTAGTCCGGAGAGGGCCCAAAACCTGTTGCATAAGGCTAAATGGAAATTTGGCTGGAATCTATTTCGTGTTTGGGTAGAACCATAGTGGCCATTAGGTTTTGCCATAGCTGGGGCTAAACGTTTGTAAAAGAAACCCTATGGCAATCTCTTTATAGAACTTGAATTAGTAAGCCCTGAGTTTGCTTGGTTCAAGATATCCCCTGCCACCTTGACTTTTCGATAATGAAGGATGATGTGTTCCCTGAAAAGCTTCTTTCCAGGGTTCCAATGTCACCCACATGCCGCACAAAATAAATCTCATGACTCAATCAATTAATCAGGGAACTATAAGCGCGCTACTCACCCGTGAGGGTCTCAAGGCGCTGTGGGGGGTGAAGGGGAATGCAGATCCGTTTTAGCCGACGAGCCAGGTCTTGAGGGTCTTCCTGAAGGTGTTCAGGGAGGGGGCGCATCTGATGTCTGTCGGTAGCTCGTTTCAGGTTTTGGCTGCGATGTGAGAGAAGGAGCTTCCGCCTGCTCTGGCTGAGGTCCCAATAGCAGCTAACTGAATTATAAAGCCAATGAAGAACCTTGTTTCAAGGGCCCCTGTTGATTCACCAACTTCTAGTGCCAAACAAGGCACATTGGACAATATATTAACGTAAGGACAGGAGGCTGGGGGCAAATCAATCACTGGAAGGGGAGCTAAGTTGGTGGTAACCCAACTTAGCTGATTGCTGGAATGCATCAGTGTCGGTGAAGGTCTGTTATTATAAGGTAACACATTTGAGGCTGTTTCTAAGATTCTACTCAAATTAAGGGTATCACCCACATGGTGATCCCACTTAGGGATATTACATGTAGCAGATTGTAAAACAGGTTGCAAAGAAGGAAGAGAAGGAGTAGTCAAAGTTATGGAGCCATGGGGTGAGGTAAAAGTATCAGTGCATTGTGGCTGAACCTTCTTTAAATTAGT
Source organism: Triturus cristatus (assembly GCF_964204655.1). Taxonomy (NCBI): domain Eukaryota; kingdom Metazoa; phylum Chordata; class Amphibia; order Caudata; family Salamandridae; genus Triturus; species Triturus cristatus. The sequence goes on along the minus strand of NC_140587.1, from coordinate 308,015,228 downwards.
GGCACAACTAGCTACTTATGTCACTATTTTATCTAAGCTGGCCTCTATAGACATAAGCCAATCATAGATGGGTCAGAGTTTAGCATCTAACAATTCGCTGATACACTGAGCTATAGAGTCCCAGGAGTTACAGGCAGAAAAAACACGGTGATGATAAATCTTGCACATCTGAGTCCACAACTTTGTAGGAATAGATAATTTCTGTTTAACAGCTTTTTCCCTGTGCTTTACCAGTGGACTCGGGTCTGCTGAACTGGCAGGAATAATCAACCTGTGTTTAGAATCAGGCCCTTCTGTCATACTGCAAATAAGTGCTCCAGTATCATGACCCCTCATGATTGCCCATCCAAAATATTAACACTACATGATGGGGTCAAAGGTAAATGAGGAGTAGCAAGTCCTTCCGTTGTTAGAGAAAAGACGTTGCTCTGCAAGTTTATTCTCGTTGGAGACTAAGTCTACAGCCCTCACCATAAAGCTGCCTATGAGTGTGTGTGGCTGAGGTTGTGAATTCGTACTAAGTAGAGGAATAACCTTCCTCCGCCCCATTTCTACTCAAACAGGTACCTTAAAATACTGGAAGAGATGATCGTCAGGGCCTCCATTGTGGATCCTCTGTCAGGCGATGAAGCAGATCCTGAATTTCAGAGCCAATAGAAGCGTCCAGTATCGGCCTCTGTCAGGCTATGGTCTTCGTCCGGGCATGTCCCACGCACATCCTGCACCGCAGGGAGCCTTCAGCACAGCAACAAACAGTTTCCCCTCCTCCACACAGCACGGGCCCATGGGGGATGGAGTCTGGCCCCGGGCAGCCTCCCTGCAACAATGTTTCCAAACAAAAAGCATGTCATAAGCAACGGGGACCCTTGAGACAACGAGCAGTTTCCCCTCCTCCACACAGTAGGGGCCGCTGGGGGATAAAGTCCAGCTTCAGGCATCCTCCTTGCAACAATGTTTCCAAACAGAAAGTGCTTCCCGTGCCGTGGGGAACCTTCAGAGTTTTTCAGCGTGGCAACAAGCAGTTTTCCCGCCTCCACACAGCACGGGTCCCTGGGGGATAAAGTCCGGCCCCAGGAAGCCTCCCTGCAACAATATTTCCAAACAGCCAGTGCGTCTTGTGTTTTTTATTCCCATTGAGACTTGCCTCTTTGCCATCACTTTTGATTGGCTGGCTTCAATGCTTCCGCTGCTTGCTTTACAAGCACTACATTTTTTGTTTCTGGTTAAGCACTCTAGGAGAATACATGTTTTTAAAAGCTGCCCCCCTTGTGTACTTCTCCCCGCATGCACACAGTGTTACTCTCTGTGTTCCGTGTGATTCTCCCTGTGTTGCTTCCACCCCATGTTGCTTCTCCAAATATTTTTTTTAAAGGGTCCTGATAGTGATTCTGGTAGTGATATGTTTTGGAGGGTGGAGACAGGCACTTTTGGTAGAATGGAGTGCAGTACAGTGACTTTCTCAGTTCAGCAAAAAAGCTTTAATGTAATGTTTATTACTTAGAATAAGTTAATTACCAAGTTTGCTTATGCTCACATTTTCATATGTGCAAATACGGGTGTTTGTGAATTGCACAATTTTTTCACTTAATGAATGTATTTATTTGAGGGATTTAATAGAATGTACCCAACCTGAAACTGGTATCAGAGAGCTAAACAGAAGTATAAAAGCTGAACAGTGACATGAAGAGTAAAGGTATACAGACAGAATAAGAAAAGAGTGACGACTTAACTGGAAAATAAGTTTATATCGACCATAATGTATCAATGATAAGATAATATACATTTGTACAATTGCATTAAATATTATTGCGATGGTAAACTGTGTCAGCTAACACGGTGGTAAAGTTAGGTAAAAGAGTAATTCAGTAAAAAAAGTGGCAAAGCCATTGAAAAAAGAAGACACTGAACTCCATTTTAAACCCTCCATGTGAGGAGTAGTTCTGAACTCTTCCGTCCCTGGAGTGTGCACTCCTGGAAAAGGAGTATTGTTTTTCTTGAAAGAACAGACTTACAGTAGGTAGTTTTCTGAGTGAACCTGGGTGCACTAGATATGGTGAGTTTCTGAAGCATGTTATTGGGTGGTTTGGGGTTTTATGTTTTATCTACAATACAGGCCATTATTATATGTTCTACGTCACAATAGGAAACCACTCGAGGGTGATCAGGCCCGGTGTGATGTATTCTAAGCTTCTATTTTCTGAGTCTGATCAGTCAGCCCCATGAAAAGCATCATTCAGTGGAGCCAGGTGAGGTTTTGGGATAACTGACAGAAGCTTGAGGGTTCAAACAGCTCAAGATCAATAGACTTGGCACAAACATTGATGTTGGGCTGACAAATTAGTCAAGGGTGTGGAGCCAGATTTGACCTGGCACGGGGCACTGTGGGGACCAGAGTGAGGAGTCAGTAGCATCCCGGTGTTTGTAGATTTCAATCCATTTTATTCTTGATCTTATCAGGCAATGCAAATGTTGATGCAAAATTGCACCAGCTCCATTACATCTGTAGTCATGAAATGTTGGTGCCAAATTGCACTGACATTGTGCATTTTATGTAATACACTCATTCTGCATAAAACAGCATGTCCCGGACTTACTTCTTTGGCTTCCCTGCATAAGGAATCCATTTCACTCCTGGTCATCTTTGGCTATGTTCTTTAGAAGTGACAAGCGTGAATAAAGTAATTTCTCCTGAAGCATTGCACGGCTCTCCGCCTCAGAAGTGGAAACAGGTGAACGGGGTTTGCTGTCCTTAATCCAGTCCCATCCGTTTTCACTTGGCAACTACAGAAATGTTGCGTCACAGAGTCACGAGGCAGTTCTCGACTGTAGGTCAAAGTGCACTGTAGGGTTTTTGGTGTCAATGTCAATCAATCGGAATGTTACCTCCCGAATGAGCGTGGAAACTTCTTACAGCAAGAACGCCGCGTGTGGAGGGATGTAAAGAAAACAGCGATCATTTTCCGTCATTTTAGCATAATTGGCGGGAACGGCCTGAAGAGGAATAAAGGTGAGGTCATCGTGTTTCGGGAAGTGGAAGAGGCTTCTGGGATATTTAAGGGCATTCAAGGAGTAAAGCAAATATTGACCGAAGATCATGTATGCATATTAGAAATTTGTAAAAAATGTTAAGAACAAATAACGGAGCAGGAACTGAATGCGAATGATGCTTCGCATGCATCTAGCAAGATCGATGTGAATATATTTATCTTTTTGAGTGGATAATAAATTCCAGTTGTTTTTTACTCCCTAATGGTCTTTCCTATCAGATTTAAAACATTTTGTTTGACACGGTTGTAAGCAGAGAGAGAATAAACGTAAAGGAGATGGCATGTCTTCAACAGTGTTTACAGTGCAGTACAATGATTTTGTACAAAGTGCAAATTGAGAATTGTTTGAATATGTGAATTCAGGCTTCCGTGTTTCTAGACTGGGGAGTGGGCTGCTAAAAAAAACGGTGGAAAAATTAATGAATGTACCCATATAATTATTAACAGTTTCTCATTATTATTAACAACTTTCAGGAAGGCTCATCTTAAATATGGTGCCAGAATGCTTTCATTTGTATGATGTCCTGAAATTGTGCATCAACATTGGCACTTACACTTTACTAATTGGCTGATGCAAAATTGTGTTCATACAGAGAACACTCAGTTTAAATGGCTTTTATTTTACTAATCAGGCTGTGCAAAGGTTAGCTACAAATTGCTGAGACTCAGATCTTGAGGTGGCGAAATGTATGTCTCAGGATACTGTGTGGTGAGAAATGATGTTTCAGCCCAGGATTGCTAAGGTAAATCCAGCTGTTATTAATATTTGTGCCCAGGTGTGGGAATCAAATGTGAATCAGGAAAAGCTGGATTGAAGTTCGTATCTGGACCTGCTCTAGTTGGTGAATGGAAGCGGGGGGACTAGCGTGGTGCGGATGTCGGTGTGTTGGGTGAGTGTTGAGTGTGCGACGGGGTCTGTGGGTTGGAAGGAGTGTTACGTGCTCCCCATGCCAAGCTACTGGAGCAACATCAAAATAGGTCTACCCTCATTAATATTGATTAGACCACATATGTATTTTGAGGACTTAAAGTCACATACGAAGTGAATGTGCTATGCAATCATGACATTTATAAATGTGGGTGTTCGCTAATGCGTTGTTTCCAGTAATAACGAGTTATAGTTTATATGCATTTATAAAATGATGTTTTGGTTTTTGCTATATAATGGAATATGAGATGGCAGTGCTAATAATACATTGCTTGCACATCTAATTACAATCTATGGCAAGAACATGAAATACAAAAGTAATGTTTGCTCAAATGGACCGACACTAAGCCACCTCAATAGTGTATATAAATATATGAAAAGAACAAAGATTCCATATATTAACAAATATTGCACAATCCAGAGTACTGTACATGAGAAATGCATTTACATTTACTCTCATAACGTGACTGTTCATGTATGAGCATTTATTTAGTTATAATGTGTATTGAAGTCTTGAATTTGTTAACTTGACCTATGGCGTTGAGTATTTGGGTTTCGTAACATCTAAACCTTCAATGTGAATGTTTTCTTGGATGGAGTGTTTTTCTCCTCTCTCTAGGTGCCTGATGCGATGACTTAATGAATGGAAAGTAGGCTCCTTTGTGCGAAACGGATAAGGAAGCAGGAATGGAGTCAAGGGTGAAAGAAATTATGACCACAGGAGAGGCTTACTCTCTGTGTGCAATGAAGGTATACATTCAAGGTTGTCTTGAGATATCTGGATCAAAGGAGAAAGAGTTATTGACTTGCTTTCAAAACATAAATCAAAGAAGAAGGAGATATGACTGTGTGTTGCTAAAGAAAGTACTCTTTGAAGGTGGTCTTTAATTGGGTCAGTGACAATAATTTAGGAGGGTCCTTGAGGGTATAACTTAGCATTGTTCTGTGGCTTTAAATGGACACTACCCTGAGATGTCTTTAAGATAGGAGAGGTATTTTAAGGATCTAATTAAATCTTAGTTTAGCATTTTTAGTATAGCTTAATTGGCCAAGTAGAAATCATCATGCATCATAGAAAGAAGGATTGTACTTTCCAATCTTCTCATTCTGCTGTGTTTCTGTTATTTTGTAACATCTCTGCTGAGGTTCTCATTTGTTATTTACTTTTGAGAATCAATTTTGTTCGCAAAGTTGGAAGTCCTTTCACAATTCTGCATTTCTATGCAATGTTTCTGAAACTAATTTATATTACGCTGGCTTTGAATTTGTAATAAATCCATGTTTAACCTGATTTTACTGTGTAACCAAATGGGTTGCACTGTGTTTGAGAATTTCAATTGAAATCTAACTCCTTTATTCTTCAAGCTCTCTAAAAAGATCAGAATCAGAGGAGACAAAAGGGCCCAAATCTCCTCCACTACAGTAGTACTGTATATTCAAAGTGTTATTGTAAACTGTGTAAAATCAAAACATCATTTTTTGCTTCTAATGAACAAAGTAAATAACTTGCCAATATTTAGGAAGTTTATTGTTAGATTTGCACTAAGGTTTGTAGGAAAGGCGCTGCATAAGAACCCTTAAATATGGTTACAGTCTAACGTTATTTCAAGTGGGGTATTTGTTCACATAGTGTTTTTAACCATTTTTTCCATCCTCTTTCCTCATCCAGTGACTCCCAAGAACATTTTTTTTTGCCTTTGTTCTATGTTCTAACTTGCTGAAACTACACCATTTGTAAGGTCAGGATATTGACAGCTGTCAAACAGACCTCCTCCTTCCAGCTGACATCAGGTGAGCTTTCTAACTTCCCCCTTAGTACACTGTAATAAAATTGGTTACTCGTTGAGGGGGTGGGGTGAAGCCCTACTCAAGCAGCAACCACAATCCTTGACAGGGGTTAGTCACAAGCAAACCCCAAATTAACCTGTGCCTAACCCTCTGATAGCTTGAAAAAGAGCTGGCAGGCTTAACTTAGAGGCAATGTGTAAAGTATCTGTGCAGACATTCAAACAGTAACAAAATAAAAACTAAGGATGGGCGGAGCTCGTGGAGTTCTACTCTGCGGAATTCCGCAGAGTTATCTAAAAACTCTGTGAATTTCCGCTGAGTTCCGCATGCGGCGGAATGCCTCCCATCCTAGTGAGTAGCTCGCCCTAAGTACCCTGAAAAGGGCAAGGAGCACATAATTACCCATGCGGTGTGTGATGGAACACTCCTAATTCAGGGCCTGCAATAGGTGCTCTCATCTAGATCTAGGAATTAGGTGCTGTTATGACAGAGCTGCCCCCAATGCCATATTTTCTCTCCTGCTGCCCCCTTCGCAGCGCTGGACCAACTGCATGCTGTGTGCTCACTTCTCAGAGATCGGTCTCTGCCTCCATCCTACTTTGTCCTTTTTCCTTTGTGGCTGGCAGCAATGTCACATCTCAGAGGCCTAAAGTTGTGCGTATGCCACAGGATATGAAACTGGAATCATGGGGGTCACAAAAAGCTGAGGCGGCCATGTCTGTGAGTTATAGGTGGGGGTGAACGTCAATGAACGAAGGAGCCATTGTGTCAGTCTTTTAGGGGCAAGGGGCAGGGCATCCATCTCTGTGAGGGGAACAAACCAAGGCGCCCATGTCTCTGAGGTGAACAGGGTCAATGTCTGGAAGAAGGAACCAAGCCTGACTCGAACACACACATTTGCATGATTACTAGGTGTCGCAGGCTATAGCGTGCCCGATGCCCATTCGAAGTCTCATTCAGGCCACTGACAGCGTTCCACTGGCTCAAGAAGTCTCCTCCCCAGTGCAGCTTTCTCTTATTCTGGCAGCCCAGCCAAGTCTCTAGTACTGCCCTACCAGTACTGCTGTCTCTGATGCAGTATCTCTGAAATTTCTTTTGGCTCTGATGCAGCCCCTCTCAAGCTTCTCCCCACTACGGCTGCCTCTAGCATTCATGTTGCTCTCCTGGCTTCTATATCACCAGTGCTGCTGTCTGCCAGTCACTACTTTCATAGCTCTGGTAAATTCCACCCCTTCACTGACTACTGCTGTAGTCCCACTTACAAACATCAACCCCCACGGATGCTGTCACTGCTGTCACGCCGCATATTTAACCCCAACCCTGCAGACACTTGTGCTACACATAACTAATCTTGCAACCCTGAACAACCTGCAGCCCGGCTTAAAGCACTTCAAAGCCTTGTTAGGGGTAGTAAGCACTGTACAAACGCAGTTACAATACACACAATAGCACTGGCCCCAAGTAATACTTTCTATAGTGCTGCAAACAGCTATGGTAGCCCCTCTTCATCCCAAAGTGCTGCTGTCACTGGTACTGTAAACCCAGCTTTACAACATCCGTGATATGATGTGCCTAGCTCGAATAAAGTCTGTAATCTGTTATGAGTAGGGGTCAGTGAGAACTCCGCTCTGCTGGTGGCTGGCAGAGTTTTTTTGCCGAATTCTGCACTCCACTTGGAGTGCAGAGTGCCAGAACTCTGCAAACTCTGCCTGCGGAGTGCAGTCCACTGCCCATTCCTAATAAAAACACAACACAAGAAGAATTCCACAACAAATGAAAAAAATAGAGTAGATTCCCATAAATTAAACAAGATCAAAACAAAAAAAAAACAATCAGAAGCTGATATATGCAGATTTAAAGATTTCAGTGAAAATAGTGTCAAAAAGAGCAAAGAGCTAATTGGGGACATCTGGTCGTGCCAGACTGGGACAAAGTCATAAGTTCGGGACAACTGCGAAGGAGCGTGTGCCGGCTACAGGGACCCAGTTAGGTCCACTGAACAAGAGTACGTCTAATCCTTATTGCAGGGCATTGTAAGTTCCCATGTCATGCAGGGGATGCGAGGTCCGGGTTGGAGATGCGAGTCTGCAATGCTAGGTCCTGCGTCGTCGTTGAGGCCATCGATAAGGGGCCTTGCGATGCGAAGTCCTGCGATGAGGATGAGTAGCCTGCCGACTGGTTCGGAACAAGCTGTGGGGCTTGAGATGCGGAGTACTGTGTCATCGTCGAGGATGGTGTATTTGAGGGGCTTGCAGTACAAAGGGCAGCATTGAGGATGTGCATCTGTGGATCAGATGAGGCTGCTGCGGCAATGCAAAGTCCTTACAACTGGAGGTTTACACAGCAGAGGTTATGGATCGGTTCTGCTCAGGTTTGCGCTGCATAACAGAGGAGATGCGTTGGTTCTGTTGGTTCCACAGATGGGCTGCCAGAGTACCTTAAGTCCCACTTTGAAAGGTCCAGGACTGAGATGGCGCCCCTTGGACTCACAGCTGCAGAGTCCAGTTGCTGGTTAGAAAAGACTAGCGCCCTTGCAGCAGGGTTCTCAGCGCCTTGCCTGGATACCCTCATGGTTGATTAGCCACACTCTACAAGTCCTTCTTGATTGATTGATTGATACCTATTCGGTTTTTTCTAGTGCATGTTTTAGTGTTGCTATTAGTTATCATTTGCTACATTTGTCGGGATGAGGACTTTTCTTCTCAATTCTTTTTAGTTTACATAAGCACCTGTTACTCTGACGGTAAAATGAAAATCAGTGGGGAGCAATACACATAACTATTGAATGCTGTGCGGGATCCAAAGAGAGGAAAGAGGGAGATAATACAGGCAATGAGGCACACTGATTCATCTGCTCTGACCCTGCCCCAAATTACATATATATGGGGAAGGTGTTCACCAGGCAATAGCCTCAATGTTTGACCTGGAAATTCCACAATTTCGGGTCTATATAGTCTGAGGCTTACCTACAGGCAAACTTATCCTTTACTTTCACTACTAAATGCAGTGCTTACAGGACAAAAACAGAACGCCGTATTTAATTTATTGGCATCATCATTTGTGGGACTAATGATCAATAAAGAAAAGAACAAACTGGAAAATAAACAGATGCCTTTCATAAGATATCATGCCAGTGCAGCAAATGAGCAAAACACTTTGGGCCTGATTTACAAAGGTTACTAACACTTTTGAGTAATTTTACTACTTTTTGGCTAGTCACAAAAACTGAGTGCAAATTCCTCCAAATGTATAACTTACATGTCTCCACCAAATTGAAGGCCCTGGGTGCTATTCAGGAACAGCAGGAGCTACTAACAAAGGTAATATACACTATTGAGTAATTTACATGTGTACTTTTCTCTTGCACCTATGAGTAACTTTTCACTCAGATTTGTGAATAGCCAAAAGTAGTAAAGTTACTCAAAAGTGTAAGAGTACATTATACATGTAAATTATCCAGAAGTTTGTGAATAACCCCTTCATTTTGAGAGAACCTCCCGGGCCCTTCAATTTGATGGAGACATGGAAGTTACCATTTTGGAGTAAATTTACACTCGGATTTTGTGAATAGCCAAAAAGAAGAAAACTTACTCAGAAGAGTAAATCACTCAAAATGTGTCAATTATCATTGTAAATCAGACCCTCAAAGTGTGCAGTGTGTGTTTGGGACAGAGGGCAGTCCAAGACATTTTAGTAAAAATATGGTTCAATGGTGCATTATGAAGCAATATTTTTTAACATATGGATAAATTAGGTCACTATTTATTCAAAAAATGAGTTATTTAAAGGAGACCAATAAGAAATCAGAGTGGCTTTAGCTTGCATGCACACGAGGGGGAAAAATGTGTATTGGTTTGTTTTACACCCTACTTTGAGACCTGTCTTCCAGCACCTTTTACATTTAAACGACCCAAAGTAAACTCATGTTTAATGTTTGTTAACTTTAAAAGGAGTGATTTTGTATATTCATCCTTCAGAGGGTCCGATCATAGTTATCAAATGCCATCTTCTCAAAGCCACATAAGGTCAAATTAAAGATACGTGAGAAGCACATTTGTCGTGGTTAAATGTTATACCCTGGACTCTCCTTAATTATTATTGACCTATCACTGCATTTGAACAAAAAGCTAATGCTGCATGAAAAGAAAACTGATTGATGGGTTTCATTGTTTTCCATTATCATTCTGATGTGCCTTAAGTGCTAGTGTGCTTCAGCTGCCGCACCCATATTTACTGTTGGATAAAACTGAATGCCAAATCAACAAAATATGTAATTGTACACTCCAAAAGTAAACAGTAGCCTGGAAATGAACACGAAAACATGTAAGCCCAGACAAAGCAATTATTAAGTAAGTGCCTTGTATTTATAGTAATTAAATGACAATAAATCATTAAGTCCAACAATCAGGTCTTCCTGGTGAGAAAGTGCTTGTGCAGTGCATCAAAAAGTGACTATACATATATGTAAAACAACAAGATTCAGATTCCTTTAATAAGCCGGCCCATTGTGTTCCAATTTATATTCTCTTTTCAGTGGGCTAGTAGTCATAGATCCATAGATGCACAAAAAGGAGAAGATATAAATGCAGGTGACTTCTAGAATCGTCGACATTTCGATCTTCTTAAGAAGCATGTGTTCTCATTTAATCTTTGGGCCTTCATCAGGACTTAGTATGGAACAACCTGCAGGCAAAAGTATAAAATGTCAAGCCTCGTGTGTAAATAATAGGTACATGATCATGGTAAAACCATGGTTGTGACTCACCTAGATCCGGATAAAGGTTTCCCTTAAATGTAACAAGTGATAGATTCCACTATGCTCGTCTCATATAAGGATCCCCTGCAGGGATGACTCTTAATAAAAAAATCAAACTCAGGCAGAAAATGTGTGTGAAAGAAAGAAGGGAGAAAAAATATAAATGCTTGAACTCATCCTAATGGAATACCTGATGCATGTAGATTAATTTCTAATTTGTCACATTCGAAATGGAATTCACTGAGTAAGAATTAATAGCTAAAACTCACCCAATAAAGAGATGTAGGTAAAGGAGCTCTCCTAATAACCTACCTCCCAATCATTGGAACTGCTCTAACTTAGTGGGAACCCGCATATGCCTTGCGGCATCATCAGTTAGTGTTAATGTTAATGTTATAGGAGTTTATAACACTCGCAGCTACTCAAAAGAGTGTCCTTGAGCAAGCCCAAATGAGGAAAAGGCAGAGGAGAAAGGAACTAGCAAGAAAGGAGAGAACCTTAATTGAAGAGAAAAGTTTTGAGTCTCTTCCTAAATTTTTGGGGATCCTGAAGGCTGCGTAACTCAAATGGAAGTGTGTTCCAGGCCTCCGTATAGGCCAGGGAACTGCCACCTGACCTTTTAAGGCGGAATCTGGGAGTGCACGCCCTTACTGTATTAGCGTATTGGAGGAGCACAGTTGCCTGGTGGGGGCATGGAACTGAAAGCGCTTCTTAAGGTACACCGGACCAAGCCTATAGAGAGCAGTACCAGGGACTTGAATGTAACCTGTGCTTTCACAGGTAGCCAGTGCAGGTGACGATGGTGCTGCCTGACGCTGATCCGCTTGGGGAGGTTGAAAAGAATTCTAGCCATGGTGTTTTGGACAACCTGCAATTTATCTAGTAGGTAGCCGGGCAAATTGGCGTACAGCGCATTGGCATAATCAATACGAGAGGTGATGAGCTCTCTGGTGACCGTTTCTTTTGCAGATAAGGGGAGAAGAGGCAGACATTTTTTATAGTGATTCCAGTATGCTGAAGCCCATTCCTGTCCGTTTATTGATCTGAGTACTGAAACGTAGCTTTTTTTTTTTAACCAAATCCCTAGGTTCTTGACCAGATGACCCCGTGGGTAGGCCTGGGAGACTCATCAGGCCAGAAAGCATGCCAGTACTGAGGAGGAAACTTACCGAAGAATAAAATCTTGTTTATATCCTCTTTGCGTTTAAGCAGGGCAGCAGTGAGCCAATCAAATACTGCTGTGAGACATGTCTTGACATGGGAAGAGGACAACTCATGTTTTTTCAAGGTGAAAAGAAGCTAAGTGTTGTCAGCATACGTGATGACTTTAGCGCCGAGTGTTCTGCCATCCAGATGAGGGGTGGCATATAGACGTTGAACAGCAGAGGGCTCAGGACTGACCCCTGGGGAACCCCGGTCAGTAGTTTCTCGGTATTTGACGCAAAAGGGGGATCCAGAGTTGCTGTGTTCTACCCTCGAGGAAAGAATTCAGCCACTTCCTGGTAGAACCTGTGATGCCCAGCTCCTGAAGGCGGGCCAGTAGCAGGGCATGAGGCACAGTGTCAAAAGCAGCCAACATGTCCAAAAGGACCAGAGCTGCCCTGCCCCCAGCATCTAACTTTTCACTTCTGGCCTCCGAGATTTCCACCAGTGCCGATTCCGTTCTGTATGAGGCTCTGAAAATGGATTGGGCTGGGTGAAGGAGGCCATGCCTGTCCACAAAAGTGGTCAGTTGTTTATTGACCACTTTCTCACAGACCTTAACCACAGCAGGAAGCATAGAGATAGGATGATAACTGGCAGGGAGACTTTGGATCCATAGATGCCTTTTTTAGGAGGGGAATAATCATCGCTTGCTTCCAGGGTGGGGGAATGGTGAATGGTGGCCTATGCTAGCGAAGCATTATTCAATGAATTCATGCAAGGATTAATCACCGCCGCTGTACTGGCCAAGAGTTTGGCTGGACAAGGGTCATTGTGGGAAACGGATTTGAGGGTAGAAAGAGCGACCAATGAATCCACAACGAGATGGGTTCAAAGGTAGTAAATTTTACATCGGTGGGGGGTGCTAGGTGGTGGGATGCCGCATCTGCCGACCAATCAGATTATCAGATAGATAATGAAGAAGTAGCATGCAGACGTATGTGGGGAAAAAACTTCCTTCCAAAATGGCGACCATGATGTGAGTGTTCTATAATACACAGGGACACTCATCCTCACTCAATTCTAAAACAATGTACTACGATGTTCATAAAAAAGGGGATACATATTCGCCAACTGGAATAATATACAATGGCCCGAGGAGAAAGGCTCATGTTAAATAGTTTATCATTTTAATTCCCAGATTGACATGGAACTGGGTGCATTAAAATTATTACTGTCATATATTTGCATGCGTCAGGAGTGTCAAACATGGGTAAAATATACTGAAACCTGAGGAGAACCTCTTTGGTACAGTTTAGTTTTCAAAAACTGATCGCTTTTGGATATAATCAACCTCAGGGATTGGAGTTGTTCTATCATCAACCGCCAATTGACATGGTGCCTGCTGTGAACCAAATGTGTTGCGATTTAATTGTAATGTGCTGAATGGAAAAATATGCATTACTAAATAATATCATAAAATAACAACACTGGATATTATACAAGAATAATAGCTGTCACATGTCAAAAACATTATAGATTCAAAACACAAGTACAATTCATTTCAACCACTGTTAAACACAGCAAACTGCTTATTAATTTCCTCAAACTTATTTAGTCTCCGTTGATGGTGTCACCAAGGGGATTATGTAATAATAACCACTGTCGTATGTCAAAAACCATTAGGAATTTAAAACTCAAGTACAATCCGTCAGTGGTGGCCGACACAAATAAAATGTGGTGGGGTGGGTGGAGGTGCACCGAGGGAGCATGGGGAGGGGGATTAATAATAAATAAATAGAACGTACCTGATGCTACATGTCGCCTCGTGCTTCAGTGCTCCTCTGCTTCCTGCTCCCAGCAGCCCCTGGGACAGCATCAAGGACTCCCCATCAAATTCTCTCACTGCTCTCATGCTAAATTACAAAGCATAAGAGCAGCATGGGGATTGGCCTGAGCAGGCTGGTTTAACGCTGGCTCAGGCACAGGGAGTCTTTGCTGTTTCTCCAACCCAGCTGTGCAATACAGCTGGGGCGGAAAAACCTAACCGTGAATGTCTGTGTGGCCGTCCTAAGACGTACAGCCAAACCAACATGCAGTCTACATCACTCTACCTCATCTGCCATGACCTAGCCCCACCCCTCCCTACACACACTGGTTCAATGTCAGGGTCTGTTGTTTCCACAGGAGCAGTACCTCCAAGAAGCCCACCTTCTGGCAGCTCTGACTCTGTGTATTGCTTTACAGGGGTTCAGAGTGGCCAGGCGAGGGGAAGGGAATTAGGGAGGGTAATGCGGCAAAGAAGATCTGGAACAGAGAGTTCAAGTCATTAATACAAGGTTCCAGTAATACTGTGTGAAACATCAATATGTATATATGCAGATATATTTATATCTAACTGTGCAAGTACGCAGTTTACCCATGGAGAGAAATGCAGGGTTTCTATGATCAGCAAGAAACTGTGCTCCAGAGAAGATGCTTGACAATTCACTTAGTGTATGTGGACAGCAAGGTTATCTCTCAAAGCTTGCAGTGCACTCTATGTAAGGTTTGATGTGCTTTAGTGTGCAAAATCTCAGGATGTCTGTTCAGCACCAATGATACGCAAGGTTCCAAATATGGATTATGCTCATAAGCAAACCAAACCCAAAGTTACAATGTGGGTTTTCTGTGTTTCGTACAAGTTTGTTAAGCAAGACCGACACGAGGTTCACATCGCCGTGCGTTGGCACTTATTGGCAGTAATGCGGATTGAAGAGTTGTGTCTGCTTGTACTGGACTCCAATGACATGGGAAATGGTCTTCCTACCTGAAAACTGCATGCTACACGAAATGCAGCCTACCGCGCTGCCAGGAGCCGATCTGAGAGCTGCCAGGACGAAGCAACTTCATTCTTCCTCGATCATCGATAATCCGCGGTCAGCAGTTGGGCATGGCCGCTTTTATTTGCGGCTGAAAAAAAGACAGAGGCCGCAATGTGACATCTCTCGCCAAGCCGTGAACGGCGGCTTAAAGCAATTAAAACTAAGAAAGGACACGTTAGTCCTAGACAAAAAAGGAAAAACAAAAGGAAAATAAACATAACATAACACATATGCCAAAATCAGTCAACCAGACAGCGTGTTAACCTCACAAGGTTCATAACGCTTGTTACACTTGTAACAGTTGTTTCACTTTTTAGCAGTCATATTCAATGTTTTCATGTGCTTATTTAATTAAACAAGCAAGCGGCTATGCACTACCGTATTCAGTGGTGTGAAACTGAAGCATAGGTCCGATGTCATGGCTACCTTCTGCAGATTCAGGGATCAGGGAGCAACACAGAGCAGAGCAATGGGGGTCATGACACTCAACCAGCAGCTGGAAAATAAAATGATAATAAAGTATCTGAGAGAGTGGGGAGATGTTCCACCACCACTGCGGAAGAGCCTCCGCTGCAATCCTTTTCAAACACTGTTGAATACCACAAATTGCTTATTAATTTCCTCAAACTCATTAAGTCCCTGATGACAATTTCCAAAAAGTCAATCCACTGACATTCTCTCAAGTTAAAAACACTCGAAGAATACCTTCCCACCCCCCTCTCTGGGGTTCATGATGACATTTTCAACGGCCCACAATTTTAGACTCTTTTCAGGATAACCCATTTTAGTGAAGTGATCCACCAAAGGAACCCCTTGGGTTATGCAGCTTATCCTTCTACAATGTTGTAGAATCCTGACTTTAAACTTCTGTTGAGTCTGGCCAAGATATACCAGATCGCGTAGGCATTTTAAAACATAACTAACATCAGTGCTGTTACAATTGATTTGAATCCAAAAAGTATATTTCTTGGCAGTAAGGGAAAATTATTTTACATTCATAGTCACCATACACCTTACAATTTCCCACATCTGAAATCTCCCAGTACAGGAGGCAAATTTCATGGGGGTAGCAGGTTTAAAGAGTCTGGTGTTCTTAGTAGGGCACTCACAACGTGTTTCCTGACACTTTTACTCTTCTTGAAAGCACACAAAGGTTTGTTATTGGTGTCCAAGTCATCTGAGACCAGGTTCCAATGCCAGTTAATGATTTGTTTTGTTCTTGGGCTCTAACAGAGTTTCTCTAGGATAATGCCAGGCTCTTACATGGGAATGTTTCTAGAGGCCCTTGGGATAACATCTCTTGAATAATCTTTGAATCAAGATGTCTGGTTCACTAAAGTAATCAGTCTATGGGGAACAGTTCCTTCTAAGTCTGAGGAACTGTCCAAAAGGGATATTATGACGTAAACTTGTAGAATGATGACTGGTATATCTTAACAGTATGTTGTGGTCTGTGGGTTTGAGAAATAATGTGTCTGAGACTAGGTTCCAATGTTCGTTAATGATCCTCTTAATTTAATTACTATGGATACAGAAGGTGGTAACACATACCAATCTTTCATTAGTGGTGTCTGTCTGTTCTTGGGCGCTAACAGAGTTTCTCTTGGACAATACCAGGCTCCTTTACAAGAATGTTTCAACAGGCCCTTGTGGTTACCTCTCACATGTAATCTTTGAATCAAGATGTCTGATTCACTACAGTAATCAACCTTTCTGGAACAGTTCCTTTGTTATGCAACTTACATTTAGCTTCCTTTAAGCTCTCATTTTAACTGAGCCTCATTTTTTAATGGTGGTATACACATGTTTTCTATTGCGAGAATGGCCCTTGCACACATTTATTCCTGATAGACATTGCTGCCCTCTATTCTGCATATTTAGTTCCAGGGTCACCCAAATTCAGAAAATGAGGCATTGTTTTATTTTTTGTGTTCGCGAGGCAATAACTCTTCTGCTTTATGTTAATTAAAATGATGTCCTGCACCTTTGACACACTTTGATTAGCTTGCCATTTTATTACTTAAACCATGGCTGTGCTGAAGTCAATTAGCGGTGCACTTTTTGCCAGATTCTTCACGGAACACTGCTGTAAGATGCAGTTGCATTGTCCCCAAACTTTATCCTGAGAAGGAAGATATGTGTACCCTCAGACAGAGGTGCATCCGTGGATGAGCCTGGATTTCTGACATACAGCACAAAGGGTACTTCCGATATGCTCTCTTTAGCATAGAGGCTAGTAATTGATAGGAGAAATATTAGCAACATTATGAACAATTGTCAGAATTGTTTGCATTTTTCACTATTCTAACAATGCTTATTACAATAATGTGTCTCGTCTTTCTATCAATCACAGTTCATGTATAACATGAACCATATTACACTATCTAAGTCTGATGAACAGTTTAAAAGGGAGATTATCATATAAACTCCTAAAATGGTAACTGGTATATCTTAATAGTGTGTTTCGCCCTGTGGGTTTGCAGAATAATGTAGTCTACAGTTTCTCATCTTCTGCTTTGTTAGTGATGTCCAAAAAATGTATCTCAAGCCTGTTATATGATAAAGTGAATTGTATGTCTGTTGACCTTGTATTCAACCATCCAAAGAATTATTCCAGTTTTGTCTCTTCCCTAGTCCAGATCATCAGCCCACATTAAGAGTATTGTTGGCTAAACACAGAATCCTAGAAACTAGAGCTGGTATGAAGTGCTTATAGTGGCCCATTAAACAGGTTGCAAAATTTGTCAGACAGATGGCATTGTGAGAGAGAGGCAGTTGGGTTGTGAAGGATTATCCATGTAAGGATTAGAATTAGCTCGTCGCAAAAGTGAAATGTATTAGAGATATCAGCTCAGCAACTAAATAATGTAAAAAATTAAATAGATTTGAAAAACTAAATATTATACTTCGGGATAACTTTAAAGGTATTGCTTCAGATACATGCATGCAGTGGCCTTTACATAATTTTGAACTGATAGTAATGTAAGTCCTGCTGATTGCTATTTTGTAGTATTTCTGTGCAAGGATTCTAGATTTCTCTATGGGTGCCTTCAGATGAATTGGAACCTCACATGCATTAGCACCTGAATTGACATGAAAAATGTTAATATCAATATTCTTTGAAAAATAATGTGCTCCACAATTACTATCTCTGAACCTAGACAGTTTAATTGTTGGTTGATATTGAGAAAACACCTGTATTTATCCTCAGCATGGACCTCATATTAAAAGAGCACAACTCAAAGAACACACTTCCAAGAACGCCAAGATAGTATGGTACATTTTCCCCTTAAAGACCCCTTGCAGAACTTGAAACCAACTTTGTTTCAGAAACCAATTTCAGAAGAATGGTTCAATTTCTGGTCCTTGCCTATCTGCATGGTGGCAGTAATGCTATGTTCTGTGGCCCCCCCAGACATCATTTTGACATTCCAAATGGGCAGTCCACATACTGTGGCATGTCTTATCATGGGCTTGAAAACATTTCACCACATCACCAGAAAGCTGAAGGAACTACAATGTGCCCTTCTCCATACCCTAGACAGGGAAGGTGCGACAAGCTTCATCATCATCAAGGCATTCAGAAACATTCCCCGAACATGGCTGGTCAAGAAACTAACCATCTCAAGTGAACAGCACCTCCACAGGAGCTCAGACACCTCCTGACTAGAGAAGAGAAGGTGCTGAAAGCAAAAGATCAAGAAATGTAAGAATTATTTCCTCAAGGAACCCTGCCTATTTGCTACACTGTAGAACTAATATGTTGCTGCCTCATTGTGAATGACATGATTAGAACCCTTTGAGTCGTATCTAATGTTCATCCATGCATAAAAGCATACATATTTACCCTAAGAAGTGTACATTCTTTATGCAGCTTGGCGTCAAATTGCCTTGCTGTTAAAACAAATCCTATTATACTCTGGTTTGGTACACTGAGATGTTATGTGTGCATAACATTTTTCACTTTTGGTTTAGTTATAACCTATTGTAAGTGAAGGTTATTTTGAGATATTCTGGTGTTATAGTCAAGGCGATGTTCCTGGTTGCCACATCCTTCTGATGTAGCGCAAAATCATTTTTTCATTGTTGGGGTGCATTCTAATCAAATGTGTAGACTACATCCGCATATTTAATCTTTTGTCTTGTGAAACTAAGTGTTAGATACTTGTAATGTGATAACACAAACGTGATATGTTTAGGCTAAAATATAGAATACGTGAAGAAATAGTGTGGAAAATGAATGTAACTAGCATAGAACATTAACTAAAACGCTTTTGTTGTGTAACAGACAATTATTTCATTAATGAATGTGCTTATTAATTGTGTCATTTTATATGTAGGTGAAATTATTAACTGTAATGATTCAATTTCTATATAACTTCATTAAGTTCATGTTCCATTTCTCTTATGTCAGCTGCATTTTGAAGGCCTGAAATGTATTTTCCCTGGAAGCCCTTGCATTAGAATTAATAGTTGAATTTCATGTGCACGTAGCATTCTGTTCTTTCTCATCTTTCTCATCTTTCTGTTGCAGGTCGAAAAAGCATCCTTGTTAGCTAGAATAATGTCTTTGTTTTAGGAGTTAGGCAAGGAGAGAAGGGGATACATTGAGCGTTGATACTGATATGGAGAACTGTTGTACTTTCTCACCGGAGAGAGCCTGGGAATCAAGGTCATCGCACCACCGCTCAGGAGCATCACTGTCCAGTGGAAAAGTACCTATGAGGATGTGGCCTGACCAGATGGCCTGACCTGTAAAGGATCCTGGGAAGTCACCTTTAAGATTGATGTATGGTAACTAGGGAAAGAGCTCAGGGGACTTCTTCTCTGCCTCGATGGAGAGAGAGAGAGCAACTTAGAACGAGCTCTGTCTTAGTAGCTTCATGCTGCTTGACCCAACTAATGTGGGGAGGCTTCTGACGAAGACTCCACATGCTGAAACCTTAACTGATCCTGCACCGCAAAAAGCTTAACCAGGGATGTCACGTTAGTTCTAGTGTAGGGACAGATTAATGCTTTATTCCCATGAACCTTCGATGCAGGGGAATTTGGACATTTGTTCCTTAATCATTTGTATCCGGTTTTTTAAACTAATTATCTTGCGCATGCTGCTCACCTTAATCTTACTCGTAGATTTGGCTTTGTATTAGTCCCAATGTATTTTTACACCCTCATCATGAGGTGTTTGTATGTTCAGGTATTTTTGGCTTTGTGATAAACCAACTATCCCCAGTTGGTAGTCTGTGATTCTTCTGTGATTCTTAATAGTCCTAGTGAATCGCAATTGAAATGATTGACTCACTAATGATTTCTCTCCCCCCCATGCTTTCATGCTGAGAAAAAGTACCATCGACTCGAGTTTCTAGAGCAAATCTAAAACATGGAGACTCGGCTCTTTCACTTCATTGTCTCTATTGGCTACATGTAGCTTTGGATATAACTGCTACATAAGAGTCAGGCTAGTCTGAGATATCTACTTTATAGTTTATTCTCTGTTCTCCACTCTATACTCCCTATGTTTTTTATCACTGGTTTGATCCTTTTAATGTGTGGCAATAGGTATGGGCAAACTTGACTTTTGATGTGTTTTCCAAACCCTGTCGGAAGATAGAGAACTTCACTCATTCCGTACATATTGTCCATTGTTGTGCTTCATGAACTGTATTTATTTATTTCTTTATTTCTTTATTTATTCATTTATTTCAGAAATGCATACTGTTCTATTGTTTGCCTTTTAATTAATTGGCAAATTATTTGCATTTAGAGCTCACAATGTACATTTGGTGAAGAGTCAGGTAAGATTAGCTTGCAATTTGAAGGGAAAAGTTTGTGTCTAATGTCCTTTTTTACTTTATAATGACCTATTTTAAAAAACAAGTTTAATGAGGAATTTTCTAAATCATTGTTGGGTTTAGATCTCAAGTGCGGTTGAGGCCATTTAAGAGTCTAAGCCCTGTTCCCCTTGGAGTCTTTCTCCTCGTTTAATCCTCTTAAAATAATTGCTGATGGCTCATCATGATCTGAGATGTCTGGCTTGGGTGTAGCATAAAAACAATTTCCAAAGGTTTTCTGAGCCTGTGCCCCGGTAGGCTTTAGGGCATTGAAGTGAACCTTGAATTTTATTATAGATGTACTGGAACCCAGCAGAGATCTTAAGAGCAGGCCTGATGCTGTTTTGATGCTGTGGATGTTTAGTCACAGTCTGGATATTGGGTTCTGTAGCATTAATAGCCTGGCGAAGAGTGTCTTAGACAGACCAATAGAGATGATGCTGCAGTAATCAACTGCACCATGACAAGGGATCTTGTCGTCTCAATCCGATGGCTTGGAGTAGTGGAAGGATTTTTTTAATTAAGAAAAATGTAAGTTTGTTACTCTTGACTGTTGCTGTCTTATTCAATCATAATACGTAATTCCTTTTTCACCTTTTCCATCAAAAATGTTAGGATTTTCCAAATATATTTCATACCATCAGGTATTATTTCTAGTGAATATTTAACCTAGTTTTCTGTTCACAGAATGTCTTTTCAAAACAATTATACTTAATTAAATCATTTATTATTTCTTCCTTGAACAGATTTAGAGGTGTTACCATTGTCAGTTATTTACATGATTTCACCCTCCAACACAGCAGTGAACTCTTAATGCGAAAAATTTACAAGAGGGCTTGTCAGACCCCAGTAGGGGCCGGAGTGCAGACACGGGCTACTGGGTCCCTGCCAAGGTGGTTGTGGGCATTTGCTA
Source organism: Triturus cristatus (assembly GCF_964204655.1). Classification (NCBI taxonomy): domain Eukaryota; kingdom Metazoa; phylum Chordata; class Amphibia; order Caudata; family Salamandridae; genus Triturus; species Triturus cristatus. The sequence goes on along the minus strand of NC_140587.1, from coordinate 307,993,958 downwards.
CTGGTGCCCTGGGGTCAATCCTGGTTTGGCTCTGCACATTGAACCAAGAACAACCCTCTCTATGCCTGACTCCCAGGATAGTCAGGGTGAGCAGTGAAAGGCTTCTACAAAAATTGGGTGTGGGGCAAGAGCTCAGAGCTTACTGATCAACCAATTGACACAAAGTATTGTCCGGCGCAAAGCTAATCTTTTGAGTAACAGAAAGTATTTTAATCACAGTGTTAGTTAATACTATACAGCAAAACTAGAGGAATGCAAGGTAGGGGTAAAGTTCTGCTTGTGATTCAATGAGCTACACACTTTAGTGCCCACACCCACTAACAGAGTTCCTTACGTCCAGTGATACCAGGCATCTAATTGGGCACAATGCTGGCTAGGCCCAGGAAAAGTCACTAAGTTAGCATAAAGGTATATGAGACCCACAGTTCTTTTCACTTTTCCATTTATGCAGCATTTGTACAGAAAACGTTTTAGTTCATGATCAAGGCTTTAGCCTTCAGCCTTCTTACTAGTCTTATTTTTTTATATCTCATGTCCAAGCAGGGGAAAGGCAGACATGTGCATCAGTTCAGCTCTGGAGGTGATGGCGTTCAACTTGTCGAGGCTGCAGCCTCACTGGGCTGCAGGGGATAGCAGACTGTGGGGTATATCAGTGCAGAAGCCTCATCCGGCAGCTTCCCATCTTTTGCTGGTACAGCCTCCCAGGGATGGGTGCAGAAGGATAAGGGTTTGGTATGTGCAGCCTCAGGTCGATCTCCACCTGACTTCAGCAGTTGTGGCCTCCTGGCTGATAATGGAGAACATGTGCTCCAATGTCCGCTGCAGCAGCACCAGGCCTCCGGGTGTGCTGGTCTAACAATCTTGCTTGATGATTGCTTTCTGTAAAAGAGTTGAGGAACTGTTGACAACTGTCCACTCTTCCACAATAGAGGTGCTCCTGCATTTTCTCAGGCAGTTCTTGCTCTCTCTGGGTACTATTCCTTATAACGGGAACACTCTGGCCTTCTCCTTGTGGACAACCTGTCATCATGGAGTGACAGGCTCATGCCTTCCCTCTCAGCAGGAATGTAGGTTTCTACCTCCAGGCAGAACCTGAGCTTCTCCAGCAGAAAATCCAGACTTAGGTGAGAAATTCTAAAGTCCAACTTCACGCAGGCACAGCCCAGGTCACACAGCAGTCCTTCAAGTACTTGGCCCAGCACTACCTTCCTTGGCCATGAAGAACCAAGAACTAGAGCAAAGTGATGTGGATTGAAACCTTGATTTACACACAGCTTCAAGAGGCGTGAGGTGGATACACTGCCCGAGTTCTCAGAAAAGGTTTGGGTTGATTCTCTCCCAAATGTAATTTGAAAGATGGGCACAATGAAGATTGAGGCAGAACGCTTTCACTGTCTAGGGAAGCTAACGTCAATCTCCATCATGTGCTATGCTATAAAAGGGACATTCAGAATGAATCCCATTGGTTCCAGTACTCAGACACTCACAACATGGAGTTCTGGTACCATACATGTGCAACACATGTACTGAACATACATATGTCATTGCAAGGTTCTGGGTTTCTAGGATTTTGACAGGGGTTGTAGATGCATTGTCCCATGTTACAGAACCAGTTTGGGGTAGTTCTGTTTACATGTCATTGTCAGGCTACTCTCCGGAGACATCCATGGTCCAAAGAGATGGTCATTACATTAGGTTGCAGTAATGCTAGTTGCGAGCAGGAGTATCCAAAACATGGGCACAATAGGCTGTTAGTTTTCCGTTCTTGGCTGCCATTACCTTCCTAAAGTAGTAATCTCAGGCAGACAAAAGGGCAAGCCCTTCCTAGAAACTATCTCACCTGAAGCAACAGAAACTGCAGTCCCCCAGAACCCCTTGCCATCTAACAAATGACAGTCCTCAGGATGAACTTATCAGTAGTCCTTTGCTGACAAGGGACTCATGGAAAGTCTAAAGGTAGTCTTGTCTCCCACCTCTGCAGTTCAGCATTTAGATAACCACCCTCCATCCACACTTAGACAAGCAATACACTTCCTTTTCTGAGGAAGCTGCATGGATCCCACTGGCCCAAGTACTCAGATTAACACACTGCAGAGAGGCCTACAAACATACATGCTCTACCCATGTACTGCATATACACTCACTTAACACACACACAGAATGTCAGCTCTGGGTTCTGGGTTTCACATAACATCATAACTTTGCATGAAAGGGGTCAGTAGACTGCCCTCTCTTTGCATGAGAGGGGTCAGTAGTCTGCGCTCTCTTTGCATGAGAGGGGTCAGTAGTCTGTGCTCTTACAAATTCTCAAATCAAAGTATACATCCGACACTGTTTTATGTGATGTAGTCAGAGCAAGTGCAGTAGTACTACTACTGAATAAAGGACAGCTTCTGGACCTAGCATTATCAGGGACATGCATAGGTCTCTCTGCACATGCTAAATTAATCTCGTGCCAGGGCCTAAAATAACAAAATCAGGGTACCAGTTTTCACGTACAGTGAAGCTCCCTGGGCAGGAGTACATGGCTGTTTACCATACTGGAGACAACCCCCTCCCAACAGGGCTAGGTCTGCCCTGTGCTTTTTTCAGTGTGTATTTTTCCTGTATTTATGTTCTGATGTATTATTCAACATAACTTTCCATTGACTTTTGATTGTGTGCTCTGTGCTAAAACAAATATTCAGCAGAATCGTGTCCCACACCATATGGTCCAGTAGGTATGGATGATGGTCTCCCTGCGCTTCCCTTTCTCACTTCTTTACATTACAAAAGACGATTAAAAGCTTCTTCGTTCATGTTTGAAGTTATCTAAGACTTTGTGTTATTTTGAAGGAGTAATGAAAATATCAGCAATATCTGAACACTAATCAAACAAAACGAATTACTTGACATACTTGTTACAGTAGATTGTTTTACTGGAGCCATTCCCATTAAGGGCTGCCTATTGTTGAAGAAGTAATCGATCAAAGTAGGGCCAGAGGCAGCGATGTGACAACTCCAAGTAATAACGCGGATACGTTCTTGGCTGTAGGACTGGGATTTTTTTTTGTCCACGGTTTCACAGAAATGAGTCTCAGTGCAAATCTGCAAATTTGGCCAGATTCGTATTGCGTTTCTCTAGCTCTCTTGCAGAAATATTGGCGCCTTTGTTCACTCAGTTTTGTTCCACAGCCAAATAATATTTGTTACAAAATAGCAGTATTGACTCAATTCACGTTTGTCATTTTTTTGCCCAACCCTTGTTGGATAGTTCTTTATAGAGTTGTGCACAGATGCAAATACAGTGCTTAGCGATTAAAGGCAGTACATTGGGAAAAATATAGATGCAACGTGATCTCCAGAGTAGAGCACAAGAAAAAGAGAAAATTAAATAACAAGAAAAGCAACATTAACTAAGCAAGCTAGGCCCAATGTGCAAGTCTTGGAATAATCTTGCATCAAATCAGCGCATACAACTGGAGACATATTATAAATATTACATATATTGTGCACGGCCGACAAAGACATTTGCTTCTATAGGTTTGGCTTACTTGTTTGTGTAAATGGTAGGGTTTCCAGCTGCAAGAATTTCACAAAGGGTAACCTTGTAGTCAGAAACCTTTTAAGCACGAGTAATATTACAGCATGACGATATTATGAGGAAATAAATCCCATGTAGTAGGTGGCGACCAGGCGTTTCAAGATGTTGTTTGTCTTTAAAGCCGGTGAACAATCACAAAAAAAGAGTTTCCCGTTATCCTCAAACATGAGTGTGGGTGTTCACTAACTCCTTTCTAAGACCCTTTCCACATTGGAAATAGTTGGAGACTCACTCTTATAAAATGTCGACGTAAATCTATTTTCAGGGTGGCAAAGCGAACATTACATTGTGCATTTCAACAGGTATAATTATACTAGATGCAAATTATGCAGACAACGCCAGTGCATAGGCGTAGCCAGGAATTCAACTGCAATATCCCTGGGCTGTGCAGAATGGTGAAATATGGTGTCAAAAAACACATAACAACACCGTCGACCTTTTATAAGCCAGTGGTTTGTGCTTCAATATATGAAAAGGCTCTGCTAAAAAGCTGGAAAGGAAAGAAGATAAAGACATTAGAAAACATACAGATATAGCAAGGAAAAGGAAACGTGGCAGGCGCAGATAAATGATTGTCTGGAACATCAAAGGCAAGCCATAGATAAGTAATTTGGAAAGTTCAGGGCTTGATTTACGACGTTCTTATTCTTGTCTTGAAAAAAAGCCATGGCATGTACATGCGCAGTGCTTAACTCAGAAAGAGGAATTCCCTTTCCTGGCTCCATACATCTCCAGCTGACGGCTTTGAAGCACTGAAACGGAGAACACTCTCTCCCTCTCGGGATCATCTATTTTTACCCGCCAATTTTAAATCCTAGAATTAGCCTCTAGTTTGAGTGTATGCGCCTCCCTGTACTCATCCATGCTTGTATTCCTGCCCCAGTAGGTTAGGGGCACTACATCCATTTTGTGGGAATTTATTTTGAAAGGTTAACACAGTGGAAATCAAAATAATTTTGAGATGTCAATCTCTCCATTCTCAACATTTACTTTAGTGAGAATTGTCGTCTTAAATGTACATGTGTGGTGATATTATTCATAAAATAATATATATAAATATTATATATATATGTGTGTGTGTGTGTGTGTGCCACTGGGGTTTGCACTGATCAGTACTTCAAAGTAGTGGCAATAATTAATTGTGAGACCTATAATGCTTATATAACTAGACCATCTTCCTCCAGACTAGGTTGACGTGTTGCACAAGGGATGGTGGCTGTCACTGTTCCTTTCATATTAGAAGGGACTCTATGTTCCAGAACCGAGGTTCCAAATCCATGGTGCATATGCTATCATAAACTCAAGAACATTTAAATATGATTCTGATCTGCACATGGCATGGAAATAACTATAGCTCCCAGTCCACAGTTATGTATTAGAGGCAGAGATGATGAGTGTCCTTTGCCAGCTAGAATTTGTAGAAAATAAGAAAATCAAATCATCAGTGCATATGAATTTATTTGACCACTTTACTTTAGCTCAACCACCTCAATGCACTTTTGAAAACCAGATAAAGTAGAGTAGAAAACTTAATTGAAACAGAAAGTACACGGAAGTGATACCAAAGCTTTGACAGCATGGGACTTTGTAGGCTTACTTAGACCTTTTACAGAAAGTGTTAAACAGCAGAATATTCTAGCTCAGTAGTTCTATAGGGCAGTGCGAGATATGATCTAGTGGCTAAACAACTGATTTGGAACAGGCAAACGTGGGTTCAGGACACGATTTCATCACCTGACTGGTAATGTTTTGATTTTATGTAACAGTACATTTTTATTAATTTTGCACAGAACGTTCATCATACTACAATTGTCTGGAATCATTCTTGCAAAACAAAACCACTTAAACGTAAACTCATTCCCTCGCAGAAACCCAACCCATTCCCCCCTGGAATACTTATAGCAGCATACCTAGCATAACCACACCAGATTCGGTTTGGGGGCATGGGTTAAAGAAATCACAGGAATCTACATGTCCTGGGGTGTGTCCAGTGGCATAATCCGCAAACTCCCTCGAAGTTCTAGGCTAGGATTTTGATCTAGCATCCAAGAGTGACCCCCATTTCCTGCACCCCCACATACCCGCCTGACTGATGACAATGGGAATGACACCCTTCTCTTAATGCACCTCTTTGATCCCCAATCCATCACAGATAAAAAGCCTAACAAAACTGCTTGGGCGGTTGGTTTACTTCAGTCTCTGTAATCTGGGTGACATAATCAAAGACCACATCGCAGAAATCTTGAATTTTGGGGTAGTATCACAGCATATGGGACAAGGTGCCTGGCTTACCACAGCTTCTAGCCACAGTACCATTTGTACATTAATTTTTTTAACCTGGAGGAACATGGCGGCTGGTTGAACCTGGTCGAGAGAGCTCGGCCTCTGGGGACGGCTATGCTGTGATCATAACGCATTGAAACATGGAAACCTCCTAATGACATAAGGGCACTACATATTTTATTTACTACTTGCTCCTCTCTCTGCCAGTGAGACTCCTCAGTCCGGAGTGCGAGCGTGTGGATGCCGCCGGCAGATGATCTCCCCTGGGACTGGAGTGCGGCGACCACTGCTCTACAATGTGTTCGCAACCAGCCGCGGTCTGTGCAGGTAACAGCGGTGGGGCAGTGGGGGCGCATGGGGGGATTTCATGGGACAATGCAGAGGGAAAACTAAATAAAAAATGAATTTTCCCTCTGCATCGTCCCTCGAAATCCCTTCCCCACGCGGTCTCACCGCCCCACCACTGTTACCTGCACGGACCGTGGCTGTTCGCAACACAGGGGGAGGTATCTGCTTCTGGGTCGGCATGGGCAGATTCAGTCAGCTGTAGGCTGCTTGCTCGAAGTGGAGAGGTGGCGCCAAATGCTGGGAAGTATCATCGAGCATGAAACCTGAAAGTAAGGCCCAGTACTGTGCTGTATTGGTGACAGAGAAGTGGCATATGCCTCCTTAGGTACCTCTGAACAGGGGCTGCAAGGGCACTGGGCTGAGCCAGTTGTGCTGGGCTGGGGACAGGAGCGTAGTCAATGGTGAGTTACTATGCTGAAAATGCGGGAGATGACCCCACAATAACAGAAGGCAATATGAAGAAAGTGAGTTGGTAAATAGATAAGCTGCTGGGGAAATGGAACAATTTACCTCTAACAATATACGGGAGAGTGAATCTAGTTAAAATGATGATTCTCCCTAAGGCCGCTTTTCTTTTTATACAATACCGATCACTTTTCCAAAGACGTACATTAGTGAGATCCAGGGCAGAGTCAGGAGCTTTATTTGGACATGTAAGGGCATTTGGTTGTCGTGGAAGAAGCTTAGAATGAAATTGTTGGCAGGAGAATTGGCTCCCTCTGACTTCCAGCACTATTCCCATGCCTATCAGTTTAATAACATTCAGATGTTACTGAATGAGCCTGATAATTCTTTCAAAGGCACAATGTATGAGGCTATGTTAGAATAGGGAGGACACCACCATTTTCTGTACAAATATGGAGGTCCCAAGTACTTAAAAAAAAGTTAGGCTGAAAGTGCTTATGGCTGCATTAAAGATGTGGATTTGTGTTAGGAGAATTTTCAGTATCCCACACTATGCTTCATCCACCCCAATTTGGGATTCTGAATGCCTCAAAGATGCCCTTATGCAAAAAGAACAATTGATGAACAGAATGCAGAACAATGTCATACATTCACCCCAGTACAGAGATTTGGGCCTAAATCCCACATTTTTTTCTCATCATGCCATTCCACTTTGGACCCAGCCATATGCAAATCAGTCTTGAGCTTGCGCCCAATGGGAACAGTCCAGCCCGAACTGCCAGGCCAGGTCCTCCCTGGACTGGAAAAAAGCATCCTAAGACCAGTTTTGGGCTTTCAGCCCTCATCAGCCAGGATAGCTTGACTCCAGCTGCATGGAGAGCACGGGACCCACATCTGGGCATTTCCATCCCACTCGGGGTGACAAATGCAAAAAGAACAATTGATGGACAGAATGCAGAACAATGTCATACATTCACCCCAGTACAGAGATCTGGGCCTAAATCCATCGTTTTTTTGCTCACCATGCCATTCCAGTTTGGACCCAGCCATATGCAAATCAGTCTTGACCCTGCGCCCAATGGGAACAGTCCAGCCCAACATCGTTTTGGTCATTGGACTGCCCGACCTTCTGTCAGCCGTCTCGACTGACCAATTAGGATGCAAACCAAGAGTGTTTGGTCACACTCCTATTCTTTACATGGGGTGTAGAGATCAACAGGGCGTCACCATAGGAGCCCCTTGGCTACCAACCGGAGGCCATGCACCCATGGCGACCCTGCTGGGGGCCCCCAAAGTCAACTTCTGACAGCCTTTCTGTGTCGGAAAGGCCAGCACAGAAAGGTTGCCGGAATCCAACATTGTAATCCCTCAGGTGGAAAGAGCCGCCCTTGGGATTACTGAGGTCATTCAGACTGGTGGACAGGTTCTCCGAGCCCTTCAGAGGCCAGTTGGAATGACCGGTCGGATGCCTTTTCGACCGACACCATCAAAATGGGTCGGTCGGAAAGGAATCCGACCAACTGATTACGATGCGCTAGGAAACGGCTTCAACCGACGGTCTGGGCCGCTTCCTAATGCATCGTAATCAGCCCCTTAATGTTATCCCAATTTCTATGTCCTCTATTGCTTCATAACCATAGAGTGCTTCCACAGTGAGAGCTCAAAAAACATTTGGTTAAGTAAACACTACTGCTTCTCAATCCCTGTTCTCAACTTGTTTAGTTCCCCCAACTGAAAACCTTCTCTTCCTCCGTTGCAAGTGTGGTATGTTGGAGAAGTCATTATTCATGTGTTGCGTGTGGGGTATAAGGATGGTATCCTTTTACAAGTGCTCAATTGCTAACACACAACCCGATTGTTTGCCTCTCACTGCCAGTTTCACCAGAAAGCCCCTACTTAGTTTTCAGATGCCTAGTTGGGAATAGTGACTAGACATCTTACCAGACATGTATTGTTCTCTACTGCTCTTCCAGTCCCTCCTGAGTGGCAATGCACACAAAGTACCCACTGCTTCAGTTGTTTATGAGCTTGAAATATGAATAAGAGAATACCCTTGAATAGACACCACTCCTCTAAAAGTTTAATAACTTCTGGACATCTCAAACCAGTGCTCGGTATCTCACTCAAGTACAAAAAAGCATACAAACCTAGTTATAGCTGGCCTGGCAATTCGGGCTGGATGATTCTCATTGGAGCACAGTCAAGACTGATTAGCATATGGCTGACTCCAAACTGAGGTGTCATGGTGTGCAAAATTATGATGGACTGTGATGCGGCCCGAGACTCTCTGGGCAATACCATAGCTTAATCTCTGAGAACAGAATCAAGGAAAAAGTACCCAACTATCCACTAAAAGTGATTTGTTTCTAGGGTGAATATGAGCCTGTTCTCTAATCATACAATGTGGAGTTACCAACTTGAAACGATATTTCCAGTGACAAGTTATCTAGGCAGTTGTATGACTAAATATCACCAACACAAATATCAGCAACAACATATCGCCCAAAAAAGATTCACAACATAAATATCAACTTTACATAGTTTGTATGTAAAGTCTAAAATATTGCCAACTAAAATATAAGACCAAAATATCATCCAAAAATAGGTAAAGTATATTGAAAACTTTAAATATTATATACTATAATAACTTTAAAACATATATTGCTTTAAAAGTAATACTACATTTTAAAAAGTACTTTTAAAAATATATATCAAAATATATAACTCACAAACATAAAATTCAAATATATACTTTAAAATAATTGTTTTTTAAAATATTACTTTTTTGAAAACATAAATAATAAAAAACTACTAATAGTTATAATTAATAACACTAGATATTAAAAAAAATATAATAACAACAATAAAATAAAAAACATAATTATTAGAAATACTACAAAAATAAATAATACAACATAGTTTACATTTACTTATCTTAAAAAATGATTTTTTCTTTTTTCTTTTGTTGGGTCAAATCCACTACTCATTCCAATATGGCCCACAGTAGGGAAAGTGTTGGATATTTTAGGGGCAGATTTCTCTTCGCACTCCAACGTAAGCAATACAATATAAAATATACCACTCAGACATAAGCAACAGTAGGAAAAATGTTGGAGTTTGGAGGGTGCAGATTTATTATTCTCACTCCAATATAAGTAACACTAGGTGAAGTTTTCGACTTTAGATGAGTTACATGTACTTTTTCTCTTACAGCGTTAGCAACAGTAGGGAAAATGTTGGACTTTGAAGGGTAATTTTTACTATTCCCACTCCTTCATAAGAAACAGCGGAGAAAGTTCTGGACTTTGCTAGAGTTAGTTTTCTATTCCAGCTCTGACGTAAACAACAGTAGGAAAAGAATTAGAGTTTAGATGGGTTAGAATTTCTATTCCCACTCTAATGTTAGCAACACTAGGGAAAGATTCTATAGGGATACAATTTACTATTCCCAATGCAAACTTAGTTGGACTCAGAAGGGGTCAGGTTTACTATGCCCACTTCAACATAAACAATAGTGGGAACAGTGTTTGACATTGGATGGGTTTGAATTACTATTGCCACTCCAACCTTAGCAACAGTAGGGAAAGTGTTGGACTCTGAAGAGGTCAGGTTTACTATTCCCACTACAACCCGATCAATAGGATAGGATCAATAATCAATATCCTAAGCAACAAACATTCACAGTAAATTGAAAAGTCCACACAATTCTTCTTCATAGAAGTCTTCTTAGATCTTTGTTTATTCCAAGCTTTGCTCACAGGTCGTTATTGAGTAATACACAATGTCCTAAACAGCATTGTATATGATGATCTCAAAGTAAACCATGATCTCCAGGGAGGACAGTAACAGCAAGGAGTACACAGAAATTCCGATGTACAATGTGATGTGAAGATGACAAGTACAAAAGCAAGAATTTAAACATAAGCTGCCTGTATTTTTAAAAAGAATCAAGTCCAAATTACGCACTTTGCAGCAAAAATCACTGTAATCTATTACATATAGTTTATAATTTTGGCCAGAGATATGAGATTAATAAGAGTGCTCTACCTCGAATATTAACAAACACATCTAACGTTTGTTAATGGTGTGCTAGCAAGCCTTACCTTCCACGCTGTTTTTGGGGTTATCAATTTATAAGAAAACCTTGAAACATTATGAAAAAAAAATATTGTTTCCACATAACTTACCTAAAAATGGCCGTGTAGCTGTAAGATTACAGAAGATTTAATTGTTTGGGCATGCAACTGCACATGCCCTATACATTTTCAAAATGTCTGCACTATCTTTCTTCACATCTACCTTCCACTGCCTTTTATTACCTATCACGTCAAAGTAAATTTGAAGTTGTGCGTCTATACCCAGTACTTCAAATGCACTCACAGCTACAACAGAGTGTTAAAGATGGACACCATTGCAGCAAGTCTACTATTTGCCAGGGATAGCTATACATAGAGTGGACACCGTTCTACCAGGATCACCTTCATGCCAGAGAAAGCAAAATAGGTCCAGAATGTTCCAGTATGTCCAGGGTGTCAACATTTTGCCAAGCATACCATACATATGTGAAGTGTGTCCACACATTTCCAATTATGGCTCTCTTATGCCAGGACCACTGCCATGGCCAGCTAGCATTTTGCTGAAAATGTGCACAATTTATCAAGGATATGCTTCTATTATATCTTGGACAGTCACTTTCTGGATGTTCAGCATGTAGCTAAAACTCATCCCAACCAAGATCAAACTCCTGTTATTTGTGAAGAACAACACACAAGAAACCTTACAAACCTGTCCCAAGTCCATGAACTGTGACAACTTTGAACCTAAATGTTTACTGAATAGCATCGCACTTGGATTCAGCCTGGACACCAACATGACCCTCAAAGGGCGTAAAAAGAAAAAGACAACCTGGTACCAGTTCTCTATTTAAAGGAAGTGAAACCATTTTTAGAACAACTTTTAAAGCCCTCTTTGTCTTACATCAGGATGGCAGTTATGCTTTACTCCATGGCTTCCAAGCTCCACGCTGGCTCACCTTAAAGGCATGCTACATGCCACAGCATGTCTCACCCAGGGCTAGAAGAAATGTGATCACATCACCCCCATCCTGATTGAACTCCATTGGCTCTCCTTGCCAACTACACACTATGTTCAAAACCAGCTGCATCATTTGCAAAGCCTTCAGCAACCAGCACCCCTTTTTATTTCGTTGACAAGCTTACCATCTCTTGTGGTTTTTAATCAGCCCCATAAAACTGCAGTTTAAGAAGTGTAAAAAAGAAAAAAACAAGGCGGCATCCATTTTCCATCTTTGCATCCAGAACCTGGAACACCATACCCATCTCCATTTGGATTGACCTTTAGCCATTAGACTGCTCCAATTTAGGAAAAACATGTAGTGCTTTAAAGAACAATACCTAACAATGCATTAATCGTCCTCCAACAAGTTACCTCTTTTTTCAATTGTTCTATGTTGGACTTGACCATGTTCAGCACTCCACTGTCTTTTGGCTAGTTTCTTACAATACAAATACCATGGTATTATTACCATCACCTTCTTTATCACCTTCTTTATCAACACTTCCACCATTCCCACTGCCTCCAGTACTACCACCACTACTACCACCACAATTATCACAACCACATCACTATTACCACCACTATTACCATCACTGCTACCATCACTGCTACTAACAACATTAAAACCACCACCATTCCCAATACCACATTTACAGACAATACCATTACCAACATCACAACATTCGTGCATGCATATGTTAGCATGCTTAACCACATGAAAGCCATAATATTTGTTTTGCCAATGCTTGTTTACCAAACTCACTGGTCTTCTAGTCACTCGCTGATTGCCCTATCATAAACAATTGCATCTTATCACTAACCCCAGATTCATATTTTGGTTAAACTATTTCTCATGCTTTATTTCTTTCCATTTCTTGGAACCTGGAGTTAACCATATGAACAAAGTGGTATCAGTTGGAAAGTAGGATGAGAACCGATGAAGAACTTTACTGATGAGTCACATTTGAATCTCTTGAGAATTGGATGGTCAACTGTGTTGAAGGGAGCTGAGTAGTCCAGCATATCAGGAGACAGGGCTGATCTTTATTTGTGGTCAGGAAGGCATGGTCTGTGATTCGCAAGGTGGTGGTCTCTGTGGTGGACTGTGATCTGAAGACAAACTGGTAGTCATGCAGGAGATGGTTAACAATAATATGATCTTGGAGTTGAACTTGCACCGATTTTTCAATGATCAATTGTAGTGATTGTGGTGGGCATAATGGTGCTGGTATTAATGATGATGTGGTAGTTGCAATGATGGTGGTGGTGATGTTATTGGCAGTGGCGGAATTGGTAGTTGTTTTGTTAGTGATGGTGGTGTTATAGATGGAGGTAGTAAAGGTGGTGTCATGTGGTAGCTGTGGTAACTTTGATGGTTGTAAAGATGTCAATGGTAATAGCAAGAATGGTGGTGGTGGTAATGAGGCTGGTAGCTGAGGTGATTCTGATAGTGGTGATGGTAATGAAGCCCGCAATATTAGTGCTAATGGTGTAACAGCAGTGGTTGTGGTGGTAATGTTGATGGTAATGCTAGTGGTAATGCTGGTAACAGTGATGGTGGTGGTAGAGGTTTTTATGGAGTGTGTGGTGGCAATGTATGCAATCAGGCATAAATAGCCCCCCTTTACCAAGAACACATAAGACTTTAAATGGAGAAAGTACAAGTCATGTGCACCATATGCAGGAAGTTGTTGTCGCTGATACTTATGGTTATATCTATTTATCATAAATTATGGAAAAAACAATTATTGCAGTTACTACATTACGTTGAACCGACGTAAATGCAACACAAAATAAACTATTTACAGAATCTTACAGAAGTAAAGCAACAGGTATCACTACCACTCAAAAAGGTGGAAATTGTTAGTATCACACAAACAAAGGCAATAATAATCTCCAGCAGCGATGAAAATTTGTAAAATGCAGAAATGTACCTGTCCTCCGAGCAGTGAAGGCAAGAGATAAATAAATAACAAGCCTATATGTTATGTTATGCCATTATATTATAGTGCATGAGCAGCAAACATTTAACAGCCACAGGTAAAAATGTAAACATAGAGGAACGGCCTCCCTAGTGGATTTCAGAAGAGCCCGTGGTTTAACATTTTAATTCGATTAATGTTCTCACATTGTCATATTATCTGAAAATGCATTGATTGTCTTGGTTCCTACGAGCTAGATTTCCCGGACCAGAACACTGACATTGTTTGTTGTGGACCTTTGATTTTTGGTGTGGTCAAGATGTTTTAATGTGTTTGGTGCCATGGACAACATATTTCTCCATTGGAGCATACATGTGTCGGTGGCATCAGGAAGACCACTATCCAGACTCCAGACTCATACATTTTATCGGTATGGGTGAGCACTTTTTGAGTCTAGGGATGCATTCAAATGGACATATCAGTCCCCATTTTATGGGCAGATTTTGGAATATTATAAGGAATATAGAAAAGTAATCTAAAATGAAAGCATTGGCATATATGCCAGTGGTGAGCGGGGTCACTGCAGCACCAGAATTGCATCCGCAGAAGCGGCCTCTGCAGCTTTCAGTGGCAGAAGCAGAACTAGATGAACTGACATATTTGTCAGTCTGTGTATTTACATTCCATTGGCATGTTCTGCTTACAGTGCAAAGAGTGCATTGCTGCAGCACAGGTGAGGAGGCATCAGGTGAACTAATTGTATAGTCATTGTGTGAAGGTGCATTTCGTTTTGGCTCCCTTAAAACACTTCCAGAATTCACAGCCACCCTGCTGCGCTTGCCACAGGTAGGGCAGCATGTCAGGTATAAGAGTCTGATTGGGTTTGATATATCCTGACACACCCTACCAGAAGGCAAGACAAAGTGGGACCTGATCAGTATTCAGGCTTTATCCTGCCTTCTGATGGGGGTCAGTGTATTCGCACTGAGAGAACATGGTTGTGGAACTCACCCCTGGCAGTGAAAAGCCAGGCACTGCATATTCCAGCTGTAAGTATCAAAAGGGAATGGGCAAAAGGTTTTGCGCGTGTGTGTGTGTGTGTGTGTGTGTGCACGCGCAGCCATATGTTTGTTTTTCTCTTAGCAGATTATGGTGGGGGATCAATAGTGACTCATCCTTGACAGAATGGTGCCATATGTGGTGAAACTCTGGCTAGCCTTGCAATTAATGGATGGTGGGCCTTCCATGACATGCTGTGGGCATTTTTGGTGACAATGTTGCTTTGCTGGCATAATAGTGACCATTCTCAGCATAAACTGGACTTTATCCACCCAATTCCTGGCATCAACTGTGTTCCCTACATAGTATATTGTGAGCATTTATTTGGCTCTCCCTGGCATAACAATAGTCACTCCAAGACACATTTTGGGCATTTCTTGCAACATTCTGACTTTTGTGGACATTTCTGGAATCATTCTGATTTTCCTAACATAATAGTAGGCTCTCACTGACATATTGTAGGCATTTTATGGTGGCAATGTGGCTATCTCGAGTGGCTTTGAAAACCACACCTTCGCAATCCTAAAGCGACTCCCTGAATAACTTCTTCATTGACAAAATCAAAACTATCAAAGCAAGCATCCCCACATGCACAAATCCCACTTGTCAAATCAAACCAAAAACACACACAAAGGCTAGAACAAATCCCAATGATAAGCCAAGAGGTTTTTACAGACCTACAGACCAAAGTAAAATCTGGCTCTCCTAGGGTCTGTTGCCCCCCTTGGATCCTAAAGGAAGCCTTTACGGCCTGCCCAGATCCAGCCATGGCCCTCTTAAACAAATCGCTATCCCAGCGATACATACCTGATGCCTTCAAAGAGGCGCTTAACATCCCCCTCCTGAAGAAGCCAGGAGCAGATCCCGAAACTCTCACCAATTACCGACCTATCTCACTGCTTCCCTATATGGCCAAACCACTCGAAGGCCACATAGCCAAAGGCCTATCCACCTGTCTGGAGCAGTCAGATTACCTGGACCCTCATCAAGCAGGGTTCCGCCCAGCTCACTCCACAGAATCAGTGGTATTGTCAGTCCTGGATTCTCTGCGAGAGAAAGCGGACGGAGGTTCCCCCCAAGCCCTGTTGCTGCTGGATCTTTCTGCCGCTTTTGACACAGTCAACCACAAAATCCTGGTCGACCGTGTCATGGATGCAGGAATCCAAGGATCAGCCCTTGAATGGATAAACTCCTTTCTAACAAACCATAATCAAGCGGTCCGCCTGGGAAACTTCACAACCCCCAAGATTAAGAACACTTGAGGCGATCCCCAGGGCTCCTCTCTCTCCCCGCAATTATTTAATTTATACCTCCTCCCCTGATCCACGCTCAAAAAGAAAGGAAAGTCCAAACCTTCAACTATGCAGATGATTTTCAACTAATATTTCCGATTAATGACTCCCCTACCACCGTCCTCGAATTCCAGACAACTATGCTGTTCATCCGTGACTGGATGAACAGCAACCACCTCAAGTTAAATCCGGACAAAAGTGATCCTCACAGGAGCCCCATTGAACCCCTGGAGCTCTCACTTCTGGCCTAAAGAACTGGGACAGCCCCCTGTACCCTCTACATCTGCAAAAACCTTGGGAGTCATAATCAACAATGACCTTACCATGAAAAATCAAATTGGGTCTGCGATCTCAACATGCTGCTTTCAACTAAGGAAAATAAGGAAAATCAGCAGGTTCCTCACTCATGAAGCAAAAATACAGGCAGTTCTCGCTATGGTGATATCCCATATCGATGATGCCAACTCTCTTTACCATTGCATCCCGGCCTATCTCACCCACCGCCTTCAAATGGTTCAAAACTAGGCGGCCAGGCTGATCTTTCAAGAAAACAGGCGCCAACATATTACCCCTCTTCTAAAGAAATTGCATTGGCTTCCAATAACCCAGAGATGCGCCTTCAAGGTGGGATGCATCATCTTCAAATCCCTGAATAGCAAAAACCCCAAATTCATCAACAGTTTGATCAATAGATACACTCCTACCTACAACTTGTGATCTGCTCACATGCATCTCCTGACCACACCATCTTTCAGGCTAAAACGCGCTGAGGGGACACGGTTCGCCACCCTAGGCCCTAAGCTCTGGCACTCCCTGCCTCTTGAGATCAGATCCTGCACAAACCTCATGAGCATCCGCAAACTCCTAAAAACGTGGCTATTTAAACAAGCATACTAGTAAAACCTTAGTCTAACACCTTCAGGGCAACGCCAAGAAACCAACCTGGTGTACGTGCGCTATACAAATAAAGTTTAACATAACATAACATCTCTGGCATAAAAGTGGACACTTCATGAGATATTGTGGCCATTTTGTTGACATTCCAATTATCACTGACATTATATAATACTTTTTGTGACATATTGTGGGCATTTTTGGCAACAATCTCTCCTTTTGTGGCCTAATCGTGGTTGCTGCTAAATTCTTGATATATAAGTGACAATCTATAATTTTCTGTTAATAATAGTATTTGCTCCCTGATATGTGTGCATTTTCCGTAACATTTTAACTTTCCATGTCACAACAGTGGCCCATTTTCTGGCATAATGGTGGACACCCCAAGAAATATTATGGGCATCTTTAGTGACATGGAAGCAATCACTGGCATAATAGTCGCCACACCATGACATAATGTGGGCGTATAAACACAATATTCTATCACTGCATAATGGTGCTAATATATGGCATATGTCACTGTTCTTGCCGTATTTCTGGCTCTCCTCTGCATCCGGGTTGCCCTGGAACAATACTGTCCATTATTTATCTTTTGAGGTTGTTCCTGACATAATTTAGCTATTTATGCCATAATGGTGGAAAACATCTTTCCTGGATTATGAGCATCTCGGTTTTTGATTAGGATGGAAAATGGACATAAAAAGCAGATATTGTCTGTGTGCGGAAGGAGGCGTGAGGGATTTTGACAATTGCAGACTGCTGTTTGTGGGTGAAACAGTTCTTTTCCAGAAAAAAATGATCTGAAGCTAAGCAAACTATATTTTCTTGAAAATTGTGAACTTTTTGTTGAAGGCTAATGTTTTGGGCAAAGTGATTGCATCTATGAAATTAATCTCAAGCAGATATCTGAGGGATAGAAGGTGTTTAATGCTACAGCAGTTATTTCATAATTTATGTAGGGGCATGCCATCATTTATATAGTTAAAGTTTTCTATGACATTATCACTGCTGCTGTCTTGTCTGAAGCTTACAATTTTTGTAATATGCGCAGTCCTGTAAATTATATGTAATTCATTGGTTGCTCTGTGATTGCGAGACTGTATTTATGTGCACCTACCAAGCAGAAATAAAGTCAGAATATTTGACTAAGAATTTGCATGAAGAGGCATGATGGAAAAATGAAGTGAAACAAAATGCTATGTATGTTTTAAAATTGAATGACCTGGTAACATTGCATAACCCCACCATTTAACTAACTGTAAAACATATCTCTTTATTTGATTTTAAGGCAATTGTGGTTAGAAAACATTTTTGTTGCCACAATTTTCAAATGTTAACTTGCTGAGGGTAGCCCCCAATACCTCTGATATTGGAAAGACTTTCCTGAAACACCACGAAAATACTGGAGTGGTTCACTCAGAACCTCTACAATTTTAGACAACGTATGTGAAAATGCACTATATGGTGTTATTAATTCACGATTTTCTCATAATTAGAACCCTTGACCATTTCTAGAGGGAGCAAGGCTCTATTCTATTCTATTGTAGAGTCTGAACCTGGCCCCAGTGAGAATTCTCCAGTGTGCACCTATTTGTAATGATGCAATTGAATCGCCATATGAATCCTCGGTCTGCCGGTGTTTCTCTGGTGACTAAATACGTTTGTTTAATTTACAAGCTACATGTTAGTTCTTGAAGGTGTATTTTTATGTTTTTATGATTTATTCAAATCATAATGAACAGTAATTATAGTAACATAAAAAATAATACAATGAAATCACAAAAACGATTTTACCTTTCATTCCTGAAGTCTTTAAATGTAATAACAGCATTGCATTGATATGTCTCTTTTTTCAACACACAACATATTTTCATCTGTTCTTCATGGAAGGCTGCACTTCCGGGATCTAATCTGTAAGTCTTCAGCATCCTAGAATGCTCATGCTTGCTCATGCAGTCTCCATGTGGCTCCAAGGGGAATAATGTGCTTCCCAATGCATATGCAGTATGCAGTATAGCATAACTTAACATTCTTTGGGGCTCATCAAATAACAAGTGTCACAATCTGGACTGGACTACCATAAAGCTAGACCAAAAAAAACACAAGACTCTGATTAGGAACTTGTGAATTTGTGCACTATATAATGGTCAATAAAAATCATTTTTTTCACTCTGTTTCTTTTAGGGAAGGGCGACCTTAATGATTTAGTTAGTAGAGAGAACCTTTGAGAGAAAATACTGGAAAAACCTACAAGTCTCCCATTCAAAAGCAATGTCTGTTTCAGTCCTGACTATAAACTTAGTAATCAAGAGTCGCAGAAGGCCGTGTTTTCCACTCATTATCGGCTGTCAACAGTATTCTGTGAGGGATCAGCATGAGTGAAACTGACTCCAGTGAGCTGGAAAAACTAAACATGATGCAATGTCTGTATGCAGACTCGCCAGCCAGCGCCCAGTCTCGAGAAAGGCTACGCCCATCAGCCTCATGTGTGCACTGTAGTAAATACAATATAGAGTGTTTGCACCCGATTTCAGATTCAGAGTTGGGGGAATTGTGTATGTGTGCAGGAACCATGGATTTTCCTCAGGATTTTCTCCAGATATTGTTACCTGAGGGAATTTGCAAGCAGAAAACTTGCCAAAGAGGGGAGATAAATACAGTAAGACTGAATCTACATTCTATATGTTATCTCCCCAACCTAACAGGTGAAACACACAAACAGATAGTAAAACTGGTCAGTGGAAATTCTGCATTGCGTGCTAGTGAGGTTTTACAGACCTCAACTGAATGCGAACCACCTCAGCCTGGGGGGTTCAGTGCTGAAAACACAAAGTTAGATCCGGGCTGCGACTTATGCGAGCGGTGGAGTGGGTTACTGATTTTTAGTGCCGGGTGTTTGTCCCGTGCTGTGAAATCAATGCGAACAACATCTTGCACAGTGTAAGTGGGCCCTGCTTCTTTCTGCAGCTCGAATAGAAGTTCTACTGGAGCGGCAGCTTCCTCAACTTGAACAGAAGATTTCTCAATATGAGCGGTAATGACCATTCGCGACCACCCGCGTTGAGAAATCTTGCTGGGAAGTGGTCTTGCATTGGATTTTCCTCGATCTCACTCACCAACTTACCATTGGCGAGCACGAGCGAGCATGCAAAAAACTCAGCTAAGTGGAGTTTTACGTAACTCCACAAGCTCCGCACAGTGAGCAAAAAACTCTGCAAACTCAACGAGCGGAGCGGAGTTCACCACCCAGGCTTACTAAGGAGGGTTTATCATAATTACTCAGCAAATTTTGGTAGCTGTCTCATTTAATGGTATACATTTAAATTTATACTGATACTTTTTCATATAGAACAAAATGACACATTTACTTAGACAAACAGTGAACATGTGCATAACATTGTTGTACCCAAGTACTACTGCAAAACTTTGTATATTTCAATCAAAATAAAACTTTATTTTGTTTTCATGTATACAAATATACATTGATGTAATCATTTATATGTACTGGTGTATGTATAAGACAACTGCATGTGTGGACAGAGGCCATGATTCAACAATCTGAGCAATCAAACAAACACATTGTAAACATTGGAAACTCAGGGTCTAAAAAAACAAAAAACAACTTGTGTAGGCAAAAGGTGCTATGAAAAATGCATAAAGTTGCAACTAGGGACTTACTCTACAGTATCCTGGTTCACACAATAAAGATTTGAGGCATTTTCTGACCCTAAATCACATTTATGAGAGTTGAAAAGCTGCAAATGCAAGTATTCAGAATCGGCACGTCGCACTGCTTGTGCTGATTTTAAGCATTAGGAACTTGTTTCATGCTGCAAAATCCAGGCGAACAGCACCACAATGTGCCAGAGGGTTTTGCTTCTTTGCTGCCCCTCGAGTAGATTTTCTACTCGAGTGGCAGCTATCTCATGCGAATGGTTGTGACCGCGGTGCTGTCCTAGTGCCCAAAAATCATGTTAGGGGACGCCAATTCCTGCTCACACTCGCAAAATTACTGTTGCCGAGCCACGTGCATGAAAAAAACACCTCCATGTGGTATTTGGCAGAGTTTTGCCAGAACTCAGCATTATAAGCACAATGCAGAGTGGGCATAACTCCTCGAACTACGCCTGTGGAGTGTCATTTATCACCCACCCTTACTTTTTACATGTAGAGATCAGACGAAAGAACAACAATTGGCAAAGTCAATAGTTCTCTTTTTAATGAAAGTGGGTTTTCATTCGTCAAAAAGTGGGTGAATGGATGGGTGAGTGAATGGAGGAATGAAGTAATAAATGATTTGGAGCATGTAGGAAGAACTGCGTGAATGAATGCATCGACAAGTGAGTTTGTAGATGAATAACTACGGATGACTGAAAGGCAGATGACTGAATATATTAATGTGTGAATATGAGCATGAACAGATGGATGAAACAGTAATGAATGAGTAAGCACGTGACTTAATGAATGTGGAAAAATGATGAGTGCATTGATGGGTGAGTTCAGCATGCTTGCTGTTCCCCACACCCATTGTCTGGGTCCTGCACACTCCTCCCACTGCTCCTACTCACTCGCTCCTCCATTCATTAGTTCACATTGCCAACTTTTAAATCATCCATGCGTTCAGACACTCACACATTCCCTTTCCACTTTGTCTTCAGATCCAGTGGAGCTTAAAGAATTCCAAATTTAGGAGAAAGAGACGCAGCAGCCTTATTATACATTTTGTCTATGCAGATGGTGATAGGAAAGGCAGTGCTAAGCCCTTTTGCCACGAACTGGCTCTGCAATTGCAGGAAGACAACATCGGCTAGCATACAGAAAAACTTGCTTGGTTGCATGGCCTCCCATTGGCCTGAGGCACACTAAGGCATGTAGATGGACTAGTCACTCCCTTTCCCACCGATCTAAGTCCAAGCGCTATACTATTAAGTGATGGAGAGTGCCCCGGTGGAGTCAGTAACTTGATTGCTCACAGTTGATAGTCTGTGCAGACACCATGCACAGGGATCATAGAAATGGCTTGTACACAAACACTCTGCTTATAGGCAACTTCATATGTCAATAGCTAGCACAATGAGGCAGTGCCTGTTCTACCTGTACCTCTTACTGACTTGCAAAAAGAAGTACCTACTAATGAACAGGGAGCATACAGTGACCAACCATCTTATAGTACTAACCAGGGCAAAGTGGAAGGCAAACATGCTTTGCTTTGGATTAAGTGTTGTAAGTTTGAGATTCTCTCATCTTTATACATTTACTCACAGATAAAACCTATCCTGCCAGGAGGATAGTGCTTGATGGTAGAGGTGCAGCTCCTACCTTTTGCTACTTGACCATCAAGAAGAAGTCTATGCTGGCACAGACAGAATACTTTCCATGGAAGTGACCACTAAATTTGCACAGACACTCAGTTTTACTGACAAAACTATGTGGCGCACAAACACCAATGTGTGGAACTTGGGTCTCAGGGAGTAATTACGATTTGCACAACACTAAGTAAAGTATCTTGATTCCATCACACCTCAGAATTACAAATATTCCTCCCTTTGTGCTTTACAAACTGCAGATATATTTCGACATATTCGTACAGTTCATTTACAGGTATTTAAGTTTGATGTGACTAAGAAAATAAATTGGGATCCTACCACCTTTCCTTCCACACTCCCTGTACCCCAGCAAGGTTGTCAGATAGGTAATTTTACCAAATCCTCTAACTCTGCAGTCAGAGAATGAGAAGTAAAGCCCAATCTCACCTAAAAAGAATAAGCAGCAAATTGTTAGAAGACATAGCCTTACATTTGATCTCTGCCTTTTATCACACAGTAAATGCAACAAACCAAAAAAACATGCTTATTGCTCACTCACCTTTTGAACTCCAACATGGTTATTTCTGGGGCTGCTTCAGCTCCTTCCACACCTCTGCATCCAGTACCTCTGTGCTGGCATTGGCTTCACTCTCTCTAAAGTCCAACAGGGGTGAATTGGTCTCCCTGAAGGGCTACACAAATCACTTTGTTGCAAAAGTAAGGGTCCGGAAATTGAGGGGGTGGAAAGCCCATGAAAATCAAGAGGCTGAGATGCTGCATTCCTGCAATGGGTCTGTACGGCAGGGTGGAATTATTTATTTGCAGCAAAAGGGTTGTGATTGGTTTTGATGATGTCTTAGTCACCCAGAAAAGGAGATGCAGAAGCTCTTGAAGTGAGGACAGTATGCTTCGGACTCCAAGAACACCAGGCCAGGGCACGGTAAGCAACCATTGTAGTCCATGTTTTGCTGCTGAGTCTAACCACCGTGCAGCACAGAATCCTTGGGTAACAGCTGCTCTCAACTGCCCTATAGCCGTGCATCAAAAGTGTAGCCAGTCCACTACCACACTGTGCTTCTCATTGCTACCAGTCTATACTGCACAAGGATAGGTGCCTCATGGTGGGAAGCCGGCAGAACTAAGAGCGTAATTCTGTTCCAGTGTTTTTCTGCACTGAGAAGTGAAGAATCCTTATTGCACTTAAATTTAGAACAGATTTGCCCTCCAACCCCAATTTTCAGACCCCCGCTTGAAGGATCTGCGTGAAATGTGCAATGAAGAACCCCAAGTGGAGTCCTGGGACTAAAAGTGACATTTCCCATGTTAAATAAAATAGGATTCCTACTTCCGCGATACATAAAATGGCAGAATGAACCTACACCAAGTTTAGCATGTAAATAGAACTGTACTCAAGGAAGGGCCTTTACTTCACTTGATGAATAATCTGTTCAGTAGCTGTTGACAAATTAGCAGTGTTCTGATCTGGTTGAAGAAGTTAATATCTGGAACTAATTCATGCACCATTGAACTCACTGAGGATATGCAAATCAAATAAAAAAATTCAAAGCACACAATTACACTAGGGAGCTTTTTCTCCTGTCACTCATTGCAGATTCATGAATCTGCTAGTGGTTACTGCTGGCTGTTCGAGAAAGATTATGATTAGCTGATTGGCTAACTTGGCCATGTTGGTCAAAATAAAATGAACAAGCATTTGCAATGCAGTAGGTCTCACATTTGCTAGAGTTTAAGCTTTTGGCATTGTAAATGACAATGCCGTTTATTTATCTGTTTTGCTAATTAACACTTAAATAAATGGCATTGTTATTTACAATGCCAATAGCTCAAACTCTTGTAAATGCGAGACCTATTCAAATAAGCGTCTGCCATTGTCCCGGCTGCTCAGAAAGTGAAAGCGCGCATGGCGTGCTGAATGTTGCAGGAAAGCATGTCGTGCCTGCAGTAGGAGAAAACTCATTAAAAAAAATAGTGCTTACAGATTAAAAAAGATCTACCATGTAACAACAGCAGTAAAAGGGCCAGTCCTCATGTGAGGTTACAAATGAAGACAAGGCACTAAGGGACTAACAAATCTTTTAATGAATCAGAAGCCAGCATTTACAAAGGACAATGACACAAGCCAATAACAAATAAGGGCGGCCATTCTATTCCATACTCCAATACAGCATGTCGCAGAGCAGTGCATGTGCTGCCCAGGCTCGACCTAAAATCCAAGGTGTTTATGGGATGGCTCCAAAGGAACCCTCAGCAATAGGATGAATCCCCAAAAATATATTTTTATTGTGGGATTCACACACCCTGAAAAGGGTTAGCGAATCCTTAATCTTCTCTGGGTCTGTGGCCCCTAAGCAGGGTCAAGGCTTTGTAAAACCAAGACTAAGGGGCATATTTACAAGGATTTAACACCACCTTAGCATTAAAAAAATGATGCTACGGCCGTTTTTTTTAATCGCCATATTTACAAGTGGCCGCAAAGCCACATTAGCAACAGTTTTACAGATTTAGCAGCGATTTCTCACAGCGCCAATTCGGTTACCGTGACTTACCAAAAATGAGATGCAAGGTAGGCAGTACAGCATAAAAACTGCCTCAAAACACATAACGCTATATTTACAAGGATTTCCTTGTACGTCGCTAAAAAAGAAAAACTGCAGCTAAGTTATATTAGTGGCAGTTTCTTACCTATAGGAATTAGTTTGTCTTAAAAATTACGCTAACACACTTGTATGATAGGGACCTCATATATGAGGTTTTGGCACAGGACACTACCGCAAGGAATCTTGCTGCGCTGCCCTGCGTCAAAAGAAAAGTGCAGGAATGCGCTGAATCTATAAGATAGGGTGAATTCCTGCCCCTTTACCCAGCACTGGTGCACAATGGGCTACCATGCGTCAATGCAGGCAGCATTGCATTACGGTGCATAAGTGCCTGAGTTATGGGGCTGATTGATTTTGTGCAGGAAGGAGAACCTTCCTGCACAAAATCAATCACAAGAGGCGATTTCCTCCAATCTGCAGCACACATAGAAAAAAGAAAAGGAAAAAATCGTAGCGCCTCCCTAACGTCACCCCTAGCGCATGCAGATCGTTTGAGCGTCTCTATCGTCTAGCTCTCGAGCTGCTGCACGTGGAGGTGTGCTGACAATGTGTCACCATCAATTAGGCCA
Source organism: Triturus cristatus (assembly GCF_964204655.1). Classification (NCBI taxonomy): domain Eukaryota; kingdom Metazoa; phylum Chordata; class Amphibia; order Caudata; family Salamandridae; genus Triturus; species Triturus cristatus. The sequence continues at coordinate 307,968,603 of NC_140587.1, read as the reverse complement.
TATGTGGCTGTCTACGGTTGTGTGGACATGTGCCGTGGTTGTGAATACAATGTGCTTAATGTCTTTCATGTAACTAATGTTCCCAATGTATACAATCATTGATGGCCATGTCCAGAGTGCACAAACATGTAATTGATGGAACGACCACTGCCACCAGGGATTACTCAGATCAGTAGCTCACAGTATACATTGGGACAGGTAAACTACCAGCATGCGGGACAGCTCCATAATACTAGAACTATTTACACTCCAGGTTGGACAAGTGTGGATGCGCACAATGTGCAAGGACAGGGGAAAGCAGGGCCATGACAACCACCACCATCACCATGTCAGTGCCATAGAAGGAAGCGGATCTACAACCAGAGGATCACCCTCATTCACCTCTGGCACGTGGAGGTCATAGCCCATTACATGCTTAAGAAGGGGTCCATTGTCCGCCTCTTAAACCAGATAGCATCTGGCCTGCATCCCACATTCCAGCGCTGCACCAACATCCCTCCACACATCAAACTACTCCCTGTCCTCCACAATCTGGCAGGAGTATCACAGGCACCCATTTCCAGGTTCCTTACCACTGTCCTGGATGCCAACATAAGCCTGACAGCTAACAACGATGTCTCCAAGGGCATATTGTGACTGTCACAGAGAAAATCTGCACTGCTATTGCAAGTGCAGACACACAATGAATGGATACCAAATACTGTCAACGCTATTGCCTACACTGGCCCCAAGCTGTCTTGCAATGCAGTGTACGCAGGATACTTGTTCAATGGTTCTGTGCAACCTCATAACACATCTACTACCCTATCCTACATCTACTGTCTCTACAGTGGACCATGTGTCATAAAACATCTCACAGGGTCACATACATTTACTTTCATGTCCATGCCTCACACATTAAATCAGCAAATATTAGGGTTAATCTATGATGAAAGGTCTGAGGCTGGTGTTGTGCAAAATTTGGTAGCATGGCATTTTGTCTTGTCTCAACACAGAGGGATGAGGAACATGTATCATATTTATGATGCATCCCTGTGCGTGCCCTTACACTGGTGCCAACAAATCTGGGCAGGGCCAGTGCCGGCAGCACTTTTGCCTTGTGGCAAGGGTAACTGCGCCGCATGGTTATTTATTCTGTGCTTGAAGGGGCACCTTAAAGCACAAAAATAATATAGAAAGGGAATTTGGCTCATCCATGGTGGCACACCTGGAATGAGCTGAAAACACGAGAACTAAATACATGTCTCCTACTCTTGCCTGCAAAAGTGGCATTTTCAGAGCTGTCAAATTTGAAACATCCCCAGATATGTGAATCTGGAGCCACATCAAAAGCTTTAGGTGTTGCAGTGGAACATCCAACCCAACACCAATTGCCCACCCCTTTGCTGTAGCGGACTTCTGTGGTAAGGCAAATATGAATAAGGGAGTGTGAATCAAGGTTAACTGGCTTTGTGCAACCCTGTAAAATTAGGGATGTTTTTAACACCACAAGAAAACAGTGTAACTTGTACCATTGCCTGCATTGGTGCAGCATGCATCTGTGAAGGTTTGCATGTTGAGAGCCCTGACACATTTTGAACCAAAGACATCTAACCAATGAAAGCCACATACACAACATATGTCACATGCCATAGGCATAGACTGTTGCCAAGCATGCAACAGCTAAAATAAATGGTACAAATACAGGTCAAATGCCACTTAGCATTAGTTTATTAACCGCATTACTCGTTAGCTTGAAGTTTTCATAGGTGAAATAAAAAAAACTCGCAAAGTACATGAGCTGTCAATGGAAATTCAACTCTGAACCATTTGCGGCACAAAAATTCAAACAAACTACACTAGACTGCCACCTCCTGTCTGCAATGCTGCCAGCGTTTTTGGTACCCACTGACACCTTGGAGGTGATGAAGGGCTGGTATTGATGCTCCGTCACCTCCTCAATCAAGATCTCATTCTCCTCCTGACTGAATCTGCATTTTCTCTTCGTCTTATCCTGGGACTCTGGCTAGTCATCCTGGCTGTTGGGGGTTGGGGGGGTTGTTGTCCTGTGCCGAACTTGGCTGCTGCATTCAGGTGAGAATGTTTTTTTTTTCCTTAGTGGCATATTTGTATGCTCTTTTTGCTGCTAGATGCTGAAAAGAGTGGTTGGGCTGACTAGCATGAACTTTTTTATCACTATGTGGCCGGCTGTCACTTTTTTTCACACTACTGTGAATTTTTTTTATCTCCATTTTTCACCTTCGCTAGCTGATCGTAACACCACTTAGCGATGTATTGTAAATACGTCGTAAACATAGCATTTGGATTTGGCTATCGGCTGCGGTAAACAAATTGCAGCTAAACAGCGTGAAAACTGCTTAGCAGCAATTCTTGCAAATATGCCCCTAATTTCTTTACTCCTGAAAAAAAAAACATTTTTAGTGAACTACTATCTGTGCTTGATCCACATCCACAAGTGACGATTGGCCACAAGCAGCAGGGTGGCTGCAGGTCATTGTTGCAGTCCAGTCTTTGTGACAAAAACACCCATCTGCACAAAGCTAAAGCCATTCATAAATGGATAGGCTGCCTGTGGATGATTGGGCACAGGGCCTAACTGGAGGCAATACACTGTTGGTGTTGTCCACCCGTGAAGTGTCTGGTGCAGGACCAGTCTAAGACCTTCCATCCACTGCTAGGCACTATGACCAGGACCCTCAGCCAGCTCTGCTTCATATGGCTCAAAGCTATGTTCAGTGAGGATTAGCCAACTGTGTGGAATTGAATGCTTGGCTGGTGGCCAGGCCCTGTGGCCACCCTTTACACAACATTGCTGAAGGGTGGGCACTGCTGGGATTGGGCACCCATGGAGGGCTCAGGGCCCAGTCAGATACATAGAATATGTGGATCCATTAAAAAAAAAAACATACATAAAATACACAAATAGTATTCAGTGGACTCCTCTGCATTTGGCCAATGGGATTTGTGGGTGTTGACTGCCAGCAGAGAGTTGGGTGCTCATCCTTGGCTAGGCCCTGTTGCCATTCCCACTGAACACTGTGAAAGGCTGTTTGCAATGTGCATTGGCCATCTGTGTAGAATTGTGCACCAGACTTGGAGGCCAGCTCCTGTGGGCTAATCCCTGCAGTACATGGCATAAACTGCAGGTTTTGACCTCCAGTTGAGGGTTCGGCACAGGGCCCGGCCCAAGACATTGCAGCCAACTGGTGACCCTGTGCAGAGGATTGGGCACAGGGATGACCAAAGCTACTTGTGAATGGTTTGGCACCAAGAACTCTTGAATGCGGTACACGTAACAAAAAAGCACTGACAAATATAGAGGTTAACTTGAAGTTATGTCAAGATGTGGTTATACCAATTCAAAGTAGGAAATGGTATGGGTAATGAGGTTTGTAAGCTCATCTGTAAGAAGATTTACATTTGTAATTGCATCTGTATCATTTTAGGTGTATGTCATGAGCACTGTGGTCTGAGTGTTATGATATGCTTGGTCGTTGTGTGTGTTAAGTGTTGTGCTAATTTCAGTGCTTTTTTTAGCTTTAATTCATTCATAACCATAACTGCATTTTATCTGTGTCTTTTATTTAGGTGACATATATACCTTACGGTGTAGGTAGGTTGTGGTGTAATGGTATTTACATTGTTTAACTCCCAAAGTAGTGGCTGAATTGTAGTGACTCATGTTGTACTTGTATGCTTGATAGTGACATACACCTCTCCCTTTTCATTGAAAGTAAGACAGTGCAGGGGCATTTTACCATCCATGGATTGTAATGAAAACACTCCTAAAATGGATTCATTCACTGCAAAAACGGCTTCCAGTAAGTGAAGATGAACTAGTCCCGCGGGGGTTATCAAAAGTATGAAGGATACTGTGAACACGCTCTGACTATCGAGTGTGACTTAAAGCAACCAGTGTCTAAAAAGGGCTGACCTAAAACCCTTTTGGTGCCCTTTTTTCTTTCATAACAAGTTTTGGCAGCCAGCTAAAGATTTCTCTTGATAGATTTGAAAGCATATTTCCGCAAAACATTTTCCTGAGGTACGCCATCCATAGGAGTAAATGTAACAACGTAAAAATATGCCTGGAAAATTATCACTTGTGAAGATTTCCGAGATGTAGTCCATGGGATTCTTTAAATCCTCAAAAGTTTGGAAATTCAGGTAGATCATGCATTAAAAGACGATTAACTCTTAAATTCTTGATTCTGTTTAAAAAAACAACATCTATTGAATTTTAGATCGTGGATTGTGCCTACAATTGCGGAATATCTGCCATATGTGTGGGAATTCAACAGCTTTAATTTATGCCTCACGAATTTTCCAAGGAGAGTGTGAGATGAATGATCTTTGCAAATTTGATGAATACCCAAATAACTGTTGTTTTGTATGTTTAGATACCAATGGAAACATTTCCTTTCATCAGAGAAAAGGAAAGGCGTTTTATGGAAATTACCTGTCTATGAAAATGTGAAATGAACCAATAAGATATCCCCATATTTAACCTTAAAACATAAATCTAAAGAATTGAAGACCTGTCGTACATTTATGTCCTTTTGGTTGGAAAATAAGTTTGAATGAAAAGTCCTTTCTTCCCCACATCTGTGAAGATGAACAAAGATTGTTATTTCACTATTCAAGTCTTACTACACCAATTGCACCTGGGCCAAAGGATCCGTTTCTGTCTGCTACAGTGATGCATCTCACGAGTGTGGTAGGGTTAGTAGTCTAGTGGGCGGAAAGACAACTACGAATGCAGTAACTGTGTCTGATTTACTCATGAGGACTTTGTGAGCCAAATTAGGGATACGCTTGCTTGTGCTGAAAATGATGATTTCTTTGTGAATAGTTCTACGTATTAATACGAGCAGCCTACAGACAGAGTCAAGATTGTGGCTCAGTCCACCACTCAAGTGAGCCCATCTGCACACGCGTTCAGCTGTGTAGTCCTTCAACCCAAATGCACTCTTCAGCTCTTCCTTCTGTATGGTTGTGTGAGATATTTTGCCCACTGGAAAGACCTAATGAAGCCCCTTGGTGTTGTACGCTGCTCAAAAGATGGCAATGCGCTGCATTATGTATTTGTCTTCAGGGCTTTTTACGGAACTGTCAAATGTTGTTGCGGCCAAGTAGGATGGCCGAACAAGTGAAGGTTCCATCCAATTATATTGCTAAAACACAGAAGCTAAACACAGAATGAACTAATCTTGGATTGTCTCCTGAGTCCTGTCATTATAACCTTTGGGTGTGAGGTCGCTTTTGCGGAATAACCAGGGCATATCTATCATTAGCCATATGCTGGAGTGACAGCGGTGCGTAACGCTGTGAGGGGGCACTGCATCAAATTCATGGCTGTCGTTTACAACCCAACTCCATCCAGGGTAAGGGCTATCTTCCTAGCTTGCATTAGGGCCCATGTGACCATTTCTATGCCTATAAGAACAACCTACATTGAAAACAAATCTGAACAACGTACAATGCGTGCGGGGTCATTTACACTGCCATACTCCTCGAGAGCTTAATGCCTTTTTTAAATGCCCCTGTTCCCTGCACGATTACTATTGAATGTGAAATCAATATAGAGATATATTTTTACGGAAACCTTTGTAGGAATATCTGTTGCCTTCACCCCATAAATCTCCAACCAAAAGTTGCTCAACAAAGTGTTTTCTCATAGATTTGCATTGAACCATATTTTTTTGCAATTACTCTCCCGCTATAATTCCATATTGTTTAAAGTCTAGTATAATGAATTGTAAAAATATGTTTCTAAGTCCTACAAATACGCTGCTACATAGATTCAACTTTGGCAGCCATTAATCTAGGCCACGTTGTTCTCGTGCTGCAGCAGTAAACTTAACAAATGGGCTTTTCTTCTAAGAGCTTTTGGCAGCAGTACAAATACAATTCTATGAAAAATGCCTATTTAATTTCATCTCTTAGACCATTCATCAGCCATTTATCCCATTATTTCAACAGTGGTTAGGCATCCATGTAAGAGTTCTACCACTGTAAAACTCATTTTCTCCTGCTGCAGCTGCATCCCTCATTTCAACATGTGTAGTGAAGCATTGTAAGCATCCAGGGTGATCATCTTTCTCTGGGCTGGTGACGTCTCAGAGAGAATGCAGCAGAAACTATTCATTACAGAGGATGTTAGTCCACAGTGAGAGCCAAGTGGTCTTTGGCAGTAATGCATGTCTCGTTTGTCTTGCTGCCCTTTTCTCTTGCAGAGATCAGAGTGCTCTGAGCAGCAAGTGTGTGCTGTTCAATTCCTGTGGGAAAGGGCGGTGCGTCAGATTATGGCTCATGGAGAGCTATTAAGTGATTTCCAGAGCACATGTCTAGCCTTTGAAAATGAGAAGGAGGAACTCCACTTCATTGCAGCTAATTTTTATCAACAGATGTGCCCTCATGAATACACATTTATGTGAGGAGTTTATATGTCACTATTGTTAATATATGGTAGACTTAAAAAGAGTACATATGTGGCTTGTGATTCCATGTAGATACAAATTCTTTATTGAGCTTTTTAAGGGTGTTTGCATATAGTACAACAATCACTCTGCCACATTTTCTTGGTGCTAAGGGAAGGCAACACTTGAGAAGACAATTGCTTTATAGAGTTTTCCAAAATCTGGTTAGCTATGGTTAAAAGCGAAGATTTATTGGAAGAGAATTTTGTTGATATTTGCAGAAATCTCTATGGCCCATCTGTAGGAAATTACGATTTTGCAATTCCCAAATAGTAAATCCATAGAAATCAATATTTGGGGATCGCAAAACAAAATGTATGTAATCTGCGATTTCCTAATAGTGATTCCTACGGATTCGCATTCACTATTAGGTAATCTCAAATTAGGAAATCACTAAATTGTGATTCCCCTTTAGGATATCGCACAATTTACACATATAGGCCTAAATCGTCTAGGAGGAGAACAATTAAAGCACTGCTAAAGATACATTACCTCAAACCATGAAAAATAAGTTGACCTGTGAATATTCAAAGTAACTAAAATATTGTAGGAGTTTCAGAGATACTACCTGACTCGTCTACTGAAGAAGAGGTACACCAGGCTAAAAAATCTGGACCCAAAAACAGAACAGCTTTGGTAAAAATTGGATGAAGGAGAAATGGCTAATCTACAAAAATATATAAAGACAAAAAGAAAGTACAGCTCTTGCACAAACCTCTAAACCAGGATCCCTAGAATTATGTCATATAATGGCCACAGACTACTCTGAATAGCCAAGAACATGTCTCCTGATATATCCCAGGGTGCACACCACTGGGACATAGCTATTTGCTTTTGCTTGGCCAGAGCTTTGACAGCTTCTATCCAGCAAAAGCAAACACTCCGCTTCCAGCAAGCGGGAGCTGTCTAACTGCTCCCACATGCTGGAAGCAGAGTTTTCATCAGCAGGCAGCGAAAGAGATAAAAGTATTGCCCTCGCTCACAGGGAGCATAATTTCAAGCAGCTCCCTGTGTGTGACAGCAATCCTGGTTCCAGCAGGAGGTGGGGAGCCAGCTGGGACTACAGGGGCCCCCCGCAGCCCCATAGCACACTGTTGTAATCTTCCCCACTTGGTATGTTCCCTGCACCCCTCCTCCATGCTCGCATATGGTACGGTCTTAGAACCTTGACATGAAGTGGGGGAAAGTACTACTCTCAGGGAAGAATCAAGGATGTCAAAAGAAATGTGGTAATTCTGGAAGATGGTAAAAAATGGAGTATGGACAGGGTGGCTATGGATGTGAGGGATGGATACCACAGAGAGGACAACAAGGCTCAGGGACAAGGGACAGGGTCGGAGAAGGCCCAAATGAGGCGAGGGCCCCAGCAAAAGAACGTCCCGAGCTGGCACAAGGATTTTAGTATGGGAGGCCCATGTTGAGATAAAGATCCCTATTCTGGGGCTTCCGATGTGCAAGGGATCGTGAGGGAGAGGTTATGGTTTTCTTATTCTACTCCACAGGTTGGGGTCCTCACCCCGTTAGACTCTTAAGGGAGGAAGATGTGTTGTAATCCTCCCCACTTGGTATGTTCCCTGCACCCCTCCTCCATGCTCGCATATGGTACGGTCTTAGAACCTTGACATGAAGTCTACCTTAGAATGTTGATGAGGCGGACTTTGAATGTGATTTGCTAGGACGACAGACAAGCAGAGGATGCAGTATCTTTGTTGACGAATAAAGAAGTTAAAACTACTTACCAGCGTGGCTCCTTACTACACACACTAGGTGCCCTGAGTGGGCTCCAATGCTGTCAGGGAGATGTTGCTGGGCCCCATGGGGATGGGTTTCTGGGGGCCAAAACTGGCCCAGGCGGGAGGGCTGTGTGGCACTCCTTCTCCATTGAATTTGGCTGGGGCTGGGGTCCCTGGAGCCAAAATTGGCCTGAGGAGTGGGGCCACGCAACCCCCCATTCAATTATGGTTGGGCCCCAGGGTATGGAGTCCTTGGGACTGAAATCAGCTCAGGGAGGGGCCCATGCAGCCTCCCTCCTGTGTTCTTTAGTAGTATGTAAAGGTCTTCCCCCTTTTCCCACATTGATTTAGAGATTAACAATAGACTCCAAGCACGTATCCAGCTGATTCGGGTGATGTGTTATTGATGCACAGGAACACGAGGACATTGCCACCAAACAAAGAAGCACTTACCTCATTTAGCTAAGAAGAATTATCCCGGTTCGGTAGAGAGTCACGTCTTTGCAGTCTCATCATCTTCGCTTGACGAAGATTCACGTTATTATAGATTTATGGATGAAGACATTCGAGGAACAATCCCATTTCTGAAATTACATGCACACAAGGTCACTGGAAACATTTATGGAGCTGGAGTGCAGAATATGCTTGAGATATTTACCCAATGAGGTAGCACTTACTAATTAACCAGATGAAAGTACTCCCATTGGGTAAATGTTTTTGGCAAAACTGGGGACTCTTCTTGGAATAAATGAGGTTCCATCCAGACCCTGGTGTGCATTTCACAGAAATTAAACCTCAACTGGAAGCCCTTACAAATATAGACATAGTAAGTGCTACAGTGGGAGCTCCGCTTCAGTAAGGCACAAACAATCCTAACTTCTTGGGCTTGACGAAAACAAAGCAAGTGTGTTTCCTCTCGTATTTCACATTAAAAAATGATCTGTAATCCTTAATGGAGGTGACTGCAACATTGATCTATTGGAGCGCAATCTGATCTGGGGTGACTATGACAAGCGATTTCTTTCCAACCGTCTCCTGGTGGGAGCAGAGTCCATGATTCTCCCTTTGAAATACCATAAGTATGCAAATTCTCAAAATGCATATCATCCCTCACACACCCATTCACAGACATACATAGGCACACCCACTTACTGATCCACACAGGCACTCACAGACCCACTTACATGGGCATACAGGCACTCACACACCCTCTCAGACACTCACACAGACACTTACACACCCACTCACAGACCCACACAGGCATTCACACATACACTCAGAGAGCCACACAGGCACTCAAGACCCACACAGGCACTCAGACACCCACTCAGACACTCACACATGTACTTACACACCCACTCACAGACCCCCTGCTAACAAGCAGCTCCCTGTGTGTGAAAGCAATTCTGCTCCGCTTTCAACAAGCAAGAGCATTTTTAATGCTCTCTCTTGTTGAACGCGGAGCAGAGTTTGCTATAGCTTGGTGGGAGCAGTGCCCCCACCAAGCCATAGCAAACTGCAGTGTCCCGGGGTGGGCACCCTGGGACATTGCTGGAGCCTGCCCTGGGAGGTGGCAGTCCCCAGGGCCATTATTGTGTGATTAAGCCCCAGGGAAGGGGGTTTCCCAGGTCAACCCCCGCATAGCGTGTAATTAAAGCCCCGGGGAGGTGGCAGTCCCCGGGGCAGTGGGGGGGGCACACGGCCCCCCTGCATTATGTGTAATTAAATCCTCAGGGAGGTGGTGGCCCCCAGGGCTGCGGGGAGCACTGTGCGGCCCCCCATAATAATTTACAATAACGCCTCGGGAGGTGGCAGTCCCCAGGGCTAGGGGGTCTGAGTGGTCCCCTATTAAAAAAGATGTAAGCCCTGGGGAGCTGGTGGTCCCCGGGCGGTTGTGAGATTATACTGGCCTCCCCCACTTTAATAAGTTAAGAATCCCTGGGGAGGTGGTGGTCCCCGGGGCATAATAGGCCCCAGGAGGGAGGGACAATGCATCCCCACCTTAATAAAACATTCCCCCGTGACTTGGCCCAACCAGGGGCTGACAATGAACAAAGCGCAGAAGCCTGCGCTTCATTTTGTCTTTTTAATTTCAGCCGGATCTGCGGTCCTGCCAAATTTATTGTTTTAAAAAAAAACGTTTTTTGGACCCTGGGGTGTCCCAGTGTGACTCCCCCCCCCCCCCCCACAAACTTTCCAAGAGTCCTAGGGGGTCGCACTGGGACACTCCAGGGGTTCAACCAAGTCCCAAGATGGGTACCAACACTTCTTGGTTGAGGTGTTGGCAGTCAATCAAATTTCAGTAGGGTCTCAGTAGGCTGTTGGGCTCCCAGATATCTATATTTTTTTTTAACTTAAATATCTCTGAAACTACTGAATGGATTTACACCAAATTACAAAAGGCATGCCTTCTGGACCAACATCTAGCGGTTTGGGCTATAGTTGTGTTAAAAAAATGAAAAATCCCCAGACATAACATGGGGAAACACGTTGTGGGAAACCCCTTTTTTCTCTGCCCCTGCTTGACGGATCATCCCGAAACTTTCAACACAGCAGCTGAAACAAAAAGGGGACTTTTTTTTACATATCGTGAAAATTCATCTTGCGGCGCTAAAAAAGGTATCGCCAAAACATTATTCATTCCAGGTTGCCTTTAATGGTATCTTACCAATTCAAAGCTGTAATAATGTGCCTGGAAAGACTGGATAGCAGTTGTAATGCTATGGTTAAATACCTTGCTGTAAAAATGCTTATAGACTGTTTCACTTCCTACCTTCAGCATGGATGGCACTGTGATAATCCTATGCTTAAAAACAGTGATAGAAAAACAGACATTTGAGGTTAGCAGATTTGGAGTGTTGGTGGTGGTGTAGAGTTTTCCATATAAAGGAACTGCACTCCACTTAAATCTTGTTTCCATATATTTATATACATAAGTATATTTATGGTTAATTTCAGTTTTTTGCACAGAGCTGGCCTTTACTGCCATGTTGACAGTATGTGCCTTTCTAAATCCCTCTGTCACATCCCTTTCTTTTCCCTCTGCATCATCTGGCGCTTTTTCTTTTCAGTCTTCCTGGATGCTCTGCCTTTCCTGAAGATCGTTGATGGTAACAGTTACACTCAGCAGATTTATCTGGGGCATCTTTGTTCCTTGAGTTTTCAAGACTAGGCCTGGGCTAAATTTCCGTTCCGCTCGTGGAAATTGCGATAATTTGACATTTTCGCGTTCCGCGGAGAGCGCGAAAATGTCAAAATTTCCGCATTCCGCAGCTTAGCGATAATTTGTTTCTTGCTCGTGCTGTAAAATAATACATTCTCGCGCTCGCACGATCGCCTTACCTGAATCCCCGTGTTCGCCGACAAGTTTTCCTGATCCGGTTGCGTTCTCCACGAGATGTTGGATTGTTGGTAGCCATTTGCGCTGTCCCGCGACAGTTCGCACCCGCAGTAATGTCATTGGTCGCGCGATCACGTCTTTCTTCTCGCGATCATGCACCGCGAGAAGAGTGAAAACAAGATGGCTGCGCCCGCGAGCAACCGCATGGGTAAGTTGGCGAGCCGCGACCACGCAGAAAATACCGCGAACGGGCGGGAAAAAAACTTCCGCATCTTCGTGATTTTTCCGCGTGTTTGCGGAGATTTTTAACATTTTTGCGATAATTTGCGAAAGTCACTTTCGCAAATTCCGCCCACCCCTATTCAAGACACACCCTTGGTAAGCCCTTCACTTCACTATTCAAATCCCATGCTAGCTGCTGGTTCCATCATTATTTTCCTCAACTCTTTTCTATCACTTGAACCAACAATTCATTATTGTAAGTCCCTTTATGCTTCTGCACTGGAGCCCTGGCATATTAAGTCCTTTCAGACATCACCTCTGATTCTTTCCCATAGCTATGCTTAACATTGAAACAGAGGTACTCATGCCCTCCACCTTCTATGTATCATGGAACAATGGTTTTTACGCCTCCTCTCCCTCCACCATTGCGTGTTAGCCTTTTCCTTCCTACATTTACTAATGAAGGTCTTCCCCGTTCAACTTCAATATCTGTTCCTGACAGATAACTATTAGTTTGGAACTCAGTGGGAAGAATGAACTTCAATTGGTGGTGGGGCATGTGGATATTAGAAGAGATGAACAGGAGTAAAACAATTTCTCTTGGCAATGGGGCCCACTCAGTGATGTGCACTGAGCATATAAACAGTACTAGCCACATCTTAATGCCTAATTGAAATGAATGCTGCCAACGTATATCTGTTTAAAGTGTTCATTTACCTAGTTAAAGTCACTGTACTTGGTGGAACTCTAAAAAAGCACAATCAGCAGTTGATGGAAATATTATACAGGCCACAAAGGCTCATTCACCATGTTTTAATGGATACATTTCAGTTTGACTGAAAAAAGTCCAATGCATCAGACACATTTTCCCCCCAGAGAAATAACGTGCAATCTATTTAAGATTAAGGGCCATATGTAGGTAAATTACATTTACCGATTCTTAAATACCGAATTTTACCGATTCGGTATTTATGAATCGGTAAATGTAATGTAGGTAAAATATTACCGATTCGGTAAGTGTCGGTATTTTAGAATCGATATTTACCGATTCGGTAATGGCAACTGGCTTCCCATTCATTCCTATGGGCCTGGAGGCCCATAGGAATGAATGGGAAGCCAGTTGCCATTACCGAATCGGTAAATACCGAATCGGTAATGGGCGAGGCATCATCATGGGTGGCAGGGTGTCACATTGACACCCTGTTGCACCCCTGATTCGTCCATGTGTGCACATGTGGCGCACATACATGCCCTAAGGGCATGTATGTCTGCCACATTGCACACTTCAAAGTGCACAAAAATGCTTTTTTACAGCTATTCGTCATTTACCATCAACTTTTAGTTGGTGGTAAATAACGAATCCCCACACCAATGACACACTCCCCCTACATCTCATTTCAGGATTCGGTATTTACCGAATCGGTAAAATTACCGATTCGGTAATTTTACCGATTTGGTAAATTACCGAATCCTGAAATGTGCCCCCTACATACCAAAAGCCTAAATACCGGTCGGTAACGGGATATTTACCGAAAATCGTCCGTTACCGGCCGGTATTAGGCTTCCTACATATGGCCCTAAGTATCTAGTACTTGTCCAAGACCAAATAGTCTGAGGTGACTGTAAAGTATTTTTTCTTCTGTAACTGTTACCATTTATTGGCACCAACCCCATCAAAGGGTATTGTCCTACAAGATAGACGGAGAAAAAAGTATAAGAATATACATGCCTATGTAAAGTGTTCCACTGACCCGTAGGGCTAGGTCTATGCCAACTAACTCAAAGAAACAAACATTAAAACACAGACCAATCCACATTACTTAAAAAAAACTGGGAACCCATTGGTTGGAATGGGTTTGTCAATTGTTAGTGAGCCTCGTATCTATTAAGTAACAGACAACCACCAGTAAATGCTTTTGTAACCCATGGCTACCCACTGGCCCTACAAAAAAAATAGCAAGGAAAATAAATGGATACTACAACTTCAGCATTTGTCAGCTGTGATACATCTGTCAAACATGCCAGCAATCTCTGCCTTCCTTTGAACAGAACGGTCCAGATATCTACTAATCAAGACTTGGGCAAACCCAGTTGCTCAACTCACAGTCATAGATAAACAACCATTAACTGTATTATGCCCAAATACCAAAGTCACAGAGCCCAAAATGAATAAGAGATAATGGATACAAATCTTGTATTTGAGTCACATTTCTCACATTTTAATATTATTAGTAGAACGTTTTTAATATTGGATTTGAATTAAATAAGTCAAGCAAGCTCATTCGGTGACTAAGGTACTTGCTGGTGTGAGGCATAGGTCACAATGTTGGATCATGTCATGGCTTAAATAGCCTTTTAGCTTTCTGAAGATGACACACTAAATTGGATGTGCTTTTTATTGCTGCATAAAGAATGTTATTATTATAAATAATAGGCCTTATTCAATAAGGAAAATTACATTCAAGACCACATTTAACTTTTTTTATGCCTGCCATATTATGACATTGATTGTGATATCTTCGCCCTTCTGGCCCTTCTTAGAAATTGTCCCTCTGGATCATATCTTTGCAGGTTACTAGATGGAGTGGTGCGATAGACAGCTCTAGGAATCAGTATACATGATTTTTCTCCTTATAAATTTCTTATACTTCTTCATTTCTAACCTCTAACACCTCCTTAGGGCAGTTTATAAGGGACAGTACAATTACAGCGGGTTTGTTTTCCCAGGAGAAATCCCCAGACCTTTGTATGGGCTATTAATTCTGAGCCGAAACATTTCCACCTGCTAGTGTGTTCAAAGTATTTCACTGCATTCACAACTTTTTAATTCAGATTACTAGTGATAAAAAATGAATGTTGGTGTCAATTTGTAAGTAGGTTTAACTGTTACCATTTGTTTTTCACCCGTCTTTTCTCATACCATTAATGGGTGCTTGGATCACTTGGATCACCTCAACACCTAGTGGCCTTACCGATATCACAACATTTGGACATAAGAGCTTCTCCACTAGGTGTTGAGCCTACACATGTTGGAAGGTCTACATGTGTGTGAGGAGGGCGCTCAGTTAAGAAACATGCTTCCAATTAGAGGGCAAGGGCTCGTCTTCCTTTTATTTGAATGACCCTGTGCGTTCCCCATGGACTTTCTTCACACTGTGCTAGAAGAGGTGCTGGAGCAGAGTTTTCAGTTTGAAAATTCTGGGGCTTTTGAAGCTCTGGCATGTCTATTCGTTGTACTAATTTATTAAAAATTAATAATTAATTATTTGTCTTGTGCAAGTGTGTTTATATTAATCAATCCGTTTGTCCTAATAAGAGAAGAGAGAGTTACACGTGGGTGTGCATAAATGTGCTGTTTAAAAAATAACGTGCGTGTTTTCATGTTTAAACGTTGCTATGTGCTGTTTATTTTTGAGCACAAAATGCTTTCTGAATTAATGCTTTTCTATGTTGCAAGTGCTAGATAAATGCATACACATAAGGGTATTAGTGGGGTTAACACTGTTTAATCACTATGCTGTAGTAACGTTGTTTTTGTCTCTTTTAATTAAGATGGTCTATTAAGGCCTATGTTGGCCTAAGAAAAGATGGCCGACTTGTGAGCCTGGCTGTGATTTATATATGAAAACTGTGACGAGGGAGACCCCTGCTGGAAATGGTCTTGAAGCTAACTGACCATGGTCCTTGCTTGAAAAACTTTCCATGAGGACAGCAGCAGTTTTTGGGAAGTCTCCAAGTGAAATGAAAGTGTCCTTGGCAGCCTTGGGAAACAAAGGAGCCTTAGAGAGAAGCTCTGAACTGTGGCTCGATAGCCGAGGAGAAGCAGGATTAATATGATACATGTTTTATTTTCTTGGTTCCTGTTCCGTAGTCTTCATTATGTGTACTTTTCCTGAGCGGAGATTCTCAAATGTAGCGATGTTACATCCTTTCCTTCTCGCTCTGCTCAGCAAGTCCGGCGGACATTATAGTTTTTCTATGTTCCCAATGTATCTTTCTATTGTTTAGAAACTATAAGAGATGTTAGCCTAGAAAGGGTTTTTGCCACTTGCCATTTTGCCTTTGCCGCGTACCAAATCTACGTTGCTGAGGATTGATGCTGAAGGGACTTCGTCTTGAGAGACATTTACCGAGAGACTTGTCCTGACCCGTTCTGACATTTAGCTAGAATAGGTAACTATGAGAAATGATTTACTCTGATTGATTTTCTTTGACTAATTTTAGATAAAGCAATATAATTTTAAACATGGTGTTGGATATTCTTTCTTGTCAATTATTGGGTTTGCATTATTGATTATTGTTGTATATATTGTATAGGTTATGCTTAGGGACAGTCACAAAAACCAGGTCTTATCGACCTCGGTATAGATGCAGGGTGTTAGGAGTGTTTTCTTTCCACAGGTTTATTGCTGGTAGAGTATTTGAGCGTATGTTAGTGAAATGGGCCCTAGCGTATGATGTATGCATGTGCGTGTAACTGTGAGATTACTTTATCCGTGGTAGTGGGAATATTGTACACACCCTGATCTCTATCAATTTCCTGGTAGCAGAGGATGGTTTTTGATGATTGTCTTGATCTGATAAGATTGTTTTTATTGATTATTGATTATGTACTAATACTATATGTTGGAGTCGTAATGTTGAGTTATATGTAGTGCTTCTGGAACTTGGAAGCTGTAGCAGTTCCGTAGTAGGGCAGAGGGAAGTATATGCTGCTCTCGGGAAAGACGGAATTGTAAGGAATAACGTGTGACAATCGAAGTTGCGCGTCACATTGTCTGGGTTCGGAATCAGTGACATCGTCGTATGTTGCTATTAGATATTTCTGGTATATAAGGAGTGTGTATGATAGTGAAGGTTATCTGTAAAACTTTGGTCTTAAGTTCCAGGGATCCGTAAGGATTTCCGTTAAAGCTTATCACGGGAGGAGTAATAGGTATTCTCTGAGCTTATTTGAAGAACTGGGCAAAGAAAGCTTGCTTAGTTAATGTGTGATATAATTCTGTAGTGGAGCAGATTGTCTGTTCTCGGGAAGCAGGATTCTGTGTGTATGTACTATATTTTCTTATATGAATGTGCGTGAATGTTTGTACATTTAGTTGATTGTAAGACTCTTTCGACAAGTCCTAGAGGAAACAGTTAATGAATGTATGTTAGTAGGGCAGAGTAGAAGAAGTGCTACTGTGTCAATGAAAGGTTTCTTATGAAATAGACTCTCTTTTACTATTCTGTGGTTAGCGAAGCAGACAATGGAGATGTTTTTATGTTGTAACTAATAGATTTGTAGAAATTTTGACACGAAGTCTACTGAAAAGATTTTGTAAAGGAGGGGTAGACGAGTGACAGAAGACAGGAGACAAACTGCAGCGACTGTTGACGTCAGAAAGACCGCGCTCTGATTGGATGGTAGATCAGAATAGTGCTCGCGCTAGGATTGGTGCGTTAGTGTGAGCCGCGCAAGGATTGGTAGGGCTATATAGTGACGTAGACGTTCCAGGATTGGTGCGTTAGTGTGAGTCGCGCTGCAATTGGTTGAAAATTCGTATTGTATATTTATAATACGGAAAGAGTAGAGAGTTCTTTGTAAACGCTAAAATGTATTACCAAGAAGAGAAAAAGAAGGAGACATTTTTTGGTAAAATTAAAAAGTGGTTTAGCAAGGATAAAGATGTTAAAACAAGAGAGGGTGAATTGTTACCTCCACCGAAAACACCTGCATCCTTCATGGCTGCAAGACATGGGTTTCATACCTGTATATGGTTGGAGAATTGGGTTAGGTATACTAAAGAAGATGGTGTTCTAGCATTTCCAGAACATGGTTCATTTAATCTGGCCGTGTTGAGAAATTTACGGGAAAAGATGCTATGTCTTGACCCGAAACCGAGACCTACACAGTTCGAGGCTTTAGTGGAATGGGAAGAGGAAGTACATGAGAGAGAAAAACAAAGATCTGGAGGGTACTATAGGTATATGTTTGGGAGGAGACATGATCGTGAGACTCATCATGATCGAATGAAAAGGTGGCGAGATGTTAGTATGTCAGAGGGATTATATCCGATGAGAACAGTTGAAGGAGGAGCAGAAAGGGTTCCTGAGTCAGAAATAAGAAAATATGGAGTTAATGAGTATGAGGATGAGGTCTTGAATGACATGATTTACAAAAGACCGCCTCCATATAGACCAGAACCGGACAAAAGTACACCAGTTGTTTCTCCGATAAGAGATACAGTGTGTGTTAGTGAAACGGAAAATGAGACACCTGAGGTAAGGAGTGATCATTACCTTGATGAGAATGCCAGACAATTAGCCAGAACTACAACAGAGTTGACAGAGAAGATTAGGGAGTTAACGAAGAATCTAGAAGCTGTTACAGTGCCTGTAACAATAGGTCCAGTTATGCCTGTATTTGACAAACAGAGAGCAGGTGAGAATGGACTGGTGATTCCATATGTTGGGAATAATCTGACAAATTCAGTTGGTCCTTCAGGAGATTCAGGCAAAAGAGCAGAAAGAAGAGACCTGAGACAATCAAGACATGACACATGTAGTGAAATATTGGATGCTAGTGAAGCTAGTTGTTCAGGGATGCCAATTTTAGAACCGCAAAAGAGAATGGTTCCAGTGAGAAAAACTGCTGAAATAACAGTTGATGATTTAAATGATTGGATGAAGGTTCTACAGAAAAAGGATAAAGATTCACAAGTAATTGATGTAGCTAAGTTACGTGTAGAACTAGAAGAGCTTGTCACAGGAACAGTTCCAACAGAGATTCTGAAGAGTCATCATGATGGTGAACTAATGTGTATGTGTAAGAGTGTTACCTGGAGAGCAAGAAATACACATGACAGGCTAAGAGCAATAGCAAATGAGCAGGGAGTTGACATTGATAAAGTGAAAGCTTTACAAAGAACTTACAGGATGGATTTTACAGAGAAAGATATTGAAAATTTGAATGCTACTGGTAGAACAGGACAGATTAAAGAAATGGTAGCATTATTGCGAAGATGGGGTGATGTAGAAAAGTGGAAGGATAGGTGGTACAAGAAAAGAGATGAGGCTGAAGATAGAACAACTTATTCAGCATTTCCAGTGAGAGAAAAGGAGAAACCAGTGGATAATTATCCTATGAGAGAAATACCTGGAGGAGGATATGTACATGTTCCATGGACCAGACAGGATATTTTATCATTTACGAATGATTTCCCTCGATTGAGAGAAAAGCCCGTTGAGTGGTATAGGCAGGTAGATAGGTTTGTGAAATTGTCAAAAGTGCTGTGGGTTGACCTGAATAGTCTGTTTGATATAATTGTTCCAGCAGACTTGTGGACTGAGTGTAAAATAGTTGTGAGTTGGCCTACTGAGGAATATCCAAGAGACCCAA
Organism: Triturus cristatus; assembly: GCF_964204655.1. NCBI lineage: Eukaryota > Metazoa > Chordata > Amphibia > Caudata > Salamandridae > Triturus > Triturus cristatus. The sequence continues at coordinate 307,949,451 of NC_140587.1, read as the reverse complement.
GAACAGGGGCACCAGATCCAGAGGTAATGTAGAAGTATGATCAGGTGATGGTATACCTGAAGAGTAAAGTACCTGCAAAAGAGACAGACTGGGTAAAGATAGATCGAACACAACAGGAAGCGAAAGAATCAGTTCATGCTTTTTATGAAAGGCTGATACTGGCATTTAAACAATTCAGTGGAGATGAACACCTGGGTGACAAAGATTTGAGTCATTTTGTATACAGATTTGTATATGGCCTTAGACCTGAAATTGGTGAGAGAATTCGTGAGCACACAGTGGATTGGCAGAGTAAGAAAGTAGATGAGATCCTGAGACATGCAAAATACTTCAGTGATGAAATTGAAGCAAAACAAAGAAAGCTGAAAGAGAAAGCAATGTGGGCACAAGTGAAAGTTGCGGAAAGACAGGAAGCACAGTTAGTGGAACAGGTGAATAATCCAGGAAATAATGCAGTGTTGTATCTACATTTCTTGCTGCTTAGCCAGTATGCATGGGTATGTGAATGGAATGATGGAATGCATGATGTTTGTATGGAATGTCGGTGTGCCTGGCTGACTGGGAGGTATGACAGTTGGAGAGAGTGGGCTGAGCAGCAGAGATGCAGTTCCTTGTGGGACCATATATCTACCTGATCTAACTCATCTACTATGTAACTACCATCCTGTAATCAACTAATAAACATCAACTTGGATCTACCACCTCGATATCATCTTTGATTGCAACATTGGCGATGATCTGGATAAAAAAAAACCCTGCGTGCACTGTTTCCTGCATACCTGAAGTGAAGATTTTGAATTTACAAGCAAAAGACTAATTCTACAAAAATTTGAAGGAAATTACACTTGAAAAAGAGGAGAAGAACACCCAACTTTGTCCCACCAGTGTCCTCCATCAACCGGACAGCCTACTTTGGGTGCTCACTCCTCAAGGAAATTCATTTAAGCAGTTTAAAATTACTAATTGACATTTGCTGAGGAAAAGACCTAGATTTGCAGGGAAAGGAAAAGGAAGTTTCGAGGAAGCGAAGAAAAAGTTTCCTTGTCACAACTGTGGCCAATTGGGGCATTGGAGATCGGAGTGTCCTAATCCACCATTAGTGAGTAATGAAAACAAAACTTTAAATCAACAGGTGCAGAACGAAGGAAATAATCAACAGCAGCAACAACAGAAAGTTGTGAGACAGCAGAGTCAAGAGCCAAAACCGCCCTTGCCGCAGAATAGAGGGTTACAAAAGTATAATCAGGATTCAGGATTCTACAATGATGAGCAGGTAAACAAACCAAGACGTTCTAACAAAGTACAGCAGTACTTGTTAAAGAGTGAAGGGAGTGAGTCTGAGGGTGATTATTGACGGTGCCGAGGAGAGGAAGAAGAGTGCATACTTGGTGCAACTCTAGAAATAGACCAGGCAGGACCATTTGTGGATGGGAAAATAAATGAGGAGAGTGTTACTTTTTTGGTAGACACAGGTGCGACAAGATCAACTGTCAGGTCAACAGATGTTAGAAATCTTCCTCTCTCGGATGAAGCAATCCAAGTAGTTGGTGTAGCCAATACACAAATCAAAACACGTCTTACTGAACCTGTAAGAGTACAGATAGGGAAATTTTCAGACATGCACAGATTCATTGTCTGTGACACGAGTCCAGTGAACCTATTGGGTAGGGACAAGATCAACTGTCAGGTCAACAGATGTTAGAAATCTTCCTCTCTCGGATGAAGCAATCCAAGTAGTTGGTGTAGCCAATACACAAATCAAAACACGTCTTACTGAACCTGTAAGAGTACAGATAGGGAAATTTTCAGACATGCACAGATTCATTGTCTGTGACACGAGTCCAGTGAACCTATTGGGTAGGGACTTGTTGTGCAAGATGAACTGCACAATTTTTTGTACACCGGATGGAATAGCCTTTGAGACACCAGATGAAGATGTTTTGTACCGAGTGACTCTAGAAAATAGAGAAAGTGAGTTAATTGGTGCATTTGCTGTGTTTAATCCAGAGGATTTGCCTCAAGAGCTGAGAGACACAGTGAAAAGGACAGTTTGGGATTTTACTGGAGAGGATGTGGGATTGATGAATAATGTAGATCCAGTGAAAATTGCAGTGAAAGAGGGAATCACATATCCTAACATTCCTCAGTACAAAATGACACCAGAAATAATTGAAGGGATAACTCCTATAATTGAGAAAATGATTCAGCAAGGAGTCCTGAGAGAACTACTGAGTAGTCCGTGTAATTCACCGATAATGGGACTAAAAAAGCCCAATGGGAAATTTAGAATCGTACAGGATTTGAGAAAAGTTAATCAAATTGTGGTGTCATGTTGTCCTATTGTGCCAAATCCATCAGTGATCCTGTATCAAATTCCACATGATGCTGAGTGGTATACAGTGATTGATTTGTGTCATGCGTTCTTTTCAATTCCATTGCATCATGATAGCCAGCCGATTTTTGCATTTAGGTTTGGCCAGCGTATCTTAGCATGGTGTCGAATCCCACAGGGGTATACGGAGAGTCCTTCGATATTCAATCAGTTATTGAAGAAATCGTTGGAAAGTTTGATCATGCCTGAGAGTTCAGTGCTAGTGCAGTACATTGATGACCTATTGGTGGCATCAAAGACACGTGAAGCTTGTGAAGTAGATACCATAGCTTTACTGAATCACCTGGGAGATGGAGGGTTAAAGGTGTCTCCAGCCAAATTACAGTTTTGCAAGAAAGAGGTGCATTATCTTGGACACAATATTGAAAAGGGTCTGAGAAAAGTGACTACTGACAGAATCAGAATAATCAGAGAAATGAAAGCTCCAAAAACCCAGAGAGAAGTGAGAATGTTCCTGGGTATGGTGGGTTATTGTCGTCAGTGGATAATTAATTTTTCCTTGATAGCAAAGCCACTGATTAAACTGACAAAAAGTGAAATGACGGATCCATTGGATCTAGATGCAGAACAAATGGCAGCATTTGAAGAGCTCAAGAGTAAAATGTGTGAGGCTCCAGCTTTGGGTATGCCTGACTATGAAAAAGAATTTGAGCTGTACTGCAGTGAGAGAAATGGATGTGCACTTTCAGTGTTAATTCAGAAGCATGGATTACTGAGAAGGCCTATTGCGTACTTCTCATCGACACTTGACCCTGTAGCTGTGGGTTTACCAGGTTGTCTGAAATCTGTGGCTGCAACATGCAGGAGTCTGGAACAGAGTGAAGGAATCATAATGTGATATCCTGTAAGGGTATTCCTACCTCACAATGTGGCAATTCTTTTGACAAGAAGCAGGACTCAGTACATGTCACATAGTCGATTGACTAAATATGAAAAAGTGATTCTGGGAGCATCAAATGTGACTCTTGAGAGATGTGTAAATGTGAATCCAGCGACGCTTTTACCAGATGTTGAAAATGTGGGTGTGAAAATGGAAGATGATCATGATTGTTTGGATGTGCTTGAGTACTGTACAAAACCAAGACCAGACATAAGGGATCTACCCTTGAATGAGAGTGATCATGTGTTGTTTGTGGATGGATCATGCCTGAGAAATGATGATGGTGTGTTATGTGCAGCATATGCGGTATGCAAAGTTTCAGAGGTCATGGAAGCATAACCATTGAAAGGAGTGAAATCTGCGCAAGTTGCTGAATTGGTAGCATTGACAAAAGCTTGCGAAATTGGGAAAGATTTGAGGACAACTGTATTGACTGATAGTCAGTATGGATTTGGAGTGGTGCATGATTTTGGCCAACTTTGGCTACAAAGAGGTTTCTTGACATCGAGTGGTACTCTGATAAAGAATGCTGAAATGATTGGTAAATTGCTTGAGGCGATACAGCTGCCTAAAGAGTTAGCAGTTGTAAAATGTGCTGCCCATGGACTAGGGGAGGATTTTATAACGGTCGGAAACCGTTATGCGAACGATGTTGCACAATATTGTGCCAAAACAAATCAGTCTATCAACAGGGACAGAGAAGGGGAAATGTCTTTACTCTCTGTGATGTTTACTAATGTCTTAGAAACCTGGGATGAAGTGAAACAGTTGCAAGATGAGGCAGGAGAGGAAGAGAAAAAAGATTGGATTAAGGCAGGATGTGCTCCAAGAGAAACAGACCATGTTTGGGTCTACAGAGATGGCAGACCAGTGATGCCCAACTCCATCTTGTCGTCAATGGCAAGGATGTATCATGGCCAGGGACATTTGGGGAGGGACGCGATGGTTAGGTCGTTCAAGCAGACCTGGTACAATGCAAAGTTCAGGACAATTGCAGAAAGCATCTGTCAGAGGTGTTTGGTTTGTCAGCAATTTAACACTGGGAAAAAGACAGTGGTGAGTCTGGGGACAATAGGCAGAGAAGGAGGTCCTTTTACAAGAATGCAGATTGATTTCATTGAGATGCCCCAAGTAAACAGACTGAGGTATGTTCTAGTGGTAGTCTGTTTGTTTTCAAGGTGGGTGGAAGCTTACCCGACTAGAAGAAATGATGGATTAACAGTGGCAAAGTTACTGTTAAGGGAGTTGATTCCTAGGTACGGGTTTCCAGTAACAGTTGAGTCTGATAGAGGTGGACATTTTCAAAATGAGCTCATGGCTTTAATTTGTGAAGCATTGAAAATACAGCAGAAGCTACATTGTGCATACCGACCAGAGGCTTCTGGTGTGGTTGAGCAGATTAATGGCACAATCAAGAATAGGATTGGAAAAATGTGCTTAGCCACTGGTATGAAATGGCCAGATGTTTTACCTCTAGTTCTGATGACTATGAGATTTACTCCAGATAGAACTACTGGTTTGAGCCCGCACGAGATAATCATGGGACGTGCAATGCGCCATGCATTCGTGCCTGTCAATAAATTGGTGACAATAACTGATGACATGATTTTGGATTACTGTAAAGGCCTGGCTGACGCAGTTCATTCTGTGTTTCACCAGGTTGGAGAAGAAGCTACCACACTTGAGAAGAAGCAAGCCCATGATCTGAGTCCAGGAGACTGGGTGAGGATAAAAGTTCACAGAAGAAGAAATTGCTTGATTCCAAGGTGGGGAAGGCCCAGACAAGTTATTCTGACTACGACGACTGCAGTAAAGTGTGCTGGAGTGAAGCACTGGGTACATGCAAGTCATACTCTGAGAGTTCCAAATCCAAAAGAAGGGACTGGTAAAGAGTATTTTGAAGAGTCAGATTCCAGTGATGATGAAGATACAGAATCAGTGGGGAAAGAAGTAGGAAGAGCTTCGAATGAACCACTGCGAGTATCAGAGAAGAGATCAAATTCTGTAAAAGAGCCTGAAGTTTCAAACAGCAGTGAAGGAAAAAGAAAAGAAAAGAGAAATCACACAGAGACTACTCCTGAATCAGAAGAGGAGGAGATTGAAGAACCACTTGAGATTATACTTGAAGAAGTAGGGTCAGAAGAAGATAGAGAGGGACAGATTGCGGAAGACCCCCGAAGAGGTGTAGGGAACATTCTTGATGAGCCAGGTGAAGGGACAAGTAGACAGCAAGAAGATTGCGTGTCGGAGACCCGAGGAGGGACAGGAGTAGGGAAGTCTCAAACAGTGGTGAAAAAATCTGTGGGAAAAAAGAAAGCTGCTGGAAAACGGAAACAAGAGGCACTTGAAACAGATGATGAAGATGAACAAACAGAGGGTCGAGTTCTGAGAAAGAGAACTTGGATTGGAGAAAGAAGTAATAAAGAAATAAAGCCGAAAAAGGTGTTAAGAGGAGATCGTTGGCCTAACAACAGATTAAGAGGCTGAGATACAAAATAATAAGAGCAAATACATCGAAAGCTGAACAAGTGAATGAAGTTTCGAGTCAAAGTTCAAAAGCTGAAGGAGAAGAATCAAAGGAGTCAAACGAACCAGTGGAAATAAAAAGAGTAAGAAAACCCAACCAAAAGTACAGATCACCGGAATGGTCTTATGTGGCACTGTCTGAAGGAGGAAAAGAAGAAACAGTGACTCGAGATAATCCGGAAGAGATCTTGAGAGAAGTGGTTGAGGAAGATACTGGTGAAATTCTGAAAGTACTCTTGACTGACATTGGAGAAGAGTCGAGTACTGAGGATTTTGATGTTGGAGATCTAATACAATTTGATGTTGAAGAAATTGAAGTGAAGAATGACAAGTATCCAAACTGAATAAAGGAAGGATTCACTTGGATTAAGTGAACGGAAAGATCATTTGGATAAACTGAAAGCTGAAGAATTGCTGAAGAATTGAAATTGAAGAAGTTCAAACAGTAGTGGAAGTAGTAGAGGCTAAACTAAAATGGCTAACATAGAGGATAATAGAAATAGATGTGCCTTCTTTAAAAGGTGGTGTAGGATGTGCTGCTGCTGTACTGGATTATTAATGCTTCTATGGGGTGTTTTAGTTTTATTAGTTACTTTTAAAGTAGAGTTTGAGATGCATACAGAGAATGTGACAAATGTGGAGAAGAATTCACAAAAAGTAGTTCCAATTAGAATTAGTAATACTTACATACACAAAGATAGGTCAATTAATAACTTTTCTAGTAATGTTTTTTCAAAATTGTTATATGAATATGTGAAAACAATGGAAGTAAGGGATTGCTACGTCTGTATGCAATTACCTGCATCCGTTTCAGAGGGTGTTACTTATCATCATTTACCAGCTACATATGGTATTTCCTGTAGTATTTTAAGTAGTGTTTTTTATTTATTAGGGAAAGTAGATTATAAGATGTCTAACAGAGATAGTATTTTTGGGCATTTGCCAATGAACAAAGAGCTGAATCCAGCTAAAGAAGCTAACACTTTTGGTGAGATTTTTATTGAAGAAAAAGGATTAACATTAGATTACATTTTTAAGAATAATTTAACTTGCAGTTTGAAAGGAGAGGAGAAAGCTTTCCTGGATATGGTAGAGGAAAGGAGATTGAACATGCATGAGAAAGCAGGAAAATATAAAGTGAGTGAGACAATTTGGGACATTGAGATGGGAAAAGAGTTGAAGAATGGGGCTAGTCCAACTTTAGCTCTAGATGCACCGCAGAAGGGTAAACTTTGTATTACAAGAAGGAAATCCCAATATGATACATATTTTGTCGGGACTAGTGAGTGCCATGATACATACTTCATTGCAACAGGTTGGGGTTTCAGAGGTGGAGAAGATACAATTTTTCCAGGAGTATATTATGTTTGTGGGAATAAGGCTTATTACAAGTTGCCTGACCATTGGTATGGCACGTGTTATGTGGGCCTAGTTTTTCCAAAGATTTTTCATATAGATAAAATAACAGATGTAGAACATATTAACTTACTAATGCGTTTTAAGAGAGAAACTTGGTCTGAAATAGTGGGTGATATTTTTGGGGTTTTGATTCCAGCAGTGGGAATTTCTTTGAATGCTTATGGAATTCGGAAACTGTCCACAGTGGTTGATCGCTTATCGACAAATACCGCTGGAGGGTTTCTTTTGGTGAATACGGAATTAAGTGCCGTACGTGCCATGTCTATGCAAAATCGACTTGCCCTTGATATTCTATTGGCCAAGGAGGGTGGAGTCTGTGGAATGCTGAAAGTTCAACATTGTTGCACTTACATTCCAGACGAAAGCAAAGACCTGAAGGTCTATATCAAAAATATTACTGATTTGCATGAAGAATTAGTACCACTTGAAGCTGCGAGTTTATGGACTAAAATAGCTAATAAAATGATAGCTGTTAAGGATTTTATTGCAAAAATAGGTAGTACTATTATAGGTAGAATACTGTTTCCCTTAACTTGTATAATTGTTGCTTTATTAATAATAAGATTGGTGTGTGTGTGTTGTAAAAACAGGGGAGGGAGGAAGAAATTGAATAATGAAAAGAAAAACAAGAAGTTGAAAAGAGAACCTCAAGAAATTGAACTAGAAGAATTGAGGGAGAGTGTTTACTTAGAGACAAAAGGGATGATGTAAGAGTGACTGGTGTCTAATGTTGTGTAAAGGGGAAAAGACATTTCCGATTTCTCCTAAAATGGGACTAAATTTTCACAATTTTTTTTATTTTGGGTTTATTTGGTGATAAAATCACCAAAGGGGGGATTGCTGGAGCAGAGTTTTCAGTTTGAAAATTCTGGGGCTTTTGAAGCTCTGGCATGTCTATTCGTTGTACTAATTTATTAAAAATTAATAATTAATTATTTGTCTTGTGCAAGTGTGTTTATATTAATCAATCCGTTTGTCCTAATAAGAGAAGAGAGAGTTACACGTGGGTGTGCATAAATGTGCTGTTTAAAAAATAACGTGCGTGTTTTCATGTTTAAACGTTGCTATGTGCTGTTTATTTTTGAGCACAAAATGCTTTCTGAATTAATGCTTTTCTATGTTGCAAGTGCTAGATAAATGCATACACATAAGGGTATTAGTGGGGTTAACACTGTTTAATCACTATGCTGTAGTAACGTTGTTTTTGTCTCTTTTAATTAAGATGGTCTATTAAGGCCTATGTTGGCCTAAGAAAAGATGGCCGACTTGTGAGCCTGGCTGTGATTTATATATGAAAACTGTGACGAGGGAGACCCCTGCTGGAAATGGTCTTGAAGCTAACTGACCATGGTCCTTGCTTGAAAAACTTTCCATGAGGACAGCAGCAGTTTTTGGGAAGTCTCCAAGTGAAATGAAAGTGTCCTTGGCAGCCTTGGGAAACAAAGGAGCCTTAGAGAGAAGCTCTGAACTGTGGCTCGATAGCCGAGGAGAAGCAGGATTAATATGATACATGTTTTATTTTCTTGGTTCCTGTTCCGTAGTCTTCATTATGTGTACTTTTCCTGAGCGGAGATTCTCAAATGTAGCGATGTTACATCCTTTCCTTCTCGCTCTGCTCAGCAAGTCCGGCGGACATTATAGTTTTTCTATGTTCCCAATGTATCTTTCTATTGTTTAGAAACTATAAGAGATGTTAGCCTAGAAAGGGTTTTTGCCACTTGCCATTTTGCCTTTGCCGCGTACCAAATCTACGTTGCTGAGGATTGATGCTGAAGGGACTTCGTCTTGAGAGACATTTACCGAGAGACTTGTCCTGACCCGTTCTGACATTTAGCTAGAATAGGTAACTATGAGAAATGATTTACTCTGATTGATTTTCTTTGACTAATTTTAGATAAAGCAATATAATTTTAAACATGGTGTTGGATATTCTTTCTTGTCAATTATTGGGTTTGCATTATTGATTATTGTTGTATATATTGTATAGGTTATGCTTAGGGACAGTCACAAAAACCAGGTCTTATCGACCTCGGTATAGATGCAGGGTGTTAGGAGTGTTTTCTTTCCACAGGTTTATTGCTGGTAGAGTATTTGAGCGTATGTTAGTGAAATGGGCCCTAGCGTATGATGTATGCATGTGCGTGTAACTGTGAGATTACTTTATCCGTGGTAGTGGGAATATTGTACACACCCTGATCTCTATCAGAGGCTCTTAGTTTTCACATATCAATATTGTTAGGATAGTCGAGGGAGCGTGGCCAACTGCCGAGCATGGCGGAGGAAAGGTGAGCGAGATCCGCGCCTGGACCTGCAAAATCCTGCTGTAATACTGACGATTCGGCCAACATCGACCTGGAATCCCCTGCTGAGAGCCATGCTGTGTGACCGAGGGGCAATTTGCTACGAATTCTGTGCTGGGGTCCAGCTGATCTGCCTGACCAGCGCTGAGACCCGGGAGCTGCATGGAGGCCGCATGAGCCACGGCCTGCCTTGGAGGTACGACAGAGGTGACGCTGGCACCATCGAGAGCATTGAGGCCGGGGGCGGACACTGTAACACGGCCCATCCCTGCCCACCCCCTGCAGCTGTACGAGGGCGCCTGGATGGCGTGGATCCTGTGGTGAGTGGACCCGCAACCGGCTGCTGCCTGAGGCCTCCGCTGTGCACTGCCCTGCTGGCCCGACCGGTCAACTCTCCCCTGCATTGGAGCCAGCGGAGCACCGCGGGGGTCCACCCTGCAGACCGGGTGAGTGCTGCCTCCTACCCTGCAGAGTGCCGGCACTGGAGGAGCTGGGCTGCGCCAGTGTGGATGAGATACTGTGGGCCCGCCGAGGTTGTGTGGGCTGCGACGCCATTTGCCGGAGCTGTTGAGATCTGCACTTACTGCGATCGCTCTCGCCCTTGGGGGGACGGCTGCTGGGGCTGCGGGTGGGCCAATTCTATCAACAGCATTGGCCGAGAGAGTGTCCTGCCGGGAGCAGCTGAGGGCTGGCCCTGCGCCCCCCCCTGCCACATCACTGGGGCGCCCCTGGGGACATAGCCTGCGGCTTGTCCTCTGCGGACCAGGACCTGCGATGGACCAAGATGGTCGCAGCCTGTAGTGGTGCTTGAGTTGGGAGGCAGCTGGGTCTGCATGGATATATAGTGCCAATCCTGCCCTGTGACCGCTGCTGTCTGCCCTGTGTGGTGCCCAGTACCTGCTATGCGGCTGAGCTGGGTAATCCGCTTGCCGCTGGTGCCCCTGAGGCTGGGCTCATGGCGAGACACCGTGGGCTGTGCCACAGCTGGAATCAACGAAGGTGGGGCTTGCTTGTTTGTTGCCCTGTAGTGCTGGTGTCCCCTTGACTGCAAAGACCGGAGGGGCCGCACCATGGTGCTAGTAATGGAGTGCGAATCTGTGCAGCGTGATTGAAGACTGCTGCCGCTTGCTGTGCTCCAGCTGGGGATCGCTAATCTGCAGCTGGGGTATCTGGCGCTCCGACACAAGCCCATTGCTGTACCTCCACTTGTTAGGCACTAGGCATGGCATAGTTACCCTTGCAGGACACCCACAACTGCCTCCCTGTCCTGGGAAGCCCGATCTCGCCACAACAGACCTCACTACAGGTATGGACAGTATGTACGGGGTGTGACGCCTCGGAGTCTCGGCCCTAGAGCGTCACTGTGGGCGTGCGTTGCCCCTCCTGGGGTACACATGTAGAGATTGTATAATCCCCCGCCTAATTCTCCCCTCTGAGGCGTTTACAGCAGGACACTGGTCCGGCACGAACCCTACTGTCTGACACAAGTCTGAATTGGATCCGCTGCAAAGGGTGTTGAGGGTGCTTCCATATCACTCGAAGCCACGCAGCGACTGGACCCTCACCGGCCCCAAACACCACTCTGAAGGTGCAGGAGGGGCCTTGCCGCTAACCACCCACAATGCTACCACCCCCACGGCTGGGGCTTGAAGATCACTCTCAAGCCCACTGCTGGAACCCTCTGATATCTCTGTAATGGGGCGCTCCAGGGACAAGGTGCTGGATGCCAATACCACTGACAACCAGTTGACAGAGGACAGAGAACCCACTCCACAAATGACAAATAGTCTCCCGCCTACCAACTTGGAGGCCCCTCCAGACAAATTGGACCTTATTTTGCGGGAAGCGCGGGACTCGAGGAAGACCATTGAACAACAAATCGGCTCGCTGACAACTGGGTTCACTCTCCTTAAGGCCGACCATGATAAACTTGTCACCGCTGTCAAGGACAACAAACTTGTACTGATGGAGATGCTGCCACAACACAAGGAACATGGGGCACAACTTGCACAACTACAAAAACAAGTCACTGGGCGGATGACGCAGAAGGGAGGGCCCGACACAATAACATCCGCGTCATAGGCCTGCCGGAACACTGTGTAAATATGCTCTGCTGTTCCCAGCCAGGTTAAAGGTAATCCACAACCAAAAGACACAGTTTTTTGATGCACCAGACGAGGTGTAAGAATGGCTCGAAACTATGTTTACCGGGGGGGGGGGGTTCTGTCCCTCTTCGCAGGCTGTCGCTGCCTCTCCACAGCCAAAGCGGGTTCGAAAGTTGAGGCGCCTCAACCTAGGCCACACATCTCAGACTGGGAATTCCACTCCGGAACAGGCCCTGCAGAATCGGACGGAGGCGCTGGTGACACCCAGCAGGTTCCGAGAAGAAACCCATCCAATACCTTCGGACTCCTCAGAGGACTCAAACCACTGATGGCTTCCTGGGATAGTTCTTTGTCAGCAGCAGGGCGCAACGAATGTTAGTTATGATGTCTTAAATATGTTAGATTTCTACACTCGCAGCGCATAGGACTCCCCGATGTTCTGATCTCGTAATGATTGCTGCTAAGTGCGGTCCAGGCTGCATTGAGCTCGCAGTGCTCTCACCTCACTAGGCAGCCTGCAGGAATGCACCCCCTAAGGCAAAAGCAACACCTACAACATTACTTGTTAGCAGTGTTGTGCACATGGTTTGGGCCAGCGCAGTTCTCACTGCTGGCCCGGGTATTGCAGGTTACAATTTAGGAGTTTTTGTAGTCTGGCCCACCCCCTATGTTACTCCACATACCGTTGCTCCCCTCACACTGGACACGCATCCAACATTAGTACAACTCGCCTATACATGCAGGATAGTTACAAAGTGATCACCTGGAATGTACGGGGACTGGGGTCTATCCATAAGAGACACAGAATCTATGCGCAATTAAACAGGCGACGTGCACACATAGCTTGCTTACATGAGTCCCACCTGACTACAGCTGAGGCAGTTAAATTGCGTAAGAAATGGAAGGATCAGGTATTCTCCACATCATATTCCACCTTTGCCAGAGGCGCATCAATATGGGTTAGAAGTGGGGTCCCTTTCAAACTACTGGAACAACGAGCGGATCCTCTGGGTAGATACATTTTGGTGAGAGGCACATTAGACGGCACACAAATAGTCCTGGGCAGCATATACGCCCCTAACTTTGAGTAGGATAAATTCCTCCTAAGTCTTAACCCTGCCTTGGCATCCTGGGCAACATACCCATGGATACTGGGCGGAGATTATAATGCTGTGATGGATATTACCATTGACAGATTGCACCCCCCTCTCAGTGGAGCTGGCTCTATAAGACAGGCGGATGCACTATGTGGATGGGGGAGGGCTGGGGGTTGGGGGATGTCTGGCGCTTAAAGTACCCAACCAGCAGAGAATATTCATTTTTCTCTCATCCACATCAACTTCACACTAGAATAGACAGGATTTTTTGTTCAAATCTCATCACCACCCAGATCACGCACGCTAAATATCTTGGTAAGATGCTTTTAGACCAGAACCTATTAGATATCACCCTAGCTTGGGGCAGAATTCCCACTCCAGTCGCCACTTGGAAGTTGTGGCCCCAAATGCTTGAGGACTCAGTCTTCTGGGAGGCCTTGTCTACAGGTATCAACCATTACTTTGCAGAAAATACAGGCACTGCCTCCACGGCCCAGGTGGAATGGGATGCATCAAGACAGTGGTCAGGGGGATAGCCATCAGCACTAATGCAGGGGCTCGGCAGGAAACACACAACAACCTCAGGGATGTTGAAAATTCCATGAACAAACTTGAGCAGGAAGCAGTGAGTGACCCGACTAACGGAGCACTCTTACAGGAAACCCAACTAAAGCATGCAGAACTACTAGAAATGCTAAGGCACATTGACTACACTGCTTACACGCACGCGAAACACGCTGAAGCTCATAGAGCTGGCCCACTCCTGGCGCGCATACTCAGGGATGACCCCCCGCACACCCCAATACACAAGATAATTAAGATGGGCGGGGACACAGTGGGCACACAGCATGGGATAAATTAGGCCTTCTGCGAGTATTATCAGGTGCTCTACCAGTCGCTCCCACCACTGGTGGAAGATACCCTTGATGCTCTCCTAGCTGATGCACCGTTCCCTCAATTAAACAAAGCGGCACAAGACGAACTCTCCGGTCCCATCACTAGTGCGGAAATTATGGAGGCCATCCTAGACCTTCCTCGGAACAAGGCCCCGGCCTTGATGGTCTTCCGGCCGAATTCTTTGCTACATTCTCAGACTCACTTGTACCACAGCTAGAGTGACTATATAACTTCACGATGGACACAGGAACACTGCCTCCCACCACTTGGCAGGCATTGGTGGTATCCCTTCCTAAACCAGGCCGCTCCGCTACGCACCTCTCAGTCCCTGCTCACGACTGAATATACTGAGTAAAGTCCTCTCACGTCGATTACTCCCCTATCTCCATAAGTTAATTCACCCAGATCAATGCGGTTTTGTACCAGCGCGTAGCACCTCACTCAACATTATATCACGTCATGGCATCAACCTCCCCAGAAAGCCATAATGCAGGATGTATCACTCTAGACTTGAGGCAGGCATTCAACTCGCTCAGATGGGACTATATGTTTCAGATACTCGGGAAATATGGAATACCTCTAGACTATCTTAAGTGGGTAAAATTGCTGTATTCAGCCCCCTTGGCAAGGGCTCGCACTGGGAGCCATATCTCACGGGAATATCCGCTTGGCAAAGGCACCCACCAGGGCTGCTCATGTCTCCGATACTTTTCGTGCTAGCCCTGGAACCCCCGCAACACCATTGCCCCAGATGTAAGCTAGAGGAAGCCGACCTGCTCCACATGCTGTGGCTGTGCCCCGTGAATGCCTCTTACTGGTCGGAAGTGGTTACAATAGTCATTTCTGCGACTGAGATTCCTGTACCAAGCACGGCTGATGTCTGTCTGCTGGGATTGTCCCGGCGTCCCAGGGCGCAGAAAGTACAGCTTCGCTTTGTAGACCTAGCACTTCTAATGGCCAAATGCTCTATCACGATGCAGTGGAAGTCAGTTACACCCCCAACACTTTATGGTTGGCAAGGGGAGGTGGTAAGATGGGGCAGTGTGGAAAACGCTGCAATCCGGCAGGAGGAGGCCCGTGGATTGCGCTAAAAGGTAATTTCTCTGAACTGGGATGCAATACTAGAAGCTTTCAAGACCCTTGCACTACCACCATTCCCTGTAGCGCAGGATTAATAGTAGCTCTTTCTACCCAGGCCCTTCCCTGCCTACAATGTTATATTCCATATGTCCTGCTGACTTCACAATGTAAAGTATGCATATTGAAATGTGTAAAGAAAGTGTGGGTGCGACTGGCGGAGCACTCTGACAAAAGGTTGAGATGGGGTCGGGTCAGACGAAGTTGGGGAAGGGTGGGTGGGACGGGTTAGTTTAATTACCCCATTACATGTATCCTTTTCTCTAGACTACAGCTGTTCAGCAATGCAGCAAGAATTGGACCACTTGGAGCTACATCCGAACAATACCGTTTATTAAGCACTGAACAAAAGGAAAATGTAATGCTGTTGAATACATATTGTGCTACTATCGTAACCACAGCGGCCTTTCTAAATCAGACTGTATTGCGGAATCTGATGTACCTAATATACATGTCTATTTCTTAATGGATGTTAATTGTGAAAGGAGAAAAAAAAATCTATATTGTTAGGATACTTTTCCTACCCCAGACTAATTTGTGTTTTTATGATGAAACCCGGGCGGTTCTTTTTTAGGTGGATATTCCCTACCTTCCCCTTATACACTTCTGCTAACAAACCGTACACTTTGTATAAAGTGGGCCCTACCTCATCTAATCCCAGATCAGAGATGGAGGAAGGACAATTGTTTGGGGTAATCCCTTGGGTAACCATAAGGGATGTTCAAGGTGTTAACTGAACTAGCAAAACATTTTAAGGTTCGTGTTTATTGGCCTCTTGGTGTTCGTGGAATTTCTCACTTTCTGTTTGGCTACATACAGACATACGTGAAACTCTGACACTAGTGAGGGAAGGTGTGTAAATGTACTCTCCTTTAAAAAAGCATGTATATATGGTGGTGTGATGTGTCTCAGACGCTGGAGAGTTATTCTGCTGTATGATTTACTCACAGCTGTGTAAAAGCCTAGATTATTTAGCTAAAACCCATTCACGTAGAACTTTATAATTTACCTATTGTCATTCAGATTTTTGTAAAATATATGGCTAGCTAATGAGGAAAAGCTTTACCCTGCCATTCTTTAAAACTAAGGGATTGAAATAAAATAGGATACGCTCAGGTGAGCTAATTGTTAGCTGATGGCCCTATTATTTAAAAGTAAACTTTAAGTTAATATAAATTCATCAGAAGGACTTCCTAAAGAATGAACAATGAAACCTAGTTCCCTAATTCTTTTCATTAACTACACAAAAGATGAATGAACTGGTGAAGATGGAAGTTTGTTTCAAGGCTCTTGCCAAGTTCATTCCCCATTATTGGCCCTTTGAGTCTGTGCTCTTACCTCTGTCTTGATCACAAACCAGGCTTCTGAACGCCTCAATGCACACTGACCCACACCTACCCAGGCTCTGCACAACTTGGCAGAGACTGCTCAGAATAGGTGAGATCTTTCAAAGCAGGAAATGTAAAAGTTATTTCTATATCCTCTGACTTCGCTATTAATACCTTAGGCGCGCCATATGATACACTTCAGAGATTCAAGTTTGAAAGAATGTCAGCTTAATTATTTGTGAAAGCAAGACAAAAAGGCATAACATTTCAGGTCTGAAAAATAATTCCCTCATCCCACACCAAGCACGTTAATTCAGAGTATAAAGGGTATATTTACAAGAACTGCTGCTAACTAGCGTTTGCGTTAGTTAGCAGCAATTTTCTTACCGCCATACATTGCTGAAAACTATCGCCAAGGTACTGACGTATTTACAATACATCGCTACATGGTGATATGATCTGCTCGCAGCAGCGAAAACCGCCGCTAAAACAAGTGTCAAGGTGATAACAATGTTGCCGCTAGAGAGAAAAAAGTGACGAAAGGCCAATTAGAGGCAAAAAACTCACGTTAGCCAGCCCAACGTCACTTTTCTGTCTCTAGAGGCAAAAAAAGCCTACAGGTCCACCACCAATGATAAAAATAAAATAAGAACAAAGGGATGCAGAATGGAGCAGCCAGGGCAAGCTCAGTACACATACACAACTCCCCCAAACCTCCCAAGAGCCAGGATGACCAGCCAGAGTCCGAGGGGAGGAAGAAATACAGATTCAGGGCTCCATAAATGTAAAGAGGCAATCGCTGGGGAAAACCAGTGATGCATTACTTTTTATAGCAATTCCCTTGTTGCACCATAGAAGCCAAAGGCTGGAAGCTTGGACAGTCCCCGGTGCCTGGTGGCCTTGCTGGGCCTGCATCTGAGACCCGGAGTGTGTGGCGGAGGTGCTGTGGAGTTGCTGGGGCCTGACGGTGGAGGCAAGCTGCGTCAGGGCCAAGTCTTTGGGCCATGGCGGTAGACACTGAGACATCGGCGATCACCCTTATCTGGTGGTAAAGTCCGGCAGGTCACATGGAGGCACATTGCTGACCTGTGTGAGAAGACTACCCATTGCCCCTTTGAGCTGTGATTGGTAGAGGCCAGTGCTTAATTTGTAAACAAATAAGTGCCGGGGCTCCCGTTGGGAGACCACTGCAGCTTGCACCACACAGTGCCCCGTCCACCTGCCAATGGCAGTAGAAACACAGCTACTAACCATCACACTCTTACAAGTGTGACAATTCATAGTATTACAGGCCCCCAAAGCTATAACAATGGCCTGGGAGGCAGGGATTAGTCACAGTCATTTCAAAGTGTCTTCTGGCAGTGATCAGGCGCATCTTTGCGGTGACTTGGAACGGAAGCAACCACTGAAGGCTGACCTGGCGGCTCGATGTAACAACTGTGCCTTTAAGGCCTGTACTCACAGGGGAGGCTGAGAGGAATCACCCCTCACCCCCACTTCACTCATAAAAAGCCTGTTTTGCAGCTGAGTCCTCTGATACAAAATGCTGAGCTGTATCACAAACAGCACTATTTCTTCTTCCTGTGCAGCCCTAATAAGTCAATATTTTATCTTAGCCAGGACAACTTTCACCTTGAGAAGCTCACTTTGAAACGACAGCAGCAACGATAAATGATATATTTATATGGCGAACATTAGTAGTCCAGTTTCAAGGCTTAAATAACAGAAGTAAGGATGAAAGGCTAAGTGCATCTGTTGGAATCCAACCCTGTGATCTTCCGGTTGCACTTTGCCAGCATCAATGGTTGATTAATCAACTGAGTTAACTTCTCCACTCCACTCATTTGAATGCTTTGTATATCATAACACTGAACAATGGCACACAACTGATTACAGAAAAACAATATTACCTAAACCTGCAACTCAAGGCAATTTTTCGTCTAATAGCATGTTCAGATAGTCTTGCTTTTCTGCCATCAGCTGTGTACTATTGTTCAGTGTTATATTTGTCTACAAAGCACTCAAATTTCTCATTATACAAAATCACGTTTTATCGTGTGGGGCCCACGGCTGCAGTTCTTCTGCCACTGCTGCTGGCTTTTAACTTAAAAGAAAGATTTCGCTGCAAAGTTAAAAGCCAGCAGCAGTACAGGAATATCTGCAGCCCTGGACCCCACACTATTAAACGTTATTTAGCATGATCGTATATTTCAACGCTTGGATTGTAGACAAATATAACGCTGGTCAATGGGATTTATTTCTTACCTGGACTTCGGGAGAGCCTTCTTAGTTTAAATAAATCAGCGACAGAGGAGGCCTGCTTCACGACCCGCGGATTGCTTCTGTCCCGCGATAATGATGTATGTAGCTGCGCAGTGTGCTGGGCGGTCCGCCGGTAAAAACAACTACTGATTGGTCCAATTTGGGGAACAAACTTCACGATTCACCAAAGAGGGATGGGGCCTGGCTAATATTATATTTTTCAATCGTTATTGGTAGTGCATTACGCTTGCACGCTACCAATGAATGACTGCTAAATGGAAATGGGGTGTGACGTGACCTACGTCAAGACAAAGCCGCAGTTTCAGTTTCTGGCTGTAATATGAGGTGTGTGGCTCACATTTAGCTGAGCGGCAGATTTAAAATACATTACGCGCGCATGCATTGATGTTTGATATCAGCTCTTCACAGGGATGGGGAGAGACTGCAACTACTCTGAGAATGCGCAATTATTGCTCATTTGCATGTGGGCTCGTCTAGAGTGTAGACCCGGCCCTGAGATTTAAGTGCCGGTGCTAAGCACCGGGAAGCACCGGCACAAATTAAGCACTGGTAGAGGCACTACTGCGCACCAACATAGGGAGATCTGAATCGCAAAATACATGCCACTACCACACCTGGGTGCATGGAGGAGATTGTCAATAGTGAGCTGCGCCTCTCAGCACCACAGGCCGGAGGATATGGCGCTGCCCGGACGCTGTGGAGGGTGAGCCCCCTGAGCTGGGCCAAACTTGTGTGGCGGGAGCGCTGCAACCCCACGCCTAAGGGGGCCCTCTTGTTAGCTTCTGAACTGGGGTGGTGAAGTGTGTTAAAGGAGGATTATGGATTCAAACCAGATTTGTGACTGGGAGTGAGTGTCTGAAAAGTTTCAGCACTCCGTCAATCATCTACTTGTGTTGGCCCTCTTGCATCACCTTCATCGGGAGGTTCCCAAGCGGACTTGGCAGCAACTGCTGTACCCAGGCCTGTGAAATCCCAACTGGATGAGGCTCCTGCTGGCTGAGTCACAAATTCAGAGAGAGCACAGCGGATTGAGCATCGGTATCGATGTCCAGTTGAGGAGAAGGTTGAACAGGGAGCAGAGGAGGCCGGGGGGAATTTCGTAGCGCGCGCTGCATCGCATTTTGCGATGCAGCGCGTGCAACTAAATTCGTTTTATTTATTTAATTGTTTACTTACCTGCAATTATCCATATTCCGTTTTTTAGAACCCCCCACCCTGCCCCTCCCCCGCCCCGCCTTACCGCCCCACGGAACTCCCTCTACGAGCCGCGGCTGGTTGGAACACAGCTTATTTTTGGGGTTATTTTGTACTTAATCAATAGTGGTGCTTAACAGTAAATGGCTTTGTGAGGTAGTGGCTTGGAGGTTGAAAAAGAAGAAAGAATGAGGTTTTAGCATCCAGGAAACACAATGGACTGTTTAAATACATCTGTCCTTAACAAATACTGTGGTCAAGAATCGTAGCAGACAGCTGCATGTTAATGCAATTTAAAGGCATCCGGGTGAGATTCCAAGACCAACTTTACTAATGTCACAGCTGATGGAAAATGTTGATAAACACACTCTGACCACAAGAAAAGATTACATCCTCTTTAAGTCACTGTGCTGACTTAAATGATGCACCTCATGCCTTATACTCTTTTTGACTTTTCCCTATGTTGGTATATGCCTGGGGGGTTTTGGGAGTTGTGTCAATGTGGATATCTCTGGGTATGAGGTATTGACCTGGTAGGGTTTTTTTTTCTTGTTTGCATTACAGTCCACACCAACATTTCTATGTCACTGTACAGAATACAGCAATAATGCTGTATGAGTGGTAATGGAAGTGAAGGGGTGATTGAACAAGTAGATTATACATGGTCCAAAAAAAGTGATTGTGGTGAGTCAGAAGTAAGGAAGTGCCTCCACCCTCCTCCAGAAAAATCCTCTCCTCCATCAGTGGCCTTTTTGTATGTGTGTAATTGTGTGTGCTTGTGTGTATGTTTATGGAGGGAGAGAGCTTCCAACACTTTAATCAAACAACACGGATTTGCTACAAAAGGTACTTGGACAATTTAATTTCTGTGGCAAGGTGCAGTGTCTTGTTTTTTCTGTGTCGTCACCTGATACATTAAGCAGCTATGGTGGTGGGCACCAGGGGATCCAGGACAAATAGCACTGGGGAACTGGCACCATCTGGCCTCTCTAGAGACACCAGTGAAGACTTTGGAGTAAATAAATACAACCTTTGAGGCTAGTGGTTCTGAGAGAGAATGAGGATGAAGAAGGGCAATGAGAGGTCAAGACAAGAGATCCAGGCTCCACGTCATTTATAGTCTACAATACAGCTATGAATCTGGTAGACCCTTCACTCATGGACCAGGTCTTTACAGGATTTATGAAGATCATAGTGATAGATAACAAAGCACTTGAATCGCTAATCGAGGGACACAGCGAGAAAGTATGCATGAAAGAAATCACAAGGTGCTATAAGGACAAGGTCAGCTGGAAAGATGATAAGGAACAGATGGTGGGGTATACAAGAGGAAGAGAGAAAAGATAGGTAAGGAATAGAGACGGTGAGGAAATGGACGAAGGAAATACAAAGGAGATAGCATAAAAAGAGCTGAGAAAGGGAGAAAAATACTGCACAGGAGATAGGCAAAGCATAGTGAAATGATTTTGACAGGATGGGAGAGAAAATGTAGGAGATAAAAGTGACAGAGAATAGTAAGAAAAAGGCTGTGATGAAAATGAAGAAAAGATAGGATGGTCAGTAATGATGGAAAACAAGATATAGGAAGCAAGAGGGAGGAAGGAAGTGTGAAAGAGAAGGAGCAGTGAATGCACTGAACAATGAGTGTGCCAATGTTGCATATCCTGACAAGAGTCTGCATCAGGAAACTCACCTAACATAGGCAAAATTCCCTGGAGTACTGATGGTAGGGCCCTGTAGTAGATAGACCACCACCTATGATAGATTGCTGGCAGAGCATGCCCAACTATTAACTCCACCATCGATGGCTGTATTGGTAACAATAGAGTAACAATAGCCCCAGCAACCCATGCAGTACGGCGAGTTGCTGGCCTGAGAGCTCTTGACTGGCTTGGAGCGTGGGGGGCCCCTCCATGTATTTTGCAGGGGTCCCCCTCAAGTTTTGATACGCCACTGAACACTCCAAGAAGGCTAACTAGTTCACTCCTGCCCTCTACTCATTTAGACACACCTGCAGACGTCTCGAGTAGAGATGAAGCCGCAACATCATCAAATCCGCAACACAGTCACCCTTGCACCATGGTGCGAGGGTGCCTGCATTGGGGCATGGCAGCTATTACGAGCCATCATAGTGGAAAAAGAAGAGAGGCTTAATCCTGAGCCCCTTCCGGCAGTTTAATGCCACTGGTGTGTCATTTTCTTGACATACTTGCACCGTGATTCTTGCACCACATTTCACGGTATTTACAAAGTGACGCATCTAGGCCTATGCGTGACCTTTGCGACTTGGAACCACACACGCTTGAGGGGCCATCACCTATCACAGTGTTTGGATGAGGAGGTATATCTCACCTTCCCTCCCCCACCTCAATACATTGATTAGAAACATAAGTCAGTTTGATTATGCTGATCTAATATTTACGATGATTACGAGATAAAACCCATCAAACAGTGACTTCCAGGACTTCTATGTGCTCCGTTAAACCTCAAGATCATTGGAGTGATCTTGCCATGAACTAATAACTCATTGACATTTACTGCGGAAAGGTATCGCAATATCCCCTTGGTCAAAGAAGGACGGAGAGCTTTCTATTCTTGGTGCCCTGAAGAAGTCCACATGTAAGTGGACAAAACACGTTGGCTGACCTTTTTGAGACACACTGATGAAAAAAAGAAGAGCTTCTACTACCTCCAGACCATTGTGGATATACTTGAAACTATTGGGGCTGTTTAAGTGGTGCACCGCTGTTTGCTTTTTTTATATGCGTGACCTTGTGAAGCCCTGTTCCACATAATACCTGCATCAGGTATGATGTATGCAGGGTTGGCATTCCCACGGTACAAAGCCTCTTAGGATTGGCGCAGTGCAGTCTCTCAGATTTCACTGCGACAATTCTAGGATGCCAATGCATCAAAACCTTACAGCTTCCTCATGGCAGGCGTAAGGGTAACACAGTGCCATACGGATAGGCTGAACATATGCATTGCTGAAGTTGCTTCATGCTTGTGACAAAACTGTAGCAATGCGTGACTTTAGCCAGATACGTCAGGATTCCAGGCGTATCTGTCATTCATTGCGACATGGAGCGCCGTACATTGAATACGGCGCATCCATGGTGTTGCAAGGAGAGCGCAGGGAAAATTGTCACAACACTGTTTTGTCACAGCGATGCAGCACTTTTCATGAATGGGGCCCAGGAATGTGCCCTATCTTATTGATAGGGCGCATCCCTGACCTTTTGTTCTTGCGCAGGGCAGCGCAGCAATGTTCCTTGCAGCGCTGTCCAGTACCCAAACATCTTGTATGTGGACCCAAGTGTTTGCACCAATTTTAAGACCAGCTATTTTCTGGTCTTAAAAATCTACCTCTAACTGGACTTAGTGGCAGTTTGGGGGTTACTGCCATACAGAAATTTCATTGTAAATTTTGCAAAGTGTGGTTAGCGGTAGTTTTATCACAGGAACACCTACTGTGCATCTCGTTTTCGTTAAGTCTAGCTAACAGAAGTGGCGATCCTGAAAAGTCACGTTTCCTAAAAAAAAATGCCGCCAACCACAGTTAGCAAAAGACACACAACCGATGGACGGAATGCAGAACAAATCAAAACATTCACCCCCAGTCAAGAGATCTGGGTTAAATCCATCATTCTTTTGCTCACCATGCCACCCCAGTTTAGAACTGGCCATATGCTGACAGTTACACTCAGCACATTTATCTGGGCCATCCTGGTTCCTTGAGCTTTCAAAACACACCTTCACTTTTCAATTTCTATACTCGCTAATGGTTCCATCGTTGTTTTCCTCAAATCTTTTCTATCATTGAACCAGCAATTAATTATTGTACGTAAGTCCCTCTATGCTTCTGCACTGGGACTTTAGCATATTAAGTCCTTTCACACATCACCTCCAATTATTTCCTATAACTATGCTTAACATTGTACCAGAGGTACTTACGCTCCCCACTTTCTATGTATCGTGGAATAAGGGTGTTTACCCCTCCACTCCCTCCACCATTGCGTGTTACCCTTTTCCTTCCTACATTTACTAAGAAAGGTCTTCCCGTTCAACTTCAATATCTGTTCCTGATAGATAACTAATAGTCTGGACTTCAGTGGGAAGAATCAACTTCAATTGATTGGGGGGGATGTGGTTATTATAAGAGCTGAACAGGAATAAAAACTATTTATCTGGGTTTAGAAGAAGTACCTGGCACATTTCAATGCCTAATGGAAATGAGTGTTGCCAACGTCTATCTGTTTGAAGTCTTCATGTACCTAGTTAAAGTCATCGCACTTGGTGGAACCCTAAAAGAGCACAATCAGCAGTTGATGGAAGTATTACACAGAGACACAAGGGCTCATTTACCATGTTTTAATGGATAAATTGCAGTTTGACTGAAGAAAGTCGAATACATCAGATACATTTTCCCCCCAAGAGAAATAGCTCGCAGTCTATTTAAGGTGAAGGTATCTAGTAGTCGGCTGAGACCAAATAGTCTGAGGGGAATGTAAAGAATTTTGTCTTCTGTAACTTTTAACATTTATTTGTACCAATCTCATCAAAGAAGTACAAGAATGTACATGCCTATGTAAAGTGTTCCACTGACCCGTAGGGCTAAGTCTGTGCCAATTAACCCAATAAAATAAACATTAAAAACAGAACAATCCACATTAATAAAAAAAACTGGGAATCTGTTGGTTGAAATGGGTTTGTCAATTGTCAGCAAGCCTTGTATCTATTAGGTAACGGAATTAACCAGTAGTACATGCTTTTGCAACCTATGACTACCCACTGGCCCTACAAATAAGTGTCACGAAAAAGGAATGGATGCTACAACTTTAGCGTTTCCCAGCTGTGATCCATTTGTCAAACATGCCAGCAATCTCTGCCGTTGAACAGAAATGGCCAGATATCTCCAAATCAAGATTTGGGAAAGCCCATTTGCTCAACTCAGAATCATAGATAAACTACCATTACCTGTGTTATACCCAAATGCCAAAGTCACAGAGCCCAATATGAATGAGACATAATGGATACAAATCTTGTATTTGAGTCACATTTGAATATTATTAGTAGAAAGTTCTTAATATTGGATTTAAATTAAATAAGGCCAGCAAGATCATTCGGTGACCAGGGTACTTGCTGGTGTGAGGCGTAGGTCACAATGTCAGATCATGTCTTGGCTTACATAGCCTTTTAGCTTACTGAAGGTGACACACAAAAGTGGGTGTGCTATTTATTGCTATATAAAGAATACTATTATTAAAACCTATAGGCCTTTCTCAATAAGGAAAATGTGGCCACAAATGTAAATTTAAGACCACATTTAAGTTTTTTTATGCATGTCATATTATGACATTGATTGTGCTCTCTTGGCCCTTCTGGTCCTTCTTAATAATTGTCCCTCTGGGTCATATCTTTGCAGGTTACTAGATGGAGTGGTGCGATAGACAGCTCTAGGAATCAGTATACAAGATTTTTCTCCTTCTAAATTGGTTCTTATACTTCTTCATTTCTAACCTCTGACACCTCCTTAGTGACAAACAGTTTATAAGGGACAGTACAATTACAGCGGGTTTGTTTTCCCAGAAGAAATCCCCAGACCTTTGTATGGGCTATTAATTCTGAGCTGAAACATGTCTACCTGCTAGTAAGTTCAAAGTATATCGCAGCATTCACAACTTTTTAATTCAGCCAACTAGTGACAAAAAAATAAATGTTGGTGTCAACTGCTAAGTAGTTTTAAGTGTTACCATTTGTCTTTCACCCAACTTTTCTCATACCATTCATGGGTGCTTGGATCACTTCAACACCTAGTGGCCTTACCCATTTCACAACATTTAAACAAAAGAGGTTCTCCACTAGGTGTTGAGCCTACACATGTTAGAACGTTTCCATGTGTGCGAGGGGGGCGCTCATTGATGACACATGCCTCTAGTTAGAGGACGAGGACTCGTCTTCCTTTTATTTGAATTACCCAGTTCACTCCCCATGGACTCTCTTCACACTGTGTTAGTGTTGCGGGGATTCTGCTCATGCACAGAGCTATGCACAGGAAACCAGGACCTCAGTGAATTGTGGTGTACCAAAATACTCACCTCAATACCTAGAACCCCTATCCGACTAGCATCAGTGTCTCATTCGTTCTCCGAATCATTTCGAAGCTACCAATGATTAGACAACCCAGAACAAGCGACTTTGAATACTCTCAGGAATGGTGGGAATCAAGAACACCTTCTCGTTGTTATTGTCATATCAGTCCACAACGTCAGTAATCAGAGACACGGAAAAGTTTCAAGTGTTTCTTTTTAACTACGTGCTCTTAGATGCAGTACTTTGGCTAACATAAGCAAACAAATGATTAGAAATAAAACCATCAGCATTGTTACAATTCCATAGAAAACAAAGGGAGAAATCATATTACAATGATAGTGGAAACAGGTCCTATAATACCTTGTGTACCACCCTCCCCTGGCTAATAAGCTAGTTTTATACTAATAGAAGGTCTCTAGGTTTGAATGGGGAACCCCATACCTCAAAGATCAGCTTAGGTGAATCACATCACAGGATCAGCTCTGCTCTCTGTGTCTGGAAAGGTTTTTTCCAATGTGTCAGCATCATGCATGCAATGCAATATTAAAGCACCTGAGTTTCAGATATTTGCAGCTGTGTGCTTGTTGTGTCTAGAGCATGGGCCGATCAACCTGACTTCAACAGCCTACATTGTAATTTGATCTTGACAGTTTCTGCACACAGTGTTCAGACTAAGGTTGCGGTGCACCTCTAGGGATGTGAAAAACAGACCATTCTCATGTGAAGAAAAAGCAAGCAAGCAGTTTTACTTATAACAACAGCTACCTGTAGTGTTGTGTGCAAAAGCAGCAAAGATGGCGTTTAACTTCTAAAACGCTTATGGTAACATGGCAATGTGTGAAGGCAAAACCCTGTCTTCACTACATTAGAGGAGGCTCTTAGTTTTCACATATTAATATAGGTTGGATCCTTTTCCTTCCCCAGACTAATTTGTGTTTTTATGATGAAACCCGGGCGGTTCTATTTTAGGTGGATATTCCCTACCTTCCCCTTATACATTTCTGCTAACAAACTGTACACTTTGTATAAAGTGTGCCCTTCCGTATCTAATCCCAGATCAGAGACGGAGGAAGGACAATTGTTTGGGGTAATCACTAGGGTAACCACAAGGGATGTTCAAGGCTGTTAACTTGCAAAGCTTTGTAAGGTTCGTGATTATTGGGCTCCTGGTGTTCGCGGAATTTCTCACTTTCCATTTGGCTGCGAACAGACATAAGTGAAAGCGGGAAACTCTGACACTAGGGAGGGAAGGTGTGTAAACTTACCCTCCTGTAAAAAAGCATGTATATGACGGTGTGATGTGTATCAGACCCTGGAAAGCTTTCTGGTGTATTCTTCATTCACAGCTGTGTAAAAGCCTAGATTATTTAGCTAAAACCCATAAGTGTAGAACTTTATAACTTACCTATTGTCATTCCGATTTTTGTGAAAAATATGGCTAGTTAACGAGGAAAGGGCCCCTGTCATTCTTTAAAACTAAGGGATTGAAATTAAATGAGATAAACTCAGGTGCACTAATTGGTAGATGATGGCCCTCTTATCCAAAATTAAACATTTAGTTAATTAATATAAATTCATCAGAAGCACTTCCTAAAGAATGAACAATAAGAACCTAGTTCCCTATTTATTAACTACACAAAATATGAATGTACTGGTGAAGATGAGAGTTTGCCTTCTTTTAGTCTCCTTTCAAGTTCATTCCCCATTAATGGCCCTTCGAGTCTGTGCTCTCACCTCCCTCCCTCTTGGACACTAGCCAGGCCTTTGAACGCCTGTGTGCACACTGACTCACACCTACCCAGGCTTTGCACAACTTGGCAGAGACTGCGCACAATAGGTGGGATCTTTCAAAGCAGGAAATGTCAAAGTTCTTTCTATATCCTCCCGCTTCGCTATTAATACCTTTGGCGCGCCATATGATACACTTCAGAGGTTCAAGTTTGCAAGAATGTGAGCTTAATCATTCGTGAAAGCGAGACGAAAGGGCGTAACGTTTCAGGTCTGGAGAATAATCCCCTCGACCCACCCCAAGAACGGAAATTCAGAGTATATGAGTGATGGCCATCGCGGATTACGCCAGCCTGAGACACCCTTCCATGCAGACAACCCTGAACTGAGTCACGTTTGGACTGCTCTGTCAGCTGGTAATGTGGGGGTTTCATGGGTGCTATGCAAAGCTTGTATTTGCATCAGTAATGCCTCGGTCTGATGTGCCCTCATTCAGTGGGTGTCCTATCCAGGTCCAGGCTAAGCCTGCTCTCGCATATAACTAACATATTTGGGCTATCACAAATAAGTTATAATTGGTGCTCAATTAAAAAACAGCCAATTTATTCGGTTTATTTACAACTATAATGTAATACGGAAACATAAAGAAATATGAGATCACAGTGATGGCCCCTCTAGTGCATATTTAAACAGCAGTCAACTAATTAAAATCCCTCTCTGGATTTCAGTGTTTTTCTAGTTCTTTTTTTCCCCCCTTTAAAGGTCCTAATTGCGAGAGGCACGTTCATTTTTTTATTAGATCCAAAGGTTTACATATCAATGCATCCTTTCATGAATATACAAAAATACTGTTCATGCTCCAGTCATAAATAAACACATATTACATAATTAAATACAACTATCGAATAAGAAAATGGTACTAGTCAAAACTCCACACAGGGTGAAAACCCAGATTAGATAGCCCTAGTGGCATCCTAAATAAACGATTATGAGTACATAAAATACTTTAGAGCTGAATGTGAAAAATAGCAATAGTACCGTCCAGTTAACTGCTCTAACTCCTGGTTTCACAAAAAAAAACTGTCCCCATAATTTATCCAATATCTTAGTTCCCCCATTTCGCATTGCACATAACTGTTCATTGTTTCTGACTATTATTGGAACCAGTTGTGTCCGCCTTTTTTCCGAAGCAGGAGGGACCAGGCTACAGCCATTGCAACATATAATAATTTTGTCCATTTATTGATCAGGCCGATGGCAGGATTGCACCCAGAACTTTCAACCAGGAGCTAAGAGCCAGTCTGACTTGCCATTCAGTGTCCAAGTACTGAAACATTTCATTGCAGGATCCCTGGATAAGAGGACAGTGATCAATTATGTGTACTCAATGGGCAACAGACCCATCAAGGCAACAACAACAGTGTCTCAGCAGATTAGGGTTTACTTGTGAAAGAAATTGCAGGGTTCTACGTAAAAGCCATTCACTAAAATATAACATCCATCCCCAATTGGCTCCTCTTAACACGCTAACATTTAGTTTATTGACTTCATCCCAAATCCTAGTTGTTAATTCCAAGACCTTCGTATTTTTCCCATTTTTAAATAGTTTTTTTGGGTGAGATCCAGAATTTTCACATAAGCAAATAGTCTTTTCCATTCCCTGGGACTTTTATCTTCTTCAGATTTGATTAGTGCGAGAACCATAAAATTTTACTATAATTTATCTGTCAAAATCCAGATTGCTGAATAGTTTATACAGTATTCTATGTGAGCCAAGGAGCAGAAAATATTTACAAGTTAGCCCGTGCATTTCTGAAATATTAAGCCATCTCTCCATCCGGAGAAAATCCAATAGCTTTCTTAACCCTACATTTGCCCACTTTTGGACAATTTCAGTTGTCAAATTAACACCTGGCTCCATGGCAAGTTCTGACGGGGTGTTGCGGTATTAATATAAGATATAGTTTATCTCCTAAGAAGATCCGTATGTTTCCGAAGAAAGCATTCAATACTTTTATACCAGACTTTTTTGGTAACTTCACAATTTTTAGAACATTGCTATATGATGCTCTATGCAGATCAACTGCATAAAGTAGTTTGAAAATAATCCCATATGGAGTTTTGATTTAGACCTGGACATATACTGTGCAAATTAGGCAAAATAATAATCCCTGAGATTGGGAAGTGCCAGCCCACCTCTTTCCGGCCCTTCATGTAAAGTGCTTAGTGCTATTCTGGCAATTTTGTCTTTGCGGGATAAAAGACGTTAATGTAGACAGACTCGACCCTTTTTTTTTAAATGATGTAGTTAGCATGCATGGGAGAGCCAAAAACAAAAAAATAAACAATGGGAGAATGGACATTTTAATCAGGGAGTCCCACCCCATAATGGTCAAAGGGATAGAATTCTATTGTGAAAATAGGTCTTGGACTTTTGATAGAAGCGGGGAATGTTGAGATCATATAGATCCTCAATCCGTGATGAATACCTAATGCCCAGATATTTTTTCGGGTGCAAATTCACGCATAAGGCTATATCTGGATGCAAAACCTCTGAGTTGCATCCTCATAGTATTATTTCTGTTTTCTGCTTATTGATTTTATATCTTCTGGCCTGTCGGTGTAGGGCGCATAAGGGTCAGAGTCTCTCACCCTGTGGCCGACGACAGTAAGTCTCCACATAATGCGTTATGGGGTACGAAGAAATTCCTACATCATTCCTATTTTTAAAAAGGCAAATTTTAGGCAGGATAGACCCGCATTGATATTTCTACAAATGCTTTCTACCAGCTCAGTATTACATGTCCTCGCTTTTTAGGTCGAGCTTTAGCGGAAGCCTGCATGCGCAGCTTGCTCTGCGAGGCATGCAGTAGTCCAGTATATGGAGAAAAGCTTCCCTCACTCTCCGTCCATATTTTTCATTGGCTTCTGTGTTTGTCCTTCGTCAATTCTGTCTTCTGATTGATAATGAGGCTTGTTAAGTCCCGCCTTGTTATGCCATGTCGTCATTTGTATCCTTCTGTGGCTATTGGCCCCTTTACTTCAAGTGTTACACTGTACAGACGGACGTTTGCAATGCAATAGGTCTCGCGTAAATGCGAGTCCTATTGCATTGCAAATTCTTGTTGTTACATACTAAGCACTAGCGGTCTGCCGATAATCCTTCTTGGTGCTGCAGAGCGCAGCATCGTCACCCCCTCCATAAAAATAATGCTAGGTTAGGGGTCAGCTGCCGACACAGCAAGGCGGTCTTCTTATGCATGAAGCGCGTGCCACCCCCTCTACAGTTCTCAGCTGGGAGACGTGCTCAGTCTGGAAACTTTAGGCAAACTCATTTTAACAGAGCTTTTTCTGATTTTTTTAAATTCAGAATCCCACATCCTTCATCAGAGAAAGTGCTGCGCTGTTACGTGCAGCCGAGGGTTTCGAAAGAGCCTCTGGCACAAAGTAGAGGGCGCTGGGCGCTTTGTTTTCTGCACCAAAACTGTTGTGTCGATACTGATCCTGGTGGGGGAGGGGTTGCTTGTGAAGGATAGTAATAAAAAGAAACACAAGTCAAGGGTGCAACGCGTAGACATGCATTTGAAAGAGCGGGATCATTTTATGGAGCAGAAAAACCACCTTGGCCCTGTCTCTGAACATATACAGCGCTACGGTGACTTCTTCGCACATACTCAACGGCTCGATGACTTTCTTGAGCAACTGACAAAAACATCGAAGTCATTATATCTCACGCAGGCCTTTGCGCGTTTCATCTTCTAAACTCAACTGGACGGGTCTCAACAAAAGCGCAGAGATCCAGGTGAATTCCACCGAGCTGACCTGGAATAAAAGAGGCCAACTTGCGGCCCAGCCGGCTTTTTAAATAGAGACAGTCCAGTCCTGCCCCGTCTACTGGTTTAACGCTTTATGGCAGGGGTGTGTTTGGAGGGGGACACGCAGGTACCTCACCAATATTCACACACGAGCACAGAGCTGTGCGCAAAGCCGTTGTGCCTACTGCTAAATGCATGGGCTTCTGTGGGCTATGAATCCGGTAGGCCTGGGTGGTAAATTCCATTCCGCTCGCGGAATTTGCAGAATTTGGGTAATTTCGCTTTCCGCAGAGAACGCGGAATTGCCCGAAATTCTGCGTTCCGTGGCTTCGCGGAAGTTTTTTGCTTGTTCGCATTCTCAAAATGCGTGTTCGCAAGATATTTCCCCCCAAGCATGCAAACAGTGTTCGCGAACAGGAAAAAAGGATCGCGAACAAGCAATTCCGCGTGTTCGCTGAGATTTTTTACTGTTTCACGGAACTTTGTGTAGTGCGACTACGCAAATTCCGCCCACCCCTGGAATCCGGTCACCAGTGCGGATTACTTCACATTCTAATGCAGCGCATCATTGAAAATGGGAGATGACCGTCCAGGGAGCACTGTAGCCGGGCGGCGCGGACCGAAGTGAACCCATTCAGCCGCCATTTTTTATTTGTGTTTATATGACCCAAGCTGCACGTGGTCTTCAGAGCAACGTGCGCACTTCCATGCCCAGTCTGAGTGGAGGAGCCGGGCAGGGTACATTCTATGTCCCTGGTAAAATTCACAAGAAGAACTTTTATTTACAAGGTTGGAAGTCAAAAGGTCTTTTTGGTACCAAAAATAAAGAACTGTGCCTAGAAATTCAGGGCAATTGTTCGACCCAGTTTGAACAAATTAAGACAATATAAAAAAATAATAATAATAATAGAGGCGCACACCTGAGCAAAATGCACTGTAATGATGAAAGCATGTCAGCTGTTGTTGGCTATTGCTATTATCAATATTATTACTAATATTATTAATATATTCGTGTAGTTTTAGTTGTGGCAATTATTTTATTATTGCAGTTTCAGTTGTAACAATTGCGTTCTGGAATGATAGAATTGCAAATATACCAACCGCAAAAAACAACAATTTTAATGCATTCTGTAGTCATTTTCATCAAAGATCCTTATTCGGTCCAATGTAAGACCATAAAAGCACATTTCAAAACACATCAAACAATTCAGACATAAAGCACATATTAATACAAGCAGGAGTCATTTTAGTGAATTTAATCTACAATCCCAGTTGATTTGAGGAGTGTGATGTACACTCTGTGTAGGTTATCATACCTAGCAAACGTCAGGGTTTCTTCAGTTTTGTATTGTAACCCTAATTTCACTTTTACTGTGCTTATATAAGGAGATTATGCAGGTTTAAAAAAAAAATATTTCTTTTTTTTTGTGAGTGGATTAAACAATAAATTTCTCTTAACAAAGTGTTTTCAGTATATTTAAAGTCATTTTAATGTGGGCTTTTAACAAATGAGCTGCACAATCTAATAATCTATCTAAATAAGATATCTAGGACCTGATGTATGCAAGTATTTTATCCAGTCTGCGTCTATGGGGAAATGCATTTATATATATGGACGGTAGACTCAGATTTCACACCAGGGGTCATATTTACAAAGAATTCATGCAACCCAGCACAGCAAGTAAAGTTGCTCAGCTGTGTTGGATGAAAGAGCAGAATTGCACCATTTCTTTTAAGAAATGGTGTAGATCTGCACTCTCCTTGCGCTGATGCACTTTGTGCTACTTTGGGCCAAAACAGGCACCTTTATACCATAGCGCAAGAGTGCCTACATTATGGTTAGGATAGTTTTTGTGCATTGCTGCACAAAAACTGTCCTTGGAGAATCTTTCCTCTTTTTGTACGTGTGCTGTAGAATGCAGCATGCATGCATTGAGGACATATCGAGGAGAAATAAACAAACTTCTCCTTGTGATGCAGCCTCAGACAGGTACACCATTTTGGTGAAAACCCATGCCTGTATTTCTTTGTCAATAACGGTTTGCATCATAATCCATGGGTGGATATACTGGAATGTCCATTCACCATCCATGGAATGCCTCTCTGAAGCAAAGTAACTGAAGGTTGTGCAATGGGCTGCGTTCATTATTTTTTCTTACAAAGTCATGCAAATTGACATTTGATTGGCTTTAAAAATACCTATAAGGATTTTGTGTTGGGGCTGCATAAAAACGTGATGACCCCTGACACAAACCGCTGCAAATCTGGGCCCTGAACCCCATCAGTTAGACTTTGACTGCTTCTGCATGCTTCTATGGAGAGACAAACAATCTTTGGTGGTCAAATTTACATCTCTTGTAGGAGAGTAGGATCTGCTTCACATGTTTACCCCCACTTTTTGCTGGTGTTTCACTGTTTTTCGACTTTAGTCTGGCTGGGACCCTGCTATTCAGGGCCCCAGCCTAGCTGCTTCCTCTCTAAAATGTTTCCATGTACTTTAGGTACAGTTCAGATTGGATCTGAGGTGCCCTTATAAGTCCCCAGTATATGGTATACTATGTACCCAGGGCATAGGTACCCCAGAGGCTTTCCAGGGGCTGAAGCATGTATTATGCCACCCCTGGAAAGCCACCCAAAATGACACCACAGGTCTGCTACTGTAGCCTGGGTAAGGTGGTGCATGCACCCCTTACTGGTATATAGGTTCACCATATCTCACCCTATATACACACATATTAACCTATAAGTCACTCCTATGGCAGGCCTTATCAATCCTGAAGGCAGAGTACTTGGTTCTTATGTGAGAGGGTGCCCCTGCATGAGCAGAACCCCTCTGCAGCATTCGGAGACCCTTCTCTAATGCTGTTTGTAGTGCAGCCTGACCATATACTCTTAAGTGCATTATAAACAAACGGTAAATGCTAACTTTGGACTGGCTGCACGGAAACTTGTCGTGTTTGGTGTCAAACACCTTGGAATCATACCCCCACACCAGTAACTGGTGTGGCAGTATGATCCCACCCTTCTAGAGGGCGAGACATGACAGCACTGGTATACCCGGTAGAAACTTAATATAGCCCTGGCATCACAAAATGGATGCTGCAGCCACAGACACGGGTCTGGCCTCCTGCTGCTGACCGAAACCCTGGCAGGGGAGGCCTGGACAATAGGCTTCCTGTCACAAGGAGGTGTAACCACCTCCCAGACAGGCTTATGTGTATTGGGGCTGGGTGGGAGCACTCTCTGAGTGCTTTGAAGTCCTGCACTGGGGGCACATTTGGTGTCCCTGTGCATAGTCCAACTCAAACCGGTTCAGGGGCTTCCAGTCCCTGCTCTGGCATGAAACTGGACAAAGGAAATGGGTGTACCCACCCCTCTTTCCAAACCCTCCCATAGGTGGTTCCCCAGAGTATGTCCAACCCCCTACCTTAGTATAAATATGAGACCCCTGTCCTTAGGACTTTAGATTACCCTGGACGAAACTCTGAAGCTGAATCCTGGACATTCAATGCTCTGCTTAAGACCAGAGGACTGAAGAAATCTCCCTTGGGGTCAAGGAGTGACTCCCCTGCTTGGCAGGCACCAACAAAGCCAGTCTGCATCATCAAAGCTCTCATCGGACTCCGAAGTATTTGCAGCCCAGGAAGAAGATTTCCAAACATCTCAGAGGCCGACCCGAGTCCCCAGCAAAGCTGAGACCCGCAGCCTTCGTGAGTAGCGTGGAACCGGAACTCCTGGTCACCGGGCACTTTTGCAAGTGCATTGACTTCTCGACGTCTCTTGAAGTCGTGCTTGGGCTAACTTGTAGACCCCACCTCGAGCACTGAATCCACCAAAGATTGTTGGCCTCGTCATTCCGAGTGACCCGTGGGCCACCATTTTGTGTTTCATCTTGAGGTCCCTTCGCGATCCCTGGTCCGTTGACTGGTGGGTCCCTAAGGGGGTAACTTTGTATTTCCTTGGGCTTTCCCGGTTGCTTCAGAAGTGCCTCAACTCCCTACCAAGTGGTGAGTCCCACAGACCTTGCTGGTCTGCACCAAAGCAGCTTTCTTGTTTCTGTGTGGGTTGCTGTTGCCAAGGCTTGTTGTGTCCAATCCGGGCACCAAAGATGCAGCACTTGACATCCTTTGTGGGGCAGCTTGAAACCAGCTCCTGGTTGTCCTCAACATCTCCTGGTTCTCGTGGCTGAAGAGTCAAGCTTCACCTTTTTCACCTGAAATCACCCGACATCGTTGGGCATCTGCTCATCGCCTTCCTGGTCACTGGCAAGTGACCCAGACTCTGTCCCCTCCGCTTTGAGGTTCTTCTCATCTTTGATCCAGGCTTGGATCTCTTCGGACACTTCGCATCTTCACGGCAGCAGCACTTCTTCGCCAGCTCCCATTGAAATCGACGACGCGACCCAACACCAAAAGACACCTATGCACCCGGCTTCCCTGGGTGAGGTAAGTCCAAAAGGGTTTGGTCCTGACTCATTTCTAAGTATCCCTAATCTTTAAAAATCTAACCGCGACTTTCCCCATAGAAGCTAACTGGAGCTCGTGGCTGTGTTCACACACTGCACAAGGCCCCCGTGGGTCCCCTGTGTCACTACCTTGGGTGGTTCGTTGGGGTCCCAGCGATTCTACAGGCTCTAGGCCTTGTGTCTAGTTAAGTCGTGGTTCTTATACCACTATTTTAGTATATGGTTTGGCTCGCTCCTAGGGCCTGACGTGTATTTGTGCTATTTTGCTGTGATTATTGAAGTGTAACTTATGTATTTTGACCTCTATTCTCATAAAGAGACTAGGAGGGTGTGTTTAGTAATAAATACATACATTTTATATATATACCTGGTGTGGATATCTTTCATTTAGTGACTCAAGAGATTATAGACTGGTAAAACAAGCTGCTTTACATTCCTTCAAGACGTAGCCTGAAGGCTGCTCTCTATAGCTACCACTAGGATAGCTTTCAATAAAGGTTGTCTTTAACCTATAACCAATAAGGGGTTGTTTGGACTGATACAGGGCGCCCACTATAACTAGTGGACAGCATATATCAGGCCAACTTCTCACATTGGTGTGCAGCGTGTGGGATTCCAGCTTGCTATTGTTTTACCAGATAATCTCAATTGAGTAACTAACTGAAAACCACTAAAGGTACCCTAGGTACATATAATACAAGCTTTAGAATACAGTAAGTTCTACTGAACTTAGAGTTGTGTGTAAAGGGATAGCACACCCTTTCTACAACTCAAGAGAGTTTAGTAGGCCACACTAGAGTAGGTAGTGCAATACACCACACCACACTAGTAATGTCTTCAAGGCCAGGTACCAGTAGGTCCATGCCAGAAGCCAATGGGCTTCAAGATTCCCAGTATGATAGACTCCCATTCATGGAACTGAGAGCATTATGTACAATTAGGAAACTGAAGACAGGCAAAAGTCCAACCATCCAGCATCTCATAGAGGTACTCAGGCTGGATGAATTTAGCAGATCTTTAGGATCTAAAGGGCTAGACAGAGTGGGTGGGACAGCACCTGAGGAAAGGCCAGGGGGTGTAATTCCCCATGACCTGACCTCTGAGGCTGGCCAGGCAGATAACAATGATCTGGACCTGGAAAATCCAGCTCCCCTAGACAGTGATGGAGAGGACCATAATGGACCCTTTGTCCCTCCTGGGAGAGTTGGTGGTGGGCCAAGAAGGTCAAGATCTTCCTCCAGGGAGTCTAACCATTCTAACTCACCTGTAGGGACCTCAATCCCCTCTCATAGGAGGGAAACCTCTCAGGAGAGAAGGAAGAGACTGCTTAAGTATGAGGAAGCTCAGCTTGAAATCAGAAGAAAGCAGGTAGCCCTAGATAGGGAGGCCCTAGAGCTCAACAGAGCTAGAAATAAGGTGGGACTAGAGTCCTATTGAGGCAGCAACATCTCTAGAGATAGGGAAAGGTCTTATGACCATAGTAACCTGAATAAGAGTGTCCCTCTATACCAGAGTGGGGATGACATTCACAAATGGATAACTGCACTGGAGAGGGCCTGTAAAGTACAAAGGGTCCCCCAGGAGCAGTGGGCAGCAACCTTATGGCTCTCCTGTGCAGACAAAGGTAGAGATAAACTCCTCACCGTTAGAGAGGAGGAGTCAGATGATTACAACAGTCTGAAGAGTGCCTTAATTGATGGGTTTGGCCTAACCACTGAGCAATACAGGTGAAAGTTCAGGGATACCCAAAAGACAGAGACTCAGGACTGGGTAGACTTTGGAGATTGTGCTACTAAGGCTCTGGAAGGTTAGTTACTTGGCAGTAAAGTGCATTACTATCAAGGATTGTACAATTTGATTATGAGGAAGCAGATTCTTAATAATTGTCAGAATCAGCTGTTGCACCAGTATCTGGTAGACTCAGATCTGACCTCTTCCCAAGAATTGGGAAATAAGGCAGACAAGTGGGTCAGAACCAGGGTGAGGCAGAAGATACAGAACCAAGGTGGTGAACCCAAGAAGCAAGATCCTAAAATCTCTGATAAGGGTGGGGATAAGGGTAAAGACCAGAAGTCTTCACAAGGTCCCCAAAAATCTTCTTCAGGTGGGGATTCACAGTCTAACAAGAGAAAAGGCCAAAAGAAACCATGGTGCAAGATTTGTAAACAGAAAACTTACTGGACCAGTGATTTCACCAAGTCCAAAGAATCTACTCCAGCCACCATTGCCCCTAAGGCAACTGTTCCCCATAGTACAGCTACAATTGGTGGTTGTAATGTGCAAAATAAGGGTGTAGTAGGGTTGACCCTGGGTTCTGAGATGGACTCTGGTCTAGTCAGAGTTCCAACTCAGGCTGTGTTAGTCTGTGATGGGGCATGGACTTGTCCCCCTTTGTGAGCCCCAGTAATCTGGGTAAATACAGACAACAGCCTTTAATAAATGGAATAGAGGATTTGGCATTCAGGGACACAGGAGCAAGTGTCGCAATGGTGACAAAGGATCTTGTGGATCCTGGGCATCTTATACTTGGTGAAATATACCAAGTGACCAATGCTAGCAATGTTAGAAAAGACCATTCAATCGCAGTTGTTAACTTCTCCTGGGGAGGGGTAACTGGCCTTAAGAAGGTTGTGGTAAGTGCAGACCTACCAGTACAGTGCTTGCTTGGCAATGATCTAGAGACTTCAGCTTGGGCTGAAGTGGAGCTCAGGACACATGCAGAAATGTTAGGGACCCCTGCTCATGTCTTTGCTGTGACTAGGTCACAGGCCAAAATGTCAAAAACTGAACAGGCCCTGGATTCTGGAATAATGGACCAGGTGCCTACCAAGAAGAGGAGGAGCTGTAGTGTTAAGGCAGTGCCTTCCCACCTGACTCAGAATGCAGATCAGTCTCCTCAGGGAGATGATCTTGATCCTAAAGAAGGAACTGCCCAGATGAGCTTGAACCTGACCAGGTTGAGTTCTTGGGGACAGGGGGCCCTTCCAGGTCTGATCTGAGCCAGGAGCAGAAAACCTGCCCCTCTCTTGAACCCCTCGGAAAGCAAGCTGCTGATGAGGCTGCTGGGAATGCTAGTGGCACCCATAAAGTTTATTGGGATGATGGACTCCTTTACTCAGAGAGTAGAGACCCCAAGCCTGGTGCATCAAGGAGGTTGTTTATACCTCTGAAGTTTAGGGGCTTCCTATTGACACTAGCCCATGATATTCCCCTAGCAGGACAACTGGGCCAGAACAAGACTTGGGACAGAATTGTCCCGCACTTTCAGTGGTCCTACATGTCTGAAGACACTAAGGAGTTTTGTTGCTCCTGTGTGACCTGCCAAGCCAGTGGCAAGGCAGGTAGAACCACAAAGGTCCCCCTGATACCACTACCTGTGGTGGGGGTTCCCTTTGAGAGGGTTGGGATTGACATTGTTGGTCCCATGGATCCTCAAACAGCATCTGGGCACAGGTTTATACTGGTGGTGGTGGACCATGCCGCTAATTCCCCTAAGGACCACTACAGCACCTGTGGTGGCAAGAGCTCTCTTGGATGTATTCTCAAGAGTGGGCTTTCCTAAGGAGGTAGTATCTGAAAGGGGTGCAAACTTCATGTCTAGTTACTTG
Organism: Triturus cristatus; assembly: GCF_964204655.1. Taxonomy (NCBI): domain Eukaryota; kingdom Metazoa; phylum Chordata; class Amphibia; order Caudata; family Salamandridae; genus Triturus; species Triturus cristatus. The sequence goes on along the minus strand of NC_140587.1, from coordinate 307,910,184 downwards.
ACTGCTATGTGGAAGGAGTGTGGAGTGAACTACAAGTTCACCACACCCTATCAACCACAATACAATGGTTTAGTTGAAAGGTTCAACAAAACCTTAAAGGGCATGATTAAAGGACTCCCAGAAAAGCTTAGGCGAAGATGGGACATACTCTTGCCCTGCCTTTTATTTGCATACAGGGAGGTGCCTCAAAAGGGGGTTGGCTACAGCCCTTTTGAACTTTTGTTTTGTCCCCCTGTCAGGGGTCTATTGTGTCTGGTTAAGGAAGGATGGGAGTTACCTCTCAAGCCCCCCAAACAGGACATAGTGGACTATGTACTTGGTTTCTGCTCCAGGATGGCTGAGTACATGAAAAAGGCAACCAAAAGCCTTGAGGATAGCCAGGAATTACAAAAAGCCTGGCATGACCAAAAGGCTGTACTGACTGTCTACCAGCCAGGACAAAAAGTGTGGGTGTTGGAGCCTGTGGCCCCAGCAGTCCTCCAGGACAAATGGAGTGGTCCTCATACAATTGTTGAGCAGAAAGGGGAGGTCACCTACTTGGTAGACCTTGGAACCCCTAGGAGTCCCCACAGGGTACTTCATGTCAACAGATTAAAACCATATGTTGACAGGGCAGACATGGGCTTGCTCATGGCTAGTGATGAAGGACAGGAGGAAGAGAGTGACCCACTCCCTGACCTGTTTTCTCAGAACCCTGAAGATGGGTCAGTTGATGGTGTAGCCTTGGCAGGCAGTCTCACTGCCCAGCAGCAAACTGACTGCAGAAAACTTCTCAGCCAGTCCAGACATATGTTTTCTCTGACTCCAAGTCAGACCACCTGGTGCACTCACAAAGTAGATACTGGGGACAGGCTGCCTGTGAAGAATAAGATCTACAGGTCACCTGACCATGTCAGGGACTGTATAAGGACAGAAGTCCAAAAGATGTTGGATTTGGGAGTTATTGAACCCTCAGTTAGCCCTCGGGCTAGTCCAGTAGTCCTGGTACCTAAACCTCACACCACAGATAGCAAGGGAGAGAAGAGGTTTTGTGTAGACTACAGGGGTCTCAATGCAGTCACTAGGACTGATGCCCATCCCATCCCCAGGGCAGATGAACTAATAGACACTTTGGCCTCAGCCAAGTTTCTATGCACATTTGACCTGACAGCTAGCTACTGGCAGATCAGACTAGCTGATGATGCAAAGCCAAAGACAGCATTTTCTACCCCTAGTGGGCACTATGAATTTGTGGTAATGCCCTTTTAGTTTGAAGAATGCACCTGCCACTTTCCAAAGGTTGGTGAATCAAGTCCTTACAGGCCTGGAAGACTATAGTGCAGCATATCTAGATGATATTGCTGTCTTTAGCTCTACCTGGGAGTATCACCTGGTCCACCTGAGGAATGTTTTGGAGGCCCTGCAAAAAGCAGGACTAACTATCAAGGCTACTAAGTGCCAGATAGGGCAGAGTCAGGTTGTGTACGTGGGCCACCTTGTAGGTGGAGGCCAGGTTCAACCATTGCAGAGCAAAATCTAGACCATAATAGACTGGATTGCTCCAACTACCCAGACTCAGGTTGTTAAAGGTTGCAGGGATCTGTTAGCATGAGCTGAAAGATGTATTTTATATTACAGCTTCTGTGCCAATCTCTTCTTTGTTGGTTTAGAAGGACCAGATGTATCAGTGAAACCCCTGAGATGATTTAGATTTCTTCAATTGGTGCCCTCTGTGAGACTCATCAGAGAAGTGGCTATCCAAGGGAGGGGTCTTGGTGGGACACAGGGATCTACTGGGAAGGACAGAACAGGACTCTATTAAGAAGGTACCCTAAACTGAGATTCTCTGTCTCTGCAGCCCAGTATATTTCTGGTCTTCCTGATTTGACTCCTCCAACTGCTTACCACTCCTGACTGAGATCATTTTTGGTGTGAGTATTATAAAAACGACCGTTTGGTCACTCAGAACTTGGCAGTTAGAATCTGGAGACCTATGCTAGGTAAGGTAATTTGTGAGATAGTGAGAGAAGTGCGCCGGCTGCACAGATAACAGTGAGATATCAAGTGATATAATGTGAGATATAAAGTGAGACATAAAAAGTGATATAGAGCAATATAACGTGATACAGTGATACAAAGAGATAAAGTGATACATAGTGATATGGAAATGGAAATTGGCCAATATGTGATGGGAATGTGAGAAATATATCAATTGCAATTTATGTAGGCAGGTAATGAGAAACTTTTGAAAACTTGAACGGCACACTTTGAGTTAAGTGCTACTTTGTGTATAATATTGTATATGCTGCAATATTCTTGGCATGCCTGTTTCAAGCACACATCGAAGAATGTGTTGCTTTCTTGGAGGTACCATTTTGTATGAAATCAGCCGGCTCCCCTAGAGGGGATACCTAACTAGGTTTAGGTATACAAACGTATTTCTTCCTCGGTGACTAGTACCCCGAGCAACTAAATATGTACATAGAAAGGATCCTGGTCTGTGCACTTAGTAACATTCATGAGTGGTGATATGCAGAGCGTTTTTTTCTTGGTGTTCTGCCAGCCAAATCTAGTGAATATGACTTAAAACTAGCATTTACAAATGGTTTGGTTTAAGTACAGTCTGTGGGCTGTCTTTTGTTTCTGTCCTAAGTGTTGATCTGTGGGTTAAATCATGTGTGTTTAAATGTCTATGTGGTGTGTCATTAGCGGTACTTGTGTGAGTAAGTAGCGATTGCGCTCTTGGTGCAAGAATGGCTAGCCTTAAGCGCGCTGTATTGTGTGTTCTGAGTATATGACCCCCTTCTGAAAATGTCTGGAATTAGCTCAATGTGTTTTTTTTCCATCATTCAGTTGTGCAAAATATCATTAAAATAAAATATATTTTAAAATAATCCAGCAATTAATTATATAATATATGCTAAATAGTTGCACGCTATCATTAAATTGACAGAGTAAGACACCATACATGTGTGCAAATTGCCACGATGCTAAAGATAAAATTAGAATTCACATTGAATAGGAATAAAAAAAGAGCTCAAAAACGAAATTGTGTGTTTAGCAATAAATAAACTAAAATACAAAATGTTACAGCACTTTCCTTAAGATACATTATATTAGATATTAAAAGGCATTCACATCATGTGAGTGAATTTGGTTGTTGCTGAACTAAACATACATTAAAGAACGATAGATTTGACTGCATTGAAATGCCTCAGTTTTAAATAGACTGTCACTGTGCTTACATTTCCACACTAAAAAGAAGCTTTCCAACAGCTGTGTTTTAACTGTCTCACTGAGAAGCAGCTGTCTTTTTGCCTGCAGTCCACAGAGAGAAAGGGATGCTGACTCAACTTGGATTTTAAGTCAGTATTAACATGGTATAGAGGCTTGCATGCTTTAAAAAAAGTTACAAAAAATCAGGTTCGTTATTTTGGATAACAGCGAACAGATTGACAGTGGGGATTTTCCTTTCTTAATGCCTTTTTACATATGCACATGTGTGGTTTTGATGTTAAATAATGACTGTCCTTTAAAAAGTGGCGCAGACTTTCATGTGACCTCCTAGCATCAAAATTGAATTTAAGCAGTGCTGTACCGCAATAGGGGGCAACTTACATGTGAAATGTCACTTTACCCAGGCGTACAAAACTCTTTTTTTTAAGGGTATACATTATACATTTCTGATCCCCTATCTCTGGGATATGTAGAGGACATTCTGGGGATGACTATTATGCAAAAACATTGTAGGATATTCATTTTTAAGTGCCCCAAACATCAAAGTTGAAATTGGGTAAAATTCACTATTTAAATGAGCTTCTTCCAATCAGAGCAGCTTTTAAACTGCCTTAGGCTCCAGTAAATGCACATATGTAAGTATAGAATGAATAGCTGACATCTATACTGCTAGGCAAGCACTCAGCACACTGCTTTCAAATATAAATATGTATAAAAAGCCAGCAGAAGTTATTAAGCTTACCACTGAATTGCTGGTAGACAGGAATGGAGTGGGTTTGCTGTTCAGCTCTTAGTCTTAAGGGTCACTTTGAATTGGGAGAACCGCATGGAAACCCTTGCACACAAAATTGGACAGCTGGTGATAAAGGGTTAAAGGTCGAGTTCTACATTTAGAAACCTAGCAGGGCTCAGAGCAAGGTTTGCTTTGACATTTTGACATTTGGAACTTTTTGAAAGACGAGATGTCAGGGCAGGGAGAGAAAGAGAGGTTTTGCGTACTTTTGTTTTGGCAAAAGCAAGCTTTTGTGCACTGATATGAACAAAAGGCAATATAATGGTATATGTGAGCTGAGATTAAGAGAATGGCTCTGCCATATATATAGCACTAATGCTTTTAGGGCTGAGTTAAGGAAGCAATGGGATTTAGTTTGAATTCATGCGCCCTCATGTTACACTTGTACTTTTGCTAAAGGAATTGGTGGTTAGTGATTCATGTTCTTTAGTTAGCTCAATGTGCTATTACCTCCTATAACTTTGGTTATGCCCAGTTGCTACAAATAGGGGTTGATAGTGTTGACATAAGTGAAACCTGTTACAGGTTTCCTACTGTCAAAATGGGGGAAGGAGGCTAACTCCTCTACAAATTAAGGGTAGGCAAATTTATGTTTTCCCTCTCTTTTTCTCACTTTTATTTTTAGCCTGTCTAAACTGTCTGTGAAATAGCCATGAGACATTTAATTGGCTATTCAGTGATACTGCTTTAAACATTGATAGCATTGATAAAATGAATAAATAAATATGCTATGTTACTGCCCATCCTGTCTGATGAAATTATTAAAGGATGAGTAGTCTAGATTGCTGTTCTCTTATTTGATCTTGAAGGGGAACTAGATGTGGGTAGTAAACTTCTCAGGTGATAACATCATTATTGTTTATGTTATTCTCATGCTACATACAGTTTTGCAAGGGCATTGCTAGTCTTTTATTAGCTAGTCTGTGTAAATAAACTGACAGTCCTTACTAGAACTGATGTTGCATAGTTTGGATCGTGAAAAGTAGAATGCAGGGAAGATGCCCATGTGATCCTTAGCAAACATTTTTGAGGAAAATATTGTTTTATAGGAGTTTGTTTGTCACAACATGTTCTGCTGGAGAAAGTGTACCCATTATGTTGAAATTTTTAGTTCTTTATGTAATAGGAATCCCTGTTAAATTTGCAGTTTTAGATTTTCCTGTTGCTCCTATAACATGAGAGCATGGTCCTAAGCATACAATGTAGGTGCTTTTATTAAGATAAATCATTTTAGAAGTGTCTGCAGTCCTGTACAAGTAATGCAAAGTTAATGAGTAAAAGTATAGAACATTTCCTTTTTTCTTGAGGGTCTTCAGATGAATAATATAGGAATACACAGATGTAAGGATTTGGAGTATGTCTGTATTGTTTTTTCTCTTTTCCTTAGAATTTAATAAATGAACACAGACTTCCTTGGCTGCTTGGGATTGGGTGACGTATTGCTCTTGGCAGGTTACCAAAGAGTACCTTTTATACTTGCCAATAGGTCCAGGCTGTTATTTTTTTTCCTCTCATAGAGATAGATGAAAGTGGTTCTTGGGTGCCTTGCTAATATATGGGGCGTCCCAAGACCAGGAAGTATTCTGAGAATATCATCTCTGTTGATAGATTATTTCTGTGCCTTGTCTAAAGACCTTTTTGTTCTGTCCACCAATAGATATTTGCTGCCTTACAACCATTGCCAGTGGGCCGCGGACATCAGATCTAGCTTGGGGAGTCAGCACCAGGCCAGCTTGAAGTCAAGGTGAAGGTAACAAGCACAGGCATTGCTGGCAACTAGGACCTCAGTGAAGGTAGAAGGCCGGAAGCACTGGGATGTGAAGTGTGTACCCCTGCCACTGTCTTGGGCGAAAGACGGGGTCACAAATCAGAAAGAGGAAATCGTGGATCAAGTTTTTGATGCCCAGCTGAGAGTCACAGACCGACAAGGCTTTTTGCTTGAGGTAACCCACTTTGAAACAATGGTTGCTTCAGAGATCCTAGCATCAGGCCTCTGAATCCTGGTCCCAAAGTGATTGCAAGTATGCACCCTTTGTTTGTTGGTTAAGAGATACCTGGGCACACTGGATGCAATGTGTGGCCCCAACAAAGAGCAGTGTGCCAGCAGAGCAATACAGGAGTTAGGGAAGGACTTGAGTTCAGGGTACAGGTGCTGTGTCTCTGGTGCCTGTTAGATTGAAGTGAAGAAAACTGGTGCACTGCCTGAGACACTGGACAGGATCGCTGAGAGCATTTGCTCTGGTGGGTGATTGCCCTATCCTGAAAGAAGAAACTTTTCCCTTGAAACTGGGCCGTGATTCCTGAGTTGTGAGTTGTGCAGCTCCACCGTGGGAACAACAAGAGCCTGCCTGTGAGGCTCAAACGGACACAGGGAGAAGACTCCCCTCTGGCTGGTTGTACAGCGGCTTTAATTTCCCAAGGACTTCTTCTTTTTTGTTAAAAATGTACCCCTTTGGTCGTCCCATTTTTGAGGAGAGCAGCCCTTTGCAGCTCTTCGTCATATTTCTCAGGCCCTGTGTGGTCCTCCTGGTCCCCTGGATCCAGGATCATTTTTGTAATAATATGTCTGACTGCTTTAATATTTGCATTAGGAATAATGTTTATTCTGCGAGAGAAAAGTTCATCTGAGCAGTTGACAAATGTTACTTTACCCTTTCCTTGATTATAATAATGATTGATACTCTAGCCCTCATAAAGGAAACACTGGAAAAGTCTAGTGAAAATGTTTTTATTAGATATGTGCTGTTGGCTATTCTGAAGTTGAAATGGATGGTCACTGAAATGCATAGGAGCCTTGAAAATGTTTATACTGGATGGTTCTAGGATTTGCTTAGGACTAGAAAGTTAATAATTCTGTTTGTGATAATAGTCATTACTCTCTCCTGCTATCTGTATGACCCAATGCTCTGTTCCCTTTGTACTCCTGCCTATACCTTATATATACCCGCTTACTGAGATGTTTAGAATGTAAAATGCCCACCTAGCAATGAATTAGGATATTGATACATTTATGAAAATTAATGTGCAAATATTTTCTGTGTTCCTACTGGATCATAGGACTGTCTTTAGCTCATGCTAAAAGGACCATCTGTTAAAGATTACAGGGATCTGTTAGCATGAGCTGAAAGCCATTTTGTACTTGGCAGCCATTTTAGTTAGCTATGTGCTAGCCATTTTCTTTCTCCCTCTTCCAGAGTCTTGCACATGCTCATAAGGGCCTAGCTAGTAGAATGCACCTGTTCCTAGTATAGAACTGTCAGGCTGTTCTAACTGGCCTGACTGGGTACTATATAAGGCCCCTGTTCTCTGTACTCCTTAGAATGCCTCCTACAGTGACTTGAGATTACTGTGTGACGCAATCTCCCTCATCTGAGGTTAATAAAAAAGATGTATTTTATATTACAGCTTCTGTGCCAATCTCTTCTTTGTTGGTTTGAAAGGACCAGGTGTATCAGTGAAACCCCTGAGAAGGTTTTGATTTCTTAAAGGTGAGAGCCTTCTTAGGCCTGACTGGGTACTATAGAAGATTTGCAATACAACAAACAAATGATAGACGGAATGCTGACAATGCATACATTCGCCCACAGTCAAGTGATCTGGGTTAAATCCATCGTTCTTTTGCCCACTACACCACCCCAGTTCAGACATGGCCATATGCAAATCAGTCTTGACCCTGTGCCTCATGGGAACAGTCCAGCCCGAACTGCCAAGCCATGTCTTCCCTGGACCGGAATCAAGCATCCTAGGACCGGTTTCTGGCTATCAGCCGTCATCAGCCAGGATAGCTTGACTCCAGTGGCGTAGTGAGCACGGGTCCCACGTCTGGGAATACCCATCCCACTTATGGCGAAAAGCATTACAACAAACAAATGATGGACGGAATGCTGACAATGCATACATTCTCCCCCAGTACTATAGAAGATTTGTCAAGGGATATGGATCAATAGTGACACCCCTAAATGACTTAACCTCTAAGAAAATTCCCAAAACATTTCAGTGGACAGCTAGCTGTCAAAAGGCATTTGATGACCTGAAGTAGGCCATGTGCACTGCTCCCATTCTGCAAAGTCCTGACTACTCCAAAAAGTTAATTGTCCAAACAGATGCATCTGAGTTGGGGGTAGGGGCTGTACTGTCACAGTTGAATGATGAAGGTCAGGATCAACCAATAGCTTTCTTAAGCAGAAGGTTGACCCCCAGAGAGAAACGTTGGTCAGCCATTGAGTGGGAGGCCTTTGCTGTGGTTTGGGCTCTGAAGAAGTTGAGGCCATACTTATTTGGTACTCACTTCATTGGTCAGACAGATCATAAGCCCCTCTTATGGCTAAAACAGATGAAGGGTGAAAATCTCAAATTGCTCAGGTGGTCCATTTCCCTACAGGGGATGGATTATACAGTGGAATATAGACCTGGGAGTAACCATGCCAATGCAGATCGACTCTCCAGATATTTCCACTTAGAACATGAAGACTCAACTGGTCAAGATTAGTTTAATGTCCCTGCGTTTGGGGGGAGTTGTGTAGGAGAGTGGGATCTGCTTCACATGTTTACCCCCACTTTTTGCTTGTGTTTCACTGTTTTTCGACTTTAGTCTGGCTGGGACCCTGCTATTCAGGGCCCCAGCCTAACTGCTTCCTCTCTAAAATGTTTCCATGTACTTTAGGTACAGTTCAGATTGGATCTGAGGTGCCCTTATAAGTCCCCAGTAGATGGTATACTATGTACCCAGGGCATAGGTACCCCAGAGGCCTACCAGGGGCTGAAGCATGTATTATGCCACCCCTGGAAAGCCACCCAAAATGACACCACAGGTCTGCTACTGCAGCCTGGGTAAGGATGTGCATGCACCCCTTACTGGGATATAGGTTCCCTATATCTCACCCTATATACACACATATAAACCTAAAAGTCACTCCTATGGCAGGCCTCATCAATCCTGAAGGCAGTGTGCTTGGTTCTTATGTGAGAGGGTGCCCCTGCATGAGCAGAGCCCCTCTACAGTGTTCAGAGACCCTTCTCTGATGCTGTTTGTAGTGCAGCCTGACCATATACTCTTAAGTGCATTATAACCAAACGGTAAATGCTAGCTTTGGACTGCCTGCACGGAAACATTTTGTGTTTGGTATCAAACACCTTGGAATCATACCCCGACACCAGTAACTAGTGTGGGAGTATGATCCCACCCTTCTAGAGGGAGAGAGATGACAGCACTGGTATACCCAATAGAAAATCAATAGAGCCCTGGCATCATAAAATGGATGCTGCAGCCACAGACACTGGTCTGGCCTCCTGCTGCTGACCGAAACTCCGGCAGGGGAGCCCTGGACAATGGGTTTCCTGTCACAGGGAGGTGTAACCACCTCCCAGACAGGCTTATGTGTATTGGGGCTGGGTGGGAGCACTCTCTGAGTGCTTTGAAGTCCTGCACTGGGGGCACATTTGGTGTCCCTGTGCATAATCCAGCTCAAACCGGTTTAGGGGCTTCCAGCCCCTGCTCTGGCGCGGAACTGGACAAAGGAAATAGGTGTAGCCACCCCTCTTTCCAAACCCTCCCATAGGTGGGTCCCCAGAGTATGTCCAACCCCCTACCTTAGTATAAGTATGGGACCCCTGTCCTTAGGACTTTAGAATACCCTGGACGAAACACTGAAGCTGAATCCTGGACCTTCGAGGCTCTGCTTTAGATCAGAGGACTGAAGAAATCTCCCTTGGGGTCAAGGAGTGACTCCCCTGCTTGGCAGGCACCAATGAAGCACTTTGCCAGTCTGCATCATCGAAGCTCCCGCTGGAATCCAAAGTATTTGCAGCCCAGAAAGAGGATTTCCAGACATCTCAGAGGCCGACCTGAGTCCCCAGCAAAGCTGAGACCCACAGCCCTCGTGAGTAGCGTGGAACCGGACATTTTTGCAAGTTCATTGACTTCTTGACGTCTCTTGAAGTTGTGCTTGGGCTAACTTGTAGCCCCCACCTCGAGCACTGAATCCACCAAAGATTGTTGGACTGGTCATTTCGAGGGACCCGTGGGCCACCATTTTGTGTTTCATCTTGAGGTCCCTTTGCAATCACTGGTCCGTTGACTGGTGGGTCCCTGAGGGGGTAACTTTGTATATCCTTGGGTGTTCCTGATTGCTCCCGATGTGTGCCGACTCCCTACCAAGTGGTGAGTCCCACAGACCTTGCTGGTCTGCAACGAAGCAGCTTTCTCGTTTCTGCATGAGTTGCTGTTGCCAAGGCTTGTTGTGTCCAATCTGGGCACCGACACTGCAGTACTCGACATCCTTCATGGGACAGCTCGAATCCAGCTCCTGGTTGTCCTCAATGTCTCCTGGTCCTCGTGGCTGAAGAGTCTAGCTTCACCTCTTTCACCTGAAATCACCCGACATCGGTGGGCATCTGCTCATCGACTTCCTGGTCACTGGCTAGTGACCCAGACTATGTCCCCTCCGCTTTCAGGTTCTTCTCATCTTCGATCCAAGCTTGGATCTCTACGGACACTTCGAATCTTCACGGCACCAGCACTTCTTCGCCAGCTCCCATTGAAATCGACGATGCGGCCCGACACCAAAAGACACCTATGCACCCGGCTTACCTGGGTGAGGTAACACAAGTACTCTCGTGCTCCCATGGGTGCTAGCCCTGAACTTCCTAAGTCCAAAAGGGTTTGGTCCTGACTCATTTCTAAGTGTCCCTAATCTTTAAAAATCTAACCGCGACTTTCCCCATAGAAGCTAATGGGAGCTCGCGGCTGTGTTCACACACTGCACACGGCCCCCGTGGGTCCCCTGTGTCACTACCTTGGGTGGTTCCATGAGGTCCCAGTGATTCTACAGGCTCTAGGCCTTGTGTCTAGTTAAGTTGTGGTTCTTATAACACTATTTTAGTATATGGTTTGGCTTGCCCCTAGGGCCTGACGTGTATTTGTGCTATTTTACTGTGATTATTGAAGTGTAACTTATGTGTTTTGGCCTATAGTCACATAAAGAGACTAGGAGGGTGTGTTTAGTAATAAATACATATATTTTATATAAATACCTGGTGTGGATATATTTCATTTAGTGACTGAAGAGATTATAGACTGGTAAAACAAGCTGCTTTACATTCCTTCTAGACTTAGTCTGAAGGCTGCTCTCCATAGCTACCACTAGGATAGCTTTCCATAAAGGTTGTCTTTAACCTATAACCAATAAGGGGTTGTTTGGACTGATACAGGGTGCCCACTATAACTAGTGGACAGCATATATCAGGCCAACTTCTCACATCTCTCACACCAATTGCCTAGTATTCTGGTTTTTAGGCAAGTGTTACCCCTTGCTGAATTTGTCCAGTGGGCTCTCCAACTTCAAGGATCAAAGAAAAAACCGGAAGTCCACTAAGCTTGTTAGCCTAGAGTTACAATCTTGGCTGCTGCATGTTGGAGGGTACTCACATGAAATATAGTGTGTTTATTACCTTGTACCACCCACATGCTCAAACGTCTTCACAAACAGATTTTTTCCATCCTAATATTTGCCTCTTCACCACAACTGAGAATGCCTAAACTAATTAAGGCATGACAGTTTTGTATTCAGTTAACTTACAACTATCAGTCTGCTGTCACAGAGAAGTCTTTTTGGGAGAAACTACATCCCACTTGAGGACTGTAATGTGTGCACATTCTTTTAAACCTTGTCACAAACGATGCCATCTCCCCTCTCAGTATCAAGTCAGCAGACCGGCAAAGGAGGCAAAGAGTAAGAACAACTTAGGAGTAACAGAATGCAGCTGCTGCAATCAGCACATGTGCTGGGTCTCCTGGGTCAATCCGGGTACCTCTATGGTGATTGCTTCACCATCCTCTTGCCTCTTTCAATACCTGCTTCAACAGGAATTCAGCATACGCCATCCTGGGGAGGGCTAGCTTTGTATTCAGATCTTTTTCTGCATACTCCTCAGTAATTCCTTTAATCTATACATCTGCGTATTGCCTAGAAAATCAGTTCCTTCTTATCGCCTTCTAACTCTATCCTATGAGTGCTACCATCCACCATAAAGCCTAGCAAATCCACTACTATCTTCTCCCTAAAATCTCTATCCCAGCTTTTACCCTAGTATCTTTCCATTTAGCTCTGCCCTAGCACTCCTACCATTACCTATACCCTCATACCTTTACCCCACCTGCACCCTAATATTTACACAAATGCTTTAGTACCTCTTCCCTGCCGATATCATACTTCTTGCTCTATGCACATACTAATAAAGATGCCTTCACCAAAACCAACGTACATCTCCCCCTACCTATTCCCCTTTATCTCTTTCCCATTCCCCTCTTCAATATTACTTTTGCTTTTCCTTGTTACCCTCTTCTAATTCTCCTGGTCCATATTGATCAACTATGGCAAAACCATTGCTTTTTTTGTTAAAATTTCTCAGATTTTTATCTTGGAAGTTCACCAAAATGGGATGTGCCGGCCTGACGTTGTCTGCCTGGTGTACTTTATTTTTTGTTCTTTTCTCCAAAATAAAGTAAAGTTGGGTAAGAAACATTGTAAACTGAGAATAATAACAAAAAACAGACAGTGCTGGGCTTTGGGTGAGCACAAAAGTACAATTTGAGGGCCACAGCAATACTCTATTGTCAGTTTATGGCCCAAATGCAAAGGACCCCAACCTTTTTGATGAGATCTTGAAACATTTGTCAGATTTTAAGTCTCAGTATGTAAGAGAGGAAACTTTGACATACATTAAAATTCCGAACAATAAAAAATAACCGTCTGAAAATCTCACAAGTGAAGAGAATCAACAGGAAGTTTAGTGTCAGCATTAGACTGGGAATACATCTGAAGTTGGAGGCATAAACAAGTCTTTGCTTAACTTTTCTAATATAGAAAGATGAACATTACTCGTATGAACTTTGTTCTCACAGACATTACATTAGAAAAGCACATAGTAGTTGGAAAACTCTACCCACATCATCTGTCTGATTGCGCAGCAATACATCTAGCAGTGAGAACAGAGGATAGCCAGGATGGAAGGATGGAAGCATTTCATGGAATTAATAATTGGTACCTTATTCATGAGACTAAATGTGTGACATGAAAATTAATAAAACAAGAAACGAAATAGCATGAATTGTGTTTCCAGGAGGCCCTGGCACAGAAAAATGAAAAAGTAAGTGAAGGTGGGGTTGCCAGAAATTATGACGTTGAAGTTACAAATTGGTCATACCAGCTATGCGATGTTAAATTGAGATAAATAGAAATCACATCAAAAAGTTATTAAGACCTGATGGAAATTGTATTAAAAAGAAATTTAGTACTTAAGTTGAACTAATAAATTTTAGAAAATGCTTGAAAACCTTTCTCGGAAAGAGAAAGGTGAAATCCTTATGTTGACAAGTCCGGATACAAATTTGGCAGATTTATATGGATGTACACTTACTTTGCGATGGAGCAGATGCAGAAGTGTCAAGGCTGTCAAATCCAACTACTACCTAAGGCTCCAGGGTAGTTTCTCTTATTGCCTACAGTGTTGTGGGATGAAATACAAATGCAGTACCACCCCCTATCGCCTGGGACTCAATCAGTCAATCAATCAGAGATTTGTGAAGTGCACTTCCCACCCATGAGGGTCTCAAGGCACTGGGGGCTTTGGGGGTGAATGTGCAGCTACGTATGGTTACGACTTACTCAAAGAGCCAGGTCTTTAGGCTCTTCCTGAAGGCATTTAGAGTAGGGGAATGTCTGATGCTGTGCGGGAGCACGTTCAGGTCTTCACCGTGATGTAGGAGTAGGCTCTTCCACCTGTTCTGGCTCTGCGGATGTGAGGGGTTTCGGCCAGGGCGAGGTTGACGGAGCGGAGTGTTCTCTTGAGTGCATAGAAGGAGATTCTTTCTTTGAGGTAATGGGGTCCGGTGTTGTAGAGGGATTTGTAGGTGTGAGTGAGTAGCTTGATGGTCACTCTTTTCTTGATGGGGAGCCAGTGGAGGTCTCATAGGTGCTGAGTGATGTGGTTTTGTCGTGGGATGCCGAGGACAAGTCTGGTGGAATTTACATAGCAGGTATTTGTTGATTCCGGCATAGAGGGCATTCCCGTAGTCCAGTCTGCTGGTTATGAGTGCGTGGGTGACGGTTTTTTTGATTCGGGGGATCCATTTGAAGGTCTTGCGGAGGGTGTTGAAGCACGTCGAGGAAACAGTGTTGATCTATCGGGTCATGCTGAGGGATGAGTTGAGTATGATTAGGCTTTCCTGTTTTCAGTTTCTATTTTTGATAAATTCTGGTGGGGTTTTTTCAGTGTTTTCAAGTGATTTCAATACCTTAAAAAACAGTTGTTATCAGTGGTTACACATTTTGGCGCCCCTAAAAACAACAGAAAAAGTGTTTTTCCGGTGTTTGTGGAACGTTTTGCTTTTATTATTGCTTGCTTTCTGCACTGATAGCACATGGTATATAGACAGTGTACGTATAGTGTCTATGAGGTCCAAATAGATTTTTGCAAATTAAACTTATTGTAGTACACCATACAATACTTCTTCAGTGAGTCTTTGGTCATGTGCGCTTGCTCTTTCTTTTCCATGTAAACTTCTATGAAAAGGCCCTCTCAACATTGGCACTTGGTACAGGCAACGCCAAAATAGCCAGAATACAATTTGATAGCTCTGGCCACTGACATTTCTTTCCATGACAATACTGGTGCGCTTGAAGATTGCGATTCTCAGGGCAGGTTCTGCAACATTTGAGTTGAGCTGGGCGCTTATACCCTCAGAGTTATTGAGGCGGTCAAAAATGAAGCAGCACTTTTGAAACTACGGAGAAAATTCCCCTTTAATGAAGGGATATAGAACTTGTACAGAGTACCACAGTGAGGTTTCATTGACTTCAAATGCCACTGATGGTGAAGGGACATTTCTATGCATCATTGCAAGCCATTTCTCATACATTGTAAAATAAACATTCTTGAATTGCTCTTCAACATTGCTTTGCTTACCAAGTGGAAAGCACTCTAACATGGAACATGTTGCAGTGCCAACGTCACTAAAGGTGTCGCCCAGCCTACTCTCAAGGAGATGTTTCCCATCTACACCAATTATTCTGAACACTTGGCAGACAAGGGTTTTTTCAGACTCTAGTTTTTTTATAATGTCCACTACAGCAGTTATGTATTCCTGTAAAAATCTAAGAATGCAGTAGAGTGTACTTTTTTTTCACATCACTGTCAATATGCGACCAAAGATCCTCACATTTCTTGCCTTTGGCATCATCACTCAGCAAAAATTCTGTAATTGGTTGCCACATGGATAACTTAGCATTCATAGCCCCTTGGACTGAGTACCATCAGCTAAGGGACACAGTTGGGATAACTCTTTCTTTGATGCTACACAAAGCACGAAATTATAAATATTTGCGTTTTAGTTCCTGTGCATAAGAAAACAGTGCACCAGAATGGACTAAAAAGTCAATAACATCCCTCATTAACTCTGGAGATTGTAAAGATGCTTTCAGCATATCATCTAACAAGTGGCAAGGATGTCTTACAAGGAATCACTTCAGCTCAAGTATCAAGTTTGACAGGTCATCACACAACTTTTTCATATACGTAGCTGAATCACTACAAATACAAACAATATCACTCCAATCTTTTTTGAACTTGAAAAGAACCTTTTTTGCAGAGCATTCCAAGTGACACTGCGTTCCATGTTTTCCAGAAGTCTGGTGTCATGTTTTTACCGCTATCCCAGATGCTTGGTGATAGCGCTCTTTTTACATATACTTGTCACTATACCTTGCATTGAATGTTTGAAGCCTGAGGCGTTGGCAATTCACCTACTATCAATACTGACCCACTAGAAACTGGAGGCTGATGTATTAAGAGTTTTTACCCATTCTCTGTGGGTAAATGTGATGACACATATTAGGAAAGATTCTTATGAAAACAGCCATTTTACCTATCAGTGAAAGAATCCAACACAGCCAAAATATCAAATATGATTTTGATATTTCCTGATTCTCTACAGTTTATAAAATAATTAAACAAGACCTAAAACATGCTTCTAAACCCTGCATCTTTAGACCAAAGACCACAAAACTGAAAAAAAGGAAGAAACAATATTTTAGTGGCATCCCTAAACATCAAAACTCAAGCAGAATAATGTTAGCCCAGTCTTTCTTACTGCTAGTTTGTATAACAAAGTTACAATGTATTGGCCCCTTCAGGAAGAATAAAAATGACCCTTTCACTCTTTTTCCTTTCTTTGAATGGCATTTAGTTTGTGGTTGTGCAGGTGTTTTTTCAGTGTTTAAACGTTTTCACTGGTGAGGGCTATTTCTCTTTCAGTGGGGTTTTATCAGTTATTATAGGTTTAAACCTAAAACCCCACAGCCTAAGTATGATGCTTTGGTTGCGGGCATGGTCAGTCGGAGTGGGGGGGTTGCTGAGGGCAGTGGGCCACCAGGTGTTGTCCCATGTGGAGGGTGTGGGTCCGAAGACGAGCACTTCTGTCTTCCATGAGTTGAGCTTCAGGTAGCTGCTGCTCATACAGGAAGCAACATCTTTCATTCCTTCATGGAAGCTGAGTCTGGTGGTCTCGGGAGAGGATGAGCTGGGTGTCGTCGGCGTAGGATACTATCCTGAGTCCATGCTATCTGACAATGGTGGTGAGGGGGTCCTTGTAGATGTTGAAGAGCGTGAGGCTGAGCGACGATCCTTGGGGTACTCTGCAGCTGATCTCTGTTTGTTCTGAGCAGAAAGGTGGGAGTCTGATTCTTTGGGTTTGGCTGGTGAGGAAGGACCGATCCAGTCGAGGGCGGTTCCTTGTATCCCGGCGTCATGGAGTCTGGCTGTTAGAGTGCAGTGGGAGACGGTGTCGAAGGCCACAGAGAGTTCTAATAGGATGAGGGCCGCCGTGTGGCACTGGACGAGGAGAGTGCGTATGTCGTATGTGGTGGCTAGGAGGGTAGTCTCTGTGCTGTGGTTGCAGCGGAATCCGGATTGGGAGGAGTCGAGGATGGAGCTCGCTTCGATGAAGTTCGTGAGCTGGATGTTGACGATCTTCTCGGTTACTTTCGCTGCAAAGGGGAGGAGAGAGGTGGGTCTGTAGTTTCTGAGGTCTGTTGGGTCAGCGGAGGGCTTCTTTTGAAGAGGTGTGACTTCTGTGTGCTTATAGTCATCGTGGAACATGCCGGTTTCAAAGCTGGAGTTCATGGTCTGTCATAGTTTGGGTGCTATGTCGGAGGTGGCTCTGTGGAAGATGTGCTGCGGTCAAGGGTCTGTGGGGGCTCCCGAGTGAATGTTCTTCATGGTCATGGCAGTGTCTTCTGTTTCAGTGTCTGGTGTCTGTTCATTGAAGCTGTCGTAGAGGTACTTGATCTTGAAGTGGAAGTAGGAGCCAAGTTTGTTGCAGAGGTCCTGGGAAAGTGTGATGTCTGAGATTTCACTGGGGGGGGTTGGTAAATTCTTGTATGATGCTGAAGAGCTGCTTCAAGTTTCTGGAGTTGGCTAGGATCTTGTCCTGGATGAAGTTCCTTTTGGTGGATCTGATGAGTTGGTGGTGTTCTTTCATGGCGTTCTTGTAGCTAGTCTGTGATTCTGGGGTTTTGCTGTTTCTCCAGACTTTCTTGAGGTGTCTGCAGGTGTGTCTAGATTCTCAGAGTTCGTGGTGAACCAGGTGGCTTTCGTGGGCCGCTCTCTGTCAGAGTTGGAGAGGCGGGCGAGCTGGTCTGCACAGTTGGTGATACATCTGTAGAGTGCGTTGGCTGAAGTGTTGTCATGGGTCTTGGTGGGAGGGGAAGAGTGGTTGAGGGTGGAGTTGAGGTGCTCTTCGTTGACCTTTCCCAATTCCTGCCTGGGGGTTTGGGGAAGGCGAAATGAATGCAGTGGTTGTCCGTCCAGTGGGGTTGCGTGGTGTGGCTGAAGTGGATGTTGTTCCCTCCAGCGAAGATGGCGTCGAGGGTGTGTTCTGTCTTGTGGGTGGGGGTGGTGATGAGCTGCTTCAGTCTGATGTTACCAAGGTTGTCCAGGAGGGCAATGGAGTTGGGCTCGCTGAGGTTGTTGAGGTGGAAGTTCAGGTCTCCGAGTAGTATGTAGTCCATGGAGGCGATGGCTTGGTATGTGATGAGGTCAGTGATGGTTGTGGTGAATGTTGTGTGTGGTCCGGGGGGGTCTGTAGGTGAGGGTGCTGCACAGGGTCATTCTGGGGTTGGCCTGGATCTGGAAATGGAGAAGTTCAGTGGGGGTAGTGGAGTTCGTCGTGCTGGATGCAGTGAGCCAGAGGGAGTTCTGGTGAGTCCTCCTTCTATGTGGTTGAGGCCACCCTTCCTCTGGATCTTGTATCTGTCGGGGATGACGGTAGTGATGTTGGGGCGGAGGTTGCGTTGGTCCAAGTTTTAGTGCGGAAGGCGATGTCTGGCGACAGGGTGTCGAGGAGGTCCAAGACTTCTACTGTGTGTCTGTGTAGGGAGCGTATGTTGAAGAGGATGCAGCTCAGGAGTTTGGGTGCGCTGGCGTCCGGTGGGTGGGCAGTTGCTGTGGGTGCCCAGAGGTGGGTGAAGGTGCGGCAGCAGTGTCAGCAAGAGAACTGGCCGTGGGTGGTGTTTGGCCTTGACAGCTGGCAGTTGTTATTCGTTCTGGGGTTGAGTGCATGAAGGGCGGCTGAGTCGTAGCAGTGGGAGGTCAGAGTATCCGGGTCCCTGGTGCGGATCACGGTCAGGTCACTGACGGGCACAGATGGGCTTGCCTCTAGCATGCCTTCTGCTAGACCACACAAAGGCCATCATTAAATAGGGGACAGGGGAGGGAGAGCAGGTAGGAGGCGGGAACAGTGCCAGCTGGGGGGGAGGGGCCACGGGGGCAGAAGCAATGGGAAAGGGGAGAGAAAACAGACATGGACAAAAGGGAACAATTTGAAGAGAGGACACAACAAAACACAATAAAAAAGATTAGGAGCACATTAAAAAAGATTAGGAGCAAGAAAGAACAGGCACAATATACAAAACAGAACCAGACAGACAGAAAAGACAGAGAAAAACAGACAAAGAAAGAAGGCTTGCCGAGTGGACCAGCAGAAGAGAAAGGCTCTCCCACTGGACCACCAGGGATGAGGCGCAGGCAGGAGCCTGCGGGAGCTGGAGAGCCTACCTGGACAGAGAGGTGCTGGGGGCAGGAACAGCGGGGCAACAACAGAGCTCCGCAAGGGGAGAGCAGAGTTCCCTGACCATGAGGTCAGACGTCTTGCTCTTTGAGGTGTGCTGTCACGCTTTCCTTGGTGCAAGACTGGATGTCATACCAACTCTTCCATATTTCTTCTACCAAGTGCTGTGCCACACCTACAGTGATGCGACGACAGCGGTGGCAACACGCTTCTCCGGTGATGTGACGGCGTCTGCTGCGACGGATGATGCAAGGCGCTTCGGTGATGCGATGGCGACAGCGGTGGCACCCTTACTCAGTGATGTGACGACAGTGGCTGCGGCGGCGTCACGCTTCTTCTCCGTGAGTCGCACTTCCAGCTCCCAGCAACACGCAGTCTCTCAGAAGACCCAGCAAAACAGCAGGCACTTCAAATTCCCAGCTAGGGAATTCAGGGGAGCTGGCTGGTGAAATATGTTATCCCTGGGACTTCAGCAGGAGGCAAGCTCAATCTTTAAGCCCTTGGAGATCTTCTACAAGATGATGAAAGTAGCACAAAGTTCCTTTCTCCTTTCTTTGGCAGTCAGGCAACCACTGCAGGCCAATCCCCCAAACAGCACTCAGCTTAGGGATAGTCTCCTCCTTCAGTTTCTTTCTGGTTCCTCTCCCCAGCAAAGGTTCTTCTTGTTTCCCAGAAGTGATCTAAAGTCTTGAGGTCTGGGCCCCAGTATTTATACACCAAAATCCTTTGTCTCTGAAGGCAGAGAGTGTCTGTACCTAGTCCAAACCAGTTCTGTTCAGTCCTGGAGCACTTTGTTTACAGGACTCCTTCCTTCCTTTGACAGTGTGGCCAGGGACATCAGACACACCACAGGACGTAGAGCCAGCATTGTGGAAGGCAGGCACAGCCCTATTCAGGTCCCAGGTGCTTCCCTCCCACCACTCTACATGCAGATGGGTCTATTCATCCCTGTGCTGACGCACTCTGTCTTCTGGAATCCCTCAGCCCCTGTCACTCAAACTCCAGACATGGAATACACAACCTAGCAGAGGCAGGCTTGGATAGTTAGGCAAGAAAATACCTACTTTCTAAAAGTGGTATTTTACAAACACTGAATGTTAAAACCAACTTCACTAAAATATGTATTTTATCATTCTGAGTTCAGGCTTACTAAACTGGAATTTCTACCATGTTCCCTGAGTCAGTTAGGATTATAAGATGTTATAATCAAACTGCCCATTCTGGCCTATGGGGAACAGGTAGCCTTGCAGTAGTGAAAAACGAAAATGGCTGTAATTCACTATCAGGACATGCCACACACATCAGGTCATGTCCTACCTTTTACTTACAATGCACCCTGCCCTTGGGCCTACTATAGGGGTGTCTGATGTGAAGAAAAGGGAAGGTTTAGGGGCTGGCAAGTGGCTACACTTGCCAGTCAACAGAGCAGTACCAGACTGCCCACAGGCTCTGCAGTGGCAGGCCTGAGACACACTTTACAGGCTGCTTCTGTGGGTGGCACAACCAGTGCTGCAAGCCCACCAGCAGCAAATGTTTTACTAGCCCTAGGCACCCGCAGTGCACTGTACTAGGGTCTGACAAGTAAACCACATCAGCCAATCATGGAGTCACTAATCCATACATCAATTTACCATAGGGAGCACTTGCACTGTGGCACTGAATAGCAGTGGCACAGTGACCAAAGCATCTAAAACCAGCAAAAACAACAGAGGCAACAGAAAAAATGGAAGGGAGTCCCACGCCAATGGTGCCAGGTCTAACATACAGCATTTATTTTTTGCTGCATGTCCTTCCAGAATTTGCGCTTCTGGGTCTCAGGCACAGTCATAGATGCATGGCCAAACGGCTGCTCATGGTTGTTGCAGCACTCCTCGGTTTGTATCTCCAGCTCTTATTCGGAGAACTTCAATTTGCGCTTTCTCACCTGTGTCTTCTTCTCTGCTCGTTGGCTGGCCATTCCTGTGGTACCTATTTCGTTTTTGGGACTCCTCAGGTCACATGGATTGCGCAGCACTTATTATTTATTAGTTTTATATAGCGCTGGATAGACCCAGAGGTATCAGAGCGCTTTACATAGATAATTGCACAGGTTACATACGCAGAGCTGCAAATAGCAATGAACAAAAAAGAACATGCGTAATGCGGCAGAGCAAGGGATAAACAATTGGTAAAAAGTAAACAGGAGAGTAGGGGGTGGGAAAAAGGGCAGAGACGATCTTTAGATTAAGTTAATTTCAAATTCAGCAGAAATCGGCACCAACATGGGGAGATATCCGTGGCCAGTCCAACCCACCGGGCCGGTAACAGAGGCAGTCCTGATTCAAGTCCAGTGAAGAACTGCAGATGGGAAAGAGGTCACAGCACCGAAGATCTGTGTGACAGCATTCACTCCCCGAGTTGAGACTAGCAGATCGCCGAGAAGCCCAGCCGATGGGGCAAAGATGGGCGCATCGCACCCACCAATTTCATCAATGAGACTTAGAGACGCGAAGGGGGACCATGATGGAGACCCCAGCAGTCCCTCCCAATGAGCGGACCAGGACGCCGACGCCCAAAGTCAAATGGATGAGGCAAGCTGCAAACGGTGATTCTCGCAGAAGCAGCATCACTGCGGGAAGTGCACGGGGCTGCCGCCTCGAAGGCAACCCAATAACAGCCAATCCACCAGTCCCTGAGGAAGTAGATCACAGTGGGAAGCAGGGTAAAGAAGAGGCGGTGTCCAGAAGTTAGGTGATGGCCAAGGATCAACCCCTAAAAGGATGATCCTGAACCCGTCTCCTCTCAGCTGCATTCAGCAGCTCAACCATACACTCGGTCATTACCCAGGGATTCCACTGGCGAATCCACTTCTCCACTTCTCCCCTGCTCACTCTGCCTGCTCTCATGGTTTCTTCTGGTCTGCACGTCTTGTTTGTGGGGTCATTTTCCTTACCCAGGAAACAGAATAGCTATTTTTTTAATGCACACTTTGCGGGCAAATAGGTAATCGCAAATTGTGATTTCCTATGTAGCAATGCGGCTCATTACTGAGTTGCAAATTCTGACCGGCCTGCGAACGTACATGCTATTTAACGATTTCCTGATTACAAATTGCAAAAATTCTCAATTAAGAAATAGATAAATTGATTGTTTCCTACACCTGGCCTAGACTGGCAAAGTGGATTCATTCAATAAAAGATATCAAAATAGTGCTAGAAAAATTAAACAGTTTCCCTTTATCTATAATTAAATGAACTAATGTGCTAAAGAAAACTTGTCTTGGCAAGCAATTACATTTTTACCATGGGACTTGTAACAACACATAAACAATTGCTATTATTGCAAATATGTTTCTAAGCCTACAAAGGCTGCAAGACGGCATGGGACTGCTTAAAGGGAGGACAGATTAAATCAAGACATCCCCTGACCATTATACATTGACACTAACAATGAAGCAGGATAAATAATTAAGTGAAACATGAGTAAACATAAAAATCACCCAGTCTTATGTATGAGAAAGACACCACTTCCCACATGGTAATTTTTCTATGAATGAGGTCCATCCTACATTTGTCATCACCTTTATTCATAAAAAACAAGGATATTGCATATGGCCGTGCTCTGTCATTCCCTAACTGAAGGTTTTCCTCAAAGCCCAACCACCCTCTCAACCTGAGAGTGCAAACATACCTTGGAATGTAGAGATATGATTGGACCCTGTGTATGCTTGCTGCTGCTGAGTGGCCTCGTGTTATCTATGGCATCCTAGGAATAGATTCCATTCTATTGGGATTTATAAAGCACATGGCTACCCAGAGGCATTCAGCGCTTGCATACAAAGCGCAGCTAACAATCAACACTAATTGGGACATCCTAATCAGCATAAGGGCTAAATTCCATAGAGCCAGGTTTTCAAATGTTTCCTGAATGTAAGTCCATTGTCTAGCAGATGTAAGCTATTTGGCAGAGACTGCCATAGCTTGTCATCTATGGCATCCTGGGAATAGATTCCATTCTATTGGGGTTTATAAAGCACATGTCTACCCAGAGGCATATTGAGGAGAAATAAACAAACTTCTGCAAGTGATGCAGCCTCAGACAGGTACACCATTTTGGTGAAAAGCCATGCCTGCATTTCTTTGAAAATAACGGTTTGCATCATAATCCATGGGTGGATGTACGGGAATGTCCATTCACCACCCATTGAACGGCTCTCTGATGCAAAGTAACTGAAGGCTGTGCAATGGGCTGTGTTCATTACGTTTTCTTACAAAGTCATACAAATTGACATTTGATTGGCTTTAAAAATATCTATAAGGATTTTGTGTTGGGGCTGCATAAAAACGTGATGACCCCTGACACAAACCGCTGCAAATCTGGGCCCTGAACCCCATCAGTTAGACTTTGACTGCTTCTGCACGCTTCCATGGAGAGACAAGCAATCTTTGGTGGTCAAATTTACATCTCTCACACCAATTGCCTAGTATTCTGGTTTTTAGGCAAGTGTTACCCCTTGTTGAAATTGTTCAGTGGGCTCTCCAACTACAAGGATCAGAGAAAAAGCTGAAGTCCACTAAGCTTGTTAGCCTAGAGGTACAATCTGGTCTGCTGCATGTTGGAGGGTACTCACA
This sequence comes from Triturus cristatus, assembly GCF_964204655.1. Taxonomy (NCBI): domain Eukaryota; kingdom Metazoa; phylum Chordata; class Amphibia; order Caudata; family Salamandridae; genus Triturus; species Triturus cristatus. The sequence continues at coordinate 307,886,441 of NC_140587.1, read as the reverse complement.
TGCAATATAGTGTGTTTATTACCTTGTACCACCCACATGCTCAAACGTCTTCACAAACAGATTTTTTCCATCTTAATATTTGCCTCTTCACCACAACTGAGAATGCCTAAACTAATTAAGGCATGACAGTTTTGTATTTAGTTAACTTACAACTATCAGTCTGCTGTCACAGAGAAGTCTTTTTGGGAGTAACTACATCCCACTTGAGGACTGTAATGTGTGCACATTCTTTTAAACCTTGTCACAAACGTTGCCATCTCCCCTCTCAGTATCAAGTCAGCAGACCGGCAAAGGAGGCAAAGAGTAAGAACAATTTAGGAGTAACAGAATGCAGCTGCTGCAATCAGCACATGTGCTGGGTCTCCTGGGTCCCACTGGGTACCTCTATGGTGATTGCTTCACCATCCTCTTGCCTCTTTCAATACCTGCTTCAACAGGAATTCAGCATACGCCATCCTGGGGAGGGCTAGCTTTGTATTCAGATCTTTTTCTGCGTATTCCTCAGTAATTCCTTTAATCTATACATCTGCGTATTGTCTAGAAAATCTGTTCCTTCTTATCGCCTTCTAACTCTATCCTATGAGTGCTACCATCCACCATAAAGTCTGGCAAATCCACTACTATCTGCTCCCTAAAATCTCTATCCCAGCTTTTACCCTAGTATCTTTCCATATAGCTCTGCCCTAGCACTCCTACCATTACCTATACCCTCATACCTTTACACCACCTGTACCCCAATATCTCTACAAATGCCTTAGTACCTCTTCCCTGCCGATAGCATACTACTTGCTCTATGCACATACTAACAAAGATGCCTTCACCAAAACCACAGCACATCTCCCCCTAACTATTCCCCTTTATCTCTTTCCCATTCTCCTCTTCAATATTAGTCTTGATTTTCCTTGTTACCCTCTTCTAATTCTCCTGGTCCATATTAATCAACTATGGCACAACCATTACTTGTTTTTGTTTGAAATTTCTCAGATTAGCATCTTGGAAGTTCACCAAAATGGGATGTTGCCAGCCTGGAGTTGTCTGCCTGGTGTTCTCTATTTTGTGTTCTTTTCTCCAAAATAAGGTAAAGGTGGTTAAGAAACGTAAACTGGGAATAATAACAAACAAAAGACAGTGCTGGTCTTTGGGTGAGCACAAAAGTACAATTTGAGGGCCACAGCAATACTCTATTGTCAGTTTATGGACCAAATGCAGAAGACGCCAACCTCTTTGATGAGATCTTGAAACATTTGTCAGATTTTAGGTCATTCATTAATATTCCAAACAGTAAAAAACAATAAAAAATAACCGTCTGAAAACATCACAAGAGAAGAGAATCAACAGGAAGTTTAATGTCAGCATTAGACTGGGAATACATCTAACGTTGGAGGCATAAACAAGTCTATGCATAACTTTTCTAATATAGAAAGATGAACATTACTCGTATGAACTTTGGTCTCATAGACATTACATTAGAAAAGCAGATAGTAGTTGGAAAACTCTACCCACATCATCTGTCTGATTGCTCAGCAATACATCTAGCAGTGAGAACAGAGTATAGCCAGGATGGAAGGATGGAAGCATATGTCATGGCATGAATAATTAGTAGGTTATTCATGAGACTAAATTAGTGACATCAAAATTAATAAAACAAGAAATGAAACAGCATGAATTGTGTTTCCAGGAGGCCCTGGCACAGAAAATGAGAAAGTAAGTGAAGGTGGGGTTGCCAGAAATTATGACGTTGAAGTTACAAATTGGTCATACCAGCTTTGCGATGTTACATTGAGATAAATAGGAATCCCATTAAAAAGTTATTAAGACCTGATGGAAATGATATTAAAAAGGAATTTAGTACTTAAGTTGAACTAATAATTTTTAGAAAATGCTTGAAAACCTTTCTCGGAAAGAGAAAGGTGAAATCCTTATGTTGACAAGTCCGGATAAAAATTTGGCAGATTTATATGGATGTACACTTACTTTGCTATGGTGCAGATGCAGAAGTGTCAAGGCTGTCAAATCCAACTACTACCTAAGGCTCTAGGGTAGTCTCTACTATTGCCTACAGTGTTGTGGGCAGAAATACAATTGCAGAACCGCCCCCTGTCACCTGGGACTCAATCAGTCAATCAATATGGGATTCGTGAAGTGCACTTCTCACCCATGAGGGTCTGAAGGCGCTGGGGGCTTTGGGGGTGAATGTGCAGCTATGTACGGTTACGACTTACTCAAAGAGCCAAGTCTTTAGGCTCTTCCTGATGGCATTCAGAGTAGGGGAAAGTCTGATGCTGAGCGGGAGCTTGTTCAGGTCTTCAACGTGATGTAGGAGTAGGCTCTTCCACCTGTTCTGCGGATGCGTGGGGTTTCGTCCAGGGCGAGGTTGACAGAGCGGGGTGTTCTCTTGGGTGCAGAGAAGGAGATACTTTCTTTGAGGTAATGGGGTCCGGTGTTGTGGAGGGATTTATAGGTGTGAGTGAGTAGCTTGGTGGTCCCTCTTTTCTTGATGGGGAGCCAGTGGAGGTCTCATAGGTGCTGAGTGATGTGGTTTTGCCGTGGGATACCGAGGACAAGTCTGGTGGCGGTGTTCTGGATGATCTGGAGTTTACATAGCAGGTATTTGTTGATTCTGGCATAGAGGGCATTCCTATAGTTCAGTCTGCTAGTTATGAGTGCATGGGTGACTGTCTTTTTTGATTTTGGCGGGATCCATTTGAATGTCTTGAGGAGGATGCGGATGGTGTTGAAGCACGTTTAGGAAACAGTGTTGACCTATCGGGTCATGCTGAGGGATGAGTTGAGTATGATGCTGAGGTTGCGGGCATGGTCAGTCGGAGTGGGTGGGTTGCAGAGGGCCGTGGGCTACCAGGTGTTGTCCGATGGGAGGGGGTGGGTCAGAAGACGAGGACTTCTGTCTTCTCTTAGTTGAGCTTCAGGCAGCTGCTGCTCATCCAGGAAGCAACATCTTTCATTCCTTCCTGGAAACTGAGTCTGGTGGTCTCGGAGAAGATGAGCTGGGTGTCGTCGGCATAGGATACTATGCTGAGTCCATGCTGCCTGACGATGGCGGCAAGGGGGTCCATGTAGATGTTGAAGAGCGTGAGGCTGAGCGACAATCCTTGGGGTACTCTGCAGCTGATCTCTGTTTGTTCTGAGAGGAAAGGCGGGAGTCTGATACTTTGGGTTCAACTGGTGAGGAAGGACCGGATCCAGTCGAGGGGGGTTCCTTGTATGCCGGCGTCATGGAGTCTGGCTGTTAGAGTGCAGTGGGAGACGGTGTCGAAGGCCGCAGAGAAGTCTAGTAGAATGAGGGCCACCATGTGGCACTGGTTGAGGAGAGTGCGGATGTCGTATGTGGCGGCTAGGAGGGCGGTCTCTGTGCTGTGGTTGCTGCGGACTCCGGATTGGGAGGAGTCGAGGATGGAGTTTGCTTCGATGAAGTTCGTGAGCTGGATGTTGACGATCTTCTCGGCTACTTTTGCTGCAAAGGGGAGGAGAGAGATGGGTCTGTAGTTTTTGAGGTCTGTTGGGTCAGCGGGGGGCTTCTTTTGGAGGGGTTTGACTTCTGCATGCTTCCAGTCATCGTGGAACATTCTGGTTTGGAAGCTGGAGTTGATGGTCCGTCGTAGTTCAGGTGCTATGTCGGAGGCGGCTCTGTGGAAGATGTGCGGCGGTCAAGGGTCCGTGGGGGCTCCTGAGTGAATGTTCTTCATTTTCTGTGGTGATCGGGGTCCAGGTGGAGATGGTAGGCTGGCTGGCGTGGCCGGAGTTAGTTGAGGTGTCTGGTGACTGTTCATTAAAGCTGTCATAGAGGGCCTTGATCTTGAGGTGGAAGTAGGAGCCAAGTTTGTCGCAGAGGTTCTGGGAGAGTGTGACGTCTGAGGTTTCTCTTGTGGGTTTGGTAAATTCTTGTATGATGCTGAAGAGCTCCTTCGAGTTGCTGGAGTTGGCGAGGATCTTGTCCTTGATGAAGTTCCTTTTGGTGGATCAGATGAGTTGGTGGTGTTCTTTCATGGCGTTCTTGTTGCTAGTCGGTGCTTCTGGGGTTTTGCTGTTTCTCCAGACTTTCTCGAGGTGTCTGCAGGTGCGTCTAGATTCTTGGAGGTCGTGGGGCGCTCTCTGCCGGAGTTCAAGAGGGGGGAGAGCTGGTCTGCGCAGTTGGTGATCCATCTGTGGAGTGCGTTGGCTGCAGTGTTGTCATGGGTCTTGGTGAGGGGGAGAGTGGTTGAGGGTGGAGGTTAGGTGCTCTTCGTTGACCTTTCCCATTTCCTGCATAGGGCATGGTGTAGGTTTGTGTGCGGTGGGTTTGGGGAAGGAGAAATTAATGCAGTGGTTGTCCGTCCAGTGGGGTTGCATGGTGTGGCTGAAGTGGATGTTGTGCCCTCTGGCAAAGATGGCATTGAGGGTGTGTCCTGTCTTGTGGGTGGGGGCGGTGATGAGCTGCTTCAGTCTGATATTATCAAGGTTGTCCAGGATGACGATGGAGTTGGGGACGCTGAGGTTGTTGACGTGGAAGTTCAGGTCTCCGAGTAGTATGTAGTCCATGGAGGCGATGGCGTGGGGTGTGATCAGTGATGGTTGTGGTGAATGTTGTGCGTGGTCCGGGAGGTCTGTAGGTGAGGGTGCTGCACAGGGTAGTTCTTGGGTTGGCCTGGATCTGGAAATGGAGAAGTCCCGTGGGGGTAGAGGAGTTGGTTGTGCTGGATGCGGTGAGCCGGACGGAGTTCGTGTGTGTGATGGCGAGTCCTCCTTCTGGGTGGCTGAGGCCATCCTTCCTCTGGATCTTGTATTAGTCGAGGATGGCGGTAGTGATGTTGGGGTAGAGGTGGCGTTGGTCCAAGTTTTAGTGAGGAAAGCGACGTCTGGCGACAGGGTGTCGAGGAGGTCCCAGACTTCTACTACATGTCTGTGTAGGGAGCGTACGTTGAAGAGGATGCAGCTCAGGGGTTTGGGTGCGCTGGCATCCGGTGGGTGTGCAGTCACTGTGGGTGTCCGCAGGTGGGTGAAGGTGCGGCAGAAGTGTCAGCAAGAGAACTGGCCGTGGGTGGTGTTTGGTGTTGACAGCTGGCAGTTGTTATTCCTTCTGGGTTTGAGTGCGTGGAGGGCGGCTGAGTTGTAGCGGTGGGAGGTCAGAGAACCAGGGTCCCTGGTGCTGGTCACGGTCAGGTGACAGACAGGCACAGATGGGCTTGCCTTTGGCATGCCTTCGGCTAGACCACGCAAAAGATGTCATTAAATAGGGGACAGGGGAGGGAGCGCAGGTAGGAGGCGGGAGCAGGAACCAGCAGGGGGGAGGGGCCACGCAGGCAGAAGCAACGGGAAAGGGGAGAGAAAACAGACATGGACAAAAGGGCACAATTTGAAAAGAGGACACAACAAGACACAATAAAAATGATTAAGAGCACAATAAAAAAGATTAGGAGCAACAGATAACAGGCACAGGCACAATATACAAAACAGAACCAGACAAACAGAAAAGACAGAGAAAAACAGACACAGAAAGAAGGCTTGCCGAGTGGACCAGCAGAAGAGAAAGCCTCCCCCACTGGACCACCAGGGATGAGGCGCAGGCAGGAGACTGCAGGTGCTGGAGGTCCCTCGAACACCTACCTGGACAGAGAGGGGCTTCGGCCAACAGCAGCTGGGCAACAACAGTGCTCCGCAAGGGGAGAGCGGAGTTCCCTGACCATGAGGTCAGACGTCTTGCTCTTTGAGGTGTGTTGTCACGCTTTCCTTGGTGCAAGACTGGATGACATACCAACTCTTCCATATTTCTTCTACCAAGCGCTGTGCCACACCTACAGCATTTATTGGAATCAAGCCATCCTGGCTGAAGAGGGGTGAAACCCCGAAACCGGTCCTAGGATGCTTGTTTCCGGTCCAGGGAGGACCTGGCTTGGCAGTTGGGGCTGGACTGTTCCCATGAGGTACAGGGTCAAGACTGATTTGCACATGGCCAGGTCTAAACTGGGGTGGCATGGTGAGCAAAACTATGATGGATTTAACCCAGATCTCTTGACTGGGGGTGAATGTTTTGATTTGTTCTGCATTCCGTGCATCAATTGTGTGTCTTTTGCTTTCTCGCTCTAAGTGCACCAGGTATTCCCAGACGTGGATCCTGGGCTCACTGTGCCACTGGTATCAAGCTATCCTGGCTGAAAAGGTGTGAAACCCCGAAACCGGTCCTAGAATGCTTGTTTCCGATCATGGGAGGACCTGGCTTGGCAGTTCGGGCTGGTCTGTTCCCATAAGGCACAGGACAAGACTGATTTGCATATGGCCAGGTCTAAACTGGGGTGCCATGGTGAGCAAAAGAATGATGGATTTAACCCAGATCTCTTGACTGGGGGTGAATGTTTTGATTTGTTCTGCATTCCGTCCATCAATTGTGTGTCTTTTGCTTTCTCGCCCTAAGTGCACCAGGTATGCCCAGACGTGGGTCCTGGGCTCACTGTGCCACTGGAATCAAGCTATCCTGGCTGAAGAGGGGTGAAACCCAAAACCGGTCCTAGGATGCTTGTTTCCAGTCCAGGGAGGACCTAGCTTGGCAGTTCGGGCTGGACTGTTCCCATGAGGCACAGGGTCAAGACTGTGTTTTGATTTGTTCTGCATTCCGTCCATCAATTGTGTGTCTTGTGCCACACCTACAGTATTTATTTTTTGCTGCATGTTCTTCCAGAATTTGCGCTTCTGGGTCTCAGGCACAGTCATAGATGCATGGCCAAACGGCTGCTCATGGTTGTTGCAGCACTCCTCGGTTTGTATCTCCAGCTCTTATTCGGAGAACTTTAATTTGCGCTTTCTCACCCGTGTCTTCTTCTCTGCCCGTTGGCTGGCCATTTCTGTGGTACTTATTTAGTTTTTGGTCACTTGGATTGTGCAGCACTTCTTATTTATATATTTTAAAGTTTTATATAGCGCTGACTAGACCCAGAGGTATCAGAGCGCTTTACATAGATAATTGCACAGGTTACATACGCGAAGATGCAAATAGCAATGAACAAAAAAGAACATCTGTAATGCGGCAGAGCAAGGGATAAACAATTGGTAAAAAGTAAACAGAAGAGTAGGGGGGTGGGGAAAAGGGCAGAGACGATCTTTAGATTAAGTTAGTTTCAAATTCAGCAGAAATCGGCACCAACATGAGAAGGTATCCGGGGCCAGTCCAACCCACCGGGCCGGTAACAGAGGCAGTCCTAATTCAAGTCCAGTGAAGAATTGCAGATGGGAAAGAGGTCATAGCACCGAAGAACTGCGGGACAGCATTCACTCCCCGAGTTGAGACTAACAGATCGCCGAGAAGGCCAGCCGATGGGGCAAAGATGGCCGCATCGCACCCACCAATTTCACCAATGGGATGTAGAGAAGCAAAGGGGGAGCAAGATGGAGATCGAAGGAAGTCCCTCCCAAGAAACCGACCAGGACGCCGACGTCCAAAGTCAAATGGATGAGGCAAGCTGCAAACGCCGATTCTCGTAGACTCAGCATGGCAGCGGGATGTGCACAGGGCTGCCGCCTCGAAGGCAACACAATAACAGCCAATCCACCATTCCCTGAGGAAGTAGATCACAGTGGGAAGCATGGTAATGACGGCGGTGTCCGGAAGGTAGGTGGTGGTGAAGGATCAACCCCCAAAAGGATGATCTCGAACCCGTCTCCTCTCAGCTGCATTCAGCAGCTCAACCGTACACTAGGCCATTACCCAGGGATTCCGCTGGTGAATCCTCTTCTCCACTTCTTCCCTGCTCACTCTGCCTGCTCTTATGGTTTCTTCTGGCCTGCACGTCTTGTTTGTGGGGTCATTTCCCTTACTCAGGAAACAGAATAGCTAATTTTTTAATGCGCACTTTGCGGCCAAATAAGTAATCGCAAATTGTGATTTCCTATATAGCAATGCGGCTCATTACTGAGTTGCAAATTGTGGCCGGCAGGCAAACGCACTTGCTATTAAATGATTTCCTAATTACATATTGCAAAAATTCTCAATTAAGAAATAGATACATTTATTGTTTCCTACATATGGCCCAGCCTGGCAAAATGGATTCATTCTATAAAAGATATCAAAATAGTGCTAGAAAAATGAAACAGTCTCTAATGTGCTAAAGAAAACTTGCCTTGGCAAGCAATTACATTTTTACCATGGGACTTGTAACAACACATAAACAATTGCTATTATTGCAAATATGTTTCTAAGCCTACAAAGGCTGAAAGACCTCATGGAACTGCTTAAAGGGAGAATAGATTAAATCAAGACATCCCCTGACCATTATACATTGACACTAAAAATGAAGCAGGATAAATAATTAAGTGAAACATGAGTAAACCTAAAAATCACCCATTCTTATGTATGAGAAAGACACCACTTCCCACATGGTAGTTTTTCTATGAATGAGGCCCATCCTACATTTGTCATCGCCTTTATTCATAAAAAACAAGGATATTGCATATGGCTGTGCTCTGTCATTCCCTAACTGAAGGTTTTCCTCAAAGCCCAACCACCCTCTCAACCTGAGAGTGCAAACATACCTTGGAATGTAGAGATATGATTGGACCCTGTGTATGCTTGCTGCTGCTGAGTGGCCTCGTGTTATCTATGGCATCCTAGGAATAGATTCCATTCTATTGGGATTTATAAAGCACATGGCTACCCAGAGGCATTCAGCGCTTGCATACAAAGCGCAGCTAACAATCAACACTAATTGGGACATCCTAATCAGCATAGGGGCTAAATTCCATAGAGCCAGGTTTTCAAATGTTTCCTGAATGTAAGTCCATTGTCTAGCAGATGTAAGCTATTTGGCAGAGACTGCCATAGCTTGGAAACAAGGTAGGAAAAAGACCACCCACCACATCTCATCCTTCAAATTTGAGGAACTTTCACGAGTCACACATTGGTCAACCTCAAGGTCCTACCTGGAGAGTACGGCAGCATTAAAGCTCATAGTAGCGGTAGGCCTTTCCCTTGCAGAGTTTTGTGTGCAATACACAGAACCTTAAACTTCACCCATTGCTCAATTGGGAGCCAGTGAAGCATCGCCAAGGAGGTGTGAGCTGGCTCAGGTTAAGAAAAAGGCGAGCCGCCGCATTTTCTTGCTTTGTAGTCTCCCCAGGTACAGTCAGTTCCCATGTACAATGAGTCTTCCTTCTAGATAGGAGAGGAAGCAGATCTAAAATTTTACTAAGCATTCTAAGAAGGTGATGACAACTAGCCCAAAGTTTCATCGCTTATGCTTTCATTGATAGAAAACTATCTAGCCATATCCGCATACTTTTTATGGGAGTTTTGGGGGAGGGTACAGTACCTAAGCACTCAGGCCATCCTAGTAAAGACTGCATTTTCAGATTGTTGCCTAGCAACATAATCTCAGTTTTGTCTCCATTAAGCTTAATGAGCAGCTCGCCATCCAGCTAGCTACCTTGTACAGACATGGACCAAGTTTTTGATATTGTGGCCCATGCTTGGGTGAAATGGAGAACATTAACTGAGTGTGATCAGCATAGGAGACGATCAACATCCCAAATGCTTGAACAATCTCAGCCAGAGAACGCATATAGAAATTAAAGAGCTTAAGACTGAGCGCCGAGCCCTGGGCACTCTGCATTTCAGGGAAGGTATCAGAATAACAAGTTTTGTCAAACTCCTGAAACATCATGTCTTCTAGAAATTACATAAGCCATTGTAAAGCATCGTCTTTTATTCTGCCGTTGTTAATTCTCTGAATGAGTATTCCGTGATCTACTGTGTCGGATGCAGCACTAAGATCAAGTAGTATGACTGTAGCTAAAACACCCTGATCTAACAGCATCTTAAGCTCCTCAGCTACAGACAAAATTGCTCTTAAAGGGCTGTGCTGGGTAGGGTGCAAGATGGCTTTAGCTTCCAAGAACAGAGACAGATGTTGGTTTACATGTTTCTCCAGTAGGTTGCCAGATCCAGAGAGCAACAAAATAGGCTTACAAATCCCCAAACAAAGTAGTTGCTGGTTAGGATTTTTTTTAGCAGAGGTTTTACTAGTGTGCGTTTCCAAGCAGGAGGAAATAGACCACTCAACAATGAAAAATTAGGAAGGTCCAGTAGGACTGTAAAAATAAATTCCGCTCCTTGTAGAAAGATATGGTGAGGGGCAGGGTCAAGAGGGGAACCGGACTTCACTTTGCTAAAAAGCACTGTAAGAAGGTCAAGAGTAATATCAGAAAATGCTGCTAGACAATTCGTGGAATTCTCCTCAGCAACCCCACTTGGCATAGTAGCTAGCTAATTTTTAATATCCTGGAAGGAAGAGTAGATGCCCGTAATTTAAAAAGAACTTTCCTAGGTCATTGCAGCGGGCTACCATAGGATCTGGTAGTGAGTAGTCAGTTTTAGACTCGGTCAGCGATTTAATAATTTGAAATAGTTTATGAGGGGCATTAGATGCCGTATTAATCTTGGATTGATAGTAGGAAGCTTGGGAAGACTTAATTTCTAAATCGTAGTTTCTAATAGCCAAGGGTAATCTCTTCTTACACTGCTGATCATATGACTTCCTCCATTTCCTTTCTAGTCTTGCATGCTTTGCTTAAGATCAGTAAATGAGGGGTGAACCAAGGTGAAGATTTACCTTGGTGATTCAATTTGTTGGTTATAACTAGGAGAACTTGATTTAAAGAGTGTTCGACCCAGTCAGCAAACATCATTCGCAGCAGAAGGATGGAATCCCAGTACTGGTCTGGAGGAGTTAAGAGTAGATTTCCACTCTTCGTTATTAAGTTTAGACGACCTGTGGTCCTTCCGTGTAACCAGCAGTGGGGAGGGGGGTAGGCTTAGAAGCACACCGTAACTTTGGGATCAAATATGTATCTGACAATAACACTGGTACAGGGCAAGATATGGGCAATTACTGAATATTGGGTCAATAATGTGCCCTTTCTTATGGGTTGAACCAACCACTTATTGTAACGGCTGTAGGGAACCAAGGTCCTGCAGTATGCCTGAGGACAGGGAGTTCTTGGCTTCTTTGAAATGAACATTGAAGTTCCCCAGCAGAGTGAAATTAGGCTTGCCAATTGCCAAACTGGCAATAATGTCAGGAAGAACTCGAGCAAATGAGCACATGGACCAGAGGCTCTAGGTATTGCATTCCTGAAAAAGTGAATGTCTGGGCCACTGAAATAGAAAAAAAAGACTCTCCCAAGTGAGAATAAGTAATGGTTCAGAAACAAATTTAAGAGACTCTTTGAGAATGATAGCTATTCCCCCACCCATTTTTTTATGTGATCTCTCCGGCATATATAACATCCTATGGGTAGAACTTGAATTATGTCACACATCGAATTTTCATGCAACCCTGTATCCGTGAGGAAGACTACATCTGGCCCCTCATCTGCCAGAAGAGAAAATAAATCACATTTATGGTATAACAAAGACCTGCATTTAATCTTAAACATGCTCCATACTTCCCCCACTTTCTGCCCAGTTGGATGACCTGTGGGCAGATAGGGGGGAATGAGCAATTTTTGCACTAAGACTCAGATTCGTTGAGATCAATGGAGTGAAGGCAAGCCTCATTACGAATTACCTGTAGTGCACTCAGTTGTTGAGAAAAATATGGCAACTTACTTGAGGTAACAGGGGCAGAGTTCCTCCCCCTGGTGCCCGTCGGGCGCGGATGGGTGCAGACTGGCTTTCCTTTGGCGAGCCTTCAGTGTGCCAGTGGTGCTCCCGCTGCACTTCCACGCCCAGGCCTTCATTTTATGCCATAGGGAGAAAATGGCGTTTCTAGATTTAAGTGCAGAAGTAGCAAGACAGAGAACAGGACAAATTTCAAAATCACATTAAACATCCCCCGTCAACGTTTCAAATACCATTAAAAGCTAAGCCTTAGTTTTAAAACATTAAAAAGCAGAACTGGCTTAAAAATAATGCACCATTGAGGAGCAAGGTGTCAGCATGCTTCTCAGCTGCGTGTCCACGACCCGGCCTCCATTTTATTCCATGGGGAGAAAAAACCACAAAAGGCTGTTTTTCAACAGTGGCTGTGATGTTAAAAGCAAAGAAGCAGTGAGCGAATGGCTGAAAATCCAGTGGCCGGTGAAGCTGTACCATTTGACACAGCGTCACTCTGCAGCTGCCTCCTTCATTTCAGGGGCCCATGGCTGATTAATGCTTTAATGGTCACCAAAGTTGTTTGGCTGTTCTGGCAGATTTCAGGAGCAATGCGGCTACCCTTTGTGACCTAAGATATTGACTGCTTACAGGTTCTCCACTCCTCTCTTACCACTTCTCAGGCATCTCCCTCTGCTACCCAGTAATCGAGACTCTTAGTCCTGTCTGCTGCTGAGAAAACCAGTTCTGAGCCCCGGTACATCAACAGATGATACTTTCTCCTTGACAACCCTGTCACATGGAAGACAAAGGAGCAGTATCAATCACCATGGTATCAATGTCCACACAAACATCATCTCCACTACCACAGTTTGCCACAACAGCAGGATACACTGGCTCTCTAACTGATGCTTCCTACTTCTGCAGAGCCATCACCCTAGAGAGTGGCAGCTGCAAGTAAACCACTACCAGTCTGGAGAGCAGTGCATGCCTCTTACTCCTCACAGTCTCTCCGGCTCCTTTATCAATATACAGCCAGGTCCTCAAGCAGAATAGCTGCAACTTGGGTAAACCCACACATTACTGTGTACTGGAGCACAGATCACTCAATCAACTAATGGATACATAATTTAATTTATATAGTGCTAAATGACCCAACTAAGGGCTATAAATGGCTTCAAATAGACGAGTCTTCAAATGCTTTCTGAATGGGAGAAGCTGGTGTATCTGCTCCGTCTCTTCATGGAGAGAGTTCCATGAGGACCAAGCAGTGACCACATTCACAGAAATAGAGAAAATATTAGATGAAAATATTTTTCACTCAGTAAAGCAAATAAAAAGGAAACCCACTCCCCATGTTGATGCATTTCACTGTTGCATCAATAAATGGCAGTGTGCCAATACAATCTTGAAACTATATCTCAAGAATAACAGTTACAATAAACGTATACGTTAATCTGAATCATTCTTAAAGCAACTGCTGTTTAATGACCAAATCTGTATCTACCCAGACCTAAATATGACCAGACCTTAAAACTGATTACATTATATTGAGCACATGTTGGCCTGTCCCACTTAGCTTTTTGTACTATGGTGCAAAGGTATGTGCATGAATCCAGGCATTCTGAGTATACATCAGTTTTTGGGAAAAGAGCAGCAGAGTCATATCTTTGTAGCTATAGCACTGTCCCGTTCTCTCTCTTTCATGCAAAGCAGCTCAGCATATTTGATTACTACACTGCACTGAGTGAAATAACAGTAGATTTTCCATATAATATCCTGCTTTGGAAGGGTACCCTGTCCTGTAATCTATCTGCATTATGTGACACTTTGATAAATGTTGCCCAGGAAGTGCAATGTTTTAGACCTGGTCATCTCTGCAGGGTCACCCCCACACATTTTGCCTTTACCCCTCCTGTTTTCTGAATTTGTTTTTATTGGCATTATGTCTCTGTGCACTTTACTACAGTGCTAAAGTGTTTGTGCTCTCTCCCTAAAACAAGGTCAAATTCACCTGATTGGCACATCACATTTACTTATAGGTCCCTAGTATATGGTTCTACATGGTAACTAACACCTGAAAGTTAAATTAAATGCTAATAGGGATTAAACTGCCATTTTGATCTGGCAGAATAAACTTTTTGCCAGGCATAAACCTTTCTTTTTAATACATATACGTACATTCCTATGGTAGGCCCTAAAGGCCTATAAGGCAGGCTGCATTGCATTTAAAAAGTAGAACATATGGGATTAGGTTTTACATGTTCTGGTAGTACAAATCTCCTAAATTATTTTTTCACTGCTGTAAGGCATACCACTCCTATTGGATAACATTGGCTTACATTATTACATTTAATAAGTGCTAGCTTTTGATTTGGAGCAGGTATAAATATCATGTTTGAATCAAATGAATTGTAATATAAAATCCTCTTTAATGGCAAAAACAGATTTTAAGTCACAGTTCTGAAAATGCCACTTTTAGAAAGTTGCCATTTTTTTGCCCTAACCATTTGGTGCCTGCTGCCAGTGTCCTGGGTCACATGACTGTGATTGACTCTGCTGTTGGGATTTATGTATTACTATTATCTCAATAGAAGTGCCGCGGGTGGAGCTGGTCTCTGCCCCACTTACATTCAAAAACACAAAGGACACAAAAAGAAACCTGACACTAGTATTTTGTCACCCCAGACTTCTTGGGGCTTTGACAGGGGAAGGAAAGCACTTTCAAGAACCAGATGTAGGGGTAGTCTTGGGAATCCCCCCTCTTGAAAGGCTGGCCCCAGGTATAAATACTGGACCTCCAGAGCCACTCTTCAGTACTCTCCTGGACCTGTGGACATTAGAGAAGAAGGACTCCCTTGCTTCCCAGAGAACTGGCCTTCTGCTTGAAGCCTGACTTGCTCTCCCAACAGAGGAATAAGCTGCTGCTTGGGGACTGCAAGACCCCTGACCTTTGAAGCAAGACCCCGACCTTTGGCCAGGAAACTGCTCTCCCAGGCGCACAGCTCCACCTGGAGTGCCTCTGTCTCCTGAACCCCGCTGACCCCGGTTCGAGGCCTGTAACTGCTCTGCCTCGCATCTCAGCCTGCTTCTTCTCCTATTGTCCTCTGTAATTTTTGCTTTGTTATTCGCTGTTTTTGCTTGTTTGCAAGTTTCTGCCTGTTTGCTGTTTTCGCTGTTTTTTCATTACTCTTTTGTGCCTGTGGCGTTGTTTGTGCCCCTCTGCTTGTTTTCACTGCCTGCTTTTCCCGCCTTTTTATACCCACCGCTGCTGCCCCCGCAGTCCCTCTCCCCGCCGGTTCTTGCTCCCGCCTCCCAGCTGCGTCTCCCTCCATCCTCCCCTATTTAATGGTGGACGCACGCTGCGGGCGCACCGCTGGTGCGCATGCCCATCTGTGACCCAACCACAACCAGCACCAGGGACCCTGGATCTCCGACCATCCATCGCTACGACTCAGCAGCCCTTCTCACACTCAACCCCATAAGGAGCAACAGCTGCCAGCTTTCCGTGCCGAACACCACCCGAGGTCAGTTCTCCTGCCGTCACTGCCACCAGACCTTCACCACCCTCCGCACCCACACGGGCACTGCCCTGGCGTCGGACAGCAACACCACCGAAGCCCTGAAATGGATCCTCCTCAACGTGCGCTCCCTGCATAGACACGCCATAGAGATCTGGGACCTCCTCGACACCCTCTCGCCAGATGTCGCCTTCTTCACAGAAACCTGGATCAACGCCTCCTCTGACCCCGACATCGCCACTGGAATCACTGACAGATACAAGATCCAGAGGAGTGACCACCCCAACAGCCTAGGAGGAGGACTTGCCATCGCACACAAGAGCTCCCTCCGATTCTCCACCTGCACCACAAATGGCTCCTTCTCCACCACCGCACACCACAACTTCCAGATCCAGACCAGCCCTAGAACCACACTCCGCAGCACCCTCGCCTACAGACCCCCTGGATGTTGTGCTTCATTAGCCACCACCATCGCTGCCCTCATCGCACGCCACGTCACCGCCTCCATAGACTACATACTCATCGGAGACCAGAACTTCCACCACGACAACCCCAGCAACCCCCAACTCCACCACCCTCCTGGACAACCTCGCCAACAATGGACTGAAACAGCTTGTCACCACGCCTACCCACAAGGCAGGACACATCCTCGACCCCATCTTCGCAGGTGGGGAAAACATCCACTTCAGCCACACCACGCAACCCCCATGGACAGACCACCACTGCGTACACTTCCTTGCAGTGCTTAATTTGTAAAATATTAAGTGCCAGGGCTCGGACCTGAAGGCTACTGCAGCTTGCACCACCCATTGCCTTTGTCATTGCTGCCAAAACAACTACTAACCATCTCTCTTGCATGAAAACGGGAAAGTTCAGAATACTCTTGTGTTCCCCAAAGCTAAAGGAATGGCTGGGAGGCAGGTATTAGCAATTTTAATGTATATTGTATTCCTAAACAACCATTGTTCTGCTCAACTCTATATTTGATGAGCAGCGCCACCATGTGGTAGACTGTTCTCAGTATGGTGTTGACAATTAGGTGCTGGTGCTGGTGCCGAGCACCGGAACCCAATTAACTGCAGGTGCTGAGCACCGGAAAGCACCGGCTCAAATTAAGCACTGCTTCCTTTTCAACAAACCCACACCACCCAAACCTGCACCCCGCCCTCCAAGAAGAAACTGGAGCAAACCACTGAGGAGCAGCACGACTCCAACCTCAACCACGATGCCCCCACCACCTCACCCAATGCAAAACTCGCAGCCAAAGAACTCCACAGATGGATCTTTAACTGTGCAAACGAGCTCAAACCCCTACGTAACCCCGACAGACAACGCCCCAGGAAGGCCACCTGGTTCACCATCGACCTCCAAGAATCCAGACGCAAGTGCAGACGTCTTGAGAAAAACTGGAGGAACAGCAAGACGGTGGAAGATCGCACCACCTACAAAAATGCCATGACGAAATATCACAAACATCAGATCCACCAAAAGGACCTTCATCCAGAACAATATCCTCGCCAACTCCAGCAACTCCAAGGAACTCTTCAGCATCATCCAGGAATTCACCAAGCCCCCCAACGAAACCATGGACATCACCCCTTCCCAGGACCTCAGCAACAAGCTCAGCTCCTTCTAATTCTACCTGAAAATCAAGGGCCTCTACGACAACTTTAACGACCAGACACCTGACTTTGAAACCACTTTTTAGTCCAGCAACACCAGCCAGCCCACTATCTCCTTCTGGACCCCAGTCACCACTGAAGATACCACATCGACCATGAAAGGCATCCACTCAGGAGCCCCCACGGATCCCTGCCCCTGCACATCTTCCACAGAGCCGCCGCCGCCATCGCTTCAACACTACGACGCACCATCAACGCCACCTTCGAAACTGGCATCTTTCCCGACGACTGGAAACGCGCAGAAGTCAAATCCCTGCTCAAGAAACCCTCAGCAGATCCCACGGACCTCAAGAACTACCGACCCATCTTCCTCCTCCCCTTCGCAGCCAAAGTTATAGAGAAGATCGTCAATGACCAACTAAAAAAATTCATCTAAGAAAACTCCATCCTCGACCCCTCTCAATCCGGATTTCAAAGCAAACACAGCACCGAGACCGCTCTACTTGCTGCAAGAGATGGCATCCCTTCATTCCAGGCTACAAGAGTAACTCCAAGCGCCAGGTGGCTCATCTCCTGTGTGAGCAACAAGGACACAATAAGCTCCAGAGGCCTCCCTGCAAATGCCCAGTTGGCTTGCTGCACTTGACATGCTTGGACCTCCCTGAGCCCTCCTGGGCTCAGCTGAAGTGATTTCCTGATCCCTAAGAGGTGCCTCCAAGGTCATTGACCCTTGGCTGACATCAGCTGAGCTCCTCCTATGAAGAAAGAAGTAATCCTGAAATGTTGGCTTCCTTGCAAGGGTGAACTGGCCCATTTGCATGGAGATTCTGCCTCCCTTGACGATAGCCAATGTGAAGCTGTGGTGAATGAGTCTCTTCATGCAACAACAACCGGTAGAGATTACCGGCATCACAAGATTTGTACTTCGCGCTACAGCAGCAACAGTGACTGCCAATGCAAAGCTCCAGCAAAGACCGTTTGTCACAACTGACTGGATCTTCGCACTACAGAATGATCATTCGTGATGCCAGGCCTTCTTTTTGAGCTACAGCAACAACCATCTGCAATAGTCTCCCTGCTCCTTACGGCCATCTTCACCATGAAAAGAACTCTTTGAGCCGGACTTTTATAAGCAAATACTGCATACACCAAGTTACTATACAAGGAACAGCAAATAAAAAAATCTGAAAATAAGAGGGCATTTGCGGGATGTACACTGAATGAATTCAGGACGCTAAAAGACAGCAATCCAGCAAGCAGTGTAGTGCTGTCACATAACTCACTTTGGGGCATATCAACAAGGGCTTTATCTCTGCTTTTTTGGCTTTAAAAGCCAAAAAAGCAGAGATAAAACTAGCACCCTATCAACAACAGGGTGCTAACATGCAAATTCGCATGTTAGCACCCTTTTACTCTACGCTTCCCCTTGCATCTCTAATGAGATGCAAAGGGGGCGTTCCAGAGTAAAATAATAGGAGAAATGTCGCTAAGCGACATTTCTCCTATTATCAAGAATATCGCTAACCCTGTTAGAGACAAAAAAAGCAGCGCTAACCGCGGTTAACGCTGCTTTTTTACGTCTGGTATTTTTCTGACTTAGCCATGATATCCTATGGAAGGAGGATATCATGCCTAAGTTTGTCTGTCCCTATCAACAAGCTAACGTGAGATTATCGCTGGGTTTCCAGCGATAATCTCACGTTAGCCACTTAGCACCAGGATTTTTATCGCTATTGAGATAAGCGCTGCTAATAGCACGCTATCTCAGCGATAAAAATCGGCGCTAGCCGGCGATAATTATCCGAGCGCTAAGTGCGCTCAGCGATAATTATCGCCGGTTGTTGTTGATATGCCCCAAAGTAATTCCGGGTAACTGCATAATTTACTTTTGTGACAGTGCTACTCAGTGACTGTAGAACATGACAGTAAGTGCTCAGAGACAAAGTAAATCTCAGTAAAAGAATGGCAAGATGAGCCGGGTTTTCTACCCTCTGAAGTCTAAAGAATAGTTGTCAAAACAATAAGGAAGCTTTCAAGACGCAACAGAATCCAAAATTCCGCTTATTTGCTTTCCTTGTATCCTTCCATCTGCCGCTACATAAATCTGTGTCAGGCTGACAAACCTATACATGGCTATACATAAACTATAAATACATGCCCCACGCTTCAAAGATACACGAGGAATCAAAGGTTTCTGCATAGGGTCAGCCCTGGAGGAGATGAAACGGCGCTTAAGCCAGTTAAACAGTTTGCCATTGTGTTTCTTTTTTTTTCTAAAGGAGGTTGCAGTAACACAGCTGTCATTACAGAGTAGCTGCAGCCAGCTGGCAGTGCCTCTCCCCTGCCAGACCCCAAGAATCGTTGGGAAAATCTGTGTTAACATATTGAAGCAATGAAGGTGAAGTATCCATCATCAGAGCTCTGCTGAAAGCTGCAATTAAACAACGTTTACAAGTTCACTAAAAGGTGAATTAGAACAATAGGTGATTAGCAACAGAAATAAATTACTGTGCTCCGAGCCTCT
Source organism: Triturus cristatus (assembly GCF_964204655.1). Classification (NCBI taxonomy): domain Eukaryota; kingdom Metazoa; phylum Chordata; class Amphibia; order Caudata; family Salamandridae; genus Triturus; species Triturus cristatus. Next base: position 307,867,199 of record NC_140587.1, on the reverse strand, counting down.
GCCCCAGCCACTCAGCCCCGTGTTTCTTGCAAAGTTTATAGCAACCATTCTGAGGGGTCCCCAGTGAGCTCTATCGCCTCACAAAAGAGCAACGGTGACCAAAAGCTGAATCAGAAGACAGACAAACTTAGGAAGGCCCAGGGGAAACTTTAACACTCATTAGTTGCAAACTACTGTTTCCTTCCGTGGTTACTATGACAATAGCAACAAGGAGGTTTTAAAGGTAACACGATACATTTTTGAGAATTTTATATCGGGCTTGAAAAGTGGTCTTAAGAGCATTCACACTTGCTTCCCGAATGGTGAGAATTAAGAGCAGTTACATGGTATTATGTTTATAAACATGAAAAATACTTTATAAGCATTGGAGCTTCCCTCTTATGCCATGTTACAGTTTCAGATAAATTACTAGCTAAATGGGGTTGTAGCCGTCATTAGTGCAGCAAGTGTAGTGACACCAGGGCCTAGGGTTGTGTCTTTTACCATCCAACAAGGGTCAGATTCTTCACCCTTCTATAGTTTGGGCATATAGTAATGCATGAGCAGTTGGTGACATTTTGCACACATCACCTCCTTGGTGCTGTTCACACAAGCGTGCTACACTTTCTTTAGGATACAACCATGCTTTACTTTATTGTCTCCTAAACGGAGGAATGTGTGAATACAGCCAAGCTCATGGTTTGCACAGTCAGTGTATGTCAGGGTCAGGGTCAGGGTCAGGCACCAGGAGGCACATCAGGAGCTTCCAGATCAGACTGACCATCTGGATAATGTACACTTCCCACCGGCAGCAGGTGGTCAGTCTACTGACAGCCAGTGAAGACAATGTATGGAGTGGGGAACGCACCACGATTGACAGAGTACCATTGTGGTAGCAAGGGTATTTAATGGATGGTCGCTATCACAAACCTGAGTTATGATGTCATCTGTGTCTGAGCTATTCATGACTGCAGTCTCCTTCAGTGAGTTCTATGTAAGAAACAAAGCCCTGCCGCGTGTCAATATCTAATTCATTTCAAGCTCAACAATGCTAAGATGTCAAAACAATAAAACAATGAGCTAGAATCCTTCAGAACCTTGATTTGTACCTTCAAATCGCTGCTTATTGCTTGATAAGCGCTTTGACACATTGGTCTTTTTGTAACTATGCTGCTTTAGTCTTCATCTGGGTTAATATGTTGAGTCGAGTCCAGCGGCCCAACACTTACCAATTTTCTTTCGTCCTGTGACCTGTGCCCACATCAGTGCCTGGAAAGATTATGTGTCATGTAATTGATTCTTTTTTGCAATATTTCAGCTCACCGAACAAAAAAACAGAAGCTTTATTAAAAACTCTAGTTCACCAACGCGTGAAGAATAAAAAACTTTGGGCCCTCAAGGTATTGAGGAAACTGAAGGAAGTGCCCCTCAGAAGCAGTCACAGCTTACATTACATGCATAAGAGAAATGTACAGGAATGAAGTTCAAGCAGCAAAAAGGGTGCACTGGGAGAAGTGGGAAGAGGGTTTTTTAGTTACTGAAGACCAGTGATTTCAGGAGGTTTAGGGATTTAATTGACAATATAGTTAATATAAAAGAGGCAGACTCCTGGATTAAACTAGTATGTTTTCACTGCAGGTTTCATGAGTAATTACAACTGAAAACAGCGTATGCGGTACACAATGTGAATTTTCGTCTTGGGAGTCTCCAGAAAGATTGGAAGAGTACATCAGGTCTGCTTGGATGTCAGCTGCCTCACTGCTCAGTGGCATCCTGTAAACCTACTTATGAGCAATCCAAGGTTTTGGGCTGATTGCTGTACTTCACATTCTTTGTAAAATCTGTTTGAGAAGCAGGATAATCCCAGACCTCTAGCAAGGTCCAGAAACCAGAGATCCATTGCCTTGTTAGACAATGAAGAAAATGTTTTGTCAACCTCTTACAGTCTCAATCAGTGCAATGAGTGGACAGTTGAAACATAATGCCAAACTCTCAGACTTGTTTTCACAAAAAGTGCGAAATGCCTCCTAATGAATATAAAAATGCTTGGGTCGAAAGCAAATAAATTACTCAGCATCTTCCGACTGTGTGAACGAGAATTTGCTTCAGCATGATTTAAAACGTGGGCATCCTTTTAAAGACAATTTAATTCCTTTTCTCAAATATGGGTTAAAGTAGGAGATCGGTCAAGAGATTGAAGCGATAAATGAAGGTCCAGAACAAGGCTGCTTATTGGCTATACATCTGTTTACTTTATGTATGGTTTGCTGATATGCAAAGGGTACTAGGCAAAGAGCTGGTGTTTCCACCAAAGGCTTCTGAGTCTAAAGCCTTCAGTATGCTTATGATGCAGCTCATCTAAATCAGACCAGGATTGTAGCAACCTTTGAAGACCAAGTAATGTTACAACACCAATCGCAATCTCCTAGTCAAAATAAGCAACACCTATATTTAATCTTCAGGAAGAGTACTTCAATTTGGAGAAAGTAGAGGGCTTCAAATTAAGCACTGCAAGTTCATACAACTATTAGAGCAACAGACTGGATTAGTCATGGGTTTCATTTGAATCCAGTTCAAATATCAAGCTTGTTCTTTCAAAAAGCTGTATTCAAATTATGTACCACCTCCCTTCACTCCTTTGTAGAAACCATTGAACGGAAAATATTGTCCTGGATTAACATATGAATCACCTTTCAATAAAAAATGAGTCCTTGGCTAGACATAAGATTTAGGCCTGCGTAAAATCTATTTTGCTAACTTCAAAATCTACTTCACTTACATAATTAAGGTTAGAGTGTGGTATAATCAAACTGTCTTTATTCATAGATGCGTACAGTTGCTTTTATTCTCTTGGCGCCATTATTTAATTATGAGAATCATTTTAATCTCTTGTACCTGGTCCTAATTCAAAAAAACTCTTCAGCATATTATGCGAGAGATGATTCACACCATAGAATAATAAAGCCTTTTGACCATTCTCAGAAAGTACATGGCCCGATTCACAGAACTAATTTAAGACAAAATCCTAAACTTACTACCATTTTGGTATTTACAGAAGACACTTACTCATTTTGGTATTCACAGAAGGCACTTACTCATTTCGGTATTCACAGAAGTTAGGAGTCCTAACTTTAGGACTCCTAAATGCCTTCTGTGAATACCAAAAGTTTTAAAATTAGTATTTTTCTCAGTTTAGGAGTCCTAAAGTTAGGAGTCCTAATTTTACTACTCCTAAACTGAGAAAAATCCTAACTTTAAGACTTTTGGTATTCACAGAAGGCATTTAGGAGTCCTAAAGTTAGGAGTCCTAACTTTACTACTCCTAAACTGAGAAAAATCCTAACTTTAAGACTTTTGGTATTCACAGAAGGCATGTAGGAGTCCTAAAGTTTGGACTCCTAACTTTACTACCCCTAAACTGAGAAAAGTCCTAACTTTAAGACTTTCGGTATTCACAGAAGGCATATAGGAGTCCTGAAGTTAGGAGTCCTAAATTTACTACTCCTAAACTTAGAAAAATCCTTACTTTAAGACTTTCGGTATTCACAGAAGGCATTTAGGAGTCCTAAAGTTAGGACTCCTAACTTCTGTGAATACCGAAATGAGTAAGTGCCTTCTGTGAATACCAAAATGAGTAAATTCCCTCTGTGAATACCAAAATGGTAGTAAGGTGAGGATTTTGTCTTAAGTTAGTTCTGTGAATCGGGCCCACTGTGCCTATTCATGACTTATTGCCATCTGTAATTTAGTATCTGTTTTTCCATAAATGCAGATTTTCGGAATCCTCATTTTGTTTTCTGGTTTCGTAGGAGGGATTCTTCAGATTATTGTAATTAGATTTTAGAAATATACTTAGCCTCTAAATAGTAAATCTTCAATTTATAGCTTCAGTACCTCAGTCCTATCTCAGACATTTTTCTTTTTGCATTCATACACTTTATCGAATAAGAATCAGTTAATAGAATGTTTGCTACTTGCCTTTTACTAATGCTTGCGGTGCAACACACACATGTTAGATCTGATACATTGATTTAAGAAGCTGTTGCATACAGGACCTACAAGAGAGCCTGGTTGATTTAAATCGAATTTCCTGGCATTTTCCAGATCCTTAAAGACTGCAATAATGGCTGGCTGTCTTGATATCACTTGCACATTCACCCATGTGTCCACTTGTAGTTTCATGTTCTGCATATACAGCATAGCAAAGTTATTAAAATGAATCCTGGACTGAATAAGTTGAAGTCAAAAATGTTTATTTCCAGCACGGCATACCAGCATCCACCATAGTAAGAGTCCAGATGCAACTGAACTTCCACAGTGGAACTGTCCACCAAGAAAGCTCTAATTAGAACCTAGAGCTAACATAGAAAATACACATGTCGCATGCCTTAAAGAAAAAGGTTAATAGAATGACAGAAAGCTAATAATGTTTAACTTGAATAAGAGGATGTAACAAAAGTGCCACCAGAGACAATGGGGTCTGCACGTTTTACAAGTAACACTTTAAAGCCCTAGCTATTGTTATATGAGCCAATAAAATAGCACACCATTCAATCTTCAGCCAGAACAACAGCATGCCATTCACTCTCTCCCCCTTATTGATGTGCCTTAAAACTTAGCTGCTTGTGATGTCTGTCTGCACCGCCAACCTGAAGCTTCACTAGAATGTAGTGGGTACCTGGTCTGTACAATCGGTTGAACTATTTGGTAAGTTAAGTCAGAAAAAAATATTTTGCCTCAGGGGAGTATTGTATATTATAATGTGTTTAATCTATCAGTGAATATGCTGGGAACTCTCCTGGACTTTATGGCCAACATTGCACACGAAAAAACTGTGAAAACCATCCACCGCAATTTAGAGATGCTTTGCTTCATGACATGAAGTGAGTTTCACTGTGTCATTGGGGTCTGTTGACTTTGTCCCCTGATGTGCTCAGGTGAAACCCTCGGAAACAGATGTGTTTATTAATCTTTGCCTTAGCATGGTGTCCGCTGGAGCAACAGTGTTTGGAAATGTCATTGGTACGCACATTAGCTCTTTGTTTATTTAATTTGACTTTAGTACTGTGTTGTTTTTATCAAAACACTGAACTTGGGCATTGGATTTCAACACAAACAAGCACTGACAATGCTAACAGGTCCGGCATGTTATTATAGAAGGTAAAATAAGGAATAATTATTCATTTTGTTGAAAAAAGTGCTGAAAGAGAAGTATCTTGTGTTATATTTTAGTTTAGTTGTACAATATATTTAAATTGTAATGGGCATATATATATGTATCTATATCAATATCAAATAATAAAGAGAGGTGGAGCTTAGCTGTGCCCATGATGGCTGCCACCTCTTTGGGCTCCGACTAACCCACAGGAGCCTCTATGCTGATCCAGGGCAGTGACCGTTTTCACAGAGCTGCATTGCAGAGAGGTGGTCTGAGGCCACGCCCCTTTTTACACCACTCTGCAAACGCGGCTTCTGGTGCACTGGTGGTGGGGCGATGAGGTCCTCTTGTGTCCTGAGGATCTCAGGACACAAGTGGACTTCATCCTCCGAGCAGCAGTGCACCAGAAGCTGTGTTTGCAGTGTGGTAAAAAGGGGCGTGGCCTCGGAACACCTCTCTGCAACACAGCTCTGTGGCGCTTACTGGAGGTACCTGGTGGGCTAGTTGGCCCCCAGGGTCCCTCAGGATTCAAGGGGACTTAATCCCCCAACTTACAACGCAACAGGGGGTGAGTTTTCACAGTGGTGCAGGGAGGGGGCGGGCCAGATATAACAAGTCAGCAATCCTGTTGTGTGGGACTTACTGGAGGTAATAAAAGGGGTAGTTGGCCCCCAAGGTTGACGTTGGGGGCTAACTACCCCTCCTGTGACCCCCAGTAAATTCCACACAGTGGGATTGCTAAAAGGTGTTTGGAGGCCACGCTCACCTTTCTCCACCACTCTGCAAATGCAACTGCTATGTTATAGTTAGAAATTAGCATTTAAAAAACCTTTGAAATTCACTAAAAAAACATAGGTTTCAGGGACGTTATAGTTAAAATTTAGCATTAAAAAACCTTAGAAATTCACTGAAAAAACCACAGGTTTCAGGGACGTTATAGTTAGTTGGATATTTCACTCGTACAAAACCAGTCAAATTCGGCCATTATAGTTAGTTGAGCTAACTATAACTCACGCCTCCACAATGCACTGCTGATGACCTCACATATTACATCATTCATGACATGGTCAGTGACATCACTGATGACTTCACTGATGACATCTCAAATGACATCACTGATGACATCATCCATGTTATAATCTGATGCACCTCCTCACACTCTAATATAACCTTTGATATACCTACTCTAAAATAGAGACTACCATTTTTGAAACCATAAACACACCAATACCAGTTACTACATACCCAGTTACTGATTCTTAGGTCTACACACACGTCCACTCATTCACCCATACAGTCACTTACACATGCAGTCACTCATCAATACAGCACTATCATTTGCACTCATACACCTATACAGACACTCACACACCGCCACTCACCCATAGAGTTACTCACACACCTAGTCAGTCATGCAAAGAATCAATCACACTCCCATTTACTCACCTATACAGTTATAAACATGCCACCTCATACAGATAATAAAACATACTTACTCTCTCATACAATTAATGATACTAGCACGCACTCATCCATACAGCCACTCTCACAATCACTCACTCTCACGTATAGTCTTTTATATACTCCAACAGTCACATATACTGTCTTTCACATATGCAGTTACTTACACATGTACCACTGACACATCCATTCACTCACCAACACACCCATACACACACTCACTCACCCACCCATACAGCTCTTCACAGATGCACTCTTGAACCCATACACCCAGTGAATCACCCACTCACCCATCTATGCATAGAGTCACCCACCCCCACCCACTCACAAAGACACTCAGGCACCAATACAGATACTCAGACAACCAATCAATAACCCAAATAGACAGTCATGTAGCTATTCACCAACCCATGCAGCCGCTTATACACCAACTAACAGACTGATATAGACATTTACACATTTTACTCACTAACCAATGCATTCAGTAAGATACGCTTAATCAGTCACTTATACAATCAGGCACGCACCTACTAAATCATCCATTCAGACACTTATACACCCACTCATTCTTCAATACACCTTGGCATATATATATATATATATATATATATATATATATATATATATATATATATATATATATATATATATATATATATATATATATATATAAAACATATTTAAACTTTACAGAAACACACATTTACTGGATGATGTCATCAGTGATGTCATCAGTGATGTCACTGACCATGTCATGAATTATGTAATATATGACTTCATCAGCAGTGCATTGCGGGGGCGGGAGGTATAGTTGGCTCAACTAACTATAACGGCCGAATTTCACTGGTTTTGTACGAGTGAAATGTCCAACTAAATATAACGTCCTAGAAACCTGTGTTTTTTTCAATGAATATATATATATATATATATATATATATATATATATATATATATATATATATATATCCTACTGGCAGTCGCCAGTAGGTAGTTATAGTTAGGACCTATTATCTATAGGAAATCCGTAACATTCTATTTGGAATAACTTTGGCGCCGGTTGATGAATCTTCGAGAAATTTTCAAAACTGGTGAGGTGCTCCGGTTCGCTCCTATCCTGAAAATCTCGGGGTGATTCGTCAAGTGGGGGCCGACACAAAAGGGGGTCCCAAAACATGTTTTCCCCATGCAATTTTCCATAGGAACCTTTAATCGCAGCTACAGCCTGAACTGCTGTACGGAATTACACCAAATTTGGCAAAGAGGTAGCTCTTGGATCACACTCGTGCCTTTTAGTTAAATGGTGTAAATCCGTTCAGTAGTTGCTGAGAAAATCAAAAGTAAAATCACATATATATCTATGGGTGCGGAGGATCCGCGCACCCTGCCGAGCACTAGCTGTATGCTAATTGGCTGTAACACTCCAAACCAGGAAGTGTTGGCAGCCATCTTGTACCTCGGTAGAACCGAGGCACAAGTGAACATTAAAACAAACGTGCAAAAGGCAAAATGGGGGCAGGGTAGAAACACCCTGACCCCCTAGGCCTGCTCAGGGGGTCCCACAAGGACCCCCAGGGCAAAAAAAGCATTTTTTTAAAAAATTGGACAGATTCACGCATTCAGTGCGAAATTCGGCCTAAATTTTAAAAAAAACGAAGCGTGGGCTCCTGCGCTTCGTTGTTAATTATCCCCCGGGGGGCCAAGTCCCGGGGGCAATGTGCATATTGTAATGGGGGCCCATAGGAGCCCTCCAGCCCCGGGGACCGCCACCCCCGGGGCTTTTTAAAATTATGTGGGGGGCTCTCAGCCCCCCCAACCCCGGGGACCACCACCCCTGGGGCTACACAATGAAATGGGTGGGGGCTCAAGGCCCCCCAAGCCCCAGCGATCTTCCACCCCCGGGGCTTTATTTACATAGTTGCGGGGGACTCATGGCCCCCCGCAGCCCCGGGGACCGCCACCCCCAGGGCTTGTTTTAAAATTAAAAACTGCCTGTGTGGGGGGGCTCGAGCCCCCCACACGCCCCGGGGACCACCACCTCCCCGGGGCACTAAATATTTAAAATAGGGGTCTGTTACGGACCCCCAAGCCCTGGGGACCAACCCCCGGGGCTCTGAACTAAATGGGAGGGGGGCCGCGCCGCGGTCCCCCCGGAGCCAATGATGGCCCTGGGGACCGCCACTCCCCAGGGCCATTCCGGGGACACTGTTGTTTGCTATGGCAGGGCGGGAGCCTCGCGGCTCACGCCCTGCCATAGCAAACCTGGTTTGAATATTGAAGGAGAGAGCAGGGAAACCTGCTCTCTTTCAAAATTCAAACCAAATTGCTTTTCCACATGGGGAGCTGCATCTTAGCAGCTCCCCATGTGGAAAAGCAATGCTGGCTCCCGAAGGACGCGAGGAGCCGGCTGGGACCGTGGGGGGATTGGGGACCCCCCACGGTCCCCAACAGAGAGGGCCAGACCCAGGGGATGGGGTCCCTGGGGCTACAAGTGGCCCAGGAGGGGGGCCACACGTCCCCCTCCCCAAAATTTAAATAAAAAAGCAAAGGCCGGCCCCGGGGGATGGGGTCCCCGGGGCCTTAAGTGGCCTAAGGAGGGGGGCAACGCAGCCCCCCTCCAAAAGAATTTTAGATTAAAAAAAGGCCATGCCCCGGGGGATGGGGTCCCTGGGGCCGATTAAGGCAGATTAAGGCCTCATTTAAAAAAAAGAAAATTAGGGTGCAGGCCCTGGGGAATGGGGTCCCCAGGGCCAAAAAAATAGAAAAAGAAGGGGTGCTACACAACCCCCCTTCTTAAAAAACAAACAAGAAAAAAGACCGGCATCGCGCCGGAGGCCACGCCCCCTCCTTTCATCACTCTGCAAAAGCGCCCCCTGGCTTATTTGCAGATGGGGAACGAATTCTCCTTGAATACTGGGGGTCCCTGGGGGCCAACTAGCCCACCAGGAACCTCCAGTATGCACCAGGGGGCTGCATTGCAGAGAGGTGTTCTGAGGTCACGCCGCTTTTTACACCTCTCTGCAACGCAGCTCTGTGGCACTTCATGGAGGTAGCTGGCGAGCTAGTTGCACTCCAGGGACCCTCAGGATTCAAGGAGAATTAATCCCCCAACTTAAAGCGCGCCATGGGGCGCGTTTGTACAGTGGTGAAGGGAGGGGGCGGGGCCTGAGTTGACATGTGTGCAAACACACCCTGGGCGCGGTTTAAGTTGGGGGATTAACTCCCCTTGAATTAATTCCTCTACAATCCTGAGGGTCCCTGTGGGCCAACTAGCCCACCAGGTACCTCTATTAAGCGCCACGGAGCTGCATTGCAGAGTGTTGTAAAAAGGGGCATGGCCTCTGAACACCTCTTTGCAATGCAGCCCCCTGGCGCATACTGGAGGTACCTGGTGGGCTAGTTGGACCCCAGGGACCCTCAGGATTGAAGAGGAATTAATTCCCCAACTTAAAATGCGCCACAGGGCGTGTTTGCACACATGTCACCTCAGGCCCCGCCCCCTTCCTTCACCATTGTGCAAACATGCCCCCTGGTGAGTTGCAAGTTGGGGAATTAATTCCCCTTCAATACTGAGGGTCCCAGAGGGCCAACTTGCCCACCAGGTATCTCCAGTATGCACCAGGGAGCTGTGTTGCAGACAGGTGTTCAGAGATGACGCCCCTTTTTACACCTCTCTGCAACGCAGCTCTGTGGTGCTTACTGTGGGCTAGTTTGACCCTAGGGACCCTTAAGATTCAAGGGGACTTAATTTCCCAACTTAGAACGGACACAGGGCGTGTTTACATAATGGTGAAGGGAGGTGACGGGGCCTGAGGTGACATGTGCAAACACGCCCTGTGGCGTGTTTTAAGTTGGGGAATTAATTCCCCTTCAATCCTGAGGGCCCCTGGGGGCCAACTAGCCCACCAGTTGCTTCCAGTAAGAGACATTGCGCTGCGTTGCAGAGAGGTGGTGCAGCCCGTGCCCCTTTTTACACCTCTCGGCAACGGCGCTTACTGGAGGTACCTAGTGGGCTAGTTTGACCCTAGGGACCGTCAGGATTCAAGGGGACTTAATCTCCCAAATTAAAACGGCCACAGGGCGCGTTTACACAGTGGTGAAGGGAGGGAATGGGGCCCGAGGTGACGTGTGAAAACACGCTCTGTGGTGCGTTTTAAGTTGGGGAAATAATTCCCCTTCAATCCTGAGGGCCCCTGGGGGTTAACTAGCCCACCAGGTGCTTCCAGTAAGTTCCACTGCGCTGTTTTTCAGAGAGGTGGCCCAGGCCGTGCCCCTTTTTACACCTCTCTGCAACGTAGCTCTGTGGCGCTTACTGGAGGTACCTAGTGGGCTACTTGGACCCTAGGGACACGCAGGATTCAAGGGGACTTAATCTCCCAAATTGAAACGGGCACAGGGTGCGTTTACACAGTGGTGAAGGGAGGGGATGGTGTAGGAAAGTGGCTCTATATATACTGGACCACAGTAAGGTACAGTGTGTATAGAGTCCCGAGGCCCCAGAGGTTTGGCAGAGGTTAAAGTTAAATATAACCTTACTCTCTAAAGTGGTAGCTTGGTCGAGCAGTAAGACAGTATCAGAGGACAGTGTAAAGCATTTGTTCTACACACTCAGTCAGCAAATGGTCTCACACACTCAAGAACTGAACTCTAGGCCAATTGTTTTGTATCAAAAGATATATTTGTTTTATTTTAGAACCAACAAGGTATCAAAATATACTTTCTCAGGATGAGTTACTTTAGTTAAATACTTTTTAAATAGGCAATAGACTTTTTGAATGCAATAGTTACAGTTTGTTGCAATAGGCAACACAATTTCAAACACAATGCAGCATTGAGCTCAATGGGAATTTCTGGTAAATGCAATTAGTTACTTTGTAGATTACTATTCTAACCACAGGACTGGATCCTAGATTTAGTCCCGAGACATGAGCTGGAAATAGTTAAGTAAAAGCGTTTTGGTTGCAGTAGTGATTTTTAAGGAATATTATTGTATTTTAAAAGTTGACACTTAGAAACTTTTTCAGTTGGAATTACCAATGTTATCCATGGAAGGAAATTCAATTTGCAGGTAAAGTATGTTCATGTTACTTTTGTAATCCAGTGCTGGACTCCTAGGTTCAGCACTGGGACCTCTATCTAAAACAGGCAAGTAATTGCGTTTTTATCGTTGGCACGATTTTTAGAGAATATTTGTAAGTTTAAAAAAAAAAAAAGGCAATGATATCCTATAGTGAAACCGGTCAATGTTAGCCTATGGAAGAAAAGTGAGTTATCGGCTTTTAGGTAAGTACTCGACTGGCAGAGTTAAGGTTCTGGGCATAGACTCAGTGGTCTCCCAGGGTCAAGTAGGTACAGTTGGTCCACCCTCAGCGGCACAGGGGCAGCCGGGTGCAGAGGTAGTTAGGCCCAATGTTATCCAATGAGAGGCAGGGGGCCTTCGGTTCGTGGCTGCTGGCTAGCAGGCCACACGGCTGTCGGAGCTGGGCTCCTGGTCACTTGCTCAGGGCAAATGGGGAAGTAGGATAGGACAAAGGTTGCACTGCCAGGGGCACTCGGACGGCTGGGTGCAGGGTGCTTTTGAGCCGTCGGGCTCTCAATTTTATTCAATGGAGATCTTTAAAAGGGAACAAAGGCTGCAGGCTCAGGACGGTGGATCTTCTGGAGTTAGCAGCTGCATGGCAGGTCTTCTTCTTCTTGCTCTTCTTTCTTGTTTCTAAATCGGGATGTGAGGAAGGAAGGTTCAGGGTGCCCCTAAATACTACATTTTGGGGCGTTACAGGTAGGGGAAGGGCAGGGACCAATAGGTCCCTGTCCCGGGGTGAGTACACCCCCTATCCTGCTCCTCTCCTGTGGGAGGGGACAGGAGCCTATCTCTGATTGGGCAGGGCTCCCCATCCTCAAGATGGCCGGGGACCGGAGTTGTGCTTTACCTCACCTCTCCCACCTGAGGGGTGGAGTTGGCACAGGCTGGCACACCTCCTTTCCTCACGTAAGGTTTCCTGCCAGTCTTCCCGCCAGAGTGGGGGTCAGAACCGGTGGGGGCCAGTTGCTGCGTACAGCAAGTGGTCTGGAGAAGCTCACAAAAGCGGTATGCCTTTGCCGCTTCCCCCTGCCCATCCTGGGGGAGGAGACCTAGCACCTCGCCCAGGATGTGCATTGTTGCAGGCCTAGGAGAGCAGGGTGCTCTCCACCCAAGGGTCCAGCAACATGTCTGCTGTGTGGCAGCCTAGGCAGCCTCTCAGACAAGACGTGGATTGTAGGTTAGGTTTCAGGGGGCATCTCTAAGATGCCCTCTGTAGTGCATTTTACATTAAATCCCACACTGGCATCAGTGTGGGTTTAATGTGCTGAGAAGTTTGATATCAAACTTGTCAGTCTTCAGTATAGCCATTATGGTGCTGTGGAGTTCGTAATGACAACCTCCCAGCACCATATACTCTTAATGGCATCACTGCACTTACAGTGGTTACACTGGCGAGCTCATTAAAGTTGCAGAACGCTGTGCTGTCCCGGTTTTGATAGTTCAAAGCCTCAGCCACTGTATTTACAAGGGCGCTCTTCCCCACGGCTGGGCTGCTGTGTAGATATGTTTCCAGCAATATGCCCGAAGCATTAGGAAGGCACACCCAGCGCTCTCACCATTTGATTTTAAAGTGCTGCTCGCATCGATATTTCCAATTAGCATGATTCGCCAACGCGTTTCAGGGCTTGAATCCCCTTCTTCAAAGGCTGCTTAAATGACGCATCAACAGCTCACCATATTTCCGACATTATTTATTCAATTTCCGGCCCTTAGTGGGCGTTTACATCGCGCAGGATTGCACAGATGCATTATGGGACATACAGTTCATAGGGTGAGCAAACATTATTTTCCTTTAGTAGGTTTGATGCGCATTCCTCCTACAAGCGCATGAAAAGTCTTTAGTAGGTATTTGGAGTTACACTGGCGAGCTCATTAAAGTTGCAGAACACTGTGCTGTCCCGGTTTTGATAGTTCAAAGCCTCAGCCACTGTATTTACAAGGGTGCTCTTCCCATTAATGGCAATGGCGAGGCAGGCTGCAGCGAGGTAATGACTGACCGTATGGTCTGAGGCACGGTCGAGTGCCCCTCCAATGCTTCAGGGTGTTTTTGGTGACCCCCGGTTTTGGACCCCAGCGCGCTCCAAAATGGCGTGCAAGGGGATTGCGGCACAACAAACAAATACAGGCATCACCCACTGGAGGGAAAGAATTGTGAGGCTGTTCAAACTCACTACGAGGACCATAATGCTCCACATTGCAGTCCACCATGGCGCCCATTAGAGGGAAATCACTGGGAGATAAAAACGAGCAATTACCTGGTTCTAGTGCGAATGGACGGCCCCAAGATGCCTGAAGCTCCTCCTCCGAAGAAGGCCAAAGGTTGGCTGAAATGCATCAGGAACAGCTGAGCTTTAATGGCACCGCGATGTGTGCGACTCACTCCTTTCCCATGGAGAGGCTTTTGTTATATAAAAGCGGCTTGGTCCTGCCGCGGAGTAACGCACCACCTCAAAAGTGCGCCAAAACTGCCCGCAATCGGACCACTTCTGACTTTGGCGAAAGCAAATGGGCAGTGGCAGCCACCAGGGACTGACCCCCGGTTTTGGACCCCAGCGCGCTCGAAAATGGCGTGCAAGGGGATTGCGGCACAACGAACAAATACAGGCATCACCCACTGGAGGGAAAGAATTGTGAGGCTGTTCAAACTCACTACGAGGACCATAATGCTCCACATTGCAGTCCACCATGGCGCCCACTAGAGGGAAATCACAGGGAGATAAAAACGAGCAATTACCTGGTTCTAGTGCGAATGGACGGCCCCAAGATGCCTGAAGCTCCTCCTCCGAAGAAGGCCAAAGGTTGGCTGAAATGCATCAGGAACAGCTGAGCTTTCATTGGCACCGCGATGTGTGCGACTCACTCCTTTCCCATGGAGAGGCTTTTGTTATATAAAAGTGGCTTGGTCCTGCCGCGGAGTAACGCACCACCTCAAAAGTGCGCCAAAACTGCCCGCAATCGGACCACTTCTGACTTTGGCGAAAGCAAATGGGCAGTGGCAGCCACCAGGGACTGACCCCCGGTTTTGGACCCCAGCATGCTCGAAAATGGCGTGCAAGGGGATTACGGCACAACAAAAAAATACAGGCATCACCCACTGGAGGGAAAGAATTGTGAGGCTGTTCAAACTCACTACGAGGACCATAATGCTCCACATTGCAGTCCACCATGGCGCCCACTAGAGGGAAATCACTTGGAGATAAAAACGAGCAATTACCTGTTTCTAGTGCGAATGGACGGCCCCAAGATGCCTGAAGCTCCTCCTCCGAAGAAGGCCAAAGGTTGGTTGAAATGCATCAGGAACAGCTGAGCTTTTAATGGCACCGCGATGTGTGCGACTCACTCCTTTCCCATGGAGAGGCTTTTGTTATATAAAAGCGGCTTGGTCCTGCCGCGGAGTAACGCACCACCTCAAAAGTGCGCCAAAACTGCCCGCAATCGGACCACTTCTGACTTTGGCGAAAGCAAATGGGCAGTGGCAGCCACCAGGGACTGACCCCCGGTTTTGGACCCCAGCGCGCTCGAAAATGGCGTGCAAGGGGATTGCGGCACAACGAACAAATACAGGCATCACCCACTGGAGGGAAAGAATTGTGAGGCTGTTCAAACTCATTACGAGGACCATAATGCTCCACATTGCAGTCCACCATGGCACCCACTAGAGGGAAATCACTGGGAGATAAAAACGAGCAATTACCTGGTTCTAGTGCGAATGGACGGCCCCAAGATGCCTGAAGCTCCTCCTCCGAAGAAGGCCAAAGGTTGGCTGAAATGCATCAGGAACAGCTGAGCTTTTAATGGCACCGCGATGTGTGCGACTCACTCCTTTCCCATGGAGAGGCTTCTGATATATATATATATATATATATATATATATATATATATATATATATATATATATATATATATATATATATATATATATATATATATATATTATCTACTGGCGGTCGCCAGTAGATAGTTATAGTTAGGACCCTGTTTCCATAGGAAATCCGCAACATTCTATTTGGAATAACTTTGGCGCCGGTCGATGAATCCTCGCGAAATTTTCAAAATAGGTGGGGCGCTACGCTCCACTCCTACCCTGAAAGTCTCGGGGGGATTCGTCAAGCGGGGGCTGAGAAAAAAGGGGGGTCCCAAAACGCGTTTTTCCCATGCATTTTTCCATAGGACCTTTAGACACAGCTACAGCCCGAACGGCTGAACAGAGTTACTTGAAATTTGGCAGAGAGGTAGTCCTCAGGTCAAGGAAGTGCCTTTTGTAGGTCTGGTGTAAATCTGTCCAGTAGTTCCTGAGAAAATAGCATTTAAATCAATATATATATGTGGGCGGAGCCTAACCACACATCTCATCCTGAGATCTGATTGGCTGTCAGCACTTCATCCAAGAAGTGTTGGCAGCCATCTTGGGACCAATATACATGATAGCACCTCATTAAAAAGCATTGCAGTTAATAGAAGATTTTAAGACTTTAGTTACATTATAAATCATTTGTTGATGGTACCATACTCATTTTAGGAATTGTGGTATGTTCTAAGGTGATTTCACCATGTGAAAAAGCCTTCTGCTGGGATATCATGATTGAGAGAAAAATATTTTCTCATGCTTTTACCACAGAGGTTTGGAAGGTGATCTATAAGCTAAACTGAGAGCTTAATTTCTGTAAATTCACATTATCTTTCTCAGTCATGTGAGAATGAAGTCTGACATTCTCAGTAAAACATGTACATCCAACAAGGGCAGAGACTGTCAGTTGATTCCTTTGTGTTCTACTTCAGCTTTCCAGAGTGTTCCAAAGAACTACTAGAGCGCTAACCGTCCTACTTATGATAAATGTATGGCACACCTGAAGCCATCTTGCTTGGATTAAAGTGGTAACTCTTAAAACATTTAATTTAAAAAGGAACAAAATGAGGGGGTTCATTTTTCCATAAAAAGTATGATTAGTGCTGCAGAAAGAAAAATTAGGGCACATTTTGAGTGACTTCTCAAATCCTGGCATGCAGACTGAAACATGCACTTTCAATACCAGCAGCAGTTTTCCCTGGTGAGCAGTAGCTTTACTACAGTGATCTAATGAGCAAAAAGAGTGCTAACATTCTGATTTTATGGCAAATGTGTGACACATTTGAATGCCTTCTTGATGGAATCAAAGTAAAAAACTGAAAATATTTCCTACTGAGGAGACTGCAGTAAATGAGGAAATTAGGAAACTTCATAACAAATAAGTCTCCCAAGATGGCCACCAGAGACAAAAGAGCCCAAATGTAGCCCAAATATCACCCAGATGTAGCCCAAGTATAGCCCAATGACAGAATGTCCAAGAATGTTCTTAAAAACAACTAGAGCACTTACTGTCTTCATTATGACAAAAGTATGGCACACCTGAAGCCATCTTGATTGGAATAAACTGGTAACACTTAAAACATTTAATTTAAAAAGGAACACAATGAGGGGGTTCATTTTGCCATAGAAATTATGATTAATGCTGAAGAAAGAAAATGAGGGCACATTTTGAGTGACTTCTCAAATCCTCTTCTATTTCATTAAAAAATTCTGACATGCAGACTGAAACATGCACTTTTAATACCAGGAGCAGACTTCCATGGTGAACAGTAGTTTTACTACAGTGATCTAATGAGCAACTAGAGTGCTAACATTCAGAATTCATGGCAAATGTGTGACATATCTGAATACCTTCATGATGGAATCAAAGTAAAAAACTGAAAGCATTTCCGACTGAGGAGACTGCAGTACATGAGGAAATTAGGAAACTTCATAACAAATAAATCTCCCAAGATGGCCACCGGAGACAAAAGAGCCCAAATGTAGCCCAAAATCACCCAGATATAGCCCAAATATAGCCCAATGACAGAAGTGTGCAAAACACTTATTATTTTGTGTTTTTGCAGTGTTATATAGTGCAGACTTGTCAGGTATTGGAGTGCTTTACATGAGCATTGGTCACATCACACAAGAACAAATTCATTTTGGTTGTAGACATGGGGAGACTAAGTGATTTGACCAGAATCACAGAATGTCGAGCTGAAGCAGAAACTTCAACCTGGTTCCCCAGTTGCAAAGTCTGCAGTTCTGGAAGTAACACCACATCCTCTCCCCTAAGTGCAACATTTAATCAAGTTGTCAACTAGATAAAAAAACATAAAGATAACAAATAATTTAAAAGTGCTTTGTCGCTATTTGAAAACTCAGAAAATATGTCCTTATTTTAGTCTTTTAGAGCACTAACCATAATTTTGATGCCAATAAGACTCTCTCATATATGTAATTTCTAAAGGAATGCTCTAGGTATTACAGTTTTGATTACATCAAGATGATGTCAGGCGTTCCACACTTTTGTAATAAATATAGAATGTTAGCAATCTAGTTGTTCATTAGGATACTGTTGAGAGGCAGAGGCCAGGGGCACGGACTCTGAAAATTGAAGGCAGGTAGGAGGGTGCAAAGGCAACAATTTAACCACACTGAGCAGGCAGGAAGGGCCGTGGAAGCACAACAGACTATGGAGGGCAGTGGAAAGGGGGGCAGGGGCAACAAACCAACAATACAGGACTTGCAAGAGAGGCTGTTGGAGGGAAGATCTATTACGGGTCAAGGAAGCTAGGGGCGGTCCCCAGAGCCCCGGGAGCCACCACAGAACTGAGCAGGAGAGTGAGTCAGGGACAAAAGGGGCACCTTAATTTGAGCCGGGGTGCCTAGGAACGCTTGCTCCAAAAATGAAGAAAACAGACATATGAGACATGGAATTAGAGGCAGAATACAATGGCAGTTTAATGAGAAGATGCAACTTCAAAGAAACCGCAGAATAGAGACATAAAGTACAAAATACAGAATCCAGATAATCATACAGCTGTCATGATATTCTCTGTATCTCAATTAATGGACTGACAGAGAGAGAGAGAAAACACATCTATAAATGCATCATGAGAAACAAGTTACACCAAGGAAAATGTTACCTAGGGACACTCACATTTACTCTTAGAGCAAGCATTCCTGCAATTACAATACAACATCTTTTAAATGCAAAAGTAAAGAGAACAATGGTTAAACATAACATGACATTTCATAGAGGTAAAATAGAATAAGATACTTCAAGCAAAGCAGAGCAAGACATTTTAAGCAAAGGAAGACAAGAGCTCCCAGTTCTTGGGGAAAACCTGCACAGCCTGTTAACCTACATACAGACGGCGAGGTTGTCCGTCGATATCTGTGGGTGCTCCCTTTTTATATCATTTTGTGGGCTCCTTTGCACGCTACATCTACCTACGTATGCTACCCAAAAGCTTCGTCTGCAGATTTTACCAGACATTTCGTCATTTACCCACTTAATGCTGACAATGGACTGGGTGAAAAGGTCAGTCTCTCAGGCCAATCGCTTATCGTAAGTTCCATAGAGCAAGCAGAAAATAATGGGTATTGTACAGAAATTCAATATATTCATGTATAAAATCTCCTCAGTTCTCCTAACTTGACGCTCTGCGGTTGCCACTTCCTTAAAAGCGGGAAACCTGCCCAGGAAGCAAGTACCAGTCCAGGATGCAGCCTACTGTATGTCGACAGCTTCAGGGGGATGTTGAACTTTGATACCGAGCACGGAGCACTCGGGTAGGGTGGGGGCTACTAGTTTGGAGCAGAAGGCCTCGCAGACCTGCCTTCAGACTGCTATACACTAAAATTGCAGAGCTATGGTCAATTTAACAAAGAGGCCTACATATTGAACAGAAGGGCCTACACAGGGGTTTTATGCTGGCTGAGTGGTAAGGATGTCTCAGGATAATTATATAGCAACACAGGACCCGCTGGTCAATTTAATACGGCCTACAAATGCGGCTGGCAGGGCAAGGACAAGGGTCTCATACTTCAGGTGTGGACAGAACGGGCCAGGGGCCCCCTGTGATACAAAATCTACCCTCCTTCAAGGCTGTGGCAATGTAATAGACCATTGTGGGCAGAAGGAAGAGGCAATGGTAGTACAACCATACATGCCAACAGACCCGATTCAGCCAGGAAACGTCCAATGTTTTTAAGCTCAAATGGGCTTTATTTGATCTGTCTCCTGTCTACAATATCCTCTTTTTCAATGTAACTCAAAGGGGAAAATCAATACCCCAGTTTTTTTTCAAAATCTCCCTCTTACCAAGTTCAAAATGTTCGCAAGTATGGTACATTGGATCATGGAAGGAAATGGGATAGGGACATGGACTTGGATAACAGAGGACAGGAGAGACATGGAGAGGTGCACCAAACTGACCCTGCAGGGCAGGCATCAGGGTTTGCAGCAGCACAATACACCACACAGGGCATGCAGGACGGGAGTGCAGCACAACAATCCATAGAAAGCAAGAGGGAGGGGACAGGACCATGCACATGGACAACAGAGAACAGAGGGGCAAGAGGCAATGGTAGCTAGCTGACCATAATGGACAGACAGGAGAGAAGGCTGCAGCATAACAGACCATAAAGGGCAGGAGGGACGGATCAGGGGCATTACAATGGAACAGACAAGCCAGGAGGGAGGGAGTAGGGGTCTGCACATGTAAACAGAGGGCTGGGGGCAAGGGGGCAGGGCAGGAGCATCAAGATGGCCATGGAGGTCAGGCAGGATGGGCACTAGAAGCAAGACACAACATGAAGAGCAACAGTGAGACTGTGATGGCATACACACAGACCATGGAGGGAAGGTGGGAGGGGGTCAGGGGCAGCTAACTGACCACACAGGGAAGGTGGGAGGGGCCATGGCAGCACAGAAGACCATGCATGGCAAGTGGGAGGGTTAGTGGCAGCACAATGGCTATGATGGGCAAGAAGGAGGGTGCAGGGGCATGCACAAAGGACGATGGAGGATAGAAGGGAGGGTCAGGACCTGTGCACAGACAAGAAAGTTCAGGGGAAGGGGCCTCACAACAGACCGCACGGGCAGGCAGGAGGAGCAGTTGCAGCACAACAGACCAGGGAGGGCAGAAGGGTGTGGCAGTACAATGGACCATGTAGGACAGGAGGAAGAGGATAGGGGCATGGCATGTGGACAGGCAGGGTGAAGGTGGCAGGGACAGGTTACAGTCATCTGACAATGCTAGGCAGGTGGGAGGGGAGTGGCAGCTCAACAGAACACTCAGAGTAGATAGGAGTGGCAGGTCCATGGGACATGGTGGGCAAAAAGGATGGAGCAGGGGCATGCACAAAGACATCGGAGGGCAGGGGGAAGGAGAATAGGGGCAGCAAGCTAAGCACAGAGTTTAAGCAGGAGGTCAATGATGGGGCATAGAATTGGGCAATGGAGGGCAGGAGGAGTGGACTGGTACATCATACTAAATTGAGGGCAGTGGCAGCACATCAGACCATGCATGGCAGGAGGGAGGAGGCTAGTCCATGGATTCACACAACAGAGGATAGGGAGGAGGGGGATGGGGCAGCAAGCTAACTGTTCAGAGAAGGCGGGTATTAGAAACTTTATTGTTTTTAAAACATTTTGTCTGTGCAAACTACTTAAAATATGAACAAGTATGCAGCATAATCTCACTTTTATTCAGGAAGAAGAAGACGTTAGTGACTGTGACTCCGGGCTCACCTGGCAAAAACACCCCCTGACCCTCCACCCCCTATCGCAAAATGTAATGCCCGTGAAAAGGGTAGGTGAACACAGTGTTATATAGAACATAGTCCTGAGAGCACGATTGAAAATGAAAACTAGATATAGTGTATGGTATAAACTATGCACCAAAAAGTGTGATATAAGATGAACCAGGCGTGAAATATAATATGCAATACATTGTGCGCAATGACAGATTCATTGGAGAGCGCGAGATAGCACAGGCACTAGCGCGTGCTATGCGATATGCGCCTTAGAGTGTAATATGCACAGGGCAGTGTTGTGTAACCTAACTAGTCTCTAAAGTTGTAATATAAAATATGTGCTGGGGAGTGTAACGTTGCATATGCACTGTGACAAAGATATGGATCCCAAATTGTAATATGTATGGCATAGCACTGTGCGTTATAACATAGGCATCGAGGAAGGCACGTTAGATGGGGCAATATAACCCGTGCGAAGACAAGTGTGGCATGACATTTTCACGGGGTGGTGTTACAGTGCACATGGGCTAGAGAGTGTCATAGCATATGCACTAGCTAGTGGAATACAATACAGAGGTGTGTGGCACTCGGCAGGCAATGGTGGGTGTAACACAGCATTGGGCTCTGTCAGGAGCGCGCTGTGACTCGCAAGTGATGTTCGTCCCCTTTCCAGACAGTAAAATAAAAAGTATTACACATCCGGCAGTGGATGTGTGTTTTATTAACTGTGAGGGGGGTTTCTTGCATAGTTTTGGTCGAATTTTTGTCGAATCCCCTTTGAATGGCTTGGTGTGCATGTGTATTAAATGTGCCCGTCAATAGCTACCCATGTTTGTATAAATAAACGACAAGGGTGTCTACCGGGATTAGGCACGGTAGAGCATCAGACATGTCAGAGCCTCACTAGTGGTGTAAATACATTCCACGTGGATTAATTGCATGCATAGTCGCCTTTTAATGAATATCACGCAAATCGTCATGGTGATAGGTACGTACGGTTTGTCCAGCATGTCCTAGGTGTGTCTATAAATATATATTTTTAAAAAATAATAAAAAACAGTGGCCGGCCCTGGGGAATGGGGTCAAAAAAATATAATTAGGAGACAGGCCCTGGGGGATGGGGTCATCAGGGCCAATAAATTAGAATAAGAAGGGGAACCACACAGCCCCCCTTCTTAAAAAAATAAAATAAATAAAAGACTGGCATCGTGCCGGAGGCCATGCCCCCTCCATGCAGCACTCTGCAAACGCGCCCCCAACAGGCATCTCCAGTATGCGCCAGGGAGCTGCGCTGCAGACAGGTGTTCTGAGGCCAAGCCCCTTTTTACACCTCTCTGCAACGCAGCTCTGTGGTGCTTACTGGAGGTACCTAGTGGTCTAGTGTGACCCTAGGGACCCTTAGGATTCAAGGGGACTTAATCTTTCAACTTAGAACAGCCACAGGGCGCGTTTACACAGTGGTGAAGGGAGGGGACGGGGCCTGAGGTGACGTGTGCAAACACGCACCATGGCACGTTTTAAATTGGGGATATAATTTCCCTTCAATACTGAGGGCCCCTGGGGGCTAACTAGCCCACCAAGTGCTTCCAGTAAGCGCCACTGAGCTGCATTGCAGAGAGGTGGTCCAGGCCGTGCCACTTTTTACACCTCTCTGCAACGCAGCTCTGTGGCACTTACTGGAGGTACCTAGTGGGCTAGTTGGACCCTAGGGACCCTCAGGACTCAAATGAACTTAATCTCCCAACTAAAAACGGACACAGGGCGTGTTTACACAATGGTGAAAGGAGGGGACGGGGCCTGAGTTAACGTGTGCAAAAACGCCCTGTGGCCTGTTTTAAGAGGTAGTTTTAATCCCCATGCCCTATTATATACTAGGGGCTTATAGAGGAGGGAAGGCTAATCACAGGGGGACCCCAACGCATAATGTTCCCTAGTGTATGTAGGTGTTTTCACTGTATTCTAAGTGTCTTTTAACATAGCACTGGCTCTAGGACTGGTTAGTCAGACTCAGTTACCACCAGTATCCGTCTGAAAAAGTTGAGGGTACAGGATGATTTTGCAACAAGGCTTCTTTCTGCTCTTCTTTTTGTTCTTTCTGCACGTTATCCTTCTTCCTGCACTTATCTTCGTATTTGAGGACTTCTGTTGCTTCTTTCTGCACTTCTTTTGTTTCTTTCTGTGCATTTTTTCTTCTTTCTTCACATGTCCTATCTCTGTAGGCATAGTTGGAAATTAGCATTTAAAAAACCTTTGAAATTAACAGAAAAAACCATAGGTTTCAGGCACGTTATAGTTAGGAATTAGCATTTAAAAAACCTCAGAAATTCACTGAAAAAACCATAGGTTTCAGGGGTGTTATAGTTAGCTGGACTTTTCACTTGTACAAAACCATTGAAATTCCCCCGTTATAGTTAGTTCAGCTAACTATAACTTGCGCGCCTGCAATGCACTGCTGATGACGTCACATATTACATCACTCATGACATGGTCAGCGACATCACTCATGACATCACTGATGACATCTCAAATGACATCACTGATGACATCACTGATGACATCATCCTTGTGATAGAGTGGCAGACCTCCTCTCACCCTAATATAACCTTTGATACACACATTCAAAAATAGAGACTAAAATTTTCAAAACAATGGACATACCAATACCAGTTACAATAACCTCTTCAGTAATTCTAAGATCCACATACACATCCACTCATTCACCAACAGTCCAATACAGTCACTCATACATGTACTCACTCATCATATGTACTCATACACCTATACATCCTGTTACACAATGCCACTCATCCATAGAGTTACTCACACACATAGTCACTCATGCTAATAAAGAATCGAACATACATTTACTTGCATATACAGTTATACACACACCACCACACTTACTTCTACGGAAACTTACACATACTTAGTCTTTTAAACAATCACTTATAGAAACACATACTTATTCATACAGGAACTCTTTCAATCTCTCACTCTCACATATACTCACATATATACACCAATAGTCACATATACTAGTTTAAAACATATGTAGTTACTCATAAAGACACTATTGAGACAGTCATTCACTCACTAACACACCCATACACACACTCATCCACCCATACAGTCCTGCACACATACTGTGTTCAACACATACAAACAGTGAGTCACTCATTTATGCACCTATGCACTACATAATACCCCCACCGAACCATGCAGACACTCAGACTGATACTCAAAAAACCAACTAATAACCTATATAGACACCCATGTAGCTACTCACCAACCCATGCAGCCACTTATACACAAAGTGAGAGACTGATACAGATATTTACATATTTAAACATTACTCACTAAGCCATGTATTCACTATGATACACTTAATCAGTCAGTTACACAATCAATTTTTCAAAAACAAATCATCCATTTAGACACTTATATACCCATTTATTCTTCCATCGACCTTGAGATATACATATATAAAACATATTTAATTTTCAGAATAACACACATTCACTGGATGATGTCATCAGTGATGCCATCAGTGATGTCATTTGAGATGTCATCAGTGATGTCATGAGTGATGTCGCTGACCATGTCATGAGTGATGTAATATGTGACGTCATCAGCAGTGCATTGCAGGCGCGCAAGTTATAGTTAGCTGAGCTAACTATAACGGGGGAATTTCAATGGTTTTGTACAAGTGAAAAGTCCAGCTAACTATAACACCCCTGAAACCTATGGTTTTTTCAGTGAATATATATATATATATATTATCTACTGGCTGTCGCCAGTAGAAAGTTATAGTTAGGACTGTGTTTCCATAGGATATCTCAAAATTCTATTTTGAATAACTTTGGCGCCGGTTGACGAATGTTCGCGAAATTTTCAAAACTAATGGGGTGCTCCGCTCAGCTCCTACCCTGAAAGTCTCGGGGGGATTCTTCAAGCGGGGGCCGAGAAAAAAGGGGGGTCCCAAAACGCGTTTTCGCCATGCATTTTCCCATAGGACCTTTAGTCGAAGGTACAGCCCGAACGGCTGAACAGAATTACTTGAAATTTGGCAGAGAGGTAGTCCTCAGGTCAGGGATGTGCCTTTTGCATATATGGAGTCAATCTGTTCAGTAGTTTCTGAGAAAATTGCAGTTAAAAGCACATACATATCTATAGCCGCGCACCCTAACGTGCGTGAGCGTAATTCTGATTGGTTGTTACATGTCAGTCAACGTTCGAATCGGTCGAAATCAGGAAGTGTCGGCCGCCATTTTGTTTGTTTTCAGTGCGAGAGTGGAAAAGGAAGGTGGCGAACGTGAAAAGGGGGCAGGGTAGAGAGTTCCTGACCCCCTAGCCTTTGTCAGGGGGTCCCTGAAGGACCCCGAAGGCAGAAAAAAACATTTAAAATGTTTTTTTTTTTAAATCGCGGGGGTGCGCGCACCGTGCGTGCACGGTGAAAAACTATTAAAAAAAAAAAATGTATACGTAGTTTATTTATTTCACACATGTTATAGTTAGGTGGATATTTCACTCGTAAAAAAACCAATGAAATTCCACCGTTATAGTTAGTTCTGATAACTATAACTCGCGCGACCGCCACTCTATCACAAGGATGATGTCAAGAGTGATGCCACTGACCATGTCATGAGTGATGTAATATGTGACGTCATGAGCAGAGGATTGCGGGCGCGCGAGTTATAGTTATCAGAACTAACTATAACGGTGGAATTTCATTGGTTTTTTACGAGTGAAATAGCCACCTAACTATAACATGTGTGAAACCTATGGTTTTTTAAGTGAATTTGCAAGGTTTTTTAAATGCTAATTCCTAACTATAACGTGTGTGAAACCTATGGTTTTTTCAGTGAATATATATATATATAAATTTCCTTTAATAACACCAAAACTACAGAACGGATTTACATCAAATTAAAAAAAAACACGCTTTCTGGACCAGAGCTATCATTCTTGTCAAATTTAGTGTAACTCCATCCAGCAGTTTGGGCTGTAGTCGTGTTTAAAATCCCTATGGCAATTAACATAGGAGACACAATGTTTTTGCCCCCCCTTTTTCTCGACCTCCTCTTGACAGATCATCTGCACACTTTTTGGGGAAAATTTTGTGAAGATTCGTCAAACAGCACCAAAGTTATAGCCAAGTCAAATGATGCTTTTCCTATGGAAACTAGGTCCTACCTATAACTACCTACAGGTAATATTTATATATACATATGTATATATACATGTATAGTATATGTTTTATGGTACCTTACTAGACTATAAAGTAAATGTATATTGATGGTATGAATATACAACTTTATGCTAGTATGTTCGCCCAGTCTCCATTTTTCATATCTAGAAAGCCAAGTGTTGAGCAATACATGCTATCATTTGATACAAGTAAAGAAAATGGTGATTATATTATGCCATGTGAATGAAGATACTACATATCACGTTAGCAGTCCAGTTGTTTCATTAAATGGATTGGTAATGGGAGAAGGGGTTTTCCCTTTAAATGTACACTCTGCACTAAGAACTGTATGACCCTGTTGAAGGCTACAGCCAAAACACGTTTGTCTATACCCTTGCACCTCACACAATAAAAAGAAAACAAAGGTTTGGAGCTGTACCGCTTACTTCCTTTCCCATTGGTTGTGGATGTGAGATGCATGGACGAATGCAGGATGCTGGGAAGTTTTAATGATTGATTAATATAAATATATATATATATATATATATATATATATATATATATATATATATATATATACAGTTCCACAATGCAGCAAAGCATCAGATGCACTCCTTCCCAAATGAATGTCCAAACACAGGCTTGAGGCTTCACGGTGATTTATTCATCAGAATTTTAAGCCACTTTTACCCAACGCGTTTCGGCGTAACCGCCTTGGTCACGGGTAGTTCCACGTTTAGTGCTATACAGTTTATAAACATAAAACGTGACGAAAAAATAATAACAGAAATAGGACTGACATAGAAACTGCAATACATGATGCCTAAATTATCGGCCATTTTGAAGCAGTGCCACTAACATATGAAGAACTGCAGTGTTACACTCATGCTTAAGTCTATAACTTTACTAAGCGATTCATCTTGTACAAATGCATTAAATAGAGACCTGCTCCTAACAACAAAAATAAACGACACCTAAGATTTAAAACACATAATGTGTGTTAAATACGAAGTTCTCATATATTAATGACTGAATAGTCGTTATAAAACCTCCGCAATGTTGTGTGCACTGAATACTTGTACTCTAGAATTGTTACCGGTCGCGCTGTGAAAAGTATTTCACATAACTTTATTGCTGTAACTAATAGACAAAGCGCGCAGCCACTAAATGAGCACCTCATTAGAGAGAGAAAAATAAACCCTACTCTCTGCATCCTGTCAGTTAAGGTCTCTAAGCAAGTACAAGATCATGGCAAATCTCAAACAGTAACTGTGATAAGTGTAATCGTGTAACAGGAAGGTGGAATAAACATTACCGACATGCCTGGTACAAGTTCAAGACTATTGTGGGACATCAGAAAACCCTTACGAATTATTGCAAATCTGAATATGAATTAATCATCAATCATCCAATTGAAATACAACCCCAGTGGGTAATAGTGGTTAGAAAGTTCAAATTAATGCAAATACTCTCAATACATATACTGTGTAACCCCTGTGGGTTAATAGATTCCTATGCAGGAACGTCAACCTGTAGAAACGATATGCGCGAAGAGACAGCACGTCAAAACCCCAGTGGGTACGTATTCATGATCAAAGCAATACAGATACAATCATTTGCTTATCCCTGATTACAGTATATAGACAAATTGGTATTATTAATGCATTGTAAAACCCCAGTGGGTTAAAAGGTATCTGTGCATGAACATCATATCAGTTTTAAAGCAAAGTGTTATAATATAAAGTCAGGACTAGCGGTAAACCTTCATATGTGAGCACCACCTAAAAAAATAAACAGAAAAATAGAATACAATTATCAATTAGGCCAATTATAAATTGGTAGAAACAGACTGTTAAAACATGGATGTCCATGTAGAAGAGTAAAAAGTCAAAATCCATATATTGTACATATACTGTGCATGCTGTAAATAACCAAATGTTTTAAATCTTAGGTGTCGTTTATTTTTGTTGTTAGGAGCAGGTCTCTATTTAATGCATTTGTACAAGATGAATCGCTTAGTAAAGTTATAGACTTAAGCATGAGTGTAACACTGCAGTTCTTCATATGTTAGTGGCACTGCTTCAAAATGGCCGATAATTTAGGCATCATGTATTGCAGTTTCTATGTCAGTCCTATTTCTGTTATTATTTTTTCGTCACGTTTTATGTTTATAAACTGTATAGCACTAAACGTGGAACTACCCGTGACCAAGGCGGTTACGCCGAAACGCGTTGGGTAAAAGTGGCTTAAAATTCTGATGAATAAATCACCGTGAAGCCTCAAGCCTGTGTTTGGACATTCATTTGGGAAGGAGTGCATCTGATGCTTTGCTGCATTGTGGAACTGTATTCGTGACAGGGATTCTCGGACCCTGAGATGGCACCGCGGTGTAAGCGTCCCGGTAATCTCTGAGAGTGTGGCTCGATACTAATTTGGATTTACCGGTTGACCGCAGTATGGAGCGTTGGTTTGTAAACTTTCTTGGTATGCACCAAGACAAGGGGAATCTCTGAATTTCTACCGCAGACGGCAATTTGGATTACAAGTACGACGATCAATGACGGACTCGTCAGGATCCAAACAAGTTACCCTCTTTGTGAGTAATCCTTATTATTATTTTTTCTAAGTCTACGTGTACGGGTGAGCAGATCCCCCTCCTTCTGTTTTCCGGAGAGTATATTGACTTTCTATACTCAATCACTGCTCCTACCGCTACCGTCCCCTCCACCAGCGACGTCTACTTTAGACTTACGATTTATGGCGGGGCTCCTAAATGTCTGTGCTCACATTCAGGTTTGTCTTAAATTAGACAAGGCTAACAATTACGTTTGAAATTCTAAAATAACACGGTTTGATTAACCAGCCACTATGGAAGAGGACATGGATGCACGTAGAAGGCTGAGAGCGAAGTCTATGTTCACGATAAGTAGTGACAAGTTACCTGCCCAGGAAATGGGAACTACGCCTACTTCCTTAAGTCAAAAATACCAAAAGTTGGAGAAACTAATGAAGAAGGAGATTTCAAAGTGGTGGGAGGCGTTAACATTGGAGAAATACCAAGAAGAGGGCAGAGTCCCAAGAGGTCTCCGCATTCTCATTGCCCCATCATATGAGGACCAAGACCCAGAGCTTGCCAATGAATGGGCGAGCAACTTAATGGAATGCTCCAACAGAATGCTATCGATACTAATTAAGTATGCCTGGAAAGAGCGAGTATCTTTGTTGAAATCAATCTCTGATCTCAAGGAAGAAATAATGAAGGATGATACTCCAGAAAAGTTTACTTCTAAACTCGAGGAGATCAATAAAAGATTTGAAAAATATGAGGAAGAAATTATAGCTAAGAAACAACGGAAATTCCTCAGAGACAAGATCGATTATCAATCAGGCAGGATCTTCACTTTTGGTCGCAGATTTGATAATATTAAAAGCAAGGAGGTGGATGTACCTGCAGAAGACAAAACTATAACCAGTGGAAGAGAGTTAAGTGACAAAAGTGATGTGAGTGAGAGTGACATTTCTGACGACGGAACAACAACTGAGAAAACTGTAACCAGACCAGTAAATTTTTGGGAGGAATTCCGTCTAATGAACCAAACTCAGAATCAACAGAATTGGCAAAAAGATCGCGGCCGGGGAAGAGGAAGGGGGTACAGAGGACGAGGCAGAGGAAGAGGAAGAAGCGCAAGAGGACAATCAACAACTGGAACCAAATCAGACGTGGCGGATGGAGCAAGAACCACAATAACCCCCATGGGAATGGAAACAAGGGGTCAAAAAAACAAAAAATGATGAACTGCCAAAATGTGGTAAACCTTTCTAATCATTTGTTGAATTGTATTGAGTACGATGTACTACAGTATGGTCTGTCCTTTTGTCCCACTGCCCCATTTTCTTATTCTAAGGAAAGGGTTGACTTGTATCATTTCACAAGAAAATTACGTTTACACAAGTGGCACAAATTAAAAGTTAAGAACATTCAACCACAAAAACACATTACCAAGATCATTCCAGTAAAAGACACCATCAATGAAGTTAACACTTTAATTGCTTTAAAAGAACTAGAGAGCGAAGACACTATCGAATCTAGTCCTATTACAGCCCAATCATTGGGCTTTAAGACAGATTTGAATTGTGAGAATGATTTTGCCCCTAAATCCAACTTCAATCCCACCATGCCTCCGAGTGGCATTGACATTTTTGAAACTCTTATGATCACTGATTTGAAAGTACTGGCTAGAAAGGAAAATAAAAATCAATGGCACAATGACAATTTGAGCAAACAACAAAGAGCAGCTATTAAATCCCTACAAACAGATAAGGATATTGTGATCCGACAATCGGATAAGGGAGGGAACGTTGTTGTTCTTAACACATGTGATTATCTTAAGGAAGGGCTACGACAGCTAGAAGTCAAAGAATGTTACGAGGTTGTAGAAAAAGTTGTGATTGACGAATCCAATACGCGGTATCACAACATGTTAAAGACATGGCACACACAAGGGATCTTGGAATGGAATGAATATTCCTTTCTACTGAACCGTATACCCAAAGTGGCTATATTATATCTATTGCCTAAATTGCACAAGGACATGTCTAATCCTCCAGGGAGACCTATTGTGTCATCCATAGGCTCCCTGTTGTAAAAAACATCCAAGTACATTGATTATTTCTTACGAGGATATGTAGAAGGTTTACCGTCCTACCTGAAAGACAGTCGGGATTTTCTGAAAAAGATCAAAGAGGTAACCTGGCAAGAGAACTACTTGCTGATTACACTGGATGTGTGTAGTCTCTACACGGCCATCAAACATTCAGATGGCATACTAGCATGTAAACATTTCCTCATGTCACGTTCCATCTCATTCCTGCAACACACTAACATGGTGGTGGAGATGATCAGGTACTGCTTGGAGAATAACTTTTTTGTCTTTAATGATGTTTTCTACAGACAAACCCAGGGCACCGCCATGGGCACCTGCTTTGCTCCCAGTTATGCTAACCTTTTTATGGGGTACTGGGAGCAGCAGGTGCCTGGACTGCACAACTTGTATCGTGGCCATGTGAAAACATGGCTACGATACATAGATGATCTTTTCATCATTTGGGAGGGTAGTGAGGACCTTGCACAAGAGTTCATTGTTGATCTCAATAACAATGAGGTCAATTTGAAATTTGAAGGGACTTTAAGTAGGTCCAGCATTGAGTTCTTAGATTTGCAGATTCAGGTAGTCAATGGAACTCTGACTTCTAAACTGTATCGTAAAAAGACATCTGGAAATACGCTACTGCACGCTGAAAGTGCACACCCTAAGGCTCTTATCAAGAGTATTCCTTTTGGTGAGCTCCTCCGGGCTCGGAGGAACTGTAGCTCTGATGCCGATTTTGAACATGAATGTAATGTAATGCAAGAAAGATTTTTGGAAAGGGGATACATATTACATGATATTACTCAAGCACGCTTGAAAGCTAAAGATTTCAAACAAGCTGATTTGTTGATCCCCAAAGACAATCATGACGACAGTACCAACCAAATTGTCAGATACATAACAACCTATAATTCAGGATCGTTTGCTGTTAAAAGATGTCTTAAGAAACATTGGGACATCCTTAAAACTGAATCTACACTAGACGAAGTGGTCAAGGATGCACCCAATGTAACTTATAGAAAGGCTAATTCCCTGCATGATAAGTTATGTCAAAACGAAGTCAGTAGTGTAAGAACATTAACTACTGATATTCAAGGCTTTTTCACCTGTATGGTGTGCAAAGCTTGCAAGTTCAGTTCAAATGTGAAAAAAGTCCATTACCCTATCACAGATGTTGATAAACCTATTGAGAAACATCTAACATGTTTATCTGATTATTGTGTATATGTACTATATTGCCCGTGTGTCAAGAGATACGTAGGGAGCACTATGTTTGCTGCCAAGAAACGTGTGTTAGAACACATGAGAGCGATTCAGAATAAGGACAAACTCTCCCCCATAGCACGACATTATGAAGAATTCCACAAAAGCAACCGCAATTTGTTGAAATTCTTTGTAATAGATCGTATACCGGCTAACACCAGGGGGGGAGACAGAATTCGTAAGCTAAGACAACTTGAGTCCCATTATATTCTAGAACTCAACACCAAGATTCCATGGGGTTTGAATTCTGAAGAAGAGTTAGCCTGGTTTCTGGGTGAATAGTCTACCCTTTCATTTGGTTATTTACAGCATGCACAGTATATGTACAATATATGGATTTTGACTTTTTACTCTTCTACATGGACATCCATGTTTTAACAGTCTGTTTCTACCAATTTATAATTGGCCTAATTGATAATTGTATTCTATTTTTCTGTTTATTTTTTTAGGTGGTGCTCACATATGAAGGTTTACCGCTAGTCCTGACTTTATATTATAACACTTTGCTTTAAAACTGATATGATGTTCATGCACAGATACCTTTTAACCCACTGGGGTTTTACAATGCATTAATAATACCAATTTGTCTATATACTGTAATCAGGGATAAGCAAATGATTGTATCTGTATTGCTTTGATCATGAATACGTACCCACTGGGGTTTTGACGTGCTGTCTCTTCGCGCATATCGTTTCTACAGGTTGACGTTCCTGCATAGGAATCTATTAACCCACAGGGGTTACACAGTATATGTATTGAGAGTATTTGCATTAATTTGAACTTTCTAACCACTATTACCCACTGGGGTTGTATTTCAATTGGATGATTGATGATTAATTCATATTCAGATTTGCAATAATTCGTAAGGGTTTTCTGATGTCCCACAATAGTCTTGAACTTGTACCAGGCATGTCGGTAATGTTTATTCCACCTTCCTGTTACACGATTACACTTATCACAGTTACTGTTTGAGATTTGCCATGATCTTGTACTTGCTTAGAGACCTTAACTGACAGGATGCAGAGAGTAGGGTTTATTTTTCTCTCTCTAATGAGGTGCTCATTTAGTGGCTGCGCGCTTTGTCTATTAGTTACAGCAATAAAGTTATGTGAAATACTTTTCACAGCGCGACCGGTAACAATTCTAGAGTACAAGTATTCAGTGCACACAACATTGCGGAGGTTTTATAACGACTATTCAGTCATTAATATATGAGAACTTCGTATTTAACACACATTATGTGTTTTAAATCTTAGGTGTCGTTTATTTTTGTTGTTAGGAGCAGGTCTCTATTTAATGCATTTGTACAAGATGAATCGCTTAGTAAAGTTATAGACTTAAGCATGAGTGTAACACTGCAGTTCTTCATATGTTAGTGGCACTGCTTCAAAATGGCCGATAATTTAGGCATCATGTATTGCAGTTTCTATGTCAGTCCTATTTCTGTTATTATTTTTTCGTCACGTTTTATGTTTATAAACTGTATAGCACTAAACGTGGAACTACCCGTGACCAAGGCGGTTACGCCGAAACGCGTTGGGTAAAAGTGGCTTAAAATTCTGATGAATAAATCACCGTGAAGCCTCAAGCCTGTGTTTGGACATTCATTTGGGAAGGAGTGCATCTGATGCTTTGCTGCATTGTGGAACTGTATTCGTGACAGGGATTCTCGGACCCTGAGATGGCACCGCGGTGTAAGCGTCCCGGTAATCTCTGAGAGTGTGGCTCGATATATATATATATATATATATATATATACATACATACATACAGACAGACAGACAGACAGACAGACAGACAGACAGACAGACAGACAGACAGACAGACAGACAGACAGATAGATAGATAGATAGATAGATAGATAGATAGATAGATAGATAGATAGATAGATAGATAGATAGATAGATAGATAGATAGATAGATATAGATTCACTGAAAAACCATAGGTTTCAGACACGTTGTAGTTAGGAATTAGCATTTAAAAAACCTTAGAAATTCATTGAAAAAACCATAGGTTTCAGATACGTTATAGTTAGGAATTAGCATTTAAAAAACCTTAGCAATTCACTGAAAAAACCATAGGTTTAAGGGAAAGTTATAGTTAGGTGGACATTTCACTCGTATAAAACCATAGAAATTTCCCCGTTATAGTTAGTTCAGCTAACTATAACTCGTGCCCCCACAATGCACTGCTGATGACTCAAATATTACATCATTCATGACATGGTCAGTGACATCACTGATGACATCTCAAATGACATCACTGATGACATCATCCACGTGATAATACGATGCACTTCCTCACA
This sequence comes from Triturus cristatus, assembly GCF_964204655.1. Taxonomy (NCBI): domain Eukaryota; kingdom Metazoa; phylum Chordata; class Amphibia; order Caudata; family Salamandridae; genus Triturus; species Triturus cristatus. The sequence goes on along the minus strand of NC_140587.1, from coordinate 307,832,520 downwards.
CTCTAATATAACCTTTGATACACCCACTCGAAAATACAGACTATCATTCTCAAAACCATTGACACACCAATACCAGTTACTACATACGCACTCACTGATTCCTAGGTCTACACACACATCCACTCATTCACCCATACAATCGCTCTTAAATGTAGTCACTCTTCAATCAACACTATAATAAGCACTCATACACCTATACAGACACTCACACACAACCACTCATCCAGCGTTACTCACACACCTAGTCAGTCATGCAAAAAATCAATCACACTTCCATTTACTGACATATAGTTATACACACACCACATCACTTATTCAAACAGAAACAAATGCACTTACTCTCTTCTACAATCACTGATACAAATACACACTCATCCATTCAGCCACTCTCACAATCACTGACTCTTATGTATAGTCATTTATATACTTCAACTTTCACATACACTGCCTTTGACATATGGAGTTACTTGGACATGTACAATTGAGACATCCATTCCCTCACCAACACACCCATACACACACTCACCCACACATACAGCTGTTTCCACATGCACTCATGAACCCATACATACAGTGAATCAACCACTCAAAAATGTATGTACAGAGTGACACACTTCCCACACAGCCACACACACACACTCAGGCACCCATACAAATACTCTGGCTACCAATCAATAACCCATATAGACACTCATGTAGCTACTGACCAACCCATGCAGAAGCTTATACAACAGCAGAGAGACTGATACAGACATTCACACAGTTTAGTCACTAACCCATGCATTCAGTAAGACACATGAAATAACTCACTTAAACAGTTAGTCACACACCTACTAAATCCACCATCCAGACACTTATACACCCACTCATTCTTCAATACACCTTGCCATATATATAATACATATTTAAACTTTAAAGAAAAACACATTCAGTGATGTCATCAGTGATGTCATTTGAGATGTCATCAGTGATGTCATCAGTGATGTCACTGACCATGTCTTGAATGATGTAATATGGGACATCATCAGCAGTGCATGCTAACTATAACGGGAGAATTTCTATGGTTTTATACGAGTGAAATGTCCAACTAACTATAACTTTCCCTGAAACCTATGGTTTTTTCAATGAATTTCTAAGGTTTTTTAAATGCTAATTCCTAACTATAACGTGTCTGAAACTATGTTTTTTTCAGTGAATTTCTAAGGTTTTTTAAATGCTAATTTTTAATTATAAAAGTAGTTATACCTAAGTTTTTTATCTTGTGTGGTGGCGGGCCCCGCGTGATGTCATATGTGAGGCACACTGAGTGCACGACTCCCGCGAAATCTTTTATGTTCTAAAATGATGTGTATGTGTCTTTAATATACATATTAGGGCTAGAGATTATCTAAGGTATTCATAAAAATAATATATTTCTATTTGTAATAAAGTTATATTACTTTTAAATATATTTTCGCGAAGTCGTGTAGGGTGTGTGCTTCGCAAGCGCAGGCTGTGCGGATCCCATGTGACCTAAAAAAAAAAGATTTGATTGGTTCACAACATTTCGCACTGTAACTATTGAAGGACCCCACCCATTTCAATCATTCTTCTTGGAGTCTGTTTAGAGAGACATCTCTTTTGCTTCAAGAACTCTTTTTTGCTTGTATTTTTGGTGTTTAAAAAAAATGGCTTCTGGACAGCAGCAGCAGGAGGAGGAAGTTTCTTCTGAAGAACAATTTTTGGAAGAGGCACCACGTCCACAGAGACCGGTCTCTGTTGTACGGAAATTCTTCACATATCCACCAGGACAGAAGAAAGTGAATGCAACAAAGGTCACATGCAAAATTTGTGACCGAGTCCTGTCTAGAGGTAGTGACAAGAAGTATTCTTGTGGCACTGCCTCGATGTATAAACATCTAAGAACCATACATCCTCTGAACCTGGCTCGGGAGGAATCGAGGCGAGCAGCTATGAACCCCTCATCTGCTGCAGCATCTACATCTGGAGTGTCCTCAGCAACACCTGCACCGGACATTAGGCCAGAATTTGCGTTTCTTGAACAACGTTGTGTAAAGTGCAAGAAACTAATATGCTTCATGAGCAATCAGTAAATGCACTTTGTACTGCGCAACAAAATCATCATTTTTAATTTTTTAATTTTTTTTTATTGGAATGATACATAATTCCAAAAGTTTCCTGTTTTATTCGTTCATTTTTTTGTTCATTTTTTGAAAAAACACCCCAAAAAATACAAAACTGTTAAAAAAATATATATAAAAGAAAAAAAATGTTCTTATCAGAACTACCTTATCTGGTTATAGAAAGAACTATAATTGCATGGTAATGTGTGAAAGATTGGTTGAATATATGTGTTGAGCATGATGGAGTGAAAGAATGCATTAGTAGTGTATGGTAAATGTATAAGTGCAGATCTATAAGGAAGTACTGCAGCATGGCACTGCAAGCTCTTTAGCTGCACCGCGCTGCTGCACTTCTGAAGCACAGGGATGTGACATATTTACATAAATATGTCTCAACTCTGTGCTTCTTCCTGCACTGGTGCACAAACAGCTGCCAAGTGCTACTGCAGGCACCCTTACATCATGGTGCAAGGATGTTTGTGTCGTGGAGAGATTGTTTTTGTGTAGGAAGGGACACCTTCCTGCACAAAAATAATCACTAAAGGCATTTTTGTCTTTCAATGTGTGCTGTGGAATGCAGCATGCATTGAAAGACGAAAAAACGAGGTGTACTTGTATTAGTAGCTAAGCCACTCTATAAATACATTACTAGTAACTGAAATGATAACAGTGCTGCAAGTACAATATATGGTCAATTTATGAATGCTGAGGTATTAACTGAGTGATAGGATAAGAAGATACTGTTGGTATTGACAGAGTAAAAGGTTTTGTATAGTGGTGGATAAGTGATGGAGAAGTATATAGAATAGACATGAAGATACCTAGATCGTATAGTATAGAGTGCTGGTAGTTAACAGTAGGGTACATTTATAAGTTGCTGTATGTCGGCACAGAGATTAAAGAAAGATATGGTTCTGTCAGGATAATTGCAGGAGTGGACAAAGACTGATAGTCTGATTGGGGCAGTACTTGAATACTTCCTGGCTTATAGCAAGGGTGAATCAGTACTCTGCTGGGGGTTAGAGGCCTGCATAGAATGTGCACATTTGATTGTAGCACTGCTTGTCTTAATACCTAAGTCATTCTACAAATGCATGTATAGTGGCTGGATACTTACACTGCTGGTAGTTGACTGCAGGGAGACTTTATAAGTGCTTCTTTGTTGGCACAGAGATTAGATAAGGACATCCTTCTGACAGTATGATTGCAGGACTGGACAGAGACTGACAATCTAATTGGGGCACTGCATGAATACTACCTGCCTTATAGCAAGGGTGAATCAGTAGTCCGCTGGGGGTTAGAGGCCTGCATAGAATGTGCACATTTGACTGTAGCACTGCGTGTCTTAATACCTGACTCATTCTACAAATGCATGCATAGTGGCTGGATACTTACACTGCTGGTAGTTGATTGCACGGAGACTTTATAAGTGCTTCTGTGTTCGCACAGAGATTAGATAAGGACATCCTTCTGACAGTATGATTGCAGGAGTGGACAGAGACTGACAATCTAATTGGGGCACTGCATGAATACTACCTGGCTTATAGCAAGGGTGAATCAGTACTGTGCTGGGGGTTAGGGGCCTGCATACATTGAGCACATTTCACTGTAGCACTGTGTGTCTTAATGCCTGAGGCATTCTACAGGTGTATGGATACTGAGTAGATAATGAGAGTGCTGGTAGTTGACAGGAAGGTGAGTTTTTAAGTGCTTCTGTGTTGGCACAGAGATTAGATAAAGACATGATTCTGTGAGAATTATTGCAGGAGTGGACAGAGAATGACAGTCTGATTGGGGCACTACATAAATACTTCTTGGCTTATTGGAAGTGTGAATCAGTAGTCTGCTGGGAGTTACAGGCCTGCATAGATTGCACACATTTCACTGTAGCAGTAAGTGTCTTAATGCCTAAAGCATTCTACAGGTGTATGCAGTGACTAGATAGTGTGAGTGCTGGTAATTGACAGGAAGGTAAGTTTTTAAGTGCTTCTGTGTTGGCACAGAGATTAGATAATGACATGATTCTGTCAGGATGATTACAGGAGTGGACCGAGTCTGATAGGCTGATTGGGACACTGCATGAATACTACCTGGCTTATAGCAATGGTGAATCCGTACTCTGCTGGGGGTGAGAGGCCTGCATAGACTGTGCACATTTGATTGTAGCACTGCGTGTCTTAATACCTGAGTCATTCTACAAATGCATGCATAGGGGCTGGATACTTACACTGCTGGTAGTTGACTGCACAGAGATTTTATAAGTGTTTCTGTGTTGGCACAGAGATTAGATAAGGACATCCTTCTGACAGTATGATTGCAGGAGTAGACAGAGACTGACAATCTAATTGGGGCAGTGCATGAATACTACCTGGCTTATAGCAAGGGGGAATTAGTACTCTGCTGGGGGTTAGAGGAATGCATAGATTGTGCAGATTTGATTGTAGCACTGCATGTCTTAATACCTGAGCCATTATACAAGTGCATGTATAGTGGCTGGATACTTACACTGCTGGTAGTTGACTGCAGGGAGACTTTTTAAGTGCTTTTGTGTTGGCACAGAGATTAAATAAGGACATTCTTCTGACAGTATGATTCAAGGAGTGGATAGAGAATGACAATCTAATTTGAGCACTGCATGAATGCTACCTGGCTTATAGCAAGGGTGAATCACTACTCTGCTGGGGGTTACAGGCCTGCATAGATTGTGCACATTTGACTGGACCACTTTGTATCTTAATAACTGAGTTATTGTGCATATTTAGAATTAGGATCTGTAAAAGAGAAGAAAAAATAAAGTTATAATATATAATCTTATAATTTTTACAACACAACATAATTTTACCATTATATAAATTATTTAGTTTGCCTTTTTTGCTGTTCTCAGAATATATTGAATTTCCCTATTAATAGTGATTTCAATGTTACTCATCACATAACAGCGGGCAAAAAAACAACAATCAATAAGATTGTTTGAAAAAAACAAATCTGTGTCAAAAATATTTTAAACATAGTCAACTATCTCTTCGTTTTAAGAGGGTTAGGGCCGGTGGCCGCTCCTTCAGTGTGCTTGCTGCTAAGCTCTGGAATTCACTCCCTGTCCATATTCGCGCCATTGATGAACTTCTGATTTTTAGAAAGGCCGTTAAAACCTTCCTTTTTCCCCTGGATGCCTAGCATTGTCATGGCTTGTCCATTGGTTTGCTTGTGTGCCGGTTTCCTGTTCAAGGAGCGCCGGGACGCCCCTTTGCTGGGGCAGCTGTGCGCTATATTAATCCGGCTAACATAACAACATTGCATATAAATAACGTCCTGAATAACATAGTATATAATGCAACTCTTGTATATATAAAATGCTTCTTTCTAACAGAATTTTCTCAATATAATATCAAAGAAGATAAACAATAACTCAATCAACAATTCTTTATAATTTCCATATGCTCTAAATGAAGTCATTTAAAATATTTGCTGACAGAATATCTCTAAAAAACTGCTGAATTGTTATTAATATCTTTCCTGTAGGCCAAATGATATTACAAAAATCCTTCATACTGAAATTGTCAAAAGTATTTGTATTAATACATATTAACATATTCCCAATAGGCCGAATTATGTTGTTAGAACTTTGGGTTTAAAAATATTAGGTATGAATTTGGTAATTCCTTTGACAAATGATATTTAAAAAACAAATGAGCATCATTACAATATGTCCATTCTTTATTGCATTTTAAATAGACTGTGTAATGTCCAGATGTTGTTGAAGGTCCATCATGGAAAATAATTGCTACTGCTACAAAAGTTCTTCCTGACATTGATAGTTGACTTGCTACAACATTTTTAATTAAAGTTTCCAATTTTCTTCCATCAGCTGTACAATTTTGTATCATTAGAATTATATATTGTCTAAATCTTTCTATAAATAATGTTGATAACATTTCTGATTTGCATTGGCTACACTACATGTTTTGATTTGCTGCTTTAACTAATTTGTTGAAAGATACTGCTTTACAGTCCGGTATTGTTAAATATATGAATCTCTCAGTGTGTATGTTAGTGGTAGAAATAAATATACAATTTTCACATTTATAACGAAGTCCAGGAATAAAAGGAAGAGTTGTATATTTACCTCTAGATTTAAAGAAAAATATTGAAATTATTGGTGTAGAGAAAGAAGAAAGTGAACCATTCATTTTTCTAGTGAATGGTGTTCCTACTCAGAGTAAGAAAATCTGGCAGGAATTAGTGGATGTCAGGAAAGTGCAAAAGGCAACATTGTATCTTACAAAAAACAATGATTTATACAAGAATGTATACGTTGAAGAAGAAGAACTACTTTTAGGAGATGATAGCGAAATGTCAAGTGGTCAGATTGAGAAAGTGTACATGTCGAAAACTGAAGAAATTTATGAACATTATAGTGTACATCCTTTACATTCTAAAGAAGTGTTGGGAAATACTATTGAATTATTCCAAATGAAGAAAGCGAACGGAAATCCCTTAAGTGTTTCGGAAAAGACTTTGGAAGCTTGTTGGTTTCCCCAGCTGTTCCCAAATGGAAAAGGTGGACGATATGACAAACGATCAATACAGATTCCTGCATCAGAATATCGGACAATAAGATTGTATGCAGAAGATCCTAGATTTCGACAATGTATCCCATATATATTTCATCTTTTGTTTGAGAGTGACTTGTCTGGACTTTCATATGCAGTCAACCATATATTAAAAACAGGAGTACATCTTCGAAATGTTTCTGCAAAGGAATTTATGAAAAAAGTACATCAGAGAGTTGATCATTTGGAATCTCAACTGATTCATTTGATGGCATGTCAGGTTTCCAGGGCCCATATAACATGTTGGGGACCGTGGGGGGAGCCCCAATGCCCCCACGGTCCTGCCGGCTCCCCGCGACCTTTGGGAGCTGGCAAAGCTTTTTGCACTAGGAGTCGCGTACCCCTCGCGTGCACTCTAGGGGCCGCGCTGAGTGCCACGCTAGGTACGCGACTCTGTATATGTCCGTAAAATAAACATGGCTCTTACCATTAATTTCTATTCCCCCTGGGGACCCCATACCCCGGGGCCCATATAACATGTTGGGGACCATGGGGGGAGCCCCAATGCCCCCACGGTCCTGCCGGCTCCCCGCGACCTTCGGGAGCTGGCAAAGCTTTTTGCACCATGAGTCGCGTACCCCTCGCGTGCACACTAGGGGCCGCGCTGAGTGCCCCGCTAGGTACGCGACTCCATATTTTCCCGTAAAAAAAACATGGCTCCTACCATTAATTTCTATTCGCCCCAGGGACCCCATCCCCCGGGGCCCATATAACACATTGGGGACTGTGGGTGGAGCTCTCGCTTCAATGAAGCAAAGCAGTTTGCAATGACAGGTCCCGACCTGTCATTGCAAACAACAGTGTCCTGGGGTGGGCACCCCGGGACACTGCAGGAGCTGGCCCTGGGGGGTGGCGGTCCCCAGGGCCACCACAGGCTCCAGGAGGGGGGCCACGCGGCCCCCCTACAAATCTGTAGAATGCCCCGGGGAGGTGGCGGTCCCCAGGGCTGCAGGGATCCCCCTGGGCCCCGCAAACACTATTTACAAATGCCCCCGGGACTTGCCCACCCAGGGGCTAATTAATAACGAAGTGAGGGAGTCTGCGCTTCATTTTTTTCATTTTCTTGGCTGGATCCGCGCACCCAGCGCATATTTGGCCAATTTTTAAAAAACAAAAATTCTTTTTTTTGCCCTGGGGGTCCTTTTGGGACCCCCTAAGCACACCTAGGGGGTCAGGGTGTTTCTACCCTGCCCCCTTTTCCTGATTTCCACATTTGTTTTTCAGTTTTCTTCAGCCTCTGTTCTACCGAGGCACAAAATGGCTGCCAACACTTCCTGGTTTGGAGTGTTGACAGCCAATTAACATGAAGCTTGTGATCGGGAGGGTGCGCGCAGGGTGCACGCAGGGTGCGCGGATCCTCCGTGCCTCTAGATATCACTATCTTTATTTCTTCATTTCTAAAAAACTACTGAACGCATTTACACCATTTTTAAAAAGGTCGCTTTCTGAGCCAAGCAGTACCTTTTTGCCAAATTTGGTGTAATTCCGTTCAGCAGTTTCTGCTATAACAGTGCCTAAAGTTTCCTATGGGAAAATGATTTTTTTTACCACTCTGTTTTGAATTTCTCAGGAACTACTGAACGGATTTACAGCGTTTAAAAAAAGGGCACTTTCTGAACCAAGGGCTACATTTTTGCAAAATTTGGTGTAATTCCATTCAGCAGTTCGGGCTGTGGCCGTGTCTAAAATTTCCAATGGGAAATAACATGGGGAAAACGCATTTTGGGACCTCCCTTTTTTCTCAGCCCCTGCTTGACGAATCACCCACAAACTTTCAGGATAGGCGCTGACCGGAACGGGCCACTAGTTTTGAAAATTTTGCGAAGATTGGTCAAACGGCGCCAAAGTTGTTGGGAATAGAATGTTACAATTTTCCCATGGATAATAGGTCCTAACTATAACTACCTACTGGCGACCGCCAGTAGGTAATAGATATATATATATATAGATGGATAGATATAAAATATCTACTAGGCCTACAGTAGGTAGGTATTGTTAGGACCTAGATTCCATTGGAAAATAGTTTTTGTTTTTGCTAATAACTCTGGTGCCGTTTTACAAATCTTCATGAAATTTGAAAAAAATAGTTTTCTACTCACTTCAGCTGCTGTCTAGAAATTGCCAGGGTGAATCACCAACCGGGGTCCTAGAAAAAGGGGGGCCCAAAATGTATTTTCCCCATGCAATTTCCCATAGGGATTTCAGACATGACTAGAGCCCAAACCGCTGAATGGAATTACACCAAATTTGGCAGAATGCTAGATCTTGTTTCAGAAAGATCCAGAAAGATATCTTTTTGTAATTTAATGTAAATCCATTCAGTAGTTTTTAAGGAATTACACAAATATATATATATATATATATGTATATCTAGAGATGTGGAGGGTCTGCAGATCTGACAGGTCTCATTCTGTGATCTCATTTGCTGCCATCACTTCAAACAGGAAGTGCTTGCAATCATCTTGAGACTCGGGACTTGGCCGAGTACCAAGATTTTTTTTTTAGAACACAAGGAGGCAGGGTAGGAATATCCTGACCCCTCCCCCCCCTCCCCCCAGGCATGGTGGTGGCGTCGCACAGGAACCCCGTTGGGGGCCAAAAACACTTTTTTAAATTGCTGCAAATTCGCCAAGGATCTGCTGCAAACCTGTTTTTAAAAATGTGGTTTCCCACGTGTTTGACCCCCGGGTGGGCCAGGTCCTTGCTGGGATTAATAAAGAACATTATGGAGCAGTGGATGTACAAGACCCCCTCCTGGGCCAATTTTGGGGGGATCCCATCCCCTGTCACCCCGCCTTATCATAACTGGGGCCAGGCCAAGCAAAAAGGGGGGAAGGGATATGCAGTGGATAGATAGATAGATAGATAGATAGATAGATAGATAGATAGATAGATAGATAGATAGATAGATAGATAGATAGATAGATAGATAGATAGATAGATAGATAGATAGATAGATAGATAGATAGATAGATAGATAGATAGATAGATAGATAGATAGATAGATAGATAGATAGACGGACGGACGGACGGACGGACGGACGGACGGACGGACGGACAGACAGACAGACAGACAGACAGACAGACAGACAGACAGACAGACAGACAGACAGATATTCACTGAAAAACTGCGGTTAGCGTAAGGTTATAGTTAGGTGAACTTGTCAGGGTCAACATGAACATTTTGAACTAAAAAAAACACAGTAATTCACCAGTTATAGTTAGCAGCACTAGCTATAACTTTTACCCCCGCCATGCACTGCTTATGACCTTACATATGACATTACTCATGACGTTCTATGACATTATTTATAATATCACTAATGATATCTCAAGTGACAATTCTGATTACATTACTGATGACATCATTCAAAGATGGAGCAAGTTTGTTTTGCAGTTTAAATAATGGTGAGTAACTGCCATATTAATTCTACGTAATTTTGTAGAGGATGGGCGCAGTTAGTGGCTGTAAGTGTTTACAAAATGCATGTGACCTAATGCACCATAGCTGTGTAGATGTATTGAACACGTTATACCAATACTACACCCAAATATTGGCCCTTTTTTTTACTACTCTCCATACGATCTCACAGGACTCTCGTGGATGGGATTGTAAAACACCTCGTGGCAGGCCCAGTCATTTTTCATGCAGGACTTGCAAGTGGTCTTGCATGGGATTGAATTAACCTCCTGTGGCAAGTCTCACCCCCTGAAGCTTGCACTCTACTCTTGCAATACTTTTGCAGGATCGCAACTTACTGTTAGGAAAATAGCAGTATGTGGGAAGGATTGGCCTCTTCACTGAGACCCCTTTCTTGGATAAAGGGTGTGCCTACCAGGGTGTGTGGCGGGGCTGCCCTCTCCAATGAGACCTCTCTGTTAGATCACAGATATGCATAGTAGGGTGTGTGATGGGACTGGCTTCTCTGCTGAGACATCTCTCTGTAATGATAAGTGTGCATAGAAGGATGTCTGGGGCTGCCCTCTCCTTCCAGACCACTCTCAGATGACAGGTGTATGTAGAATGGTGTGTAGCGGGACTGGCCTCTCTGCTGATACCTCTCTCTGTAATGATGGGTGTTCACAGTAGGGTGTGGAGAGAGAGTGGACTCTCCTTTTAGACCTCTCTCTCAGATGACGAGTGTGCGACTAGGGTGTGTGGATAAGCCTTTCCTCTAATCACAACTCTTTTCAAACAAATGAGCATAAATAGTAGTGCCTGATAAACACCATCTACAGTAAGATGCCTTCATAAGGTAACAAATGTGCAAAGCAGAGTGTACTCAAACATCACCTACCCCTTCCTACATTTCACAATCCCGTGAGATCATAAAACGTTTTTAAAAAATGATTTAACTTTCTAATTGTCACTTTATTTATCTCTTACACAATTCCTCTCAACAAAAAAGGATCGCAATATGCGTTCCTACTAATAGAATGTATTGAAAACTCATCTACTCCATTTTAATATTCATGGTCCTGCGAGAGTCCTGCGAGATTGTAAAAATTTGTTAAAACCAATATACAGTGATTATCTTCAACGTAGTTATCCCTTCGACATCTCCTCTCTAAATCTGGGGGAAAGCATACCTTTCTACTGCCCCATTATACAACTTTTATACTTAATTTCTACAACACCTCCAATTTTGGCTGCCATTTCATTTCTAACATTTCAACAGCCAGCCAATCAGAGCATACGCTTTTGCAGCATGACTCACGGGAGCCTCTTGCTGGTAAGGGCTCACAGGAAAAACAGGCCTCGCAACCAATCACAGGGCTCCATTTTTCATTTCACGCTCTTGTAGAAGGCTTGTGGAACTCTTGCGAGCCGAACTGCCAAAATAAACAACCATTTTTCACTCTTAATTTCTCAGAAACTACTCAACAGATTTTCACCATATCACAAAAAACACAATCTGCAGACCAAGATCTAGTTTCCTACTAAATTTGGTGTGATTCTGTTAAGCAGTTTTTTGTTGTAGCCTTGTCTAAAGAAGTCTATAGAAAATACATGGGGATTTAACAGTTTGGGACCACCCTTTTTCTCGTGCCCTAAGGTAACAATAACTCGCACCCCTGCTATGCACAGTTTTATCATCAATAATTTCACTGCAAATGTTACTGTGATGTTATCAATGATGTCATATAAGATTTCCAGAGTAATGTAATATGTGGGGCAATTAGTAATGCATTGCGAGGGCATCTGTGATAGTTACCTTAGGGCACGAGTTATAGTTGCTTGAGATTAGTATAACAGCTGAATTTCTATGGTTTTGTCTATATAAAATCTGAATTTAACTATAACGTCCCTGTAACCTTTGGTTTTTCAGTGACTTTCTAAGGTTTTTAAATTCTATTTCCTAACTCTAACGTCACTGTAAGGTATTTTTTTCTGTGAATTTCTACTGTGTTTCAGTGCTATTTCCTAACTATAACATCTCTGTAACTTTTGTTTTTTTCAGTGAATTTCTACAGGTTTTGAATGCTATTTTGACACTATATCATCCCTGTAACCTGGGTGTGTGAGTGGTTGTGTAGGTGTGTAAGTGGGTGTGTGAGTGTGTGGTGGGTGTGTCAGTGCATGTGCGACAGGCTGTGTGGGTCTTTGAGTGGGTGTGTGAGTGGCTGTTTGGGTTTTTGAGTGGGTGTGTGAGCGGCTGTATGGGTGTGCATGTGGGTGTGCACGTGGGTGTGTGAGGGTGTAAGTAGATGTGTGAGTGCCTCTGTGGGTCTGTGAATGGGTGTGTGAGTGGTACTCTGGGTCTCTGATTGGGTATATGAGTGGCTGCATGAGTGTGTAAGTGGGTGTGTGTGTGGTTTTCTGGGTCTCTGAGTAGGTGTGTGAGTAGATGTATGGGTGTGCGAGTGGTTTTATGGGTCTCTGAATGGGTGTGTGAGTGGCTCTATGGGTATGTGAATGGGTGTGTGAGTAGTTGTGTGAGTATGTGAGTGCATAAGTGGGTGTGTAAGGGTGTGTGACTGGCTGTGTGGGTCTGTGAGTGGGTGTGTGAGTGGTTTTCTGGGTCTGAGAGTGGCTGTACAGGTGTGTGAGTGGGTGCTTGGGTGTGTATGTGGGTGTGTGAGTGGCTGTGTGGGTGTGTAAGCGGTGTTCAGGGTCTCTCAGTAGGTGTGTGAGTAGTTGTATGGATGTGTGAGTGGTTGTGTGGGTGTTTAAGTGGGTATGTGAGTGCGTGTGTGAGTTTTTGATTGGGCTCTGAATCCACAGATCCTCATGTGTGCAAAAATGTTTTTGACAATTTCTTACCCATGAGGGGTCCCTCACAGACACCTCCATCAATCCAATGGTGTCAGGATACCTTGATACTGACCCGTTGTATCCTATTTACACTTCATCCCCCCCATTTAACTGTGCCCCGATTGACAAAATGGTGGCTGCACCTTTTCTCTCAGATTGTGGCCAGCCAACAACGGCAGTGCTGTTGGCGCGTGGATCCATGGATCCACCACAGTGGGTCCGTGGTGAATCGGCATCTCTAGGGATACATTAATCTTTTTTCTTTAATAACTCCAAAACTGATTTACAGATTTGCACCAAATTACAAAAAGCACTCTTTCTGGACCAAGATCTAGCTTTCTCCTAATTTCTGTTCAGTGGTTCGGGATGTAGTCATATCTAAAATCCCTATGGGACATTGCATGTGGACAACACAGTTTGGGACTCTCCCTTTTTCTCAGCCCATACTTGATAAATCACCCCGAAACGTTCCAGACAGCAGCTGAAGTGAGTGGCAAACTATTTTTGAATTTTTGTGAAGATTCATCAAACAGCCCAGTACACCCTCATTGCCCCTGTATTCCCACTTGAGTACATAGAAACCTTACCAGAAGTTAAAAAAAAAAAAGGAGTCAACTGAAATTCAAACAATTGTGAATAAAGAATGGCCACAGGCTACAGAAACAATCAGGAGCACATTTTCCTGAATAGCATTTGAGATTGCTAATTCAGACAGGCTAGCTTTGTGACAAGCAATCCAGAGCCATCATTTCATCCTCAGTCACTACAGAGATGCAGTCATCGAGTACTTCAATGAGTATCACTATTACTCCTCCTTATATCCATGATGATGAAGAGGTTATTGTGGTTACAACTTCCACTGCACTGCTTAATACTAGGCCTAAGAGTCAGTATTGTGGCAGTTTTTCGGTCTATCTCCTGTTCAAATAAACAGCAAATGCACAAAGTATCACTTGCACCTTCTGCAATCAAGAGCTACACAGGGACCAATTCAGCCAGTGTCCAATGGGAACATCCGGGATGTGGAAACATATCCCATCTATGCATCTGAGAAAGATTGTCAAGGTTGAGTACCAGAAGAGTCGTTCAGCGTCAGAAGAAGAGGTGGAAACTTCTCCTGCACATTTCTTTCAACACGAAAAGGAGGCGGAGGATGAAGATTAACAGTATTTTTCAACAAACTGCAAATAGTGCCAACAAGTTGTTCAATTGGGTGAGATAAACAACGATGTGTTTGCAAAAGAAATGATGAGCCACTTGACGGCATATCACAGAGAGGTCTAAAAAATAAAAAAATACAGTTGCTTAAAAACAAAAAGTTCCTAAAAACGTAGTTTTAAACTCTAATAAAAAATACAAAAACAATGAACAAAAAGAAAATGTATGGAAAAAATAACACAGAAAAAGTGCTTCCCATGTCTTCTGCACATATCCATAGCTTGTGTCTAGATGTAATCAGGTAGGATGATTTGAGACAGTAGAGCAGCACAACATTTGCTTAGTGATTAGGTGTTGTGCCATATGTTGTGCCATATGTTGTACTGCATATGGCCTAGTGTCATTTGTATAGATTTTGGCCATTTGAAGGAGTAACATATCATGAATGTAGAATATGATTTTTTTTTATTAACTGAAATTCACAGGAATTAAAATGCAAAGGATAAAGTGATCCTAAAGTACTGTTTCAAAAAAAATCCATGCTTAGAAATTATCTGAAAAAAATAAAGGTTAAAGGGATATTACAGTTCGGTTGTGAAGCCACACAAAACATAATCTTTAAAAACAAAAATCCACCAATTACAGTTTAGTGAGCTAACTATAACTAACAACCCTGTGATGTAGTGCTTATGACCTCACATATTACATCACTCAAGACATCTTAAATGGTACCATTGGTGACTTAATTGAAGACTTCTCAAATTATATCATTGATAACATCACTAATTACATCTTCCAACCTACTACTGCCTAAGCTACTCTATAAACTTCCAGTTCATAAAAAAAAGTATGTGCCAAATGTATGTAGGAATGAAAAGACTAAAGCTTTTCCAGCATGACATCCAGGATCAATTCAATGTCCCACCCTGAATGGATTATAGCGTGACACGGGTCAAGGATTCCATGTTCTTCCAAACATTTGTGGCACTGACCTGCCACAGTCTTTAGGTCTCGCAGACCTGCGTTGCAGCGCACATATGCTGCTTGCGTCTACGAGACATATTGTGGGTGAGTATATTTCAGAAGGGGGCTTGAAGCCCCGCCCCTCATTTTCATTGGGTAGCGTCACCATTTATGGTAAACGGTGGCTTCCCATTGAAAATGAGGCTTCTGTGTTACCGCCCTTTGTCCTTTTGGGACGGCCAATCCGGACTGGGTCTCCTGCTTCACGGCTGTCGTGAAGCAATTTCTTATCTCAGAGGCGTGTTATGTAAACAAGCCTTTGAGATCCAGTCCTGATGGGCCTCCCAAAAGGAGAGAGGTTGCTGTGTGTTTATTTGTGCATCGCGCTTTCGCTTTCACTGAAAGCGATGCAACTATAAACAGCGTTGCCTTCCCCCAATGGCGAGCGCTTGTTGAAGTAAGCCCTTGTGTTTCCGAGCGCCGGCGTCCCTGTAAATTGCTTTGCGGGTGCCGGCATTTCCATTTTGGCTTTTTCCCTCCCACAGTACGTACAGGAGTGTACTAGCTGTTGCCGATTGTAATTTGCGTTCGATAACTGCAGTAGGAGAGAAGGGGCTGGCGAACCTGTTGACCTGCAGATTTTGAAACTAGAGAGCCTGAAAACCGAATCCAGTTCACAATCCGGGAACAAAGGCAGTTTTGGGGCACAAACAACTCTCTATGAGACCACACACAGGAAAGGACACAAGCGCTGCGCTCTTTAAAAATATACATGTATTCGAGCCTATACAGCCAAGCGGTTTGGATAATTTGCACTCTAAGTGGTTCACATGGTTTGATCCATCCAGAAGGAATTTGATTCTTTTTTAGTTTTTAATTATTGCATTTTTTTTATACACCATACACTTTGTTTATTCTGTACAAATGGTGGTGGGCTGTGTTTGATCTGTTTGCTGGCAGGCCCGAGAAATGTGCGAAGTTGCTGTAAACATAACATCTTTATGTTTGTATTTGCTGTATCATAAATATTCAAAGCAGAGCACCCCAGGACAAATTTGTAGGCATACAGCCTCATAAATGCATGACGGTAGTAGCGGAGCAATGATACTGCCTCTCCCTTTCTTTGGCACTCCAGCCCTGCCCCCTTACGCCCCCTCTTCACTTATCCATGTCATCCTGGATCGTGTGGAAAAGTACTTCATGACATGCAGGCAGGAACTTTAAACAACCATGTGTTGCTATCTTTTCCCTCTTGCAAGTATTTCCATCACTCATATACAGCATCCCTTCACCTTGTCATTTGCACCATGTCATATGGCCTGGTACTGCCTAAGACCCCTTTTACTTCTTGGACACAAACCGACCCACCCTTGGATGGATGGGGACTCCTTCCCTCCTCCAAGGCAAGCATTTAACCCCACACAGTTTTTGGATTGCGTGGTGTGACCCCCCGGCCTTATTTATTACGAAATAAAAAAACGTTGATTAATATTGACATTATGTAAAATTACGCGGAAAGTCCAGATACATTGTTAGACACATGATACCACTTGTCAAACTTTTAACATGTTCTAATACAGAGACCACTCCTACCATAATCTAACATGCATATATTTACTTTCTGCGCACCTCTTCTAGAGCCTACGGCAAAGTCAATGACTGGCAGCCGCCAGGTCCCGGTCCACTACAAATACTCCGGAGTAAGCTTGCACAGGAGGTACGTCTTATCGGACGGATACTTTCCCCCAGGCCCCCCATACACCCTAAGCCTTAAAACTCCATAACGGGAGCTTGAAATTTGCATACTCGCGCCCTGATGAGCATGCGCGTGAGAGGGTGGCCACAGGCCCACTGGAAAGATTGACTCCCCCGGCCCTCGCACCCCGACAGCCTACTCACCGGCTGTTACTGCCCCTGGAGTTACATGGTTCTGACCGCTAAGAACCGAAGACTATGCTTACCAATCATGACCTTACCGCCTGACAGGAGACACACAACTAAATACAACAATATTGAATGAAATAATATATCATCTACTGACACTTTTATTAAATGTTATACCAACTTCCTGAACTGTATATCAACATAACTGTAACTGAAAACGACATAAATTCACACTTTTATTACAAAATTACCAAACTTCATGACATTTACATATGCTCGTTGCTCCTGTGATACCTGCAATGAAAATATTTTAAGAGAACCAAGCAAAATTACCTCACTGACACACACATATGAAATGCCTGCCTTAGGGGACGGTGGGTGGGGAAAAAAGGAGTTACGGGCCGCTGGTGGCCCGGGTGCAGTTCTGCGGGTGAGCGTAGGAACAAGAGACTGTTCCTGCCCCCCACACACCTTTTTAAAGGGGGGGCACTGGGCATGCCGGTCTAAACTGGTCTGCCCCAAAGTTGTTAGGATCATGTGAACCGGAAGCACTAGAGTGCTTCTGTTTCATGCCCCCAACACTTTTAAACTGCAGCTCTTAAACGAGCCAGGCATGTGCCTGCCTGCTGTTGCCCAGGGTACTGGAAGGAAACATGAGCGCCGAATTTGGACAAGTCCTCGAACCCCCATTTGCTCAAAAACGGATTGGCCTGTCAATCACCTGTTATGTAATTCCAATCTGTACCAGGTATCGCGGTGTGTGCCGGAAAATCGTTCCCTCACCGAGAACCCACTGCCACGAAAATTGCAGGGGGCACCGACTGAGGGGACTGCCTCCACCCTCCGTTCTTGCAACGCTGGTAACCCCATGGAACCCCTCTCTGCTAAGACCGGTCAAAACCCCGACATGCGCCCCCCCCGTCCTGCCACAAACTCTACAACAGTCCACCAAATCAAGACTGAGTCAACTTCGCCCCAAAATTAATGGCAGACATCTGCCGTTCGGCCTGTCACCGTCCAATGACGTGCGACTTGGTAGTGTGCGTGCCAAGGGGACCTGGAGAGGGCAGACATCTGATGCTGCCATAACAAATCGCTGTCTTACCTCGCATGTGTGGGAACACTCGCCTTCACAGCAAACAATGGACAGGACTATTGGCGAACACGCACGTGAACAGAAGCGCTTGTAATCAATGCCTCAATTGACCCCACTGGCTTCAGTCACGAAAGATAAACACCCACAGTCTATGTAAATTCAGGTCTCTGTTTAACTGCTGCCAAACCGCCACACACAGCTGCCCTTAAACGATGAACACAAGTGTAATCTCGGCCCCATGCACTACCCTCCGGTGACCTAACCACAATGAAAGGTTCAGCTCCGAAGGCAAGAACTCCCTGAGTACCATGCGCTCACCTCACACAGCTGATTGTTCTCTTTGCTCCGCAGCGCACAAAAGCTGGTAGCTCTCGACAGATCCGCCAATGTGAATGGAATGGGATACTTAACTGGGCTCACGTTGTTAAAACTTAGCCTCTCGGTAAAATTGACCAAATTGCTCCACAACCCAGCCTCGCTGCTATGCTAATGCCCCCACATGCTCACGCGTCTCCCCGGGATACCGTATCTCACACACGCTGTCCGCCGAGTAGGCTCCACGTGTCGCTGCCGCTGTCCGTCGGCTCACGGGCCGCTCCTACTCTGCTCTGCTCGACACTGCAGCCACTTGTACACCGCTCCTCCGCCCGGACAATGAGAAGTTCACTGGTGCTGCGACCCGGCTCCAGACGCTGCTCCTCGTCATTGATACCGGGGAATCCTGCACTCCGTCACCAAAAAACACCTTCTCCCTATCGACACCACCAAATCCAATGCCGCCACCAGCTGCACCTGCAAATCAAAAGAAAGAAAAAAGGAGTTACAGGTCGCTGGTGGCCTGGGTGGCGTTCTGTGGGGGGAGCGAAGGAACAAGAGATTGATCCTGCTCCCCGCACACCTTTTTAAAGAGGGGGCACTGGGCATGCCGGTCTAAACCGGTCTGCCCTAAAGTTGTTAGGATCATGTGAATCTGAAGCACTAGAGTGCTTCCGTTTCATGCCACCAACATGCCCTTATTGGCTGCATGACGGAAAAATGGGGGGGCGTCATCACCTGGCACGGCGACACCCCCGCCCCCCCAGGTCACCGGGGACCGGCACAACCACCATAATGGCGGCCCGCGCTAGGCAGCGCTAGCCTTGCCCAAACGTGATCTTTTACTAGCACACACTTCACTCTAGTACACCACACACCTCGTTTTCCATCATATGCAATCATGCGCCGTTACAGAAGTGGAGGAAAGCTTGCACTGCTGCTGCCTGTGATGTATAGGTGAGTAAACTTGAACTGCTGCTATTTCTGATATTTACGCTTGAGGAAGCATACTTTGTGGATACATTTTCAGTAACCATTCTATGTGTGGCAGGAAAACATGCACTGGTTGTTTGTGTATGTCTGTGCAGCACTGTGCACATAATGGAAGCTTACACCACTGCTACAGTTTCGATTAATTAAATTTAACTCATGTCTCGCTGCTGCAAGCGCTATACTTGAGGTACTATTTCCGCTTTCTTTGGGAATTATGTGTTACTATGGCACGATTTTTTTGTTTGCCTCTGCTTGTGGATTGTAATGATGTGTAAATGTTTTATTTAGTGTGTGCCATCTTGATAAAAAAAAACATTTGCAGCTGCGTACATCCACTCCAATATAAAACACGTGTAAAAGAGATTGTCATTTATAAGCCAATACCTCTAAATCTCACAAATGCGAGACCAATTTGCATGAGGTTGTTGCTTTGATGAGTTTTGCACACTTTTACTAGGTGGATGGACTCAAGGTAAGGCATACAGACACTTTAAGGCTTTTGATTATGATAACCAGTATGGCGCAAGGCAGTTCATTTACGCGAGTTTGAGCTATTGACATTGCAAATGACAATGCCTTTTATTTTTGTTTGAGTTTTTTAAACATAAATAAAAGGCATTGTCATTTACAATGCCAATAGCTTTAACTTGCGTAAATGCGAGACCTATTGCACTGCAAATGCTTGTTTTCTCAGCTCTTCATCAAAGCTGACACTAAAGTGGTTGGTTGATAATGGGCTCTGTTGGCTTGATCACAATTGTTTTTTTTTCAAGATGAGAAAACCAATATCTACCTTCCACAAACTAGAGACAGTCCCAGAGTTGAGACTGGCGTTAAATATTTGTGCACCTCTCCTCGAAATAGATGGTAGAAAGACATGCGGTCTCATAACTAGGCAGAGATCTTAAGGTGATTCTGATTTGCAGCTGAGAGTCTATGAGAGAAGCACTGATCATGGCTAGAAGTAAAATTGGATTGCTTGTAGCTACTTTTTAGACGGCAAGGTTTAGATTTATCCCCAGAGTTAAACTATTTGATGGTAGAACAGGATGTTTGCATTTAAACCAGGAAAAAAAGTAGCGCACGCTGCTATCAGGGATGCTATAGAAAGGAAGGTAGGTTAAATGAGTGATTTTAGTACAGAGGAAAGACAACAGCTTATTTGCTCTGCATCCAGAATCTTAGAACAGAGAAGATTTGAGTTTACATGCCTGAGGGCTGTCTTTAAACTAGATAGCTCATCTTTAGAAGCATCTTTCCTTTCAGCTGTTTATCACAGCTTCCAGGCACCCTCCACTCCAGTGGTAGCTAATTTAGGGGCATATCAACAAGGGCTTTATCTCTGCTTTTTTGGCTTTAAAAGCCAAAAAAGGAGAGATAAAACTAGCGCCCTATCAACAACAGGGTGCTAACATGCAAATTTGCATGTTAGCACCCTTTTACTCTACGCTTCCCCTTGCATCTCTAATGAGATGCAAAGGGGGCGTTCCAGAGTAAAATAATAGGAGAAATGTCGCTAAGCTACATTTCTCCTATTATCAAGAATGTCGCTAACCCTGTTAGAGACAAAAAAAGCAGCGCTAACCGCGGTTAACGCTGCTTTTTTACGTCTGGTATTTTTCTGACTTAGCCATGATATCCTATGGAAGGAGGATATCATGGCTAAGTTTGCCTGTCCCTATCAACAAGCTAACGTGAGATTATCGCTGGGTTTCCAGCAATAATCTCACGTTAGCCTGTTAGCGTGAGGATTTATATCGCTGATGAGATAAGCATTGCTAATAGCACGCAATCTCAGCGATAAAAATTCACGCTAGCCGGCGATAATTATCCTAGCGCTAAGTGCGCTTAGAGATAATTATCGCCGGTTGTTGTTGATATGCCCCCTGGTCACTGTCAAAGGTGCAGCAGACCACTTGTGCTGAAGCATTACCGGCATGAATGCAGCCTAATTGACGGGTACTAGTAAGCACCCCAGGTCACTAGCTGTATTTGGCTCCCAGAGGCACTGTGCCAGTTGACACAAAGAGGCAGGAGGGATTGTGTCTTCATAGCCATCGTGCAATACATAATTTTCAAAATTGAGAATCTGCTTCCGCTGCATCCCTCACCAATTTTAGGAGTATTCCCTTCTAAAGTTTGGAATTGTTTTCAAGTGAATTTCCAACCAGTTCACTGATGGGAATGTACCAAGGAAAATATGGGAATCCCCATAAACAACAAGCATTGGCAAAGCCAATAGGTCTCGCCTTTGGGTTCTTATAAGTGTTTAGCCAGTGATATTTGGAAAGAAAGTGTGTGTGTGTGTGTGTGTGTGTGAGTGTGCGTGCGTGCATGCATGTGTGTGTGTGTGCTTGAGCGAGAGATAGAGGAAGCGAGAGAGAGAAGGAATGAAACAGAGAGGGAAACAGATAGTGTGTGTTACAAAGAGAGTGACCACAGGAGGGATAAAAAGAAATAGAGGCTGAGTGTCTGTGTGATGGCTAGACAGAGAAAGAGAGGCCGTAGAGGACTAGATACAAAGATAAAAAAAGAGCAGCAGAGACAAGGGGAAATGGTGAGAGGAAGAGTGGAAAGAGATAAACAGAGGAGCAGAGAATGAAGAAGAGAAAGGGTGACAGAGGAAGTGCGAAAGGGAGATAACTTAACATATACGAAAGGGGAAATGAGTAGAAAATACATGAAAACTAGCCCCCTGCTAGTAACAGCACGTGTCAAAGGACACGGCCTGCAAAGAAAGCTGGAAAAAAGGTGACTGCCCACTTGAAGAGACAAAACCCATGAGCAATAAAAAAACCCTAGCGTCGCATTCTTGCGTTCGCCCCTTCCCCCCCTGGTCCCCCCCACCATCCCCCATGCCCTATCGATGCCCCATCACACTTGCATAATTACTGCCTGCTTTTATTTGTAGTGCGCCAACAGCTCAGAGCCAGAATGCTTAATTAAAATATTGCTAAAGAACAGTTTATAGAGCAGTACGATTCCAGGGAATGGGAAACAGTGTAGGGGGGGGGGGGGAAGCAAGCAGATGAGGTGAACGGAGAGGTGTCTGAGGTTAATAAAGATATTGCTAAAGAACTGTTTATAGAGCAGTACGATTCCAGGGAATGGGAAACAGCGTGGGGTGGGGGGAGCAAGCAGATGAGGTGAACGGAGGGGTGTCTGGGGGTGCAATGGGGAGATTGAGGAATCCAGAGTGAGGGAAAGAAACAGTTGAGGAGAAAAGGTGCGTGGGTACAGGGGTAGGTGTGAGTGAATACAGGATCGTGAGAGCTCTGGGGAGGGCCGTGAAGAAGGGAGAGGGAGAGAACGAAGAGCAGCTGGCTGACCAGACAGTGTGGGGTGTGAGGGGGCGAGGGGGAGACGAAAGGCGAATAAGCATTATAGAAATAAAGGTGAAGATGGGGAGCCAGGAGTCTGTGGGGGCACGGGGGTGATGTGGAGGAGAGAAAGAAGCAGCAGTCCACTAAGCGAGGTTCAGAGAGTCGCGTGAGGAGTTTCCGTCAGGGATTGAGGGGGGGAGACGAAGAAGAGATGAGCCTGGAAAGGAGCAGATGGGCGGGAGAAGCGTTTATAGGAAGGTCTGAGGGGAGAAATCAAAGAAGAGGACATTAGTGAGGAAGGCTGAAGAGCAGCTTTAAAAACACCTTCCAAAAGAGACATTTAAAAGATGGGGGGGGGCAGTTTGTAAACAGCTAGGCAGAGGGGTGATAGTGAGATTGCAACAGAGCATCTCGTAAGCAGTGTTTAAAAACTAGACAGCGAGACTGCAGCAGGACACACAGGAGACATTCGTTGTGAGGACAATAATACTGCGAGAATCACCCTGCAATGGAGGGGGGGAGGCTCCAACAGGGCTGCGGTTGCTGGAGAGAGAGAGATAGGGCCAGGGAAATCAGCAGCTCATCGCTGTCCGCGCGACAGGGCAGGAGTGACACCGGAAGTTAAGCATGAGACGGGGAGATGTGCAGAGATGCGGAAGGAGGGGTGTGCGCAATGGGGGAGCGGGGAGAGCGGGGAGAGCGGGGAGAGGGGAGCTAGGAGGAGAGGGGTGACAGAACGCAAAGAGCAGGAGCGTGGGGGCAGTGCGCGATGGGTGTGATAGAGGGTGGAACATGAAGATGGGAGACCACGAGGAGAGGAGATGGAATGATATGTGTGAGAGAATATGAGGAAGAGGGAAGCAAGAGAATAAAAATAGAATGATGAGACAGCGCGAGGAAAAGGGCGGAATACACCAGAGCGAGAAAGAGAAACAAGCAGGAAGTGGGATAAGGGAGGGGGTAGGGCACGTCGCGCCCTCTAAGGGGAGAGAGGCACCCAGGCTGGCAAATGTTGTGCACTTTCGTGGCCGCTTTGATGTTCTCAGTGGCCGCACGGCTCACTGAGAACATCAAAGCGGCTGCAAAATCATCATGCAGGCTGCCAAATGGTGCGCGCGCCCGGCGCACATGCACTGTATTTGGAGGCCTAAAAGCACTAGTTTGCACTTCCAAATCCCCAAGTTTACTAAAGCTCTCGCGAGAGCAGCGCTAAAGCGCTGGCTCAGGCGAGACCTAAAAAGGATTGTGGACGTACTCAAACTTTGCAGAGCATACTGGCCCTGCAATGCCCACTTCCCATTCCATGAGAAGTTTTACTCGCACAAAAATCCAGCAACCGTAAATCAGCTTACATTCTATGAATCACAAACATGGATTTACACATTTAAAGTAGGCAAGTTAGATGGAAAATTAAGTGTCAGATGATGTAGGGGGGTGGCAGGTTACATGAGCATGTGTTATCCACTTACAATTACTCCATTTTTATTTGTTTAAACTTGTGACGATTATTTAACTTATTTATTATTTTCGATTTTTGAGGAATGTGGCTCTACTGGCAATCAATTGTTAATTGTGATCTCAATAGCATATTATCAGCTTTCAAGTGAGACAAACATGGGATCACACGGTGGGCTAGTCGGGGCTGGAAACTTTGGAGGATAATATAAGGGAAACTGATAAGGCTTGCTCATTAGACCGCTAAAGACATTTGTTTCACTATCCACATTCACTTCCTGGCTCTTAGTACACTTCTAGGCAATGGGAGGTACAGCCAATATTTAAGGTCAATCTGACATGGAGTCGGCTCCTGGCAATGCCTCTTTTGTTGTTGTGGCTCTTCGCTGTCTATACGTTTGCATCCATTTGTGCATCCCTGACGTTTATTATTTTGTTCTACTTTTGGTTCCCTTGTATTCATGATTTCCTCTACTTCTCTCAATTGCTTTGCTAGTTGTTGTGCTTGACACCTTCCAATATTCTATCTCTGTCTCACCTCCCCAGCTGCTGTCCAATCAGTTTGCGGTGGAGTCCAGGGGTTCCTGGTGGCTATGGTAACATGGCGAGGGCTCATCACAGCTGCCCCCGCTGCAGAAACAGTTGGTTTGGTGACTCACCATTCCTGTGCCATCTAGGCAACTTTGCACCACGCCTCGTCCGGCATATCCATTCCAAGAGCGAACTCCAGTCCAGTGACTTTTCTCACTCGCTTCCCCTGTTTTTCCCCCAATTTGCACAGCAGGTAAACTGTAGCCTTTATTCGTCAACGTAGCACTTCAGTGATAGTGGGGGCTTTCAGTAGAAACATATGGATCTGTTACACTTGAAACAGGAGAGAGATACAATAGTTAATGTACTTCTTTAACTTTGCTGCTGCGTGGATCTAGAATATAGAGGCACTTAGCAGCGCCTTACACGTCTCCTATCACTTTATGAATAACTGATGACATTAGGTATTTGTCACCCACTGAATCTAATACAACCTTCTAGGTTTTCATTTAAAATGACATTGCCCTGCATGGGAAAACTCCTGCACTGAAAATCACACTTAATATCTCACATGCACATAACGTAGTGGACAGTAGGAATATGCAAGTACTATGTCATTTTAAGTTCAAGTTAATTAATTAGATAACAGCAAGAATCGATAACTGGAAACAGATGTTCAAGAACATATATTACATACAAAGCCTACCAGTGTATATGTAGTTATACCTAACGTAATTGTACACTATGGGAACATTGGAGCATCCTTGACATTTTTAATGCGGAATGGCAATTACATATGTATCAATTTGTAACCTTGGCCACAAAGGAGTATCCGAGGACCTGACAATATACAGAAGCAGTTCTAACAAATATTTTAAAAGTGATAGAAAGACGGTGAACACTAGATAATGCACATAGTTGAAACTGTATTTTTATGTTGCCAGTCAGCTCTTGACTCTGTGCAGAATATATTCTTTGCAGAAATTTGGAATCTATCGAGGGGATAATGTGGAAATCAGTTGTGGCCAAGGCTGCACAGTCCCACGCTTCGAGGTCTTATGAATTAGATTTTGGAATCCAAATTCAGCTACTTTTTCCTTTGCCCAATGGTGAAGATGCTTCCTACCTATATATATATATATATATAAGGGACACAAATGAATTACTGCGTATGCTAAGAGACCTCACTTTTGACCCTCAAAAGAATTTGCTGTTGGGTGCAGGGGCCCAATTCACATAGGTAAAACCTAGACATCAGGTCTCAGGATAACTTTGTGAATTAGGCCCTTAGACGTCAGATCTAAACTGTTTAGCTCCTCTTCTCTTCAGAATGGGAACGTAATACCACCTGCCATTTCGTGCTCGAGCACTTATGCCTGTCCCTCACACTTTGAATGTGAAGGTTCCCTGTACCTCCAGGTACACAGAACTTCTACGGGGAGCACGTATGATCCCCATTTAGCTTGTCTATACAAACACCGCTTCGAAAATTATTTGATAATGACACAGGACAGCCCATTCATGGGAAAAATCCTACTTTGGAAACACTGCATCAATGATGTCCTGGTGATCTAGGATGCAGATATGAAAGTGATATCACAGAATGGCTGAATGAACAGAGTAAGGCCCAGATTCTGAAAGGTGTCCGGCAACGCAGCAGAGCACCCAAACTCTGAGCTGCATTGCGTGAAAGGAAGAGAGCAGGACAGCGCCATATTCACAGAGATATGGAACTTTCATCCCCTGTCCCTAGCGCTGGCACTGATTTCAGCTGCTGTACGCTAGAAACACAACTTAGCACCATAGTGCTAGGATGTGTGCCTGAGTTTTGCAAAAACAACAATTGATGGACAGAACTGCCAGGCCAGGTCCTCCCTGGACTGGAAACAAGCATCCTAGGACCGGTTTCGGGCTTTCAGCCCTCATCAGCCAGGATAGCTTGACTCCAGTGGCTTGGAGAGCACGGGAGCCACGTCTGGGCATACCCGTCCCACTCGGGGTGACAAATGCAAAAACAACAATTGATGGACAGAATGCAGAACAATGTCGTACATTTACCCCAGTACAGAGATGTGGGCCTTAATCCATAGTTTTTTTACTCACCATGCCATTCCAGTTTGGACCCAGGCATATGCAAATCAGTCTTGACCCTGCACCCAATGGGAACAGTCCAGCCTGAACTGCCAGACCAGGTCCTCCCTGGACTGGAAACCAGCATCCTAGGACCGGTTTCAGGCTTTCAGCCCTCTTCAGCCAGGATAGCTTGACTCCAGTGGCTTGGAGAGCACGGGACCCATGTCTGGGCATACCCATCCCACTCGGGGTGACAAATGCAAAAACAACAATTGATGGCCAGATGTCACACGTTCCTCAACTTGTACTGTCATACAGCGCTCTTCACACACACTACAACTCCCATAATACCACACCAGGGTAGTTAGAGTGGTGTACCGCCCCAAACCTCTGTTGAACGCTCGCATTGGTCAAGGATCCTGTTTAAATAGAAGCCCCTCCTTGCAAACCTCGCTTGGCTTACGAAGCTCTTGCGACCCACGCCGGATCCCTATCGTGTTCTGAAACTCCTGTACTGCCTTGGCGAGAATTGCGAACCCTGCATTTCTGGATATATTTGAGTTTCCTCTCGGAAACGTCCCTGCGTCCTTGGAGGACCCATTCCTTGTTGGTTATTGACCTCTTGAAACCCAGTGCTGTGATGAGAACATAAGGTTTTAACTGGAACCCCGCCTCTTGTGAACCCTCAACAACGCACGCTCACAACGGAGGCGTGCTACATATTTTTTCCCTTTCACGCCGTTCGCGCTCCACAGTATCTGAGCTCAATGCTTACAGCCGCCTCACGTACCTGGACCTCCGACACCGCCTGGATCACTATCCTCCAGCTGCTACAAGGTACGCAACCCACGCTGCTCCTGTGTTCCTTTTTTTGTTGTTTGTTTCTTTTGAGGATCGGGACTTTACTAACTCACTACCGCATTCCTGCTAAAAGCGGAGGATTGACAATTGCGAGGCGTTCTTGATGTAAAGCGCGCCTTGAGAAATCTGTTCAAAGTCTTCATTTAAGTTGCCTTGTGAGCTCCAGAGAAACACTCTAACGAACTTGGTGGAGTTATCTTTGTTTTTCTTTTTTTCTACAGTTGCTTATCGTTTACACTTGAACAGTGTTCTATTTTTTGCTGGTGTGGATTATTCGAACTTTATTGATGCAATCCTGCCTGCGCGCCTGCCTGTGAGGAACGTGACTGTTATTGTGCTTTTAGTTGGATGCATTCTCTGTCTCACGTACCTTGTGGAGAAATCACATATTCTGAATCAGAAGACCTCGTCCTTATATGCTAGTGTGGAGACGGTGGAGGTACACAACTATTCTCATTCTAGCGAGGGTATACATTGTATTCTGTTTGCACAACCTTGAATAATAGTGTCCTTTTCTTCTCTCCCTGTTTATTGTTTTATCTCTACTGCAGTTTCGCCATTTATTTTCTTACACCTTCCCCGTGAGAGACTTCTGCCTCCCTGGTGGGCTTCCCCAGCGGTCCTCTTCCTGGTCCCGGATCTTCCTTGGGGTATTATTCATCTTTCAGTTACTGAAGTTTTCTGTAGATGTTTATACTCTAAGGGAGATTGGAGATCCTGTTCTTCGCTCCCGTGGATGTTGGCAGTCGCACTGGGCCAATACAAGTAAGAGAGGTGCAAGGGTGACACCAGAATGCAGAACAATGTCGTACATTTACCCCAGTACAGAGATCTTGGCCTTAATCCATAGTTTTTTTACTCACCATGCCATTCCAGTTTGGACCCAGGCATATGCAAATCAGTCTTGACCCTGCACCCAATGGGAACAGTCCAGCCTGAACTGCCAGACCAGGTCCTCCCTGGACTGGAAACCAGCATCCTAGGACCGGTTTCGGGCTTCCAGCCCTCATCAGCCACGATAGCTTGATTCCAGTGGCACAGTGAGCCCAGGACCCACGTCTGGGTATACCTGGTGCACTCAGGGCGAGAAAGCCATGAACTTGAAGATGAAGCATGCCACACAGTGTTGTGTAGGTGACAGTTCTAAGTAAAAAACAAAGGATGCTTCCCAGTTTCGACTGAATAAACAAAAAACAATGTACTTCAGAGGTACCTCTCTTATTTGCCCGAATCTATAATTAGTCTGAGGAAGATGAGGTGACCCTACTAAAAACTTCCCACTCCCTGTTGTTTTTATATAGCTTGCCAATCCAATACATGACATTTAACTGATATGGGATCTGATAAAAAAAAAATGGTCACTATTTCATATCCATTGTGGTAAGTCAATGCATTTGTTTGTCTTGGCCGTCTCTGCAAGGACACCTCCAAACCTTTTGCCTTCACTTCTCCTGTTTTTGCTAAATTCATTTTGTTGGTCTTAGGACTCTGTGTATTTAAACACTGCTAACCAGTGATAAAGTGCTTACGCTCATGGTAAATTTAGTTACACCACATTGGCATATTTAAATTACTTATACCTCCCTAGTAAAGTGATCTACCATATACTCAGTGCTGGTAAATTAAATGCTGCTAGTGTGCCTGCAGCACAGCCTGCTAGCATTTGTAAGCTGCCAACTGGACTTGATAAAATAGTGTCCTTGCCAGTGGCGGCTGGTGACATTTGAAAGTGGGGTGAGCGAAAATTGGGCATGACTTTTATATAGCGGGCAATGTGAACAAGTTCAATGGACAAAACTGGGGTCCAGGGTGAGTCCCTCTCCCGAGAATTATTTTTAAAAAGATTGGCAAATGGTGCATTTTAAAGCAAATGAGTGTAGCGCTAAAGCAAGGCTTATAAAGCAGTGGTAACGTATAGTCTTGAAATATTAAACAGATTAAAAACTGCCCATATCTTCCTGCATTAATATGTTCAACAGTTATTGTAATGTGTAAACTGTATAGCATGACAACTTTAGCCCTTTAAAATATATGCTTGCCCAGTGTCTTGCACTGCAAGCAGCATTAACTTTGGAAAAATATTCTCTAACCAGACTTCGACAAGCACCCACAGCTTCTGGCTGCCACCAGTCATATAGAAATATGTGCAAAAAGGTCTTTAAGTGGGATGAAAAAAGTGGGGGCTCTCTATAATAAACATGTCAAATACATTTCTGTGATTCTCATAGTGTGCCACCTGACCGATATTTTGGTTTCTCTCTGAGATGTACTTGCATCCAGATAAATGACAATTGACATACACCTAAAGCCTGTATGATTGGCTTTGTCAATGGGTGTTAGTTGTTTAAGAAAGATGAGTAACAACAATGATTTGTTATAAATAATTAACATTGGAAATGTTTCAATTCTGAAACTGTGAGTCTGTGCATTAAATAGCATTGAGGCCTGTGGAAGGATTATTGTCATTCAGTTGTGTGTCCTTTATGCTGAATATGTATCTTCTTTTTCTCTGCATATCTTGTCCATCTGCACATCTTCCACCACCTCTCTTTCCTCTTCAGCATCCACTTTTCACTCTTCCCCAAATGCACTTCCTTGCATCTCTGTCATTTCACTGCCCCCAAACATTCACTGCACTCCTTCAAATTTAAGCACATTAATTTCTCTTACTATTTTGATATCAGCGTACCCCTTTCATACACTTATCCATAGAATTTCAGGTGCAAATGGAATACATAAACATTGTTCTGTGTGGTCTGCAGAGAGGCCATCCCACTAACATGCACTTTGTTTGGCTTCAGGCTTAAGGCCTGCATGGTCAATCAAGGACCTTCATAAACACCTGGCCTGGCTCAAGTCTCAAAGTATGCACAGAACAAAATACAGATAAACGACAAAATTATAAAATAGCCAACTCTTGGGGCATGGAAGATTAAGTAAAGCATGTGAAATAAGAGAGGCATTTATTCGCTGAAATGCATTCCCTTAACGTTTTAACATTCATTGTTTGCAAGTCAATCCATGTTTTTGGCATCAGTGTTAACTTAGGGTCATGAAGACATGGCCAGTTTTAATGTCATACATGAGAGAACTGTCCACTGTAAGCACATATTCCATAGTAAGCACATATCACTCGCTTTGGGCTTGACTTGGACATTTGGATCAACTTCGGAAGGAAACAAGAACCCTGCTAATTATTTGGATCCATTTTACAGGGAACACATACTGCAGGTCCGCTTCTAAAGGAGCGAGTGATCTGCAGCGAGGGCTTGGGGTCGGTGTAACTGTGGGGAGGTTAGCGTGATGAGGGATCTCAGCACAATATACATAACACAACATTAGCATGCAAACACTTACCATTACTGAGAACAAGGTGCCAGATCAGACGTACTTGCAAACACTCTCACATATGATGAAAGGGTGAGATCTATGCCTTTGAAAGATGTACGTCTGAACTCACGCAGGGATGAAGTCTCCGACGCTCGAAACTGTGACTCAGATTGTGTCACTGGCCTACAGAGTGCATACAACCCTAGACCACAACGGTACAGAAGGGCTTTAAAACAGAAAGCCCTGCATCCTACATTACAGTTCAGACAGTTGATTTATTTACGGCCTGCCTGACTTCCATCTCCTGCTTCAGAGCGAGGCGGGCAGGCAGCCGGAATAAGACAGCCCAGACTTAAATACATCAGTTTATTTAGAGATACCATACTAAATAAATAGATCTATTTAATATGTTTTTATGGAATGTATGACGTTACTAGGCCATCCATTACCCCGCTGTAGGTTACAATGTGGACATTACATCGTCCGCGTTGTTACCATGCATGGCTTTACATCGCAAGTCGTTTCTACGACTTGTGCTAGATGGCGCGCTGGATTTAGGAATAGTATAAATTACTATTCCTACTCCAGTTAGCGCAACAGCAGGGAATGTGTTGGATTTAAAATCCAACACATTCTCTGATGTTGCACGTAATCTAGCGCAAGTTGTTGAAACAACTTGCGATGTAATGCCATGCATGGTAACAACGCGGACTGTGTAACGTCCGTGTTGTAACCTACCCGCGTGGTATTACCAGCGCTGTAAACGCTGTTTCCCATTTTTTGTAAATGTGTATGAATTTTAGGGGTGGCTCAGCTGTTGAGCCCTAAAGTTGAAACCACCCCTGGTCCTTGCCAAGCCTTAGACTTCTTTTTTTTTACATATAAGTCCCCTCTAAGGCATGTCCTAAATAGCCCATAGGGCAGGGTGCATTGTAATTAAAAAGTTGGACATGTACATTTACATTTTACATGTCCTGGTAGTGAAAAATTCGCAAATTTGTTTTTCACTACTCTGAGACCTATTTCTCCCATAGGATAGCACTGGGTTACCTAATTACATTTAATAAGTGTTAACGTTTGGTTGGAGCAGGCAGGAAAGTTATGTTTGGTATCTGAGAAACTGTAATTTAAAATCCTCTTTAATGGTACAGTCAGATTTTAAGCCACTTTTAGACAGTTGACATTTGCCTGTCCTAACTACTTGGCGCCTGGGTCACATGACTGGATGTAGTTGGCAGATGGATTTTGTATATTCCTCCCAGGCAGGCACACAATAGAGGGATTTGGCATGCTTGGATGGGCCCTCTCAGGAGGTAGAGTTAGGCACAGCCACACTTGCAAGCCGGCAGGATGTGCCCTGCCTCCACATAAAGCCAGGCTAAAGCCAGGGCAGGGAGGTAGAAATTCCAATCACTTTTGAGAGAGGAACATTTAGAAACATCACCTAATTCAAAGGAACACCAGGTATAAAACTAAGATCATGAGACCCACTCTTCAGTTCACTTTGTTGACCAGCAGAAGGACTGTCAGAGGACTGGCAGCTGCTTTGGCCTTCTGTGTACTTCAGAAGACTGGTTTGCTGCATCAGAAAGGACTGCTGTGCTTCCTGAAGCTTGCCCTGAGTCCCAGAGGTCTGCCCTTCTGCCTGTGTCCTGCACTTTTTCTAGAACTCAGGACTGCCAGAGTGACTGCAAGGGCTAGTTGGCTGGCCTCCTGATCTGAGCTTTCGGGACAGAAAAGGCTCCAACCATGTTGAAACCCACAACTGGACCCACCCTGAGTAAGTCTGAATCCTCCATGTGGTGCCCCTCAGTCCTGGACCCTTCGAAGTGGTGCTAAAGGTGTTTGGCCAGTCCACTCACTAGTGCGGGCCATCAAGTGCTACCTTTGCTCTCCCAAACCCCAGAGCACACTATTAACAAAGAAACGGATGTTAGAGGAGGCCAGCACACAAAAACACTCACTGACAAAACCTGTGGTCCAAAGGAAACTGAACCCGATATTCCTCGAGATTACCAAAATCTCACAAGACAAGGCTGCAATGTTGGACTGGCTCCTATTTAAGCCATGCCCATCTTCCAGAAGCTGCTTACTATCTAGCAACTCACCAAAGCAGCATCTCCTCATCCCTGAACCATCTCATCCAGATCCTCTTCAGTGATCGCACATCTCTAGACCATGCAAAAGAACACGGAACAAGTCAAAACTGTTTGAGGTAGTGACACAGTCACGCTCACAGCACTACCACTTATATTGAGTGCAAATGATCTGAAACCCTGCGAAAAGCTTACATTTGAAAATCTACAGAACCCAGAAATGTTATATGTTGAAGTATGATGTTAGCAATATGAACTTAAACACACAAGTTGCCTTTTCGATGGTTAAACTACTACAAAGTGGCTACATCCTAACCTGTTTTCCTAATGGGAATCACTGACAACCTTTGTATTAAATTGTTTTTGGTTTAGGTGTAAAGCAGGATGGGAGGCAGCTTAGGTATGTCTTCTGAACACATGTGTGTGTACATTGATTCCTCTGTGTGCTGAAGGCTGAGGTCAGGCCAAGCAACTGACTGCCACACAGTTAATGTTGACAAGTGTTTTATCATGTGCCTACTACTCTTGCTTCATTTGTAGCTTGCCACAACAGGAAGATATTGCAATCTGTTAGAAGGTATGGTGCAGCAACAACTTAAACTATGCAAGCCAGCATGTGTCTACATACACAGGACTGGGCCAGGGTAAAGATGTGCGTGCCCTCCCCTTGTGTTTTCCACATCAGTGACAATGCAAGGAGGAGGACAGAGGACTTTGAGGCAGGCTTCAAGGATGTGTGCATTGCTGCACAGCAGACCTTTGTTGAATATCACATGGTGAGCACTTGGATGATACACACTGTAGGGTACATGGTCCTTCGATGCATTTGTTACAAGAAGAATGTTTACAGAAATCAATAGCTATGCATTTTCTCCCTGCTACCGTTGACTTTACCTAAGTCCCATGTTCCCTGCATGCAAATGTGTGTCATTGACCGCAAAACCCTGGGCCATGAATACAATGTCATACTGCCAACGGGATACCACATTAAGCCACTTTCTTGTGGATAAATACATTTTGAGAAATAATAGCAAGGCAGCATGTAGCCAAGTAACGTGCATTATTGCAACATTGTGAATGAGGCTCCTGCACTTACCATGAAAGGCATGGAGAACGTGTGTTTCAGTGAGTATTGCATCCACAACAGCCATGTTGATATTTTAATGAACCCATTCCTACAATGCTGGGGCAGAACACAATACTTAGAACTGCGAAATACTTGGGTAAAATTTGAGTGCACCTTGCCCCTTCTGTATGTCATTTTTAATCATTATGGAATGTTCACAATAGCAACGCACGGTGCAGCACAACGCAGCACACATAGAAACAGACAAAACAAGGAGAAGTAAAGCATTTCTCCTTGTTTTGCCAGGGTAAGACCAGGTTTTCCAAGGTCTTAATTTTGGCGCTGCCCCATATTTACGTCGGCCTTGTAAATATGGGATAGCATCGAAATCAATGGGTGTTGAGGTAGAATGCCCACCGCAACACCCATTGCCCACCCCTTTCACGCTAAGTATGATGTAAAAGAGGGACTTATGTACAAGGCAATCACAAAACAATGGGGCAACCCAAAATTAACCCGAAGGACCTGGGTAACCTATGTACAGGCAAACAATGGTCCGATCAGAAAAAGCAACAAGATGCATAGGAGAACTGAATATATCAAAAGATCTCCTACCAATATACAGAAAAGAAGAAAAACAGTCTCGTAGATTCAATACACAGTTACGAGGTCAGGACAGCAGAGAAGATTTCAAAACCAGAAGATTAAGACACATACGCATAATTGCATTTCTGAAAGTTTAGTTACATATAAGCCAGTCTCAAACAACATTCTTATTTACACATTATATCGAAAACCCTTAGGTCCACAAATGGATAAAGTGATACAAATGAGTGCCCAGAGAAGGTGCTCGTGTGAATAAGGAGTAGAAAAAGGAAAGACCTTTTAACAAATCATATTATTGTACATGGAAGCCTGTCCGGAATATAATTCTAATAACATATATCGCATCTAGAAGTGGTCTAGTTGTTAGGTTACAATTGCCACTCTGCACAGATATCCAAATGATCCAGGCTTAATGAAAGGGCGTCGACGTTTTGACCCGACACCCTGGGGACGGAAATTGACCACTGAATGCCTCAAACGCGGGTCTTCATCAGGACTAGGAAAGTGAAGGAGCGACCTGGATGCCAAAGTCATCCAACTGAGAAAATAGACCAGGATAATTCCATGAGGCAGAAGGGCCCAAAGGCTCCACTCTGATGGGTGAAAAATCTCCACTTCCATATGTGGCCGTACCAGTGACCATAATGGGGAGAACACAAGCCTTCAAATTTAGCTTAGCCAGGTGGTCTAGCCTTGTTTCCACTCAACTGGCCATGGCTAGGAAAAGATCAACAATTGAGGTTTGGGGCTCACAAAATGGAGTTAATCACACAGGCCCTGCAGCTGCTATAGCTAATGAATACTCTCTAAAACAAAGTTTAAGTGGCTTAACGCTGCCTTGTAAATGAAGTGAAGCCTGCTTCACCACCACAACATCAAACAGAAGTGCTGTTATGGTGGCAATAGGGGCTTTAAATATGCCCCTTAGCATGAGAGGGGTAGGCAATATGTGTTGCAGTGGACCTTCTACCATAATGGCCAATGATTTGGATGCTGCCCTGTATTACCAAGGATGAGGAAAATATATAGCTAGGCAAACAGTAGGAGCAGTAATAACAGGGTTTTGACATTGCACAACAATGCTAAATGCTAGACTTTACCTCATTTGTGATGTTTGTATGTTTGTTGCATTGTGCAGTGCATATTGAGACAGCTAAACAGCATGCATGATTATTTATGTGCACGTAGGTTTCCCTTACTGCATACAAATCAATCATTCACCACAATACAGGCCCCCTTACACAATGGTGCAAGAGTGCCTGCGTTGGCGCTAAGCAGCTTATTTTCAGCATCAGTGCAGGGTGAAAAACAGGTCTGAGCTGTATTGTTGTACATACAGTGCAGCCCTGCATTTCAAAAGTGGCAAAGCGCTTTGTTAAACCAAGAATGCTAACGCCGCGCTCTGTCAATTATATTGTAAATATGCCCCAGAGTTAGAAGACACATGACTGCTCAGTTCTCATTGTATGTGTGCATGTGTACGTGATTACTAGGCTCTTACACCACCATTATGTGACTTTCAATGTATTTGTAAATGATACCAACAGCTCAAGGGACAATTGAATGTACCCCCCAATACCTATGTAGCTAGCATTTGATCTGAACACAGTGTGGGTGTTCACTGAGACATAGGTAGATGGACGGAAACAACATTACTCACCCCCCATGTCCCTGGTTGTTACTTACCCTGTTGCTGATGTAGTTGGTCATAGTCAGCACAATCCTGTCCCTCTACTCCAACCACAGACTCCTCCGAGATAACTGCGGACACCTGTTCCTTCAAGGCATCATGCTCCTCCTGTGGCACTGGATTCCCACCTCTGGTCTGCATTGCTGCTTGTCCATTGCTGGCCAGTTTCTACTTATTCTTGTGCTTGGCATCATGCCAGCGCAATTTACAGTTGGTCACTGCCCTTTTGACTTCTGCTACAGAGTTCACCTTGCCTACAATGGACTGCTAAATGGCATTTTTGGTCCCCAATGACACCTGGAAGTTGATGAAGAGCTGGTGTTGATTCTCCGTCACCTCCCGAATCAGGATCTCACTGTCCTCCTGACTGAAACTGGTTTTCCTCTTCCTATTCCCCTGGGACTCTGGCTGGTCATCCTGGCTGTTGGGGAGTTAGGAGGGTTGTTGTCTGGTGCTGAACTAGGTCAGGCTGCTCAATTTTTCATTCAGCAGTTTTTTTTGGTTTGCAGTGTATTAGTGTGTTTTTTTACCCGCTAGATGCAAAAAAGTGATGTCCGGCTGACTAACATGAGTTTTTTTGCTGCTAAATGGCCAGCCGTCACTTTTTTCATGCTAGCGTCAAGATTTTTATCAATGCAATGCTTGAGTTAGCGGCAATTTTCGCCGCCGCTAGCTGATCCTAACACCATGTAACGACGTATTGTAACTACGTCACAAACATGGCAATGGATTTGGGCGATAGACAGCGGTAAAAAAATTGCCGCTAAGCAGCATCAAAACTGCATAGCAGCAATTCTTGCAAATATACTCCAATGTTCTTTGGCAGTATCTAGACTCCCAGGAACTAAATTACGGCCTTGAAGTTAGCAACAGTTTGGACAGACTGGTACAGGAGGCTCTCAGTCATCCCCATGCACTGCACTTCCATGTCATCGAAATTCCAATTATACTAGCTAATCTAACAGTTCTCAACAAAAAACAGAGCTGCATTATAACTAACAAAAGCTTCTTGATACTGCACATGCATATTAGAGAGAAAACATGAAACTTGCAATTTATTTATGTAATAAACAATTCGAGTGGCTAGGGCATAGGCACAAGCCAGTTAAATTTTATGAGGGAAAAAGATGGCAGCTAGATGAGCATGAGTGGATACAATCATTATAATTCGGTCATATGTATGGCTTTCACTACAGGTAAATATAGCCACGTACTGTTATTCAATTAATATGGTGCAAACAAATTGATAGGGTTATTGTACATGGTGAACATAACATGTATAATTGCATGAAGCACTACATTGTACTGCACCACCACTAATAATATATTGTTTATCAATTACATATTTCAAGCCACAAAATGAATTGTCTTTGAGCACATGAATGATATGTATTTTCAATACACACCCGGACTGTACTAATTTAATTAATCTGAGAATGATGAAAAGCTGAGCTTCCCTGCTCAGTTAGAATCTTTGACTTGGAAGTTGCGCAAATAAACTTGCAGCAAACACTGAAACCAATACTAATAATTCTTTTATGCTAGGATCCAGTGGGGTGGGGCAGGTGAGGTCACCCCTGAGTTCCCGGTTGAGCGTGGTGTGCGACAAGGTTGTACTATGGCACCCACGCTCTTCTCTCTTTATATTAATGGGATAGTTGATCTCATGCTTTCAGTCAATACCGATGCTCCAAGGTTGGCTGGTGTTTCCATCCCCATATTAATGTTTGCAGACGATACGCTTATCGTATCCAGAACATCTAATGGACTGCAAAAAGCCCTCCGCCTGTTTGATGATTTCTGCCTTGATCATGGTCTGGAGGTCAATGTGTCAAAAACAAAATGTATGGCCTTCAACCCCCATAGTAGCTTTCGAGGGAAAAGAGTGTACATGAATGGGCAATCTTTAGAAATGGTAACCAATTTTACGTATCTTGGAATGCAGATTTCAAGTAGCAATAACTGGCGTAAGCATCTTGAAATGGCCTCCCTGCGATTCAAACAGTTAACTGGTGCCCTGAGTAGGGCATTTAATAGATCATTCACCAAACCAATAAG
This sequence comes from Triturus cristatus, assembly GCF_964204655.1. NCBI lineage: Eukaryota > Metazoa > Chordata > Amphibia > Caudata > Salamandridae > Triturus > Triturus cristatus. The sequence continues at coordinate 307,794,033 of NC_140587.1, read as the reverse complement.
CCCGGTATTGCAAGTTTATGAAGCGAAGGCCCTAAACTCTGTGCTCTACGGGGCGGAGCTCTGGGGTTTTGATCAGCTGGTGACTTTGACCAGTGTGGAGCATACATTTTTTCGAAGTATAACTGGTCTTCCCCAGAGCACCCCTCTGATCCCACTTAGGTATGATCTGGGCAGGATGTCCGTTAAGGATATTGCAAGGCTCCGTCCGGTTTTATACTGGCGAAGGCTCTGGACCACTCCTGAACTTTCCCACTATGCTAATGGCCTTATGGACATCATAAAAACTGATGTCTTTCATAAAATCGAGTGGCTGAAGAACTTACATGCGTCTTTAAAAGACATGGGTATGGAAGGGATATGGAATGACCCAGCGACTGCCCAGTTCCCATCCAAAAGTTCTCTTAAAACAGCATACTGGGAAAGAATAGATTCCCAAGTATTGAGTAGAGCTAGAGGGATGTCCGGTAATTTTCTTGATTCCAAAGACTCCCCTAGCCTTGAATTATACTGGGATCTGGTCACCAATGTGGGTGATAGGAAACTCTACTTTCAGTTTAGAGCTGGCTCCTTGCCTCTTAGATTCCTGACTGGAAGGTGGGCCAGGAACTCGGAATTGCAGTGCCCTGCATGCGGGGCTGCAATAGAAACAACTCCCCACTTCCTGTTTGCCTGTCCGGTATTTACCATCCCAAGGCGCGTTTGGCTTTCCCCCATGTGTAAGTCTCTTGGCACAAGGAGCTGCGCCGTGGCATTACGCATTCTGCGCACTAGCTCTCTAACAATAGTTTCTGTCGCACTAGCAAAATACTTGGGCTGGGCATGGGCATTGCGGACGAAAGGCAATTAAGCGTACCCTTGACGGGCTTTAATGGAATTTAGCGTCTGGGTTTTCCTTTTAACTTTTTAACTAAGGATTATTTAAAAGTGTTTTTTTACTATTATATGTCAGTCCATCGATGTGTTTAATGTATTTTTAAATGTATTTTAATGTATTTATTGAAACTTATGTTTTTATGTACTATGTTAGTGTCTTTTATGATTGTTTTAAATCGAATAAAGACTGATGATGATGATGATAATTCTTTTGGCAAAATATTTAGGTTTGTAGCACTGCCCTTCTGTAGTGGAAAAGGAAAAGTATGTCTGGCTTAGGCCTTCCTGTCTTAAGATGCCCTTTTCCACTGTTTTGGCAGACAGAGAGTATGTGAACTCTCAGTGTTATTCTGACCAATATGCAAAGAAACCGTACAATCAGGAACTATGTTGCCCTGCTATATAACCCTCTTCAATAACTATGTGCTACTGAACATACCACCCTATTCCTTTGTACCCATTTAACTAAAATCAAAAACATTACATCAAGTTGGTAATTATGAACATGGATTTGAACGTGAATATAGGGAATAATACATGATACATTTCAAGTAATTAAAATAAGATACAACTTCGGTTATTGGTCAGCCATTACAATTAGAAACTAAGGTCCTGATATGGAGTTCAGCAGATGGGTTACCATAGGATTTAATGCACTTCTAATACAGCACACGCAAGGAACATCCGTCATGTTTGTGACAGTGTATGTAACCTGTCGGCCAAACTCTAGATCAGGCCAGCTCAGCTTTCGCAATATCTCGTTGAACCATGTGAAATGAAACTCACCTTTGTGGTGAACAGGGATCATAGTATCACCATTGGCAGCCTTCCCCACCCCTCCAACGTAACATGCATGCTAATAAATAAACACACAACACATTTCTTGTTTGGGTAAAGTTGCTGCAGGTTTATTACATACACCGTTATGTAATATGGCGGGTTGTCTTACGGGCGATCCAAGGGCAGGCAACCAGCTGGGCCGCCTGCCCACCTGATGAGCCAAGCAGCACTGGGACGAACCCCATCTGTGCTGCCCCTTCTGGTGATCCTCTTCCCGGATCACCTGACACATGGTCCCTTATTACTCACGCCCCTTTCAGGGCAGAGTGTAGCATAGCGAACCCCCAGTTGTTCAGGCCCAAAACCGCCCGAAGGACTAACAGGGCGCTGACACGGTTTTCCAGGAACCTCCCATGAGGCTCCTGGGATTTGGCTCTGGCACCCCCTATGGTGCTGTGCAGAGATACCCTTCTGTACCCGTCTGCTTCCAGATCGCCCTTTAACTCTGCCACAGCTCTGGAGGCGGCCACCGTCACCGCCAGAGCCCCCCACCAAAACAGCTATAGTCTTACCGCAACTTCTCCTGTCTAGAGCCTCCTGCAACTGTAGATGAAAGTGAACCATCCCTACTGGTGATAGATGGACCCCATCTATATCACAATAGCCCTTGACGTAAACCTGGATCAGCTAGTGTCTGATGAAACCAAAGGCCCTTTTGGCCTGTGAACTTGTGCCAAGAACTATGCACCTTCATGCGGGAAAGTTCCACTGCGTCACATGACTCAGCCCCGTGCCAACTCTGGGTGGGACTGTTTCCGACACCCTCACATTGCCCCATCTATTTGCTGCTCTTACCTAGCTGCCGTCCTTCTAGCACGGTGTGTACCTGAACACCTGCGTCCAACATCTATGGGACTGCAGCCCACTTGTTGGGTAACCCCTCCCATAACCCGCCTGCCTACATTGGCTATTAGGACGAGAAGGGTTGACCTTAACATTTGAACAGTCCCATAGCTTTCGAAATCATGACGCACAGGAATGTTCATAACTAGAAGTATGTGACAATGAGCAAGACTGCCCTCCAACCCTTACCCTGCATCCCTTATTCTTTATGGGAATTTCGCCCGTTCAGCTCCCTCTGTGGTGAAACCACCTTAGGAATACCCGCTTAGAGAATCTGTCTGATTTGCACAATGCGCACTGTCTGCAATAGTAGCCCATTGTGCTTGACGCCTTATTACCCCATTTATAGGGACGGCAGCACACTATGCTGGCTGACCGCTTCCACACCAATCATGGCTAATATAGCTGACCGTGCGAGGCTTTTGAGCTTAACTGCAGAAACAGGTCACCTACCCTTGGTTCTGGGGTGCACTTACTTCCCCTGACGACCAGACAATTGCACTGACCCCTATGTGTTTTTGTGAAGCGCGTGTGCCCCCGAGGCATGATGTCACTGAATAACCGGTGTATGTTACCCACTCGCTGATACTTATGTATCGCCAACAGCCCTTACTTGTATTGAAGGAATGCTGGATGATTCCTAAGGACTGTAGACTTAATACTCCACCCAGTTTGGCCCCAAAATTCGGGGACAATCCAAGAAGTAGTCAAGGTGCATCTACCCCAGTGATGCCTATCAACGTGTTTGGGACACAGGTCGCAGAAGATGCCCCGTCCAGTCTCTGGTTCTAGACCATACCAGGATAACCTAGGGGCAGACAAGTCTGTGGTAACCAGAGGGGAACATATGTGCAAATACCTGCCCTTTCCTGAATATTGGGATTCCCCCATGGTCTAACTACCCTGTCGCCATATGGCTCTAACACAGTGTTTACCAAACTTTGCACTGCAGCACACTTGTTAGGTCACAACTACCACAACCCGCCTGCTGCCCTGGCTAAAGCGCAGGTGAATATGTCTTAACTGAAGTGACCTGTAACCTGCCCTCATTTGCAGAGGGCACATTTTAGCTGCATCAACCCGACATAGCAACACGAGACGGGCTTGCGAGCCCCACTCCCACGCAATTAAAATTAACATAGTCCATCAGGGGCCGAGGCATTGCCTTTGCAGCACCTCTCTTTGCGTTGTAATTGCCCAGAGTAAGTGTAAAATTGTACTTTCCCACCGTAGGACTGGTAACCGGCGGCAAAGAAAGACAGACCCGGGCATAAGGTCCCCGTTTCCTAACGTAAAACAATGATTATCCTGCACCATTATCAAATATGCCACCTGCACCCAATGCGCCATCCACCTGTTGCTATGCAGATGGCCTCCAATACGATGACATCGGCAACCTATCCCAGTTCTGCCTTTGCGGTCAACAAACCCTAACGCACCGTGTGCCAGTTTGTGCAGATCATTCTAGGGTGACTAAGCCCTAATGTACTCCCTTTCCTGGATGATCGCCAGTACGAGGGTACAGACTGATGACCAAGTGCTGTGCCAGCCAATATCACCAGAGTCAGTGAAACCACTGCAAGGTGGCATGCCAAGCTAATCCCACCCAGAATTCACCTGCCAATGCGAGAGGACCAAGCATTCATCGCTTCTTAAGCCATCACTGTCGAAGGTAGGCACGCCCAGCCGGTGAGACTGGTATTTTGCGGCTTCTGTCAGTGTCTGCGGACATATACTACCAAACCACACTAACATATCAAATACTAGACAACCTGTCCCTTCTATATGAAACTCAATAATCATTACAGAATGCCAAGTGACTTAAAAAGAGGCATATCAAAACCATGGAAACACCTTGATTTGAAGCTTCATTTCAGAGTCAGATACCTTAACCATTAGGCCACTGTCTGCTGTAACAGCTCCACAAGGTGCAAAGGCTCTTTGCTATAAGAGGGAACCTCAAATACGGTGCTTTCTTTACCTGCCTTCGCATAATTTGCAGTCATGTGATCTTGGCTTGGCTCGCTGGAGCCACGCCGAGGTATTGAAACGCTATACATGAGCGCCTGGTAAATTCACCTATTCAGCACAACTATCCTCATGCCCACTCCAAATGAAAGCACGGCCATTCATGGAACTGCGCAACGCTCGATACTCCATGTGCAGCCCCCCATATGCAAAGTTTAGCAGCCTGTGTGGAGAAGTCACAGCACCCTCACTGGCTCATGGCCTGCTAAGGACCCGGCTTCCCTCTGCGTCTGGTTGCTGCAACTCAGTTCGTAACCTGAAACACTGGCCGGGAGGTATCCGAAAGTAACAAATAAACAAGGAAAAGAGACAGATCCCAAACCTGTGCTCAACTAGCTCCAACATTTTCAGTGACACTAGTAAATCTTCACATACCTGCTTGTTCAACAGTCCCTTTTTACTAAAAGTGTGCCGTGCAATTGGTTGACTCTTCACATTTCTATCTAGCACACACTCGAGCTGCAGGTATCGGAGCGCCTTACATTAGCACCCCTATAATTGTACCAGGACTTACACACAGACAGGTTTACCAAATTAGGAGGGGCAGAGTCACACTTCCAGTGCAAACACTTTGCGGATGAGGGCAGCGATCTTCTAGTGACCACCCCATCTGCTGCTCCACACACCAAGGTTGTTCACCACTGGCACCTGCCAATGACCAATTCATGAGTCGAGTGCCGGCGATAAACCCACAAGCGATATAGCCCACTGCCATGCACTGGTGTGCGCAACACCACTTCTCTCAAAAGTGATCAAACCCTGGACCCACCGACACGCCACGTCATCGCCCGCTCCGAGTCAGTCCCACGGGCACTCCTGTGCGCCACCAACTTCTGTTGTTTTCTCTCATTTGGGGAGGGCGGGAGATGGAGAACGAGGAACCCATGTCCGCCTCACCTTCACAATAGCCGCGCCGATGGGTGACTGTCCCGATTGCAACTGCGGGTGCCAAATTCCCCATGCGGCGCTGGCAACAGTGTCAATAGGAACAGCTGTCCTGTACTCGAAGCACTCCGAGGATGCAGTGCATGCATACGTGGAAGCCGGAGTTCCCAGTGCTAGTACGGGAACCGCCCACGCAAGAAATCTCCAACCCGCCGCATGCTCAACCAGGCTCAGTGTGCCCTCGCACGGCACACGGTTCACCATCAAAGACCATCCGCCCGTTCCCATGACACACAGGGACCATCCACCAGCATGTCCCACCCAAGGCAGTGTAAAGAAATCCCTTGGAGGCCAGACAACTAGGGAGCGAAACAAGGAAACATGCTGGAGCGGGTGCTACAAGCTCCACACCGGGGATCGAGCAGCGCTACTCACTGTGACAATTAATCATCGCCGCGACCTGCAGAAACACTGCATCCTGCAATGGAAATTGCAGCAGGGATGCACTATTCACTTGCCGAACAGCTAGGCCTCGGGCTCTTGTGACCGCGAGCGCCCAGTGCACCCTTGGTTTGCATGGTGAGCCTGCACCGGCCCCCAAGACCATGAGGGCCCCGAAAACGCAACTGTGAAGCCCTCCCCTTCCAAGGCAACCCAACTGAACTGGACAGGCCCACACTGAGCTGCCGCTGCGACTATCCTAGTCTCTCGCAAGGCGAAACAACGTGCCCTGTGTTGGCGGCAATAGTAAGGCACCAGCAGTCACTCCACTTGGAGCAAAGGGGGGAACTCTCACCCCCCAAGGATGATAGACGACTCGTGTCCAGCACGTGAATGCACGAGGAGTATAAAATGCTGACAGGCACAGGCCCCAATACACACTCCTCTGAAGGCAACATGTGACCCCGTAATTAGCCCATAATACAGGATGGGGAGCTAACTCAGAGCCTTCTCAAGGACCCGGCAGGCCACCAGGCTGCACCCCATGGCAACCCAGGGAGATTGCACCATAGATCAGCATGACCTGGGCCGCACAGAGAATACCAGAGAAATCACACCTCCTTCCTAAGCCCAAGCGACATTGGTTACAGACACAACCAAAACGGACCCATCACCCTGTGTAATTTATCTGGCTCGGGCCCAAGACGTAGTCTGCAATGGCAGTGGATACCTACCCCACTCCAGTGCCACAGACCAGGACCCCATCAGGTGTCGTAGCAAGAGAGGCCCGTGTAAACCCGCGTGTACACCCACAATGAAATTATGGAAGGGCAATGTGTGTTGGGAACCGTAGTGCTCTCCGAAGTGCACTTGTTTAATTACCAGTTGAGAACCTATGCCACCTGTGCATTTACAAGTGAAAACATTATCACTTCAATCACGTACCCTCAACCTGTGTTTCTTCGAGGAAAACCACCCTTTCCCAACCTACCACCATATCGCTGTGGAAACTGATCCAATATGGGTAACTTAACAGCACCACGAGGTCCTGATATGAGGAGACGATACGGTGTTCATCAAGGTAAACTTCTGTTTCATGAGTTCTCTATACTGACGTATCTCTCATAGTATCTAGTGATGAGGTTCTGTTAAGCGCATTACACAGTGACGGCCAATTCAGCGTACTTCCACACGCGCAACAGGAACACAAAAGTTTGATACTACTAGGGGAAAGACCGCCCTCGGCCGCATGACACTATCTAAAATGGGGTAGAACTGTGTTGGTATGATGCGGTCAATCACCGTGTAAAATCCGGCCAAGGGCACAAACGTGCGAGGCTCGGTCACTGGATCTTTGCATGCCTTCAGGGTTGTAACTATGAATATGAGTTTACAACTGATCCCTACGTTCACCTCAAATCATGGTTGTACAAATCCATGCTGCCCCGTACCCCGGTGACCGGCTAGCAGAGGACAGCTGCGCGGTGCCCAACCGCCAGTTGACAAGGCAGAAATGCTCCTGGTAAGGGAGCCTGGGGGCAGAGGGACAATTCATGCCTCTGCATTCGCCGCCAAAAAGCAGGACTCATGCCTCAAAAGACCCGGAGGCAGAAGCCTTCGATCTCAAATATCGCTGCGCCGCCTTCGGAAAGAACAGGCTCGCAGCAACGCGCCCCCCGAATGGGATTCAGGCCTTAACTCCTTCACAACCCCTCCTTTACTCCCTCAAATCCATAGACCACCTTGTCTCCCTACGCCTGTGTGTGTTACATCGCAATCATGTCTCCTGTTGGGTAGATCTGTGCTTAACACTATTAGGCTTACAGAAGTGCATCAGAGGGCGATGTTCCTTAGCTGAAAAACAAAGACAGTGTGGCGTGAGAATCGGAAACAAGCGTGCATATTCACGGCAGTGCGGGTGCCGGCAGCTGGTGCTGTACCCCTTGTTATCGTTCACGCTCGAGGGATGCCTGCACTCTGTGGGCCCCTCCCGCTTACCCTTTGCTCATCACTGCCACTGTTTCTATCGCTCTGAGTGCCACTTATGTGATTCCACTAATATTGGGGAAACGACCGTTTTACATTTGCCCCACAATCCACTATCACATTATTATTAGTCCAGCCTGTCCACATCCTAGTAACTAGTTCTGACATCAACCTGGTATTTCGTTTTCCAATCAGGACACCAGCTTGAAGGTGGCCAGCTTGCTCCATCAGCAACCTGGGAATCTGGGCGCTTTGCATGAGCACCAATAGCGTAAAAGACATGTACCTAGGTCTTGCGTTGCAGGGGACTACTGTTTCAATGTTATAAATACATCACTTAATCTGCAGAACTGCAGTACAGCAAATCATGATCGCCCCGCGAATACATCAGTGAGGTTGAACTCAGCGCGTTTTACATGACCACCAATTGCGTTACAGATGGTCACATACCTTCATTTTGTTGGGCACAGGGAGATTAAGTGATTTGCCCAGTATCACGGATGTAGCGCCGCCCTGCTGAAACTCGAACCCTGTTCCCAAACTTAGTGTTGACCGCTCCAGCCCTTCTATTCCTCTGTGTGGTGCGCACCAAACTAATACAAGGGGGGGAGGAGGGGGAGCCACGCGACGCTGAGACAGTCCCCGAGGTGGGGGGGTTTGGGCGAGAGAGGAGTGGTGGGGGAACTAGGCGGCTCGCTTCACCGCCACTGCACAGTATGCCCCTCACAATGGCAAACGAACGAGATGTAGCGGAGGAGGGAGGAGCCATCCCCCTCGCTGCCTTCACCCAACCCACCACTCCGGTCCTGCTCGCGACAGGCGGACCGTGTCCCACTGCCCAGAATGGGCGGCATTTGCCTGACCCCCGCAAGGGAGGGACCGGGCCGCCGGCTGCCCATTATGCTACCTCCGGAGCAAGAACGACAAGCTGGCTTGAACTGAATGGCTTCGCCGAGCACCGCAGAGACTCCTTGGCGCTGCCAGGTGCACCCCCCCCCCATGCTGGCTGATGCTGCAGGTACCCTGCCCCTCCTGGCCCTGCCGGTGGTCAGCTCAGGGCACACAGGCACTGCGGATTGGATAGCTGTGGGTCTTAAAATGAGTGCACGCCACCCCCTCGGGGAATGTCGCAAGGCCCAGAGCCTGCCCGATCTGCCCTGCAGGCCGCAATTGCCACCGGTCCCCGTGGCCTGGTAAGCTGCATGCACCGCCGTGCAACGGGAGCACCCCCACCTGAGGAATCTAACCGACCCGCAGGCGGAACACTCTTGTGGGTCCCCTGGAAGAAGGGAGGCCCGTGCAGGCGTATAGCATGCAAGTGAGAGGTGGGGCGCCCCATACGCACAGCCCGCTTTCCCGCTCCAATTGGGAGCGGCCCCCCATTGCTGCTAGTCACCCCAGGGGCAGCACACGGCCATCCCACAAGAACCCGCAGAACCCTCTGCGCTCCATTGGAGGCCGGCACGCTCAGGCTATAAGCCTCCAGCTCAGTGCCCTCCCCCTTCTGCACTGTGCTGCCCTAGGTCAAGGAAGATCTGCCACTGTCGTGGCCCCCCTGGAGTTTGCCTTTCCCCCACACTCGTGGCCGGCTGCCCAACCGGGGGCAGTCACATAACCTAGCCTCCCGAGGTGGAGGGAGGAGGGGGACGTGGTTACATCACAACATTCACCGCGTCTCTCAGCAGCCCCTAGATAGTCCGAAGGGCGACCACGGGCAACACACGACGGTCCTAAACAAAGACGACAACCAAAAGGCACGATCCTAAGACGGCGTCCCCCACAAGCTGCCCCAGACCGCATGGGCCCACCCAACACTGGCCTCACTACCCCGTGTGAGAGAGCCGGGCCTTAGCAAGCCCCCGGCCTAACAACTCCGGCTTGGACGGTAGCGGGAGGGGGGGAGATCGGGGTTGGTCGTGAGATTGGGAAGGCTCCCCCGGATTTTAAACATGGGGCAAGTCACTGCCGATCGCCCCCTTTCACCCACTCCCCAGCTCGGCCCAAGCTGCACCACAGCATTCCCGACATCGTGGGCCTTCGCTGGGCCTGGAATCCACGGATCCCTTGGCCCATAGGTGATCCACACAAGTGGATCACCTCAAACAGCTCGAGGCCAACCAGGCGACCAATGCAGCGAAAGCGACCCCAACGACAACGACCACCAATGATGGGACTATCCTACGACGGCGTGTCGAGCGCGTGAAAGAGGGCACCAAGATGGTGGGGGAGGCCTATATACTCCTCCCCCAGTCCTAACGCCCAGGAAGTAACGCTCCCTAGCGCGCCACGACGAGGCTGGTGGGACTCCTCCCTGAGTCCCTGCCCCTAAGGGGGGGGGGTGTGGGGTGCCCCGATGATACAAGAGGTCTGCCCTCTTTAGTGGCCCCCTGCGGGGGCCTTGGTCAGCTGCAAATTTCATACGTCAAACTGGAGACAGGAATTGTAAAATCTAGAGACCGCCAACATTCTGGCAACAAGCACTGGCAAAGCCAATAGTGCTAACTTATACAAACAACGGCATGAACAAACTCGCAGTGACTGTTTGTGCTATGTGTCTATGAAACCTGCATCTTCCTGTGACTCCTATATCTGTGTCTTATTTTTGGTTTCCCAAGATTCCAGTGCTGCATAGCACCAGCCGTGCAAGCTTAGTGCGTAAAGAAAAGCACTACTTTGATGTTTAGTTTATGATGTGCGATCCCTCAAGGAACAGGGATACAGCTTGTGATTATTGTTTTTTGCACATCAGTTGGGTGAATATTTAGATCATATGAAAGTGGGGGCTAAAGAGGACATGCGAGGGGCTTTGAGAACTGGTGACACTAGTCAGAGTAAGGAAGAGGGGGACAAGGGTAGTGGAAGGACGGAGCATTGTTGCTGAAAAAGGGCACACAAAGTATAAGGTGGGGAAGTGTTGTACTAGGATATAGCCAGTCAACTGTGCAAGGATTAGAGTTTGAGGGAGGGTCAACAGTGATTAATTAATTAGTTCATCTTTATTTTGTGTGGTTTATTAAAACCATTACAATACTTACAAGTACACATAGATGATGAAAACGTTTAAAATCATAGAAAAAGCACACAGAAGTTACAGTGTAGCAGTAAGCCACAGAATATCAAAAGAAACATACGTTTGACGAAAGAGTAGGCCTATGTAACCTTCAAACTTATGGCAATAGACTGGACTGTGGCGCTGTGTCTATGAATACCGAGTGCAAAGTGCAATAAAAAGTACTGCTTTTGTGAACCGTTTTTAGAACTATATCAAATTAAAATGATGAATCAAAGTGCTAGTGCAAAGACCAGATCACAGCAGCAAGTTATCACTATCAAGCTGAGTTGTTCAGATGGAATAGCAAAACAACTTGGTGATACAAAACAGCTGGGGTAATGTAAGTACTTTTTGCGAGCGAATAAACCGATTGTCAGATTAAAAGGTGACAAGAAGCAGGAAGGCATCTGAGCCCCCGGCAAAGTGCTAGTCAAAACCAGATGACAGCAGCGCTTTGTAAAGTGAAGGGTGCAATCTCACAAATGTACATAACACAGGAATCATTGTCATGTATTGAGGAACACACAAAGTCCGGCGAGTGGCAACATTTCTTCAAATGAGAGATACTATCTTGCAGCATTTGATGACAAAAGGGTCAGAGCCTTGTGTTAGTAAAGCAAGGGCCAGATGATAGCAGCAGGTAGAATAAATGCAATATCACAGAGTTCATTGTGAAGGTATCATAAACTCATATTAATGGCTACACAAAAAGTCCAAAAATGAGATTGCTAACAATTTGGATAATGTGCCAGATTTTGCTGTGAAATCTGTTTGCTTCTTTGGAATGAACCCCTCCATCCCCACCAAGTGCGGCAGCTCTTTCAGAAGTAGACTGGCGTAGAATTTTGCTGTTATCCAGAAGCGCAATTATTCTGTAGTTGCTCGGGTCTGATCTAGAACCCCCTTTATTGATGGGCTGTATTATGGCCTGGTGCCATCACTCAGGTATTGTCGAGCTCCTCAGGCAGTGGTCAAAAGGCGACAAAAGCCTGCCTGCCCAGAAGTGAATGTCCGGTTTCAAAAGGCCTCGGGTGGGCATTGGGTCTGAGGGCCCCGTCCTTCCTTGTCTTCAACATTACATGTTCCAGCCAACTTGTCAAGGATAGTAAGTCCGCGACGAGCGAACACAGGCGATTTTGATCTTGAGGCAAGACTAAGATGGTAGTTGCATTTGAATTAAGGGAGCCCCGTCCAATATACAATCTGCGTCCCCACTTGACGAGAAGTGCCTAAAGAGGAAGGATGACCATTCCGGTTCGATGATATTCGTGCAGCCAGGCCTACTGTAACCATCCACTTGCCTGTTCACCAGGGCCCAGAAGCCCCTGGAGTTGACATTCTTACTCTCACATAAAATGATCACCCAGAAATGGTTTTGGTGACTTAGCTTCTCTGCATGAACTGCATGACTGTCATTTTTTGGCACCTGCTTAAAGGCTATGATTAGCTATTTCGTCCCAGGGATCTTACAAACACCTCTCATAGCAGCTTTACAGGCTTTCTTTAGGTGCTGAATCATTGTTGAGGTACTAAATGGCTTGGTGAAGCTGTGAGACTGGGCAACGTTTGAGACTTATCATGAAAATCTTGCGAGGAGTCAAGTGATAAGGTTTGTTCACTCGATGTTTGGCAACAAATTGCATAGGTCCGCCTCTGCAATAGGTTGTGTACATTCAGCCTCAATATACCGCTGATGGTATCACTCCATTTGAGACGCTTGAGATTATCGCTGGATATGCCTTCACATGTGATATAGACTGGAGCATAGTGGGACAAGTTGGAGTTTATTCTGATAATCTGAGGGAGATAGTCACTCTCAGTGCGTGGGACTATGCAGTAGCGCTCTACTGATGGGAACATTTCCCTGTTCCATATGGCGTAGTCGAGATAGGAGCAGGTTTTTCTGTCAGTTCTTGACCAGTTTGGTGGGATGTCTTATGGGAGTCGGCCATTTAGTACTTTGAGGCCCACATTGTTGAGTTGCAGGACCAGAAATTCCCCCAACAGGCTTTGAGGGCAGCCCCTCGGCCTGGTTTGTTCAACAATTTTCTGGGAGCACCCAGGGGGAATCTCTTCAGACTCCTCATGGTGATCTTGAAAAAGGTTTGTGTTGAAGTCACCTGTTATCATACAATCAGCTAGGGGATGGTCTCTGGCCAGATCGCAAAGAACCAGTATTGGACGGTTACGTTTTTACCTCTTCTCCCTTGCACTTGGATTGACAGATGTTAATCAGCAAGAGCTAGCTATGTGATCTCCAGTTACTGATTTGATGCCTTGCAACCCACTCTCTTGGAATGTTATTGGGTCAATTTTCCCTTGCAGTTTTACTGCAATATATAAAGACAGGCTGCCCTTTTATCTCCCCAAACTTGTACCCTCTGGAAGTCGGCTTTCTGTACTCAATCAAGACGAATATCAGTCAGCTCAACTCAGCCCATGTTTCTTGCAAGGCGATGATGTTGAAGTCATTCAAGAAAGCTATACGGTCAAGAGACTGGAGTTTCTGCAAAAGCCCGCTGATGTTCCAGGAGCAGAAGGATAGAGGTAACGGCTTCAAGCACGGGCACGTGGGTGAATTCGTCGGAACATCTGCAGGACAGAGCGGATGACAGCCATATGCTGTTGTTTCTTGAAAGGTCATTAGTTGCTACCCTTTGGTTACTGGTAGTTGTGATGGTACAGCCTAGGATGTTTTTAGGGATTGTGTAAGGCTCTATCCTAGGCTGCTTTGCATGATCCTGGGATTTGTCAGCACCACAGCGTAGCCGGCTACTTTGAGGGGACTGATCTGAATGCCCTATGCATTAAATGACTCAGCTCTAGATAGCACTGGCTGCGTGTGGGTTGGCGAGGTGAAAGTTGCCAGTGTAGCTTCTGAAATGTGGAAGCCCCTAGGGGGCCGAAATTCAATTGATGGAAGGTTGTGTGACTCCAGGCAACTCAACTCGGAGACGGCCTTAAGATGTTTCCACTATTTCAAATGTCATTGGGATCTTGCGAGTGATATTCCAGTATGAACAGCAGTTGGGCACTTGAGACTTGCGATATTGCTCGCTTTGGAGAAATTTGGGACGCCTGGTCAGAGGGTGGCACCAACGGGGCTCGCTGAAGTCCCCCTCCTTCACCAGAGATGAGGAGGGCTTAACGGTGTCAATTGGTTCCGACTGATGACTCAGGGATCTCCAAGTCTTTGCAATCGTGACTCAGATAGAATCGTGAGCGAGATCACAGGAGTCCCGGGTTGGTCAATAGGGCAACCTGAGCTTGACGTCGACCTATGCCCACCATGCTGGCATGGCTGGCCCTCGATGGTACGTCTTCTGAATGTGAGCCGGGTTGTTTTATTGGTTAATATGAACTGTTGTGCGGAGAGCCTGCTGGTGTATTTGAGTTAGCGGGCACTGGGCCTTCTGTTTGGGCCAAAGGTGAGACATGCGTTGTCTGGAGGACATTTTCTTCGGTGTTGGGCATGGGGAGCTCTGTTCTTTGCTTGTGAACAGGAAGAACAGATTGGGAGTAGTGGAGGAAGAGTTGCTGCTGGTTTTATTTTCATGCTTCCTAAGTCACTTCCTTTCCCTCTTGCTGAGAGGAAGTGAGAGCTGAGTTGCTTCTAAGTCAGTGATTCTGGGGGCTGGCTGGGGTAAAGCAGAGGAAGTCGCTGCCGAGGATGGCAGAGGAGGTAAGCCTGCCTGCTCAGGGCTCAAACCTATTGACTGAATGTGTGCATTCATTGGAGGGCCATCATGACCTTCACGAGCCCAGATACTGGTTATATTAATCGTCGCTGAGGAGCTAATTGCCTGCCGAGAGCCTGCAAGCTCAGGACTGGGGCCATTGGACATGATATGCACGTCTGATATTTGGGTGATATGGACTTCAAGGGCTTGTAAAGTGGTTTCTCTTGCTATTAGCGAGCCCCTTGATTTTGGAAAAAAACGCATTAAGAAATTTTGGGAGTGAGGGAAAATTTTCCATAATGGGGGAGCAGCAGCAAACAGACTGAACGAGGGCAGACCTAGATTGTGCTCTAAGAACTAATTAATTTAAATTGTCGAGCTTGCTATCAATCCCTGCCGTGAAAATAGCTAGTGAGTTCAGAAGGTCAACTTGGAGGTCCAGTTTATCAGAATGGTAATTGAGGGTGGAAACAGTAGATTAAAGTGTCGGAAAAAGTTGCAGCCAAATTGTACAAGGGAAAGCTGTGAACATGTCTCGTGCAGCTTTACCTGGTGGGTCAGGGCTGCCAGGAGACTCTGTGTAGAAAAATGATAGCTCCAGAAGGTATTAGTTGTTTAATTCCATGCCACCGGGTCTGTGCGCTGGGTTTCCAAGAGCTGTTTGAATTAGATGGTTTCATAGATAAAAAAAATACTATGTTCCTGGCTGGAGCCCGGATCCATTGGGCTGCTGGTGGACTGAAGGAGCAATCTGCACTAGGCTCCAGGGTTAGTTCTGGCTGGGGTGGGCTGCTGGATAGGGATAGGCTCTGGCTTGAGGACCTTGTGCACACAGATGATGTGACTTGGTGGATTGAGTTGATGTTGTTAGATCATGTGCCGGCTCGCTAGGAAGGAGGGCAGATTCTGAAGGGGAATCACTTGATGTGGTGGCTAATATGGGGTTGTGAGGGGGTGTAACCGCCTGGGTAGGAGGCTTTCAGCCAAACAGCGGGTTTGGAGCCGGTGAGACTGATTGGGCAACAGATTGGACTACAACCACTTTACCGCTGGTGTCTTTATTGCAATCTGGATTAGACCATGTTGATGGTGCCAAATGGACTGTAACCTGAATTTTAAGGTGCAAGGGCCCAGTTTTCGTCGCCACTGAACTAATGTGGATGGAGAGATCACCCTTGCTTCCTGTAGGGGTGTCCAAATGTCAACTGTGGCTGGCTTTTTAAAGAAATCCAATAGCGTTGTCACACGAGGGCCAGGGTGGCCTACCCTTCCTCTGAAGCCAGGTAGAACAACTGGGATATGAATTGAGACAGTAGTTGGTTCTGTGTGCCACTGTCAAGAGTTCATTGGTTCAGGATCCGGTGCTGGTGCCGAAGGAGGAGTAGGGGTGGAGAGCACTGTTGACTGAGCTCCGGAGCTTAAGAGCTGAGCCCCCCATTCATAAGGAGGTTCTGCACACAGCCGACTTGTTCATCCTGCGCTATAGGGTGGTTAGGGGCTCTTTCCTCGTCCTTCCTGACCTCATTGTTCCTGCTTAAAGATCAGAAGGTCATCCGGGGTTGGGAGCCCCTCAACTAGCACCAACTCCCCTCAGTGATGGCCTCCAACGGCGTACAGGGAAGGTGGAAGATGAATGCCAGATACTTTGAAGTGCGCACTCAAAACTGAGAGCTATAGGCTCACTCTTGGCTGCTGCTTGTATTAATTGCTTAGCGTTGCGGGAAAATGAAAGTTGCTGGAGTTCTGGATTGCTGGGCACTTAGAGGACAGGCTGGGCCAGTCGGAGTTAGTCACTGGGGTAATAATTTACAGCCTGGGCCAGAGGGGGGGTTGGCGCCGGCCACCTTATCTCATGCAAGTTGCACTGGCCTAAAGACCGCCACTTCTGCACTGACGGAAGTTGTGCCCACGAGTAGGGTGACCAACCGTCCGTAAATTTCACGGACAGTCCGTAATTTCAGCCGTCTGTCCGTTGTCCGTGAAGGATTCTTTAACGGACACCATTTGTACGTAATTTTAACGGGGCACCGGTCGCACCACCCTAAAACCGGCAAAGCTTCCACCCACCTCCCTTCTTGACTCAGATGCTGTACCAAAGCTCAGATCCCCAGCAGCATTGGAGAGGCACAGCGGGATGGCAACCCTCACACCTTCAGCCCTTGATGAGCTGTTAAGAGGGGCTTGAAGGTGACTGAGAGGGAGGGGCTGCAGCTTCAGGAGCAGGGGGCATCTACTCAGATGCAAACAGCCCTGAATGCGTCATGTCTCTGCAATTTAGAGGGGCCTCACACATTCCCTTTCTGCCCTGGGCCCCAAACATCCTAGAACCAGCCCTGATTACCCCGAGGCAGCACGTGGTTCTCTTCACAGAGCTTAATTACTGTCACTAAATTGTAAGCAAACCTTGGTTCTTAAAACATGCAGTCTATGATGTAATAAAAAAAAGAAATGGCACAATCACACCCACACTGATTAACAAAGTATGGAGGACAATCAGTTGCATCAGTTCTCTTGGAGTATCTCCTTTAAGTACTGTACATCACAGTGGGGGGTGGCAAACATTTTGGAAAGAGAGCCTGTCTTCTTGTTGTCTTGTCTAGGAGGGGGTGAGGAGCCCTACCCCACCCTGGAAGAGACAAAGATGATACTTGAATACTGCATGCCCACCCCTGTGCCCACTCTGGTGGATCCTGTTCCCCCTCTTTTGATGGCTCCTGCCCCCCCCCCCAGTGATGGCTCGTGTCCCCCCATCCCCCCATGTGGTGGCTCCTGTCCCCCTCCCACCTGTGATGGCTCCTGTCCCCCCTGTGGTGGATCTTGTCTCCGCCCTGGGTGGCTTCTGCCCCAGTCCTGGAATGGCTCCTGCAGCGAGGGTGAAGTTCTTGATGGGCCTCTTCTTAAAAAGTCTCAGCTCAAGGATGGATGGATGACTGAAAGGGTGGATGGGTGGGTGGAAGGATGAGTGACTGGGTGGATGGATGAGTAAGTGAAAGGATGGCTGGATGGGAAAAAGGGTAAATGGCTGGATGGATGGGTAGAAGAGTGGATGGATGAGTATACAGATGGATAGGGTGAAAGGGTGGATGGATGATGGATGGATAAGTGAAAGGATGGATGAAAGGATGGATGAGTGGATGAGTGAATGGAAGGATACATGATGGATAGGTTTGCAAATGGTTGAATATGTGGGCTTACTTATATACTATTGTGCGACCTCCTCTGATGTGTCTGTAAAACTTATATATTGTACTGAATTTGTGTCCTGAATTTTTACACTCACCGTCCTGAATTTGCACCAATGCCAGTTGGTCACCCTACCCACGAGCTAGTGCTTTGGGGTACCAACCCCTGCGAACTACTTAGGACAGCTGCTGCAAACAGGGTGAGCATGTATGGAAAAGCAAGTCCAGGCCTTCACCCGCCTATGTGGGGTGGCTGCATTCGAAGGGAGGGTTGAAACAAGCGATGGCGGGAGGGTTGTTAAGAGGCCACGAAGCCAATGATATGCAGGCAAATGGCCTCGTACTTCCGTGGCCCTCTGCGGGCTGATCTGTACCGCGTTGCAGCTCTGCTCCAGCTGGCCAATGGAAGTCAAGAGGCCGGGCCATGACCAGGGGAGCTAGTGGATGGGAGCTGAGATCCGTGCAATAAGAGCTTCACAAGCAGCGTGTGACGTCAGCACGTTCAGCGGTGAGTGTGTGTTTTTAGAAATTGCTATATTCGAGCATTTTTTCCCTCATTTCAATGGCGCAAACACCTATGAAATTTAACAGTGCACACTTTATAACGCATGGGCACAGGGTTACTGTTACCAGCACGGTTCACATGACAGAAGGGATGTGTGGCCCAATATGGATTGCAGCGTGTAGTCTTTGCCTCGGTAATGGAACTCAGTTGTTTTCATGTGGGCTTCCTGTTCCAGAGGTTTGTTTACCTCCAACCTGTTTATTTATTTAATTATGTCAGCTGCAAAACGGCCTTTTGCGAGGTCGCTGCTAAACGTTATCACTGGATCCTCTCTTCGTTTGCTTCTGTTTCACTTTTTAAACCTGTTTGCTCTTTTCGTAACCTTTTCAGGCATGTCTCCCGTCACCGCCTTCTTTCAGTTCTCCCAAGCTCTGCTTCCCATGACAATATACAGTCATTTATTAATATGTCATATTGGCCCCTATCGCGTCTTCCATCACCTATTCTGTGATTCTGAAAAGATTCTTCATGCAGCTTTAAATGTTCATTTGAAAGGCCCCTTTCTTGTATTTAAAGTTTCTAGGAAATGAGTGTGGAGCTGCCAAGTTGGACTCGAGAGAATGGTGGTCCCAGGGCTGCAGGTCATAGTTTCCACTGGTGTGAGCGACTGGCTGTTATTGAAACGTAATCTAGGTGAATATGTTGGAGCTGACTAGAGTGACACTTTAGATCTCACACCGAGTCCTATTGGTAACTTAGGTTCATTTCACAGTATTTTATCCTTCACCCCAAAGCAATTGTACATAATGGTGAATTAGCAGCCTAGGATATTGTTGTTAATGAAATACTCTTGAAATCCCCTCAGCACACGCTTTCCTTTAACAGCCTTCATTAAGTTTCTTCGACTGGTGTCCAATGATCTTTCTACAGAGCAACACACTAGCCCTGGGTGTTTCTCCAAACGAATTATTACACAAGAAGCAAACATGGTTCCACTCGGGTCATTGGCTTGTCTTTCACCCGCATGGCACAACTCAACACCACTACAAACAGGTTGGATTCGGTGGAAAATCATTCAGAGTTCGTCCATTACAAACATGGTGAGATTACGTAACGTCGCCAGGGACATTTTAAGGCAGAGGTCTTCAAACTTTTGTCGGCTGAGCCCCCCCCCCCCCCCTTCCATCTAACCCTTTTTACACATCGAGCCCCCCCTCCCCCCACCACCACCTCCTGATAAAAAAAGTTCTGGAAGCTGGTACTCTGCATCATTGATGGCCATTCCCTCCTGCAGAGCCCAGGTCATACAGGGCAAATAATATTAAATAAAGTAAGAGTGTTTAGTAAACTGAAGTTTTTGTAGTGATTGTGCTTGATAAAGAGTTCAAATGAAAAGTCTACAAGAAAAAATAAGCACAAATAATTACATTGGTGCTTTATTTTTCACATAAAACACAGGATTTAGGATAGATTGTTGAAAACACTCCCAAAACACAGGTGAGGGGTGTGCCTGTTTTTCTCCACAGAGACAATGTGTGGATGGATTATTGCTTCTGCCATCCTTAGGTTGTGCTCCACTTCCAGTCTTGAGCAGTTCCTGGAAATTAGAGTGCTCACAACATTTTGTAATATATAATTTATTCAGTTTTATATAGAGCGAACATGACCCAAAGGTATTGGAGCGCTCTACAGGAGCATCTTTTACATTACACAGACACACATTCATTTTTGTAAGCACATATTAAGTGATTTGCCCAGAATCACAGGATGTTGAG
Source organism: Triturus cristatus (assembly GCF_964204655.1). Classification (NCBI taxonomy): domain Eukaryota; kingdom Metazoa; phylum Chordata; class Amphibia; order Caudata; family Salamandridae; genus Triturus; species Triturus cristatus. The sequence continues at coordinate 307,773,943 of NC_140587.1, read as the reverse complement.
CAAACACCAAGAAATGGTTCCCCAGCTCCACAGTCATCGGCTCTGGCTGTTGCGCCACATCCTTGCCCCTAGACAAGATATCAGGCCTAGGGGACATTTACATACAAATGTGAAAAAAGTGATTCAAGAGGGTATATACAGCTGTATTCTCTAGCAGCATCAAGAGTCAATTTGTTAGCATAATTGGCTTATAAGAAAATCACCTTCCAAAGCTTCAGAAATAGCTGCACAAGAAGGCATTTAAATTTGGTCTACGAAGGAAGTGAAGACAGATGGTAGGCATACTTCACAATATTTGTTATATTAGGCTTGTGGACTCAACTCGTGGACTCCGCTCTAGGGATTGGAACATGTTAAACAAGCACTAGCGAATTTAATCAAGGTCAAATTCATTTTTCGTAAGTCACTGGTAAATTAAGTGATTTTGCCCAGGATCACATGATGTTGAGCCAATGCCAGGATTCGGACCCGGGTCCCCAGAACCAAAGTTAGCACCTATGGCAACTCTAAAGTAACTGTAATGTAAATAAAAATTATAATAAATGTGGCAGTACTTATATTAGCAAGACTGGATTTACTGTTTCTAAAAAAGTAATATATTTAAGAAGTACAACAATCAGAAACATAGAAGAAAGTCTACAATGGTACATACAAACAGCAACTTTTAAGAAGGGCAGAGTGTCACACAGACCCAGCAACGTAAAAGAAGTAGAATAAAGGGGGATAGCACAAGTGATATAGATGGACGGCAGTGGCACGTTCAACCAGCAACATTGAGGAAAGACCACAATGGCACATACTGTCAGTGACATATAAGAAGCACTATAATGCCACATATAGACTTTGTTAGGGGCATGCTCACAATGAAACGAAGTCACACAATTCAGTTTGAGGAATTAAGTGCGAGCCTAAGTGAAGTAATGTCACAGCTGATCAAGAAGTGTGTGAACACTAGATAATGTCTCTGATATTTTTTATGTGTGCCTTTTCCACACCAAAAAACAACATTTTCTTTTAAAAGAACACATGACCAATAATATTGAGCATTTACATATTTAACATTTGCTCATAATGCAAAACATGTTGCTCTTAGAGAGGAAAGCCTTATTTGCTAGATGGCACCTAGGTACACCAAAGAGTCCTTACTATGTGCTGAAAACAATGCATCTAATGCACTATTATGGATGTACTGTCTAGTAGGCTAAACAATACAATAAACTGTCACTAGAATGAGGAGTGACATGTTTACTCCACTGGGGAACTGTAATTAAATGTTTTTATAACAGTGGTGAAAAAAGCTTTGCTAGACAGGTGTGCTCAGAAGCCAGAGATAAAAAGATAGAGGTCATAGAGCGTGATCTCTAAATTATAGATTATGTAGGTAAATAAACGCCTCAACTCAAGTTAACGTGTGTTGTGTGCTAAATGCCACATGCAGCTGGACGCCTATCATAATTTTCTACAAACTGACAGTGTTTACTCGGGAGTACAGGATTGTGCTAGTTCTCAGATCGAGGGGAACCTGGTGAAATTATTGATGTCGCCTTAAAAGATTCTCCCTTTTAGAGAATCAAATGGTGCCGATGATAACTTGCCAAGAAGGAAAGACAGATAGCTGGACTAACAGTTCTTGAATAGTTTGCAAGATTCCAGCCCCACTTGTCTGAATCCTACCTTTGATCGCCTTCCTGGTACAGTTTCCTGCTAGGAATGTTTCCTCCCTGGAAAACGTGTATTTCCACACCCTCTTTATTGGGAGGGCTGTGGAAATCCATCCAGGCAGCCTAGGCGTTCTGGAGATAAGACTCCAGACACTGTCCAGCCGAGCCCCAGGAGCTTGAGCTGCAGCAGCAGCAGCTCGAGCTGAGACACACAATGGCGGGGGGTGACGCACTTTCAGCCTAACGTGGCGTTTCGCGCTGAAAGCAACAATGGAAGTGAAGTGGTGGGGTGGAGTGACCGCCCCCCCTGAGGGGATGCTGCGTCCCCCGTGGGGGGCACACCCCGCAGTTTGAAGACTTATGTTTTAAGGATTTTGGGGGCCCTGGGCCAAATGTATTTTGAGGGCCCCTGTTCGGAACAGCTTTGAATTTATGATCCACTTTCTGCTTTTTAATGCCCTCTTTGGCCAGGCCACTGACAGTGGATAGGCACACTGGTCTATATTCTAAATGTGTTTACATCTAATATTTAGGGATAGTGAGGCGTATTTTCAATATTGTAACACAGCAGCAGCTCACTAATTTTACTACAAATAATCTCTGTGACAGATGAATATGTGAGCTCCTGAGTTGATCTGGTAGAATGAAACAAACACAACATTTCTCTGCAAAATGTCTGTTTCAAATACTGTTTTCTCTTAATTTATTTTGAATAAGGGTGATGTGTGAGAATCTGTTTAAGAATTATTCAAGGTTATCAGGGCAAGACTCTCTGCAGAACAGAGCTGGCTCTATCAGGGAGCACCCCGAAAGGCTGCGGCCCTAGGCGAAAAGCCCACTTTGTCCATGCCTTTAAACTTCTCTGAACATTGCCACAGAGCAGAGTAGTTTTGAGCAGGCATGCGCAACACCTCACAAGTGTAAAATCTCCCAGTCCAAAATTGGATAGACTTGCAAGGATAGCCAATCAAGTGCGACCATTTATATATAGCTTGCCCTTTGAGCATGGGAGATGATTTTGATTAAACCAGTAGTGAGTCTACATCTCTAATAATAAATAGTTATTTGTCTTACTAACACAGTTTTGATGTTTCTAAAGTGCGTGTAGCTGCTTTTAACCAATTTAATGACACTATATGGACCTCACAAGGATAAAAATCTAACTGATTCAACCAGGATTCAAATGTATGACTTGCACGTAATACTCAATACACTGATCACATTTCTCGGCCGATTTTCTATAACTTTTGGAATTACTTTTTATCAGACCATCCATTAAAATAAAGTCTGATCACCTCTCCTCTTTGCCACCTTCACAGACCATTGGACAGAGCCAAGTCCCAAAAAATAATGCTTTTTGATTTGACTCTAGCGCCCATCTCTTTTTCTAATGTACAATTCCATTGTACAACATAAATGCATGACTATTCTTTTTGTATACAGAGGGTTGATTTCTCCAATTGAACTGTCCTACATACATATATTTGGCTATAACTACCCTCTTCCCATACTATGATTTTATTTTTATCCTGGATTTTGGAATCAAACTTTGCTGTGGTTCATCACTGTATGGCCGGATCTCAAAACATTTTTCACTGCCTCTCCAAGGATTTTCAATTTGTCAGTCCAGACTAGGAGAGCAGGGGCTACCCAACACCAAGGTAGGTTACCCAAACTCAGATCACCTCAATTTAATAAAAGAAAAACCCATGGCTCCAATGGATGTTTCAAAATAAAAGAGGGAAGGGGTTCATATGGTATAACATCTCATTAGTTCACTGCCTGTGAAGCAAATCTGAAGCTGTGGGGAATTGTGCTAAGTGAAGAGACGTATTGGACCTGGTATCCTTAGGGGGATCTCCCCCCAGCCATTTTGCCTTTTTCCTCCTGTTTTTGCTAATTCTCTTTGTTGGCCTTAGGACTCTCAGCCCCTTACAACTGCTAACGAGTGCTAAAGTGTATGTGCTTCTCCCCTGAACATGGTGACATAGGGGTATATCTGATTGGCCTATCTGATTTACTGGTAAGTCCCTTGTAAAGTGGTATAACATATACCAATGGCCTTTAAGTCAAATGCTACTAGTGGGCCTGCAGTACTGATTGTGCCACCCACATAAGTAGCCTTTTTAACCTGTCTCAGACCTGCCACTGCAGGGCATCTATGTGCAGTTTATTGCCACTTCGACTTGGCATCTAAAACTACTGGTCAAACCTTAAACTACCCTTTTATTACAATTAAATCACCCCTAAGTAACCCTAAGCGAAGGGTGCCATGTAAGTAAAAGGTAGGACATGTGTGTTTAATTTTTACTTGTCGTGGTAGTGACAAACACCCACATTCATTTTTCACCACTGTGAGGCCTACCCCTCTCATAGGCTAGCATTGGGAATTCCTTAATACAATTTTAAGCTGTAATTCCTGATCAGAGAGGAGTAGCTTTTTCATGTTTCATATCTTTGGACTGGTAATGATAAATCATCCTCACTGGTGAAGTTGGATTTAACATTACTGTTTTACAAATGCCACTGTTAGAAAGGGGAAATTTCTCAGCACTTACTACTCTGTTTGTCTGACAGCCTGTCTCCAATACACGTCTGGGGTGGGTTGCAGCTACACTTTATGAATTCCCTCCAGACAGCCGCCACACAGGAAGGATAGGTTTGTCTGACTACCCATCTACATACATCTGCATTCTGATAGCCTTGCCTGGGCAGGATGGGAGGGAGGGGCTAACCCTTCACTTAAATAGGCAGTGTCCTGTCCCCACAGAAAGGACTGATTACCCCCACAGATAGCCTGGCAGACAGGACTGGGTTGAAAGGGATACCTGTGCACTTCAAAGAGATGTTTTGAAGTCACCCCCACATCAAAAGCACTTTCTGACCCCCTAAAATCAGACACTACTGGACGTGTACCTGAAGCTCTGCCAGAAGAACTGCTGTGCTCCTTAAAGACTCAACTGGACTGATCTGGAATGCCTGCATTTCTGTTTGTTGCCCTGCTGCTCTCTGACTCTGCTGAAGGAGAGCTTAACTCTGCCTTCACTTCAAGTGATCTGCAAGGGCTTGTTGGCTTGCCTCCTGTTGCTTGAGATTCAGGGATAGCAAAGTCTCTATTTCTGCTCCAGTGCCAGGCTCACTGGAAGTGGTCCAGATACTTACAACATGGATTTCGACGCATCTTCTGTTTGCATGTCGCAGAACCAGTGTATCGTCCTGGATGCAGGAGTAAAATCAGCACTTTGCCCACAGAGACCGACGCATGGGACAGATTATTGCTGTCACTGCAGCTTGGTGAGATTGACACATCCCATTGACTGTGTGACAGAATTCGATGACTTTCTCGATGCCTCTCCACTCCAGCACCTGTCTTCTGAACTGACACATCACCTTCAATGTGTCAAGAAGATCACTGCATTCTGCTCCTACAGGACTCGACATCAACACATTTTGTGGTTTGCCACCACGAAAGGTACTTTTTTCACTGGGGCCTGCGCGGGTCCTGTAGCCAGCTGGCATTACTTCACGGTTGGCTCAAACTTTGACTTTGCCCCGGTCCAGTGTGACCTAAAGTAACCTTTTTAGTGCTACTTGCTTCTAGGGTACGTGGAAGGAGACTCTCTCGTTGAGGTATTTTAGGTCCGATGTTGTGGAGGGATTTGTAGGCGTAGGTAAGCACTTTGAAAGTGACTCTTTTCTCAACGGGGAGCCAGTGGAGGGTATGCAGGTGTTGGGTCATGTGTTCGAGCCATGGGGTTCTGAGGACAAGTCTGGCTGTGGTGTTCTGTATGGTCTGTAGCCTGTGTAGGAGATATGTGTTGATTCCGGCTTAGAGGGCGTTGCCATAGTCCAGTCTGCTGGTAATGAGTGCGTGGGTGACGGTTTTTCGGCATTCTGGGTGTATCCATTTGAAGGTCCTGCGGGGGATCGAAGGCAGTTGAAGCTGGTGGAGGCGATGGAGTTGATCTGGTGGGTCATGGTGAGGGAGGAGTCGAGGATGATGCCAAGACTCTGTGCGTGGTCTGTCGGGGTGGGTGGACTCCAGAGGGCGGAGGGCCACCAGGTGTTGTCCCAGGCAGAGGTGGAGGGTCCGAGGATGAGGACCTCGGTCTTCTCAGAGTTGAGTTTCAGGCAGCTGCTGTTGTGTTTCAATTTAGATACCCGTATATAGGTTTCTCTGAATCATGTCCTTATATAGGCACAATTTGTATTGCCCCTATTTAGGCATAGGAATCCCAGTCCTTATTTAGGCATTAGCAATGCTAACCAAATACAGGCATGGTCACCTACATCCGTCCATCCCACATCACAACGAGTTCTTAGAAACCAGACCCTTAAGCCGACGGGACTTTCCCCAGCTAGGATTATTGATTTCTCCAAGAACTCATCTATTATGCATGAACTACTATTCTCTAGGGGTTCATCCATGATGTCTTCCTCTGCCCAACTTAACGTCAATGCTAGCATTCCTAAACACCTTCCAGGTATAAATATACCTTCCCTTACCATGGCAAACCACGGCACGACTCACCACGACTTGACTGCATGGTTCGCCTCGGCGAATTTGGAAGAGACCAAATACCGGCCTGACGCACTGACCAGACGCTGTCATCCCTGCTCGCAGAGAATCCAGCTTCCAGTGTTCTGACTCCCTTCGCAGGGTGTTAGAGTTTGAGACCCGGAAAGAGATACCCACCTTTCATTCTAAAAGGTATGGAGCTGACTAGAACCTAGAGGGACTTTTGGCATACTAAACTTGGTATATGCCATACTATAAGAAAACAGCACCTACTTCTTACCTCGTACTACACTTAGGTTAGGTACACTGGGGTAGAACTATTTAGAAGCATCAAACGAGTATTCACTTTTTAGCCTGTGTTATATATGTATGTATATATGAATATATGTCATAGCTAAAAGACAATGCTATTGCAGTATTATTTCTTTGTACTGCTTACGCTGTGCGTGTTATATCTCACTTACTGTCTAATGATTGTACAGCTCATATCTCTTACACGAGAAACAAGACTGTTCAATAAATCCTTTTTATTGAAACGCCCGTCTATCTATTTCTGTGTACCTCTGGAGAAACTAAGCATGCACGATTGACTGAGTGAAACTGTTACCTATTGTTTCCACGATTCTGAGATGCGTTCCGATTCTAAAGAAACAAAGTTGTCATGTTTATGCGGCTGTCAGAAACGAATCCCTTCTTGTTCATTCGAGAAGTTTCTAGTGACCTCTGAGTTAGCTGGCACACACAAGTAATTAAGTTTAATGTACTCGATAGGAGCATACTGACCTTAGTCCTATGCAAAAACTATAGTGTATATTATTCCAATGCACACAGCCTATAAGGGAAATAGGAACTACACTACATTGTGCCCAACGTTTGGTAAGGCACTAATTTAACGCTAGATACTGAAGTAACTCAGTTGTGCTTTTCTCAGAGACCCCTACTCATAATACTCCATAAGAGGTCTGTAGTGGGTAGGGAGAAAATCCGCCATAGCTGAGTAGGACGAAAATCCTATGTATTAGCTGTTTGGTTTATTCAACATTGAAGGATACAGTGTTCCAAAATATTGTGCACCTTATCTTTGTTTCCTTGAAACTTGTTCTACATTTAAAAAAAAACAATGTCCCAAAACGGGGATAATACTGAAACTGCGACTGACCAAGTCGTAGCAGCCTTTAATACTACAGGTTTAAATGAAACCGATGAGGGTGTTATAAACATCCATCCAAATTTAAGGAGAGCCATCACTCTAAAACTTATAAAACACGGCCTAACACCAAGAGGTGGTAGAGCAGGTTTTGTGATAGAGGCACATGAATCTTTTCAGACAGAGGTGTTCTATTCATGGATAGTATTCCCAGAATCAAATCCGGTAACCAAAATGTTTCACTTCTTCAAAGAAGATGAACCACCTGAGGAATACATTCCCTTCGAGGATGTTGAAATTCCACTCACATACCAGGAGCATCAGCTCTGGTTTAAAGGCACCGTAAAACATTACAATCACATTACCAGGCTCGGTCCACTAGGTAAACCAGGAGCAACATGGCCGATTTTAGCCGACTATATACCTCATCCTGACATTGAAGCAATGTCAGATAAGGAACTACTTAATGAAATACAACAATTGATAGAATTACACAGTTAAACCACAACTGTCTGAAGGTCCTGAAAAGAACTCAATTAAACACAACCCTACATCTTCTAAAAAGAAGTGTGAAAATAACAAATAACATTCAAAAGAGAAACGTTCTCAATCCCGAAGTAGCTCTCATCAAAAGGAGCACTCTGACAGGAGGTATAACCTCAGGAATAGGGATAATTTGAAAAAACCTGACAGGTATCAAGATACTGATACACGTTCCTCTCGTACCTTTCAGACATCGTCACAGACATCCGAAAGAAGAGGACGGTCAGATCACAAGGAAGAACATGTGAAGTCCAGAGACGATCAACACGTTCAGAAAAACAAACCAAAACCTCAATTCACTAAGAAAAAGGTAGCAGGCCTGAAGATCAGACATGCAGAGAATTCTGAGGACACAACTCAAGAACGGAGAATGGGCTCAGACAATGCTGGACAGTGCAGCAGAAGTAACAATAGCTCGCCAGAACCTGAAGGAATTTCTGGAGATAGTGGACTTGAATGAGTACATAACAGTTGAGACTGTAGACACCAGGGTTAGTACTCCACAAAGGTTATATGGAATAACACTCCGGATAGAGGGAGACATACCAAGAAAAGTGAAAGCACTCTTTTGGGAAAAACTTTCAAGGGGTTATGACATACTTCTAGCAAAAAAAGACTGGCCACCAAAATTTGTCAGGGAGTGCCCACATGGCGAAGACATCATTATGCCATCATTCTCCAACCATGTTCCTATAAATTTAAAATATACTTATGCCAGGAAATGGGCAGTTGCACAGGCCCCAGCATTATACAAAAGTCATGTAGGATCGAATGAGGACTCACCTCACCATAAAATCCAATTAAAATGTCAACCTACTGCACAAGGCAGTACCCAATTAAGCAAGAAGCTAAAAAACAGGTCAGGGATATCTTAGATCAACTTGAATTTGTTTCCTGTTTCCAAACCAGACAACACATATCGTCTAGTTTTAGATTACAGACACCTGAACACTTGTTCTAAAACTTTTGCAGTACAAAATGCACACAGTACAGCACTAATGAATAACATTGTGCGTAAAAAATATAAACCCACATTAGACATTTCAAACGGTTTCTTTTGTCAAAACATAGCACCTGAAAGTAGGTACTTGACAGCTTTCTCAATAATGGGGGACACAGCGTCACTTCTGTCGACTCCCTCAAGGGTTCAAGAACAGTCTGGGGTTAGTCTCAGCAAGAGTAACAGAGTTACTACAATATACGATGACGAGGCATTGTCATATGTCGATGATATCTATCTGACAGACGATGACCTGGATAGGCACTTGAACAGGGTGAACACCATTATACTGGGCTTCGCCTCTGAGGGCTATAAATTCAACTTTAAATAATTAAAAATTGCCCATCTCAATGTCCTTTTCCTAGGATATGAACTTTCAAGTGAAGGTAAAAGCCTGGCAGCAAACTTTTTAGAAAAGTGCACGCTGCTCCAACCTCCAAAAACGCTGAAAAACTAACAGTCGAATCTAGGTTTCCTGAACTTTGGAAGAACTTACATTCTAAATTACGCAAAAAGGCTTAAACCTCTCTACGAACTAATCAAACCTGATTTCAAAATCAAAGATTGGACACAGGAACACACAGATATCCTGCGTTCACTCCAAGCTGACATGTTAGCAACAAATCACTTACAAACACAAGTAAATACATGCAATTTAGTGATCCGAATAATTTCGGGTCAATGCGGATTCACCTAATTAACTTTTAATGAAGGTGAGAAAATACCTATTGCATACAAATCATGTTTGTACACACAAGCGGAAATGCGATTCACTTCAACAGCAAAAATTCTGACAGCAGTTCAAACCGCTGTAGCAAATGAAAGAGCTCTAGCTTAGGGGAAACACATTATTGTCGTGACTCCGGTACCAGCCTTAGAGGCAGTCACAAAAGCGAGCATTCCGAATGCAAAAGCTTTACACCCAAGATGGATACAATGGGTTAATTCTCTTGCTGCGACAGATGTTAGATATGTTTTTGATCCTTATTTAAAAACACAAGTATTCCTGCAATATGAACACGAATGTCCTCTGCCTATTGAGATACTCCCTCTTGATCTGTACAAATTTATAATTTATACTGACGGATCAGCACAACCTGTTACGGAAAATAAGCAAGATTACAGTGCAGCGTGTGCAATCGTTAAAGGTCGCATGCGCGATGGTAAACTACAGGCATTCAAATTGGCCCTTCAAAATACGGATCGTGAATTCCCCACACTTATAGTGTGCAATTCTTTTTACTGTGTACAATCGTACAATGAATATTTACAGAATTGGCTTCAAAATGGTTTCAAAGATGCTAAAGGTCGCACAATCAAGCATAAAACGCTTTGGGAACAAGTAGTTCAGTTGCGAAACGGTCTGCAAAACACTCACGTGATACACACGCTGAGTCATCAACATGATGGTGTTCACATTGCAGGGAATTCATTGGTTGATGAAGGGGCTGTACAAACGGCTTACGTAGCTGCAGTCACTTGTTCAAAAACGAAAATGGACAGTGAGATATTGTTGGCTGTCAATGCTTTTAAGCAAATGCAGTGGTGCAGCGTTACCTAAAAAACTTTCTACTCAAATACTCGTATATAATTGATGAGAACAACGTTCCGTTTGCTCGAATCCCTGGAGTGGGGGATAGGGTAATTCCAAAGATGGAACGTAGATTAGGACTAATCCTAGCAGCACATGAAGGGATAGCCTCTGCCCATGCAGGTGTTTCCGCCACAGTATCGTTATCTAAAATTCTGACTGGGTGACTAAAAGGCCGATCCCTCTCTGTATCCCCGGGGTCATTTCCTAGACAGCTAAAAGGTACATCTGTTGTGCCATTTTGCATGTAGAACATGCATGAAGTTTCAGTATGAAAATTTGGCCATATATGAATGAAAGATAATGAGCTCACTCTAGTGTGCTTCTCATTATATACAGTGCATGAGAGTGTATGCATGCTTTCCTACACACAAAATTGTATTATTGCAGTGTTCAGAAATGTGTATTGCAGGAAACAAGAAATAGTCACTGTGATAGATATTAACAAGTAACGTTCTTCTATTGCACACAGGAACTATACGGGGGGAAGTCCCTCAGAAGGGTTCGAAAGTGTGCAGCTTACTAGAGTGAGTGCATGACTGACAGTAATGTGGCACTAAACCCAAATAAAAATTTGGAAAAGAATCCTAATACATGGTTCTTAAGAAAGCCAACTGACCATCTTTGCCATATTGAAGATGAGACATGTAGACCATAGATGCAAGAGAACATAATTTGCTCCAACGGCATAAAATCTTGTTTTTAACCTTGTCAAGGGGCCCTTGAATAAATATTAACACTATCAGTAAACAGGCATGCCAGAGATTTGGAGCCTGATTCTTTTTATCTCCTCTTTATGTTTAAAAAACAGTTCCATGCACTAAGGGGCTTCAATGCTCCTGGGCCATAGGAATGACATTTTTGGAACCTACTCCTTATCAGTTCCATCACTGATAGATAAAACTCTGGGTAGATGGGGAAAAGCCCAGAGACTATTATATCTTGTTTTCTTTTGTGTTTGAAATACAGCAACTCTTTGGATCTAGTGGAAATTTCAGGTCCTCTGAGGAGAAGAGCAGCAGAGTTATCTAGAACTGCAATAGTCCAAGGGAGCTAGAAGCTCATGCATATTTGGAAGGTCTATTTCAGGTTTCACTTTATCTGCTCAGAAATCAATTTGTGACATACATTTGAGAACCCTAGTGGTGGTCCCAATGCTAAAGTTAGACGTTGGGTGACCGATCCATGATTCAGAGGCAGCATCCGGAGCAAATTGCCTACTAGCCCAAGGTTTGGCAATACAGCAGGGCGAAGAACATAGGGTGAATGGAATAACTGTATAAATTATGACATATACAGTAATGGAGAAATAAAAATACACCCCATTAATTAATTTCTTATTTAAAAATTGATGGCATAGCGAAATGTGTATGTTCTCACAAGAGGTTAGATTTAGCTATGGCTAAGACGTGGTGAGCATGAGATGAAAGTCAGATTTGTATTGATATATAAAGCCATGTCTCTTAGAGGATTTACTTTCTTACCATTATCACAGTACATCATGCACGCTACCCCAAGGGTCTCTTGCCCTGGCCACATTCTCTGTATTTAACGGGTTAAAACCCATGTGTCATTATCTGTTCTGAGCTCCAAGTGCATGAACTTGAACTTGGCTGCATTGAATATAAGTTGCTTATTCCAAGTCCATTTTTCCATTTTTTTTTAAAATGATGACTTACATTTAGACTCACTGAAGATGAATCATACACATGAATGATCTTTGCGTCATATGCCAGACAGTGAATCAATCACTAACACTTGGCTATAAAAACACCAGAACTGCTTGGCTTGAATAACTCACACTGTCCCTGAGACCGTTCATAAACTTTCTCTCATCTCAAAGTTCTTCAGCTTGTTTACACATCTACAGTGCAGCAGGTAGAAAAGCTTCATCAAACGCTAATTAGGCCTCATCCATTGCGCTGAGCTTACTAACTTCAATGATCACTTCATCAAATTGCTAACGAGATTTGTCAGACATTATTTCCCTTCTGTTCCAGCCATTTCAACATTTTCCATATATAATTTGTCTATGATCCTCGATACACCGAAATGTTAATGGTAGCAGAAGTGACATCACATGTTTTTGACCAGCGATGACATCACAAAGTTGACTCTGAGTTCCACATGTTGCCCCTCAACAGCCTCCTGTTGACGTCTGTGGAGCTGGTGGAAGGCCAAACAGAGGAACATAGACATGTCCAATAAATAAAAATGGCTACTGGAGTCAAGTTTACTTCATGCACCTACTTGTTTACCTTTATTGCCAACCCTGCCAGGGCTAGCAAAGGCATTGACAGCGGAACCAGTAGGCAAGCAAGGGGTAGCAGCTTTCTACGGCTACCTAATATCAATGACATATTTCCATTACATTTCCAATGACTGGAATCAGTCTATGAAGCTGAAGGGAAAATCCACTATAAGCTTAATGTATAGATTATTTTTTTGCTTTCTTTATGTAACTTTAGCCCCAACTAAGAGCACCATCACCCCTCTGATAGTAAACATAAACCGTTTTTATTTAAAAAAATAAAATACAATTGAAAATGAGATCAGCAAAATAACTTGATTTGTTGCATTGTGTGAATGGAAGAGAGCAGAAATGCACCAGAACCACTAAGATATGGCACAATTCTACACTCTCCTAGTGCCACCTAGCGCCAACACAGGTTCCCTTGCACCACAGTGCATGGGGCCCTATGTTACAAGGATAGTTTTTTGTGTGAGCAGGAAGTGATACCTTGCTGTACAAAAACAATCCCTCAAGGCATTTTCTTCTTTCTGCATGTGCTGCAGAGTGCAACACATGTAGAAAGAGGAAATAACATGAAGAAAAAAAATTCTCCTCGTTATACCATTCTCCATGAGGCATCGCAATTTCATGCAATTCCAGGTTTACAAACCTTTGTAAAGATGGGATTGCGTGAAATCCATGTTAGATACATGGGAACACCCATGGAACACATCCCAGAATGAAATGTAACACAGTGCAGCACAAGCTGCTGTGTTGCCTTTCATTTTTTTACAGAGACATGCAAGGTGGTGCAAATCGCCCCTTGCATGGCTTTGTAAATATCTACTAGCATTTTTCATCAAGGCTGTGCACAAACGTGGTGCAACCACGATGCAAAATGTTTGTAAATCTGACCCTTCATAACTCTTTTAATAATGTTAACTCTTTCTTATGCCTGCAGATAGATGACCGGCTTGGCAGTGTACGTGCCACTAGTAGTTGGCAAAATATTAGGCTGATTTTTGAAATATGAAAAATTTGCTGATTTCGATCTACGGGGCATCATCAGTGTTGCCCGATGCATTGTAGGTGGTAAACACAGAAAGCCCAATCTTTTGAATGAGCACTTTGATGAGCCGAGAAATGTATTTAGCTTAATCATAATTGCATTAGTCTATCAGACAATTCAACTTAATTAGTGTCTATCCTCTGATCACTCTGTGATCGTGGTACGCATTCCATGACACTTTCTATGTTTACAGTTCTTATGCTGCTATTTCCTTTGGCTCTGTTTTCAAACACATAATTTTTGGACATCACTTATCTACTCCTGAAACTTTTGGATTGCTCGTACAACTAAATTAATATCATGTTTTCCGTGTCAGCATTCATGCCTCATAGCTTTGCGATGAGTTTAAGTTCCGTTCCGTTTTTAGGATTCGGTTACATAGTATATGCGCTGTGCTTGGGAAATCTATTGCATTTAATTTAAATCTTAAAAGGGGCATACATCCCGCCCTTACTTTCAATTTGTTTGTGTGCTTGCCACATAATTTTTCTCCGTTTCTATTGGTAGTAGCATACTATTTCCTGTTGTTCTTCACGCGTTCCTCTTATCAGTGTCCCATGGCCAAAATACAGTTTTCATCCACTTTTGTGGAACTTTTTCGTTAGGTTTTGCCTGCACAGCGCTTAATATTTCTAGACATGCACCTCTATACTTGTGGTCATTGGTTGTGCCTAAACTCTGAGAACAATCACTGCAATGTTTCACTCTCGGATGAGCATTTCACGCTCAGCTGAATTTCATATCCGGAGCCCCTATATTTCATGTCGCACACGGATTCATCTGAATAGGATCGCACTACATTTCTCTTACAGGCTCCTGCATGTTTAGTGCTAGCAATAAAGGGTAGGGATGTTTTATAGCTCAAAATGTGAAATATAGATCGGAAGACTTACAGAGGCCTGGGTGTGTGACTTTGGGATTGGACAGGCAACCTCGGCATGACCTTTATTTGTTATCTGTGTGTGTGGGTGTGTTTAATATCCAATCTCATTTTATCAGAGTGTTTTTAGTTATTATATCATATCGTCAACATGTATTACACAGTGCATGCCACAAGCACATCAGCGTGTTGTTACCCAGAGTACACATGTGCATGCTGGTGTTTTATCTATTAGCGCACTCAACCTGCTGGTCGATAAATAAAGGTTGCGAGGGAGTCAGAGCCAAATAATAATTAGGCAGCATTAGAGGTGATCCATCATAGTTAGTAACTGTTGAATACCAGTGCTCCTTGTTGATTGAGCGCTGTTAGAAATGGGGGTCTCTAGTTGGCAGAGGTAGGTTCATTTGTCCAAATAGGGACCATTTCTTCTAGTCAGGGTAAGGGGGAATACGCTCTTTAGATAACCCCTGCTCACCCCCTCAGTAGCTTGGCACGAGCAGACAGGCTTATCCCAAAGGCAATGTCTAAAGTATTTGTACCAACACTCACAGTTACACACTGAAAACACCACAAATGGACACCACACCAGTTTAGAAAAATAAAGTATCTTTATCTAAACTAAACAAGACCAAAGCGACAAAAATACAACGTACACAGTTAAAATTATGACTTTCAAATGGTTTCAAGAATTAGTACCATAGAAAACTATGGATGCGTGACTTTTCACCAAAGTACCTGTAGGTGCGTCAAAGTTCCAAAAGCCAAACAGCCGCAGAGTCGGAAAACAAAGAGATGCGACTCTCCTGAGACCTTGGGGAGGTGATATGACAGTTCAGCATCACATAGAGGACGAGTTGCAGCAAATCTGGTCTGTATGGGGAGTGATGCATCGATTCTTTGTGACGGTTATGGTTCGCAGGTGATGCGTCAGGAAAGCGTGCCGCACAGGTACGATGCGTGGAAATTCGGGTTGCGTTGGCAATTGAAGCAGCAGCGTTGAGCGGCGCTGCGTCTGTCCTCTTTAGCCACGATCCCTCAATGCGTCGATTCTTGCAGTGGCGACAGGCGCTGCAACGGTTTTCGCAGCACCGCGTAAATGCATGGACATTTTTCTCACGCCGTGGAGATGCGTCAAGAAAACAGCTGCAAGAAGAGTGATGCGTTGATTTTAGCAGTTCTTCACGTTTCTTCTTTCTTCCAGTTCCCAAACTGCTGCAACAACCTCCAGAGGCATACAACTGGTACAAGCACCTCTTGGCAGGCTAGAACTAACAGCAGCAGAGTTCAGGGTAGCTGGGGGGGTGACGTCTTTGTGTCCCTGATACTTCTGAACAGGAGGCCAGCTCACTTCAGGCCCTTGGAGATCTCCTTCAAGCAGGGGACACAGTGCACAGCAAAGTCCTTCTCCTTTCCTTGGCAGAAACAGCAACTGCAGGCCAACACCAGACACAAAGCAAGGGCAGTACTTCTCCTCAGTCTGTCCAGCTCCTCTACTTGGCAAAGGTTCCTCTTGAATTCCAGGAATGATCTAAAGTCTGGGGTTTTGGGTCTGATACTTATACCCCAAAATATCTTTGTTCTCTTTGTGTAAGGGGCTCTGAGCCCACTTCAAACGAGTTCTGTGGGCACTCTGCAAGTGCGCAACAACATCCATTGTCAGTGTGAGCCTTGGCTCCAGGCACACCACAGGGGGCGCGGAGCCAGCATTGTGGAAAGCAGGCACAGCCCTATCCAGGTACAGGTGCTACTCCTCCCACCACTTCAAATGCAGATCAGGCCTATTCAGCCTAGTGCTGACTCATCCAGACCCTGTCACTCCAAAGCCAGGCAGTCAATCCACAACCAGGCAGAGGCACACAGGATGGTTGAACAAGAAAATTGCCACTTCTAAAAGGTGGTATTTTCAAACACACAATTTAAAAACTATCTTTACTAAAAGATGTGTTATTAAGTTCCGGGATACTAAACTCCATTTTTCTATCTTATCCCTATGGGAAGATATGCTTGTAAAATGTTACAAAGCATTCACCATGCTGTACTATGGGGCAAGATAGCCTTTCAATAGTGAAAAAAGAAATTGTCAGTATTTCACTATCAGGACATGTTACACACACCAGAACATGTCCTACTTTTCACATACACTGCACCCTGCCCAGGGGGGTACCTTGGGCCTACCATAGGGGTGTCCTACTGTGGAAATTTAGCTTGCAAACTGAACATTATCTGCGCCATCTTGCCTCTCCCCAGCGCCACGCACAGCGAGCACACGACAGCCATTTTAGGCACCCCACTCTCTCCCCGCTCATTCTCGATCGCCAGCGCGTTCCCCTGGCGCTGCGAGCATCCCCTGCGCGCCGGCCACCCCCGCTCTCTCATACACGGGCCATAAACCCCCTCATTCTGCGCGACCCTGCCATGGAACCACATCCCACGCCTGACCGACATCCCATACATGGTCATGCCTCTCTTTGATAACCCCCTTCCTCTGCGCCCCATTGTCCGAACCGATCCCAGGCCATCACCTAGCCCTGCGGATGCAGTTTATTGCCCCTACTGTAAGGGAAACACCCCACATCAAAGGGATTACAGTGGATCAAAGCCCCTACCCCCTGAGACCCGGCCGGTTGCACACATCCCCGGGAATTGGCGGAATGTCCAGCTGCGTGATAGCCATCTCCTACTGTAGATATGTGTGGGAACGAGCTCGAAGTGGGGATTCCGAGGATGTTCTTTTATGTTCCAAAACAATCTCAAGAATGTGCCATGTATGATAACTCTGCAATAAAGTCATAAACCTGTGTATAAGAGGCCAGGCCTCAGAGATGCAGTTAGAGCACCTCGTGACGATACCTTGCTGTCTGATCTGATGTGTTCTGCTCCGACGGAATAAAAACTTTGTTTCCTGCCTTCCAGTCTCCGGCGCCTGCCTCTTTCATTGGTAAATTATCGAATGGTATGAGAGGCGATTACCGCCGGGCAATACTTGAAGGGTTATCGACTGAAACTGCCGCTACCATTTAACACTATGTGTACGAAAAGGGAAGGGTAGGGCCTGGCAAGTGGGTGCACTTGCCAAGTCGACATGGCAGTTAACAAACTGCGTGCAGGCAGGCACTCAGTGCACTTTACTAGGGACCTATGGTAAATCAAATATGCCAATCATGGATAACCAATTACAATAACAAATTACACAGAGAGCATATGCACTTTAGCACTTTAGCACTGATCAGCAGTGGTAAAGTGTCCAGAGTCCTAAAGCCAACAACAACAGGTCAGGAAAAAATAGCTGCAAAAAGGGCCATTTCCAACAAGCGCGTGCTGCCTTTTACAACTTTCTATTGCTATCACGCCCAAGGATTTTCAATCAAAACCATTCTGAAATGGACTTCCCGGCTTTTTTACCTTCAATGCTCTGACTTGCAGTCTACAATGTAGCTATATACTTAATTTTTGCACATATAAATAGTGCTTCCAGAACCTATTGGGATGGGAAGACGGCTTTTCATTTAAAGCTTGTTTTTGATTCCTGGTGCCTTTTGAACTGGAGTAGTGAATGATAATTAGAGAGTGTCTTCCTGCTGCCAGGATGTCTAACCACTGCACGTGTAACTTGGGACATCGAGCCCTGAGTCCCTGTTCAAGTGTTTGCTTTGAAGCCTACAAAAGGGCCTGTTTTATAGATGAAAATGTTCGGAGAGGGATTTTTTACCTGTATCTGATTTAAGCAGAGGTACAGTTATCTGCGACCTCAAGATTACACATTCACGGGGCGTAGCTTAACCGTCCAACATGGTGGACGTGCTTTAGCACAGCTCTGGCAGCCTGCCACTAATCCACCAATTATCCTGCTTCAAAGTGAACATTCTTGTACCTCATGGCCCGCATATGCCTAGTAATCTGATTTCACAGCGTGGTGTCCTCCCGAGCCTGCCCTGTCTAGATTTTGGAGTAGCGGTCTGGTGGTGTAGCGGCCTAGTGCTCGTGGGATGCGCTGCCTGTCCTGCCGGCGCCCGCCTCTCTGCTTGTGTGCCCTCCTGCCCCGGAGCCTGTGACTGGCTTGAGCCGGCGGAGAGCAGCGACGGGGGATCCCTAGCGCCCGCCAGGTCTTGGATTCAGGGTGGGAGACTGGCTACTTGGCAGCCGGGTAGTTGAAGACTGCGCTCCTACCTCGTGGGAGCTTGTTGCTGCATCCTGCTTGGGGCCTGGTGCGGCGGGGCTGTAGCAGCTGCTCTGGGCGGCTGAGACCTGGTGGATGGCTTGGGATCATGGCCGGGACATCGGGCCACCTCCAGATTGTGTTCAGATCCTCGCTGCTCAAGACCTGCCTGCCTGGGGGCCTATCTGTTGTGGTAGCACGGAGGCGGCCTGTTGCCTGCCGAGTGGAGCCATGGGTGTTGCTGCGAGAGCCCCCCACCCTGGTAGACTGATCAGGCCTGTGGTGTCCAGTCCCGTTCAGGCATCGCCGCTGACCTGGTGAGTGATGGCTGGGTGCAGCGGTAGGGCTGCCATCCCAGGCCGCGTGGTGATGGATGCGCGGTCGGGAGTAGGGGGAAGGGGCCACGAGCGCTTTAGCTCTTCCTCGCCTGGTGGACTCTGGGGCCACAGCTGCAGGTCCTGTCGTCTGGGCTGGATTTTGCTCAGGGCTCGGAGTGTTGACACCGGGGCCTTTACATATGCACGCCCAGAAGGGGACACCACTCTACCTTGCATCTGTGACATTGGAGCTATTCTCTGGAGCCTAGGCCTACCTGGAATCTTTGCACTGCCACCTGCCACGTCAGCCACTGTCACTGCCCACCTCCAATGTACTGTTGAGGACTTGCCTGACTGGTGGCGCTGGCCACCGACGCTGTCCCCCCTGTGCCCCTCCTCATCGGCCTGTGTGCTGTTTTGCTGCTCTGCCTCTTTCCAGGGTGCTGTGGTTGTCACCAGAGACTGTGGGACACTGACCTTTGGACTGTACAGCTACTGCAGCGTGTATTGGGAGCTGCGTCTGGACACCCATTAGGGGAGGCTGGGGTGCCTAGCTCGCGGAAGCAGCCAAGCGACAGGCTTGGTGCGGCCTGTGGGTACCATTGCCCCTACTGGTCTAGCCCTCCCTTCCCCCACCGTGGATGATATACCTGGCCCACACCTCCTGTGACCCTTGGCGCAGGCGGTGGGAGACTGTAGTGCCCAGACTGCTGGACCGCTGGACCGCCCTCCCTGGCCCCATGAGGCTCTATAATGGCTACGGTTAAGCCGGCTGGCACGTCCTCAATGCAATGAACCATGACATATTTGCTGGAGCTACGGCCTTGGGGCCATCGCTGGGAGGCCCTGAGGCCCAGAGACCGGATAATGCAGCGCTGCTGGCGGCAATCACACAGTCGCGAGAAACATTGGAATCCAAGATAGGTGCGGTGGGCGCGGATGTCATGTTGCTTCGGCAGGATCTCCGCAATGCCGTGCAGTGTATCAGATGTGGAAGACACAGTGGGCACGCTGATTAAGAAGGTATCTACCCTTCAATCCCTTCCGTGGGGCCTGGCAACACGGGTGGAAGATGCGGAGGGACGCGCCCGCCGCAATAATCTTTGCTTTATTGGATTTCCAGAGGGGTGCGAGGGAAATGATGCGGTGGAGTTCCTCGCCACGTGGCTCAGTGGTTGGCTCGCACCTGACTCGCTCTCCACATGTTTTGTCCTGGAATGCGTTCAACATGTGCTGTTGCAGAAACCACCCCCAGGCGCCCGCCCCCCCATCATCGCCAGTCTCCTTAATTATAGGGACAGAGATGGAATCCTTCAACAGGGTAGAGCAAGGGACTCTCTTCTCCACGCCTCACAACGTGTTCTCATATTCCCAGATTATACCAGGCTCATACAGCAGCGCAGGCAGTCCTTCCTTGAGGCTAAGGCTCGCCTTCGGGGTCTCAAGCTTCCATACGCCCTACTATACCCGGCCCGCCTGCGGGTGGTATACAAATCATGCACCCACTTCTTTGAGTCCCCGGAGGAGGTGTTCCAGTGGCTTGAGGAGACGGTCCAGCTTAAACCCCACACTCCACCCAGGATTGGCTCATCATCTAGTGGACCTGGACGTGGTCCCCTGTGAGAGGGTGGAAGACAGCGGCATCGATCGCGATCTAAGAAGGGGTCCAAGACTCGTAGCAAATCCAATAAACAACCGACCTGAAGATCAACCAGAACTCTCAGCGTCCTGAATGATAGAGCTCCGAGAACTGTAACTGTTCATGCCTTATGTCACCTACTATATATTCTGTTGCAGGCTTGCATTGTCTCAAGAGTCCCTGACCCTCCATTGTTTGTTTCTCCATGGGCAGGAGACTCTTACAGGGGATCCATTGGCTGCTCCTTGCCGCTACCCCCTGTTGGGGTTCTGGCCTGGACCACGCTGTGACAGTTACTTCTACGTTTGTGAGGTAGTGGGGTGGAGGGGTGGTTGGGGATTTCACGCGGGGTTGTTTGTTGTTTTCTGTTAATGCCACTGTGTTCTCTGATATGTGCGATTCTGGAGTTGTCACTGCCACTCAACTCGCTATTTTCGTATTCATATGTCACTGCCAGCCATGCCACAGGACTTAGATGGGGTTGGGAGTAGAGAGCTCCAAGTCCTTAGTTGGAACACGAACGGCTTGCTCGATGAGATCAAGTGGGGAGCTGTGCTGCGCCAAGCTAAGCACCACCGGGTGCAGGAGACCCAATTAGCGGGTACTAAGACACCTTGTTTGGGGAGGTTTGGATTTGCACATTCTTATCACACTGGATTCACTAGAGGCTCCCAGGGGTTGCAATCCTTATACACCGCAGTGTCCCCTTTGTTCACAGTAGGACATGGTCAGACGCCCAGGGTAGATTTGTTGTGATATATGGGATACTGTCTGGGGAACCCATTGTTCTGGGTAGTGTTTATGCCCCCCCTCTCTCGTGGTCCCTTGTTGAAAAATTGACCACACTCTGGACTGAATTTCTGTCTGGGTTAACCCTGGTTGGGTGAGATTGGAACAATGTTATGTCCCCGTCACAGGATAGATAGCGTGCCACAGCTCGAATAGCAGGGACCCAGGATGCTAAACTATTACCCCTAGTTCAGAGATTGGGATGGGTTGACTCGTGGAGGACCCTACACCCCACTACGTGTGCGTACACATATTTCTCTTGCACCCATGAGTCCTTCTCACTCCTAGACTACCTATTTCTCTCAGAGAAACACACCCACAGAGTACTGCCAGACAACATTCTCGCCAGGGGCTTATCGGATCATTCGCCGGTTTTCCTTCTCTTGTCTCTGGATCCCAGGCGCTCCCAGTTTCGGTGGCGCTTGTCACCATGACTGCTACGAGACGATAAATATAGAGCACATATCTACAAATCTCTCAAAGACTACCTTTCATTAAACACAGGCTCAGTGAATTCTCCAGTTATCTTATGAGAGGCGTTGAAGCCCACTCTCAGGGGGGCGGACATTGCCTTTTGTACGGCGAAACACCGATAGCGCCGCAACAAATTAATACAGATTGAGGCCCAGTTACTTGACCGCTCTTACGGAGCGGTTCGCCATTGCTGACTGCTTTGCTTCGTATTTTGCAAACTTGTACGCTCCTCATGAAGCTCTGCCCGCGGCACTCGTTCAGAAATTTATAGATGACTTTCCCCCCGAGCCTTATCCGATGAGCTGCGGGACATGTTAGATGCTCCCTTGTTGATAGAAGAACTGCGCTGCTTGGTATGCGAGTGGATAAGGTGCCAGGCCCGAATGGCTTCCCTTGTGAGTTCTTCCAGAAACATCACCCGCCAATGTTAGAACCTTACTTAGCGGCTCTTGAGGCTTCCGCGGAGAGTGGTGGTCTTCCACCGGATTGTCAGCATGCTGAAATTGTTGTGTTCTTGAAGCCGTGTTGCCCCCCGGGACAATATTCGTCCTACCGCCCAATCTCTTTACTCAGTGTGGAAGCCAAACTCTTGGCCAAGGTGATTGCTATTCACCTGGTCCCGCACCTAACGGATTTGGTCCACCCAGGCCAGGCAGGCTTTATGCCTGGCCGTGCTAGGCGGCACAATATCAGACATGCACATAATGCTATAGCCGCAATTGATAGACTTGGGTGCCCCGCCGCACTCCTCCTGGCGGACATGAATAAGGCCTTTGACTCTCTTAGTTGGACATATCTCTTTGCCTTGCTCAGCCATATCAACATTGGGCCCAGGTTACTAAATCTTTTTCGCCTACTGTATACAGATATAACCGCTTCGGTCCGGGAGGTCGACTCGGCTTCCAGACATTTTCCTATTGGGCAGAGGGGACACGTCAGGGCTGTCCACTCTCCCCTTATCTCTTTATATTCGCCAGGGAGCCATTGGTGGTCTTGATCCGAATAGACGCGCAGATGAGCGGTTTTGAGTGGGGCGGGGAACTGAGCTCTCTATGCAGACAATGTCTTGTTTTTTCTCACGGATCTTGACTGAACTGGTCCACATCTTCTTCGCATTATGCAATCTTTGGCAAGACCTTTGGTCTATACATGAATCGGGGAAAATCATTTCTGTGGCCGCTGCGGGCGGGGATCAGCTGGGCAACTGATCGCGGGAAGTAGTGGTGGTTCCAGGCGGCTTTAAGTATTTGGACGTCTTTCTCTCAGCATCCCAGTCACTGGCAAAGAACAAGAACCTCGCCCCCCTGTGGATACAGGTGAGTGACCAGACGCGTGTGTGGTCTCATCTGCCCCTGTCTCTCTTTGGCAGATCTGCCATCTTTAAAATGGTTTCCCTACCCCGTCTTCTTTATCAATTACAAAATCACCCCTATCCAATCAAGCAGACGTGGTTTTGCCAATTAAACGCTATTCTTGCCGGTTTCTCGGGGGGGGGTGGGGGCGGTGCATCGCGAGTTGTGCTGAGGACCTGCTTCCAGTCTACTTAGTCCGATGGAGTGGCTACCCCAGATGTCTACGTGTACTACATGGCCTCACACCTCCTCATCCTTAATGACTGTTGGTACGGCGATCGCGGGGACCCAGCGTAAGCATTAGAACATTGGCTGCTGGGAGACAATGTTCTTCACATGGTTCTCTATTCAGTGGTACTGCTTAAGGAGCTACTGCCTGCCAACGTCACGATCTTTAGGATCTGGAATTCTGAGCTCCGCCAGATGGGTTGGTGGGGAAGAGTCACCAGGGAAACACCATTATGGAAAAACAGGCAGTTGCCACAGCTGGCACGATTGCTTGGCTTTCAGGGCTTGGGAGCCATTGGGATCGACACGGTGGGGGCGGTTGTGCGTGGCTGCACCCTCAAGTCCTTTCTCGACATGCAAGCATAGTATGCTATGCCCCGCACGCAATTCTATTGCTATCTACTATTCAAACATGCTTTTACCCCATACATATCCCGCCTAATGGAGATACCCCAATTTAACCCCGTTGAGGCCAAAGTCTTTATGGGTGAATTGGGAGACCATAAGATAACCAAAATATACAGTACAATTATCAATAACACACCTACCACCTTACTTAAAACTAGAGAGGCGTGGCAACAGGATCTGGGTCCCTTAGAGGAAGACGACTGGGTGGAGGCTCTGGAGTTCTACGCAGTGGGGGATCACGGCACGCCTGCGTCTTATCCAGTTTAAGTATCTTCATAGAGCTTATTATACTAGGTGCAGATTGTGGCATGCTGGGCTCATTGCATCTCCCCATTGTTTACGGTGTGGGTCTATGGAGGGTACTTTCCTGCACTCTGTGTGGTCCTGCCCTACACTGTTGAGGTTCTGGAGGGGAGTGTTTGCATGTCTATCTGAAGTATTAGGGCGGGATGTTGCCTCCTCCCCGAGGCTGGCCATGCTACATATTGCAGAGGACCTGGGTGGCAACAGGTACAAGCGTCACCTTTTATTTTTAGGCCTTACATTGGCAAAGAGAGACATCGCCCGAGCCTAGAAGGAGGAATACCCGCCGTTGATTGGGGTACGGAAAAAGGGCTTAAACATCTGTATGGGCCTGGAAATCCCAGTCTTTGAAGCGACGGGGTGCCCGCGGAAACATTACAAGATCTGGAAAAGGTGGGCTGACTATAAGGGTCTATATCTGGAGCCACCTCCCTCTCCTGTCTGATAATGCAGAACAATTGTTGTAAATCCAACGGACTGGAGTATGTGTAGTATATACGCTGGATGTGACTACTGGTGGCAAAGACTCTACTTATGTATGCAACAATTCTCCGTCTAGCAGAGGCAACGGGGTGCAGTTATCTGTTTTTCTGTTGTTATCTTTCTTTGTAACTTATTCTTTGCATGACAAATATCATGTCCTTGTTGAAAATGTTGATAACCATATTTGTCATCTTCTATGCGCACTTTGGTTACCGTGTGCGGCATTTTCTCTGTCTTGGCTGTCAACAATAAAATGATGTTGTAAAAAAAAAAAAGATTGCACATTCACACCGCACAGTCTGCGGAGCAACTGAATCAAACATTTGAGAAAGTGGTTGAGCAAGGGCTCCTTAGTAAGCTAGGAAACTGGTCCCCGTCGCCTAGTTTTGCAATAAACGGCAGCCACTCATTGAAGTGAACTCCTAATACTTCATGTGTCTCGGTTCCACCGCACCTGCCGCACTGTTAATAGCCATGCCCCTGATTCCTCATGGAACAATGGTTGTGTTAGTAAGACACAGACACAGTTGACTGCACTAAAAGTGCAACCACTGCCGGGTGAAGATCAAACTCTTCAAGACACTGTTATCCAGAGGAGAGGCACTGCTGTGGTCTGTAGTGTTCTCTTGTCCATGTAAAGCAACACACCCGAACATCAACCCTCCAGAGTTGATTCCAGGCTCCATTCCTCTCTCTGTTATGACCATGCTGTCTCGGCAGGGAAAGAGTGTTCAAGTGTAGAGTGAGGTTGTGTGACAAAATCTACTACTGTGGTTTTAACAATGACCTCAAGCAGTAGGCCTGGCAAGCCATTTAGTCGGGAATTAAGAAGCCCTGACAAAGCCACTAGTACTGCCTTTAATGTCTCAACACATATAAATATTCACAAATCTTATTTACCCGCATTGCATGCACAAATGCTGTTTATCACATTAAAACCAGCCAGAACAGCATTCTGTTGTTCTGTAATATCACTTTGCCAGCTTGTGGTGACTGGGGACTGGCTTTCACCTGGCTCACACCCCTAATAATCACCGACACAGAGCGCAATTCACACGGCCCCAGCAATCTTTTCCAGCTCGCTGTAAGAATGCAGCCCTGCAGCCACACACGACTTATGTACAATGTGAATACAATGCCTTCTGCCTTACTAAATACTTCAGGATATCAGGTCATACCTTTATTTAAAGTACTTCTCCTATGTGTCCGTTTGAAATAGAACACATGCACAAGTGTGCATAAGTGTTCTCTGTGTGTGCGCGTGCACACGCTCATTTGTTACATAGGTGTACTTTTTATTCGAATGTGTATCATATTTAGTGGATATATGGTTTACTTTTTTTTTTTTTAAAGGAAACGTCTATTTAGTTCTTTTTAAAAAAAAGTAAAACTCTGCAAGTGGATCGCTTTCCTCTGAACATGGGCGTTATCTGAATACAAGTTTTGTAACAATCTTGTCCATGGGATTTAAAAAAAAGGCACAAGTTTAGTTCAACTTCAGGATGGAAATGTGATGTTTGAGTGTCTCTTAAAGAAATCATTTAGAAAGACAAATAATTTGCGTAGAGTTATTTGACTTTGTTAATGATTTTTTTAAAAAGATGTTTTATTTGTACTTTCAATAAACATCTGTTAGTCAGCGCCAAGAGACATAACGGTGAACGTGCGCTTTACAAATACACGTTATGTTATATTCCTCTCCGTTTTCCTTCTTAGTTGTGAGCTATTTTCATTGAAGCTTCTCTCCCCACCATAATGTGTATGTGCTGCTGTGCAACATGTAAAAAAAACATTGACAAACCCTATGTATTCTGCGTAGGCGAAACCTATTGGCTTTACGAATGCTTGTTTTTAAGTTCTAGGTCCGATGCAAAACCAGATGCCCTTAGCTCCACATCCGCTTACCACAAATTGCACAACAGGATTTTACTCTTTCTATCACAGTTTACAGTCTATGATTAGGACTGTCAGATTATTCCGGAAAGTTCAAAGCTCAAACCTTGTCAGACATAAGCGGCACTTTATGCTGCCGGTGCCACAGAAGAAACGGAAGTAGGTGCCGCTCAAAAAACATATGTATATAGCTGTTATCGCGAAACGGGTATTGAGAAGCCGGTGGCGCAGTGAGCCAGGCGACAGCGACTGAAAATGACAAGAGGCGCCTTCCAGGCAGCCTGGCTGACGTCAGAAGCGAGTAATGTAGGCTGGACACAGTGCTGACAAGATATCAGTGTCACTTCGTAGACCAAAGACTCACTGAAAGCTGGCAGCGCGGGAGGGGAAGGAGAGGGCGAGGGGGAGTTTAAGCGCGTGTTCGAGAAAAGGAAATATATATGACTTCTCTTCCCCCAGCTGGAGCATAGCAGCGGTTTTACTTTATTTTCAGGAAAGCAATGTTGCTTTCATACAAAGCTGACTTCTACATATGAGTAGTTTAAAAGAAAAGCTTTTGCCTTGCCAGTGCTTGAGCAGTCATCATTTCCTGTGAGCGGAAGTGGGCTGTTTCTTGCGCGCGCGCACCTTTGTTGGTTGAGCGCGTGGATCCAATTTGCTTGCACGTGTACATTTTTAGAAACCGTGCATTCCTCGCGTTACCAGTGATACGAAGGAATTAAACATATCACACCAATTGTGAATCATTGTATTGTAGTTGTATTTATGTAGTAACTCCGAGATAGTGGAATGAATCTTGATTTAAATTTGCATACCCATGCCAACTTAATACACATTCTCTGAATCACAGTACAGTTCGAAGTCAATGTCTGTTACGTGTGAACCCCAGTTTATTACAGTTCAGATAACAGCAACTTACCGAGAGAAAGCAGATTCAAACAACATTAATGGTAAAGAACACAGCGCAACGCATTTCCGAAACCAATATTGGTAAATAAAAATATATATAATATAATAAGCAAAAAGACATACAAATTATTAAAATCGGATACGGGAAACACATTTTTAAAGTTATAAACCTCATATTTCGTGACACTGTGAAAGTAAATCTTTGTGTCACCTACAATGCTCAGGTCTTTAAGGCCGGTATCTAGCCACCAGGTATCTCTTCAGCCGAAGCTCACCCAAGAGTACTCACTCCCGGTCCGCTGGATCTTCTTCAGAGCTGGGAGCCCTTTTACATTTCGTCTTGGTGTAGTAGCAACAGGAAGCCAACCCTATAAGAGCGACTCCACTTCCTGGGTGCTAGCGCGAGGCAGGTGCCCTTTACTGAGCAGCAGGTAGAATCGTCTTCCTATTTCAGATGTTGAGGAGTATACGGAGGTGGCCTACAACCAATCCGGGCAACTCTCCTTTGTAAACCCAATGTCCTTTGGCTTTTGCCTTTACTGGCAAACTTCCCAGAGTCCCCCTATAAAGATGGCAATAACCTCCTTTTCGCTTCAGCACCCTCATCTTCCCTTCCAGACACAGCCCTCTAGAAATGAGGGAACCGCCCCACTGCATGTGTTGGATCCATTCTTCCCTCCACTGGGCTGGCTGATGAATATCTGAAGAGGCTTCTTGAATGAAAGTTTTTACTTTCTGGCTCTTCTATTTGGGGCCTTTGCTTCAAAGGAAAAGCGTTGTGAAGATCTTTTGGGCTTTACTTGAATGAAAGTTGGACTTTTGCCTAAGAGGCCCTCTTGCTGTGATGCACAATGTGGTAAAAGTTGATTGTCTAGAGAAAGGTAGCCATGAAATGTTTCTAGGACTTGTAAGATAGTTGAGCATGTTGCAGTACCCTTGCCTATTCATTCTGGGTTCTTTGCACTCATTGCAGACTGAAATACCTTAGAGGGGGCAGTTTGCATAGTCAAGGTGCAACAGAATGAGGGGAGGGGCTAGTCTGTTGGTCTGTGGGAATCACAGATTCAGGAAAACCCGTTTTAGAGTTATCAGGTTGCAGAGGATACTTATTGTGAATGGCTTACTTGGGGAACCAAGTATATATTGATATCCATGCTCAATTCTAGATTTTCCAGTGTTAGGACCATCTGATGTCGTTGGCCTAGTTGTGGCATGTGAGGTTGAAGGGCTTTATGAGATTCCAGAGGGATCCGAGGTGAGCAATGAAAAGGAAAAAGGCAATGAATAATCGCTGCCTTTTGATTAGGCTAGCGCTACAGAACTACCATAACCATACATATGTACATCCTGGAGGTATGCAAGATTTGATGCTGAAGGTGGTCATGTGAATGGAGTGGAGGCGTGATGCTTGATCAGTAGGAGAAGTAGAAGATCTGGTCAAGGACGCATTCATTCATGCAACTAAAGTGCATGTGAAGTGCATAAACTTTATTCAATATCAGATTTGTTTATTTTGGAACAAAGTCCATAAAAACAACAACAATCAAAGCACAGTAAAACAAATAATATCTTTAGTAATCACACTTTGGTTCTAAAACAGTTCAAAAAAGATGTTTGATTTTAGTTGGTATTTGATATCGTAAATTTATTCCAATAGATAGTAAATCATCCCAGTTTAAGATGCAAATTCACTTTCAATAGCCACATTTAAGAATGCTAGGTGTTTTCTATGATAAAACCTTCAGCGAGTTATGCCAAGCAGAGTATAGAATTTTGCATGCAGATAAAACTATTTACTATCCGGTATAAGATTTTAACACTCTTAAAGCTGAAAGATTATTCATGATTCCATCATTTAGGCACATTGGTCCTAGCCATTTAAAGCATGTATAAATATATTGTGACAAACCATAAAAAAATGTTCCACTGATTCCTGTCAATACCCACATGCAAGATATGAGACAGAGTAACCTAGTTTCCATTTGACTGTGAAAGCATTTAATGGAAGCATGCACAACCTGAATTTAATATAGAGTGATTTAGCAAACATGGGTGTCACTCTGTCCAGAAATGATTCAAAACCTGGACAGTGGCGTAGCTAGAGCTACTGCCACCTGGGGCGGTCCCTGAGTTTTCCGCCCCTCATACACACCAAAAATACTACGGTGGCAATGATTGGAGCACTGGTCCACGGACTGCTGGTAAGTGCATATGCACTGGGCAGCTCCCGTGCGACAAACAGACGTGCACCAGCAGTAGGTCAGTGCGACTTGTTTGCTCGCTCAGAGGTAACTGCCTGCTCACTGGCTCCCTCTCTTACGCTGCCTGCACGCCCGCCACCCTCCCGTCACATGGCCAATCATTTGCCTGCCAGTCTCCTCAGCGCTGATCCCAGTTTGGCCCTCTCTCCTCCTGCCTCACCACAGACACAATGCTTTCAGAGGGTGGTACCAATCACCTCACGTGAAGTGCTGCCGCTCCCAAAAAAGTGTCACCCCTGACAGACTTCCCCCTCCACCCCTCTAGCTACGCCACTGAACCTGGAACAGGTTTGTGTTCTAGATAATGAATAGGCAATTTCTGTGATGCAATTTATGTGGGTTGAAGGGACATGATAATTCCAAAAGGCAGATTCTAAATCCTGTACTGATATATTTGTACCAGGCTCAGGTTCAACCCACAGGTTGCTCATGCCAATCTTGAAAAAGGTACACACATGTCCGAGGTAGGGTGCAATGCCTCATTCAGTGAGAGCCAATAGCTCTTTAAGGCAATTCTTATAGGTTTCAGTGTCTGGGGTATGCCAAATTCTTAGCCAATATAATAGGGGTTTTAAACTGGCCAACTCAAAGACGCATCTGAGATCCATGTCACAGTATAGCAGGATCAGGGAAGTACTTGTTGGTAATGCTGCTAATGATATAACAAATGTATTCTCTTTGGTTACCAAGGCACTGCATCTATGAACTCCCCAGATTTCTGCACCTTAAACAGTAGTGCTCTGCACTTGTAATCTATAGGCTTTGAGGGCCAATGAG
Source organism: Triturus cristatus (assembly GCF_964204655.1). Lineage (NCBI taxonomy): Eukaryota > Metazoa > Chordata > Amphibia > Caudata > Salamandridae > Triturus > Triturus cristatus. Next base: position 307,743,308 of record NC_140587.1, on the reverse strand, counting down.
AAGCAGCAATGGGGAAGATGGGGGCGAAGGGGAGTAGGGGAATCGGGTAAAAAAAGAAAAATCACTTATGTCCTGGCTGGCTGGCTGGCTACCGCCACCTCTCCTGTGCCCGGTCCTGTCCTCTTCCTGACTTCTTGTGAGGAACCAGGAAGCACTTGGGCTCCCATGCTCCCGCAGCCAATCACAATGCTGCAATTCAGCATTGTGATTGGTCTGAGCACCCCAGGTGCTGGAGGGGTGGGCATGTTCTCCCTGCAGGCTGCAATGCAGCCTACAAGGAGAACAGGGAAGTGCGCATGACTGTTTTGGGCGGTCCGAGAGGGCCGACCAAAAAAGTAATTGCACACAAGAGTGTTCTACCACTCCTCCCTTGCTCTGCAGCCCCGCCCCCTCATGCACCCTGCAGCAGCAGGAGGCCAAAATACAATTATAATAACATTACATTATTATATTTTTATTATTTCCTTTTTTTGGCAGCTTCCCGGCAGTGGGATAATGCTCCTCTGCCTTAGCGGAGGGGCCGCCACTGATATTGGTGCTATATAGCTTTAGAACAATGTATAATTGTAAAGGAGCTTTTGTCAATTTGTGTGCCCCAACTCAATTTTTAAGTTAGCTTGATGCTAAAATAATCTAAGCTAGGTACTTGTTCCAGAAGGTCCTTGCCCACGTACATTTGTGTTTTTTTTTACTTAATGGCCCTTAAAGACCATATACTTTGTTTAAGTAGTGTTATTTTCAAACCCTCTCGGTGTGCAAAACTGTACACATTTTTTAAGAGCATTTTTAGTCCCATGGGTGGTTTGAACAGCAACAATGAGTCATCCGCAAATATGAATATTGGCACTTTGTTCCCTCCTATTGTCAGTGAGTCATTTTTGCAATCCATCAAATACCTAGATACATCATTAACATACAGTGAAAAGAGTGTTGTAGCTAGTACACGGCCCTGTCGCACTCCATGGTTAATCTGGATTCGTCTATGATCTCCCCCTTAGACTCTCAATGAACTTGCACATCGGTGTCTTTGTGTAACCTTTTCAAAATCAAAATAATATAGTTTGGAATTTTCATGTTGTACAGCGCCTTCCATAAGCTCTCCCTTGACACCATGTCAAATGCTGCCCTCAAGTCTATGATGGGCACATAAAGATTCTCTTTACGGAGATTGATGGCATTCTAATATGAGGGCCAAATGGAATGCCTGGTCAATTGAACTTATTTTGGCGCAAAACCCTGCCTGGAGGGGGCCTATGTATATTATTATCCTCCACCCAATCTGCCAGTCTGATTAGTACCTGGCTAGCAAGTATCTTTTGCAGATTATCGATCAGACTGATCGGGTTTGCTGTACTCTCCCTTCTTAAGAATGGGTATAATCTCAGGTCCCCTGCAGGTGCCAGGGATCAGTGCCCCAGAAATAAGGGTAAATTAATATATGAAGCCCAGACTAGGGGTTCGGACAGGTAAAGATGACCCACGATGTGGTGATTTCTGGTGCTTTTCCATTTTTCAGATGCTCCAGGGCAGTTAGTGTTTCCTTTAAAGAAAAAGCAGAAGGTTCAGAATGAATGCTACCACCAGAGAGTTGGTTATTGGGACTGGCGTAGACATTTCCTTTAAATCTGGCAAAATAGGATCTAAGTCTTGCTTGGTACAATATTACACCTGCGTACTGGGGTATCAACTCTTTTCTTGTCCACAGTGGTCTTTGGTTCATCCTGAGAGAGAGATCAAGGTGGACTCCATGACTCTCACAGCATGAACCTCAGCTTGTTTATCTGAGAGCAAGTTGTTTTCTTGAAGGCAGTCACAGACATAAGGGTATGTTGCTTTTTAGATCAGTTTCCAAGGAACAAAACATTTGAGATTGATCCGTAGCTGTCCAGCCCATTGGGTAAAGACTGCTCTTCTTGATGGGTGGTTTTGAGTGTTTAGAGTCTTGATATAGGTGTACAATTCCCCTCTATTCAGAGGCAATAGCCATGACCCCTGCTGTCAGGAAGATTCGGGGAGTAATCACTTGCCACTTGTCTTGGAATGTGTGCTGAGAGGACAGGAATACAGATGTTATCACTGAGACTAATCCGAGTGAGGAGGGGAGATCCCAGCAGAACAGAATTACCATGGCTAAGCTTCATACTCCACCAAATAGTTCTGTTTTTTTAAATCCCTTACCAGTATGAACAATTTTCGTTCGCCGTCTAAACAAGATTTTTGACAAATATTAAATATAGTGCTCTGTTAAATTTTTATAGGCTGATTCATAAAAAGTGACTTTAAATATTAAGTAGGCCTTCTTAAAAAATTAAGTAGTTCTTTAAAAGAAATGCCACTGTAGCCTACACATTAGCACTTTATAACGTATCACTGCAGGAACAAAGTGTTGATAATATTTAGTACATTAATCAATCATCTTTGTGCGCTACAAGGCACTCCTTGTGAAGGCTTAGCTTAATTGTATGACTCTTCTATAGGTCTTCTGCAGTGCTTTAGGCTTTAGCCACTCAAGTTACACATGACATTTATCTTTTATGCCACTGGGGCGGTCCTGGAGCATGCTACTGTGACATTGTTACAAATTAAATAAGTCTTTTGGGTTTAGGTAATGTTTTTGATGTTTACGGATCTGTGCATTTGCACAGAGAGACTGGATATCAGTTCTACATTGCTCAGATTCAAAGGTCCAGTCTAAACATATAAGAAATCCTGGAGGCCATGTTGAAAGGCAATTGTCTCACAGTGGGTATATGGTGTGGCCTATGTGGTAAGAGTTCTGGTGTTGTGTGTGATGTTTGCAGGGTGCTCCAAAAGTAATGTCGCTTACTTGTTCATGCAGCCAAGAATAGACTGAAAAAGAGATTGATAAGAGGGAAAGAGGGAGAGTTACTAAAATGTCACACAATGCAGCGCAACCCCCCACAAGGCTGCGCTGCGTTGCATGACAGTGAGGGAGCAGGAGAGTGCCATATCTTCAAAAAAATGGCTCTTTCCTCCCCTTTCCCTTGCGCTGGCGCTGATTACAGTTGCCGTGCACCAGGCACACATCTTAGCACCATAGCGCTAGGGTGTGTTTGTGAGTCTAGCATGGGTTTTGTACAGGAAGGGTATCCTTCCTGAACAAAATACAATGCCTAGACAAGATGCCAAGCTTTTCCGACTTTGTATGTGTGATGCACAATGCAGCACGCATGCAAAGTCGAAAAAGGAAGGAGAAATGAAAGTATTTCTCTGTCCTTGCACCTAGTATGAAAGGGCGCCGTTTTCTCACGCTAAACCCAATGTAACGCCCAGACTCCACCCTTGGCACGCCCCCATGGCACTAAGTAATGTAAAGCAGCGCCTTGCACTGCTTTGCATTACTTTTCCATTACCTGTTTAGCGCTGGAAAGTAAATTGGGAACAAAAGATTTTGCGCCAATTTGCGTCACTTTGGTGAAGCAAACACGGCGCAAAATCTTTGTAAATCCCCCCCATAGAGACATGGTTACCTGCGCTTACTATCATTGGGCCAACAGTTAAGTGGCTCTCATGATGCTTATGATCAGTTTGTAGGGTGTGTGTTCATAGTCTTGAGGATGTGGAAGGATTGTAGGTGATGCATGATGATCGAAGGGAACCTCACATGTGGAGTCGCGGTATTTTAGGCGCACTCGTGACTTAAAAAGCTTCAAGTCAAAACGATACCCTTCTGAATCCCATTGAGCTGTTTATTCTGGCACCTGTCATAACTTCAGACTGCTTTTCAATTAAGGCCATTGTGGGCACTATCAATGAGCCACCTTCTGCAATGGTTTTCAAATTCATATTTGACCACTGATGCAAAATGTGGTGTCATGCTCCTTAATAATCATAATTGAACCCAAAATCTCCAGTGGGCTGCAAGGGCCTAATGGTTTATTTCTGACTGAGTGCACACTTTCTTCTGAATGAAGATATTTGGTCGTTACTGTCGGATTCACTTGTGGTAGTGCAATCGCTGAAAACCTGACCCAAGATTATCAATGACTGAAATATTATTTCTATCTAAAAAATGCATTATTTAAATAGAACAAATTTGAAAAATTGTGATCTGAAAGATTGTAAAAGCCAAAATGACCTGGAGTCTCACAAGGAATCTGAATCCTATTAATATTGTCTGGTAGCAACCACATCTGGTGCCAAGCAACATAATTGTACCAGTGCTGAGCAGTTTTTCACTTAAGTAAGGCACTTTGGCCCTGATGCCCATGAGTTTCCCCACTTGTCTGGAACCTACATTAGCATCAAGCGACTGGTACAAAATATTTCTATTACCTCAAGTAGCAAGTGCAGATATGGTGGCACTGATCCTTCATGGAAAAGTCGCAACAAATTGACCAGCACTTACTTGGACCCCGTGAAAAATTATCTGAAATACGTCTGGCTCGGTCATATAGCCTTTCTCTTCAAACTCATTCGAATCCACATACACCTAATGTTTTCAATTACCTCAGATTGGTGAGATCACGGACATCTAGTCAATGATTCTATTTGGAGACGACTATCACCTTCTTTGTGACAAGGCTTAATGAGGTTGATTTCACATCCACAGTAAACAGCATTTTCCCCAAAATTACTCTGGCAATAAATACAAATTGACCTAAATAGCAATATCTAATGAATCATATACAATCTATCCTCCAGCATCTGATAAAACTTATTTTGCAGAAATCTGGCTACATAGAATAACTATAATAATGACATTCTTTGGATGTGGCACTCAGTGGTGTAGCAAAGATGCTTAATGCAAGCACAATAATTGAGCCCCTACCCCCTAGTTCCATAGTGAAGATAGGCATAATTTGGGTTGAAGTGGGTCCTCAACGCATCTGGGACTCGGTGCTACTCACCTGCTGCACCATTGATAGCTCTGCTCCTTCTGGTACCGTAAACTCACTGACAAAACAAGTTAAAGTACTTTGTCATGTTTATTGAATATAAAGAATATTATGATGTTTTTCACCAGATCTATAGCAACTAGTTGATGCCATTGGCCTCAAGGTATATGCAGGTTGGTTAGGTACAGAAAGTGTTTCCCCTTATACATGGCACGGATAGAGTGTTAGGATGAATGTTGGTGTTATGGGCCCCACCAGCGTGTGATGTGTGTATGTGCGTGTGACTGCGAAATCACTCCGTCCGTGGAAGTAGAGGGGATTCGGAAGCTCCGATCTGCACCAGTTTCTTGGTAGCAGAATGATGGTTAACTATTGTCTTGATCTGGTGAATTTGCGTGTATATAAGCTTATTGATTATTGATTGATATTGATGTTTGTACTAACACTGTATGTTGAAATCGTATTGAGTTTTGTGTAGTGTGTACGGCTTCTGGGACGTAGGAAGTCGGTGACAGTTCCGTAGTAGGGCAGAGGGAGGGCTGCTCTCGGAAAAAGGCGGGATTGTTAGCCCTGTATGTAGACAGGGGAAAACGTGTGACAATTGAAGTTACGCGTCGCATTGTCTGGGTTCGATGAGGTAGCATCGCCGTGTGTTGCCATTAGAAACGTATTTTCTGTGTGAGAGAAGTGTGTATGATAGCGAAGGTTATCTGTGAAGTTCTGGTCTTAGGTATCAGGGATCCTTATGGCATTCCGTTAACGCTTATCACTAGAAAGGTAATAGGCATTCTCTGAGCTCGTTAGAACGATAGAGCAGAGGTAAGCGCTGCTTTGTTGACGTGTGATATAATTCTGTAGTAGGACAGACTGTGCGCTGTTCTCAGGAAAGACAGAATTCTGTGTGAATGTACTACATTTTCTGGTGTGAAAGTGCGTGAATGAGAAGGCATTCTGGTTAATTGTGAAACTCTTAGGAGCATTCCGGAGAAACAGTTAATTGATGCTTGTTAGAAGGGTAGAGTAGAGGGATGTGCTACTTTATCAACGGAAGTAACGATTCTGTAGTAGGGCAGAGGTAAGCGCTGCTCTCGGGAAAGGCGGAATTCTCGTGGGAAAGGTCTTTTGCTGTTCTGTGGCTAGCGAAGCGGACAATGCAGATGTTTGTATGTTGTAACTAACAGACTCGTAGAAATTGAAACAAAGTCTACCGAGTAGTTTTGTAAAGGAGGGGTAGACGAGAGAGACAGGAGACAGGAGCAGAAACTGCTGCAGCGACTGCTGATGTCAGGAAGACCGCGCTGTGATTGGACAGTGGGTTAGAACAGTGGAAGCACTGTGATTGGTGTGCTAGTGTACGCCGCACAAGGATTGGGAGACATACAGGGTGACGTAGACGCTCCAGGATTGGTGCGTTGGTGTGAGTCGCGTTGGGATTCGTGGACTGAGTCAGTGACGTAGACGCTCCAGGATTGGTGCGTTAGTGTGAGTCGCGCTGCAATTGGACAGGAGATCGTACAGTTGTAGAAAGACAGAAGGGTTGCGGAAAATAAGAAAATGTATTATCATGCTGAGGAAAAGAAAAAGAAATCCTTGTTTAGTAAGTTTAAGAACTGGTTTGACAAGGATAAGGATATTGTGACTAGGGAAGGACAGTTACTTCCTCCGATAAGAACCCCTGCATCGTTCATGGTTGCAAAATATGGGTATCATACCTGTATTTGGTTAGACAACTGGGTAAAGTATACTAAAGATGATGGAGTTTTAGCGTTCCCAGAGCATGGCTCATTTAATCTGGCCATAATGAGGAACTTACGGGAGAGGATGATGGGCCTAGAGCCTTGGCCTAGGCCAACGCAATTTGAGGCATTGACTGAATGGGAAGACGAAGTGCATGAGAGAGAAAAGCAGAGGAGTGGAGGGAATTACAGGTACATGTTTGGGCGAAAGTATGATCGCAAAACTCATCATGACCGGATGAGAAGATGGCGAGATGCTAGCATGACTGAGGGATTATATCCTGTAAGAACTGCAGAGGAGACAGAAGGGAGAAAGTGTACAGAAAAAGAACATCATGTAGAAACAAGGAGGTATGGGGCGAATGAGTCTGATGATGATGTCTTAGATGACATGTTCTACAAAAGACCACCCCCGTATAGACGAGAACCAGAGGTAGGAACAGCGGTTACTCCAATGAGAGACACCCTGCGGATTATAAAGACAGAAGTCATGACCCCTGAGTTGAAAAACAGTAGTTCTCTTGCGGAAAGAGAGAGAGAGAGAGAAAGAGAGAGAGAAAGAGAGAGAGAAAGAGAAAGGGAGAATGAAATTGAGGATGAAATGACCAGACAACTAGCAAGGACCACATTTGAATTGACAGAGAAAATCAGAGAACTGACTAAAAATCTTGAAGCAGTTACGGTGCCTGTAACAATAGGTCCGGTTATGCCTGTGTTCGACAAGCAGAGGGTTGGCGAAAGTGGTTTGACAGTTCCATATGTAGCCAACAGATTGATTGTTCCTCCAGAGCTGACAGAAATTAGAACAGGAGAAAATCAATGGAGACCAGGAGAAAATCAGTGGAGACATACCATATGTGGAGGAGAGTTGAATGTGCAGACTAACTCAGGTTTGAATTCCGGTTGTGTGGAAGGGAACAGAATGATTGGAGGATCGATCTTAGAACCACAAAGAGTGACAGAACCAGGGGGTGCAGAAAAATCTACAGGGATACCTGCGGAGGATTTGAATGATTGGCTGAAAGCTCTGCAGAGGAAAGAGAAGGAATCCCAGGGAATTGATGTAGCTAGAATACGTATGGAAATGGAGGAGCTGATTGTAGGAACAATCCCTACAGAAACGCTGAAAAATTATCAGGAAGGGGAGATTCTATTCCTGTGCAAGAGTATCACATGGAGAGCAAAGAACATACATGACAGGTTGAAAGGAATAGCCAGTGAAATGGGAATTGACATGGAGAAGGTAAAAACTTTACAAAAGCCTTACCGAGTGGATTTTACTGATAAGGACATTGAGAATCTGAATAATGCAGGCCGAACAGGGCAGATTAAGGAGATGATTGCTTTGCTGAGAAAATGGGGAGATGTGGAAAGATGGAAAGATAGATGGTATAGAAAACGAGAGGATACAGCAGACAGAACTTACTCGACACTCCCCCTGAAAGAAAAGGAGAAAGCAGTCACAGCTTATCCCATGAGGGAGATTCCAGGAGGAGGGTACATACATGTCCCATGGACCAGACAAGATATTTTGTCATTTACAAATGATTTCCCTCGACTAAGGGAGAAGCCCGTCGAGTGGTATAGACAGGTAGACAGATTTGTGAAGTTGTCAAAAGTGCTGTGGATCGACCTGAACAGTCTGTTTGATATAATTGTACCAGCAGACCTGTGGGCTGAATGTAAGATAGTCATAGACTGGCCCACTAAAGAATACCCGAGAGATCCAAAGACAGGAGCTCCAGACCCGGAGGTTATGAAAAAGTATGAGCAGGTTATGGCTTTCCTGAAAAATAAGATACCCCCCAAGGAAACAGACTGGGTTAAAATAGATCGAACACATCAGGAAGTGAAAGAATCAGTCCATGCTTATTATGAAAGACTAATACTGGCTTTCAAACAGTTCAGTGGAGAGGAACATCTGGGTGACAGGGACCTGAGCCATTTTGTATATAGATTTGTGTATGGCTTGCGACCCGAAATCAGTGAAATGATAAGGCAGCATACCGTAGACTGGCAGAGCAAAAAGATTGATGAGATTCTGAGACATGCAAAATACTTCAGTGATAAAATTGAGGTAAAGCAAAGGAAACTGAAGGAAAAGGCAATGTGGGCACAGGTGAAAGTTGCAGAAAGACAGGAAGCTCAGTTGGTTGAACAAGCAAATAATCCAGGAAATAAACCCAGATTTGGCCCAGGAAAAGGGAAAAGCAATATTGAGGAAGCAAAGAAAAGGTTTCCCTGTCACAACTGTGGAAAATTAGGGCACTGGAAATCCGAGTGTAAGAATCCACCGTCTACTAATGATGACAATCCATTATTGAATTCACAGGTGCAGAGTGAGGGGTGTGGTCAACATCAGCAACAGCAGAAGGCTGTTAAGCAGCAGAATCAGGTGCCAAAACCACCCTTGCCACAAAGAAGAGGATCCCAGAAGTACAGTCAAGATTCGGGGTTCTACGATGAAGAGCAGGTAAACAAGCCAAAACGCGCAAGCGCTGTGTCACATTATTGGCTAAGGAATGAGGGAAGTGATTCTGAGGGAGAATTCTGACGGTGCCGAAGAGAGGAGGAAGAGTGCGTACTTGGCGCAACTCTAAAAATAGACCAGGCAGGACCATTTGTAGATGGGAAAATCAATGGTGAAAGTGTTACTTTTTTAGTTGACACAGGAGCTACGAGATCAACTGTCAGGTCAGCTGATATAAAGAATCTTCCTCTCTCGGATGAAGCAATCCAAGTAGTTGGTGTGTCCAACACACAGATCAGAACTCATCTTACTGAACCAGTAAGAGTTAGAATAGGGAAATTTTCAGAAATGCACCGATTTGTGGTGTGTGACACTAGTCCTGTGAACTTGCTAGGCAGGGACCTGCTGTGCAAGATGAATTGCGCTATTTTCTGTACTCCAGATGGAATAACCTTTGAAACACCAGATGAGGATGTCCTATACAGAATGACCATGGATAACAGGGAATGTGGAGCTATGGGAACATATGCTGTGTTTAATCCAGATGCATTACCCCCAGAATTAAACAGACAGTAAAAGCAGCAGTTTGGGATTTTACTGGAGAAGATGTGGGTCTGATGAGAAATGTAGATCCAGTAAAAATTACCGTAAAAGAGGGAGTGGTTTACCCAAATATTCCACAATACAGACTGACACCTGAAATAATTGAAGGAATAACACCCATAATTGAGAAAATGATCCAGCAGGGGGTGTTAAGAGAAATATTGAGCAGTCCATGTAATTCACCAATAATGGGACTGAAGAAACCCAATGGAAAGTTCAGAATAGTACAGGATTTGAGGAAAATTAACAAAATTGTTGTGTCATGCTGTCCCATTGTGCCAAATCCATCAGTGATCTTGTATCAGATTCCCCATGATGCAGAATGGTATACAGTAATTGATTTGTGTCATGCTTTCTTTTCAATCCCGTTGCTTCATGACAGCCAGCCGATTTTTTCATTTAGATTTGGAGAGCGAATTTTGGCATGGTGCCGAATTCCACAGGGGTATACAGAGAGCCCTTCGATATTTAATCAATTGCTGAAGAAATCTCTGGAGAGTCTAACAATGCCTGAAAATTCAGTTTTGGTCCAATACATTGATGACCTGCTTGTGGCATCAAAAACACGTGAAGCTTGTGAAGTAGACACCATTGCTTTATTGAATCACTTGGCAGATGGAGGGTTAAAAGTATCTCCAGCCAAATTGCAATTCTGCAAGAAAGAAGTCCAGTATTTGGGACATAATATTGAAAAAGGCCTGAGGAAAGTGACCATTGACAGGATTAAAATCATCAGAGGAATGAGAGCCCCAATGACACAAAGAGAAGTAAGAATGTTCCTGGGAATGGTTGGTTATTGTCGTCAGTGGATAAGTAACTTTTCCCTGATTGCCAAGCCACTGTTTAAATTGACAAAAAGTGAGGTGAAAGACCCCTTGGAATTAAACCCAGAAGAAATGGCAGCATTTAAAGAGTTGAAGAACAGACTATGTGAAGCTCCTGCCCTAGGAATGCCAGATTACGAAAAAGAATTTGAGCTGTACTGTAGTGAGAGAAATGGATGTGCACTTTCAGTGTTAATCCAGAAACATGGACGTCTGAGAAGGCCAATTGCATACTTCTCATCAACACTTGACCCAGTAGCTGTGGGTTTACCAGGTTGCCTGAAAGCAGTAGCTGCTACATGCAAAAGTCTGGAACAAAGTGAAGGAATCATAATGGGATATCCTGTACGGGTATTCGTACCTCATGATGTGGCAATCCTTTTAACAAGGAGCCGGACACAGTTCATGTCTCATAGTCGGCTGACTAAGTATGAGAAAGTGATTCTTGGTGCAACAAATGTGAGCCTTGAAAGATGTGTGAATGTGAATCCAGCAACACTATTGCCTGATGCTGAATGTGTGGGAGTGAGGAATGAAGTTGATCATGACTGTCTGGATGTGCTTGATTACTGTACAAAACCAAGACCAGACATAAGAGATCTGCCACAGCCTGAGAGTGATCATGTGTTGTTTGTGGATGGATCTTGCTTGAGAACGGATGAAGGAACACTGAGTGCTGCATATGCTGTGTGTACAGTTTTAGGAGTTGTGGAAGCATCACCTTTGAAAGGAGTTAAATCCGCTCAGGTGGCAGAATTGGTGGCACTAACAAAAGCCTGCAAGATTGGAAGAAATGTGAGAGTGACTGTGATGACTGACAGCCAGTATGGCTTCGGAGTTGTCCATGATTTTGGCCAGCTATGGCTACAAAGATGTTTCCTGACCTCAAGTGCAACTCCCATAAAGAATGCTGAAGTGGTTGGAAAATTGCTAGAGGCGATACAGCTGCCTAAAGAACTAGCAGTTGTAAAATGTGCTGCTCATGGTCAAGGTGATGATTTTGTCACCGTTGGGAACAAATTTGCCAATGACATAGCACAATACTGTGCAAGGAATAATCATTCCATTAATCTGAGTAAAGAAAGAGAAATGTCTTCTTGTTCCTTAATGTTTACTAATGCGGTGGGAACATGGGAGGAAGTGAAGCAGTTGCAGGATGAGGCAGGAGATGAGGAAATGAAAGATTGGGTGAAAGCAGGTTGTGCACCAAGGGAAAAAGACCATGTGTGGGTCTATAGGGATGGAAGACCAGTCATGCCCAATAGCATGTTGTCAACAATGGCAAGGATGTATCATGGCCAAGGACACCTTGGGAGGGATGCAATGATAAGGGCCTTCAAGCAGACCTGGTACAGTCCAAAATTCAGGCTGATAGCAGAGAGTCTTTGTCAGAGATGTCTGATATGTCAGCAATTCAATCCTGGAAAGAGAACAGTGGTGAGCCTAGGAACCATAGGCAGGGAGGGAGGACCCTTCACAAGAATGCAGATAGATTTCATCGAAATGCCCCAAGTCAACAGAATGAGGTATGTCCTGGTGGTGGTCTGTCTGTTCTCCAGGTGGGTGGAGGCATATCCAACAAGAAGAAATGATGGGATAACAGTGGCCAAGCTACTGTCAAGAGAATTCATCCCAAGGTATGGGTTCCCAGTGACAATTGAATCAGACAGAGGAGGACATTTTTATAATGAAATCATGGGTTTGATCTGTGAAGCATTGAGTGTACAGCAGAAGCTACATTGTGCTTACCGTCCTGAGGCTACTGGTGTGGTTGAACAAATGAATGGTACCATCAAAAACAGAATTGGCAAAATGTGCCTAGCCACAGGAATGAAATGGCCTGATGTCTTGCCTCTAGTCCTGATGACAATTAGGTCTACTCCAGACAGAACAACAGGTTTGAGTCCACATGAAATTATCATGGAACGTGCTATGAGACATGCCTTTGTACTAGTCAACAAGCTGATGACTATAACTGATGACATGATTTTGGATTACTGTAAGGGCCTGGCTGACGCAGTTCATTCTGGTTGGAGAAGACGCCACCACCCTTGAAAAGAAACCAGCCCATGATCTGAGCCCAGGGGACTGGGTAAGAATAAAAGTCCACAGAAGGAGGAATTGCCTGGTTCCAAGGTGGGGAAGGCCAAGACAAGTCATTCTGACCACAACGACTGCTGTGAAGTGTGCTGGAGTGAAACATTGGATACATGCAAGTCACACACTGAGAGTTCCAAATCCAAGAGACGGCACTGGAAAAGAATACTTTGAAGAATCAGATTCCAGTGATGATGCAGACAGTGAGGCAGTAAAAAGGAAAAAGAATCCTGAAAGTGGGGAAAGTGAGTCAAGAGAAATTTTCATCCCACCAGAGGAAGTTCTAAAAAGAACATTGCAAACTCCTGAGACGAGTCCAGATTCTGAAGAAGTGCCTGAAGTTCTAACTGACAGCGACAAACACAAAAAGAAAGAAAGGAAAGGAAAGAACATTCCAACAGAAGTGACACCTGAATCAAATGAGATAATTGGACAAGTTCCACCTGAGATAATTCTTGAAGAAGAAGGGACAGAAAAAGAAAGAGAGGGACAGATTGCGGAAAAACCCCGAGGAGGTGTAGGGAACATCAACAACAAGCTAGGTGAAGGGACAAGTAGACAGCAAGAAGATTGCGTGTCGGAGACCCGAAGAGGGACAGAAGTAGGGAAATCTCAAGTGGTGGAAAAAGAGACTGTTGGAGAAAAAGAGACTGTTGGAGAAAAGGAAGCTGTTGGAGAAAAGAAAACTGTTGATGAACAAGAGGCAACTGAGACAGAATCTGATGAAAGTGAAAGTGAGATACATGGAGGACGAGTTCTTAGAAAGAGAACTTGGATTGGAGAAAGAAACAATAAAGAAGGAAGACAAAAGAGAAATGCTAAAGGAGATCTTTGGCCCAACAAGATAAAGAGACTGAGCTATCGACTGACACGAGTTAACTCTATGAAAGCTGAACAAGTGAACGAAGTGTCAAGTCAAAACCCGACAAAAGAAGAGGAAACAAAGATATCTGAAGGAACTAAAAGAATCAGAAAACCAAACCAGAAGTATTAGTCACCAGAATGGACGTATGTGGCACTGCCTGAACAAGGAGAAGAGGCAGACAGTCAAGGAAGTCCAAAGGAGGCTTTATTGAAAGTGGTTAAAGAAGAAGAAGCAGTGGGAATCCTGAGAGTTATCTTGTCCGACATTGGAGAAGAGACGGATGTTCAGGACCTAATACAGTTTGATGATGATGAAGAAACAGTGAAAAGTGATGAAAATCCAAATTGAATAAATCCAAAGGAAATCATTTGGAGAAGAAAGGAAAAGAAGTAAAATTAAAACTAGTAGATCGTAATAATCTGTTGGGTACTTGCGGTCCAGAAAAGTTCGGTAGTGGAGTAGAAGAGGCTAAGTCAAAAGACACGGTCAAATTAACAAGATGGCTAACACTGAGAATAATCAAAGTAGATGTACCTTCTTGAGAAGATGGTGCAAGATGTGCTGCTTCTGTACAGGATTATTAATGCTGCTTTGGAGCGTGCTTGCTCTACTGATTTCTTTTAGAGTAACGATAGACACTTTAGGAGGGTATACTGAAAACAGGACTAACATAGGGAAGAGTTCACAGAAGATAGTTCCAACAAGAACTAGCAATGTGTATATACATAAGGATAGGTCAATTACTGATTTTTCTAGCAATGTGTTTTCAAAATTGCTGTATGAATACGTAAAGACAATGGATGTAAGGGATTGCTACGTCTGTATGCAATTACCTGCTTCTGTTTCGGAAGGAGTGACTTATCATCATCTTCCGGCTACGTATGGAATTTCATGTAGTGTGTTGATTAGTATATTTTATCAATTAGGGAAATTAGATTATAATATGTCTAACATAGATAATATTCTTGGGCAACTGCCTATGAATAAAGAACTGAATCCTGCAAAAGAAGCTAACACTTTAGGTGAGATTTTTATAGAAACTAAAGAATTAACATTAGAATATGTTTTTAGAAATAATTTAACCTGCAGTTTGAAAGAAGAAGAGAAAACTTTCCTAGATATGGTTGAGAGAAGAAGGTTAAACATGCACAAGAAAGCAGAAGGGCATAAAATGAGTGAAACAATGTGGGATATTGAGAAAGAAAAAGAGTTGAAAAATGGAGCCAGTCCAACTATGGCTATAGATGCACCACAGAAAGGCAAATTATGCATTACCAGGAAGAGATCCCAGTATGATTATTATTTCATAGGGACAAGTGAGTGCCATGATACATACTTTATTGCAACCGGATGGGGATTTAGAGGTGGAGAAGATCCAGTTTTTCCGGGAGTGTATTATATTTGTGGGAACAAGGCTTATTACCGTTTGCCTGACCATTGGTTTGGCACATGTTATGTTGGCCTGGTCTTTCCAAAGATTTTTCACATGGATAGGGTAGACAATGCTGAACATACTAATCTATTAACACGCTATAGAAGAGAAACATGGACAGAAATTGTAGGAGATATTTTTGGAGCTTTAATTCCAGTAGTGGGAATTTCATTGAAGGCATTTGGCATTCGGAAGCTGTCAACAGTGGTAGATCGCTTGTCAACAAGCACCGCTGGAGGCTTTCTTTTGGTAAATACTGAAATGGTTGCATTACGCGCTATGGCGATGCAA
This sequence comes from Triturus cristatus, assembly GCF_964204655.1. Lineage (NCBI taxonomy): Eukaryota > Metazoa > Chordata > Amphibia > Caudata > Salamandridae > Triturus > Triturus cristatus. The sequence goes on along the minus strand of NC_140587.1, from coordinate 307,728,131 downwards.
AATCGACTTGCCCTTGACATTCTTTTGGCAAAAGAGGGTGGAGTCTGTGGAATGCTGAAAGTTCAACATTGTTGCACTTACATTCCTGACGAAAGCAAAGATCTAAAAGTCTACATTAAAAATATTACTGTTTTGCATGAAGAATTAGTACCACTGGAAGCTGAAAGTATCTGGACTAAAATGGCTAATAAAATGATTGCTATTAAGAATTTTGTAGCTAAAATAGGTAGTACCATTTTTGGTAAGATATTATTTCCATTAACGTGTGTAATTGTTGTTTTCCTGATTCTTAGACTAGGGTGTATGTGTTGTAGATATAGAAGAAATAAAAAGAAAGTAACAAGAGAAAATGTTAAAAAGAGACAAAAGAAACCAGAAAGAGATCCAGAAGAAATAGAATTAGAAGAATTAAGAGAAAGCATATATATATAGAAACTAAGAAAGAAGTTGAGATGGAAACAAGAAGACATTTTGAATTTCTTCAAAAGGGGGAAATTAAATTGATTTTTGGGGTTTTTGATTTTTGTGGTGATAAGATATCACCAAAGGGGGGATTGATGGAGCAGGGTTTTTTTCTTTAAACCCAAATACCTGTTTCATTTTCGTATGTTATAATTAAAAGTACTACTGATTAATTATTAATTATTAAAGGTTTGTCGAGTCTTGTCTAATCAACCTTATTAACAGACGAATTACACGTGGGAATGCTATTGCATGGCTAAAATAATAAGTGAACTAAGTTGGTGAGCAATCTGACCGAATAGATGTTGCTTATGTGATGTTATGTTGTTTTGCGCTTATAATTAATACACATTAATGGCTTTTGATGTCGCAAATGGCTAGATAAATACATACACATAAGGGTATTAGCAGGGGAATAACACTGTATACCGGAGGGAGAAGGTTCTCAGTGAATACGGCCTCCGCTTGGAACTCCCTGCCACTCAGATTGCGGGCAGAAACCAACACTCTGCGTTTCCGCAAACTATTAAAAACTCACCTGTTCCCGGTTTGAGATGACATGCGCTGGGTGCTGCTCCGATCTATTGACAGCGCTGGGATGCCGAAGGGTAACCGTGCGCGGTTTAAAACTCCAAATAATAATAATAATAATAATACTGTATAATCATTTCCATGCAGTAATTGTGTTTTGTGTTTCTTTTTTACTTAAGTTGACCATTGTGGCCTGTTAGAAAATGGCTACCACCCACAGCCTGCATTTGAGTAGATGAATAATTGAAAGGAGGCTTCGCGCTGACTGCGACCTTGCCCTCTTGCTGAACTGAAAAGCCAATCATCATGACGACAAATTCGGAAGAGATGCCAAATGCCCCTGAATATGAAGATTTGTTACAAATCCAAATGCCGACATGAGGAACTTGTAGTGGTCCCACGAATGGGATACTTTTTATCCTAAAGAGACATCCGTAGAAGTAACGAATTAGTTATGGACTCCTAATTTCTATTCATTATTTGAGACTATCAATGCATGTGAAAAACTAGTACTGTATCTCAATGTACCAAGACGACATAATTTCCGCCATTCGACTGTTTTGTAAGATATGATTGCAACATTTGGAATGTAATTTTAGTATAAATATTAGTAGACTAGAGAGGTCTAGCGCCACTTCGCCACTTCTTCCCGAACTGATGATCAGAGGTCCCGATGCTGACGGAGAGGACGGTGACTCTACATAACGGTTAGAAACTCTAACTATTTTGCTGAGGACCGGTTCTGACTTAGGATCAGACTTTTAGCCAGAATAGGTAAATATGAGAGAAATGAACTTGCATTTAATTGGCTTTTCTTACAATTTTAGATAAACAAAATTCTGTTTGAATTACTGTGGCGGGTGGTTATTTTATTGTCATGTTTATTGAATATAAAGAATATTATGATGTTTTTCACCAGATCTATAGCAACTAGTTGATGCCATTGACCTCAAGGTATATGCAGGTTGGTTAGGTACAGAAAGTGTTTCCCCTTATACATGGCACGGATAGAGTGTTAGGATGAATGTTGGGGTTATGGGCCCCACCAGCGTGTGATGTGTGTATGTGCATGTGACTGCGAAATCACTCCGTCCGTGGAAGTAGAGGGGATTCGGAAGCTCCGATCTGCACCAACCAGACATCAAATATATTGAGTATGTTACATAGAAGTTCTGTATTTGTGTTGCAATCCCTCTGCCACCATCTGTGGCAGAGGCATCTGACTGCTTGCGTTGATACCCTAAGAGAGTCATTGTACAAAGGGAGTAGCTTGGGTATCGAACTGAAATTAAAAGTATCTTAAGAATTAGGACACCAGTGGTAAACAATAGCGTTCAGTTCCCAAACTTTTCCAACCTGTAGCTCCCTTGACCTATTGACTGCTGTCCGTGTCTCTAAATAATGGAACGTTATTTGGCGGGTAGGCCATGTAAGCCCGGCCTCTGGAGTACCCCCATTTGTCTCCCTGAAAATAATTGTGATGAAGCCGATGAAGGTATTATATCATAGATGTGTAGTGACAGAATGTCTTTCACAATTTCACATACCTCTTCAGTTACGCAGGGAAATTACATGCGTGTTTGTATTTGTGTTGAGCTCCATGTTCTGTGTTCCTTCTCCATGGTTGCCGGCTCCAGTTTCTTCAGCTGGAGTCAGGGATTGATGGAGAAAGGACCAATAGGACGTGGGCTCCTTTTTGTGGAATAAAGAAGAAACCTGCTTTTGTACCTGCTGGCCTCTCTTCATGGTATTTCTAGTGTTCTACACGCTTCAAGATGTTATCCTATCCTTTCCACCTAGGAGCCCCATGCTGTGTCAACGATGGGCTTGGACTCATTGGAGGGACATAGTGTTCTCAGAGAAGTGAACTGTACATGCACGTCAGTGTGCATGCCTGAAACACATTGGCGTGCGAACCGCAGCCTGTGTGACAGACTGGAAGCGTCATCAGATGAAACACCACAGGGTTTATTCATCTCAAATCAGAGCATGCAGTTTTTCTAAGCCATCTACAAATTCTGTAAAAGACACCAAATGAGAGGTTCACAAACTAATTACCAACACGTTGTGAGAAACAAAATACACAATGAATTGTGGAACTAAATATTTGCTTTTGCAAACAAATATACATTGGTTAATACTATTGATAGTGACCACAGTTCTCCTGTTGTTTATCCCCATTAGCTTTTAAATAAAAATGTGTAAAACGAGGGTAGTGAAAAAAAGAGTTAAAACTAATGTGATCTAGACACCGTTAAGCACAATCAAGCTTCGTAGTAAGCCTGCAGCAATTTCTGGCAAACAGAAAAGGCCAACAAAAAACATTAGATTGGAAACTGGCAATGCACGTGGTTTTCCTGCGAGTTCAATGTTATCTCATTTGATGGTCACGGGTGCTTCCACCTGCTGGGCTCCATCCTCTTGATCGTTCTAGAAAAGGGAAAGAGAGCAAGGAGGGCACGATAGGAAGCTATAAGGGACGGCATGGTAAAGAATTGTTTACTTCCAATAGTTTGTCAGACAGTAAAGGCGTATAACTTTTCTGAAGTGAAGAAGCAGATTTTTTTCACCCTCATAAAATCTGAAAGCTGCCTTGGACTTTAGAGACATGGATGTTAGCCCTCATTTTGATCGGGTTCAAAATAATGCAACGGTGGACAAAAGTCTGTGTTTCTAGGCGCCTTAAATTGTAAATATGTGTAATAAAAAAACAGCAGTGTAAAAACTAATAGTATATTGTGCTGTTCGCTACTGCCCCAATAACCCAAAATGTTACTACTGGCATTGTCACTTGTGACCTGCATGTCTGTTGCACGCTGATCTCTGCAGCAGACTCTCAACCCTCTGAATTATCTATCTGAGATCGGAGCATGTAACTGCAAGTCGCAGGGTTTCATATCCCATGACACCCCCCACCCCCCATTTTTTTCGGAAGAAGTGCATAATTGATGTCTCTCTTTGCAAAGAGATACTTTCTCTTACCACCTATCTCTATCTCTAGCCGCAGCCTTAAGCTTTTGCCAGAGTCTGGGTTGAGCTGTGCAGGCAAGGACTCTCTAGACTAGAACAGCAAAAGGAGGGAGACACCACTACAGAGGGGCAGACACAGTCCCAGTGAGCGCCGCTCAAAGGCTGCCATATTGGTAAAGGGAGAGACAGTCAGCCGCCCCCTTTGCTGCCAGCTGTGAACTCAGCAGGAATCAAGTGCAGGACCAAAGCTGTGGTCAGTCTGACTCGGTGGAACTCTTCGAATGCGGGCATGTGTTTCCTTTTTTACCACTACCATGTTGGTAAAGGGAGCGTGAAATGCTTCAGCCTGTCACATGTAGCCTACAGCTCAATGAAGACAACTGAATCCCATCCGACCTAAAGGCACATTACTGAGGCACAGATACCCTCATGCTACTCGGTACGGTCTCTGCTGGTCAGGTCAGACAGCAGACTTCACCTCCCCCGCCTGCGTTAAAGCAAATACATTGCAACATCCTCGTCTCCCTCCTGTTCTGCTACTAGACACCTTAAATGTGAGGTTACACTAGCCTCTGATGGCGCAGGGTGACCACTGAAGGCCTGACCACACGGAGTGGTGTAGAATTTAGATGTGCATAAGTGCAGCATACCATTTAGTAGTGGTAACCAAATTGTGTGTGTATCTGTTTGTGGCACCCCTGGCTAGTTTTGACGGCGCACCAGGGTGCCGCGGTGCACAGATTGGGAACTGCTGACCTATTACCCCAAGACCAATGAACAAGTCTTAACACTCTCCTTCCTCCCCATTCCCTAATTTGCCAACATTGACCATCTTAGAAACAGGCTGAATTCAGGTAGTAGGTGCTATAAAAAAGCATTAACAATACCTGAAACAAGTGGCCAATTCACTAGGGTAGGCAGGCAGGCAGCGCCAACCAGCGGCGGTTCCTTTGTGGGAGCAGAGGAGCATCACCCCCCCTACAATGCTGGACAGAAAGCGTAAAAAATTAAATGCTAATAAAATTAATTTATTACCATGATATTTTTGGCACTTTGTGGCCGCAAACTGAGTGTGAGGGCAGGGCAGGACCAATGTGTCACTGCTGCTAATAATTGCCAGCTTTAAATAGTGGCCTGCTAAGTTTGCATTGCACATGTTAGTTTGTCTGGCTACCTTCCTACAGCTAAACCGACATGTGCAATTCAAACCTCTCCAACCAGTCAGTCTTGGACAGTTGGGTTGGAGAGCAAGCACAGGCCTACAGTGCCTTTAGCTGCATGAAGCCAGCCCACTCCAGCCAATCAAGATGCTTTAGAACAGCGTATTGATTGGATGAGAGTGTTCTCTGTGGGCTTCAATCTCAGAGGACATGCTGCAGAACAACGAGGGCGTACTGCAGAACATCGAGCAACAGTGTAAGGTCAGTGTTTTTTATGTGTATATTTATGTTAATGTGTATATTATTGTGTATGTGTTATGTGTATATGTGTATATCTATGTATGTCTTTGTATATATGTGTAAATGTTATGCGTATTATGTGTATTTGTTATGTGTATATTTTTTGTGCCCCCCCAAGTGATTTGCACCAACCTCCACTGGCACCAACACTCCCCTCACCCTCCTGCCTACTTGATTTGGCCCAGTGTGCACATTTTAGGGATCTGATTACGAGACATGACATGTAATGCCTACTACTTTCCTGAAATATGCTGGCAATAAAGGCAGCATTACAGATCTGGGAAAGTGTGGAACTAGGTTGCATAGGGCCTTATTTAGAGTTTGGAGAATGGGATACTCTGTCAAAACAAGGCAGATATCCCGTCCGCCATATTGCAATTGCATTATGGCCTATGGTGCTTTTAATATGGCAGACAATATGTACCCCACTTTTTGACATAATACACAGTAGGCCAAACACTAAATAAGGCGCCTTATTTTGAAACCCAGCTTCACCAAGTGACCATACTGTGTGCTTATTAGCAAACATGAATATAATAATTTTCACCTGTTTTGGCAAAGATTGTAAGTACATTGAATCAAACTAATCATTGACAGTAAACCTGTAATGAGAGAACTCGACTGTATCCCAATACACATTGAATACTAACACTGGAAGTCCATTGGCATGGTCAACTCACTAAAATGTGGTTAAGTTACGGGCCCAGTCAATCCTGCATTGCAATGTCTGTTCCTCTTTTCAAGCAGATTGTTTGGTCATGGTCTGTCTCTGGTCTAATTATAATGGAAAGGCTTCAGTTCTTACCCATTGTTGTTGATGACATAAAGGATCATTAGTGGTAGGACAGGTGTTTAAAAATATTCATCGTGTGTGGTCTCCTGATGAGGAAATGATACATACCTAACATTCAGCTATCAAAAAAGCTGTATATGAAATTTATAATGATATCTTTCATGATATGCTCAAACAGTTTTTGGACTTTTTAGATTTTTGGGGAAATATATAGTAGCAATACATTGATGCTTTTTTATGAGGATGAGGAGCAGGACATCATCTTTTATCATTAGCTATATTATTAAAATACATTCACAATGAATCACTGTTGTACTGAGAGCAGGTCTATAAAGTTACAATTGTGAAATCTCTCAAGTTATCATTTCAAAGTAGATTCATGAATTTTGCTGATCAACATTTTTTCTTTACTTCGTTTTTAGGTCAAGCATTCAAGACCTCTTGTATATACTTTAGTATATACTTATTATTTACTTATATGCGTATGTACTTTGTGGGCTCTGGCGATCAGCCCTAGGACTTGTCTGCATCCGCTTAAGGACTTTTTTTTCTGTTCAACTGCCTCTATTTAACTGTCCTGATAAAAAACGACCAGCAGAGGTCAGTAAAATACCAGAATTGCTTTCTGCTGAGAGACCTTTTTCAAAACAAATTCTGGCAACTGTCTCTATTTAACTTTCTTGATAGAAAACGACCAGCAGAGGTCAGTCAAATACCAGAATCTGAAAGAGACTCGTTAGTGATAGATTCCTTACCTTAGAATATCCCCAGGCGTCAGACTGGATCCGGAAAGTCTTTTCGTAGGAGTACCCTTGAGCGTCAGTAGGTGGTGTCGTGCGGCTCCGCGTCCGTCACTGGCGTCGTACGCGCCAAGATGACGTCATGGAGACTACTTAGGCGCCACCCATGCGCGCTGACGTCAGTTCTTTCTTTTCCGCGCCAGCAAACGCAGAACCGGATAGAGCACGTACATTAGTCACTTTTTGACTACTCTTTTGAGACTTTTTGATTCCCCTTTTTTCTCCTGGTGTACGTAGAGATGCCTGGCATTAAGTCTTGTGGGGCCTGCCGTCGCAACATGTCGGTGGCGGACCCCCATGATATTTGCCTCTACTGCCTGGAGACTGACCGTGACTCCCGGTCCAGGGACTGTCGAGCCATGGCCCAAAGGCCTTGAGGGAGCAACGCCGGAAGCTTCTGGAGGTCTGGTACTCGTCCCAACGCCGCTCCAGGTCCAGGGACCGTTCCCGGGGCCACTCGCGGGGCCGCAGTTGTCACTCATCGGGCTCCATGTCTTTGCCCTCAGATTCCGCTAAGCAACGTCATATAAAGAAGTCGAAGAAGCATGTTCGCTCTCCGACTTCCCCCCGTCGGTCCTCAGATGCGGACGAGGGGGACAGGGTTTCTGCCCCTGGGGCTCCCTTGGAGCCTGAGAGTCCCGCGGCCTACCCGCCTTACCCGGTTCCGTCGGTGACTCCCGAACAGGTGCAAGAGTTTCTTGCCACCATGGACCGCCTTTTTAGGCCTTGGGCTCCCGCCGGCGTGCCTTCGGGCCCCGCGGTCCAATGTCCAGATCCTGTTGGCCCTTCGGCACCACTGGCGGATCCAGCTTTGGAGCCACAGGATCCTACACCATTGGCTCTGGCCCCAGTGCCACGAGATCCGGCGCTGCCAGCTCCGGCCCCAGCGCCGCCCTCGGCTCCGCCTCCAGCACCACAGTGGGTGCCGTTCGTTCCACCATTGCCCTGGTTCCAGGACCATTTCCTATCTGGGATCCGCATTGGGTGAGGGCCCCGGCCGGTGCATTCACGGCGCCGTTTCCTACGCCGTATGTCCCTTCTCCAGCTCCGGCTCTGCCGCTGCGACCGGTTCCTCCTGCAACGGAGGTGGAGGATGACTGGGAGGGGTCCGAGGACCCTCTTGCCCGTCAATGTGACTCCGAGCAGGACTCGGTGGATGATCCGGAGGGCGCCGGTGACCTCGATGTCTCTTCTTACCCGGGGTTTGCCTCTCCCCCGCCTACAATGGAGGAGGGCGTTTCCTACATGATGGTGCTCCGTCGGGCTGCTGAGGTCCTCAATCTTGACCTTCCTACGGTAGCCCTCAAAACTAACCTCCTTACTGAGGTGCTCCAGACGGCTTCGGCTTCGTCGGAGCCTCTGCTTCCCTTCAACAACGCCTTCACCGACGTCCTGTTGGGCACTTGGTCGTGGCTGGCCACAGGGGCCTCTGTGGATAAAAACGTCGCCAGGCGTCACCGCCCGGTGCCTGGTGACCCCGTGTCCTTGACCACTCATCCCACACCTGAGAGTCTGGTCATCCAGGCCTCAACGTCGCAGAGTGCCTTTCCCACGGCTCCGCCGGATAAGGACTCTAAGAAGCTGGAGCAGTTTGGTAAGCGGTTGTTCTCGTCGGCCAGCTTGGGGCTGCGGTCGGTGAACACCGCCTGTTTGTTGGGCCGCTATTCCCACGCGGTGTGGGACACGGTGGCTCAGGTGTTACCTCAGTGCCCTGAGGAGGCCCATGCCGTGCTTTCCCAGGCAGTTGCTGAGGGTAAGGATGCGGCTAAGTTCACCATTCGGTGTGGTCTGGACACTGCTGACTCGTTGGGCAGGGCGACTTCTATGACTGTGGCGCTGCGTCGCCACGCTTGGTTGCAATCCACTGGGTTCTCGCCTGATGTCCAGAGCTCGCTCATGGACATGCACTTTGTTGGCACTCGCCTGTTTGGCGATAAGGCTGACAGCGCGCTGGAGCTCTTTAAGGACTCGCGGGCCACGGCCAAGTTCTTAGGTCTTTCCACGAAGAGTCCAGCCACTCCTGGGTTTCGCTCCTTTTGTGGCCAAGGCAGGGGCGCCAAGGCACGTTCCTTCAACAAGCCTGTGCAGAACCAGCCTCAGCACGGATGCGGCTTCCGCAGGGGCGTCTCTGGGAACCAGTGTGGGGGGGCAGCCCACCTCCGCCCCCGCTGCTTCTACCTCCAAATCTTCCTAATCTGAGCTTTGTGGGGCACCGCACACCGGTGGGTGGCAGTGTCCGTCACTACCTCCACCACTGGCCTGATATCACATCGGACGAGTGGGTGTTGCAGATCATCCGCAGGGGTTATTCTCTTCCCTTTCAGTCCACCCCTCCAGCCATGCCACCTCGGTGCCACCACATGTCAAGGGATCACTTACTACTTCTCCACCAGGAAGTTACGGCCCTCTTGGTCAAGGGGGCTATCGAGCGCATTCCTGGGCCAGAAGTAGGGAGTGGTTGTTATTCCCACTACTTTCTGGTCCCCAAGAAGGACAAAGGGGGCCTGTGCCCCATCTTGGACCTCCGGAACGTCAATGGCTTCCTCCGAAAGGAGAAGTTCAAAATGCTGACTCTGGCTCAGGTCTTGGATGCCCTCGACCCTGGAGACTGGATGGTAGCGTTGGACTTGCAGGACGCATATTTTCATATCCCCATCCTGCTGGCCCACCTGCTTTACCTGCGGTTCACGGTAGGCCAGGAGCATTTTCAGTTTGCCGTGCTCCCCTTTGGCCTTACCAGTGCCCCTCGGGTGTTCACGAAAGTGTTGGCGGTGGTCGCGGCTCACCTGCGCAAGTCAGGGGTGTCAGTCTTCCCATACCTCGACGACTGGTTGCTGAAGGCGGGCTCGCCCCAGGCAGTCATCAACCACCTTCAGACTACGGCTGACCTCCTGCATTTGCTGGGGTTCTCCATCAACGTGCCGAAGTCGCACCTGAGTCCCTCTCAGAAGCTCCCCTTCATCGGAGCGGTTCTGGATTCGATGCTGTTTCGGGTTTATCCTCCCGAGCAGCGAGTCCGGGATATTCAGGCTATGATTCCGATCTTTCAGCCTCTGTCCCGGGTTTCACTCAGGATGACCCTATGGCTCCTGGGCCTGATGGCCTCCTGCATCCTGCTAGTGCAACATGCCAGAGGACATATGCGGGCTCTGCAGTGGGACCTGAAGTTCCAGTGGGCGCAGCATCAGGGCAACCTGTCCAATCATGTCCAGATCTCGGCGGGCACTGCAGGACAATTGCAGTGGTGGCTCACAAATCGCGATTGGGTCAAGGGCAGATCCCTCTACCTTCCCCAACCAGAGCACACAGTGGTGACAGACTCGTCCCTCCTGGGATGGGGCAGCCACTTGGGAGAGGCGGAGATCAGAGGACTCTGGTCTCCGGCGGAGTCCCGGCTCCATATCAACCTCTTGGAGCTTTGGGCGATCCGGCTTGCACTGAAAGCATTCCTTCCCTCTGTCCGGGGAAGTGTGGTCCAGGTGTTCACGGAAAACACCAGCGCCATGTGGTATTGCAACAAACAGGGCGGGGTGGGGTCCTGGACCCTCTATCAGGAGGCTCTGCGCCTCTGGACGTGGCTGGAACATCAAGGCATTTCCTTGGTGGTTCAACACCTGGCAGGTTCTCCGAACGCCAGGGAAGACGAACTCAGCCGCCGGTGCTCGATGGATCACGAATGGCGTCTGCACTCGGATGTGGCACAAGGTCTCTTTCAGCAGTGGGGAGAGCCTTGGTTAGATCTATTCGCCACCAAAGAGAACGCTCAATGTCATCAGTTTTGCGCGTTGGAATTTCTAAGGCGGCACTCGCTCGGCGACGCTTTTCGTCACGAGTGGAGTTGCGGTCTGTTGTACGCCTTTCCGCCTATACCACTTCTATCCAGAGTGCTGAAGAAGATTCGGCGCGACCGGGCCCAAGTCATCCTTGTGGCTCCGGATTGTGCACGAAGATATTGGTATCCCAAGCTACTCAGCATGGCGATCGATCCCCCGATCCGTCTGCCTCTTCGGGAGGATCTTCTGTCGCAGCAGCAGGGGACGGTCCTCCACCCGAACCTGTCCAGCCTCCACCTCCATGCATGGAGATTGAGCGGCGACAGTTGACAGCTTTCGATCTTCCTTCCAAAGTCTGTGATGTCATTCTGGTAGCCAGGCGTCCCTCCACTAAAACGGTATACGTAGGCTGTCTGGTTTTAGGTTTAAAAGAGATCCTTGCCACTTGTTATATGGTATGCTAAAAGCATCTTTACAATCTTCAGAGTTAATGAGGAATGCTATTGACTTTTAAGTCCATTCTGGTGCACTGTTTTCTTATGCACGGGAACTAAAACACAAATATTTATCATTTCGTGCCTTGTGTGGCATCAAAGAAAAAGTCATCCCAACTGTGTCCCTTAGCCGATGGTTCTCACTCCAAGGGGCTATGAATGCTGTATTATCCAAGCGGAAAACGTTTACAGAGTTTCTGCTGAGTGATGATGCCAAAGGCAAGAAATGTGAGGATCATTGGTCACATATTGATAGTGATGTGAAAAAGTACACTCTACTGCATTCTTAGATTTTTACAAGAAAACATAACTGCTGTTGTGGACAGATTAAAAAAACTAGAGTCTGAAAACACACTTGTCTGCCAAGTGTTCAGCATAACTGGTGTAGATGTGAAACATCTCCTTGAGAGCAGGCTGGGCGACACCTTTAGTAACTTTGGCACTGCAGCATGTTTCATTTTAGAGTGCTTGCCACTTGGTAAGTAAAGCAAAGGTGAAGAGCAATTCAGGAACTTTTATTTTGCAATGTATGAGAAATGGCTTGAAATGTTGCATTGAAATGTCCCTTCACAAGCAATGGCATTTGAAATCAATGAAACCTCACTGTGGTATTCTGTTCTAGATCCCTTCAATAAAGGGGAATTTCCTCCGTAGTTTCAAAAGTGCTGCTTCATTTTTGACCGCTTCAATAACTCTGAGGGCATAAGCGCCCAGATCAGCGCAAATGTTGCAGAACCTGCCATGAGAATTGCAGTCTTCAAGTGAACCTGTATTGGCAAGGAAAGCTATGTCAATGGTCAGAGTTAACAAATTGTGTACAGGCTGTTTTGGCGTTGCCCATCTCAAGTACCGATGTTGAGAGGGCCTTTTCACAGAAGTTTACATGGGAAGGGAAGAGCGAGCACACATGACCAGTCATTGAAGAAGTATTGTATGGTGTACTACAATAAGTTTAATTTGCAAAAATCTATTTGGACCTTATATACACTATACTTACACTGTCAATATACCATGTTCTATCAGTGCAGAAAGCAAGCAATACTAAAAACAAAACATTCCATAAACACCGGAAAAATACTGTTTCTGTAGTTTTTAATGGCGCGGAAATGTGTAACCACTGTTTTTTTAAGGTATTGAAATCACTTGAAAACACTGAAAGAACCACACCAGAATTTACCAAAATAGAAACTGAAAACAGGAAAGCCTAGGTATACGCCTGCAGGTGGAACAAGTTTGTTGCATTGTGCACTGCAAAGGCTGTGGATCCCTTTTCTGCCCCTCTCTCTGAAGTTCTTCTGTTCCTTCTTTCTTTGGCCCAGCAGGGCTCTGCTCTGAGCACTATCAAAGGTTATCTTTTGGCCCTCTCCACCTTTTTGAGGCTTCCAGATCAGCCTTCTCTCTTTAAGTCCCCGGTTGTTAACCGTTTCCTTAAAGGCATTACGCACACGTTTCCTCCTGTGCCGTTCTTCATGCCTCAATGGGACTTGAATCTCGCTTTGACCTATCTGATGTGCGCTCCTTTCGAGCCCCTTCATACCTGTCCTTTACGTCTTCTTACTCTTAAGACAGCTTTTCTGGTCGCTATCACCTCTGCCAGAAGAGTGAGTGAGATCCAGGCTCTTTCTTCTAAACCTCCTTTCCTTTCTGTTCATCCAGACAAGGTGGTGTTAAGGACCCGTCCTTCTTTCTTGCCGAAGGTGGTCATGCCCTTCCACATTGGGCAGACCATCACTTTGCCTACCTTCTTTCCACCTCAGCATCCTTCGAGAGAGGAAGAGAGGCTCCACCGTCTGGACCCGAAATGTGCACTTGCATGCTATCTAAAGCGTACCCAGCAGTTCCGGGTGGATGACCAGCTCTTTGTTGGCTACATGGACGTCAAAAAAGGTCGGGCTGTGCACAAACGGACCATCTCTCGGTGGGTCGTTCTGTGCATCAAAGCATGTTACTTCTTGGCTGAGAAGGAGCCTCCTGTGGGGCTGCGTGCCCATTCTACCAGGGCAAATGCAGCTGCTTCTTCCTTCGGACGTGGCGTCCCCTTGCAGGGCATTTGTCAGGCACCTACGTGGGCCTCGCTGCACACGTTTACCAAGTATTACTGCCTTGACAGTCAGGTCCGGAGAGACAACTACTTTGGCCGTTCTGTTCTCCTTGACTTTCTGGTGTAATCTATTTGCAGACCCACCAGCGGGGTTGGTATTGCTGGGGTCTCTATTCTAAGGTAAGGAATCTATCACTAACGTGTCTCTTTCAGATGCACAAGTTACTACTTGTGTAATGATATATCTGTAAGAGACATTAGTTAGTGATAGATTCCTTACCACCCCACCCATACTCCCCGTTCTGTGAACTGATTCTAGGGTTAAGGTCATCCCCCTTTCAGGGCCCTAGCTTCATGGCACCAGTGATCAGCTTCTTGCATGGCTCTGCATTCCTGGCACGGAAAGTCGTGTACAGAACTGACGTCAGCACGCATGGGTGGTGCCTAAGTAGTCTCCGTGACATCATCTCGGCGCATACGATGCCAGTGACAGACGTGGAGCCGCACAACGCCACCTACTGACGTGCAAGGGTACTGCTATGAAAAGACTTTCCGGATCCAGTCTGACGCCTGGGGATATTCTAAGGTAAGGAATCTATCACTAACTACTGTCTCTTACAGATATATTGTTACACAAGTAGTAACTTGTGCATTACGTTAGTATTCTCTACATTCCAGTCCATAGAAATTGTCTTCCACGAGCACCCGTAGACAATAATATTTTTTTCAAATCTTGTATTTTCAGTGATATGACCACCGAAAGCTCTGATTTTATATAAAAAATACAATTTCCCACTGAAAGGCAATTCTCTCCATGTGTTTCCATACCTGGCGTGTCACGCAGTTTGGTGCTTACTTTCCCTCCATGTTAAAGAACAGTCGATGTTTCAGCTCCCAGGCTAATGTGCTGCTTAGCTAAATACATGTAAGGTCCCAAAGGCAAGACTGATTGCATTGCAAATGCTTATTCTTTTCTGTGGTTGGAATTATATAGCCCTGTTGAAGTGAAGACACCGCAAAACACTTGGTGGACATATTTGTCTTTACTCATTGCCCATAAATATGATCTATTCATGCCTGTGTTTGTATGTTGCATGGCTATTTGCCTTTGTTTGATGGCAAAGAACACTTTCTATTTTTAACTATATCTGTATGTTTGGTATAAAAGGATGAATGACATTGTTTTCGATTTTCCTTCAACAATAAATTGCACATATTTTGCTAAGACCTTATACATGTAATAATTAATAATACCTTGCTTTTATGTAGTGCTTCATACAAACCTTAGCCATTATAAGATCTGTAAGCAACAGGTGTTACAACCATCCTATCCAATGGTAATCAGTGGCCCTAACTCGGAAGGATGAAATGCTGTGTATGTCTTGCCATGGTTTGAACTTATGAACTCTATATCACCGCCTATGTCACTGACGTGCGTTTAACCCATTGAATCATCCTTCCCGCATTAGTTGTCAAAACGTTTAGATTTCTAGTTTTTTTAGATTCTCAAAAAGTAAATGTAACATAGCCCCCATGGTCATTGACATAAAATATACACATTTACTTACACGATGCACATATTATGTGAGCTCTTTAAGAGTGAAATACGTTTTTCTCCTACTCATGCTATATTGAAAACCCTAAATCCTGCTGAGAGTTCCTTCAACAACCCGATAGATGTCAAGGGAGAAAACGGGTGGGCTTGAGCCTTCCTCCAGCTATTCATCAACTAACATGAACTTTCTCGCATCGGTGGAGTGATATAATTATATTGAAACTAATGAATGCACCAACGCTATTAAATGATTATTCAAATTAATAGATCAAGGAGGTTTGCTAAGAAAACTCTTTTTTTGCTCAGTGAAAGTTTCTCCATTTGCCACAGGGTTTCAAGGTTCAAACATAATCCTCCCCCCTGATGATGCACAACCAGCAATAAAGCTCGAATTGAGTTCCCATGAACTCTTATCACAAATACGGAGGTGACAGGAAGAACTGGGCAGACGCTGATAGGGATACTGGAAACCTTCTGATTTCTGAAAATAACTACAATTGGTCCATCAGAATAAACAGATTTCCATAGTCTTCCGCAATCCATCAAGTGTGTAAAGCGCGCCACACTGTAAACAACGGTCATGTTCCATTACACAACTAACCCCCTATCGCTGGATAAGGTCAAGTCTAGCCAGCTCGCGAGATTCCAGAGACGGTCTACAAGTCGCCATTAACATAAAAACACAATTACTTTTTTCGTTGCAAAACAAAAAAGAATTGAGTACGCAATCTGCATCTACGAATAGACTTTTCTTGGGGGGTTTAAGCGATCACCCCTATATTTCTGCTTTTTCAGCGCGTGCATTTGATGACATAGGGAGCTCATGAGTGAAGAACAGTCAGGGAATCATTCTATTTTATATCCTCCACTGCACCATGTGCTGTACACATTTTCTTCCATGTGCTGTACACATTTTCTTCATGCAATTCATGGACTGCATCCCTTTACAGCCCTGAAGGCGCAAGCCTGGATTTCTGCTACTTCATTTGTCATAGTGTTAACATCACAGGCCGCTGGAGACAAATACAACATATTAAAATGTAAAACCAAAATCATCTGCTGATAAAAGATACGTGAAAGACATGATCACATCAGCATGTAGGTACGTAAATAAAATTATGATTTTATGATACATCCATATTTGGAATAGAGGATCCTCAGTACCATGATATGGTAACTATATGTTTATGCTCTGAAGGGCGAATATCTGAGCGCAGCAAAAATGAATCTCTGAGCTTTGTACAGTCTGGTTCACAGAACAAATGACTCTCCGACCTTTGACAATTTGAGCCAGCTCGATGACCCATAATTGGATTCCTGAATTGTCAGAGATTATTTCTATACAAATGTTCTTATTTCTTTGGAAGGCTTTTTTTTCCAGCCATATGCAATGGATACGATTCTCATTAGGAATACTGAGTGCAAGACAATATAATAACACAAATACTTGGTATGAATCTAAGGGTTTATTTACAAGCCTCTTGCACTGCCGTGCATCACTTTTTATGCGCCCCATATTTACGAGGTCACGCAAAGCCACTTTGCATGGCTTTTCATGGCCTCGTAGATATAGTGTAAGGCAGCGATACTCAAAGTACGGCTCTCCTGACCTTTACATGCAGCCCCCCTGGTCTCCAGCAGAACTGGGCTGCTGTTTACTCACTCAGCACTAACATTAAAAAGTTGTTCAAGAAACAGGCAAGACTTTATTTAAGGGTTAATTTAAATTAAATAAAGGAAGTAACTGGGGTGTCCTGCCCCATTTGACTTTAGGAACACCATCATTTTTAAAGACAACTTGCAGCAAAAGTTTAAAAATATGACAAAGTCTCTTCCAAATTCAAAAATGTTTCTAATTAACATGCAGAATCATTTTCACCTTAGAACATCAGATCATATCAGCGCATTGAGAAGTGTTAATTTAAAAGTGATAGTTTTCAAACAATCATTTAGAAACATTAATTCTCCCCCGCCCCAACCCTGTCAACAATTTCAACGTGAACTAAAGAGGCAAGTCAGTTGTTATGTGCACTCTTTGGGTGGCATGGGTTCCTATTATACATGAACAACATTATAGTTTATTAAATCAAACACAGGAGAAGAGTTTGTACAGCGCACATCCGGAAGTAATGTATCTTGATATTGTCTTATATGTGATAAAGAAGAAAAAGGAGGGAAAATGAAATAAAATAATTGACTAGGAGCACACAATATGGTAAAGTAGGAAGCTGAGATTAATCCCATGTTTTCTGGTTTAATCTTTTTTCAATTCAGCCACTAGATGTATATGCTCCGCTTACCCTACACCCTCTTTACTGCCAATCCCCCTCGTACAACCCTCGCTCAACTGCCACAGCACTGGCTTCAATGCAGCCGTCAGTCACATCACAGAACAAACATTTTGCCCCCTGGGAAAATGTTTGCGGGTACCCATGGTGGAAGGCAATGCATTGCAAGTCGTTGCATTCCCTTACACTGCGTCAGGGGGTGTTCCATGGGTGTTGCGGTGGGTGTTCCCATGCAACACCCTTGAGTTTTGATGCATTTCCAGATTTACAAGGATCTGTAAACCTGGGAATGTGTCAAAACTGTGCGCCTCCCGGGGCAGGAGTAACAGGAAAAAATATGTTTATTTCTTATCGTTTCTTCCTCTTTCTGTGTGTGCTGCATTCTGCAGCGCACACAGAAAGAGGAAAACCCATCCATGGATTGTTTTTATGCAGGATGGTATCCCCTCCTGCACAAAAACAATCCTGCCCACAATGCAGACACCCTTGCACCATGGTACAAGGGTGCCTGCGCTGGCACTAGGCACCATATTGTGCAATGGCACTAGCTGAAGGGACAGACATTTACTGTATCTCATAAATAGGGTGCATCCCTGCCCTTTCGATTTGGCAAAGGGCAGGGCAGCAAAAAGACTTGAGGTGCTGCCCTAAGCTAAATCATTGTAAAGGAGACCCCAAGTGTTCTGCAAACATTTTTATCTTGAAGGATTTTGACGGTCTGCAGCTCACTTGTTCTTGTCCCCTTCTTTGCCCAGTCTTTCATGAGAAGCCATTGTTAGGTCTCGCCTAAACAGTGCATGTGCTGTCTTTTTGAGACTTTTTGGCCCAGATTTACAAGGCACTTGTGTTGTCATTGCATCACACAAGGCAGCACAAGGCAAGACAAGGGCTTCAGTGAGATTTACAAAGCAACGTAAAGCCACCTTGCGTGGCTCTGCATGTCTTAGTTTATCTTGAGTAACGCAAGACAACACAAGTCACTACCTTGCGTTACTCCGACCTTGGAAGGCATTCCAAAGGGTGAAGCGTGCGTGTTCCCATGGATTTTGGCGCATTCCCAGATTTATTAAGACATATTTGAGACTCCTGATAATGTGTCAAAATGTTATGCCTTTTCAGGTTAGGCGTAACAAGGAGATACATGTTTGTTTCTCCTTGTGTTTTCCGCTTTCTACATGTGCTGCATTAGCACACGTAGAAAGAGGAAAAAGGCTCAGAGGACTGTTTTTGCATGTCATGGAGCAAGAGTGCCTGCATTGGCACTATGTTGTACTTAGTGTGCCAGCGCAGAGAGAGAGCAGGAATGGGCCATATCTCACTAGATATGGCACATTTCTGCCCTTTCGCTGTCATACAAAACAGTTTAGCAAGTTGCCTTTCTGTGCTGTAATGCGTTACATGACTCCTTAGTAAATCTGCTCCTTCATTCTCAGTGAGCTTGGAGACTGCCCATTGCGTACCCTTGGCTGGCTTCATTGTCACTCTCATATGTGTGCTTCTTATTGCTCAGGTACAGTAGGCTTCCTTCCTCTTCCTTTGTTAGTCCCTCACTTGGACCATGGACACAATACTCTTGCCCTTCCACTGCTCATATTTTTAGGTGCTACTTTTATATATATGGTTTTAAGCACTCTACCAGAATGCATCTTTTTCAGTTGGCTTGCTGGCCGCATCACAGCTCTTCTTCCTCACACTCTCCTGGTTGCCTCCCACTTCCTTCCTTATTGCCTCACACCCTACCATCTCTCCCACCAGCAATAAAAAATAAATGCTATGACACAGCTAGCGCTGGCCCTGTCATACTGGTTTTTTTTTACTTGGAGCCACGCTGTGTGGCTGTACAACATAGCTAAAACCATTTACAAAGCCAATACCTAGGTAGGTGAGAGCAATTTGTGGTGACAATGATTGTTTAGGAGCACCTCTTTACCAACTATGGTGGATGTATGATCTAGTCATGTGACCACTCCGTTCAGTCAAAAAGAGAGAAAATCCTTTTTATGTTTTTAGGTGTTTTATTTCGTGTGCTTAACCCAGTGGATCTTTAGACTTGTGCTAATTTAACATTCATTTTTAGTCAAAAAAGGCAATTTCTGCTAATATTGTCCAATTCATTATCTGATTCTGATTTATTTAATAATTTCAAAGGAAAGTCCAAGATTGCCCAGCACTTTAAGCTCAGGGGAAGCAGTAGCAGGCAGTACAGCAAGTTGAGGCAGACTGCGATGGAGTGCGATGGAGTGCAGGTCGGACACAGAGACCAGGTTAAACCTGTTGAAAAAGTTGCCTTTTCAAAGTCTGGCACAAAGAGTCCCATTCATAGTGAAGTAGGCCACAAGTAGGCCTGGGTGGAGTTTGCTTAGTCGCCCAACGATCAGGCAGAGTTTCCTTGTCCTGCCAGTTTGTGTGATGTTTACACCATACGTCAACGCAAAGTGCATTCTCATGCGGAAATCTTGCGCAAACTGCACCACATGTTCTCAATGGGCATGGCCATCTTGTTTCTCTCTCTGTTTATGGTGCTGGGGCTTACTTTTTCATGCTTTCTCGATCTATTTAATCCTTGTCTTAAAAATGTTTTCCCCCTCATTTTTATTTATTTTCTTACCTTTTGTGTTTATGTGTGTATTTTATGTTTTTCTGCAACTTTTTTGTGTTTTTGTGAGTTTTGTACTTTTATATTTTTTTGCTTACTTCCATATTTTTACCTTCCTTCTTTCTTCTTCCTGTTTCTTTGCCTGTCCTTTCACTCAGTTCTTAGAGCCTTTATTTTTTTTGTAGCTCGTACAATGTCAAGCAACCAATTTCCCAGTGATGTGTATGGTGTATGAAAGCGCCCATCTATGCATTTAAAGAAAAATGAATTGGCCCATCAAACGGGGTTGAGAGATTGTGAAGGAGATTAGAAGCAAACATCATTCCTTGCAATTTATTAGTAATTCCAAAATCTAGCAAATTTGGAAAAGGGTTAGGTAGGTTTTGAAAATTTAGCATAGGACGGTCTTCGATACTACTAGTCAATCTGATGTAGAAAAGTTCAATGTTATTGCAAATTTGCAAATGCCTTTTCCTTTCCAAAAATATTTTTGGAGAGATTATTTTATTTACTAGCAATCTTTTTTTGCCTTTATATCTTAAATCAGCATCCAGGGGCAAAAGAGGGATAATTGGGGTGAAGCAGCTGCTGGAGATGCCTCCCAAAGCTCCTCTGCCGATGGCTATGCTGGCTCCAGTAAGTCCTCCTGTTGTTAACAGTATTATTTATTTCCCTCAAATTTACCGCTCCTTATTTTGAATTATTATTTCTACCGTTTGCAATTTTTTTGCCAAATCCTCTTTAATCTATCCGTTCTGAATTCTTGTTATCCCTGCATTATGCTATTTACGTATTTTCTGTGTTTCAGGTTTCTGGACTTTACTTAGGCACTTGATGATGATCAGTGAAAAATTTACCGAAGCGGCCTAATCCCTCAAACTTTCCCACAGTAGAGTAAGTTATCATTCTTTTCCTTACCGCCAAGCAAATCTATTTTATTGGAAAAAAGCCATTTCAAAGTGTGGTGCCGGAGGATAAGGCCAGGGAGTAAAGTGGGACTAAGAGTAAGTGCCTTGACTTTTGTGGATGGTATAATCAGTAACAAATGTACCAAATACAATATCCTGTTCCTTAATCTGTTGCCTGTACTGTAGTGCTTTGCTTTTCCCGCTGTCTCCTTACGGGCAGACTGGAGGATGTATGTCTGCAAGATTGATTTTATAGTATCTCATGTGACCTATATCATTCATAGTATTCCTCTGCCTTGTAGTCAGGGTGAAATTGAAAGTTATTTAACAGAGCATGGCCATGATAGGAATAAGATAGTTGTCTAGTACAGCTGCCCCACTGCTGCAGACAGTAGCAAAGTAACGCAAGTATGACTAGGGCGCTAGATGAGCTAGCATGCCTCCATTAAGTCAGTTTAACGAGAGAAAAATACTTGTGTACTCCATACTGCATAATGTCTGAAACTCTAATCACTTCAAACATGAATGGCCCGAGGATACCAGCAAATGTTGTCTTTTTTCTTTCTTGATATAGGTACTCCTGCTTATCCTACTCCTAACGGCCAGGAGATAGCAGCCCGGGCCCGGCAGAGGAAGCTGGAGGCCAGCAGGGCAGAATACCAGCGGCTGGTGGTCCTGGGGGAGGAGGGAGAGGGGAGGCGGCAGCAGCTGCAGATGCTCCGGGCCCCAGCCAGACCCCAGTGCCTCCAGTCCACCGTCGTCGCAGTCCGATGGCAGCCGCCCACCGCCATTTCATCACTGCTGCTCCCATCTATTTCCCTGAATCCCACGCACAAGGGTAGTTCAAGCTTACATGAAGTTGAGGTTACTCTAGTGTAGCAGGCCACAGACTTGGTATTGCAAAAGAGATAGAGCGAAGTCATATAAATTACTTTCAGACAGCCAATTTTTTGTTGCTTGCAGCCATGTGGGGAGCATAAATTTCATCTTGCTGGATCCAGTTTGAAGTAGACCTTGAACGTCTAGGCAGGTATTAAAGCCAGGCCGTCATTCAGGCAATCAATGTCACATACAGATAAGAATTTCAGACAGAGTTGTTTGTCATTCACTTACTGCCCTTTTTGGCAGTAGCCTTCCCAGAAGTTACATACATGTATTTAAGTACATATACTAGTTGACGACTAGGCATGCTGGACTAAAAGGGGTAGATGTCAGACTATTTAGCATTATAATTTTTGAAAAACACATACAGCAAGGAACGGAAAAATAAACACGGTGTATGTGCATACCTAGAGAAGTATAAGATTGTTGCAACAAGGCAATTTAGGGTAAGCACAACTGGTTTTGATAATTATGGAAATTAGAGTGAGGACGTTTAATTTTATGTGAAAGTAAATAAAGTTGTTTTCAAAAGTAGTGCAATATAAAGTGGGTTCTTATATTCATAATCCCCATGGAAGGCAATGAAGATGAAAAGTTGTTACATTGTATTTGAAGGAAGAGGTATCAAAGAAAGTAAAATGGATTATGGGTTAAAGAATTATAGCACATATGAGGTGAGTGAAAATGGACATGGATTAGCTATAGTGGACAATTTTGGAAGCACAGCTATAGACTTGAAGCCCGACCTACTAACAGACAGGTCACAAATAGTGAGATTTTACTTTATTTAGTACAAAGGGCCCAGTTGATCAATGTCTTAAAGGGAGGTAACAGAGGTGTGAATGACCTATAACGTCATATCATAAGGAATCAGAAGATTTAATGGTTATGTAATAAGTGCCTTCTATACTCTTCATTGTGGAAGAGCTAAGGACACATTTGATTTGGATTTTAATGCATTCTATATTTTTGTGGATTTACTAACAATGTGTTTCTGACCAAAAGCGGCTTCTCTTATGATGTTTA
Source organism: Triturus cristatus (assembly GCF_964204655.1). Lineage (NCBI taxonomy): Eukaryota > Metazoa > Chordata > Amphibia > Caudata > Salamandridae > Triturus > Triturus cristatus. The sequence continues at coordinate 307,705,552 of NC_140587.1, read as the reverse complement.
GTTGCAGCACTTTAGTGGTGAAATCTCCAACGTCTTCGTGTAGTACTCTAAATTTGGCAGATTTTCTTATTTCGACTTAGAGGAGGGAAGGCCACACAAACATGTAGGGTTTTTGATGCATTGGTCAATTCTTTTGACATTTTGAAATCTATCTTTTTTGTTTAGAACATACAAAGCAGTCAATCATGTAGACACAATAGCAACCATAGCCAGATTCTTTCCTAGGAAAGCATGCTGCCTGTTAAAATAATATTTTAAAACTAAACAACATATGTTCAAGTGAGCCAAGGTAATTTTTATATATTAGGGCCGAGTATTGTACATCTCAATAATTTGAGTGCTAAAAAATATAAATTGAAATGTTAACTACTGATTACTTTAGTTAATAAGACTATTCTAATTTAGCCACTGTTTGTAATGAGTATTCCAATAAAACAAAACAATGTAAATCTAAAGTAGTGCCATGGATTATAATTAGTGGTGTCTATGAAAAGATCTGTCATGGTTGGCATAATTAACCACCACTGCACATAACAATTGACCAAAGCAAGTGAACCCCTGATACAAATACCTCCAAAGAGTGTTCTTTAAAATGTGTCAAATAGTACATTTTTCAAAAATAATTTGGCTAAAATGCAAATTAATTAGAAAATTCAAAAAAGGCTCTCATAAAATATTTCAATATTTTTCTAGCTGAACGAGTATCATACTACACTGAATAGTTAGTGGGAGATCCTCCCTACACCCTGAATAAATCTCTGACAAAAATTGATCCAAATTCATGCATTTTAAAGCAAAACCTTTAGGGGAATTGCCTACAAATCAAAACATTTCACACACAAGTTAAATAGTGGTCTAGTGGTTAAGTTGCTGACTTTGGAACCTGGAAAACTGGATTGAGTCTGGCCTGGACTTGGTGCAAAATAGTGTGTTTCAGAGCAAATTGCAGTTTTATATGTGTGCCTTAAAATGTAAACATACATAACATTCCCCAGAATGTCCAGTACACTGTCACTTTCCAGCTAGGTTTGCACTACATACAACCAATTTTACATGCCCAGTATGTCTGATTCAGCTGTACATCCCACCCATTTAACTTCCTCTTCTGGCAGTTCCAAGTAGATTCCCATTCATATTGTTAACAATGGGGATCTACTGCAAGTACCAGAACCAAAAACGAAAGGTACAGAAAACCAACAATGGATGGGTGGGGCCCCAGTGCAACCAGAAGTGCACAAAGCATGTACAGGAATGGGTCTGCTCTCCTCCAAGGGGTATGGAGGGGGTTACCTGATAGTATTTTATAGAAACAGGGACAAACATATGCTGAATGTGTACACAGATTGGTCAAAACGTCATCTGAAATAAAGGGTACTCAGAACATATTGCAGTACTTCCATGGTGTGACAAGCAAGAGGTCTTGGGGATCCATCATCTCCAATACAAAATGGTAGCAAAACATGTTTTTATTCAGCACAATTTTCCTAAAGAATGGAAAATGCCGTAGGTAATACAAGCAGTTCTGGGTATGCCACTATGTCAGCGAAATGTATTTATTCAGCTTTTAAAAACCATTGAAGATATATGAAAAAAGCAATGTAGATTATCCTTAAAGATAACAGCGATAGTCCATAAATCAAGCATACTATAATCATAAAATTCATCGTGGTCATAACAATTTAGTACATACTAAATATTGTCATAACCTAAAAGATTGATCAAAAAGAGTATTAGCCAAAAATGTGAAACACCAAGCCTTCCTCCTGATTACTCAGGCATTGATCTCCTAATTTTAATGGCCTGCCAAATAAAGCTAATTATTGCAAAACAAGTTACTTTTGTAGATAATAATTGGAAAAAGAAGAATGCAGGTCTACATTGATCAAACCTAAAAGTTTGTAATAAAGGAACTGTAAACAAATTTCTAGGGACGGTATACAATTAACAAAAACCATAAAATGAAGTGTGGATTGCACAGAATGGCTGTCACAAGAGCAAAGCAGAAATGTTTAGGGAAAAATCTGTGCTAAGTGTTAGTAATGTAGAAAAGATATGGTTCAACAGAGTTAGTGTTAGAAAGCTAAGAATAAGCTTGCAGGGAAGTTTTACAGTATTCCTTTTCCAATCTAACATCACTACACCAATTATAAACTAAAGACTTAATGATATCTTTTGTTGAGGCTTTAGCAGCTTCAAGCCTCAGAAAAATCTCTGGTTTACCCAACGCCTTGCAGCAGCTGTTAATAGACTTCAGACAGGATATCCGAAGCACATAATCTAAAGACAAACAGTCCGGAATTATCAATGATTAAAGCTTGTCTTAGTCTTGAACTAAATAGACATCTATAGCACTAGAGTTTGGAACTTAATCAAATCCTACCAGTGAGTGACCCCCAGTTCTGAATGACAAATGTAAGCAAAGGTACTTTGTGAGACAGCCTTCTTAAGACAGCGTTTTAAAAGTTCTGTATACTACTCAAATCTGTATAACCCGACAAGCCACAGACAACCATTTGCTCCTATACACTGCAATCATTCCTATAAGTGGTTCTGAGACAAATTTGGAGGCAAACCTGAAAACCGCTCCACTGGACCCTTCGATCTGTTGTTGCCTATCAATGCATAACTCAAATTATTTAAGACCATAGTCCATAGGTACTCCAAGATATAGAGAATTAGCACATTTTGTATCTGAATACCACTAATAAAGTATAAATTCATCTTTTTATTGCACGGACCATAAACTATGACAAAAGATTTTGTCAAATTTGTTGGGAGGTCCAATTGATTCATAAAACTTTTAAAACTATTTAAAGTTTGTATTTCTGTGGTTCAATTCCCATTCTTGCCATTAGTACGGCATCATCAGCATAATAGATTTGTCCATTCCCTGCCTAGGCCACATGCAATTGCCTGAGAAAAAGAACAATACAGTCCTCAACCTTCATAGGTGTCATATTGAATGAAGCTTTGACCTATTAACACAGTTGGTCCAATGCAAAATCAAAATGAGATTAGTTTGGCCAAAGTACATTTCATAGAAATCAAAAATAGGTTCAAGCATTGTTTAGTAGTTCCCAACCCCTGCCTGAAACCAAACCCGACCACAGGGAGAATAGATTTCTCCTGAGGCCGGCTATCCAATTTGGAGAAAAGAAATTTGCCAACAACCTTCACGATGGAATCCAGACATTAAATAGGTTGATAACAAGTGATAACAAGTGGTGTTGGCGTCATCACCCTTTTTAAAGATCAGGACAATATCAGGACAAGACCAAGATAAAGGTGACTTGATCCAGGCAGCAGCCATTAAAACATTTGTTAGTAATAGGGACCATAAATCAATATAACTTTTATAAATGTCCATGACAGCACCTTTCAGGCCTGGAGCCTTTCCTTTCAAGCTCATAGCTGCATTTAGAGGAATCATAAATACTCAAACTCGCCTTCATACCAGCTAGTACTGTGTGAGAAATAGAATAGACACTACTGAAATGGTCCACCTATCTATGCATGTGAAGTTCAGCCACTAGAGATGACATAGGGGTGTCCTTAAAATGCAGTCCATTAATTAACTTTCCAAAAAAGCACTATTTTCATTTTGGGTACTAACAGCCTGCAAAGAGGCCCAAGGTTCTTCCCTAATTTGAGCCTTTCTGGATTTTTTGCTCATATTATGCTCAATTATGCATCTTTGAAGCAAAGCCTGTATGTGAGATATTTTGTTAGTTGTGAGATTGTATGTACTCTAGAGCAGGTACAATCAAACCAGCTTAGCAAATGTAGCTACACTGTACGAGCCAGAATATTCATGAGCATCTTAGTAGATTTACAGACCAAATCGAACAAACTCAGAATTGCTGAGGCTTTTGCTTGTTCATCAAGGCAAGTCATCATCTCAACCTAAGAAGCTGAAAGCAGATCAGTTAAAAGGCAAAATGGATTTATTTGAGCCCATTTAAGCAACGCTCCTTTGTTGTTACCTATTTCAAGCTCCAGATGTCTAGCAACTATTTGAGTAACTCTCATCATCATCATTTAAGCTTTATTTCGGTTGAATTTACCATAAAAGCACATAAAAATACAGAATTGACAAAACAAACAATCCATTTCATACATATAACCTTAGATAATTGCATGGTTGTTAGACATTTGTTCCTTTAAAAAATTTAAATAAGTCCGAAATTTAAAATTGACATAACAATAATATTCATAAAAGTTAAAATATTATGATCTCTCAGAATTCATCTTGCTTGATCTTAAATCAAAACAGCATTATTGATCAAGTTCCTTCGTGCAATCCACATTGAATGTAGAAACTTAGTTACTGCACAGACAATTAATGGGTCAGTATCTGTTTTTAATATCCTAAAAAAAAACAAATAGTGATTTGTCCCCAGGTTCTTGCACAGCTGAATTATCCATATCTTCCTAATGTAAGCGTAAGCGGGACAGAATAGGATAACATGAACCGGGGTTTCGTCCTCGATGAGGCAACCTGGACAGGGGCGTACTAGTCCCCCCTTCCACCTATCAGAGAAATTAAAAAGGGGCAAGGTGCCATATCTAAACTGTAAATAAAGCTTTTTTGCTAGTGTTGGTTGGATTAAATCAATCGCAGACTCAAAGCTATAAACGGACTTTACATCCAAAAAAGCATCTGTTAAGCTTGAGGATTTTACTAAGCGAAAGAGATTCCTTAAGTTAATTTGCTTGACAGCACTCGCCACTTCCTTCTTAGAAATAACTGGGCAGGAAACTTCAGGGGTGAACCAGAGTTCCTCAAGACCAGTCAATGCAAGTGAATGTTTGACGAATGCTAGCCAAGGAATCCCACCAGAGCCGGTTAAAGCCATGACAACTTTAAGCTCCTCCTTATAGGTCACCAGCTCAGGAGTGCTCCAGAGACGCTTCCAATAAAGTAACGGTCGAATAGTGATAGCATCAACAATTGGACAGACATTTAGATCAAGTCTTAGCGGGATTAAAGGAGTGCTCTTTGGAAGGTCCAATAGTTGTCTTATAAAATTGTTTTCAGTTATAGATAAGTTACTTACTGATGTATGACCCCACAGTTCAGCCCCATAGAGCGATGAAGCCCTAGCTTGCACTTTAAAAATTTCAAGTGGGGGGCTAAAAAGTTTAAGAGAACAACTCTTCTGAACTTTCAGGATACCCCCTGCTGCTTGAGTTAGCCTTAAATTGGCCTTAGCCACTTGAGGGCCCCAACCCATTTTGTCATTCAAGGTCAGACCCAGGTATTCAAAGGTTGAAACCCTTTCAAGGGGTTTGCCATCCATCATTGGATGGGGGCAGTTAACTGTCTTTGCATTGAAAACCATATACTTAGTCTTATTTATGTTAACCACCAGGTTTCTTTTGGAGCAAAAGTTGGAGAATTGGTCTAACACGCGCTGCAACCCCATTGGTGATTTTGAAAGCAGAAGCGTGTCATCCGCAAACATTAAGGCGGGAAATCTTCGGGCGCCCAATTTGGGGGAGTCTATATCGTTTTTAGCTAAGAGATCTTCGATAAGCCCGTTGAGAAAAAGAGAAAATAGGGTTGGGGCAAGGACGCAGCCCTGCCTAACACCTTTCTCAATCGGGAAGGCTCCTGTTCACTGGCCTTGTTTACCGAAGCGTACTCTAGCGAAAGTGCCAGTATGTAAGATTTTAAGCTGTGGCATAGGTAAGATGGGACCCCCATTGTTGATAAAATGGACCATAGTTGTTCTCTATCCACCATGTCGAAGGCTGATTTTAAATCGACAAATATAAGATAAAGACTACCCCCTTCCAAGGTCACATGCTTCCAATAAATCACTTGTAACCTGAATAGTTGGTCAATAGTTGAGGTTTTCGCCCTGAAACCCGCCTGAAGCGGAGTCAAGATATTATTATCAGTGGACCAGGCCTCCAAACGTTGTAACAGTACCCTGGCATAGATTTTTTGTGTAACATCAATAAGGCTAATCGGCCTATAGTTTGAAGGTTGGAGCGGGGAGCCCTTCTTATGTATTGGGATAATCTCCGCCCCAAGCCAAGTATTAGGCAAAGATGACCCCTGCAGTATCGCATTAAATAAGACCAAAAGATAGGGGCCCCAAACTATTAGTTCTTCTCTATATAGATCGCCCGGGATGCGATCAAGACCCGGAGCTTTATTGGGCTGGATCCTGAGAATTGCTGACTTTACTTCCTCCAAGGTGTATAATTGCGCCGGGCATATAGGGTTCGGGGCCAAGGGGCTCTGAGGGGCTTCACTGATGCAAGAAGGAGAAAGAGAATAAAGGTCTTTAAAATAAGTGGACCAGGCTTCCTCGGATATTGCTAGGGATCCTAGGGATAATTGCAGATCTTCCTACTGTATTCCCTGTATGGACAAGGTTCCAAAAGGACCGCGAATCCTTTGCCGCAAGGGCAGATGAGATGGCAGCCCAACGGTCAGCCTCCCATTCAGATTTCGCATTCTTTAGCATTTTCTTATATGCATGTCTAGCCTGAACAATGCACTGTCTGTTTCCATGGCTAATAGCCAGTAGAAGTGCAGATTTTGCATCCCTACATCCTCCATTAAACCATGGGTTATCTCCAGAGCATGGTTTATTTTTAATAGGACCTGCTTTATAAAAGGTATCCTTTAATAGGGTGACCATCTCACTATGAATATCAGTGATTACAGTCATGTCGATATGAGAAGGATCACTAAAGGCAAAATTTGCCTTTTCGAGAAGGGGGATTACATTCCTATATAGATTAGACATTATTTCAATAGAAGATTTCGTGGCTGCCCATCGAACTCTTCTCCCACCTTGCTCTAGTCTTAAATCACTACTAGGGGAATTGTTTATAGCAATATCCCCATCACTGATGTATGCCCCATGCCATTATAGGTATAAAAAGCAGGGGTGTCACTATTAAAGCGACCATTACAGGCTCTAAGGGAGAATGTAAGGATAAGAGAGGTCAGTTGGAGAACCAATGCTGACCAGTTTTTTACAGGGTAGGCATTTGGTGGGGGGACTGACCATATTTCGTCTTCAGTCTTGGTGATTGGGGGGACCCCCTCTAAGGGTTCAAAATGACAATTAAAGTCACCTCCAATCAGAAGCACTACCTTACCCCCCAATGTGTGTAGTAGGTCAGATAGCCTATCCAGGGTATAGGAAGTTCCACCGGGTTTAACTGGCCGTGAATAAACATTAATCAAGGCCAGCTTGGGTATTCTTTTATGTGACATCAGGAGGCACGTAAGATCAGGGCTATTGGTCTCTAATCTTTTTAGCGTAAATCCAAGATGGATGCCTATCCAGATACACAACCCCCCGACGGTCTGCCTCTTGTGCCTTGTACTGCGGGTTCCGCAAAGGTTACATACCCAACTCTATGGGTGGGACCTCTAGCCCATGTTTCCTGGAATAAACAGATCCCATGGGAGTCCACAAAAGAAGACCAATCCGGGATGTCTAAATTAGATAAAAGGCCCGCTATATTCCAAGATAAAATTTTTAGGGACCCTTTTGATTTAGACAGCTCGGCAGCCAGACTACCCTCATAGCGGGAGTCGGCCGAGCCATGAGTCCCATGACCAAGTAAATAAAAGTCTGCATGTTCACTAGCCGACTGAGTTTGTGACACCAGTGTACTAATAGTAGTCGTAGGGGTGGGTAAATCAACCCCTAGCTCCCCGTCAAATGGGAGGGGATTCTCTTTAACCATTAGCCCAACCTCTATAGGTAATGCAAGTTTAATTTCGGCTTCTGCCACCTGCAGATGCTTGTTCCCTGTGGTCATCAGGGCTTCGACCTTATTGTGATCATCAGTTTGGTAGGGCGGGACTCTGCTGGCTGAAACAGGAAGTCAATCTACTTGGTCTAGCAGGCTATATCGATTGCATAACAGAACTTCCAACAGTTCCCCCCTTAAATGACCACCCCTACTTCTGGGTACAAGGTGCCAGGAATTCTCTTGCTGGGAGCTCAAACCAGTCCTCCCGTAGTCGGGAGGGGAATGAGCATGAGCTGTGGGATAAAAATAGTCTAACCTCCATGGTTTAATCGTAGTGTTAAAACTTGACTGTAGGAAGCTACATATATGATCAACTGCCCTAAAATCCTGAAAGTTAATAATCACACAATCCCCTCCCACGTTTTTAGATCTGGAGCCCACCCACCTTACTCTTCTAACAAATAGAATTTTACTATAAATAGTTCTAGGCAGGGGTCTATGGGTATTCAGCCAGTGCATAGTCTTATTCCTGAGTTCCTCGTATGATTCTGTTTTGTTACTCGGCAACTCTGGAACCTCCGTTAGAATAACAGTATATGGAGCGCACTCCGGAGGTAGGTTGATGCATGGTAAGGCTTGAGGGTTGGTAATGCCTGCGACATACTCCTTCCTTGGAATGACAGGATGTGCAGAAGGTACCGATAGTAAGGGGTGGGAGGGATGTACCTTATCCACAGGATTAGGGCTTTTAATAGGGTCGATAGTGGAAGAGCCCAGGATCGATCCATGTGTGTTAGTCGTGGGGGGTTGAACCTTTGCATTAGTGTGAGTAGGTTTATAATGTGGGGGAAAGACATTAGTTGGTGGAACTAGAGCGTTAACTTGGGATTGAATGGCAAGAAAGTCTTTCCTAAGGCCCAGATTTTCCACAAAACAGGCCTCCATTTTCCCAAGTCTAGCATCTAAAAGTTGCAGCTTGTCCTCCACTGGCTGGATGAGAGAGGATAATACCAGACTTAGTTTTCCCACTAATAAATCTAGATCAAGGGAGCGTAAATTTGCGGATAGTCTACCATTCTCAACAGGACTGTCTATAAGGGTCTCAGGGGAGCAAGACTCCAAACGTTCCGCAGTCCGGGGTGGCAATTTAGAAGTCAATTTAGGTTGTTTCAATTTGTTACCACGTGACGAGGTATCAGCCTTCCTCTTCTTTGGAATAGCACCTTCCTTGGGTCTTAACTCCTTGTCATTATTTAAACTTGGTTCAATTGAGGCCGTAGTTAAGTTAATAGACTGACCACAATGTAGTTGCAGAGGGATTAAGGGAGTTTAATAATGGGTCCACGCTTGCTAAATGTAGTTGTGTTGGTGCAGGTGAACGTGCATGAGCAGCAGGGCCCAGAGAAGATCTTCTTAAGAAAACCGGGTCTTGGGACAAACGACGTTGTGTTATTTCAATTTCATGCTCCAAGACAGAGGATGCCCTCGATATAAATTGATCCAGTGTCCCTGCAACCATCCCAACAGGTGTGGTTTTTGCGGCCCTTCTTCCAGTCATTAGTAATAAATGCTAATTGATGGAAAGTATACTATGGGTACTTACAATGCAAAGTTGATGTTAGTGAGGCCACAGACGGTCCCGCCCTTCTCCCGGGCTTCTCCCGGCGCGTCCCGCACGCGTCCCGCGAGGCGGGCCTCAGGGATGTTTATGGGCGCCTCCTGGCGCTTAGGCTGCGTCAGCTCTGCGCGCCGCCGCTGGGACAGCCGGGAGTTCGAGTCCCGGGGCGGCGACGCGGACGAGTGTACCCGCCTCTGGCGCTGGTGTGCTGGACAATGGCTCCGCGTGACTCCCGGCGGTGGCGGCAAGGTCGCGGCTCAAGCAAGGCAGGTTAGTTTGGCTGCTCCCCCAGTAACTCTAAGCACATAGCAAAAAAGACAACAAAATGGGCTTATGGTCACTATCACAATTTGGTATCCCAGAAAAAGCATAAAGAGAGGAACATAAGTCCTCTGCAATGATAATAAAATGAATTGTACCAGCTGCTCCCCTACCAGTAAAATTGAAACAAGTGCAGAAATAGGACGGCGCACATCAGAGGGAAATAGAGATATTTTTTTTTTACAAAGCTATTATTCAGGGCTTCACCTTAAAACCATGCTGAGAATGAGGTTGATCCTCCCCACTCATATTGAAAATGTCACAAACAGCTTTTAAATTAAGATTGCAAAAACAACAGTTGATGGACAGAATGCAGAACAATGTCATACATTCACCCCAGTACAGAGATCTGGGCCTAAATTCATCGTGTTTTTGCTCACCATGCCGTTCCAGTTTGAACCCAGTCATATGCAAATCAGTCTTGACCCTGTGCCTCATGGGAATAGTCCAGCCCGAACTGCCAAGCCAGGTCATCCCTGGACTGGAAACAAGCATCCTAGGACCGGTTTCGGGTTTCACCCCTCTTCAGCCAGGATATCTTGATTCCAGTGGCATGGAGAGCACGGGAGCCACATCTGGGCATACCCATCCCACTCGGGGTGACAAATGCTAAAACAACAGTTGATGGACAGAATGCAGAACAATGTCATACATTCACCCCAGTACAGAGATCTGGGCCTAAATCCATTGTTTTCTTTTGCTCACCATGCCGTTCCAGTTTGAACCCAGCCATATGCAAATCAGTCTTGACACTGTGCCTCATGGGAACCGGTCCTAGGATGCTTGTTTCCGGTCCAGGGAGGACCTGGCTTGGCAGTTCGGGCTGGACTGTTCCCATGAGGCACAGGGTCAAGACTGATTTGCATATGGCCAGGTCTAAACTGGGGTGGCATGGTGAGCAAAAGAATAATAGATTTAACCCAGATCTCTTGACTGGGGGTGAATGTTTTGATTTGTTCTGCATTCCGTCCATCAATTGTGTGTCTTTTGCTTTCTCGCCCTAAGTGCGCCAGGTATGCCCAGACGTGGGTCCTGGGCTCACTGTGCCACTGGAATCAAGCTATCCTGGTTGCGGAGGGGTGAAACCCTGAAACCGGTCCTAGGATGCTTGTTTCTGGTCGAGGGAGGACCTGGCTTGGCAGTTCGGGCTGGACTGTTCCCATGAGGCACAAGGTCAAGACTAATTTGCATATGGATAGGTCTAAACTGGGGTGGCATGGTGAGCAAAAGAATGATGGATTTAACCCAGATCTCTTGACTGGGGGTGAATGTTTTGATTTGTGCTGCATTCCGTCCATCAATTGTGTGCCTTTAAATTAAGATTACCAAGATTGTGAAGAGTGTTAAAATCTCCTTCCCATAAAGTTGACCAAGGTTTACTTTTAATATCACTATTGTGGTGCTTAAAAGTACTAATATAAAAGTTAATCACCGATATGTTATGCTAGTTGGCACATTCTAGCTAAACCGTTGGATAATATGGAGAGTCTCAGCAGAGCCACAAAACTTTACCTGAGAATTTACCAGTAATTGAAATTGACAACCAGTCTTAGCCCTACCTGCTGTAGATGGAATAGCTAGTAAATCCAATATTAAATAGCCATCAATATGGACTTTTGTTAGACCCATGCTTCTTGTGCACAAATACAATCACATTTCTTTATCAATGCAACCCATTCAAGATTATGTAGCTTAGTACTGAGACCAGCCACATTCCCCAAAATAAAATTACGTGTCAGAAGTAGTCTATATGTATGATTGCAGGCTCAACTACCCCACTACCACTAAATACATTTTGCTTCATTTATTTTGTCATTGTGCCTTTTCCTAGTAGATTCTAGGTCATACATTATGGCTGAGCATCTACTTGGAAAGGGTTTGCTGGGGAAAATAGATGTTATACAATTCTCACAATCTCAGGAGATAGACAGCAGAGGTTGACAGAGTATACAGGCTCCGACAACATGGCTGTCACTCAGATTAGACAGCAGGCAGAGAGCACCAATCCCCTGGATTCAGGTTTCCAAAGCAATTGTGATAAGGTTATCAATACTATTTTATCAATAAAGGTGAAAAGTCACGAAATAACAACAACAACAGGCAGAACTGTCCTGTGTAACCAAGAAAACGACATTAGCAATCAGTATCCCAAAATCTGAACTTTAAATACATTTTTGATGTGCAATCATTCTGTAACCAAACTTCAAGCAGGTTGGAGTTATGAAAAGGCATGTACATTCCTTTAAATTCAGAATTTTATTTTAATTTGGGTATACTATCTTGAGCCCCTCAAACAAAAACTTGACATTCTCATCAAAACACAATTCTTGTTGTCAGTATAACATTTCTTGATTTTTAGTAAATATATGTTTTGGAATTTATAATCAGCTTGTCATATTTATCCATTGATTTCATGTACATATGGACAGATACTGCCTTCTCCACACATGTATCATCATCATGTAAGCGATGCCACTCATATGACAAGAATAGTCTCTTAAGAAGTCACCAGTGTCCTTGATATATGAACTTAAGGTCAATACAATTGGTGCCAGAAATGGCACCAATTGTGTTGACCTTAAGTTCACATATCAAGGACACTGGTGACTTCTTAAGAGTTCTTACAGACACGAGCTGGCAAAATAGATATCTACTTGGAACAATTGATGTAGCATCACTTTATACATCAATAAGTCATGAAATTGGCCTAAGGTCCTCAGATATTTTCTGAAGCAAAGAACAATTGAGGAATTACAGCATACACAAATGTTGTTGGAGAGGATTGAATTTTGTGTAAGAAATAACATCTTTATTTTTAATCACATCTTGAAGTAGGTCTAAAATTTACATGTAACACTAGTACCAGAGAAATACAATCTTTTGATACAACCATGTACATTGATAACAATGAAATACAGACTATAGTGTTTCGCAAACCAACAGCTACCAATAGTATCCTCCATGGTTCAAGCTTTCACCCAAACTCATTGATCCAAAGTATTCTTTATGGGGAATTCATAAGAATGAGGAGGAATTGCTAAAAAACTGAGGATATGTAGTCTAAATTTAAGGATACAACTAGACGATTCACACGTAGAGGTTACAAAAATAGGGACATCAAACGTGGAGAAGAAAAAGCAAGATCTCTAACTCGAGCACAGACCCTTGTGAACAAAGGTAGAAAGACTATCAATGAAAAAGACGAAGGAAGGAGGATGATACTAACCTTCAGTAAAGAGAGCTATAAAATCATTCGGGGCAAACATTGGCATGTGCTAAAGAAAGATCCGGCTATTGGTGTAATACTAGGGACTAGGCCAATAATAACATTCAGAAAAGCACCTTCACTGGCAGACAACCTGGTTAATAGTCATTTTACAATGAAAAAATCTGGAAACTGGCTGCAGAATCAACAGAAAGGATTTGCCAAATGCAGCAAATGCAAAGTAGGCAGAAACATTAAAAAGCTTGAAGACCCAAGAGGTAAATCTTTATGATCAATGAAAAGATCACCTGTGATTCAGTATATGTAGTCTAACTGATTGAGTGTTTCTGTGGTAAAAGATACATTGGCAGTACAATATGTCCATTGAAAAAGCGAATTTTAAAACACATAACAGCGATACAGAGCAAAGATACTAACTATGCAATTGCAAAACATATGCTAGTGCATGAAGGAAAGAACTGGTTAAATGTAACATATTCTGGAATAGCCTCGGTCCCACAAGATGAGAGGGGTGGCAACAGAACTCTCAAATTGAGACGGTTAGAATGTATATTCATTTATAAAGGAACATTATAATTTGCTTCTGATTTTATCAGCACTTGATATGGGGCTAAAGACTGAGCAATCTGGAATTACCAACATCGGGGGGACTTAATAATAAATACATAATTGTCACAACTACATGTCTCATACAATAGACATAAGAATATGACACTTAGTCAATAGAGTTAAGAATATGACACTTAGTCCATATGAAGTATATGCACTCCACATATTGAATCCTTGTAATTGTAGATGGGAGGAACCACTATGGCCTTTGCCGCAACAGAAGGTGCATTATATAGACACTTAGGGGTCTATTATAATGGCAGGTGGACAAAGCCCGCCTGCCACCGCAACGCCAAAAGGGACTGCCCACCATAGGCGCGGGGGTCCCGCCATACAAATTAGGATGTGCCCACCACACTGGCGCTGATGGACCCTGTCGACCCATGATGGTCGTGGCTTATACAAAGCTAAGGTGCCCTATCATAAGAAGGACACCCACAGGGTAATCGGACATTTCATCCAGAGGGAGGCGAGGGCATGGGAGCACAGTGGCTATGATTGGAGGTGGTGGAATATGGCAATTTGAAAGAACGGAATAGAGCATCACGGCTCGAATTACAAAACATCGTAGCAGAAGCGCGAACGCCCCACTGCCGGCCTTTGAGGAATACAGCTCTCCCATTGGCTAAAGTACCGCCTATTAGATTTCAGGTTGGTTTAAATGTCACTGAGCTCCAGGAATTGAGGCTTTCCTCACTGAAGAAGGCAGAAGCCAGAAACGCGTCTGTGGATGATGTAAGCCTGCGATAAGCCCCGTAAGTGCACTGAACGTTCTTTGACATTAAACAAACCGGTCCCACCCCCGCTTTACGGATGCACCCGCCGAGGTTCGGTGGCCCAGGTGGAACTGTGCTTATAATTTAATATGGGGCTACCAGAACCGCCGCTGACGGACCCTGTCGACCCGTGATGGTCGTGGCTTATCCAAAGCCAGGGTGCTCTATCATAAGAATGGCACCCACAGGGTAATCGGACATATCATCCAGCGGCAGGCGAGGGGCATGGGAGCGCAGTGGCTATGATTGGAGGTGGTGGAATATGGCAATTTGAAAGTACGGAATGGAGCATCAAGGCTCGAATAACAACGCATTGTAGCAGAAGCGCGAACGCACCACCACCGGCCTTTGAGGAATACAGCTCTCACATTGGCTAAAGTACCACCTATTAGATTTCAGTTTGGTTTAAATGTCACTGAGCTCCAGGAATTGAGGCTTTCCGCACTGAAGAAGGCAGAAGCCAGAAACGCGTCTGCGGATGATGTAAGCCTGTGACAAGTCCCGTGAGTGCACCGACCGTTCTTTGACATTAAACAAACGAGTTCCACCCCCGCTTTATGGATGCACCCGCCGAGGTTCGGTGGCCTAGGTGGAACTGTGGTTATAATTTAATATGGGTCTACCAGAACCGCCGCTGATGGACCCTGTCGACCTGTGATGGTCGTGGCTTATACAAAGCCAGGGTGCTCTATCATAAGAAGGACACCCACATGTAAATCGGACACATCATCCAGCGGCAGGAGAGGGGTATGGGAGCACAGTGGCTATGATTGGAGGTGGTGGAATATGGCAATTTGAAAGTACGGAATGGAGAATCAAGGCTCGAATAACAACGCATCGTAGCAGAAACGCGAACGCCCCACCGCCGGCCTTTGAGGAATACAGCTCTCCCATTGGCTAAAGTACCACCTATTAGATTTCAGTTTGGTTTAACTGTCACTGAGCTCCAGGAATTGAGGCTCTCCGCACTGAAGAAGGCAGAAGCCAGCAACGCGTCTGCGGATGATGTAAGCCTGCGACAAGCCCCGTGAGTGCACCGAACGTTCTTTAACATTAAACAAATGGGTTCCACCCCGCTGTACGGATGCACCCGCCGAGGTTCGACGGCCCAGGTGGAACTGTGGTTATAATTTCATATGGGGCTACCAGATCCGCCGCTGACGGACCCTGTCGACCTGTGATGGTCGTGGCTTATACAAAGCCAGGGTGCTCTATCATAAGAAAGACACCCACAGGATAATCGTACATATCATTCTGCGGCAGGCGAGGGGCATGGGAGCACAGTGGCTATGAATGGAGGTGGTGGAATATTGGAATTTGAAGGTACGGAATGGAGCATCAAGGCTCGAATAATAACACATCATAGCAGAAGACCGAACCCCCCACCGCCATCCTTTGAGGAATACAGCTCTCCCATTGGCTAAGGTACCACCTATTAGATTTCAGGTTGGTTTAAATGTCACTGAGCTTCAGAAATTGAGGCTTTCCGCACTTAAGAAGGCAGAAGCCAGAAGCCAGAAACGCGTCTGCGGAGGATTTAAGCCTGCGACAAGCCCCGTGAGTGTACCAAACGTTCTGTAACATTAAACAAACGGGTCCCACCCCCACAAAGCATCATAATTTGCAAACAGTGCGTTCCATAAAGGAAATAATTCTTATTCTAAGACAATGGGGCTCAAAATGATGTCAATCTGAACTCCTGAAGAGTCCTAGAAGCAAGCGAGAGTTAGCATTTAAGCTGTTTCAGTCATTAATAATTGCAGAATCTACCATAAAGAGAAATCAAGCATAAAGCAAAGAAGCCTTGGCAAAGCCAATTAGTCAAAGCACAAATCAGAATGGAACTAAACCTACATCTAATCTGCCTACCTCTGCCTATGTTCTGCTCTCCATCAAAGGTCTGCCCTCTCCTTCACTGCATCTGCAAATCACTTATGCTCTCCTCCCTTCATTTCTGCGTCGGAGTCTGAAACTCCTCTACAGCCTCGCATCTCTAAATCTCTCTCTGTCTGTCTCTCTCAAAGGGCTCCGAAAGTCTTCCTCAAACCATGGTCGAAAAATCCCATCTTCAATTAACTTTCTTTCTCCCTTTTCTATTGGTGTTGTAAAGATAATTTTTTCTCAATCTTTCAATAAACCCTGATACTCCTTTACAATTCTTTGAGCTTCTTGGGTTGAGACCATATTAATTTGGACAGTCAAAATTTGTCTACGCATTGTTTGTGCAGCTACAGTTTCTAATATTTGTACCGAATCAGTCACACTTGGAGCAGTAACACTTGGAGGTATCACTGTCGGTATCAAATCAATAGGTGGTGGGGCAATCTGGAACCTCTGTAGAGTTCCCTCAATCTGCATTTCCTTTGGTTCAATAGAAGCAGTAGCCACTGTTGTACTTGCTGGTACACTATTATCAGAATTTGTACTGGGGACCAAATAAGGTGGAGGACACTCAGTTAACAATGCATCAAATTTTTCATCCCCTAGATCACTATTGGTTTGACGCTTTCGGCCATCCATAATTTCCTTCTCCTGTATCTGATTCTTTACCCTTTCGTCCTCTCTTTCTTTGTCTCTTGCTGTCTTTTCCCATAAGCTTAAGGCTTCAAATTGTGCAGCTCTAGATGGTGACTTTATTTCAGATAACATTTCTCTTAATCTGTCAATAATTTGCAGTTAAAAAGTATCACATTTTGGAAAACTCAAAGGACCCTCTTTCTCAGTAACCTTGCTCCATTGGCAAATCCACAAACATGAAACAATCCCAAATTCGTTAACATTAAATGTGCATGCGTTCCATCAGGTGGGGTCTCGCCACCGACCCAAATCGAATTTGTTGATTTACCTCTCACAAGTGTCTTAAAACCTTTAAACAATTTCATTTCTGCAATAATTCAATCAAATCTTTTGATTCAATTCCGTAAATGTCAAATTTTTCCCTCTAATCCTGTTACAGTTTAAATTTTTGAAGACTCTTAACCAATCTCAATACGGTAATCACACAACGAACCTAAAACAGCGCGTCACAATCTAATGTCACTTTTTCCCCCTCACAGCAGTTCACCCTCCTTCACAATCTCTTCCTTACACATTCACGCACTTCACTCATACAGCAAGTAACTGTCTGTCCACCCTACGACCGGACAGTCACTCGTAATTGTCTACCTCAATCTGACAATTGTCTGTCCGCGAAACGACCGGACAACTGCCCTCGACCATCTTCCCACGAACGACTGGAAGATCACATAAATAGTCGATAGGATCCAATCGCTCAAAATCATTCACACACAGTGACCCACGGCCTGCGTCGGCCACTCTAATCGCTGTGGTCTGCACTTGTGCACTAGCTTGCCACACAACTCTATCAAGCTCTCTCACCTGTGGGTTCATCGATAGCGCTTCACGACTCTCAATGGTCAACAATTAAGGCTCTGGTTGTCTTCTACACCACAATCTATCTATCCCGGAATCTTAGACTACTCATCGAGCCTGACATCAAAAATCACATGGACTGCGGGAGCTCACAGTCCAAAACCACAATCACTCAATTCTCATTCCAACTCCACAAGACATCACACAATCAAATCATCACCACAATTTAACACATTCCATGCAATTACCGCAACCGCTGTTACCGCAACTGGAATTACCACAACTGGAATTACCGCATTTCACAATCTAATCTAATGCAATTACCGCAAATGCCATTACTGCATACCATGATCTAATCCAACGCAATTACCTCAAATGCAATTACCACAATCACAATTTACCACAATCAGAAAGTACCGCATATGCGCTGCTCCCTATTAATACTCACACCTTCTTCAGTAACTGCCTTCTTGGACCGCCTTCTAATACCGCTTTGCCAATCTTCAAGTTCTGGGCATTGGAATCAGGAATCAGGACTTTTTGGGGCTTGGGCCTTATTCTAACTAGGGAAATTCTTTTTTGTAGCTCCTTCCAGGGCATTAACCTAAACTCTGCTCCTTCTGGTCAAGGTGTATAACCTTAACTCTGCTGCCATCCTGGTTTTCCGCTGCAACACTCCTCACCATCACTTAACTGTTGTACCTGTTAACATATTTTCTTTGGTGTTCTTGGACACTTTCTCTGATCTTGTTACGATCTACTTCCTCCACCCTATTACCAACTAGCCACAGGGGACTTAACTTGGTGCCTGGTTCTCTTCGTTTGAGAGACTTAAACAGGGAAACCCCTGTGATGGAGTGAGGGATTACAAGGTAGGACCAAATCATTTCATCTAACTCTTTCTTAACGTCCAACCCTCTGTTCACATTTAGTTGCTTAATATCTTTTATCATACGGTTGACTCTTTCAACTAAACCATTTTCTCTCAGACAATACAGAACAGTTTGCAAATGGTTTACAGAAAATCTATGTAGAAACTCTTTCATAAGCGATGATGAAAATTGCATACCATTGTCTGTTATTAAGGTTTGTGGAACATCCTCATTTCTGAATACATCTTGTAAAAAGTTAATGACAGTACTAGTAATGACATTGTTGACAATTTTAATGACCACCCATTTAGAGTGATAATCCACTAATGTCAATATGAATCTTCCTCCTAGCCCCTTAACATTTATTGGACCAATGATGTCTAGTGCCAGTTTGTTCCAAGGGGCCATAGGTACTTCCAAAGCAGAAATGTGACCTTTGCTTACGTGTTTGCTCTTGTCGCTGCATGAACATCTTATGCATTGTCTAACACTCCTTTCAATCATACCCGGCCACCAATAATGTAACCTGGTCTTACTCTTCGTTAGACTGCATCCTAAGTGACCTTCATGTGCTAACAGTACTATCTTCTCACGCAAGCTTTCAGGCGTAACAAGTTTGTCTCCCCTATACAATTTTTCATTATATATGTACAATTCATTCCTCACTTCCCAAAATCTCTTTACATCATCTTTTAAGTCAGAGCACTTAGTTGGCCATCCTTTCAAAATGAATTCTTTTACACTCTGAATAGCTGGATCATCTTTCACTCTGCTTTCCCATTCCTTCTCCTATATGCCTTCTGTAATGGCTGTAATCACAATTTCTTCAGCTTCATTTTCTTCCAACTCCTCACTTGGCAAGGAGAGTCTAGACAAGCAGTCAGCTGCTTGGTTACTAGGTCCTGGAATATACACAATCTTAAAATTGTACTCTTCTAGACCAAGGAACCATCTCGAAATTCTAGGTGTGGT
The DNA here is from genome assembly GCF_964204655.1 of Triturus cristatus. Lineage (NCBI taxonomy): Eukaryota > Metazoa > Chordata > Amphibia > Caudata > Salamandridae > Triturus > Triturus cristatus. The sequence continues at coordinate 307,686,058 of NC_140587.1, read as the reverse complement.
TCTTTCAATATTTTTTACAGAAAACACATTCACCAAAGGTTTGTGGTCAGTTTTTAAGTTGAAAGGAATGCCCCACAGGAACACCCTAAAATGCTTAACCGCCCAGAAACAGGCCAGTGCCTCTCTTTCCACCACTGAGTATCTAGCTTCTGCTTCAGTTAATGCTCTCAATGCAAACGCCATAATCCTTTCTTCACCATCCACTAGTTGGCGAGGGTTGCCTCTACACCTTTGGTGCTGGCATCAATAGTGAGTATGGTGCACTTACTAGTATCAAATTGTCCTAAGAAAGTAGCATTCACTTTAACTTGTCGAATGCTTCCATACATTCTTCACTTCAGATAAACTTAACTCCTTTTCTCAACAAATTTCGCAAGGAATGGGTAATTGTCAGCAAAGTTTTTCACGAACTTTGAATCATATTCCGACAAACCAAGGAAGGAGTTTACTTCTTCCTTGGTGGTGGGAACTGGAGCTGATCTTATTGCTTCAACTAAATCTAACTTAGGCTTTATACCCTCTCTGGTTATAACATTTCCTAAGTACGTGACTGAACGCACTCCTACTTGGCCCTTCTCTCTTTTCAAAGTTAATCCTGCCTCCCTCAGCTTAGACAGTACTTTTCTGAATGTCTCGTTATGCTCCTCTTCATTTGTTCCAAAAACCAACTAATCCTCCTAAAAGCATAGCACTCTGTCTTCTCCTTCCAAGATCCTTTGCATGGCCCTCTGGAACACCGCGGCAGCGGATGCGAGTCCGAAAGTCATCCTATAAAATCTAAATGCACCGAACGGTGTAATGAAAGATGTTAATGCTTTGCTAGACGGGTGAAGCTTCACCTGGTGATAGGCTGAGGATAAATCAATTACCGAGAAAAACTCAGCATTTCCTACTTGACTCAGAATTTCATTTATATAAGGCAAGGGATGCCTATCAATCCAAATGTTGTTTAATCCCCTCAAATCTATGCATAATCTGATGGCCTGTCGATGGGTTCAATCACACCTTGAGTGATTAATTTTTCCAGTTCTTGTCCAAGTGGTTCCCTCAACATGTTTCTGCATTTGTGTGCTACAGGTTTAGCACTTTCTTTCAATTTTATTTTATGTTCAAATTCTTTCAAACACCCCAGCTTGTCTGAGAATACTTCTGGGAATTCATCCAGTTATTGCATCCCACATGCCGATCTTTCCACAAGCATGACAGGCACTTCCGCTGTGGGATCTAGTTTTATACCCAAATCTTTTTGATGTGCCCATCCTAACAGATTAGATCCTTGTTTAGCTATGTACTCCTTTCCCACAGTGCTCCTGTCCTTAAACGTGATCTTCATAAGGGCTACACCTTCCAGTGGTATGGGATCTTTGTTATACCCAACTGGGACTACCTCCGGTTCAACTAAGGTGATGCCTGATCATGAAACTTGGAATGGTACGTTTCGCTATTAATGAATGTAAACGGAGAACACGAGTCTGCAAAAACTTCCACTCTTCTACCATCCAATCCAATCCAATTTCACACCTGGGCAAATTAACCATATATACATCTTTACTTCCTTCCACATCCACTTGAAGAACATATTTACTTCTGTCATCATCACTGTTTTCAATGACATTAACTGTTTTACCAGAGGTATTTTTACATACACGTGCAAAGTGTCCCTTACGATTACATCTCCTGCACTTTACTTTTCTGGCCCAACAATTAACACTATTGGCAAGATGCCCATAGCCTCCACACCTAAAGCACTTCATCCTGTTTCCTTGATAAAATCTCCCCTTGTTCTGCTTCTTTGCCGCTTCATCTTTCTTTTGTTCCTTAACGGCCCACACGTTTTTAAGTTCTCTACATATTTCATTTACTTCCTTTTCCCTGGTAACAGACATTTCTTTTACACATTGAGTTATATCAATCGCATTCTTTAAATCAGGATTCCCCACTAATAACTTCTCCTGAATCTTTTTGTTGTTAGTACAACGTACTAATTGCTCCCTAATAAGGGACTCTGTAAAATCATTAAACTCGCAAGTGTTTGCTAGACCTCTTAATACTGCTATGTAATTTCCTACCTTTTCATTCTTTCCCTGACTTCTTCCAAAGAATTTGTGTCTTTCTAAAACTACGTTTATCTTATCAGCAAATTGCAATTCTAACTTTATAATGGTAAAAGCATACACATCCCTCTCACCAATTTCTTCTTCCTCTTCTTCAAGTTCAGGAAGACTATCAAATACTTTCCTCTCTTCAGCACCAAGGTTATGCAGTAAAATATGCTGTCTCCTTAACGCAGAAAACCCACTCGCACCTATAGCAATTGAGTATGTTTCAAACCCCTTAATCCAGTTTTTCCATGCCATTTGAGGTTCTCCTGCCTCTGATAAAAACGGTGGAGGCTGGTTCATACTAGCCGCTGCCATGTTAAATTTTACAAAGGTTAGAGTTTCACACACAATTTGAACTGCCCTGTGGAAAAAAATGAGGTTAGATAAATTAAGTTCAATAAAGTAATGGCAATCCCTTCTATAAAATACAAAACTGTAAATATTTTTAGAATGAGAATGTCCCACTGAAGATAATCCAGAACATCTTCTTTAAGTCACACAGTCAACTTAAGTCTGCTCAAGAGATAATCTTCATGGGGGTCTTGCTTCAAGAACAGGGTGTTACTTCCAGAGGGCAGAGCCAAGACTCTGAGAGGCCTGGTGTCCCATGATATTCTGAGTCAGACCCTATCTGTTTGTTAATGGCTGCACCTCCAAGGTCACATGGCAGCCTCAGTCTTTACAGTCCCTTTGACCAGGTTCCATCTTTACTCCCTTTGGAGTCACGTTCATGCCTTCTGGGCTCCATCTTCAAATGACTTTGAGATGATCCCCAGAAATCCAGAAGGATTTGGCGGGGTAGCGTCTGCTGGATTACTTTTTTAGGGTCATAAAGCTGCAGCCGGACCCCCCAGTGGTTCTGACGATGGATCCCAGCTCCTTCTGGTGGGGGGGCAACTCTGGGTCTGTCCTCTACTCAAGCATGTTGGTCTCTGGTAGAGGGTCGGAGATCTTCCAACTGAACGGAGTTGATGGCAGTCAGGGAGCTCTGTTGAATTTTCAAGATTTTCTACTGAGACCTCATTTGATGGTTAGGTCAGACAGTATGGTGGCTGTGGCTTACGTGGGTCTCAGTCTCTGAAATTAATGGCCAGCAAATTTCTTCTTTCCACTTCTACTGACCACATCAAGGGGTGGACAACGTGATTGCCGACTCTCTGAGTCTCATTTTTACCCTTCTCAGGAGTTGCCTCAGAGGGTGTCCATGTTCAGGGAAATATGTCGGAGGTTTGGGGGTCCCTTTTCTGGATCTATTTGCCTCCCAGTCCAATGACCAGCTTCAGGGGTTTCCCACAAGGACCCTGCAGTAGGAAGCATGGGGGTGGATGCTCTTCTGATTTCTTGACCCAACAAGCTTCTTTATGCATTCCTTCCTTTCCCCCTGATTCCAATGCTTCTGTCCAGGCTTCACAGGGAGGACATGGCAATGATCCTAGTGGTTCTTTTTTTGACCTAGGGGCGTGGTGCCTGATTCTTAGGTCCCTAGCCCTACACGATCCTTGGTTACTTTCTCTTTAGCCCTCACCTCTCAGGTTCTCATTCAGGGTTCTCTCCCAGAGGCTACAACTATTGGTTTGGAAGTTGAAAGGATAGGGGTGGGTGAGACAAAGGTTGTCAGATCATCTAGCAGCAGCAGTTTGGAATTCCCGAGCCCTTCCACCTTGCATTCGTATGGGCGCCATTGTGCAAATTTTCAGTTTAGGTGTATGACTCATTTGCCTTTTCTGGTTGCTTGTTTCCTTGCAGATGTGTTACAGTTCCTACGGGATGGGCATGAGAAATTGTTGTTGGTGTCTGCTTTGCGGATCCAGTGGGCAGCTATCAGGGCTTTCTGGGCTCCGTGGGGCAATCTTGCGTTTTCTGAGGCTTTGGTGTGCCAATTGTTAAAGGGATTTTCTCATTCTAGACATTTGATTAAACCCCTTTTTCTCTGTGGAATCTTCTATTGGTCCTTAGGGCCTTGACCTCCGCTCCCTCTGAGCCACTTGAACAGGCTGATGTTGAGTTTGTTACACTGAAAGTGGTTTTTCAGCTGGCTATCACTTCGACTAGGAGGATTGGGGAGTTGCTGCACTTATGGCAAGAGAACCTTCTCTCTTTTACTTTGAGGATGGGGTGGTGCTTCATTTAGATCCCTCTTTTGTGCCTAAGGTGGCTTCTGCTTTCCGCTGGAATCAGGAGGTGGCTTTGCCAGATCTTTTGGAAGATTCTGAGGCTTCTCAGAAGTTGGGATGGCATTTTTTTTAATGTGAAGTGGGGTTTGATGGTCTTTTTGTATAGGACTGTCTCCTTTCGTAAATCTGACTCACTTTTTGTTTCCTTTGGGTCATATCTCGTAGGCGTGAGAAGGCTTCCCTGGTTTCCACTAGCAGGTGGATCGCGCTGGGAATTTTTCTGGTTTACTCTGTTTCAGAGGGTCCATGCCCCTCTTCCCCCCCCCTCGGGTGACATTTAGGGGTGATCCAGAAGATGTCTTTCCTGTTCCTGGGCTGAGGCAAGGGTTGTGTCCATTGCTGAGATTTGCTGTGTGGGCACTTGGCTGGTCCAAATACTTCCATTTGCCATTATCACCTACAAAATGTTATGAATGCCCATACACATTTTGGGGTGGGTCTTCTGGACTCGGGCTTGCCCTGATTTTCTTCTGTTAGTTTCCACTTATGTTCTTCTTTAGTAATTGTTTTCTGTTTCCATCATCTTGGTTTGATTGTGTCCATTATGTTCTGGGCTTCTGGACTCTGAAAGGCTTGCTAAAACAGCTTTGGTATTCCTCATAAGTAAAGAATGGAATGGCGATAGGAGAGCATAGAGGTAATGCCTTGAATACTTACCAGTAATCTTCATTACACCTAGTCAAGATTTTCCTGTCCCATTCATTAAAACAACCCTCCCGCTGAATACTGAGACCTTCAGACGTTGGAGAGTACTTGGATTTTCAAGAGGACTGCTGGGTAGTGCGTACACTTATAGGCTATTGCCTATATCGGGGGGGGTGGTCTCCTTCTAGCATTTCCTGTTCTGTTTTCTGTTTCAAAATGTGGTTCAACCTCATAAGTAATAAATGGTATGGGGACATCAGGAATAGGAATAATGAAGATTACCAGTTAGTAATCAAGCCATGAAACATTAGGTCGGGCACACTCTTTGCTATACTGGGCTATAAAGGGGATTTACAGAGTGAAATTAGATACTGCAAGGGGCTTGTGGACTGAGGACTTAATGAGAAAAACCTGATGACTCTTCACGTTCCCAGGTACAATATCAAGGAATGCTTGGTTCAAGCTGATACACCATAACATATTACATAGGATGTTTCTCATTCTGCAAGGGCTACATAGAATATTAGCAGAGGGCTCAGGCACTGTATGTAGAGATGCTGCGGTGAGTTATTTTCATATGTTATGGGCCTGTCTCTTTATATATTTATTGGGCTTTAATCGCAGCCAAGGTAACAGCACTCCCAAACAGAACAACTATCTGCACAGGAGGGACATGTTTACTCTGCCAGGTCGTCAGAACCAAGAGGATGTAACTAGAATCCAAATGAATTGACCTAGCATGCATACTAACTAAAAGAGGCATGCCTTCGTTGTTGAAGTCCCCTAATGCTTGCTCATTTCTGTCTGCTAACTGGTACTATGTCACCATTCTGTATTTTGCTCATGAAACATGTATGTCAGCATAAACCTCAAGAGCCCATAATGCAATAATGCAGGAAATCTGACAGGTGTTGCTTTAGTGATAACACCAAGAGGTAATTAGGTTCCTTCAAGAGAAAAGCAGTACCACACAGCTCAGTAAGAGAAAGCACCAGCAAAACATTGACAAACTGTAGGATATAATGTTGTCGCTTTCATACTTTTTGTGAGGAACATGAGAGAACTTTCAAAAGGCACCTATTCCTAGGCCAAGGTAGGGCTGCCTTATCAAAATATTCACCACACGTAGGAGCATATATATTTGACATAGTGGCACAGTGCAGCGCAGCAAGTCACCTTGCTGCGCTGCATTGCATCACTGGGAAAGTGCAGGAGTGTGCTTTATTTGAGGCATACAACGCATTCCTGACTTTTCCTTCTGTGCTGGCGCACAATAGGCTGCCTAACACCAATGAAGGCACACTTGCACCATGGTGCAAGGGTGCCTGAGTTTCATGCAGGACTGTTTTTGTGCAGGAAGGGACATCGCCCTGCATAAAAACAATCCCGAGAGGCATTTTTCTCTTTCTATATGTGTCTCAGAATTCAGCACTAATCGTAACAGGAAGGAACGAGGAGAAATAAAGTTATTTCTCCTCGCTACGCCTCTCTTGGGGAGGTGAATCTCTTTGGCACATTCCCTGGTTTACAAGGTCTTGTAAATCTGAGAATGCATCAAAAACCGTGTGAGTTGCGTGGAAACACCCACTAAACTCCCATGGAATGTCTACCCTGGGCAGAGTAATGTAATACAGCGATTTGTGCCGCATTGTGTTACACCAGATTTTGGGAGCCACGCAAAGCCACACAAAGTGGCTTTGCATGGCTTAAAAAATCTGGTTTAAGATTTGCATCACAAGAGCAGAACAAACCAGGTCATAAATGTGGCCCTTGGTGCATTCTGACCGCCCAGGAAGGCAGTTCTCCTTTGCCTCTTCTACTGATACTAAGCGGAGTGCTTAATTTGAACCGGTGGTTGTAGGTGGGGCTGACCAGCACTCATTTTCGAGGACTGGCACCTATTTTTCCTTTGGCCGAAAGGAAGAGAGAGAAAAATGCAAAACGAGGGAAAGAAGGAGATAGAAAAAGTGAAAAAGAAAGAAAGCAGGGATGAAATAGTACCCGAAAGATTGAGATGAAGAGGCAGGGGGTGTCTGGTTTTTGGTACCATGACCTTTGATAGGCCCGACTGCAGGCTCCTGAACAAAACGTTGGGCTTCCTACAGGTCATAGGCGCTAGATCATGGAACAATATTTGCTCTTGTGTCGAATTAACTGCGGCGCTTGCTCAACACACTTGTAGCTTTTTTGCCTCAGTGATGACATCAACTTATGACTCTTCTGTTTTTCGTGGCTACCAAACTGTCTCTTGAAAACTAATTCTGAATCACAATTCTGTCATACAGTCCTAAGAGTGTCAATTAACCGTATCCCTGAAAGACTGTTGAGTCAATGAATTCCAGTATTCCATCAAATCTCATCGCCAAATTGCTTTGGAGCAGGTTTTCAACAAAACAAAAACTGGACTTCTCCTGACTTCAACTGTTGACTTGGTGAGTTGCATTGTGAAGGTTGCCTGTGTGGGAACCGATGCCCTGTGCCTTCTCTCCATCACTGAAAGTGGGGTTTCTGCCACAGTATCAACAGGATTCAAACACAGGGGAGATGTATGCAATTTTATCTACACGAATGAAGACGTCTATAAGATGAGACTGCCATAAATCTTTCGAAACCCTACATAATTCATACATTTTAATGCACTCTTAACTCTTGGAGACGTATGCACTCCTCTCCACAAGTAGAACGCCGTCCAAAACGAAATTCTCGTACTGTGATACTTTCACCGTCCAGTAACAGTGCTACAAAAAATAAAATAGGAAAAAAGTGAGGGAGTATCACATTTTACATAACAACTAAATGTGAGCTGTCCGAGGTAACAAGTATCTCATTTCTGACACAGAGGAAAACAGTCACAGATAGAAAAGAATCACTTCTTTAAATAAACCAAATACCTTTCCAAATGCAAGTTGACTTCTGCCTTCGATCCTTTACAGCGACCCTCTGCCTATTGGCTGGGTTTGTGCTACATACAACAATACAGAGAAAAGGAAGGGGGAAGAGGAACATAGGAAAACATTGACAAAGGGAGAAACCAAGGCTGAAAATAACCTACAAGAGTGAGATAAAAAAAAAACAGGAAGAGGCATACAGTGGAATTAAGTCTAGACGACCGCGGTAATCAGTGTGGTAATCAGCAACCCCAGCACAAGCAGCAGTGGGCTCCTAAGAAAAATAATGGGCCCCTGATCTTAATTCTTTTAAACAAATTAACCACTGATGAGGATTTCTAAAGATTTACAACTTCACGTCCACTTACTAATTCAGAAAAGTACTGTATGGGGGAAGGAAATCAGAAGAAGAGGGGTTTCACAGAGGTGTTGGCCATGCAACCTACTGCATGTACTCACAAAAGTCAATCTTTGTGGGCATTCCCAAAGATATATGATGGGAAAAGTAAAGAAATATCTTCCTATTTAGTACTGAAAAGGTTTATTCGCAAGGAAAAATATTTCCACATTGAGAAAAATAGAATAAAATTGGATGTGTAATGCACATTTATGTTATGTTATGTTATGCCTATGATAGGCAAGGCTGTTATCTCATGAGCATTTGTATAGTGCCTTTCCACAATTTGTGTGTCACATTATTGCTTTCAGATTTTGTGTGTTCGGTTCAAATAGAGTTGGAAAGACTTTTATGTTGTTTAGCATGAAAAATGGAATATAAAACGAGATCTTTGTAGTGTCTCACATGTGTGGATGCAAATGCTAAATGACTTTGGACCCGATCTAGAGTTTAGAGGATGAGCCATCATTCCTCCATCCATGCCAATCTGATCCTTTCATCAGGCGGGCGGTTATCTGTCCTTGTTCCTTAGAGTTTGGTCTGATGGACTGCCATTCAGGATGATGATGGACTGTCCATCTACTGAACCCCTGCCCTCTATTGTGAGTTCCCTTCTACCCTTGACAGACACCACTCTGTAAACATTGGTATGACAGACATCTGTCCAACACCACCATATGTCGTGTTGTCCGCCACCAGAGTGGGATGGATGGACCCTTATGATGGAGGACTGAAATGGCAGACAGGTATTCCAATGGTGGATGTGTCTGTCACCATTGACGTCACATTCATCAGCACTATCTGACTCACGTCTAATTAAAAACACCTGCAGTTCCCACTACAAATGACACTCCTTTAACCACACAAACTCGAACCTCTAGCAACAAACCTATGTCTTCATTATTTGAAAAAATATCTGAAAAAAACAAACCAAATTCTCTGAAAATGAATTCACTGTGATGGCAAATGAAATAATTAGGGTTGAACCCAGTTGTTTGGAGCACTGGCCCAGACACTAACCATGAGCCAGAGAAGTGAAATGCGGGTCAGAATTTTAGATACGGTAATGCTGTCTGATGGAATGGCCTGCAGGGCAGTGTCTCATCCCTTGCTTCCAGGGCTCATCAAGAGGCCCTGGAAATTGGTTGCCAGTCTCCCAATCCCCTCAACCTTACCCCCTGAGAGGAGAAGGTGCTGTCCATACTCCTCAAGGAAGGCATCGTGGGAACTGCAAATGGAGTGGAGACTGGTAAGTATAAACACTAGCTCTCTCAACAGTAACTAATTCACACTCTTTGCACTCTCACACTACCAATCCTTAATGCAAACATATCCACTAATTACAACCTATTCACAACTGCCTTCTCTATGTATTCATAATCTACCATTTACCCACTCTGGCACAATATTCTCCTTAAACTAACTTCTATAGGAAGCACAATCAAACAGATGTGATCTTATGTTTGGACAAGAAAAGCTACCCTATAATGTAGCAACAACATCTATTAAATTACTCATAACAAGGTAAGCTTTACTCACTCTATCATCTTCCCATAACACATACTATCTCTCTTGATCTTTTACAGTATAAAAAAAATGCAGCAGTGAATCCATGCCACCAGGACAACGATGGCCCGCTTTTTGTTTTAAAATTGGGAGATCACTGCTTTGTGGGATTTTATTTATATTAATTTATTTTGATTTTTCAACAAACACTCATAAATCAAATGATACATAAAAGCTAAGGGAGGAACACCAAATCAACAGAAGCCCACAAAAATTTCAGAGCCGCCACCAACCCCCACCACCAACACATCAGAAAAACGAGGAAAAAAGCGATTGAAGACAGAATCTCCACTCGTGTACACAACAGCAAAGAACTCTTCAACATCATCAAGAAGTTTGCCCAACCCACCAGTAAGTCCACCGACATCCCTCCCTCACAAGACCTCTGCGACAAACTCAGCACCTTTTGCCACCACAAAATCAAGAGTATCTATGACAACTTCGACGAAGACAACCAACACACTGAACCCTCACCAACCACCCCGACATCCTGAAGCCAATGATCGACAACCGGACAGCCCTCACCACTGAAGACACACTGAAGACGATGAAGTCAATCCACTCTGGGGCCCCCACCACATTTTCAACAGAGCCGCCGACACCATTGCACCCATGCTCTGCCACACCATCAACCGCTCCCTGGCAACCACCTCTTTCCCTGACGATTGGAAACACGCTGAGATCAACCCCCTCCTGAAGAAACCCTCGGCGGACCCCACTGACCTCAAAAACTACAGACCCATCTCCCTGCTCTCATTCCCAGTGAAAGTCATCGAGAAAGCCATCAACAGCCAACTCGCCACATTCATCGAAGAGCACAACATCCTCGACTCCTCCCAATCCGGCTTCAGAAAAAAACACAGTACGGAAACCGCCCTCCTCGCCGCAACAGACAACATCCGTACCTTACTGGACAAAGGAGAAACAGCAGCCCTCATCTTCCTCGACCTCTCAGTGGCGTTCGACGCAGTCTCTCACCGCACCCTAATACGCAGACTCCACGATGCAGGGATCCAAGACAAGTCCCACGACTGGATCCGCTCCTTCCTCTCCGGCAGAACGCAGCAAGTCAGACCCTACACCTACCACCCGCGGAGTCCCCCAGGAACGTTGAAGCCCTATGCTCTTCAACGTCTACATGGCTCCGCTCACCCCCTTCGTCGGAACCTACGGACTCAACATTGTGTCATACACAGGCGACACCCAACTCATCCTCTTCCTATCCAACGAACCCAACACCGCCAGACACAACTTTCGAGAAGGCATGGAAGCCGTCTCCAAATGGATGAAAAACAGCTGTCTCCAACTAAACACCAACAAAACAGAAGTACTCATCATGGGCCCAAAACCCGACACCTGGAACGACACCTGGTGGCTCCCTGCCCTCGGATGCCCGCCCACCCCCACAGACCATGCACGCAACCGGGGAATCCTCCTGGACACAGAGCTCAAAATGGACCACCAGATCAACTCCATCTCGTCCTCCTGCTTCCACACCCTCCGCCTCCTACGTAAGACCTTCAAATGGATCCCTCTCGAACACAGAAAGACCGTCACTCCTGCCCTGGTCACCAGCAGGCTTGACTACGGTAACGCACTCTATGCCGGAAAAAACTAAAACCTCACCCACAAGCTACAGAACATCCAAAACACCGCCGCAAGACTGGTCCTCAACCTGCCAAGACACTGCCACATCTCCCAGCACCTGCGCACACTCCACTGGCTCCCCATCGAAGCTAGAGTCACCTTCAAGATGCTAACCCGTGCTCACAAGGCCCTCCACGACACCGGACCAGCATACCTGAACAGCCGCCTCAAATTCCACGTAGCCCAGCTCTCCTACGCCATGGTCCCCCGCACCAGAAAGACCAGATCGGGAGGCCGCTCCTTCTCCTTCCGCATGGCCAGAGCCTGGAACGACCTTCCGCTCCACCTCAGACAGACAACATCGCTCCCCATCTTCGCAAGAAACCTCAAAACCTGGCTCTTCGACAGACCCCCTCCTTGATGGACTGGAACCTGTGACTCCCCCCACCCTTACGGGTGAGTAGTCACGCTTAACAAACACCTGATTGATTGATTGATTGATTGATTGATGCTACATAATGCCATGAGATTGTTTGTCAGTCTGTCAGAAAAATACTGTCATAGATAATATGTAAAAAATGTTGGGGTATATTTAACAAACGGTCATGCAACGCAAGTCAGCAAGCAAAGTTGCAACGTAGAGTGAATGAGAGAGAGCTAAAAAATGCCATGTCTACTTAAATATGGTTCTCTTCAGCTCCCTTCGACCGCTGGCATGCTTGTGGCTGCCTAGCACCAACGCAGGCACCTTGCACCATGCTGCAAGTGTTCCTGCATTACGACAGGATTGTTTTAATGCAGGAAAAAACAATCTCTTAAGGCACTTTGTAATGCAATTTGTAAGGCAATTTCCATATCCATATTTTATGCATGATGCAGAAAGAATCAGATACAGAAAGAGGAAATAATGAAGAGAAATAAAGTATTTCTCCTCGTTATGCCTCACTGGGTAAGGCGTAGCATTTTGATGCATTCCCAGGTTAATACATTTGGGAATGCACCAAAATCCATGGGTGGATGCATGGGAACACACATGCTCAACCCACGGAGTGCCTCCCAAAGGCAGAGTAATCCAACGCAGCGCAAGTGGCTGTGTTGCATTATATTTTCTTTACCTAGTTACACAAAGGGTTGCAAGTCAGCCCTTGCGTGGCTTAGTAAATACCAACTAACATTTTGCATTGTGCTGCGCTAAAAAACTAACACAACTATGATGGAACATGTTAGTATATTTGGGCCTTGGTGTAGTGCTTAACCTCCCAGAAACATCTACAGTTGGCCACTCCAAGTAGGACACTGTTGCTCACAAAGTTACTTGTCGCCATCCCCAGTTGACACCCAGGCTGATTCAGTGCCCAATAGGAGAGATCATTCATCTGGCCTGGCTGAGGATAGCACCAATGAACATACAACCAAGAAACACAAAACGTGAGCATCAGTCCTGTTCTCTGTATATACCTTATGTGCACACATTTCATATCCGCTCGTGATACAAGCAACTGTTGGCTCATCATGAATGCCTCATCTAACACACAAATCAACTGATTTTTAGAGAGTTGGAAACTGAAGTTGTTATCATAATTAAATAATACATGTAATAAAAGGGTTACATTCGCTCTGTTATATATATATATATATATATATATATATATATATATATATATATATATATAGTTTCTTGGCTGCGGTACATAGATGATGTCTTCCTAATCTGGCGAGGTGATGCGAATAGTTCAGGAACTTTCATTGATGAGATAAACACTAATGATCTCAACTTGGAATTTAACGCCAACATCAGTGCCACCTCCATTGAATTTTTGGACATCATGTTGTATAGCGCCTATGGTACCCTGCACTCTAAACTCCATCGCAAGCTCACTGCATGCAATTCTACTCTGCATGCCTCAAGTTTTCACCCTAGGCACCTCATAGCCAGCATTCCCTACGGCGAAATGCTACGTCTGGCTAGACTATGCAGCACCCAAGACGACCTCCCTGAGTGCCAAAGTTACTTGTCGCCATCCCCAGTTGACACCCAGGCTGATTCAGTGCCCAATAGGAGAGATCATTCATCTGGCCTGGCTGAGGATAGCACCAATGAACATACAACCAAGAAACACAAAACGTGAGCATCAGTCCTGTTCTCTGTATATACCTTATGTGCACACATTTCATATCCGCTCGTGATACAAGCAACTGTTGGCTCATCATGAATGCCTCATCTAACACACAAATCAACTGATTTTTAGAGAGTTGGAAACTGAAGTTGTTATCATAATTAAATAATACATGTAATAAAAGGGTTACATTCGCTCTGTTATATATATATATATATATATATATATATAGTTTCTTGGCTGCGGTACATAGATGATGTCTTCCTAATCTGGCGAGGTGATGCGAATAGTTCAGGAACTTTCATTGATGAGATAAACACTAATGATCTCAACTTGGAATTTAACGCCAACATCAGTGCCACCTCCATTGAATTTTTGGACATCATGTTGTATAGCGCCTATGGTACCCTGCACTCTAAACTCCATCGCAAGCTCACTGCATGCAATTCTACTCTGCATGCCTCAAGTTTTCACCCTAGGCACCTCATAGCCAGCATTCCCTACGGCGAAATGCTACGTCTGGCTAGAATATGCAGCACCCAAGACGACCTCCCTGAGTGCCAGAGTGAGACTGCTAGAAGATTCAGGGCACGTGGATATTCAGCGGCTGCCATATGCAAAGCCACAGAAAGGGCCAATACCCTCCCCAGAGAGGAACTCTTGGTTGGGAAACCCGCCCCTGAAAGCATCAGTGCAGCTAGCATTTTGGCAGAGCCCAGCAGCACAGTCAACACTAGACTGATCATAACCCACAACACTGAAGAAAGAGCCATTAGATCAGTTATAAACAAACACTGGGGTATTATAAGATCTGACCCAACACTGGGACCGATAGTGGCGAACCAACCTGACATCACCTACAGGAGGGCCTTCTCAATGTGGGATGCGCTAGTCAGGAACAGTCCTGAAATCACAACCACCCAGAATTGGTTGGCAGACAGGAAGGGTTTTGTAAAATGTAACAGTTGCAGGGCGTGCACGTTTGGCAAAAACATCACGCAGTTGGACTCCGCTTTCAGGCATGCACCACTTCTAATCAAGTACAGGCTAACTTGTAGAACAGAATTTGGTGTGTACATCCTTGAATGTAAATGTGGGTTACGCTACATCGGGAGTACTAAGTTGCAAGTACACATGCGAATCCTCCAGCACCTTAGGGCGATCGTCAATAGTGACCCAGCGTACCCCGTAGGCAGACATTTCAAGGAGGTGCACAATAACAACTTAGAGCACCTCCAATATTCAATCATTGACTGCGTACCAGCACTCAGACGTGAGGGCAATAGGGAGAGGCTATTGCGGCAACTTGAGAGTAAATACATCTTACAGTTCAATACCAAAACGCCCGCCGGCCTCAACACTAGTGAGGATCTGCACCATTTCTTGTGCGAAGAACCCATGTTGGTATACAGACATATTATGCCACACAGTTCTATTGGGGAGCTTGACTTCTATCTTCACTGTACATATTTTGAGCGCACTGCAACCCGACAGCTACATCACACACGTGAGGAACATTCCAATTAATCATGTCAAGTTATACACACAATTAGTGCATTGAACTATTGTGATCTGGAATATGTGTACCTTCAGTCTGTTGATAAAATTTTTGATTAAATCACTTGTATGAGCTGCATTTGCATCATGTCGCGGTTTCAGTTTGACATATGCATATACTCCTCACTCACGCATGAACTCAGATATGATTAAACCTATTAATAATGCGTATGCTGACATAATCAGTTTGGATAGACATTGAGTATACATAGTACTAATATGGTATTCAGCATGTATTTTTCCGCATAATTTAAATTGCACTGTATGTCACTTTTTGCACGCCCTTGAGGAGACATCATCACTGCACAGACATTCACTGTATATTTGTGCACTATGCACGCACGCCTGCCTCAAGTTGTGTATAACACCAATTTTATGCCTCACCTCACTCACATCCATTTTGGTAATTGATTCAGTGGAAGTTAGCCTCGCATTAATGCATTTTCATATCATGTGTCATCTAGGCTCTAGAATGGTATTACTCGCGCAGATCGACATCATATGAGATACCTCCTGCAAACCCAGTTATTTACGGGGATGTCTGCGGGTCAAACATAATTGATCGTTATACAGATCACACATGTGATTGGATTTCTCGGTCTTTTAGCACACCCTTCACGCAAGCGTTAAGACACGGATCAAGACATCAAACGGAGGTCGATTTAATTTAATTTATTTTATTTGCTTATTTATGCGGGCATCTTATTAATGTGACTTCCAGGAGACACGTGATCTGTTTTAGAAATTTTTATTTTTCACATTTACTGCCACCGAACACACGCAGAAATTCACATGCAGTGACTGACTTTGCAATTCACTCGGTATGAACATAGTCTGTTTACCATGTTAATGCATATTGAAGTAGCTGTGATGTCATTTTGCCTGTCAGCAGTAAAGCAGCATCTTACCAATAGTTACTACATGTTGTAAAATGACTAGTCACTTTGAGAAACATAGAAAAAACACTACCCCTACCACATGTATATATTGCACCATTTCCTATCAGCGCGCTATGTGAACAAGGCCGCATGTCTGGCGGCCGAAACGCATCATTTGGACCTTTGATGTGTGAATAAACAACACTTATTGTGAACATTGCCCACGGAGTCTGTATCGTGGTGTTGCGCCGTTCCTTTGGATGGTAAAGCTTTGGGATTTCGTTGTGAATATATATATATATATATATATATATATATATATATATATTTATATTTATATTTATTTTTCTGATTGTTTTGTTATTAAACCATACATTCTTCACTTTTTATTTGACACATTTGCTACTCATTTAGTCTGTGCACTCAATACCCATTTCATGAACATACAAAATGAGAATTAATATAACCTCAATATGTACAACACCTATTGTGGTTTGTCAAATTTGCATTATGATATAAAAGTGACAGAAGTTTGAAAGCAAGTGAGAGGGACACATCGGCAATGTATACAGACACTTTTTTACATACACTCCATGCAAAGAAAACGCAACATTTCGAAGTACAGGTTAAAATATAAATACGAATATGAGGCATATTGACAGAAAATATGACTTTTACAATAAAAGGTGTATAATATTTACACGTAGTGTGAAGATATAAGGTCAGTGTTACATTTTGGTACTAAGTAGTCGTCCATATAAATTAGCAAAATAAATGGTAGAGATCAGCCCCACATTGGGCTGCCTTCGTGCTTTATTCAGACATTATGCATTATGCAGTCATAAACTACTCCAAGGGATAGATTTACTAACCTTTCAAGCAATACAGTGCTCAAGGGAACTTGCTGCACTGCGTTGTGTGAAATCGAGAGAGCATGAGTGCACCATATCTACTAAGATATGGCATACTTCTGCTCTCTCGCAGTGCTGGTGAACTACAGGAGACCAGGAACAATGCAGGCACCCTTCTGCAATGGTGCACGGATGCCTGTGTTACAGGCGGGAATATTTTTATGTAGGAAGAGGTACCTTCCAGCACAAAAACTTGTTCTAAGAGGCATATTACTCTTTCCAGCATTTGGGAGCAAGCCCAGGTTCACTCCTTCTAGAAAATCTGGGTTTGTGTCAAAATCCATAGGTGGATGAATGGGAACACCTAAGCTTCACCATTGGAACACCTACCCGATGCAAAGTGATGCATGACTGTGCACATCTGCCATTGTGTGGCTTAGTAAATCCAAAAATACATTTTGATGGTGGCTGTGTTAAAAAGAGCTGCAACCCCAACGCAAAATGTTAATAAATCTGGGCCTCGATATCCACAGATATGTTACAGCTGATGCCATGAAGTCTGAGTTCTAGACTTTAACACATATAAAACATGTGTCAAGTGTCTCTGATGAAACTTATTTACATTTGCATTGCGCTATGACTGAGAGGAAGTGTACAGCAATAGTTTTAGAACTGTTCCACCATTAGAGAGACACTTGCCCTTTTAGATCGCTCTATAACCAGGACATGTGCATCACACCAACATATCTACCTATTACTTGCTAGTGCCCCAGAAGATAACAGGATGAAGAGCTCTAGGAAGTATTAGGCAAAAATATAAATCGGTTTGTGATTAACGTTATATTGTCATCTGTACATGTGATAAATAATCAGTAACAACTGTAAAGCATAAATTCACTTGTAGCATACTCATCATAATATTTAAGATATTGCAAATATACTAGTCCACATTTCAAACAAATATGAAAATCAAAAACACTTTGAATATTTAAAAAAAAAGAAATTTGAAATAAAATTTGAGGATTAATAGCAAAAATTCAAACAGAAGGCATGCTGATAGGGAACACAAACACATGCTATTTCCTTTACAGTCACTAGATGTTTTCACGCCTTAGGTCAGTGCCTTCATTCTCATCACTGTCAACCTGCTGGCACATGTCATCAACATCACCCTGTCATTGTCACTATGGCATAGTTGTGTAATTTATTAAAAACACGCCAGTTTGGAGATAATATCATAAATATCTTTAACTAACGTTAATCAGCTTGGTTTTAGATTGTTAGTATGTTATTTGTCTGACCATGTAGATCTATAAAAAATGTGCATTCTCTACAGAGGTGTGGGGTAGTAGAAAAGTATTAGATGAGCATTTAATACAGATCTGTAGTGTAAGACGTAGTCATACAATAAGACATAGTACATTGTTGTTCAATAGGGTTTGGTGTATATAAAGTTTAGTGCCATTGATAGTTACACTGGGCACAGTCATTTAAAATAGTGTAAAAAGTTGTACTTACCTTCTATTTTGTTTTGAATTGTCTTGCTGTTCATATACCATTGCCAGATAGAGTACCAGGGATTGGAGTAGCAGAACATGTTGATTCTGTAGGTTTTGTAGTTGTTGTGTGCAGGACTGGCTATTTATGCTGTTTTGCTGCAACACAAGTGTGGAGGATCAACCGCCATGTTTCTGTTGGCAATAATTATACTCTAAATACAGCAGACGGAGTAGGGATTTTAGTCACTCCCGCCATTTTGTTCAGGGTATACCACCGTCATCAGAGTAAGGAAAATGAGGTGTCAGTGACAGACAGTTGATTGACTTGCGCATGTCAAATCACCATACTCTAAAGGCCCTATCATGAGTCCGACTCGTGGCATGGCGGTGGCAGGTCCAGACACCGCCGCATCAGCGGTTAAACCCCTCGATTACGACTCGGGTACTCACACCGCCCTGGGGCTGCTGGCTCCACCAGGAAACCACCATTCCCTGGCATAGGGGTGGCAGTCAGAGGCCGCAATAGCTTGACTGGACCAGGCATATTACGAGTTTCCTCTCAGCCAGGGTTTTCATGGTGGTTCCACCGCCATGAAAACCCTGGCCGAGAGGAAACAAAGTGGGTCCTACATAAAATATACCCCCCTGTGTGCATGCACATAGGTTCCTGCTTGGCATGGACTTTCGAGTCCCTTCCATGCAGGAACCTTGTAGTGCAGTCCGATTGTGGTATCTTTTTTATTGGCACTGCTGCCTTTAAAAGAGGCACCACCATGGAACCGCCACGTCACCCATCTCCCAGATTATGAAAAAGTTGTAATCTGGAGGGCAGGAGGCAAGAGCTTTGGCAGAGTGGTGGCGTGGCACTGCTGCCCCAAAAACTCGGAATCAGGGCCTAAGTCTGAAGAGTGGACATACATTATGGCAGATGTGCAAATAGGTTTTGACAGCCCATCTGCATCCGCCAAGCTATAGATCTGGCCCTTTTGTTAATAGGTTCATTACATTGGCGTGAGAGTCCATTGCCTGCCTGACGGAAGGTTGTTTCTCCAGAATGGTATCTTTAGCCAGTTATCTAGCTTTCTTTGTGCTCATTGGTGTGGTATGTTACAGCTATCTTATATTGAATTGTTCTGAGATGTAGGTTAGTGTGGTGATGGGGTTGCAATGCTCTAGGAATTATATTGTTGACATCATGGTGTGTACACAATGGTGTCTGGATGTGTGACTGGAGTTTACTGTTGGAGTAATTTAAAATATGCATTGAAAGTACAGCATACCAGGTATTGCTGGGTAGTAAAACCCGTTCTTAGAGCTGAAATGAGCTAGCAAAGAAAGTGCAGAGCTGGAACGTCTGCAAATTTACACGTTTGCATTTTTAAGCAAAAAGCAATATTTCGTCTACCCAATGCCCTCAAATTCAGCTACTTTTTCCCAAATGAATAAGTAATATTCACATTGAAAATCAATTCCAGGTGTGATAATACAATAACCTCAATAATCTTTTATTGTCAGCTGTTCTTAAGATGTAAGGGTAGGGACTGGTGAATTGCTTCTCCTGTGTACTCTAGTGGGCCAATAATTGATTAATACATGCCACGGAAATACTGAGGCCTTCGGAAAGAAACTGAGCATGCACGTCTTATAATTGCCCTCCACCAAGTCTTCAGTCAGGAGGAGCCTCATTCACTCACTCATTCACTCATAACCTACAAAAGTTCTCTTGGTGTTAACGAAAAGTAGTTTGAGCTTCAATGGGTGTAAATATTTTCACCATGTGTAGGCAGAGAAAGTAAAGGACCAGTTCAATGTGTCACTCACATTGTATCAGATTGATTTGCATGGGCAGGTAATGGTGGGGTATGAACCATCACAGGAACATACAACAGTGAGTGTATGCTAAATCTGCACAGGTAGCCTAAAAATTTGCCAGATCAACTTCATTAAACTTTATTCTGACATTTGTTTGCATTAAATAGAAGTTTCAGGGGTTTTACCAATTGTTGGGAATCTGGGAGAAAGAAGCATGTAGCTCCTGAAAAAGTGTTCTTACCCAGTGAGTGTTGCACGTGGATTCGACTTCTCCAGAAAGATTTAGGTGGAAAAATATAATCATGTCTACATAATGTGTGTTTCCAACAGGGCAGGTTGCCAGGCTGGAGAAGTGATGATCCCCGTTCCACTCCTGCTAAAAATAGCCCTTTGCCCTCACCCCACCTGGAGTTTTCCCTGTGTCCCACATGGCCCATCCAGCTCTTGCTAGTGCAAGAATTCAGCGCACTGGAATAATGTTTTGTAGTCCCAGTCATAGATTCCTGACACGTCCGTAATATTAAATATCAGCTTGGGCAAACATGAATGTTCTCATAAAACATGCAGCTGTTACCACAGCAATTTCTCGGTTTATATAATGAATGCATTTTCACATCACTAGCAAGTGACGCTGGGAGTCCACAATCCAGCAGGGCAGGGAACAGTCCGTACAGCTTGTGAAAAGACTCACAAAACCTACCATGTTCTAAGCTGTGATGGCCACTAATTGTCCTGATGTACTTCAGATTTATGCATATTTTGGTTAGGAAATGACAAAGGGGCATATGTATCAAACGATTTTGTATTCGCAAATTTTGCGATTTCTTAAGTTTGCGTAAGCATTTAAGAAATCGCAAATTGCGATTTCTTAAATGCAATGTAACACGCACCCAAGTTGTGCGATTTCTCCTTAAGAAATCGCAAATTACCACCAACTTCAAGTTGGTGGTAAATTGCGATTTCTTTAAAATATGCACTTTTTTGCATATTTCAAAGTGCCATGTGGTGCACATACATGCCCTTAGGGCATGTATGTGCGCCATATGTGCACACATGCTGCTTTCAGGGGTGCATCAGGGTGTCATCATGACCCCCTCGCACCTTTGAAAATATTCTCAATTTGCGATTAGCAAATAGCGATTCACAAATTGAGAAGGACTTCCCATTCATTGCTATGGGCCTCCTGGCCCATAGGAATGAATGGGAAGGTATTCCTTAATTGCGATTTCGCAATTTGCTAATCGCAATTAAGGAATTTTAAGAAATCGCAAAATTTGTGCGATTTTTTAAATACATCCCGTTTTGCAATTCTCAAATAACGATTCTCAAAAAATCGCTATTTGAGAATCGCAAATGGAGATGTTGATACATATGCCCCAAACTGTTTTAACTGCAAGCCTAAATTCTTTCTTATAATGTTTTCATTTTTGCAATAAATTCTGAGTGTAATTACGCCTCTTAAACCTTTGTAGGGTTCTCAAAATTGAGACTAACTGGTCAATGGCTGACTCTTCCACATCATTGTTGAATCTATATTTGACTTCATTTTATGAAATAAATGACAAAAAGTAACTCGCCAGCACTATAAAAGGATCTCTGTTTGAGGTTGTTGTCTGTCTTCTTTAATGCTCCATGGCTAAGTGGAATAATCACTCTTACACCAAAATGCTCTGGAGTCTTTAATATAATGGGTCTCAACAACAACATGCATAACCCAGTGACAGAAAGCCGTTGCCACCAAAGAGTGCAGCGTATAACACTCACAGCGTTCTAGGAATCTTCAACATGGCAGAAAAGGAGGGGGTGAGGAAGGAACCAAATAAAAAGGGAAAATACAACACATCTCCTTCCCTAGGGGTGGAAACAAGGAATGAAGGATAGCATTAATGCATATCGTAGTCATTATGCCATAGTGGCCTGCAATGAGCATTTCTCAAAGACCTTCTCAATTGGGGAGTACCATTGTTGATCTTAGCATTGTTTCTCAGAGGGTTAGAGGTATCATTTACACTATCGCTGTTGTCTCTGACAATTCTGTCAGTGCTCCATGATTGACCATCATCAAGTAGTACAATATTTTTGAAAACTTTGCGGCTAACTTTTCTGTCAGAATACCTAGAACAACCTGAATGTACAGATCTAGGTAATTTAACTCTTACTACATCTCCTTCTTCCCAACATTTTATAGGTCTTTGTAATCTACAATTGAACCTGTTGACATATTTCTTTTGGTGTTCATGTACTCTTTCCATCATTCTTACCCGATCAAACTCTACCATCCTGTTACCCACAAGCCACATAGGACTTAGTTTAGTTCCTGGTTCCCTCCCCTTTAGGGACTTGAACAGCGAAACACCAGTAACAGAGTGAGGGGTTACAAGGTAAGACCAGATCATTTCATCTAAGGCTTCTTGGACATTTGTACCATTACTTGCATTGAGTTGGATGCAATCCTTAATCATGCGATTTATCTGTTCAACAAGACCATTTGCTCTCGGGCAATATAATGCAGTTTGAAGATGGGTGACGGATTTTATTTTAAAGAAATCTTTCATAAGTGGGGATATGAATTAGACACCATTGTCCGTGACTATCTGAGGTACCCCTTCATTGCGGAATACTTTGTGCAAGAATGAAATGACTGTACTTGTGGTAACATAGTTCACTGTTTTGATGATTACCCATTTGGAATTATAGTCCACTAAAGTTAGTATGAATCTTCCTCCTAATCCCTTCACATTTACAGGACCAATAATGGCCATAGCTAACTTATTACATGGAGAGGAGGGAACCTCCACCACAGAAATAGGACCTTTGCTTACCTGTTTACTTTTGTCACTCAAGACACATTGTATACATTGTCTTATTTTCCTCTCAATCATAGTGTCCATACTAGGCCACCAAAAGTAAAGGCACATTTTATTCTTAGTAAAGCTGCATCCTAGATGACCTTTGTGTTCCAAAAGGACCATTTTTTCTCTTAAACTTTCCGGTGGTACTAGTTTGTTTCCTCTGTAGAGATTTTCATCACAAACATACAATTCATTTCTCACTTCCCAAAATCCACTTTCATCACTCTTGAGGTCTAAGCATTTGTTGGGCCACCCATTTAACACCATTTCCTTTACTTTATGGAATATAGAATCATTCTTGATACATTCATTCCATTACTGTCTATTCATGCCTTCAGTAATGGCTGCCACTACAAACTCATCTAAAATATCACTTTCATTTTCCTTGTTCTCTAAGGGTAATCTAGATAGACAACCAGCTGCTTGGTTTAGTTGACCTGGTATGTATGTGATCTTGACGTTAAACCCTTCAAGGCCTAGGAACCACCTTGAAATCCTGGGTGTGGGTCTTTCAATGTTTTTTTACTTAGAATCCACTAACTAAGGGCTTGTGATCAGTCCTTATGGTAAAAGGTGTTCCCCAAATAAATACTCGGGAATGTTTCACCACCCAAAAACATGCAAGTGCTTCTCTTTCAACTACAGAGTAGCGGGATTCAGCTTCAGTCAAAGTTCTAGATGCAAAAGCCACAACTCTTTCTTCTCCTTCTACAGTCTGACTGAGCGTGGCCTCAATACCTTTAGTGATAGCATCTGTGGTGATTATAGTACACTTGCTAGTATCAAATTGTCCTAAATAAGGTGTATTTACAATGTGAAACGTCAATTTCTCAAAGGCTTCTACACACTCCTTATTCCAGTCAAACCTCACTCCTTTTTAGAGCAAGTTCCTTAAAGGATATGTAATTTCTGCAAATTTTTTTATGAACTTGGAGTAATATTCTGACAGCCCGAGAAATGACTTAACGGGGCGCAAATTTAATGGCATTAACTAGATTTACCTTAGGCTTGATACCTTCCTTGGAGACCACATGCCCAAGATATGTGACTGAACGCATACCAATTTGACACTTTTCTTTCCTCAACGTCAATCCAGCATCCCTCAATTTGGTCAACACCTTGCGGAAGGTTTTGTTGTTTCGTCTTCATTTTTCCCAAAAACTAGCAAGTCATCTTGAAAACACAACACGTGTTCTATTCCTTCCAAAATGTTTTGCATAGCCCTTTGGAAAACCACCACAGCAGAGGCTAAGCCAAAAGGCATTCTACAAAACCTGAAAGTGCCAAAAGGTGTGATGAAAGTAGTAAGAGCTTGACTAGATGGATGAAGTCTAATTTGATGGTACGCTTGAGATAAATCAATTACTGTGAAAATCTCTGCCTTGTCAACTCGGTTTAATAATTCATTTATGTTAGGCAAGGGATGCCTGTCAATCCAATTATTATTTTACTCTCTCAGGTCGATGCATAGCCTGATGTTCTTAGTATTAGCTTTGGACGTGATAACTGTGGGTGCAACCAATTCTGAACATTCCTCTGGTTCAATAACTCCTTGATTTAACAATTTGTCAAATTCCTGTCTCAATGGTTCCTTCATCATTAAAGGTATATTCCTACATTTATGTGCTACAGGTTTGGCACTTTCCTTTAATTTAATTTTGTGTTGATAATCTCTCAAACAACCAAGTTTATCTGTGAAAACTTCAGGGAATTCATCCACAAGTTCCAAACCACACACCGTCCTTTCCACTAGCATGACAGGAGTTTCAGCTGTAGGATCTTGTTTTATTCCTAAATCCTTCTGGTGTGCCCATCCTAAATGGTTAGGTCCATTACTTGCTACGAACACTTTCCCTACTGTGCTCCTATCCTTGAAAGTGATTCTCATAGTAACTACACCTTCTAGAGGGATAGGGTCTTTGTTGTATCCTACATGGCGCACATCAGGTTTACTTAAAGACAACTCCCCCCACAGTAAATTTGTTATAGGGAGTTTCTCTGTTGATAAACGTGAATGGTGAGCAAGTGTCCGTAAATACTTCTACTTTATGGCCATCTAACCCAATTTCACATTTAGGCAAATCAATCTTATTTACTTTGCAATCTTCATCCACATCTATTTGTAAAACATGCATGTTTCCAAATTCCTCATTGGTGTTACCAATATTTACAGTTCTGTTTGACATGTCTTTGCAAGCACGCGTGAAATGTCCTTTACGGTTGCAATTTCTACACGTGGCTGTTCTCGCAAGGCAATGCACATTATTTGCCAAATGCCCCGTACTGCCACAACGGAAACATTTAAGTCTGTTTTCTGCACTTTCGCTATCTTGGTTAAATTCTTTGAACAATTCTTTTTTCCTTACACTCTTAATAGCGCACACACTTTTGAGT
Organism: Triturus cristatus; assembly: GCF_964204655.1. Lineage (NCBI taxonomy): Eukaryota > Metazoa > Chordata > Amphibia > Caudata > Salamandridae > Triturus > Triturus cristatus. Next base: position 307,660,739 of record NC_140587.1, on the reverse strand, counting down.
TCCTCACTAACTGCATTTACATTTCCTTCACCATTCAAATTCATTTCTTTAACGCACTCTGCGGTATGCTTCACACTCTTAGCAATGTTAATGGCATTCTTTATATCTGGATTTCCTACTGACAGCTTCTCCTGAATTTTCTTGTTATTGGTGCAACGCACCAATTGATCATGAATCAACGACTCTGTTAATTCATTAAATTCACAGGTGTTCGCTAATCCTCTTAAAATGGCTATATAATTTCCTACTTTCTAATTTTTTCCTTGTACTCTTCCAAAGAACTTATGTCTCTCCAAAACAACATTTATTTTTTCTACAAATTGTAATTCTAACTTCTTCATGCTGTAATCATAAAGATCTCTTTCCTCGATTCCAACCTCTTCTCCCTCTAAATCAGGAAGGCTGTCGAAAACCTTCCTACCTTCTGTTCCTAGATTGATTAAGAGTATGCTCTGCCTCCTTATATCTGAGAAACTGCTTGCGCCTATGGCTATGAGATAAGATTTAAACCCCTTTCTCCAATCCTTCCATGGCACCACAGGTTCCCCTGCATCTGAAAGGAAAGGCGGCGGTTGGCTCATGCTAGCCACAGCCATGTTAGTAAGGAGAAGGAATATACTATAAAGAAGGTTGAACTATGAATACACCTTAAATATACTTCACATATAAATAAATGGCAAAACCCAGTTTTAGCTAAACATAAATGTAAAAAGGGAAATCACTGAAAAATGGAATGTACTTGGATTCTAAATAACCCTTTAACTATAAGCTGACAGTTGACCAGAATCTAATTTTTTTTTTTAAATGATGCAGACAAGGTATTTACTTGCAGTCGAGCAGTCAGTACTGGAATATCAGTATTTAGATTTGACATATTCTACAGGATGATGTATAGATCATGATAATGTCAGTCAACATTAATGCATTCCAGTGCAAGGTGACTTCTCGATGTATTTCACTCACTGACGTTAGTCCAAGTCCTCACAATACCGGAGTAGATTTCTACACCCTCATTTGCTGCTCAATCCGCTGCAATTTCCAGTTAGTGCACAAATGACTCGGTGACAGGAATTCTTCATGCAGAGTCCTCGTCTGTGCTGCTGCGCTCAATATAGTGAACGACTGACTCGGTGACAGAAATTCTTCAAGCTGAGGCAACTTCCTCGCTGTTGCGTTTTCCCCACCTTCCGCTGGTTGTGAGGAGAGTAGCGTCGTTCCGCCTCAGCTCCACTCCGGAAAAGCTGAGGAGTCGGTTGTGACACGTTTCCTCTTCAACGCCTTGGACGCTCAACAGTGCTGTACACCTACTGCTGATCCTCGGAAGATAGCGTCTACTCACCACAGCTCGAAAATAGGAATCTCATGAGTAACTTGTGACACTTTTCTTCCCCAGACGCTGTCTCTTCAAAAATTGTAAAGAGGCAGTTGCGCTCTCACGATGAAAATGGCTCACAAGGACGCTGCAACACACGGATAATACCAGGAATCCCAACAAGCAGTGATGAAGCGGCATAAAATGCGTTCTGCAATCACGATAAGCTTCAATTTTGCTATGACTTATCTCTTTTCCTTCCTTCATTCGCATGTGTTTTATGCCAAAATGTAACTTGATATCTTCTCTTCATCCGTGGTTGTGTCCTTTTATGTATTCCAAATACTTCCTCACAACTTGCTTTCTGATTGATGTTAATTCTGAAGCACTACCTTGCTTCATTCATTAATTCACTTTCTTAAGCTCTTCTGGGTAACGTGTGGAGGGAATGTCGTGGCGTTGTCCTCCTCACAACACTCGTTACCAGTGAAATAATTACTCTTACACCAAAATGCTCTGGAGTCTTTAATAACATGGGTCTCAACAACGACATCCATAACCCAGTGACAGAAAACCATTGGCACCAAAGAGTGCAGCATAGAACACTCACAGCGTTGTAGGAATCTTCAACATGGCAGAAAAGGAGATGGGTGAGGAAGGAACCAAATAAAAAGGGAAAATACAACACTAAGCATGTATTTTCAAAAAAATACATTTTGGATTTCTCTGCTGTTTTGCAGATGGGGAGACTGTGCTCAGACTGGGGCCCATGCTTTAAAAATGAGACCTCACTTAACCACAGTAAGACCCTTTCTGATGTCATGCAGAAGAGGCTATATGGATCGGAGAGTTAGTATGTTTTAATTCTGAAACCACCTCCTTTACCATATTGGCTTCCAGCTGCAACTCATAAGTAAACATATCCATTTTCCGTCAGTGAGTCTCATATTGATAGAGGGTGTTCCCACCGCATAAGCAGATGCAAATAATACCATCGGGATTCCAACCTTGAAGCTATAGATCCGAAGGGTCTCGCTGTCTGCTTTCCTCTGGTGATCCCAAATTGTGTTTGTGTCTCGAAGAATGCTCTTTCACTATGAACGCTAAATATGATGTGACTTCTATGCAGCTCTCATGCAATGAACTTGGAATAGCGTCAGCATAATGTGATCTGCAATAGATTTCTTGATCAGGACAGAGCAAATTGGGCTTTAGTGGAATATAAATGCCAGGCCAGGATGAGTCATAGTAAATTCAGAGATCGGATGTGTCTTTTCCATGAATATGCTTCCAGTAAAACTCTTTAGTAGATGTATTCTAAAGGTTACATACCAAATCATTCATATTTTAGAATACAACAAAGATCTGTATTCAATGCCTCTTGCTTTTAGGAGGAGCCATCTATTCTAACATGACTCAGTTCCTTGCTCTTCGACACCGAGGGAGGTGGCAGCCAGATGTCTGCCTTCTGATTTATTCCTTGGCACTCCCTCCCTTGATGACAATAAAACTGGAAACGTCTCTGCTCATACGTTACTGTTTCATTATTGGTCTCGGTCACAGGGGGAGCAGGAGGGTGGCAAGCAGCCAAGACAGCAGCAGAGAGCAGATGTGTGAATTCATGGAACGCCGCAGCTTTGTATGTGTTTCGGGCTCCACCTAACATGTTTCCCTTTGAACCTTTTACAAGATAGTACCCTATAAAATGAAGTGCAATCATTTCAAGCAAGCTGTCTGACATTCACTGTCAGTTGGTTGAAAGATAATAAACAGATGATGGCCACACATTAAAATATAATTTTCCTGAGGCACAAAGCTAGCACTGACTACTGCAGTGCAAATTAAAGTGCTCACAGAGTTTGATAAAACTCTGTTAAAAGTTATTTGACTAACATTTTGTCAAATGTGAACGGCCTGAGGTTTCTGGTCCTCCAAAAATGTACCCTTTCTTAAACTGTTTGGAAAATTTACCTGGAACCTTCCCCATAAGGCTCAGGCAGGAATTGCTCCATACACACCTTCTTTCCCTGTCTTTGTCATATCCAGAAGCTGAAGGCATCAGGTGAAAAATGTAGCAACTCTAGTCAAAGATCTTTGGACTTACTGGCTTGTAATATATCTTCTCTGCCGATGACTGTTACTGTAGAAACAGGAGACAGTCCAGCAACGGAATGCTGGATCCCCAAGTCTTCAGGCTATCATGCACCTCATGGGAACTCTTTCTCTCCAGTCTCAAATTCCAACTCCACCGTTTTGAGACCTGCCACATGGACCAGGATGAGGTGGTAAAAATTTCCTTTTTGAAATAATGCATTCTCCTTCTTCGCTTATGTCTTTTCCCAATGGCCATTTATGATCCTTCTGTTATGTTATGTTATATTAATTTATGACGTGCGCGGCTACTCAGCAGAGTGTCCTGGCACTAGGCAAAGGAGGAATCGGACAGGCAGTGGGATTAGATGTTAAAAAGGAAGGTTTTGAGCTTCCTCTTGAACATATCGAGGCTGTGTATAAGCCGAAGTTCTAGCGGGAGTCTATTCCAGAGGAAAGGTACTAGATAGGAAAAGGATCTCTCACCCATTCTGAGGTGCCCAACAAGGGGCACCTTTGCCAGGAACGCCAAGGAAGAGAGGAGGGTGCGAGCAGGGTTGTATGTACTAATTCTCTTCTTGAGATATGATGCCCCCGTCCCGTGCAAGGCCTTATGCATGAGGACCATGGCCTTAAAAACCACCCTATTTTTCACTGCGAGCTTAGGTGAGGGGTCATGTGGGACCTGGGAGGAAGTCTGAGCAGAGGTGTTGTTGCGGAGTTCTAAACCACCTGTAGTTTGTTAAGGAGATAGTCAGGGAGGCTGAGGTACAGAGCATTCCCATAGTTTAATCTACACGTAATCAGGGCCTGCACTACCTTTCTGCCAGCAGACTCAGATAGTAGCAGAAGAATTTTTTTCTGCAAGACCCAGCAAGCGATTGAATCTGCAGTAAGAAGGAGAGGGCGCTATCTGTTTTGATTCAGAGATTCTTGATGCTGTTTTGTGGGATGCCAGGATGCGGCAGGTTGCATCTACACCTATGTCTGACTCACAGGGTCATAGTGATACCCTTTTGTCCCTCTCAAGCCTTGTATCCTTTCCCTTTATGGAGAGCACAATGGACACTCCTAGCCTGTTGCTCACCCACTCCACCATACTGCGAAATTTGCAGGGAAATCCCGTGCTCTATTCATGCAAAGTCACTGAAAAAACATAGATTTTTATTTTGCTTGGATGGTAGCACACCTCATGTCATATTTATACTAATTTATCAGGGTGAACCCTAAAGTCACAAGTTAATAAATTAATCTGAGCTCAACACTCTGGTAGATTTGGCACGGAGTAGTCAGGCTTAACTTCAGAAAATGTGTAAAGCATTCAGAAGTACCAAGACAGTTACAAAGTAAAAAACAACACAATAAAAACCCCACTCTAATTTATATAAACGGAGAATAATTTAATGAACAACATGACATCAAAATGACAAACGTCAAATAAAGGGAACTGAAGATATGAATTTTTAAAGTTTTCAGTAAAAATAGTACCAAAAAGCGCTAAGTGCCAGTGATAGTCAATGAAAGCAGTTAACTGAGACCTACATGCAATTTCAGGCCGCAGAAGACAGAGAGCAAGTCGGATACAGCAAGTACGGTCATCACAGCCAAAGATTTAAGTCCTGAGTTAGTCTTTTTTTGTGGAGCGCAAAATCCTCCAGCGAGGCAATCCTCAAGCTGTATCTGAGGAAGATGTATCAAAATCGGACACCTTTGCTGCGAGGCCCCCTGAAGGCTCTGGATATTTTGGAGTCCAACCACAAATTTTCAGGGTTCCTGGAGCAGCATCACTGGTTTCCTGGAGCAGCTCCTCTGGCTTCTAAGGCTCCCATGACCTCAACAACAGCACTTAGGAGCCTGAACTCACTTCAAAAGAGGCCAGTAGCAAGTTCCAGTCCAGGTCCAGTTGGCACACGTCAACTGGACCTGGACTGGATCAGTAAAAAGGCCTCTTGGAGCTTGTTGTGTCCTTGTAGCCACACTGGAGGTCAGCTAACTGGGCCTTGGAGTCCACTTCTTTTTCCTGGGTACAAAAAGGAGCAGATTCAGTCCTTCAGGGCTACTTTCAGGCACAGACAGCAGGTTCAGAACTTCTGAACTTCCGCAGGTCCAGACAATGTTAAGAGGAATGATACTTGGGGTGATAAATTTATGGTTGGCACTAGCCAGTGGGGGGAGAGGGGTGACTCCTGAACACTCCCTAGCCATTGAGGAACAAGTTCCAGAATGTAACCTTACCCATGTTTTCAGCAGTCCCTGTTTGCTTTATGACAAACAACCCTACAGTGCCCCTCACTCCTAAAATCCAAGATGGCTAAACCCTTCCTTCCAGTTGGAGAGCTCTTGTAGCCACCCAGACTTGTGGCAGGCAAAAGAGCAGTCCCCTCCCCTATGTCCACTTCAAACCAGTTCATTTGTAACTTCTCTTCATTGGGTTGACAGCCAGTCTGGCTAGTGCAGGCCTTGGGGGACAAAGGGTTTCCTTACACTAAACAATGAGTCGGCAGGCATCACCTCCATCCCTTTCAAGTTAATAACATTTCTGGGTCCAACGCACCTGTCCTTTCTAGGCTGATAGTGATTGCATGGCCCACACCAGGCCATCCTACCACTACACCTAAGCCATTGTTTTGTTCTGGAAGCAGTTAACAGAATTCATTAAGGTCAATCACTTACTGAGTAGTTGCTGGGAGGCTAATGCAAACTGGCCTTCAGGAGCTTCAGGCAGGGAAACTGTACATCTCTAAAAGTTATTTTTTCCTAATTATTTTTTTAAAATCTAACTTACCCAATAAATTGTACTTTTAGCAAATATGAAAATTAGTTCTGAATGATCATTTTAGCAATTTCCTGTCAAAAGTTACGGATTAAAGTTTATAATCTGAATTTTGACATTTTCTGGGATCAAACTACAGCCCTTCCATTGAAAATAGATGTTGAGGTATAGTCTGTGGAGGAAGATGCTAACTTTAATTTTGCACATGTCTCCCTTTTAAATACGAGCCACCTACCTTTTGAGTGGCAAGATGTAATTTAAAAGCAAGGTTTCCCGCCTGCCAAAAAAGGGTTATTTTGACAATTTTGACGGCAGGTTTTTAGGGTGCTGCAGTCTCTGTAATAGGTCTGAAGTCATGTTTTACAGTCCCACTCTGTGGATGGCACCGTAGGTGCTGCTGTCCACAGGTGGCATATAATTTCCAGGGCCTGGGTATATTTCATACAGCATATACTAGAGACTTATAGGCAAGTTAAATATGTCAATCATGGATGAGCCAGTTAAACCATGGTTAAAGGGGAGCACAGGCACCTCACTCCTGATTAGCAGGGGTAAAGTGCACAGAGTTAAAAAAAAAACAGCAACAATAGGGACCAGGAAAAAAGCAGGAAATGTGGGGTGACTACACAGAAAATGCAGATTTGCTACAGTCACCTTTCTCTTCTGGCCTGTCTTGGGAACTAAATCTAATTCTTAAATCTTTTTTCAGAGACCTCTGGGTCTTGCAATTGATTCTTGGTCACCTGGCAACAAAGAGACCATGAAACAGCCTGTTTAAAAAGAATGGGCTTGGGTATGGGAGCCACTCTCTCACAGGTAGATATCTATTATGCTTTCCTTCAGATAAAAGGCCTCTCCTACTACCATCTTAATTTACTTTTTCGAGATTTTCTCTGGCCACCCTGTGTTGTGCTCCGTCATCATCAATACAGACTTCTCGGTCTCTAGACTGATGAGTATTATTCATCTTACCGATCTCCTACAGCCAAGGTTCTCTTCTAGATGGAATGTCAATTGGTTCTTTCATTTTAGACCAGCTGACCTGCTGACTCGAACTACTTGCTGAAGGAGATTGTGTTTAAGCGGACCACTCTTTTTGAGCCTCATTCGAATTTAGAGTCTCGGATTCCTGGACCCTAACTGTTGGGAAATGGTACTCATTTTCCACAAGGTTCAAGTTTGGCACTCATTCAACTTGGGGTACAATGACTACTAAGGTATCAGTTCTTGTCTGTTCCATATCTGCTATACTGCAAAATACTGACTGGTTCAAAGCCTCTACCTTCTGTCGTCCTAGTCAAAGCTTACTGAACATTATGTTTCCATAGTGCTTGATTCGCTTAGAACTTGCAATAAACTGACATCGCTTTGCCATAAAATAGAAATGTTGCTAACCAACACTGAGAAAATAATAATGTTATCAAACACAAGGATTTGGATAGTATATCGCATGCACTCCTTGGTGATTGTTCCTTCCTTGCACTGAAAGAAAGCTGTTGTCACTTGCGGTATAGTTGTTTTTTTTTCTCTCTGTTTGCCTCAAGCTTGCCATATCTTATCATGCAGTGGTGATTGTTTTCTTCTGCTATCATGCTTTTTATCTTTCTTAAAGAGGTCCATGATGCTATTCCTCCAACCTTCATTGTCTATCTGTCTTTACCTCTTCATCTAGTTTGACTGCTCTTTGCCCCCATTGGCCCGGCACTGTTAGTGACTCCTGGATTCCTGGTATCTTGTTTGCCTGTGGCACAAGTCATGTTCCTTTGTAGTACATCCTGAATTCCCTGGGTTCAAATCTTCTAGGGCCTAAATGAATTATTGTGAACTTCAGTTGTTTGTCATGCTTTCTGGTTCATCTTCTTAGTTGATGCAACTGTTAGACTTGTTGCTTTGCCTACCTTCGTTTGTGCATCTGCAAGATGTCTTTCTTGGTTTGCCTTTTTTACCTATTTCTCAGTTGGACTTCATGGTTGGTTTTGTAAGTTTTGACTTTTTACTCTTTGACCCTCAATCAAAAGAGGGCTTGACCAGTGTGCCCATCCTTCTGTTGACATCACTGTCTGCCTTGTGGTGTCAATTGCTGTAAGGAGCAACAATTATACAAGATTTGTCACAGAAAACCATCCTCTTTTTCTTTAGTAAAATCATAATTTTGTCAGTACAGCCTAGAAAACCCTCTATTTTGTTATTATACTGCTTTTATAGGCTGCTTTTATAGGCCTACTGACTTTAAGAAATGGGGAGAACTTGCTTTATTTTCAGTGCCCACAGGCTCCATTGCCTCCAAACTCAGGCTATCTGTTCTGGGTGACTCAGCTTAAAAAGCTACAATTGATGGGGAGTGAGCAGCATACATGTCCCTTGTGTCACTTTGGCCTCTTTTAGCTTTTAATAGAGCTCCACTGGCTCTAATGTGGAGATTGCTTCACCTTCTGCCAACGAACGTTTGACTAAGGTCACCTTATTTGGTAGGCTTCTTCCTGGGATCAGGCTGCCACCAGACCTTGTCTCCAACACTCCATCCTCTGCTGCTTTACCACCTGTGGCACCACTGGCTACATAGTTGCCCTCTAGTTTACTGCTCTAGCTCTTTGCTCTAGCACTCTTGTAACACGATAGGACATTTACGCACTATAACATTCAGGATAACTACCATGAGAAAATCTTAGGTTAAGACAACCTTTTGTGGCTCCACAGATGTGGGGGTTCTTTGCAATATCAGATGTGAGTTCCAAGACATTCAGTCCCATCGGGGAGCTCACTGTGAAAGTGAAGGTCAGGTTGGAGAAGACTAGACATAATTGGAGTGATGTGTTCAGATCTACAGACAACAGTACATAAATGTTCTGTTGAATATAAAATATGGATAAAGTCACAAAGTTCAGTGACAACCATATTACCACTGTGGATCTAAACTCAGAAATATTCAATGCAGAAAAGTTTAGGTTTTTTGAGAATAAACAAAGCAAATGTAATTTATTTAATTTTCGATACCTGTATTTGGAGGATATATTTCTGGGGATTCGGGTAACTGTGCACATCGGCAGATGGGCAGGAAGTGGGCAAAGAACACTGTGCACATGGAAAATTAGGTTTACACAGGAGAGGTAAATACAAGCATATGAGGTTTACAGTGCCCATCTAGTGCAAAGCCAGATGGTTACTTCCTGTGCCGACTCACCATTACGTAATGAAAGATTACAGCTTAAATCGAGTTGTGCAGGCAAGAATGTGGCGATGGACTGAGCAAAGCCCAGGTATTTTAACATCTTGGAAGGATTCGCCCTCCATGCATGGCAATGTGATTTGAACTGAATGGCAACTGACATAGATTGCTAATGCAGTTCCCTCAGGATATTATTATTTTTTTTTTTTATTTGACTAGAAATGCTGGTATCACCACAACAGCATGATTCCTAGGAGAGCAGCAGTTTTTGTTGGGAATATGAAGAGACGGTATTGGATTTGTTGTATGGAGAAAGTTCATTACTATCTCTAACTGGTCAGGTATATCAGAGTAGTGCAGATAATGTAAAAGAAAACGTGCAAAAATTAATGAGTCAAAGCAAGGCCCCATCTGGTAAGATGGTATCCTGGACCAATGATGTTCAGACGCGACCCCTGGTGTGTTCTGCTGAAAGCATATGTAAAGGTCTGGTTTTCAGAGATTTCTGAATCGCATTTTGGTGAAGCGCAATTGAGCACCTCATGCGCATATACATCATATATACACATTATACGATTACCCAATTAATCTGTGTGCACCATACTAATTATATAACGGTAGAGAGGCTATATTTACCGTTTAGTGAGAACCACACGTAATCATATTATAATCATTGTATTCACTCATGCTAACTGTACCGTCTAGTCTCCATCTTTTCCCTTCTTAATATTGATCTGACTTGCGCGCAGGTGTCAGCCACTCAAATGTTTATATAAATTAATTGCAAGTTTCATGTTCTGTCTTTTCTGCAGGTGCTGTATCAAGGAGCACTCATTCGTTATAATAGGGCTTTGTTTATCATTGGGAACTGTTAGATTAGCTAGCATAATTGAAAGCTGGACATGGATGTGCAGTGCGCGGGGATGGGAGCAAGCCTCCTGTACTAGTTGACTTATTTGTTGCCCATACACCTCTGTACCTCTTTGTCTGGCTCTGGGAACCTGCTCCCAGAGAACATTGTTACCTGATTGGACCATCTGGAGGGAGTTAATGGGAAGAAGCTTTCAAAACCTTCCATTGCTTATTAATTGTATGTTCCTTAGAATAATTTCACAGATCCTGTCCTGACTTTGCTGAGGGAAGATCTTTCTCAGCTTGGCTGATTTTACCTGTCCCTGTCATTGAGCTTCATGCTTGATACCCACTCATTACCCAAGGAATGTCATTTGGTTCTCCTGATGCTGACACCTTCCTCCTTGAATTTCCCCTTGCCATATAGATTAAGGAAATTCCTTTATGTAACCAATTTACATTATTTTTTGTGTTCTTTACATTGTTATATTTTACATCTTTTTCTTTATAACATACAAATTCAGACTGCATAATTACATAGATTCCAATGATTATGGGAATTGATTTGTAATTTTTACAAAGGTTTCTAATGAAACCTTCATGGTTCGGGAAAAATTCTCTCTGTCATGTTTGTTTAGCCTCATTAATTTCAATCTCATTTAAATGTATTGTAAATGCTAGCTCTTTTCATGCACTTTCAGTGAACAATCAAACGGTTAATAGTGGAAGCTCCTGTATAATGACTACACAAGAACTTTGAGATACACAGAGCTTTGCTGCATCAATGACTGCCTTAAGATCCCAGAGCGCTCTAAAGTAAGGGTCCTTGAATTCAAAATGGTCTGCCACCATGTTTCGCTCTCTTGATAGATTGTTGATTAGATAGATTAATGCTGAATCGATGTTCATCAATGAATCTGAAATGACTGGATATATGATTAGTCGATCCTGCAATACCGACCATTTATTAAGCCTTTCAACAAAATTGTGCAATGTATAGTTTTGTGAGGCTGAGACAGGTCAAAGAATATCAGGCAGCCGCGGTCCGTGCAGGTAACTGTGGTGGGGCAATGGTGCCGGGTGGGGGCTACTTAGAGGCACAATGCAGAGGGGAAATTAAATAAATAATTAATTTTCCCTCGTCATCGTAATCCCCCCCGCTGTTACCTGCATGGGCCACAGCTGATATCAGGGCTTATTTGTCCCTGGAGAGATGGTGATCCTTTCTGATCATGGAAACTGCAAATTCACTAATGCCTGCAGTTTTGAATCTAGACATCTGGTTGTAGGACGATCTCCAAGTTTTGTTTATTTCTAGAGCTGTACTACCACACCTCTTTCCAAAATCTGGCTTGGGAAGAGGAGATTGTGCATCAGACAGAGGATGGGGCAGAGGATGACTTGAAGAGTTTATTATCTTTGTAGTGTCAGACATGAAGGAGGGAAAGAGTTGTTCGCAGTGAACTGAACAGAAATCAGTGGGTGCATTAGATACTTTTGTCTTATTAAAGCACTGCTTATGACCTCACATATTGCATGCTCAGTAACATCACTGATGACATCTCAAATGGCATCACTGATGACATCCTCCACAGAAGCATTCACACACCCACTCACACCCCTATATAACCTCTCAGCCACCCACTCACACACCCTCACATTTCCATTCAGAGTCCCATACAAGTACTCACACAACCACTCACTCATCCACTTCTCATACACCCAAAAACAATAGGGGTTATTTGCCCCCAACAATCCTGAGCAGCCAAGGGGACTTCATCCCCAAATGAGTAGTATGCAAGGAGGCCCCTGTGCAAAGTGTTTGAGAAAGTGGGCTAGGCCTCTGGTGATGTCTCAGCAGTCTGGCTGTGGGGGACTTACTTGTGGAAACAATAGGGGTTCTTGGCAACCAATGACTCTCAGCAGCCAAGGCGAATTAATCCCCCAACCAGTAGTGCACCAGGAGGCCCCAGGGCAAAATGGTTGAGAAAGAGGGCTGGGCCTCCAACTATTTCTCAGCAATCCCACTGTAGGGTACTTACTTGTGGCAACAATAGGGGTTCTTGGCCCCCAACAACACTCAGCAGCCAAGGGGACTTCATCCCCCAACTAGTAGCGTGTCAGGAGGCCCCTGTGCAACGTGGTTGAGAAGGTAGGTGGGACTTCCAACGACATCTCAGCAATCCCGTTGTGGGGGACTGACTCGTCACAACAATACGTCAACCAGTAGTGTGCCAGGAGGCCCCTGTGCAGAGTGGTTGAGGAAGGGAAAGGGCCTCCAACAACTCTCTGCAAACCTCTCACACACAGGTGAGTACCCTCTAGCTCCCCAGCCGATACATGCACCCCACCTTCCTTACCAGCAAACATTTTTTTAAAACAAGCGTGGGCTCCTGTGCTGTTTTGAATAGAGCCCCAGGGTATTTAAAACCGAGGGGGTGCACATGTCCCCCCCTTAGGCTCTTGGAGCCCCGGCCACCAACTTCTCCCGAGAGCTTTATTTGTAAAAAAGGAGGGGGGCACTCGAGGCACCCTTCCTGGGGATTTATAAGCCCCGGGGACCACCACCTCCTTGGGGCTAAATAAACATTAATGGGGGGGCTACACAGACCCCTACTTAGCCCCGGGGACCTCCACCTCCCCGAGGCTAAACAAACATTGATGGGGGGCTGTATGGCCCCCGAGATCCAGGGACCAGCATTTCCTAGTGGTTAAATAACACAATGGGGGCCAAGTAAACCCCCAGGGCCCTGTAGATGACTACCTTCCAGGGACCAAATATTTTTTTTAAATGGGAGAGGGGCTGCGTGGCCCCTCTGGCCCAGGGGACCACCAACTCCCCGGGGTGGCCCATGAACAAGATAGGAGGGGGCCACACGGCCCCCCTCCTGGGGCCATAAATTGCCCTGGGGACAACACCCTCTAGGGCCGGTTCCTGCTATGTCCCAGGGTGCCACCCCATGACATAGCTCTTTGCTTTTGCTTGGCTCCAGCGGGCAGGAGCTGTCAAAGTGCTCCCGCCCGCTGGAGGCGGAGGTTTCATCTCTTTCACTGCCTGCAGACATGTTGGCAGGGAAGAGATAAAACAATTTCTGTTGCACAGAGGGAGCTGCCTTTCCAGCAGGTTCCTCTGTGCAGCAGCAATGCCGGCTCCTACAAGGGGTGGGAGCCAGGTGGGACTGCTCGGGCCTTGCGGCTCCCTCCACGTTCCCCATGCCACACACTGGGTGTACAGGGCACCCAGGAGACATGACTGGGCCCTGGGGGATGGGGACCCTGGGGCCTAAATCGGGCAGTGAAGGTGGGCCACGTGGCTCCCCTCAACTAGAAAAGGATATACTTTTAAGGCTGGGATCCGGGGGATGGGGTACCCAGTGCCAAATTCGGCCCAGGGAGGGGGGCTGGGTGGTCCCCCTCCCCCATTTTACTTATTTATTTATTTTGACATTTGTAAAGCGCGAAACGAAGGCCCGTGGGCATCTCGGCGCTAAGTATCTGCAATGTTTAGCCAACAAGGGGACTGGGAGATCAATGATTAAAAAGCCAGGTTTTGAGGTTTTTTCGGAAAGACCAGAGGGACGTGCTGGTCTTGATGGGATGAGGCAGTGTGTTCCATAATTTTGGAGCAGCCACAAGAAATCTTCTGTCACCCCAGTTGACAGATTTAGTTCGGGGGATCACCAGGTCCAGGGAGCTGGAAGAGCGCAGTGCTCTGGATGGACAGTAGGGGGTAAGGTTCTGAGTGAAGAACGCTGGGACAGCGTTGTGTAAAGCCTTGTATACCAGGCACAAGGTTTTGAACATAATCCTCTTCCTCACCGGAAGCCAATGAAGTTGTTTCATGGTGGGTAAAACCGGATGGAATTTGGGGATTCGCCCTAGGAGCCTGGCGGCCGCGTTCTGTATGGACTGCATTTTTGTTAACACTCTCTCCTGGGCCCCTAGAAACAAAGCGTTACAATAGTCTAGGGTGGAGAGCACCAGGGAGCTTACCAGCGTTTTCGCCATGTTTTCAGGTAAAAAGGGCAGAATTTTTTTGATGAGCCTAAGTTTATGAAAGGCTGAAGAGGATATCTGATTGGCGTGTGGTAGGAAGTTCAGACGGTTGTCAAACATGACTCCCAGGTTCCTCACTTTATCAACCGGGACTGGGGGCTGGCCCATGGATGACGGCCACCAACGGGGGGACCACTCCGGAGAGAGATTGCCGAAGATTACAACCTCCGATTTATCGGAGTTTAGCTTCAGACAATTGTGTGACATCCAGTTCCCGATAGCCGACATGCCCTGGTTGAACATGTTGGCTTTCTGAAGGCCGTCGTTTTTGACGGCTAGGACCAGTTGAGTGTCATCAGCGTATGAAGTGAGGCTCATCCCGTGTGCCCTGATGACATTGGCAAGGTCCGACACATAAATGTTAAATAGTGTCGGACTAAGGGATGAGCCTTGGGGAACTCCACACGGTAGTGACAGGGGGGAGGATTCAAAAGGTCCCACTGTGACGACCTGGGTCCTGTTGGCCAGGAAGGAGGCAAGAAGATTTTTGCCGTTACCTTGGATGCCTATGCTCTCGACACGGTCGACCAAGGTGGTATGGTCGACCGTGTCAAAGGCCGCCGACAGGTCTAGTAATATCAGGACGGCGGTACCTCCCGCATCCCGGATAGATCTGATGTCGTCCGCCGCTTTGACCAAGGCCGTCTCGGTTCCGTGGAAGCGACGGAAGCCAAACTGTGATTCATCTAGGCATTTGTTATCCTCGATGAAGGAGGAGAGTTGGGCATTCATCATTTTTTCCACAATTTTTGCTAATAGTGGGAGACTGGCAATGGGGCGGTAGCTTTTGGGTTCTTCTTTATTAAGGGTAGGTTTTTTGAGCAACGGTTTTATTAGGGTTTTCTTTAGTGTCTCGGGATAGATGCCGGTGCTAAACATGGAGTTGCAGATATTGGTTATAGAGAGTAAGACTGCATCCATGATAAGTCTCAGGACCTTCAAGGGACAAGGGTCGAGGGCCGATCCCGATTTGATGGTGGATATCGTTTTTAGCACCTGCGGACACGTGACCTCGCTGAACTGCGAGAGAATGGGTCCTTTAGGTTGAATTGATGGGCTGTGGAAGAGAGTGACCTTATTGGCGAAAACCCTGTAAATGTCATCAACTTTGCTGAAGAAGAACTTAGATAAAGCGTCGCAAAGGGTTTGGGACGGGGGAGGTGTGAGATCCACAGAGAAACCCGCCAATTGTTTGGTGGTCTCATATAGACATTTATTGGAGTTTTGTGCTGTTTCAATTTTATTGCAATAATACTTTTTTTTTGCGTCCAAGATAAGATGTTTGTATTTTGCTACCGACTCTTTATATAAGAGTTTGGCTTCGGGTGTGTAGTCCTTCCGCCAGTGTCTCTCTCTATTTCGCCACTTTTGTTTTTGGGTACGCAGTTCCTCTGAGTACCACGGGGCCGAGGGGGTAGATCTATTGCGTGACCGTTGTTTAAGTGGGACCAGATCTTTTGCTGCTGAGCTCACCCAGTTGTAAAATTGGGACGTGGCGTTATTGGGGTCCGGAGATAACGTAGGGAGGGTATCATTAAGCAAGGTTTCCAGCCTGCGTACATCTAAGTCATCCCATGCCAGGTAGGGGAGACAGGGATTAGGGTGGGGCTTGTCGACCAGGGGGTCGCCCACTGGAAGTGAAGCCAGGATGAGATGGTGATCCGACCAAATTAGAGGGAGTATTTCTGTAAGTTTGAGGCCCGAGGCATTAGAAAAAATGCCGTCTAGTGTGTGCCCTCCTTCATGCGTATGGCTAGGGGATGTGTTCTGCCTCCACCCAGGGGACCGTACCGGCAGCGCCATTTCCGTAAAGCATCGCACCACTGCAGGGATTATTTTCACGTGGGCCGCACAGACGGAGGCCTGAGATGGCGGCCTCCCACAACTGAGCTGGATGGCGTAGGACGTGTGCCCAGGTGGCACGAAGCATCGCACTGCCACGCGGAGGACTGACCTGCTGGGAGGCGAACCTGTGGTTCATACTGGCGCTGAGGCTGCAGTGCACACCCGACGGCTGCAACGCCTGTGAAGTGCGGGACAGCGCTGGGCTCTGCAGCGTCCTTGTGGCCCAAGTAAGTGATGCAGCTTGCGGCAGCTGGAGGCTGCCGGCGGGATAGGGGTGCCAGCGCTGTTCCACAGGTACCCGACAGTCGTGGCCCGGTGAGGTGGAGGGAACCCCTCTTCCGGTTGCCAGTGTGTCTGCGTGAGCCCTGCAACGGGTGCTCCACACCTCCTTGGCTTCCCCGCTCGGAGCGCACCCGCTGTGTGAGCCACAGCGAGTGGAGCAACTCGAGAGCGAGCACGACCCATGGTGGAGCCCTGGGACATTTGTTGGTGAGCCGTGCGTGCACCGAATTCAGGTGTTACCGCTCCGCATCTCCTTGCTTCCCTACTGCGTGATCCCACTGGTTGGATTTCCGGCTTGGTGGAGCCTACTTGCCATGATCTGCCCGAAAGTCTACGTTCTCCTGCTACGTTGATTTGCCTGCTCTACATTTCCTTAAACTACAGACTGGATAACTGTGTGTGTGTGTGTGCACTGTACTACTACTGACACTGTGGCCCGCATGCTGACATGCTCCTTCCCTTGTAGGATACCCCCAGGCAGATCCCGATAGAGCCTGCTGATGGGGCGGGCCTTGGTCGGCTGCACTGAGTAGGAGCTGGCCACAATTTTCCTGGTGCTGCAACCCATAACACGCCTGGCTGTGTACCTTACCTGACCTTATAATCAACATTGTGCGTGGAGTGTGGTAACTACAGCCGGCGCCATCCACTAGATACTGGGAAGTGGGTGCACACTTCTCGATAACGGCTTTTGCATAGTGGCCTATTGGCATTTGTGCGCTGTCTTGACCGAGTACCCACGGCAGTGACACTGACCCTAAGACATTGGGCGCCTTTCTCATCTATTCTCTTGACTATTTCACTGGAGCGTGCATCATGGGCAAGGCGGACACGAAGCAGACAAAGATCTCATTCGACAACAGGCGCCAAACCAGACAGGAGGAGCCTGCACAAGAAGCGGAGGAACAGTCCACCCAGACAGATGTCGCCGCAGCATGAGATGACGACCTGAAGGCGATCCTTCTGGAAGTCAAATCCTGCCTTGGCACGATCGATTCCAAACTAGACCACCTGACTGCTCGACCAGGTAAAGGTGAGAGTAGACACGCATGAGGCACAGATAGTGCAGGTGGAGATGAGGGTGTCAGAGATTGAAGACACAACAGCGGTGGACAAGCAACAGTTACTAAAGATGGACAAGGTGTTGGAGCTAATCAGGGCAAAGAATGAGGACTTGGAGGCGCACTCCAGAAGAGGAAAAATTTGTATCATGAGCCTGCCCGAATCCACCAACATCGCGAAGATGGAGGACTTCGTGGAAACTTTGCTGTGAGACCTTTTTGGCAGTGTGCTCTCTTCAGTATTTATTGTAGAGCGGGCACACAGATCCCTGGGACCGCGCCCACCGCTGGGTGCACCAGCACGCCCGATCAAAGCCTAGCTGTTAAATTATCGTGACTGCAATGCTGTGCTGTGGGCGGCGAGGGAGATGGGTGAGGTGAGGCACCAAGGGAACCTTCTATCGTTCTATCCAGACTTCACCCTGGCGGTGCAGGACGCCCGCCAAGATTTCCTCCCCACCAAAAAACGTCTTCAAAAACTCGAGGTGCAGTACGCTCTGATCTATCCTGCCAAGCTCGAGATCCAGAAGGGTGCCCAAATGCAGATCTTCAATGACCCCAAGGCTGCCCTGTCCTTTGCTAAAAATTTAGTAGCACAGAAACACAATTGGCCCGATTCACAGAACTAACTTAAGACAAAATCCTAAACTTACTACCATTTTGGTATTCACAGAAGGCACTTACTCATTTTGGTATTCACAGAAGGCACTTACTCATTTCGGTATTCACAGAAGTTAGGAGCTAACTTTAGGACTCCTAAATGCCTTTTGTGAATACCGAAAGTCTTAAAATTAGGATTTTTCTCAGTTTAGTAGTAGTATAGTTAGGACTCCTAACTTTAGGACTCCTAAATGCCTTCTGTGAATACCGAAAGTCTTAAAATTAGGATTTTTCTCAATTTAGTAGTCCTAAATTTAGGACTCCTAACTTTAGGACTCCTAAATGCCTTCTGTGAATACCGAAAGTCTTAAAATTAGGATTTTTCTCAGTTTAGTAGTAGTATAGTTAGGACTCCTAACTTTAGGACTCCTAAATGCCTTCTGTGAATACCGAAAGTCTTAAAAATAGGATTTTTCTCAATTTAGTAGTCCTAAGTTTAGACTTAGGACTACTAAATTGAGAAAAATCCTAATTTTAAGACTTTCGGTATTCACAGAAGGCATTTAGGAGTCCTAAAGTTAGGAGTCCTAACTATACTACTACTAAACTGAGAAAAATCCTAATTTTAAGACTTTCGGTATTCACAGAAGGCATTTAGGAGTCCTAAAGTAAGGAGTCCTACCTTCTGTGAATACCGAAATGAGTAAGTGCCTTCTGTGAATACCAAAATGGTAGTAAGTTTAGGATTTTGTCTTAAGTTAGTTCTGTGAATCGGGCCCTATGCCACTAAGAGCCGTGAGAATGCTGAAATAGGACACCTGAGTGACAATGACTAATTTAAGATTGTTGGAAACTGTCCATTGGTTTTTCTTTTTCCAGCGATGCAGCCTGGATAACAGTTACTTATGGGTGAATGTCTTGGTCTCATGTCCGAGTTCCCTTTGGGGCGCGATGCCTCTATGCTTACTTATACTTTGCCTTATTAATGTCCAACTACTAATGTGGCTTGGACACCCTGTCTTCGTGGCAGGGGTGTATGCCAGGTTGAACCATGCCCCTTTGGGATAATTCCCTTGCCTGTCTACGTAGCTTTCTCTCCAAGTTTGGGTTCCATGGATGGGTGGGGTTAGGATACTCAACATAATTGGGGGGTTGGAGCAGGTGGTGGGTGGGTTGGGGTTTCTCCTGCAAAGTTGGTACCTCCTACAAGAGGTGTTTTTTTTTCACTGTTCTGTTTTGTGTTTGGCACATTACTGTGGTATGCACTGGGCAATGCGCTGTTCACCATGGCAATTTCTGCGGCTCCATTCACCCTGTATCATTGGCACTCCGCTATTGACTCACCCCGCGCTAGGACATGAAGGACACTACGTTTTGCACATGGAACATTAGAGGCCTAAATGACTATCGCAAGGCACGCCTCTGGGCTACTATCTCGACACTGGGGCAAAACTCACTCCTTCTATTCTAACTATTTCAGCGGAGTCTCCATACTCTTCCGTAAAGGTCTCCCCTGGCAAAATACCCATTCTCTCATTGACCCAGAGGGCAGGTATGTGATCCTCGCTGGCACCCTTTACAATCAGCCACTGATTTTAGCAGCACTGTACGGCCCAAATTCAGACGACCCTGACTTTTTTGCAAACGTCTGGCAGCTTATTTCCTGGGACCTCACTCCCTGATCTGGGGAGGCGACTTTAACATAACTCCCTCACTGACGCTGGACCGCTCTGGCGATCGCACCCAACACCCTCAAGCCACCTCCCTTCTACACTCTATTATATTGGACAACTCTTTGCTGGATGCATGGCAACACGCGTTCCCTGACCAGCGTGAGGGTACCTGCGTCACGGGCTCGCAGGGCACTTAGACTCGCCTCGATCTCTGGATCACTACTCGCGATGTCTCTTCCTGGACCACCTCAGTGGACGACACGGCCCGCATCCTATCTGACCACACCCCTGCCGCCTGTGTTTGTGGTCCCGCTCACACTGCACCGTATGTTCGCTTGACGTCTGCCCCCGAATGCTCATCGGGATGCCACTTTCCGAAAAAGAGATTTGCTACGCTATAACTGCCTATTTTGACCATAATTTCTGCTCGGTGCAGTCACCTTCGACCCTCTGGGAGGGTTTAAGGTTGTAATTCAGGGAAGTGTATAGCCAAACAGTCTGGGGTGTTGAGGTCCATCCGCGGTACTCGTGAGCGTCTGAAGAGCAAGGTTAGGGCTTTAAATCTCCAACAATCTCGAGACCCCTACACTGCTACTCTGGTGTTGATCAGAGCCAAACTTACTGAATTCCATGAGGAGGCCGAGGGGAGATTGCTTTTTTGGGTAGAGAGACGTGTGCCCGTCGATATATTGAGGGAGACCGCCCCGGCAAAACACTCGCGAATCTCCTCAGACAACCGCATGCCTCCTCTTATATAATGGCACTGCAAGATGAAACTGCCGGTAGAACAACCTCTCATACCGAAATCATCGCCAGAATCTCCGCTTTTTACTCCAAGTTGTACTCTGCCGGTGAAGCGGCTCCTCGTGAGGTAGTGGATCAATATTTTGACACCATCGAACTTCTCTGGCTGAGTAACAATCATCAAGACTATCTTGACGAGCTGTTCACTCAGGAGGAGATCTCCACGGTCATTGCAGGACTCCCGGGTGACAAGGACTCCGGGTCTGATGGTCTCACCCTAGCATTCTATAAAGAATATGCGCCTCTTCTTGTCCCGCACCTAGCCGCAATGTACAACGACTCTCTTGATCACGGCAGTTTCCCTCCATCTCTACGCGAGGCCTTGCTAACCCTTCTTTTGAAACTGGATAAATCCCCCAAGTGCTGTGATTCTTATTGTCCGCTGTCCCTCATAAACACCGACGATAAAATGTATGCTAAGTTGCTGGCTACCCACCTTCTCCCTCTCATGTCATTAATTGCTTGCCCGGATCAATCCGGTTTTATCCCAGGGCGCACCACCTCTCACAATCTGCGAACCATCTTTGCAGTCCTCCACCGGATTAATCCCTCACTACCGACTGTGGCTGCCTTATTGGACGCTACCAAAGCCTTCGACACCTTGGAGTGGCCCTTCCTCTTCTACCTTCTCCCTCACCTGGAATTTAGTCTACATTTTGTACGCAAGATACAGCTACTGTACTCCCTCCCAACAGCTCACATTCGGATTAATGGGCAGGTCACTGACCCCATTGGCATCTCGAGAGGTACCCGGCAGGGATGTCCCCTCTACCCTATGCTTTTCGCCATAGCCATGGAACCTCTTGCAGCACGATTGCAACAACATCACACCCACCAGGGCATCAGCTTCTCGGCCGGCGCCCTTGTCATATCCATGTACGTGGATGATGTCATGATATATGCCTGAAACCCTCAGGAAAATCTCGCTCCCATGACCAGGGAGGTGGTGCGATTTGGGTGCTTCCCTGTAGTCCAAGTCAATTGGATCAAGTCGGTCCTATTTCTTCTCACGGATGCTACATAACCCTTCACCCCTGACTATCCCTTTGTTTGGGCGTCAGGTCCCACTAGATACCACGGGATCTGGCTGAGTAGGGATCTGGATGAACTTTGGAAGTCTAACTTTGGCCGGGCGATAGATAGGCTGGAGTCCAAAATCCGCATGTGGCAAAAGCTCTCTTTATCGTTAGCTGGGCGCATTGCAAATGCTAAGATGGTGGTGCTTCCAAAATTCCTGTATCTCTTTTTAAACATCCCTGTCCCTCTCACGTCGCATTTTTTCCGCAAACTCCACTCTAGCATTATCATTCTGGTCTGGGCCGGACGCCAACCTAGAATTGCTTATGACATTCTTACTCTACCCCTGGTCTTGAGGTGGTATGGGTGCCCCAGACTTTAAGCTCTATGCGCTGTGCACTCAGGCCAGCTTTCTCCACTTTTTGCTCCACCCCATGCCCTTTCAACCTCACACGGCAGTCGAGGCAGACCTTACTGCCCCCTGGCCACTTCAGACCGCACTTTTTCTCCCACCCAAACCCCCCGCGGCGAGATTGATACAGTCGAATGCCTGTGCTGAGTGTGGGATGGGCTGTGTAGATACACTGGCGCCAGCATATTGTACGCACCTTCTTTAAGACTTGCTAGCAACCCAGCACTCCCCCATGTCAGACTTATGGCATGGGCCGCCACGCGGTCCCCTTGGGTCTCAACACTATAGTGAACATTTACCCTGACAATACGTTTTTCACTCTTCCCGACTGCGCTGCTCCCCTTGACAAGCTGCTATATTACCAGATTAGAGCAACATGCAGAGATAACCCAGCGTTCCCTCATGATCCCCAGACCAATGCAGCACTTGAGTTTGTCCACTCCTCCAACTCCCCGCGGAAGTTGGTCACTAGATTGTATGCTCTTATGCTAGCCACCTCCTCCACCAATACTGAGCACGCCCGCAATGCGTGGAGTGCGGACTTAGAAAGAGACCTCCCTCCTGAGCATTGGCTATACTGTTGCAATCAGATCAAGCGCCTCTCCCTCAACTATCGGCTGAGGCTCATTCATTTTAAATATTTGCACAGACTCTACGGCACCCTCGTAGCCTTACATAAGATGGGCTTGCTTGACAGGGATAGATGCACGTGCTGCTTGGCTCCCGGTGCAGACTTTGCCCACCTGGCCTGGCTGTGTCCCAGGGTATCATCGTTCTTGCAGGGAGTATGCGCTGCCATCTGCGACATCACACTTGATCGCATCACTCCTGAACCCCTGACATGCCTCCTGGGTCACGTCAGACACGTGTCAGATGCCAACCGCAAATTAATAGCAATGCTGCCAGTGCTTGCTAATCGTTGGGTAGCCATGTACTGGGGCGCAGGCCGGCTCCCACTGTCAAGCACTGGTTGGACGATGCAGCCCACTGCCAGACACTCCTGGGTGAATTTTGGGATCTGATGCCTGCGGCCAGCAGGCCCCCAGACATATGGGCTCCTCTCATCTCCTACCTTCAACAATTAACTGCCCCTGACAGCCCACTGTCTACCATGGCCCTGACACGCAAGATGCCCTTAACAGTGCTGCTGGTCTCACTCTCCCCCTGGGCCAGAGCATTTGTGCCTCTTCTAATGTGTCTTCCTCAATTACTGCTGTATCATTTGTGTGCTATTATTGGCCTTCTCTCTCTTATACCGTGAAATGCAATTGTAAGTTTAATTTTAACTGTGTTAACCCCTGTGATGCCTACCTGTAACGTGCCTCGTTTTTCCTTTTCAATAAACGTTTTTGAAAATCAAAAATATATATTTATATATATACATTTTAAGGCCAAGCCCTGGGGGATGGGCTCACACACTCACTCCCAGACCCACTCAGACACTCAGACATCCACTCAGTGAGACACTTATGCAACCAATACCAGACCCATACAGACACTCAGATACCCTCTCACATACCCAATGAGATACTAACATAATCCCTCACACACCCACTGAGACACACATGTACTCACTAACACACTCACTAACACACTCATTCTCAAAGGTAACAGGTTACAGTTAGGATTTTTTTTTTTAAACCTTAGAAATTTACTAAGAAAAACCAAAGGTTACAAGGACCTTATAAATAGCAAACAACATTAAAAAAAACGTAGAATTTCACTGAATAAAACAAAGGTTACAGGGACGTTATAGTTAGGCTCAGATGTCACTCGTACAAAACCAGTGATATACAGCAGTTAAAGTTAGTTGAGCTTACTATAACTATTGCCCCAGTAATACACTGCTTATGACCTCACAAATTGCATGCTCAGTAACATCACTGATGACATCTCAAAAGGCATCACTGATGACATCCTCCACAAAAGCATTCACACACGCACTCACACCTGTATACAACCTCTCATACAACCACTCACACACTCACACACTCACTCACATATCCATTCAGAGTCCCACACAAGTACTCACACAACCACTCACTCATTCATAGAGCTACTCACACACCCACTTGCTCATTCACCTATACAGCCACTCAAACACTCCAAACAAATAGGGGTTCTTGGCCCTCAACGATCCTCAGCAGCCAAGGGGACTTCATCCCCAAATGAGTAGTATGCAAGAAGGCCCCTGTGCAGAGTGTTTGAGAAAGTGAGCGGGGCCTCTGGTGACATCTCAGCAGTCTGGCTGTGGGAGACTTACTTGTGGCAGCAATAGGGGTTCTTGGCCGCCAACGACCCTCAGCAGTCATGGCGACTTCATCCCCCAACCAGTAGTGCACCAGGAGGCCCCAGTGCAAAATGGTTGAAAAAGAGGGATGGGCCTCCAACTATTTCTCAGCAATCCCACTGTAGTGTACTTACTTGTGGCAACAATAGGGGTTCTGGGCCCCCAAAAACACAGAGCAGCCAAGGGGACTTCATCCCCCAACTAGTAGCATGTCAGAGGCCCCTGTGCAGAGTGGTTGAAAAAGTAGGCGGGACTTCTAACGTCATCTCAGCAATCCCGCTGTGGGGGACTTGCTTGTCACAACAATATGGGTTCTTGGCACCCAATGGCCCTCGGCAACCAAGGGAACTTCTTAGCCAACCAGTAGAGTGCCAGGAGGCCCCTGTGCAGAGTGGTTGAGGAAGGGGGCGGAGCCTTCAACAACTCTCAGCAAACCTCTCACAGACAGGTGAGTACCCTCCAGCTCGCCAGCCGATACATGCACCCCACCTTCCTTTGCTATAACAGATGAAACCAGCCTAGGGGTGCAAAATGGCTACAGTTTCTCTTTATTCACATATTGAATTAAGAAACACACAGTTCAGGTTTAAGCAAGAATAACATTATTATTGCTCAAATTGTCTGTAGCTCAAATCCAGTCCTCAGTTCAGAACAGCACCTTGTGACAGTGCCCTGAGTGAATGCCACTTCTCAGCACAGGTCTAGCACCTCACCTGCAGCCTCCAGGCTACACCTTGCTTCCAAGTATTGTGGACAGCCCTATAGCTCGACCCAGGCTGCAAGTGCCATGATCCCATGCTCCCCCTTAGCTTACTCCCCATGCCCCTGCTGTAAGGTATCCCAATGGCACATGCTCGAGCTGCTCCACCTTTGGCTATTGCACTCATTCCACTGTCCCTTTGTGCTTTCCCCTGCCATGCTGGCCGTGGTTTAATGACCTCAGGCAGCCCCCACCTGCTTACCTCCTGCCGCTCCCTAGCTGAACCTAGTACCTTGATAACCCCCTCAATGCTGAGGAGGAACAAGCCCATACCCTGTTCCGACAAATGTACCCCGTATGGCTTGTGGTATCCTAGTGTATTGAGGTTAAGTAGACCATGCCACATAAAACCCCACCCCTTATCCTTGCACACTCTGGACATTGTGATGTTCAATTTCTACCTTGACCTTTCTACTGCTGCTCCTTTATTCTATGCTAATGATGCCATTCTCATGGCCCAAACTCCCCTTGGCCTACAGAGCTTTCTTATACATTTTGTTGACTATATGCAGTACTTAGGTCTGTTAGTCAACCAATCTAAAACATTTATTATGAAATGTGGGAGGAGAACATCAACTTGTCGAGATATAAAAATCAAGCGTACAAATATTGGTTTTACAATCCCTTTCTTATACTTAGGCATAATATTTTATAGAGAAGGCTCACAGATCTGAGCTATTTCTACTAGGAAGCTACAATTTAAATAAAGCATGTATGGCCTATGAAACTTTGCCAAAAGTTTGGGAACGCACCCCCAATACGAAATAATAAAGATCTACAAAGTTAAATGTTTGAATGTGGCATTATATAGAGCGGGAGTGGGGTTCACATCAAATGTATGACACTGCAGAGAGTGGAAAATTAATTTTTAAGGTACCTTCTTGCCACCCCTAAGAGTGCCTCTGTATATGTTTGTCATGCGGAAACTGGGGGTCTCTTCCTCACAGATCTAATAATGTTGCAGACCATTTTATTATGGCACAAAATCTGGATATCAGAATATACTTGTTTAAATCATGCCATTATTGGGGACTGCCTCAACGCAAGCCTATCTTCACGGATACCCTGGTTGAAATATGTTCAACACTTCTTTTGTGACCCAGGGCATCCTGATTATTATGAGCAGCCCGAATCCTTGGAACTCATTAATAGAAAAGATCTGAAAATGAATGTATGGTGCATCTCGAGAACCTTAGACTGACCACTAACATTTTAAAGTCTAGTGTTGTAAAAATTCACCTCATTTTAAGCAGCATTCTTTCCAGCCTCTCTGGAAGGACAAATTGAGTGGTATACTGCCAGCCTGCCCTCCCTGGGGGACATCAAACTCATTAAATAGCAATGTTTTTTGTAGTTATTAAAAAGAATGGGGTTGTGGGTACCTACACTCCTAAAGGTCACAGCAATCTTTCTTCCACCCTGGGGCAGAGTTGTCTATTTACCCCCAATCTGCCAACCAGAGGGGGCAATAATTCCACTAGACACTGAGCCTTTTAATACTTATAAAAAAAGAACTGGGATGGGGCTGGCCTGTCCACACATTGGGGCGCACTTCGAGTCCTAAAGGCCCCAACAGTTGTTGTGCCCCACAAGGGGCAGATTGGGTCAATATACCCCCAATCTGACTTCCCGCAGGAAGAAAGCCCAGTAGACACCAGGGCTTTTATACATAGAGATATCACAATCTGACACCCATAGAGCTGCAGGGTCATATTTCTAACCCCCTGGTTCAAGAGCATAGTTCAATGCACCAATACAAATTAGAAATCCAGCTAGACTGCAACCCATACACAACAGATCAATACCGTGTAGAAAGTGTTTTTTGGTCACAATCAGTACCACTAGATGAGTTCAGGGACACAGTTGAACTCTAAAAAGCTCATTCAAAATAACACTAACAAGGAGGGGATAATCTTGAAACATTTTAGAGAAAAACATGAACGTTAACCACACAATTCAGAAAATAAATGCAGCAATCCCTGACATGGGCAGCAAAAATAATATGAACATTCCTATCTTAGTTAGCAAGTTCACCACTTCTAAGAGATATGCTAAATTTTAGCAGAAAAAGCAAGACTATAAAGCTAGTTACTAAAGATGGTCTGCAGAGTATGTTTCTCTCGGTAAAATGAATAGCTGTTTCATTATCAATAGCTGTTTCACTATTCAATATTAGAGCCCTTGCCTGGGAATTATAAGCAGTGCAAAGCTGAAGGCCATTGCTGCAGCTCCCAGTGCCACCTCTGTCTGAGGCTGGTTGTGACTGAAAGCCAACATGCCTTGGGGAGTGAAGCCCTAGTGTGAAGCCCCTACAATTTATGGTCAGATACCTGAATGTTCACACTATCTGATTGACAATGTTATCTCACATTTATAAAACAAAACAGTACTTGCAGACATTAAAGCCTCAACAAGGCTAAATAAATATGGTGATAAATGTGTCAACTGCATAACATACAGATAATTTGTTCCTATAACTAAAACAATGAAAACAGGTCAGTTTCCACAGTAAAAAGTCTATGATATGATAACAAAAACAATAAAAATATATCGGACTAGAAAGGAGGCAGACATTATACTAACACTTCTGAGCATATCCATAAGGTCACACTTTTCTATGAAGAGAGACATAAAAGAATCTGAAAGCAGGTGCGTAATGAAAATAGAAGAAGTCTCAACCGCACTACTGACAGGGTTCACAACAAAGAAATTGGGTGGGGCTGGCTCACCCTGGCATCAGGTATACACCCCCACCCCTAAAGTATCAATAGTCTTTCTGTCTCCTGGGAGGTGTAGCTTGAGAGCTTTATCCCCTCTTTGCTAGTCCATATGTCAAAACTATGCCCAAAGAAAAAACAGTTGCTTTTTACTTGCCAGCATGAATTGCTACACTAACTGGCTCACCCAGTAACCAGGGAACCCTATCAACTATTGGTACTTTTGAAACCTAGAGACCCAGTGAATCCAAGTGTGATATGACTTGCATGGATCCAACATGCTTTCCTAGCCCAAATGCCCTGTGAACGTCAAAGTATGGATAAAAAAAAATACTATTTTTCCAACCAATGACCGAGGTCATAACACCCTATGTTCCCACACTGCACCTGATTGAAATGCTTCCTCTCATGTGCAGTAGACCTAACACATACAGAATTAACTAAAACTGTAACCATATGAAGATCTCATTGACATCACATTGACCAAACCTGGTCCACGTTTAGACCAGTTCTTGTTGTGGGCATTCTGCACACCCACACAAGTGAGGTACTTTTTTAGGGGAAGTGTGTGAACTCTGGGTGGTAGGAACGTGTGAATCCCCATAGATTCTGGAACATTTCCTCACAGAGACTGCCATTGTAACCAACGTTTGACATTTGTAGGGCTTCCCAGGTATGAAAAGGTTGTGGAATGCACATACGTCATACCACTCTTGGCTCCCATCATATCTGGGACTGGAATGTCTGTGTTTGGTACATTTCCCTGAGTTCCGGCCAAGCCCGGGTCCAAATACCGAAGCCACCCCCCACTATAAGAATTTGAAGGGAACAATCTTGATGTTTACTTGTGGCCTTTTGCGGGCTTCCCTCCATCCAAACAAGTGGGGTACTATTTTAACAGGAGAAGTGTGGAAACACACATTAGTAGAAGATCTGTTACTATCATTGGATTTATCTCCATTTTTGGCCTCCAAATGTAAGCCACTGTGAAAGAAAGAACATATTTTGCAAAGCCCTCTGAATAACATTATATTATGAGTGGTTGCACAAAAAACCACTATTCCTAAACTCATTATCTTGGGCACATTAAAAAATGTTTATCTTTCTTTTCTAGCCCTGTGTTCATCATTGGATTTTACAAGGTGAATTGATGGATGTCTGTTCACATTGAAACATTATTAGAAGCTGCAGCTTAGCTGATGGCTGTGAGTATCTCATGTTTTTGGGATAACCAATCAACACTATTCTAAAAAATATGCTTCAAGACACTTTCAGTCCATGTTTGCATTTGTAATAACATCTCTGAAAGACACTCTCAATCCCTAGCACTTCCAGATATCGATCTTTATGGGGTAAATCATGCATCCTATAATTTTCATATGATTTGCTTACAACACATTACCCTGGGCCTAAACCTAGATTACGCTTTGTTGAGCAACTGTTTGACAGTGATTGAATGCTGAAATTCGAAGAGGTACAGTCTAAATGTGCTATTCTTTGCACAGGGAGATCTGTGCAGTCGAGTTGGAGAACTCTATATGGTAAAATAAAGAGAAACAATCCCTATGCTTTTACATAGGGACGTCTCTACAGTCGGGCTAGAGAGCGCCGTATGATAAAGTATAGGGAAAATGTGAGAAGTTTATTTAACTTTGGAACAATTACTAAAAATATTTTTATATTAAATGTTATTGTAAATTAATTTTATATATTTATTTTAAATGTAGGATAAAAAATGCTGCAGCAGTATTAAATTCATTTAGAAATAAATCTTCAAATAATTTATATAATAAATCAAACAACATTTAAAGTTTAAATTTAAAAAAAACTAAATAAAAAAATTGTTTTACTATGCATTAATAATCATTAAATGTGATGTATAGAATTAATAAAAAGTAATGTAAATATATTTTATTAAAATGTCATGTTAAATTAATTTCTAGTATAAAAAAGGTGTTACAATATTTTCTAATTAAATACTATATATGTATTATTTTTAGATTTTTTAACATAAATTGTTATGTATTTATATTTTTAGCTGTTTTCAATAATCTAATTTATTTTGCCATTATTTTCTAAGAGAGTATACTGTAAAATCCTACCTCAATGTTCTGTTGGCGAGTGTTGCAGTATCAGTGGTTGGCCATGTGTGGTGCTGGACTTACTACTGTTTCTTTATGGCAGTAGCTGCTTACAATCATACATTTGGTTCCACTGCCTTTTTCAGTGGATGCAAACATATAATACACTTTTGAGTAACTTTACACTCTGATTTTGTGAAAAGCCCATAGCAGTAAAGTTACTTAAATGTGTAAAAGTAAATGACTCACGAGTGTAAGTTGCCTTTGTGAATAACCTCCTAAATCTATATTTCACTCTGCTTTGCATGGGTTGATGACATTTGGATTTCAGTGTATATTTAATAATCTGAGCAGACAGCAGTGCCCAAAAACCAAGTGAGGTCACATCTTTTTCCTTTTAGGAATCCCACCACCTACAGTATGCCAATTGGTTTAGCTTATTGTATTAATGGAAAACATATTTTGAAGCATTATTGCAGTTACAAAATGTTTTGCAAGTGTAAGGCCTTTTTAATGTAAATTGGATTTTGACAGAATCAATGATAGTATCTGTTATAGTGAAAACATATATATATATATTTTAATTCCCCTGGACGAGAAGCACTATTTAAACTATTAGCATGGTGGCATGTAGCAGCTGGGCATAGCAACGAAGGGATTACCCTTCTTTGTTTAAGACATGCTCTCTATGCAAAATGCAGAATATATCAGCCTATTACCATTGCTTGTTTGCTTCTTCAGTTGTGGTTTAGCTAAATTTGCAACAACTTTTCTAATGGCTAAATAATTCTGCGAACACAGCAATAAGGTTGAATTTTGTATTAAGGAGTGTTATTTTTTAACTATAGGATCTTTCCTCATTTCAAATATCTATTCATCCATTTGGGCTTTCAGTGCTTCCTCTATAGAAATAAAACTGCAGTTATTGTTCTATTTACTCCCATTCCAACAACAGCTGAATGGAGCCCAGCAAAGTCTTTTGGTAACAAGACTAGGGGTACAACTTGATTCTTGGCAGTAAGGATACTTCATCGCAATGGTGATCTAGTATCCTTACTGCCAAGAATTCTGCCTGAACACCTAATTTAATTGCCGGCGGACCTGAGGGTTAATCACAGCGAGACTATTCTGGCTCTGCCGTAATTGAGCCTCTCTGATGGCCCTGTGGAGAAAGGGCCGCTGGAAGCAGACCGGTAATTCCACCCACCTGATCAAGATTGCTGGAATAATGGG
The DNA here is from genome assembly GCF_964204655.1 of Triturus cristatus. Taxonomy (NCBI): domain Eukaryota; kingdom Metazoa; phylum Chordata; class Amphibia; order Caudata; family Salamandridae; genus Triturus; species Triturus cristatus. The sequence continues at coordinate 307,629,714 of NC_140587.1, read as the reverse complement.
TCAGTTTTCACTGCCTGTCATAACTAGGAAAACCCTGGCAGTAAAGGGAAGTGAATACTGCTCCCAACACACAGATTTCTTTCTCAACACATTGGACCCATTCTATATTTTCTACTTTCTACATTTCTCCGGCATGGCGGATACCCACAAGGAAAATCATTGACAGCTGCTCCTGACAGGTCAGCGGCGTACAATGGCAGAGCCAACAAATATCTGCTGGTGTAGATGGAGGCAGAGATTTCGCACGGTGGTGACCCTACCCTACCAAACTCTGAATGAGGCCCAGATCTGCTGAGTTGCAGTGAATACTATGCACTGTAGACTAAATCATTTGAAATGTATTTTCCCTGACTCAGACTTTTGGTTAGAGCTGACCAGGCGTGGTCAGCACAGGTAAGAGTGGTAGGGCGGGGCCGGGTGGTGGTGGGGGGAGTCGACAGATGACAGGATATTTAAAATTCAATAAAACCACTTACCTTGCACTCGACGCATTGCCGAGTCGGTGATGCGGCGGATGCAAGGTAAGTGGTTTCATTTATTTATTTAATTGTACCTATCCAGTCATCTGTCGACTTCACGCCCCACCGTCCCACTCTGCCCTAACCCACTGCTTCACCACTCTTACCTGTGCCGGCCGCACCTGCACCTGACAAATATCACCAGTTTAAGAGCAGCACCAAGAAGCATGCATGTTAGTGCCAACTAGATATTGGGCTCTACAGAATATTACTACTGCACCACAGGACTTTGTGTTGTGCTAAGTACATGATGATGTATGCAAAGTGGTCACAGTTGGACTTGCATAAATCAAAGTCCTATGAGCATCACCCCCAACTGGAATTTACTATCAAGATTAGGAAGAAGAGAGGCTCTAAAGAATGGGAAAGTGAGTTTTGTACAACATGTGGTCAATTTAGAATCATGGAATAAGCATACTTAACGAGGAACACAAGTCCCAAGAACATCTGCACAGGAGAAATGGAGAGGAGTTATGGTTGCCTTGAACAAATGAAGAACAGGTTGGTGGAAGCTTGGAAGGAAAACTATTTGGTTTTCTTTAGTAGTGTGGTTAATCAGGACTGTTACCTTACATTTTTTATATTTCTACTATCTTAGCATTGCAGATTTCATGGGGTGCTGGGTTTTGGCACATGTATCCAGTGAGACCTGTTTTCTTCGTCTATCTATATTTCACGTATTTGTAAGTTTGATTTTCTCCAAACTTAATCTATGTGGAGCATATAATTCAGTCTGTATATGTGAGGGGAATGAGTAGAAGTCAGCATTCATTACAAGATATGGGCATTATAAAAATCTAGTTATGCAGTTTGACCTGTGTAATGCTCTTGAGGCATTCCAGCATTTGTTAATGACATCTTTAGGGATTTCTTAGAAAGGAACTCTCTTAAGGCCTCCTTTACTTCAGCTCCAATCTTGAGGCATCATGATGTGCAGTTACCTTTCATTTTGGAGACAGATGCTTCTGCCTATACTGTCAGAGCATTAGTTTTACACCAGCATGCAAAAATCAAATCTCTACATCGCATCGTGAAATTTTTGAGAACTCTGACAAGCACTGAGAAAACCTACATGGTCTATGATCAAGAAGAAACACACAAGATAGAAGAGACAAGGGATTTTTAAGCTTTCGCTGACTCCCTTACTAATACTTAGTCTCACACGACAAAGAAACAATCAATGACATAAATAACTGTACTGGACGCTAAACGTGGGAAAATCAACAGATGTCTTAATACTGCCCTCACACACTTAGTAGTGTCATGCTTCATCATTAGCCGCATCATACATCCAGGTGCAGACCAACACCTTGGATGAAGCGCAGTTTTTTAGGATGTAGGATGAAGAGAAGTGGTGATGGTAGAATATAGTTAAGAAGACAGACAAAAGTGAAACTCAAAAGTGTAACTCAAATCCAAAAAGGAAAACAAATTTTCTCCTGGAAGAAGGGACCAAGAGAGGTGCAGATATAGATATAAAACTGTCTCGAGGTTAACCCACAAATTTAATTATTGTCAACCTCTGGCAGGGTTAAAATCAACAAAATGGGGTATTCAGGGAAGGTAACGACCCTTCAATCCCCACTGCAAAAACCAACATGTTTCTGCCAGCTTTTTACGTGCCCAACCGGATCACTCTGGCATTCATCAGGGTGTTGGTCCCTATTCAATGGTCTGTACCGCTACTCGGGTATTTTTTACCTTTTCAATTGGGGAATTACCCCAGCGTCACTCTTTTTTGGGGTTTCCAAGAGGATATACAATTCTACAACAAGAAAAGAAGGAAAAAACGGATCGTGATTCCCAATCTCGTAATACTTATCATTATTTATAAGTCTTATTGCGTTTCCCATGCGTCCATTTAAGTAATTAATATTTTCCATTGCAGCTTATTCTTCTAACACAACCCTAAGCCCGTGCAAGTGGACATCACCACCCACATGGAACCCTAAACCAATAGTGAAAGTGCCAAGTCATTCTTAGTCAAAGACCCACAAGTGTATTTACAGTGCTTATACGTTAAAAACAGCAAATTTATACAACCATAGCTCTCTCTAGAGCCCCAGAGAGAAGAAACAAACATGTTTTTCTATGGTTTAATTATACCCAACTCCCAATTGAATCAATGTACTTACAAGAGTCTACGAGTACTAATCTGAACCCGGGACTGCGGGGGAGGGTGCTCTTGTCGTCACACTCTAAATAAAAAAGTGTGACGACAAGAGCACCCTCCCCCGCAGTCCCGGGTTCAGATTAGTACTCGTAGACTCTTGTAAGTACATTGATTCAATTGGGAGTTGGGTATAATTAAACCATAGAAAAACATGTTTGTTTCTTCTCTCTGGGGCTCTAGAGAGAGCTATGGTTGTATAAATTTGCTGTTTTTAACGTATAAGCACTGTAAATACACTTGTGGGTCTTTGACTAAGAATGACTTGGCACTTTCACTATTGGTTTAGGGTTCCATGTGGGTGGTGATGTCCACTTGCACGGGCTTAGAGTTGTGTTAGAAGAATAAGCTGCAATGGAAAATATTAATTACTTAAATGGACGCATGGGAAACGCAATAAGACTTATAAATAATGATAAGTATTACGAGATTGGGAATCACGATCCGTTTTTTCCTTCTTTTCTTGTTGTAGAATTGTATATCCTCTTGGAAACCCCAAAAAAGAGTGACGCTGGGGTAATTCCCCAATTGAAAAGGTAAAAAATACCCGAGTAGCGGTACAGACCATTGAATAGGGACCAACACCCTGATGAATGCCAGAGTGATCCGGTTGGGCACGTAAAAAGCTGGCAGAAACATGTTGGTTTTTGCAGTGGGGATTGAAGGGTCGTTACCTTCCCTGAATACCCCATTTTGTTGATTTTAACCCTGCTAGAGGTTGACAATAATAAAATTTGTGGGTTAACCTCGAGACAGTTTTATATCTATATCTGCACCTCTCTTGGTCCCTTCTTCCAGGAGAAATTATTTTTCCTTTTTGGATTTGAGTTACACTTTTGTGTTTCACTTTTGTCTGTCTTAACTATATTCTACCCTCACCACTTCTCTTCATCCTACATCCTAAAAAACTGCACTCCATCCAAGGTGTTGGTCTGCACCTGGATGTATGATGCGGCCCAATGATGAAGCATGACACTACTAAGTGTGTGAGGGCAGTATTAAGACATCTGTTGATTTTCCCACGTTTAGCGTCCAGTACAGTTATTTATGTCATTGATTGTTTCTCTGTCGTGTGAGACTATGATCAAGAGGACCTTGCCAATAATGATTTGTTCTATGATGTGTGGCATTACTTAGAAAGAGCAGTCTATGAGGTACCCACCTGGATGCAGTGCTTAAATCGTTAAAAAATAAATGCCAGGGCCCTCATCAAGAGGCCAGTGCAGATTGTACCACCCATTGCCCCTTCTAACACTGCCATTGACAGTACCAACATAACTACTAACCATCACACTCCTACAAGTGTGACAATTCACAATGCTCTAGGCCCCCAAATCTATAAAAATGACTTTGGCAGCAGGTATCAGTAATTTTTAATGCATATTGAAATAATAGCCATGTCACACATGCAGGTGTTGACAATTAAGTACTGGTACCAAGCACTGTAAACCACCAGCTTAAATTACTCACTGCCTGGATGGAAAATAATAACTTGCTGTATCTCACTTCAATGAAGTGCACCAAAGGAATACATGGAAGATAGTCCATACTTTTCTCTCCATTTCAGTATACATATCAACCAGGGAACAACCAGGGTGAGGCAGTTGCCTTATCCTGGCAAGTATATGATCATGCATCGACTGAAAACCCTATGAGGATTCTGGATATTTAGAATACTTAGGAGTCAGTACTGAACACATTCCTCTCAAAGATCAAGACAGCTATCGTGAAAGAGAACAAAGAAGGCTGGATGAAAGGGGATCTGGTCAGAAGACATTGAATAAACACTATTGTTTCATGAAAATACCTGTACAAGGAGGATTTGCAAAAATAAACTTTGAATTGGTACCTTAACCCCATGCGTGCGGATTTATTTCGCCCGCTGTGCGGGAGAAATAAACGGCGTTCGGGAACACGACATCTCCCAGCCGTCGTGCGCACACGCCCACCGTAATGCATGACGGCCGGGAGACGTCGTGCGCACGCAAGGGGTTAAACATTCCATAGCAGGGCATCCAGGACAAAGAAAAATCAAAGAACTTGAAATCTGATACTTCTGATGGACAAAGATAACAACATCAATCAAACGTTAGATTGAGCAATGCAACATCTGCCCTCAGACCAAGAGTTCATACATGAAACCTGTGGGACTAGTACAGCCATTTACAACTCCTCGTCAACCGTGTGTCATGATTTTGAGGGATTTAACTGTTGAACTTCCTTATTCCCATGGAGTTGCAATGTTGGTAGTTGTCGTAGATTACTTCATCCAACTAGGACATGTTATCCTTCTGAAAAAACTTTCCATGGCCCTAGAGTTATCTATCAGCTTCTTGGAATCCATTTTTAGGTTTTATGATTTACCAGTCACTATCATCACAGACTGTGGTTCACAATTAATTTGTAGCCCAATTCTGGCGAGAATGTATGAAATAAACATGGGTTGCTCACTCCAACTGTACAAGTTATCTCCCTCAAGCAGACAGACAAACAAAAAGCCTGAATTGGTCAAGTAAACAATATTTGAGGTAGTTCTATGTGACTCATCCTGCAGATTGGAGTTCATTGGTGGAATTCACTTATAACAACTTGGGCGTTGCTCTATGGGCGCAGCCTCAATTTACTGTACTGCCCAGATGCTTCCTGTGTGAATTTCTCCATTTAAATTCCCCTCAGCTGTTCACGTTTTGCAAAACATTAAACATATCAAACAAACTTTATATAAACATTTACAGGCTGTCAAGACAGTTAACAAAAGAACAGCAGACATCCATTGACACTCTCTAAAAAGTAGGGGTACAAGTTTGTCTGTCCACAAAATTCCTTTTACTACCTGGCTCACATGTAAAGTTCACCTCCAAATTTGAATGACTCTTCCAGATTTTAGACTAAAATTACCTGTGGAATGGAGAACTCACCATAGGTCCACCTTTGAAGATTTAAACCAACAGGAGCAGTTGCACAAAGTCTACCTCCTCCCATGATGCCAGATCAGTCACTAGAGTATGAAATGGAGTGTTTAGTGACAAATAAGATATGGTCAATTGCAGTGTTTGGGGAAAAGGGAGCAGTATGATGTATCTGAGCATTCCTGGATACCTGATTCCTTTGTTCATGCCCGATGTTTCTTTAAATAATTTCATGCTAGACATCCAGATAAACCACGGGCCAGTAAAGATGTCCTGGGGGATAGGTTGAGCTTCCATGAAGGGTTCTGTCAGGATTAGGAAGAAGAGAGGATCAAACGGGTCCAAAGTTTGGGTTCCATGACACATGGGAAATTCTGAATCAGGGAATAAGCAAAACCAACGAGGACTGCAAGTCCCAAGAACACCTGCACAGGAGAAAGGAGAGGGTTAAGGTTGCCTGAAGAAATGGAAACTAGGCTGTTGGAAACTTGGTAAGAGAAATAGACTGCTAACCTCTAAGAGTTCTCAATTTTGCTTTAGATCTACCACTTCAGGGCATGTTGTTAAGCAGAGGTATTTATAAGTCCCTGGTTAACATGAAATAGCTGCCTGGAAACGTTTCGGATAGTTGGTTGGAGATCTGTTTCTAGAGGTTATCAACGTGTTCATTCCTTGCACCTTTCTTGTATAGTCAGTATTTGGTTTCCAGATGTAGTGGGGTTAGACAGGACTGTTCCCTCGGATGCTTTGAATTCTAACATCTTAGCTTTGCTGATGTAGTGGTGTTTTCGGCTTGGCACCTTTATCCAAGTCAGTGTTGAGCTCATCACTGCGCCATCTGCCAGGGAGTCTGATCAGACCATTTCCTTCATGGACCTGTAGTCTTTGCATTTGAATGTCTTAATTGCTGTCTGTTTGTATGCTTAGTCTCCCTGTTCCTCCCAGCCATGCAGTTCCCTTACTGAAGACCTGATGCAGACGAGTACCGCCTGTTTGTCTCTCTCTTGCGCCTCTACCCCTTTCCCTATCTGGCTCTCTGATGTACATACACTCATTCTGGTCAACAGAGAGGGAATGGGAGGAGTGACATACTACAGACCTACAGGGCCCAAAACTGTACCAAACACAAAACGAAAACAGATGCAAACAATAGACAAAAAACTGTCATATAAAAGAAACATAGAAATCAATTCTTCTGCTATAGAACCACATTGGAGGTTGGACCATGCAGACACAGACCAGTGGAATTTGTGGTGAAGAAACTCAGAAAAAGACTGTGAAGGGAAAATATTCAGAGTAAAAGTGACACTGTGTAGGTCACCAGAGGGCACAGTGTGTTTGAGATTAGATGATCGTGTTGTCATTGTAAATGAAATGATCTTTCAGAAGACATCCTGACTGTTGTACATTTTAGGGACATATCCCGCCCATCTTTATCACTGTGTCCTGTTTTTTCCCAAAGTAATTTTACAATGTTCTATTGCAGCATTATCATGGTGTCGGCATCTCTCTATGGTTTGATTCCTGTGTGCCATTGTATGCTGCACTGGTTTCACTGAACGAAAGAGAAACAGGAGATATTAGAAATATTCTTCTATTCTGGACATCATCAGTTATCATTACAATTTACTAATCAATGCTGAAAGATTTCTGGCTCATTTATAAAAATACAATTGGACATGGTTTAGGGACATGGACACGACATGACTATGGATATGCAAAATTGTTAAGTATTACACACTGCATTCAATGTTTTAGTAGAAGCATACATGCTATGTTATGTGAGTTTGTATAGGACACGGATCACATGGATCACGGATGTTATGTGAATTTGTATAGGGCACAGAAGATTTCCAGGTGGAGTAGGATTGTAGGTGTGTGTCCCGCTTGGTCCTAACCACAGAGCCAGATATTCAGCCTTTTGTGGAAATCAAGAAGAGCGGAGGATGCTCTGATGTGTTGAGGGAGGTCGTTCCAAGCTTTGGGAGTGATGTAGGAGAATGAGTGACCTCATGCACTAGTTTGGGAGATCTAAGGGATGTGTGCGAATGAGAGTGAGGCAAAGCGCAGGTGTCTGGCAGGCTGGTGAAAGTGTATGCAGCTGTTGGGGTATTCTGGGCTTGTGCTGTGTATGGCTTTGTATGTCTGTGTAAAGCGTTTGAATTGGGGGAGTCAGTGAAGCTTTTTGAGGTGTGGTGTGATGTGGGTTTGGCATGGTAGATAGAGTATGAATGTTGTGGCGCTGTACAGGATGGCCTGGAGTCTGTGTATGAGATATTTGAAGAGTCCTAGTGTAGAGAGTGTTACAGTAATTCAGTCTGCAAGTGATGAGTCCTTGTGTGGTGGCCTTATGGTGTTCTGTGGTAGCCACTTGAAGATCTTTTGTAGCATGTGTGGGATGTGAAAGCAGGAAGAGCTCATTGCATTGGCTTGTGCTGTCATGTTCAACTTGTCATCGATGATCCCCAGGTTTCTTTGCATGGACATTCGGTGTAGGTATTGAACCTCTCTCCAATGGTCAACAGGTGGAGTCCCAAAGGGAGGTCTTGTTTCCAAAGACCAGCACTTCCGTCTTGTCGGAGTTGAGTTTTAAGAGGTTGGTCTTCATACATTCTGCTACAGTGGCCATGCAGTTAGAGACACTAGTTCTGGTGGTGGTTATCTTGTCCATCAGGGATAGGATGAGTTGGGTGCCATCAGCATAGGAGAGGATGGTGAAGCCTTGAAATCAGATGATGTTGGTGAGCAGTGTCATGTAGAAGTTGAACAGGGTGGGACGTAGGGATGACCCTTGAGGGACACCACTGTGCTATTTCATTGTAAATATGTCCCTATTTCTGCTAATGTAAAAAAGAAGGATTTAGCATATTTGCAATGTAATGGTGAAGCACATTACTGCAACCAATTTAGCTGTGCCACCCTGTGTCATTTACAAAATGAAGAGATGCGCCGTATTTACAAGAATACGGTGCACCTCTGTGTCTTCCCTTGCGTCAGTGCTTAAAAAATCTGCCATGGGCCAGAGCAGGCACCTTTGCATAATGGTGCAAGGGTGCCTGTGTTGCAGGGATGATTGGATTTGTGCAGAAGGGTTACCTTCCTGCACAAAAACAATCAGTAATGCTGTTTTGCTCCTTCTATGTATGCTGCAGGATGCAGCACACATAGAAAGAGAAAGAAAGTGGAGAAATAAAAGTATTTCTCGTTGGCGCCACTCTAATGCCTCCTTTTCAAAGGCGTTGGTTTTTTGCTCTTCCTCAGATTTACAGAGCCTTGTAAATCTGGGGCAGTGTCAAAAAGCAATGACTGTTGTCTGGGAACGCCCACAGTAACACCCATTGCATGTCCCTATGCCGCAGAAAGTTGCTGCGAAGAGGGCCATATTTACAAGGCGGGGTTAAGCCACATAAAGTGGCCTAACGCTGCCTTATAAATATGGAGCAGAGCATTGCGCTGCCGGAGCACTGGAAAAAGTGATGCTCTGGTGGCGCAATGCCCCTGTAAATATGCCCCGATGTTCCTTGTTTAGTTGTCATGATGAAAGGTACTCTGCCTATGAATGTTTTCACTTGGAATAATGCTTTTGCAGTAAATGGGAAACAAATGACCTTGATCTAACCTTTGTCACTTTATCAAGTACTTTCATATGAATACAGGGTTTGTCTGAATTCCAAGCTAGTAGCAGTAATATGAATAGTTGACAGGGATATATGACGATCGTTCATTTGAAGATTTTGGCAAAAGTAGAGCAAAGATGAAAAAAACGTATGAAGCGTGCTGTTGTCTTTCCTGTAAACCCTTTCAAAGTTACTCCAGGAAGATCTGCGAATGCTACAACTCTCAGAAACAATCCTTTACTTTGACACAGTTTAAGTTGCATGCGCCCAATTTCAACATATGTCTAGAAGTTCGAGGTATGGAGTATATGGGCTGGAACTACGAAAATGAAAGATATACAGTAGACCTCGGCGCTTCCCTACAGGATATGGCTCACTGGGATGTGCGTGGTTTCCTTGACAGTTAATCATTTGCACCGCAATACCCAGGATCTAAAAAACTAACAACAAAAAAACATAAGAATTGCTCGGCTATGAAATTTCGACAGCCACACGTTTTGAGCCAAAGAAAAACAAGAAATATGTTATACATTCACCTGTGCTCAAGACAATTAGCTTCCTGATTAGGAAGCTCTACAGTGGTTCAGCTTGTTCTGCAAGTATCTGAAAAGTAAAACTTTACTCAAACTCTAGAATTTGGCGAAACAAAATACCGTCGCTGATTGACCATGGACTTTGCACATGGATAATCTTCTTCTGTGTGATGTCCCACGCGTTTAATTGATATAGCACTAAAACAATACTCAGGGATGAACAGATAGCAAGGCCTTAGACAGCCCGCACTTCGTCTTGCACTTTAATACTCAAATACTCTGATCTGAGATAGGGACATACAGATTTTGGAAGAACCAACAGCATAAAAACAGATGAACCGGTCAATGCTTCAGGGTTGGCAGATAGTGCCCTAGGACATGCACAGGAACTTTACATAACAGTCTATCTTTAATTGGTATCCTGCATTTACTAAGATGTATATATTGAGCCCCACATACTGTATTTGTCACTAAAATGTCTGTGTAGAAAAAAGACATATTTATAAATTCGCGTTCTGTCTGCCAATGATCAGTAAAACCATTATCCAGAAATGTAAAACATTGCTCCAATTTCCGTACTCCCTCCGGCGGCCCACACCAGGGTACAAGTGTTTGAAAATCATATATATTTTCTGTGATAAAGTCAACAGAACCCTTATATAGCTGCAGTCTAAACTCTCTCACAGCCCTTAGGCTTGCTTATCTGTGGGCTTACTTTTCAGGAGCTCATATATTAACATGTTACCACACACAAGAGAAAAGTAGTATGTCAATGATCCTACCGCAGCAAAAATCATAGAAAATGTTGCGCCTACAGTCTGCTCAGAAGTCACAATGTCTAGGAAAGTTTGCCAATGAATCCTGAAGCAGGCCCTGGTGGATCTGTGGTGGATGGCCTGCGAGCTCAAGGGTTTACAACAGATGTGGGAGAACTGTGAGTTTGACATGGTGGGATATTTGTCAAGTCAGGGTGGATCTCCAGCACCAACAATCCCTACATGAAGCCCTATGTTTTCTTATCTTATAGAAAGCAAACTCGTATTAAAAGTACCGTAAGGTGTGCGGATTATAGGGGGGCATATTCACAGACATACAAGGATTAACACAACCACAGTTATATATCCAGGGGCAGATTTACGAGCCCCGTGCGCCACCAGTACGTCACTTTTTGTGTCGTACTGGAGGCTCACTTCACTTCTCCATATTTACAAGGAGAAGAAAAGCCACCCTGCGTGACTTTTCCACTCCTTGTAAATATGGCCCCTTCACACGCAGCACTTTGCGTTGGAGGGGCGTTCCATGGGTGTTGCTGTGGGTGTTGCCATGCAACACCCATGGAAGGAAACACATTTCCAGATTTATGAGTAATCGTAAATCTGGAAATGCGTTTCGATGCTACGCCTCCCCAGGGGAGGCGTAGGGAGGCGCAACCAAGGGGAAATGTTTTCATTTCTCCTCGTTTTTTCCTCTTTCAATGCCTGCTGCATTCTACAGCATGCATTGTAATAGGAAAAAACCTGTAGTGATTGTTTTTGTGCAGGAAGGTGCCCCTTCCTGCACAAAAACAATCTCACCATGACGCAGGCATTCTTGCACCATGGTGCAAGGGTGCCTGCGCCGGAGCTTAGCTGCAGTTTGTGCGCCAGCGCAGGGGAGAGCACAGAAATGAGACATATTATTGTTAACATGTTGCATTCCTGTGCTTCGGAAGTCCTGCAGCGTGGCGCAGCCAAAGGGCTTGCATTGCCTCGCTGCGGCACTTACTTGTAGATCTGCCCACCAGTTTTTTGGGCACAGTCATGGGTCCATAAAACCATTATCTGCAGTCTGAACGGACCCTCCACTAATCAATCTCTCTCTGGAAGCCACATTCTCCAGATTCAGTTCCATCGTTAATTTAGGGGATAAGAGACACCAATCATGCCAAAGGACAGATGATGGCCTTAAATCCCAGAAGACTTACTACCAAAGTCTTCAGGGAGCTCATTTTTTAAATTTATTATTTATACCCACTGACCATACTTTGAAAGTTGCAGCATAATATGAGTCTATCCTCTTGACACAAAATGTGTAGAAAACACTTGATTTTCTAAAACTATGGTGTTATGTTTTATCCTACACCTATTTAAGATTTAAAACATTTATACAAATTGTGGGGTTTCAACATTTTAATAACATTTTATTTCCAACAGATGCATAGAATAATGAGAAAAAGTTACATCAGAACATTGAATTACAGATTAGAGATTTTCGGTAACGTTTTGGAGTAGAAATGGAACATTTGCATATGCCTAGGTTTATATGCGCTTTTACATTAAACTCAGACCTGTTGGCTTTGCCATGGTTGTTCAGATATAGAAAAACATCAAACTCACGCAGAAACAATTGGTACACATTTCCAAGCAAAGTTTAGTGTTCCATCAGTAACACTTTTTAAGGTAGCTAAGCAGCCTATGTTGTGTTTCACTTGAGTAATTTCTGGTAAATGATGATTTGACTGGAAAAACTTAAATTTAACAATAACCTGTCCTTCTCAATGAAAGACCTCCCCTACACAGCTCAGTACACAATCTTTGTACATAAACTTTAGGGATAATCAATGTATGTAATCCAAAGAATGGAACCACTACTCTTATCATGCCACTTCAGACATACTAATAATATAATGACTGAATGTTGAACAGTCTTCATCACAATGAGTAAACATTAAACTTGGCGTAAAGCTTCAACATGTTTCAGACTTAGAAACACTTAGAATAGCTTTCTACTCCTTCTAACCAGTGTCATGAATTAAGCAGATGCAAAAAGACAAACAGCAATGGGTAGTGTTTCATGAGCGCACGGCTGTTGGAATAAACACATAATCGTAGCTGGATGAGAACTGTCCTAGAGCCAAACCAGGAAGGACAAAAGAAAAAGATTGCTGGAACAATGCTTGTACAAGAGCCAGAGCTAATTGGGAACAGAAACAAGAATAGAGACATTACCAGAAGGATTCTAGAATCAGACCAAAGAAGGAGGCAGTACAATACCTGTTTGTGAACCAGGGCAGAATTGCAAGTTATTAGAATATAAACAGGACAAAATCAGAAACACCTTAAACAGGTTTGGATGGACCAAAAAGTGCTAATACCAGATCAAATGCATAACCAAAACTGGCACAGAGGTGAACCAGGATGATCACATTGCTATAATTCAGCACCGGGACACCCCTGCTTGGGGTAGCTGTCGCGCTTTATAAGGTCCAGTATTATTATAAGCAGAGCAGCACCAGGACAATATGAGTAACAGAGCTAGACTGGTTCAATTTCCAGTGCAGACAGAGAGATAGCAAAAGTAAAACAATGCTTAAACTAGAAAAGAGGTGAAGAAGAATAAGATCACTGTTAAAACAAGAGTAGCATTGTAATGGAAAAAAGATGCTGGTAGCACCGAAATAGAAGTAGAGGAAACATGGTACTAATCCAGAATAATGCTAAAGACAGAGCACTAAGCCAGAATAATGCTAAAGACAGAGCAAGGGCATAGATATATGATAACAGTGCTAGAACCAGAAAAGAGCAGGGGCAGAACGAGGACAGTGTTCAAGCAAAACATAGTCAGTAGAATGACAATGGTGGTAAAATTAAAGAGAGTTTGTGAACACAAGAACATATTTAAAATCGGAGGAATTTTTGAACACAAGAACATGTTTAAAATCGGAGGAATTCTAGAATCATAAAACAGAAATAAGACAGAAGAATAATGAAGTTAGAACCAGACCTGTCAAAGACATCTGCTGAGACCTCTTCTTGTTTGCCCGAATAAAGAATGACTCCTCCCAACAACCAAGGGGCCACCCTGCACAGAATAGTATTAATGAAAGGTGTGAAGTGTTTCCACAAGAGGGTCCCAGGTATGTGGAAAAAACAAAAGAGTAAAAAACAAACCCTTCATGGCCTTGTAGCTCTTGATTGGAGATCTAGAGTAATACTGGAGTGACTAGCAGGGCACCAAACTCCCTCTGACATCCTGAAATAGAAATGGTCAGATTTAATATCCAGAAGTAGAATCCAATACAAGCTCCAGCTGCTAGAAGCAAATCCCAGAGACAAAAATAGTTCTAAGGTGGTGAAGAAAGCAATAATTGTAAGGAAAACATTTTTATCGGGAGACCTGGGGGAACATTGGGTGGTAAGAAATTTGTGTTAGCCCAGTGATACCACATCTTTCCCACACAGAAATTTGAGTAAAATGTGATTTTATCTGCTAAATTTGAGGTTTGCAGGGGATTCTGGGCAGGAAAACGTTGGTGGATCCACAAAAGCCACATCTCCCTGGACGCCCTCGGGTGTCTAGTCTTCAGAAATGTCTGGGTTTGGTAGGTTTCCCTAGATGGCCGCTGAGCCTGGGACCAAAAACGCAGGTGACCCCCTTGAAAAACCAGGTCGTTTTGTGATAGATAGGTGAGCATTTGTATTTTTGGTCCCGGGTTTTCAGACATCTAGGGGAATCTAAAAAACCCAGACATTTCTGACAATTAGATACCTGTGGGAGTCCAGGGAGGTGTTCTAGCAATGATCCCAGACATTTTCCTACTCAGAATCCCCTGCAAACCTCAAATTTAGCTGAAGAAAACACATTTTCCTCGCATTTGTGTGGGAAAGTTGAGGGATCACCGGGCTGATACAAATTTCCTATCACCCAGCATTCCCCCAGGTCTCCCGATAAAATGGTACCTCACTTCTGTGGGAGGTCCAAGCACCTGTGACAGGCAAAGGCCTAAAACATGTTGTGGAGACATCACAGTTATCTATTGGGAAACGACCTGGTTTTGCAAGGGAAGCACATGTGTTTTTGCTCCTGGGTTCTGCGGCATCTAGGGAAACCTACAAAACCCACACATTTCTGGAATATGTATAGGTGGGCCAAGTATCCTGACATGGATACTTGGCCCACCTACATGAGTGAGGTACCATTTTTATCGGGAGACCTGGGGAAATACTGGGCGGTAGGAAATTTGTGTCGCCCTGGTGAATCTACAACTTTCCCACACAGACATTTGAGAAAAATTAGATTTTTTCAGCTAAATTTGAAGTTTGCAGGGGATTCTGCCTAGGAAAACATTGGGGGGTCCACACAAACCATCCTTCCCTGAACTCCTCCGTGAGTCTAGTTTTCAAAGATGTCTAGGTTTGGTAGGTTTCCCTTTAAAGCCGCCGAGCACGGGGCCAAAACCCCAGGTGAGCCCCTTTGCAAAACCAGGTTGTTTGTGATAGGTCATTTTGATGTCTCCACAAAACGTTTTGGGTCCTTCCCTACCGCGGGCACTTGGCCTACCCACACAAGTGAGGTACAATTTTTATGAGGAGACTTTGGAGAATGCGGGGTGGGTGGAAGATTGTGTATCCACGCTGATTCCAGAATTTTCCACCACAGAAATGTGGGGAAAATGTGTTTTGTTTACAATGTTTGAAGTTTGAAGGGGATTCTGGGTAACAGAACTTGGTGAGAGCCACACACATCACCCCATCCTGGATTCCCCTGGGTGTCTAAGTTTTAAAAATATATAGGTTTGCTCAGCGGAGGCTCACAGAAGTAACGCTGTGAGGTGGTTAGGCGGGGCGTGGCTGGGTGGGGGGTAGTGGAGTCCGGTATACGACAGCAGATATTTATTTATTTATTTACGTTTACCTTTGTCATCGTATGTCAGACTCCACTACTCCCACACCCAGACCCGCTCCCGCCCCGCTTCACCGCCACACAGCGTTACCTCTGCGAGCCGCTACTGTGTTTGCTAGGTTTCCCTAGGTACCAGCAGAACTAGAGTTCAAAATCCACAGTTAGGCACTTTGAGAAAAAGGGTCAGTTTTCACTGTAAAAATGTGGTGTGTCCAGATTGCATTTTGGCCCATTTCCTGCCGCGGGCACTAGGCCTACCCACACAAGTGAGGTGCCATATTTATCGGAAGACTATGGGGAATTTTTTTTTTTTTTTTACAAAGTTTGAGGTTTGCAAGGGTTTGTGGGTAACAGAACCTGGTGATAGCCACATAAGTCACCCTATCCTGCATTTCCCTGTGTGTCTAGTTTCAAAAAAATTGATAGGTTTGCTAGGTTACCCTAGGTGCCGGTGAGCTAGGGTTCAAAATCCACAGCTAGGCACTTTGAAAAATAATTTCACTGTAAAAATGTGGTGCGATCACGTTGCTTTTTGGCCTGTTTCCTGTCGCGGGCTGAAGGCCTACCCATGCAAGTGAGCTACCATTTTTATCAGAAGACTTGGGGAAACACAGAACAGTAGAACAAGTGTTATTACCAAATGACGTTCTATGCATTTCTGCCTTACAAATGTAAGACAATGTGTAAAAAAGATGTAATTTTGAAAAATGTCCTCACATGCTAGTATGAGTACCCACAATTTTGGAACTGTGCAAATAACCATTGCTTCTAAACTCTATATTTTGTTCCCATTTAGGAAATACATAGGTTTCCCTGATATCTAATTTTCACTATTTATATTTTACCAAATTAATTGCTATATACCCGGGATACAAAGAAAAACAAATTGCAAGGAGCAACTTAGTTATTGGCTCTGGGTAATAACTTGATGAACCTACAAGTCCTATATATCCCTGCACCCTGAAGCATCCAGCAGATGATCAGTATATTGCTTTCAGAAATCTGCCGTACTTACAAGAAGTTACAGGTGAAAATGTTGGCATAATGGCTGTTTTTTTCAACTCAATTTCAATAATTCTTTATTTCAACTGTTAGTTTCTATAAGAAAACCTTGAAGGATCTACATAAATGGCCCCTTGCTGAATTCAGACTTTTGTCTCATTTTGGGAAATAAAGAACCTTTCAGGATTTATTAGTGCCTTCACACCCATTTCTACCACTAACTGGCAGGAGGTTGAAAGCACAAAAATAGGAAAAATTAGCTATGTCGAAGTAAAACGGCAAAACTGTGTAGAAAATGTTATTTTTCTTATAAAAGTCTTCCTGTACCGAAAGCTGGGTAAGTGGGGATTTTAGCACCACAAACCCTTTGTTTATAACATTTGCAGGGAAAAACTGACTCTTTCTTCTGCAGCACTTTTTCCTATTTTTCCCTAAAAACACAAAGGGACCGATTCCGATGTCGGACGGAAGGGCTCCGACCGATGGTCGAAGCCCTTCCACCCGCCCGCATCGGAACGTGCCGTTCGGATTAATTTCCAACCGAGCCATTCCGATGGGTTTGGTCGGAAAGGAATCCGACTAGGATTTCCAGATGGCTTACGACGGGCTCAGAGAGCCCGTCCGCCATCTGGAAACCCTTCAGTACTCCCCCGGTCACCTCTTTCTGACCGAGGGAGTACGATGGCAGTTTCCCACTGCCTTTGCGTGCTGGTTTTTCCGGCATGAAAAGACAGTCGGGAACTGTCTTTGGGGGCCCCCAGTAGGGCCCCCATGGGTGCAAGGCCATCTATGGTTCCCCCCTGTTGATCCCTGCACCCGGTGGCAGGCACCTTGGGGTGCCTGTCACAGGGAGCAGGGATGAACTGCACCCCTGCATTTCACTATGCGAGCATGCATTCCATTCGGGATGCATGCTCCCATTGTGAAGTTTACGAGTCCGACCGAACAGGGTTCAGTCACATCACAGATGTAGGTCAGTAACTGACAACAGTAGGTCGGTCGGTTACATTTCCTGACTGATACATCGGAATTGGCCCCAAAATGTTGCTGTATTTTGGCTAATTTCTCTGTCCCCTTCAGGCGAATTCTCAAACCCTGGATACCTTTAGATGTTAGAAGAAACGGACACAGTTTTGGTGTGAATACCTTATGTGGACAAAAAGTTACAGGGGCCTCAGCACAAATTACCCCAAATAGCCAAAAAAAGTCTTAGCACTGGGGAGGCCTAGCGGAGAAGGGGTTAATGGTGGACTCAAGTCAATATACAATAAGACTTCAGCACTTGTTAGGATGTGTAATAAGAGATGCCATTGGTGCAGCAGATATGAGAGGGTTCCGTACTCAGTTATTAGTAGTCTGCCCAGACACCCACGAGAGGGATGGACCAGTTTACAACTTGCCACGATGACTCTAATTATCAGTCATAGTCATGTATTCTGTGCGAGATAGAATATCAAGGTATTAGTGTCTTATTGCCATGTGTTCAAGACCTCGGTTAAAACAAAATGGGACTATCTTCACAAGCCACAGAAGGCTGAGGACTTACTCGTTGTTGGTTCTGTGAGAGTAAGAATTTGCTACTTTACCACTTAAATTGACCCAACCCAACGAAATGATGATTAGAGACTAAATTATTTTAACATGATCCACTGTATCATGTGATTGACCATTCTCGCACAGCATTTTCATTAAATAACAGACTTCTTGCAAGTTGATCAATTCCCTGTGTAGCTTTTTTTGTGTGTATTCACATCAGAACTCTGAAGATGTTTTTTATCAGTGGGAAATGTGTAACAAAGAAGTTGGTTGTTTTAATCCTACTGATTTAAGTTTTCTCTTTCCCACTCAATCATTACTGATTGTACGCCCATAGGCCAACAACTTCAATAGTGAGTAAGGGTTACTAGACACTTTTCAAGTATGCCAGTGCTCATTCTTCAACATACTACTTACTATTTGACCTGCTTGCGGCTGACACTTTTTTTTTAGGATTTACTTGCCCATGTTTAATCTTTTTTACTATGAAATCATAGTCATGTCTTTTCCACAAAATATGATTTACCTTCTCACTTTATGTGGACGGGTTCAATAATTTAATCAGAAAAGAGGTGAATCTCTCATTTGGTGAAATTCTGTAATACAAGTCCCAGAAGTCAATTGCATTTTACAAGCAATATCCCCAATGTTGGACAGCATACTATGCTCAGGTACTCATATTTTATTATGACTTAGGTCTTGGGGCTTGAAACATAAGGTAAATTCAGTGAGGTTTCTTTCATAGAGAGTACATGTCCAAGACTGATTTTTACATGATCAAAGTGGTCCCTCCATTTGATGGATATGTGGACAAATTAAAAGTAATAAGTTAGTCTCTCCTCCTCTACTACCCCCACTACACTGTCCATTCATCTGGAACAAACACTTCCTTGTAAATTCCTGCCCTTGCCTGAGCAAAAAACTGAAGAAGCAAGAATGTTTTCCCAAAAAAACTTCTTGTCAGTGTGAAGTTTGTTAATCTTGATTAACCACGAGAAAATATAGATTTAAAAAACTTTTTAACAAAGTTTGCAGAGATTAATCTCTATCTCAGATATTTGCAGTGGGTGGGTTGTGGATGACAAAGTTAACATTTAAATCCCGCAAATTAGGTGATGCAGGACTGGTGGGATTCCCTCAGGATGCACACCTTTCTGTAATATCACTCTCCACATGCAGAGTAACTATCACATATTTACCATGTAGAACATTGCAATCATTTATTACGAAACAAACCCACATGCCTTATGCAATACATAATAAGGATGACATTCCGGCACATTACTCTCACCCACTCAGACAGTGTAGAATAAGCCCAAGTCATTACTCGAATTGCAACCAGCTAAGTGATGGATTAGTTGTTAGCTTGGTACTTTGGAACAAATGTCCACAAAGGACTGAGGAAGGGAGTATACCAAATTATACTACACAACCACAAAACACCTCTTATGTGGTGATTTAACCTGCTGCATATTTATTTCAGTCTACCTAGACTCTTAGCCAAACCTACCTTATGCAGATTTTGACAGGCTTCCCCAGGTGGCTGGCTTCCTGTGGCTTAAAGTACAGGGCTCACTTGCCCTAACTAAACTGCCCCTGAAAACAGCTCAGACCATGTGAGGTGGAAAGTCTCTTTTGATGGGGATCCACTATAGAGTCACATGCTGAACTAGGAGCGGCCCATGCAGGTAAGAGCGGTAGGTCAGTGGGGCGGGATGGGGGACTCGACAGACAACGACGAGGGAAAATTAAATAAATAATTAATTTTCTCTCGTCGGCTGTTGAGTCCCACCCCGCCCCTCCGCTCCTAACTGCACAGGCCGCTCCTGTCCTGAACTCTGGTGGGGACTCTACAAAGATTTTCAGTCATTGTCCCAGTCATCCAATCAAACAAACCAAGTAAACTGCTATCTAGACACGTCTGGCATTCTCTACCACTGTTACGCTAAGGTGTGCCATATAGAAATCTTACCTCTAAATAGTGCAGCTACAGCACTTCCACCTCTGGTGCAAACATATATGCATATGTTATACATTTTCATTCTCATCCACAATATTTGTTCTTTAAAGTTCTCACTCACAATACTTTTCTTGTAGGGAAAAGCCCAACATAACGGGTGGTAATTTAGAACAAGCAAAAATTACTGATTTCATCTCATCTCACTGCCCACAATATGTTGGCCATAAATTATATGACATTTCATCAATTAAAAATTCGATCTTAAAGAGGACATTACTTTGCTGTGGACTACTCAGTTACAGAGAAATGTCTTTCCCAAAAAAGCATCAGAAATGCTTCATTTGTCAGTTAATAAAATAACCACATTTTCAATGCACAACGCAAATGCCTATTGCTAATGTTTCCCTACTTTTTATGCTATGTACAAGCACTACAAAGGCAATGTATTGGCATGTATTTATAAATGTGCCACTTAGCAGGACTTAGTTGAATCAATCACATTGTATTGCAGCTTTGAGATCACTGTGTTATCTTCTGCCGATGCAATTTGGATCAAACTAGCTATGTTAAATCTAGTTCTCACCAGAAGCGACATCTTGATTAAATAGCCAAAGTCACTAATCATGTCGTGCCCTAAAGACTTGTATTATATGTTAATTCAAATATTTGAAGCTACTGGGGTTAGCTTTTTCAGGATACTGCACATCATGTAAATCAAATTCACCCTTTTTTTGAAGGCTTACCTCAGTTTTTTTGCCTTTTTCTTTCCCGATTTATGTTAGTATTAAGACTCTGCTATTGAGTGACACTGTGCATGTTTATTGGTTCTAAAATGGTTTTGGTAGAATTGGTTTCACCCAACTGGCCTATTTACATTTCCTGTAAGGCATTAATAGATGGCCCGAAAAATACACAGTTGACATGGGGGTCCAATGGCGTATGTTGATTGCATAGATTTTTACACCACCCACATACATTACAAAAATAAGTGGTTGCCAGAAGTACCATTGTGCTCTGGACAGGCTGCAGTTTAAAGTCACAGCAGTCACACATGTAGGAAAACCTAATTTTATATAATCATAATTCACCCCTGAAGTCTGTTTTGTAGGTCCTACAGTCAGAGTATGACATATACAAAGAAGAGGCACACTATTTAAAAAGTGTGCCCTCAGAGCAAGGTCTAAATGTTTTTTCACTGTGTGTGCTCAGCTACGTGTTCCATAGGACAGAGATGGCTGTGATTAGAATATTTAACTCTATATCTTTGCCTGGGAAAATGGTTACAAAGTCATGCAAAGTTATTTTCAATTTGTTTTCAAAATAATATTTTTAATTACTTGAGGTGAAATGTAACTGTTGAGAAATGTACTTTAGGCTGTTTGAGCAGGAGGAGGTTTAAAACCAATTATATGGTACATTACACCTTCAGATCTGCAAGGCTGTAAGAGTTAACAACCCTGGTTCAGAAAACAATGGCCTGTCTCTTGGCCCAGGAAGGACAATGTGGTATTAACCATTCATCACTAAGCCAGACTTAGCTATTCAGAAGTGAAGAGGAACAGCTGGCAGAACAATAAACAACTTTAGCACTATTTATTTTACCATTGTTACCAGGGGCTGTGCAGAGATTGTCTCAGAATTGTTTTCTGGCCTAACCTGATTGAATTTGTTAATTTGGTAGGCAAATCCATAACCTGAAATAATTTATTTTTGCTGCTGGAAATATAGACAGTGACAGAAAATGGAAATAGAAAGACAGTGCATACTGATGGGTAGATGTCTCAGGGAGAGGTTGCGGCATGAGCTGCTCCTTCCTGCCCAAGAGTCCACTTACATTCAGGAGCATGGGAGCGATGGGAAAGGTCAACCCAGGTAGATGGAGGTGCTCATGACTGCCAGGTTGCATACACGTACCCCATTGCAACATCTTTTTTTCCCCTGGTGTTCAGCGACTGGTACTCACTCTCCCTCCCCCCCAGGAAAAAGACTCTACTGTGTTTGAAAGAGAGTGGGCACCATGAGGCAGGACAGCAGAGTAGGAAAAAGGGAATGCAGGGAGCTTTATACATTGGCCAAGGCATAGCAGCACCCTAACCACAGGAGACATGGAGGTAAGGCTGTGTAAAGCTTAATGAAAAATGTCCTAGTAATCATGATGGGAAGTTTCAATTCTATTAAGGATGCAAAGGCGAGGATTATGCTCAACTTTCTTTATTCCTTTTTCCAGCAGCTTCAACTTTAAATCAACAAAAAACTAGCATTCCCATAGTGCATGCAGTAAGGGTCATCTACGATCCACCAATAGGCAGTCCGCATGGTGTACGAGGATGTGTGCTTCCTGTGCAACTTCCTCTTTCTTTTCTTGCTTCCAGCAGATAAGTATTGTTTCCCTCTAGCTTGTTCAATGTAAGGGGAATTAAGCGTATATTAAGTGTTTCTTTGGAGCGTACACGTATTTTCTAGCTAGTGGTACGCTATCATCTGTTTGCGCGTTAGGTTATCATTTGCTTAAACACATATCGGAGCCGCTCGTGGCCCCCCTTATTGACCCTCATGCAAGCGGTGCGCACGTCGGAAGAACAGCGGGCACGTGTCTGCGTGTCTTGTTGATCTGCAGCACGCTGGTCGGCAGGATCAACGACTGCCAGACACAGCGCCCACGACCCAACTCGCCGCCTGAGCCATCTGGAAGCCCTTACGCCCACCAAGTCTGTATTTCTGCATTGCCTCTCCTGATGCCCGCACCGCGGGTCTGTATTTGAGCATCGCAAGGTGCGTGTGAATGTTTCTCATGCGAGAAAGCTGATGGGCGGGCCCAGACGTCTAGGACACCCATTACATCCCAGGGTGAGTTGGCCCTTTTAGCGGATCAAGAAATCCGACTAGCACACTCAGTTTGCACAAAATTTGTGATTTCAGTCATGCCACTACCAGCCCTGATATACAGTAGATCCCCTACTAGCGCATAGTACTCACACTCGTCATGGAGGATGAATATACAGAGTAGTAGTCTCTGCAGGTCCTCCCCCTTGACGATAAGTTCTGCGATGCAGTGGATGCTTCCATCAACCAAGCGGTGGCAGCTGCCATGGGAAATTTTAAGCGTCGCACAATGCAAATATCATATATTCTTGCCAGGCAGAACAGCCCCAATGCGCCGAAAGCGTAAGAGCACCTCAGGCATGGATATGGGGGCATTTGAGCGCTTGAGGAGGGCGTTGATAGCCAGACCAGATGTAGGGTTGCAAGACACCACCCCAGAGACCCCAGAGGGTCTTAGTTTACACGAAGATGGGGAGGATTCCTTGGGAGAATCCGCAGATGAGACAGGTCCCTCCAGACCCCCGGCTCACTATAGACATACCCAAGGGGTCAGAGGAGCTCTCTGACATGTTGGTCCTTGAGGATCTAATACATCCCCGGTCCTTGTAGTGGGTTCCCTCCCCCAAGGTATCGGCGTTCGTAGCAGGGCACTTATGCAAACCTCTCTAGAAGGAGGTAAGAGCTTGCCTCAGAGCAGAATGCCCCCACCCTGCACTAGCGGGCAAGGTGGCAACTGCACCGGAGGTTGACCTAAAAAAGGCCACTTTCCTGTAGAAATATATTTGGGACCAAAAAAAGAGGATAGCCAGATCGTGAAAATCCTGCCAAGATAAGCTGTTAGATATAGTAGGCCCCCATTACAAAGGTCTTGGAAAGAGTTTCGAACTGGGCTCAACACGCAATAGATATCCTAGGCAATACTAATTGCGCCCTCTCTACAGAGACGGAATTCTCCTTTCTGCTATAAGTGGATCCCAAACTGGGAGACATGGCTTCTTCTGAGGCGGGTACAGTGGCAGAAGGCGGACTCTTCAGGGAGCCGTTCATTGCGGAACTCACCAAGTTTATTGCCACTTTTACATCCTTAGATAAGGCGCAGTCCTCCATTAAGAAGGTTTTCCACCCTGGAGTTTTTGTCGGGACAGAGGGAGTTCGTACGGCCGCTCTTACATCCAAGGCCCTCAAAGAGGCGGCAAGAAAACCCAAGACTCAGGCAGACAGAAGTTCTTCCATTTATGACGAGGCGACAAAGGCCACGGTGGCAGAGGAGCAGCCAGAAGCCAACCCCTGGCACATCAGGTGAGCCTTTCCCCCTTCCCCATTTAAAGGTGGCTGGCAGGTTGGCGGTTTTAGAACATAACTGGAGGTCTATCACCTCCTACGCATGGGTTTTACAGACCGTACAAGGTTGTAAGAATAACAATTTGATTTCAACTTTTGTACACAAAAACACAAATTAACTCTAAAAGTGTGAACTATTTGATAAAATAATCTAACGTTGAATGGTTTCTCATGTTGCAAACAAATCTTGCCAATGAGGCTTTAAAAGAGTTATAAATATTTAGACTACGACAGTAAACAAAATCGTTTTGTAATAGAGGGCCACATATCGACCCTAGTTATGGTAACCGTCTGCACTCTGTGAAAACATGAGCCTATTTTGTACAGACAAGGACAAGTATTCTGCCAAAATTATTTATGATTTGCAAAATGAGATTTGCAATATATGTGTCTCTCCCAGGTGGTATAAGAATGGAATGACGTATCACAATAGAGCACATAATATGAATATGAGTAATGGTTCCCAGGGGGAGCCAATTAATTTCGTGGCACAGCTTTAAAAGTATGAGAGCAAACACTGTGACACGCACGGCCCTTATGAATAGGTGAACAGAGAGTTGCTCCTTTCAGTGAAGAAATATATTGAAACATAAATTAAGGAACACATTTGCAAGAGGCCTTCTTCAGAACTCGCGCTTTTGGAGGACAGCTGAAAATTGGGATAATAAATATGTTTCAGCTAAGAAGGTAAAAAAATTATATAGTTTATCTAGCACTTTAGGTACGACCACTTTAATAGATCTAAATAGCTAATTTCGAAAAAGAATGTAAGTAAAAACTGTTAGCACCTGCCGAGGCGTACCTTCACTTCCTCAACATCCCGTCCAGAATGCTAATTTTATCTCAAACTCGTAAATTGCGGAGTTTTGCGATCGTAAAGTGCACTTAAAATGGTGGAAAATCCATCATTTTAAATTTGTGCTTTTTCTGCCATTTTACACCTCTTATTTTTTTTTAATTTTGGGGGGCTGTTACCCTACAATAATAGGTGAACAAACATTGCAATGCCTTTCTCAAGTGTATCTGTATTTTACAATGTATGCCTGAATGATGCAGATGGAAGTGCTGTAAAAATGTAAGATATTGCATCAAAATCCAACATTTTCCCCAGGTGGGTGTAAGTAAGGAAGGCTGTGTGTGGAAACTATTCTCCATTGAATGGAAAAATGAAAACACTTTTTTTTAATTCAATATTCCTTAACCTACAAATGTAGATTTTCAATTATGCTTATGTGTCGGATGCTCAGGCATTTCTGCCAGCTAATATTACAATCAAATGTTACCTTAGTGTAGTCATATTTTTCATATATATCAATAATTGAGATCTTTTTGCATGATAGCAAGAAAGCGCTGTCCGTTGCCACCCCGCTAACATTTGATGTGATCTATGGGCTACAGCTTAAGTTTGAATCCCAGGATGGACAGGTCAGTCTTGCATCCTCCAGAGGTTGGTAAACTGAGTAACAGCTCTTTGAAGTCAACCTGCTACTAAGACAAGGAGGGAGCCTTTCACCCCGCAGAGGTGTGATGTATATGAAGCACTAGAACTTGACTCCCAGTGGTGTGGGGTTTGCTGGTTGATAGACTACTGAGGAAAGTGATCGGCGGGCCAGATAATAATGGACCGCATTCAATCCACGCAAATGGTTTCAGTTAGGAACCATGTCAAGAAGAGAGCTTGCATGGACTGTGCTGCTATACCAAAGAGGCGTGCAAAGCAGACTCTACCTCTTCGCCCGAGAAATGTGCCAGCAAGGACTGAGTTGCTTCACCAGTGAAGCAGGTCTTAGCGGCCTGTGCCACTACAAGAGAGAAATGTGCCAATGTAGACTGCAGCTATGAAAAGAGAAGGGTGCCTGAGCTGACAATTTCAAAGATTGCGCCAGTGATGAGGGTAGGCCACCGCAAACATACCGTGACCTTTGACCTCGGCAGCCCAGAAGCAGGTTTTTCATCAAACAGAGGATTGCATAATTGCCATTGCTTAGTGAACGAAGGACAAGGTGTGGCATTGGTACTCTTGGATCTATCAGCAGCGTTTGATACCATCTCACCCTTGCTGTTCATTTAGCACCTTCAAGACATGGGTATCACACATCAAGCCCTGGCCCTTCTGTCTTGTTTCCTTAGGGATCGCTCACAGGGGGTGGTGGTACAGCAGTACTAATCAGAAGTTTTCTCTCTGCCATGTGGAGTGCCGCAGGGCTTATCACTAAGCCCTACGCTCTTTAACCTCTACGTGTCACCACTTGTAAATATAATCCAGGCCTTCGGGATGCAGATGTTATCATACGCTGATGACACACAGATTATTGTGTCAGCTCCCAAGAACTCGGCCGCTACGGCAGAAAACGTCTCTCAATGCATGTCAGCAATTGCAGACTGGATCGGACGGTACTTTCTGAAATTAAATGGTGATAAAACCGTGGTACTGCTCTTTGGCACTTGCACATTGAGCTGGAATAGTAACCGGTGGTCAGACACCTTTGGCACATGTCCCATTCCAGTGGGGAAGGCCAAAAACCTTGGAGTGTTCTTAGATACAGAATTTACACTCAATGCCCAGACCAATTGCACTGTGGCAACTTGTTTCTGGATCATAAGGATGCTCAGAAAAATTGTTCCCCATATCCCTCAGCCAGAACGTATGCAGCTTGCATTAGCCCTGGTTATGTCCAGATTGGACTATTGTAACTCACTATATCTGGACTCCAACATCAGCACTCATCACAAACTCCAAGTAGCACAGAATGCGCTTGCTTGAATTACTTTTGACATTCCCAGGCGCCAATCGACTGATATGGGGTTGGGGGCCCTACATTGACTCCCCATCAGAAAGCGCATTATGTTTAAGGTGCTCTGTACAGTGCAAAACTCCCTTTTTCTCCCCAGTCCGGCGGGGTTTAAAGATATGCTTCACTGGCATTCCCCAAGTTGACACCTGTGTTCGGCACACCGATCCTTGCTCGCTGTGCCTAGGACTCAAAAGAAGAAATGGGGCGATAGAGCCTCCTTGAGTGCTGCAAGTAAACTTTGGAACTCTCTTCCTCAAAGCTTGAGGGTATCCCACAGTTGTTGCCTTTTAGGAACGCTTTTAAACTTCCCTATATTCTTTTTAGCTTTTTAGTTGGATTTTCACTTAGGTTTTATGCACTGGACGGCCAGTAATAGCGCCTAGATGCCTTTGGATAAATGGTGCACTCTATAAATTAAAAAATCAAAATTAATCAAACCAGAGCCCCAAAAGCCTGCAAGGTCTCTAAATGGTGAATTCCTCTATGCCTACCGCGCCCTGCTGGACACCAGGGAACAGGGAACAAGAAGGATGTGTCCTGCCGATCACCCCATTTGCTCTAATAGTACTGAAGTACTGCTGCTGTGGTGAGAACTAAGAAACTGGGACTGATTTAAAAAATAACAGAGCGCACAAACTATAACAAGGGGTAATCTGCACCTGAGTCTTTAACTTGCCCTAAAACTCAAATCCAAAGAGGGGACCTGCGAGAGCAAAAAGAAGGGACACCAGAGGGAAGGGCTAAACGGGGGCCAAGACCCAAAGTACAGTAGGCCAAGCATCATTAAAGTAATTGTGTCTGTAGCCTGTTGTTTGTAGTATTATATGTGTGTATGTATATGTCTGTGAATTTGTGTATTTAAAGTGTTTTTCTTTATCAAAGTACAGCACTGGGCTGGACACTGACAGGGACTGTCTGGGAATATGTCTGGGACACAGTCAGGGACTTGGGCAAGTGCTGGTGACTGGGCAGAAATCATATTCAGAAAGAGGAGTACAGTGCTGCTCAGGATCACACAGGAAGTGAGAGGAGAAAAGGGGTCTAAAGGCGAAGTCTGTACAAGATGGCTAAGTCTCAGAAAGGATAGGCACTCAAGAGGCGATTTAGCATTCAGAACAACTACAGCCAGAACGGACATACAAAATATATGTATATATAGAAAACAACATTAACACTAAAGGGAATGTGGGGAAAAGCATTCGGGAGCACCACACGGTAAGGCTGAAGCTCAGGCCCACAATTGATGTTACAGATTCTGACTACAAATACCCACATCTACGATATACATGCAAAGGCACTGTTTGTGGAGCTGATACATAGGGTGATGTTATAAAAGTAACTCAAAGACAATGGTCACAGTAGACAAAAAACACCACCTAGGTAGTCAGCAGGAACAGAGACAAAGGAAACAAAGAAGAGCAGATTCAATGGTACATTAAATAGTACTAGTTCAGGAATCAAAGAAACAAGGAATAGCTAAGGATCAGGAATCAAGAGAGCACTGCAAGCAGTGCTAATCAGGAACAAGGAATAGCTGAAACTCAGGAACAGGGACAAGGGATAACAAAACCCAGGAATCAAGGAATATCAAAAGCTCAGGAAACAAGGATATCAAAAGCTCTGGAAACAAGGATCAGTCTCACCAGAACATGGCTACAATGATGATCACTGGAAGTCAGGATATGCATGCAGGGGAGTGTCTGGAAGCTTATAGAACACTGGAAAGTCCCACTATGTGGCCCTTTGGTGGTGGGCATGAGAGCACAGAAAGTGAATTGTGACAGACACTCAGTTATTGTGCTGCTGAATGATTGTTGAGTTCTGAGTTTGAAAACCCCCACACTACCTTCCTGTGGAGCCTCTGACTGCTCGCCATTACCACTATCGAGAGTCAAATATTGAAGGCTTTGGGTTGTACCAGGGCCAGTTTTGCAGAGCTGCAGTAGGATCAACCCTGGGACATCAGAGGCAAACAACCCCTGCACCCACAGCCGTGGCCCAGAGCAGCTGCTTGTTCCATGGCCCACTGAATGGGCTCAGAGAGAACTCCTTTGCATCTAATTTGTATTGTCGTATAACGATTTGTCAGGAAATGGCGAGGCGAGAAGCACATTTATTTCCTATGAAAAAAAGTTTAAACAAAAAATTATTCAAATGAAACATTGTAGTAGCCAACCATGTATAATAAATATTATTAAAGAATATAATGACAAGAAGTAAGGTAAAAATAAGAAGGCACTGATGTTGCAACAGTTCAACTCCTGTGAGCTAACAGGGCGTAGACTTTCAGAAAACCCATCCTTTGATAAGTTAATTGTGCCGACACCTTTGTATAAAAAACAAGAAACAAGCAATTCTGCATTTTACAGAGCAGTGTTAGTTTATAATTTAGAACTTTCTATCAGAGGGCAGACATGTGTAATTAAATAAAGGAAACATGTTAAAGATGTTCTAGTGTATGCAAGTGCTGCTGCACATCAACACCCAGGACATACAGTATATTGAATTTTATTGTTGGCTCAGAATCTTAAAATCAAAGTATCAGGGGTCACTTTTTTGACACTTCTTTGTCGTGGTATATACTCAGGCCATTCCTGAAGAACCTGGACAAAAGAAGTATAGTCCATGCTTGTTCCTGTAAAGATTCCTTAAATAACACTTTTAGCTCCCCAAAGCAAGTTTGCAGAGATTTTAACTTTGTCACAAGAACATTTATGAGTACATGAAGTGCTCTTTTACATACTCCTATAGGGAATATATGAAGTTACTTAGTATACCATTACTCCGCAGGTATTTACATTGAAGTTTTTAGTTCACAAATACCTTTACTACACATGATTTTAGTGTGCATGCTTTTACTTCGCAAATATATACAAATACATTAAAAATGCTTTTACTTCGCAGTTAATTATTACGCATACCGTTACAAAGCGTTATTGGTACTTTAAAACAACAAATTTATCATAATAGTAACCTATGCCCTGGAACGCACCCTGAATCCTAAAATTACCCCCTACACCCCAAAACCTTAACCCACCCTGACACCTAAAATTACCCCAGCACCCCAAAACCTTAAACTCACCCTGAAGCCTCAAAATACCCCATGCAACCCCAAACCCTAACCAACCCTTACCCCTAAAATTAACCCAGCACCCCAAAACCGAAAACCACCCTGAACCCCAAAAATACCCCAGCACCCCAAAACCTTAAATGCACCCTAAACCCTAAAAATACTCCCTACACCCCAAAACCCTAACCAACCCTGACCCCTAAAATTACCCCAGCACCCCAAAACCTAAATTCACCCTGAACCCCAAAAATACCCCAGCACCCCAAAACCTTAAATGCACCCCAAACCCTAAACATACTCCCTACACCCCCAAACCCTAACCCACCCTGACACCTAAATGCACCCTGAACCCCAAAAATACCCCAGCACCCCAAAACCTTAAATGCACCCTGAACCCTCAAAATGCCCCATGCACCCCAAAACTCTAACCCACCCTGACATGTAAAATTACCCCAGCACCCCAAAACCTGTAAATGTATGTGTCTTGTAAAGCGCACTGCTGCCCTGAGGCGTCGTGGCGCTGTATACCACTGGGGAACCCGTCCTGGTTATCCCTGTGAGATGGTCCCTCCAGGGTATCTCCAAGGTGAAACCAGGCATCCCCGGCGAATGTGGGGGGCCGTTGTGGAGATGAGGCAAGCTAATGCCCAGAGTTGCCGAGTGTGATCCCTGGTTAGAGTAGGCACCGAAGCGAGAATTATCGAGTCCGCTGGCCCTGGTCCACGACCCTGCCACGTCGGGAATTGAACCCTGGTCCCGGGCCGTCCTCTGCTTCCGGGTCTGCTGCCTCTAACCAGTGAGCCACACCACTAAATGCACCCTGAACCCCAAAAATACCCCAGCACCCCAAAACCTTAAACGCACCCTGAACCCTAACATTATCCCCTACACCCCAGACCCTAACCCACCCTGACACCTAAAATTACCCCAGCACCCCAAAACATAAACCCACCCCGAACTGCAAAAATAGCCCAGCACCCCAAAACCTAAATGCACCCTCAACCCTAAAATTACCCCCTACACCCCAAAACCCTAACCCACCCTGACACCTAAAATTACCCCAGCACCCCAAAACCTAATCCCACCCTGAACCCCAAAAATACCCCAGCACCCCAAATGCTTAAATGCACCCTGAACCCTAAAATACCCCCTACACCCCAAAACCCTAACCCACCCTGACCCCTAAAAATATCCCTGTACCCCAAAACTTTAATTTACACAGTTACTCCATTATGCGTAGTAAATACATGCTAAGTAAATGCATGCTAAGTAATGGCATCTGCGTGAAAATAGACTGGATGAGAGGCAATATAATGATACAAACAGTTTCAATACAACACAGAACAGATCACGAAAAAGAGATGTGTTATTTCTTCCGTCTTTTATTGTTCTTGTTGCACTTCGCACAACACAGTCAGCCAACGCGTTTCGCCCAAACACGGGCTTCTTCAGGGCTGAAATGGCATACAATTCAAAAACTTTCTTAAAAAACACACAAAATAATCAAAGACAGACAATAATTCTAAAATGTCAAATGTCCATGAGTGAAAAGCTAAAGAGGAAAAAGCGAAAGAACCACCATCTTATCCACGTGATTCAGGAAACAGGACACATTCCAAGAAAATGTGTATGTGAAAGACAAAGGAGAGAGAGACCCTATCACACCCGTGAAAAGAAAAAGCTTAAAAAATTTAGTGACTCTTGTTCCACGCAATCCCATAGATAACGTGGATACTTCTAAAATAAGGAAGAGAAACAGACAAATAAAAACCTGTAGCCTAAAGTAAACATGGCTACATCACCAATGCGTTATATATTGAGGCTTACCAAAATTATTAAGAGCGTAGGATATTTCTTTGATGATCAGCAACAAGGGAGAGGTCAAATCCGTCAAGCTATATTAAGTAGAAAAGCCTTTCCTAAGTGAGTGACTAATATTAAGATGCCAAAAGAAAAAGTAACAAGATATGAGACAAAAATAAGCAAAAAGAGAACATACCCAATGTATGGCGACAATGAGACACAACGACCTCAGAGACCCAAGGGTAAACGATCTTTGTCTGAGGTCTTAGTTCTGTAAGACAAGAATATCGACTCAATGGTTGCAATTCTCATAGCTCATGAGAGCAATTTAGCAACTGCAGATAATGCATTCCACCCTTCATACTTATTCAATTAAACCATCCTAAATTGTATATCAAGCACTCGGTGACGTAATGTCCGTTCTGAATATGCATGTGTCTGGTTTTTGATCAGTTTCAAACATGTTCAGCAATTTTTCTAGACCAGCGTCGTCGTTGGTGAAGCCCGACCTCGGTTGCGGGCAGTTTTTTGTTCCTCCGTTTTCTTTCCTCTTTTGTGTTATGTCTCAACCGTATCTTCCGTGGTATGTAATGCGTTTGTGCGTAACCATGGGCTTAGGATATTCGAATGGAGTGCTTGATATACAATTTAGGATGGTTTAATTGAATAAGTATGAAGGGTGGAATGCATTATCTGCAGTTGCTAAATTGCTCTCATGAGCTATGAGAATTGCAACCATTGAGTCGATATTCTTGTCTTACAGAACTAAGACCTCAGACAAAGATCGTTTACCCTTGGGTCTCTGAGGTCGTTGTGTCTCATTGTCGCCATACATTGGGTATGTTCTCTTTTTGCTTATTTTTGTCTCATATCTTGTTACTTTTTCTTTTGGCATCTTAATATTAGTCACTCACTTAGGAAAGGCTTTTCTACTTAATATAGCTTGACGGATTTGACCTCTCCCTTGTTGCTGATCATCAAAGAAATATCCTACGCTCTTAATAATTTTGGTAAGCCTCAATATATAACGCATTGGTGATGTAGCCATGTTTACTTTAGGCTACAGGTTTTTATTTGTCTGTTTCTCTTCCTTATTTTAGAAGTATCCACGTTATCTATGGGATTGCGTGGAACAAGAGTCACTAAATTTTTTAAGCTTTTTCTTTTCACGGGTGTGATAGGGTCTCTCTCTCCTTTGTCTTTCACATACACATTTTCTTGGAATGTGTCCTGTTTCCTGAATCACGTGGATAAGATGGTGGTTCTTTCGCTTTTTCCTCTTTAGCTTTTCACTCATGGACATTTGACATTTTAGAATTATTGTCTGTCTTTGATTATTTTGTGTGTTTTTTAAGAAAGTTTTTGAATTGTATGCCATTTCAGCCCTGAAGAAGCCCGTGTTTGGGCGAAACGCGTTGGCTGACTGTGTTGTGCGAAGTGCAACAAGAACAATAAAAGACGGAAGAAATAACACATCTCTTTTTCGTGATCTGTTCTGTGTTGTATTGAAACTGTTTGTATCATTATATTGCCTCTCATCCAGTCTATTTTCAAGTATTTATTTACGCTCTACAGGCAGCAGAGCGTTTGAGGTGGGCAATATCTTACGTTACTGGTGACTGATTCTGGTGGTGCAGTCGTCTATGACCCGGCTGCTTCTCCTTTCCATGTAATGGCATCTGCGAACTAAAATATGCGTAGTAATGGTAATACGAAGTAATAACCGTGTAGTAAAGGTAGAATACCCCTATAGGTCTTTGTGACTTGGCCACAAATAGTCCAATCCCCCATTAGTAAAAGTGCAAATAGGGCACAGGCCATTCTATTTATAATAATAGTTTATGAATAATCCTGAATATTCCCATTTTAGATGTTTGGGGACAATTTATGAAGGGCATGTAAGATTACAGAAAAGAGTACTATTTTGCATACTGCAAAATGCCTTTTTGGATTGGTCCTTTGGTGAGTAGGGAAAAGCAGAGACAACTGAAGACATAGGGACCTAGTGTAAAGACATATTGGAGTGCAGAAGAGTAATCTTGTATTAAAGCTTCCTGTGCTCATAAATGCTTTTGTAAATCGGCTCCATGGTGTGCATTATTATGCTAAATGGCAAGACAAATGCACCAAATTGTTCAATCTCTAAAGAAAAGAGTGGATATCTTTTTGATGCAGTCCCATTGTACTATCCACTATAATGACAATGTCAACCTGACTGCAGGCCTGCCACATGTAACCTGGCTGTACCATCCCCTCTAGTTAGACTGGGCTCCATCAAAGTAGCCTTCTTCTTAACATCAAAGTGTCAGATTCTGCTTGAGTGTCAAGACCTGCTTGATAGGTGTGCTTGAGTTTTTCATATGACATTTGGGGCACACATCAAAAGAGGAAAACAGAATGCCAAGAAAATGTGTGTGTACCCAATGTCTGGTTTCTGAAAGCTCAGCTTTGTTCTACCACACTTCTGTCCCTGAGTGTATTGGGGTTCCAAGGACTATCTAAAACTGAATTATAATGTTATATATGGAAGGACACCAGATTACCATAGTACACTCCCCACACACCCCCCTGCCCTCAGACCCTAAGATTAGTGTGGTCGAAGACTTTGGCCATTTTACAAAATGCATTAAGTGTCTAGGGTTAGTTCCAAGAACATTACCCTATTGATTAGGGAGTCCCCAGTGGTCATTCATGCCCACAAGTTTGTGCCACCCATATGTAGCCTCTTTAGGCACCCTGTCAGAAAACTTCTGGATCCATGAAAGTTCAGAAGAGGACTGAGCCTGTTGTCTTATACTTGAGAATAGCCACAAAGGACTGAACTCACTTTCCCCCTTGTACCCAGGACAAATAAGTAGACTCCAAGGGTGATAAGGCTAACCTCCTCTTCAAGCTCCAGGAGGCCTTTTCTGCAACTGCCTAGCTGATTAGTGGCAACTGGACCTGGACTGGAATCTGACTACCACCCAGTGAGCCTCTAAGTGCCTCTCCTGGAGCCCTGGGGGGCATTAGAAGAGCACTACTGTGGTGGATTGGGACTTCAAGAGCCAATGCCAGAAGGTAAAATCTTTGACCAGGACAAGACTGGTTGGTGTTTCTGACCCATGATCCAGCACGATCAGCATCATGCTTATGCCCTGTTGTAACACAACCATTAACTACCATTTGTGCTTCTTGGTGCTATTTCTACTTAAAACTTTAACAATTTATATCTCCAGTTCCCCTTAATGGATTTTGTCATTTTGGTGTCATGTTGTTTAATAAACATCACTCTTATTTTCTAATGTATATGGGGATTTTTATTGCTTTCCATTTCAACCTTTTTTCTGTTTTAGTACTGCATAAATATTTTACACATTACCTTGAAATTAATCCTGTCTGCTCTGTGCCATAGCTTCTGGAGGGTTAAGCTCAGAATAATTTAGTGACTTTAAGGGTGCACCCTGACATGGATTGTGAATATTACCTGAGGTGGGTACATACCCATCTCAACTAACAATCCAATTTCTAAGAATCCCTTTCATCTCAGGGGCTGTGCCTGTTAAATGTCAGTTAGTCAAGATGAAGAGCAACTTTGTTCTGGTGGTTTTAGAGACTAAAAGAGTGTTTTCTGTGGAAAGAGAGTCCACTGTAGAGCTTGCAATGTTTTCCTCCCTCTTTGTCAGAAATGGGGTTTTGCACAGAAAGTCTTTGATGCACAGAATGTCAGAAATAGAGATGTAAACCTGTTTCCAAGAGTATACCCAGAGCAGAGTTAAGGGGGCAGGGTGGAAAACAGAATATGCTGACTAGACTTGACTGGAGCCAGAGCATGGAATTCATAGCCATGGATGTATGATGTATAGATTGGTGTGGTCTCATAGAGCAGTACTGGATATTGCGAAACATACCAGACCACGCGATTAGTTCTGAACTGACCATCTCCCACATCAACATGTAATAAACCAGCTGTTTTAAGTCCTATGTGCTCCTCCAAAATGTAGGCAAGATGTAACTATGATACAATCCTCAAACATGAGAGAAACAGACAGAAATCTGCTGTCTAACAAAAAGATAAAAGGGCAAACAGGATACAAGTAGCTTAGCAAAGCAAACATGAGGGAACCAAGGAACAAAGCAAAACAAAAATAAGAGAGGTAGCACTTAGTGAAAACGGATACTACTAAAACACACAAAAGCTGCTAGGCACGTTTTGGGGGCCTGTTGTACAAAGCTCTCTAGCAATGGCACACACAGTGATGGCCTGTACCATAAATGGATATATTCGAATATTCATAAGTCCTTTAACTAGCCAGCAAAATTCTTCTGACTCTTAAAAATGGCTTTTGCAACCCTTCGAGAATCACAATAGGAGGAATATGAAAGAGGTATCTTCCTACTCTTTACAAGTCACAAAGGTTGTCACAAGCAATTGTTTGTGACGCAATTCTCAAATCATTGAATAGTTACAGATCCCCGAGTTGAATGTAAACTGATTCACTAAAGGGAATACTGAGCCATCCCTGAGTGACAGCGAGCTCACCCATTGGGAATCATGTATGTGGCTTCAGGGGTCCATAGCCTTCTCTCCTTCATGTTGCCCCAAACAGGACGCATTTTTTTAAATCAGCGTTGATCCTCTTAATGTTTCTAGGTTGGGAATGCAAATGGAGGGTCACAGGCCTGCTGGGATCACTGACATAATATCGACTACTAAAATATAGACCTACCAAAATATCGATGACAAAATATAGAATGCAAAAATATCGAATTCCTATCTACAAACAGGTAAGTACAAAAATATCGATTCAAAAATATTGTTGTAAAAAAATATAGTTAGTCAAAATATCGATTTTTTTTAAATGTCTTAAAAGTAATGTAAAAATAATAAAATAATAAATATAATTAACTAAAACATATTTAAAAATACTTAAATAACCTTAAAAATAATGAATAATTAATGTAAGTTAAAAAACAATAAACTTATATTTTAATTTTTTAATAGATATATATTAACGTAATATTAATAAAAAATAATCAATATTTTTACCGTAGGATAGCGGCAGGGTAAAATGTACCATTACCACTCCAGTGAGTGCAACTGTAGGGTAAGCGTTGGATAGCGTAGGGGTAAAAATTACTATTCCAACTCCAAAGAGTGCAACAGTAGGGAAAGCGTTGGATAGCGTAGGGGTAAAAATTACTATTCCCACTCCAGAGAGTGCAACAGTAGGGAAAGCTTTGGATAGTGGGAGGGTAAAAAGTACTATTCCCACTCCAATGAGTGCAACAGTAGGGAAAACGTCAGATAGCGTACGGGTAAAAATTACTATTCCCACTCCAAAGAGTGCAACAGTATGGAAAACGTTAGATAGCGTAGGGGTAAAAATTACTATTCCCACTCCAAAGAGTGCAACAGTAGGGAAAGCGTTGGATAGCGGAAGGGTAAAATTTACTATTCCCACTCCAGTGAGTGCAACAATAGGGAAAGCGTTGGATAGCATATGGGTAAAATTTACTATTCCCACTCCAGTGAGTGCAACAATAGGGAAAACGTTGGATAGCGTAGGGGTAAAAATTACTATTCCCACTCCAAAGAGTGCAACACAAGGGAAAGCGTTGGATAGCGGGAGGGTAACATTTACTATTCCCACTCCAGTGAGTGCAACAATAGGGAAAGCGTTGGATAGCGTATGGGTAAAAATTACTATTCTCACTCCAAAGAGTGCAACAGTAAGGATAGTGTTGGATAGCGTAGGGGTAAAAATTACTATTCCCACTCCAAAGAGTGCAACAGTAGGGAAAACGTTGGATAGCGGGAGGGTAAAATTTACTATTCCCACTCCAGTGAGTGCAACAATAGGGAAAGCGTTGGATAGCGTATGGGTAAAAATTACTATTCTCACTCCAAAGAGTGCAACAGTAAGGATAGCGTTGGATAGCGTAGGGGTAAAAATTACTATTCCCACTCCAAAGAGTGCAACAGTAGGGAAAGCGTTGGATAGCGGGAGGGTAAAATGTACTATTCCCACTCCAGTGAGTGCAACAATAGGGAAAACGTTGGATAGCGTAGGGGTAAAAATTACTGTTCCCACTTCAAAGAGTGCAACAGTAGGTAAAGCGTTGGATAGAGTATGGGTAAAAATTACTATTCCCACTCCAATGAGTGCAGTAGTAGGGAAAATAATAATCTAATATTTTTTAAAAAATAATTTAATTATTAATACCAATACAAAAATTATTAAAATTAATTACCAATCACAAAATATTTAATAATCAATTAATTATAAATGCCAATAAATATTGTTTTTTAATGAATTACCTATTAATAATTAATTAACAACCAATTAATGTTCAATACCAAAAATGAATAAATACAAATAATACCAATTAATAATTAATTAATAGTAAATTAATTATCAATATACAAAAATAAATTCAATAATCAATTATATACAATTAAATTACTTCCCACCATATTCCCCTATAAACCCACAACCCACTGCAAATAATAAATTAAAACAATTAACATAATTATCAATTAAACAATTAATAAAAATTAATTACCAATTAATAGAAATTAATTACCAATTAATAATTAATCAACAACCAATTAATTTTCAATACGAAAAATTGATAAATAATAAAAAATAGCAATTAATAATTGATTAACAGTAAATTAATTATCAATACACAAAAATATTTTCAGTAATTAATTAATTACAATTAAATTACTACCCACCATATTCCCAAATAAACCTACAACCCACTACAAATTATAAATTAATACAATTAGCATATTTATCAATTAATAATTTAATACTATTTAATTACCAATTAATAATTAATTAATACATTAATTATCAATACCAATAAATAAAAATACATATTTACTTAATTACTATTAAATTACTTCCCACCCTATTCCTCTATAAACCCACAACCCGCTACGGAATTAAATTACACAAAAATGTAATAACATAAAATTCATTACTTTAAAAAAATTAAACATACATTACAAAAACTAATATACACTTTTAACACATATACTAACATGCAAAACACTCGATATTAATGAAAATTCGATATTTTTTAATGCCTATATTATGTACTTCGATATTACTTACCTGCAATTCGATATTTTTAACAACTATATTATGTCCATTCGATATTATGTCCATTCTATATTTTAGACTCGCTATTATGTCCATTCGATATTCTTTTTTCGATATTAAGACTGTTCACCGCCTGCTGTCTCTTGCAGGGCTCCATCCCTGCATTCACAGACAGTCACAGGAATGTGGATAGACAGGGGGGTGGATAGACCATTAGCAGTCATAAACCCTGCGATTCACAAAATCACTGCAAAAGTATTTCTGACTTAAATGATTCCTCTCACTATTCTTTACAAATTGGAAAGGTGCATGTGAATGGTTTGTGATCGCCATTGCAGTCTCAAGCAACGGAATAGTTACAGACCACGAGCTAGGGTGGTAACTGATTACAGCTCCCCCTTTGAGAATGGTGGATGTGCCCTTGTGTATATTGCCTCAGGTCCAGAGGACCACTCCACATAATGCCTACTCAAACAGGACATATATGTGTTTTTTTAAATCAGCACCTCTCCCTTTAGTGTTTCTAGTTTTGGAATGTAAATTGCCATTTGCTTCATTAATATTTATTAAGTAGGTCATTTTGAAACCACTTGTGAATGGGCACTTTGCAATGCAACCTCTTAGTATCTAGGTCACAAAATGCTTGTGCGCAATTTGCAAGCATCCTGTAAGTGCATCGGAGTGACAAAGCAACCAAGCACATCTTAAATTGCACCCAGAACAAACTTCCAGTAATTAACAAGCACTGGGCAATATGTATCTCTTAACACCGTACCCCTTCCAGGAATTGTAGTCATTCTGATGGAACACATTTCATAGTTTTGTTGTAACATAGTATGCAGAATACATCAATTTATAATCTAATGCTTTATCTTGTGTGCGTTTGATACTACCTAGAGCATCTTTCAACCTTATCTCAAATTGATTATATTTTTTTGTGAAGTTTGACTCTGATTTCTTTATGTATGATGTTTGACATTATTTTGGAGATTGCAGTTCAATTCTATAAAACACCTATATCTTGACTCTGGAGTATGTTCACATCAATAGGACATGTAGTGAATGGGAACATCGCACTTACAGTAATCAAAGGTTTTATTTTCCCCTCTTAGAAGCAGGCTTAGACAATCTGCTCCCATTCACCAGTGGTCAAAGAACCACCTGTGTAAGGTGGAGTAAAACCTGCCAGGAGAATGCAGAAGCCAATACCCCTATCCCTGACCCCGCTCTGCTTTAGTGGGGGTGCAGATGTAAGCATTGGTTGGTCAGGTGGAAATTACCCAGAGCCTTCTCATTTTTTGCCACTTTCATGGTGATCCAAAATGTACCCTTGCATGTTGCTTTTTCTGATTATAAGATTCTTCTAACACCCTGCTGTTTCTTTAACTCTTTCTGGTATGCTAGAATGTCCTCCCTATAACAATCCAGATTTACAAAGTGTGAAACAATCAGGTTTTGAGAGTATGACAAAAGAAATACATTTAAGAAAGATATAGAGGAGAGAGAGAGAGTGGGAGAGAGTTCCAAATGATTAGGCCAAAACCAACAATCCGTAGCAACCGATGCTGATTATCTTGAATCTTGGTACCATCAGCTCTGTGGAAGATGCAAATCAATCTGAAGATCACCTGCACTTTTAAGGGAAGCACATGAAGGAAGCAGTGGGGCTAAACTGGGCAATATTAACATTCACACAAGCTGCTTTGTTTTGATTTAATTGAAATTGACCTAATTGGAATTTCATCAGTACTAGATAGAAAATATTAGCCTATTCAGGCCTTGACCCTACCAGACAGCTATCCCCCAGATTTCTGCCACTTAAATAAGGTAAGTTATTATTTTCCTATGACTGTGGTGATGGTTTGTGCAGCTTGACACAATTGTGTAACTTTGAGGAAGCAGTGTGAACTTGGGGTCATACTTGACTCTGAAGTTGAGATCAACCATAACGTGCAAACATCTGGAGAGAGAATGTAGCCTTACAGCTAGAGCGGTCGACCTTGAAACTGGGGAACCAGTCCTCGAAGCTGGGGAACCGGGTTTGAGTCTCGGCAGTGAAGCTCAACATTCTGTGATTCTGGGCAAATCACTTAATCTCCCTGTACCTAACAAAAATGAATGTGCCCATCTGTAACAAAACTGGTGCTCATGTAAAGCGCTCTGATACCCGATGTCTGTTTGTGCAATATAAAAGTCAAAAAAATAAAAAAAGTCAAGTACCCAATTCCAGGAGGGTTGTTTGAGGGGAGAGGGCAGTGATTATCTGCAAAGGGTAAAATGTATTTACCTACATTAAATATTTCTGTCTTCCCTTCATTAAGCTTATGCCAAAAGCCACTTATGAATGATTCGACAAGTCTACAGGAATATTGGAAACAGCACACCAATGTCTTAGTCCTATCCAAACCTAATGATGAACTGAGTATCGTCAGCGTAGAAAAGCGTGATTCATTTTTTGGTCGAGCCTTAACGCAGCGCGCATACGCTGTCTAAGGATACGGCCTCTTGGAGCTGACCAGCACTTCGCGCACGAGAGAGCAAGCTCGTGCTCGAAATCCTGACATTCCATTGGCCTTTGCGTGCCTCTTTGTAAAAAGACAGCACACAATTGGCCAAAGGCATCTTTTTGTCCCACCTTATTGTCCCAATGTTGACGCCCACGACCTAATGCTTACGGTTACCCGCACGGGCGGCATCTGTTTTGAATTATCGTGCCCAGACACGGGTGCGATAATTGAAAACAGATGGGCTGCTCACTCTCGCGCGCGCCCTCTTTTGTTTCCCTCTCGTTCTGTGTTCTGATTGTCACCATTTAAAATTCCCCTGCCGAGGTCGGCCCCTCCCCCCTATACCCACACGTGGGTGCGCTGTACTGTATGTTAATGCATGGTTTTGACTTAAAATGTTCTAAAATAGGATTATTGAGCAATGTTAAAAAAATTTACAATTTACTATGGACGGGTCCTTGCGCGTCTGCTTTATATTTACAAAAAGCGCTCACCTCGAGGTCACGGTTTAACTTTAAATAATATTTTTGTTTTTATTCTCTGTCCACTTTATATTTACACAAAAAGCGCTCGCAGCATGCCGCAACATCCGCTTTACCTTTAAAAATGTATTTTTTTTTGTTCGCCACACCATGCTTCAGCCATCCTCTAACTAGAGCCATCCGGTGTCTACCTCCGTCGCAAACGTGTCATCTTCTAAGAAACAAGCATGCTCCTGAACCTTTCGAACCTCTAGAACATCCTCGTACTCTCACTCCCCACCCCCTCCTCTGAGCCCCAGTGCCCGTACCAACTGCACTGAATCTGGACTTCGGAGGGAACTCATCCGTGGTACATCTCGCCTCCAAACATCGGCTGCTGGATTATCACCACACATCTGAGTGCCAATCTCTAAAGATTTGGGGGGCGTGTATCCTGGCAGCAATCACAGCTGTGTGGCAAACGGAGCACAGGCCCCCGGGGGCACTGATTGCAGGAAGGGCCATGGTGTTAATAAAACAAACAAACTAATGCATATAACGATGTCTAACCCGAATATTAAACCAGATTTGGGGTGAGGGGATCCCGCAGACGCACGAAGATGTCACATCCTGAAAATGCTGACAACTGGGCATTTCCGGCCACTGAATTCCCTCAGATTATTTTAGAGACGATGTATTTGTGGCGTTTATCGGCTAGAAACTGTCAAACGTACCCGACCACACCACACATCGTGCACCGCAGCCTAAAATGCTGAAGGCAGTCGATCCTATTGCCACCACCTGACAAACCCTAGTCACTGTTCGCCAAGGAAGTCAGCGCCCTTCGTAGCGCAATTAAGTAAATGCGCTCATTGTTTCTAGGAACTATACACTTCCCCATCTCCAGCCCGTTAGGAGGACTCCCCCCAGCAGCACAGACCAAGGCACCCAGGAACCCTTCTGTTTACAGTTAACTCCACAGGTTACGAAATTGCTGTTCTTTCTAGGATTCCCTTAGCACACCTTCTGCGGTGCGAGAGTGACTCCAGAGCCGTGCTCGTCTAGCCAGGTACAGAGTGCAGGCTTAACCCACAGCCCAGTACAGAATGCAGGCTACAGCTCATCATATAGCTGACTACAGAGTGCCCGATGCACGCACACAGTCCAGTGCAAACTTCAGAATACACACAGAGCCCAGTAATTCATGTATGATGCACATGAGGCCTGCTACAAAGTGCACGACACATGCACAGCCTAGGGCTTCCACCTATCGCCCGTCCCACCCACCACCTGACAACAATTGGGTTGTTACTGGGTGCAAACACAGAGACCTCACAGGTAAAAACTGCAGAAAATTGACTTTCCGAGTGGCTGCAGCTGGGTATCTGGGGATTTTCCTATTTCTTCCTTCAGAGATCAGTCCTTGCCTTTTCCGATCCCCCTTTTAAGTAAAAGCAATATGTTGCATTTCGTTCTGCAGCTGGTCTCAAAAAGGCAGGGTCAACCACCTGTACTGGGCACCTATGCGCTGCTTCAGGGGATCGGGGTTCCGACCATGCGATGTGTATATAGGGAGATTCTATGTCACTACCTAATTTGTCTATTTGAGACTTGCCTTGTAACCATGGGGATACATTTGCATAACATTCTCCATGGATCTCTAGAAAGATTCCATCACAGTGTTCATGATGGAGGTCATAGACACTGTTCTACTCCTATAACAGAAAGAAATCAGTCCATTTTTAGGTCTCGCCTAGCGATGCAGCGCGCATGCGCTACCCGCGTAGCGAGTTTTATTGGGGTAAAGGGATTTTAGGAGAAGGATTTTTGCTCCCGCCCATGCTTTCTATTGGGCAACGTCAAAAACGGTTTTTGTTACCGCCCTGTGGCTTTTTTTGACACGCCCTTGGGACAGCGAGTCTACGGCGTGTCTTGCTCACGCTGCCTGCACGCACCAGACAGCTCTCTGATTGGTTGGCGACTAGCAAATCAGCATTGTGATTGGTGGACCATGTCAACCAATCAGAGAACCTACTGGCGCGTGCAGGCAGCGTGAGCAAGACACGCTGTAGACTCGCTGTCCCAAGGGCTCTTTGATAGGGCATCGATTAGGGATCACGCTGTCTTCATGCGGACGTCACTGTCCCTCATCCCCGCTGCAGCAGCAGTGAGGCAGCTCCATGCGAGGGAGACTCCCGGGGGACACGGGGCGTGTCTGTGCCAGTTATAGAAATGTGATATACACAGTATTATAGCTTTCTAAGGCACTCCGATGTTACCAGAGCAACTCTGAACGCCAGTTCACTGTTGCCTTACAAAGCAACGCTGTGCCGTCGGTATGTGGAGGATTACCGAAGCTTCATTTCACAGCAAGAATTCCTTTAAAGCCGTGCACCGTTGTACCCACAGAAAATAGGTAGCCTGCCTCAGCAAGTCAATCATGTTAAAAGACTTCAAACAGCTACGCATGCCATTGCATAGCAGAGCTGTAATTTTACACCAGTTATTAGTGTAGCACCGAAGCAGCCCTGAGGCGACTTCCAGACACTATTTGGGAGATAGAAGGGAGATCGAGGGGCTGAGCTATATGGTCATCGTGTGGCACCTAGTAGGCCCTTCAAAGCTGAAGTGTTAAGCACAGGGCATGGGCACTGGGCTATGGGAATATAAGGACAGACAGGCAGGAAAAGTAAAGAGGTGTGGGTGAGAGGGGAAAGTAAATATGCTGTTGTGTTGTGTTAGTTGCAGTGTTTATGGCACCTGAAGCCGCTTCAGGCAGCTGTAAAGAATAGATGACGGAAGAAGGGGGCGTGGCAAGGCTGGGATAGATGAAGAAAA
The DNA here is from genome assembly GCF_964204655.1 of Triturus cristatus. Lineage (NCBI taxonomy): Eukaryota > Metazoa > Chordata > Amphibia > Caudata > Salamandridae > Triturus > Triturus cristatus. The sequence continues at coordinate 307,585,076 of NC_140587.1, read as the reverse complement.
GAACGGGGATAAGGGAGAAGGAAACACGGCGATAGGACATGTTTTGTTGGTTGCATCATGTACAGCGCTAATGTGCACTGAGGACAAGAGGTGAGGGAAAGGGTGGATTTGAGAGCAAGAAGGGACCAATGTGTTATCTTACGTGCAATACTTTAAGAGCGAGGAAAAAGATGCCGGGTGTCTAAAAGAGGCGTGGCCAGAGACGAGTATTTAGAAGTCCTTTACAAGAGGAGTGGCTATGCAATTAAAGGTGTAGCCTAAACATATGAATTAGATTCATATACTTGACAAAGCTGCCTCCTGACCAGTTTTTCGATAACAACAATTCTGTTGTTTTGAATAACTACTATTGAAAATGTTTCAATTCTGGGAATTTTGCAAATATGAGATTCTGAAAAAAATGGAAAATATGAGATAACGAAGCAAACATTTCAAAGTTCAGTGGAAGGGGGATGTCCTTTTATATAGCAGAGCCAGTCCCCTACTCTTCTTCACGTCACTTCCCTCTGCAGTCAGCCCCATCGGCCTCTGTGTTAGTTATTTACATACTCTTCTCCCTACATCTTCCCTTTTGAATTCCCTCTGGGCGTCTCATACTTCATCTCTTTCCTCTTTATTATTGTCTTTTCACTCTCCTTCTGAATGCGTTTCTTTTCAACTTCTCCACATCACCTCCCTCAGAAATACACACCCTCGTTTTCTGCAAGTACAGCAATCTGTTTTCCCACAGTGATTTCAATATTTCAATATTTTAGCAACTCTATATCTTTCACATTCTTTTCCTTGGAGTTGAAATTACACTGGACATATATGTGACCTCATCTAATAGTGTGCTGTGCAGTAAGGCCAAGCATTAGATGTGCATGTGCTGTCACCACCTTTATGACTGTGAAAGATACTCTTTTGCAACATCAGATTTTGACCCAGAGAGAGAGGGGGCCAGAAAACAGAGAAAGGTGTAGGGACCGAAAGTAGAGTAAGTAAGATGAACAAGACTCTGCAAGAATGGAATACAGACAAAAAGTGTAGGGTGGTGGAAGAAAGAGGCATGTGATGGAATCAAGACTAGGCAGCTTAAGTGTTTTGCAACCCCACAATTCAGCAGCATTGGTGAGTCTTACAACATCATTTACCCCCACATTTTAGAACATAAAGCCCTCCCAATGTTTTTTTCTGGAGTGTAAATTGATAAGAAAGCTTTCTTGGTTTAATCCAGGAAGTTTCTAGTTTTGCAAAGTTATTTTCTTTGCCAAAAGTGATTGATTGATGCTAGATTTGTTCGATAGTTTCGATGTACATATTTTTTTGTTACCCAACACTCGTGAATGCCACTCCGTTGCAGTAACACTTGTTCTGTTTTTCGTGTGTCCTAATTTACTCGTTTTCTGACAGCACATCTCCTCGATTGAAAGGGAGTTTTGTGTTCTGAGTGTCGAGCACAGAGACAGAGACCTCGATTAGCAAAAAGGAAATTTTGCTCCTGGAGAAACATTTCACCATTTATTCTTAATCTTTTACAGCTTGTGGCCTCCTGTAACTCAATACAGACTGTTGTAAAATGGTCAATTAAAGCTAGATTGTTTGGAAGTTTCGACCTTTTTTGGTACAATGTCTTTTTACAGGAGATTCTTCTTGATTAATATAACAAGCATTTGCAATGCAATAGGTCTCGCATTTATGCAAGTATGAGCTATTGCCATTGTAAATGGCTATGGCTTTTATTTTGGTTTTGGATTTTAAAACAAAAAGAAAAGACATTGACATTTACAATGGACTATTGGTATTGTAAATGACAATGCTTTTTATTTATGTCTTTCAAACGAAAACAAAAAACATTAATAAAAGGCATTATCATTTACAATGCCAATAGCTCAAAGTCACGTAAATGCAATGCAATATGTCTCCCATTTACGACAATTTAAGCTATTGGCATTGTGAATGACAATGCCATTTATTTATGTTTTAAAAATGAAAACAAAAACAAAAGGCATTGTCATTTACAATGCCAATAGCTCAAACTAGTGTCAATGCGAGACCTTTTGCATTGCAAATACTTGTTTAAAAATGCAGTGATATAATGTGCCTATTAGTGTCAAAGGGTCTTCGTTAAAGAAATACACTTTTTTGCATTTTGAAGAGTCTTTATCATATTTTCATCAAATAGCATGGAAGCCCATCCTTGGGTGTCTGTGGCCGTTACCAGTGCCACGTGAAGTAACAGAAGATGTTGTAGGACTTAGGATAATGTGCTGCATGGCTAAATACTTATAAGGTCCCAAAGGCGAGACCTATTGGCTATGCCAATGCTTGTTTAAGGATGCATAGCATATGAGCTTTCTTAAATCATTCTGGCACAATGCTCCTTTCCAGCAAGAAATTTGGGGGCATATTATCAAGACAGGCGATAACATTATCACCACTTTAGCGGCAGAAATCTGGCGATAATGGGCTTGATAATATGCTCTATGGAATTCCAATTGAAGCCCATGTTAGATGTCCTTCACATCTAACATGGGCTTCAATTGGAATTCCATAGAGCATATTACCAAGCCCATTATCACCAGATTTCTGCCGCTAAAGCGGCGATAATGTTATCGCCTGTCTTGATAATATGCCCCTAGGATTTTGTAGCGCTGATGAAAAGATAACCTCTTAACTTCTCTATTGACTGGGAGGGAGCAATATCAGATGGAAAAGCAGCTTTCAAAAGGAGCAAACAAGACAAAACTCCTTTGAAAAGAAAAGGCAGCTACAGTAGAGTTAGTGGCCTTCCCATCCTTGAAATGAATTTAGCATCTTGGATTAGCGAAGGGCAAATAATTCAGCACCCAATGTGCAGCATGGGTCTTGGAAAATTATTTTTGGGATGATGGTCACTTGAATTGCATACAAGAAGAATGACAAAGCTGTTCTTTAACCTCCTTGGCCTTTATCTCCCCCTACAGGTAGACCAAGCTGCAGGTAATACTATAACTGTGACTTAGAATGCTCACTGTCAATTAAGATATTAAGATAGATTTTAGATGTAGATAGAGAACATCTTTTGGTCCTGAGGAATCGCCAGAGTATTTCTCCAACAGAGCGAGAAACATGTCGACCTGATTGAGGCAGTGTACATAACCTAGTCTATAATCCTAAGTTAGTAACACTCAACCTCATAGTTTTTTAATTAGGGGAGAAGACTTCCTAATAAATTGGTTGAGAAAGCACTTCGACCCCTATTTTTAACAATCAACACCTTTCATCTACATCACCCTAGAGCCCCACACACCCATTCAACCACCGGCTTCATTGGATAAAAAGATCTCCATAAGAGTGCTCCTTAAACAAGAGCCCGTCGGGTATTGCACCAGCCGACTCGACGCAGGAGCAGCCTGATGATGACGCGATACATCCGAAGGGGTACGTGAATCACGACACCCTATAGGTTGTGTGAGGGCCTCAATATCCAATATTTCAACTGTCCGTGAACACAACTTCCCCCCCCCCCTTTTTTCCACTTACAGGAACAGCTTTGTCATTCTTCTTGTACACTTTAAGGGCAGACATAGCTGGACCTTTTTCATAAAGCCCCTTTACGCCCCCCCTGTTCATTTTTTGATATACTCTGCACGGATTTTTTTTCGTGGGGCATCTCCCGGTGGGTTAACCTGTGAATATCCCCCATTTTTAACGTTCCTTCCCTTTCTTTATCGCAAAAAAGATCCTTTTTGCTAGCTCACCTGGGCCACAGACTTGACCTCTACAATTGACAACATCAAGATAACATAGAGATAATTCTTTCGCCAAAGCCTACTAATAAGCCTGACTACCATAATGGAAGGTCAAGGGTTAAGTTTTGGTGACGATTTCATCGATGAGATACTCAATGCCCCCTCAATCCTGGGAGCCGATGGTGGGGCAGCCACAGGGAGCCAGTCGGAAGACTGGCAGTCCCTATCCTCATTAAAGAGAGATTGGGTGAAGATTACACTCCATGGCGCCCTGATGACGGAGTACTTGAGGGCCAACATTGCCCCCAATGGTTTGATAGTCAAAATCTTCCCCCGTATTTTTCTAGAGGACGGTACATTCAAGACTGATTGGTCACAGGTATCATGGAAATGTACCAGAGATCTCCTCATTTTGATCATTAAGACAGCCAAGAGACTAGCAGAGACCCTCCTAGCTAGGATCCAATTGGCAGAAAGCGCGTTAAAAAGCGCAACATCTACGACTCTTTTCAAGACAAAGTTGTCAGAAATTAATAATGAAATCGCCGAACATCGCGAATATCTAATGAGACAAAAGGTTAAGAAATTACAAAAAGACGTAAGCAACTTCAATAAAGAGAAAGCTTATCCTTACTTAAAAGAAGATTTTGTACCTCCAAGTTCCAACAACTCTGGAGACTCTGACTCAAACTCTAACTCTACTAGAAGAGGCTCCTCGAGTAACAGCAACTCGAGCTCCGACTCAGCCAACTATGGCACCTCTCGCAAAGGGAATCGTCAGACTTACCCTACCTTCCAACCGGCCGCCTTTCAATATCCAGCCTTTTGGCAATACCCTATGCATCTACATGGCCAACCACAATACACAATGCCACCACAGGGCCCGCCCCAACTCTACCCCCCGGTTTACAACCAGCCTTTTTTAGGCAGAGGCTGGGGCAGAGGGCGCGGGCAAAGAAGAAGAAACAATCAACAAACCCCACAAGGAACCAGAATCCAGTGGGAGGATACTCCGAGAACAATGGAAACCCGGAGCCATACCAACAACAGGAAGAAGACCTAGTAGTTAATCTCTCTCAAAAAAATCTTACTGATGTCGAACATAAGGTACTTCAGAGAGGGTTGGGCTTTGTACCAACACCTCAGATTGATGAGTTTAAGCAACAATGCGAAATCCAACAATTTTTCCGTAAGATCAGATTAAAATCTTTCTTCAACGAAACGGAAACAACAGAACGGACAGACAGTGGTTTACACACTAAGTCCTCTTTCACCCCTAATATGTCTATGATCCCACCAGAAGTCATGACTTTCGAACAAGCTTCTGTTAAAAGACCTTGCCAACATATCTAAGCCTAGACAATACAATAACATGTCTAAAGTTGAAATTGAGGCTATTAAGAACTTGTCTAACGATACATCTATCACCAAAAAACAAGCCGATAAAGGTGGGGCTACAGTAATAATGGACACATCGGATTATGAACTGGAATGCAGACGACAATTGGGTGACAGAACTTATTACACCCCTGTCTCCACCAATCCTACCCAACGTTTGCTGACCACCATCACAGCCCTAGTCTTCTCGGCTGAGAGTGAAGGCTGGATCAGCAAAAAAGAAGCCTCATTTTTGGTTAAGAAGAATCCATGTACCCCATACTTTTATACCCTACCCAAAATCCACAAGGGTATTTCACCTGTTCCTGGCAGGCCTATTGTATCAGGCATAGATTCTGTCCTAGAACCACTGTCCCAATTCTGTGACTATTTCCTTCAACCTCTTGTTAAAAAGACCGCGTCTTATATACAAGATACTTCAGATTTACTAAGACTCTTGATTGAACTACCACCGACGGATGAGATCACATTTTTAGTGACCCTAGATGTACAGGCACTGTACACAAATATACCACAGAGGGCAACTCTGAATGTGGTACAAGATGTCCTGAATCATGAAGTTTGGGAACACAACACCCCCATTAGTTTCGTCATGGAGTGTGCTACTTTAACATTAACAGAGAACTTCTTTGAATTTAAAGGCCAGATTTATCAACAGACACAAGGAACTTGCATGGGGAGTACAGTTGCGCCCAGTCTAGCTTGTCTGTACATGTCTGATTTTGAGACCCGACACATTTTCCATGACTCAAATCCATTCAACGCAGATATATACCTTTGGAAGAGGTTTATTGACAACATCCTAATTCTATGGAAAGGGGATATGTCGACCTGCATCGAGATTTGTGATTGGATCAATACCCTTGACCCACACCTCAAGTTTTCACATACAGTGTCCGATAACAACATTCCTTTTCTAGATCTTAACATCAGTTTGCACAGGGGTACATTGTCAACCACTTTGTATAAAAAACCAACAGACCGCAATAGTCTGTTACTATACACAAGTCATCACCCCCGCAGCCTGAGGGATAATTTACCTATAGGACAGTTCCTTAGGGTAAGACGTAATTGTAGCAACCTATCAGACTACAGGGTAGAAGCAAAGAAATTAGCTAACAACCTAAGGGCACGTGACTATCCTGCCAAACAGATAGCCCTAGCCAACAAGAGAGCTCGTAATAACCACCGTGAAGCCCTGTTGGAACCCAAAATAATAACTGAGTTCCTTACATGTGTCACATCATTTACCCCAGTGTCAAATCAGATCACCAAGATAATAAAGAAACATTGGAATATTTTAAACACAGGCTCTATGAAACTTGAAATCCCTAGATTTTCATTTAAACGGACAAAAAACTTGAAGGACACCTTGATTCACACCCGCCCACGCCTACAGGGGCAGCCAACCCAAAGACGACTATGGGATTTGCCACCCGTAACCGGGCATTACCCCTGTGGCTCCTGCTCGGCATGCCCCATGGCTGCAGTACACAAGTCTGTCCTTTTTGACAATAACTTCAAATGGGAGCTACGCCGCCACACTAATTGCAACACAGCCAATTGCGTGTACCTGATTACATGCCCTTGTAGATTACAATACATTGGCATGACCACCCGCTCAGTTAAAATACGCATGACTGAACATCGTAGCAACTTTCGCTGCAGGAAAATCAACACTAGAATGTGCACACATTTTCTAGAAAAGGGTCATCCCCCAGAATCATTCAATTGGCTCATTTTGGAATCATTCTCTAACATCACCAAGGAAGCTTTGCTTGCTAAAGAACAGAGGTGGGTGTTTAGATTGGGCACCCATGTCACAGGATTGAATGACGCTATTCCTTGGGCCTCCATTCAACCTCCCTGAGCTATACCACCTTTGTGCAAAATTAATCCCTGATCAATAACACTCGCCGATGTCGACATATATGCCTGAGTGGTCTAAAGGATGAGTTTATCTTGGGGATCCTGAAAAAGAGTGAATTACTCAGACCCGCTGAATAGACTCTCCTTGAGTGGTTGTCATTATGTATACATGCACTATCAAATAACTCATATAGGGTAACAACCCTCACACTCCACGCGCGCTCCCAAAACACATAAACCCCCCCCTCCCTCTTCCTTGTGGTGTTTACACCTCATACCATCCCAAAGGGTTGAATACCTTATTACACACCTGAGAGCTGAGACGGGGCACAAGGGTACCTCAATATAACAACGAGTCTGCCCTGACAACACGCATTCAGGGGCCTACTCTTTGTTCAGGGTGAGTACATGGATCATCTACCACGCAGTGGAGGGACAAGGGGACATAATTTCCTATTAATAACAAGGATGCCCTGATAACGCCTTATTTTCTATGAAGGTTCAGCATGCATGTGACCACATCGGCAAACTAAGTATAGATCTACACCCTCGACACATAAGGTTATGGGACTGGATCACTCACTCAAGATGGCGACTGAATCTAACCGCCAGTTGCAATAGCAAAATACAAGCTCTAGCACCGCTTCAACTTCCGGGTCTGAATCTAACAGACGCTGCCTTCCTATATCCACACGAGGCTCGGAACAATGCCACCCAGTCCTGGTAGAACGGGGTAGGTGTATTCGAGACACGGACTCGGCGTGTCAGTAAGTAGACAAAACCTTACTTGTTGACCTTTTTGCTTTCCTAAATTGAGATTGTATTCGCTAATATGCCGAGGCTCCTTGAACGTTCGTGTATTCACTACGTGGTCGACCCTGATCTCCATACTAAGGGTGTAGCTTCATTTAATATGAGAAGAGCATAGAATTCACTCTCAATGCAAAACTTCGATCGAATACCACTTAACGCTAACAGATTATTAGACGACAGTGGTTTCGTCCTGCTATGAATCTGATAAACGAACCACAGTACTCCTGTATTATTTTGACAGGAGCTCATTGTATTGTATTGCTTCACTTGTGTTTGCTGAAGGATATGTATTTAGTTAGGAAGAGACTAGGGACTGCACCATTTCTAGGTTTAGGAATGCTGTCTTTATCCCTCACTTACCGAAGCTCTCTCCATATCACAACCCTATGACACCATTGTTTTACTTCCGAAACCAGAGAAGGGATTATTATAACCCTGGAATATGCTGTTTTTTAATCACACTTGGCGGCTTCATTATTTGACTTCAGAAATAAGAGAAGGGGTTACTACAACCCTGGAGTATGTTGTTTTTAACCACCTCCGTTCCTCTAGCCTTTTCCCTATATAATTACAGAACGCGAGGAACTCCTTGCGTTATCTACCAGGAACTGCAGTGGACTAGCCTTTGGATTGCTTAGGGTAAGTCCACTTATAAATTCCACCTACATCACTTTGAGTAGAGGTCACCTCACAGGGTTCAGATTCACCATGTTTTTATCATTCTCCACGTATAGAGTGCACTTTCACCACAATTGCACTCAGTTGTTCACGAGATATACAGTATTAATACACAGTGACTGTTCCATGCATTCTTTAACCTCCTTGGCCTTTATCTCCCCCTACAGGTAGACCGAGCTGCAGGTAATACTATAACTGTGACTTAGAATGCTCACTGTCAATTAAGATATTAAGATAGATTTTAGATGTAGATAGAGAACATCTTTTGGTCCTGAGGAATCGCCAGAGTATTTCTCCAACAGAGCGAGAAACATGTCGACCTGATTGAGGCAGTGTACATAACCTAGTCTATAATCCTAAATTAGTAACACTCAACCTCATAGTTTTTTAATTAGGGGAGAAGACTTCCTAATAAATTGGTTGAGAAAGCACTTCGACCCCTATTTTTAACAATCAACACCTTTCATCTACATCACCCTAGAGCCCCACACACCCATTCAACCACCGGCTTCATTGGATAAAAAGATCTCCATAAGAGTGCTCCTTAAACAAGAGCCCGTCGGGTATTGCACCAGCCGACTCGACGCAGGAGCAGCCCGATGATGACGCGATACATCCGAAGGGGTACGTGAATCACGACACCCTATAGGTTGTGTGAGGGCCTCAATATCCAATATTTCAACTGTCCGTGAACACAACTTTTCCCCCCCCCTTTTTTCCACTTACAGGAACAGCTTTGTCATTCTTCTTGTACACTTTAAGGGCACACATAGCTGGACCTTTTTCATAAAGCCCCTTTACGCCCCCCCCTGTTCATTTTTTGATACACTTGAATTGCATGACAGGCCTTGAAATAAATTACAGACCCCATTTGTTCAGATAATTTCCAGTATCTATAAGAGGACAAGATTAATTATTTTTTTAAGGGTGGCTACTGAGTTAGTTATCTTGACATGGAAGTATGTGATGCTCTCAGCTGGTCAGTGGAATAGACATTACAGCGTTATGTGCATTACTGCTACATAAGCCAGAGAAAGGTTAAGTATATCTTCATTTTTAACCCAGAGATTTATCTGAAATATTGGAGATTTGGCTGGGTAGTCCTTGGTAATGAGAAATGAGTATGCCATCCTCAAATTAGTTCCCCCGCCAAAAGACAAATTAAATGAGTCTATGTGGATGTTTGGGCTATTACACGGTGCAGTGATTCAATGCAGAGTGTTAAAATCAGCAAGAAGAGAAGGCAGCATTTCTGTGTCGAGACCACTAGGGTGACATTTCACCAAGGATTTGGAAAGGTGATCACCATTCACTTCTTATATTTACTTTCTTCTAAAACCTATCCCAGGGTACCCAGTCAAAAGATTTCTTGGCATCAAGCATCCTTATTAGCATTGGGGTTCCTTCTCTTTTGACCTTCCCAATAAGGTAAACCACCTTCCTCGTGGTATTTTAGGTGTTTGATTAGTTTATCCCGATTTTCTTGCACCACTGAATTCCGTGCATTTTCAGGGTTTGAATTTCAATGTTGGGGAACGCTCACTGTTTCCTTCTGAACGTGCTGTAGGTGGCCTGAGATGTACAGGTACTGCTGTGTTCAGCAGGGAGTGATGAGTCCTGCAACCAATTCACCCTTAGCTAGATTTCAATTTGGTTTGCTTCCTCATAACAGTGGTTATGGTGTGTGTCGAACCCACTGAGTGCTCCTTCACTGCCCACCAGCCAGAATGTTGGTTGTAGACTTTGCAGTAACAGAAAGAAACCTTAGTCATGGTGCAGTGAAGTAGCGGAGTCCCTACTGTTGCCTTCTGTATGTCCTGTACAAGGTATATTTATCCCTGACCATTGATGTACATGTCCGACCATCTTGCATCAGAAGCCGATCAGTCCAGGCCCATTAGTCATTGGCACCTCCACTAACATGACCTTGTGCCTGCTCCATAAGAGCCTCTAGAGCACCAGCATCCTAGCTAAAATCTCCCTAGCTCCAAATGAGCAATACCAGTGTCAGGGAACCTGGTTCAATTAAGACCTTAAGAGCTCAATGACATCTCTAGATGTAACCTAGGGGAACCACTGCATAGTGGATAGGGATATATTACACATAACTATAGTTGAAAATTAAAAAAGTTGTCAGTTTTCTTCCACTGGGCCTGAGTGAGTCATGCACCAAGAACCCAAGGACTCAGAGTCTACTTCAGGCTCGCCTAAACTAAGCACTTCCTTTTGAGGCTTTCACTTCCAGGAAGTCATGGGAATCGAACATGCGCGGCTTGCTCTGGCAATGTGGTGCAGGTTAGAAACCCATATAGAACCAACAGATGCAAAATGCACAATAAGTGGATGCTTCAGTTTGCGTACAAAAGAATAAAAGCTTTATTTTTTAGTTCAATATCCTAGCATTAACAAACTGGTTATGCAATTAATAACAAATCTACCTGCGGTGGACAAAAAGCATATCTGCTAACCTTTGCAGATTTCTTCAACTGAACAAGAAACCCCTTAGCCTTGCTACAGTGGCCTGCGAAGTTAAAGAGACAGGAAAGAGCAGTCCAGAGGCCTGGAGGCAGGCAGAGGGAAACATGCATCTGAACGGGCTTTCCTCTCTAATATGGCAATCCACAAAAATGGCGGCTAAGCTACATCCATACATGGGAACCCCGAGTTTGCGCACAAGGACTGCGCTCACATATTTGTCCTTCTTGGAGATTAAGAGGGCACTTACATGACTGACTGGACTGGTTTATCAGAGAGTGAAAACAGCTCTTAGACCTTTAGTGCAGATAAAAAGCCTATACTCAACTGTTATGTTTACGTGGGCGGGTTCACCCAGCGTGAACAGAGTTGGGAGGGGTGTTTGGATTCTGGCCCCAACTCGTCCGTCCCAATGATTCAGACCATGACGAGCGGGGTTGAGTTATAAAGATGCAACAGGAGATGTAGTCGAGTTCGCAACCAATAAACATCATGGTGTTGCCTCTGATTATTAAACATGTGCGAGGCCCATCTTCACCTGCCTAACAACAGTGGTTTTAGCACACACTGAGACTTGGCAACGAGGGACGGTCAGAACCCATCTAGAGCCTGCTGTTCCTTCCGCAGCTCTGCTCTCCCCTGCGGTGCCCGAGGTGTCGGCTGCCCCAGCTCACTGGGGCTGTACTGCAGGAGGGCTGCGTGCATGGTGAGGCATTCCGACGGGCGTGTCAGCGGGCAGTGCACCTCCCAGCTGATCTTGCAATCATCCCCAGGTGTTTGAGCATTTAAGTGCCGACACCCATTTTCCCTTCGTCTGCACTCCTGTTTGGCCACAAGAAGAGGGCAGCTTAAGATTGCCAGCCCCCTGGAGTGGGCACTGTCTACTCACTCTGCCTCGAGGCAGGCTGCGGTGGATGGCCCTGTCTGGACCTGAGTGGAGTTTCGTTTTGTCTTTCCCAGTGTTGGGTCTCACATTTTTGCATCACCAGCCCAACGTCTTTTTCATGATCATGAACAGTAGCCAACTTACATCTGCTTGAGGTGTTATGTTATGTTATGTTATGTTACTAGGTATTTGTTAAGCGCGCGGCTACTCCCAGGAGTGTCCCGGCGCTGAGCACAAGACCCGTAACAAACCAAAAAAGCTGGCTAAGAAAAGAGCCCTAGAAGAAGTTTAAAACAGCAGTGTCTTGAGTTTGCGGCGAAAGCATAAGAGATCGTTTTCCTGGCGTAGAGTGACAGGGAGCTTGTTCCATAAAGACGATACCAAAACCTGAAAGGAACGGCCGCCCAGTCGTGCACGGTAAAACCTGGGCGTATGGAACAAGTGTGCAGAGGAAGACCGTAGTGAGCGTGTCGGCACGTAGTGAAGGCAGCGGGCTCTAAGATAGGGAGCACCAATGTTATGGGAGGCCTTAAAGGCAAGAACCAGAGCCTTAAAATGAATTCTTTTTCGGATCGGCAGCCAGTGAAGTGTTCTCAGAAGAGGGGAAGTGTGTGAGCGTCGATCAGCAAGAAAAATCGCTCGAGCGGCAGCATTCTGAGCTACTTGGAGGCGGTTAAGAAGAAATTCAGGTATTCCCAGATAAAGGACATTGACATAATCAAGTCGGGACAGGATCAGAGCCTGCACCACTGTCCTTCTATGGGTTTGCGAGAGTAGAGGAAGGAAATTCCGCAACATCCTGAGCAGAGCAAAGCAGGTGCCTACCACAGACTGTACTTGGGTGCTCATAGAAAGTTTGTTGTCTAATTTGACCCCCAGATTTTTTACAATGGTAGCCAAGTTTGCGGGCGGAAGCATGTTAGATGGCCACCAGTCACGCCAATTTTCCTCTGGAGGACCGCCGAAAAAGATCATTTCAGATTTATCTGAATTGCATTTCAGGTGATTGGTATTGAGCCAGCTGAAGACTGCTGAAAGGCAGAGCTTTATCTTGTCACCATCCAGGACTTCATCCCTGGCACAGGTGAAAAGTAATTGAGTATCGTCTGCGTACGAGACGATTTTAGCATCAAAAGATTCAACCAACGTTGCCAGGGGTGCCACAAACACATTAAAAAGAGTAGGACTCAGGATGGAGCCCTGAGGGACTCCAACATTCATAGCATCTATGTGAGCCTCAAAAGGCGTCTGGTGATCATGAGTGTGTCTGCTCACGCTTCTATGTCGACTCCATGGTTTGAGGGACATCCATCTCGCCAATATCTCCTGCTACCCTGGTGACTGAAAACTCTGGCTACAGCAACAACCCCTTGTGGCTTTTCTCCCACAGTGGCGAGATCCTCCGCTGGTCATCAATGTCAATCTCAGGTCACGGTCAGTGAGGCGAATATGGGTCAGCTAAGTGAGCGCTGCTGCTATGTCTGCGATACAGTTTGGGGAGCACTTCCTTATCGATAGTCTCCCATCTGCGCATGCTGGGAGAAGGAAAAAAAGGGGGAGCACCTGGAGACCTACTTTGTGGCCATTAATCTAGATCCGGATCGACAACGCCCTATGCTATTACACTTGGGAGGCGCAGCAATGCATAAAATGGGATAGTCCGTTGCCGAAGCGGTAAAACTTCCAAAACAACAAAGTCAGTGTAGTGTCTACAAGGCACTTACCATCCAAAAGGCACGGGTCTCCAGGGTCGGAACCTACCCAAAACGTTATAGGGAGGAACACAGACCTAGGGAGGTAATACAGGTTAAGTATGAAAGCCCTCACTCACCAACCTGGTTGGTGACATGCTTCATCATCGGGCTCCACTGGGTATGGCCGAGTGCCATCCCAGTGTGCTACAACGCCAGGTTACTGCGGAGCGGGATTTGTGAGGTGACAGTGAATTTGAAATTAAAAATACCCAATTGAGTCAAAAAATATATAATTTAATAGTTTTGCTAATTGGGAGAGATTAAAAAGGAGTGAGGGTCAAAAAAATAACAGACCGGATTCACTCCATGGCGGTCAACATGTTTCTGCCTTAGGTGTGTTTCACAGGCTTTCATCAGGACCAGAGTGGGAGTGTGAGAGCCCCGGAGGTATAAACGCGCTAAGGTTCACCCTACCGTGGGCTGTTATGTGAAAAAGAATAAATAAACAATTCAAAATCCGCCACGTGGTATCGAGGTGGAGAGAAACGAGTTTACTTATGAGGCCAGACCGTTCGTCGCCTCAGGGATCCCGGGGTGGGGGTGCGAACAAAATGGCACACCGCCCTCGCTGCTCGGCACCCGTTAGGAACCTGCAAAGCCTCAAGCCGCCGGGTCCAGGAAGTAAAACCCTACACATATGTCACCCTTTAACGGGCATTAACTGCCTACTTAGAACCCCTGGCCAATCCTGATTCTGAACGATTCTTGCTGCGTCAGGCCAGACAGATACCAGAGGAATCAGTTGATTGTTTCTATGCTTGTCTGAGATAGCTAGCCAGCACTTGCATGCAGCCTGATGGGAATGATGAGATACAAGATCAATTCATTCAGGGCTGCTCCTCAACAAAACTCTGTGAGAACATTCTGTAAGTACCAGGAATGCCTATGACGGACTTGCTGACCCCGGGCAGGTAAAAAAAACTGTGCAAGGTGTGAGCAGCTCACATGGAGGCGGCATTACAACCCCAGGTTAAGACAAAACCGGTCAGTGCTGTAGCTATCTGAAACCAGAACAAGAAGAAAACCCGCACCAAGACCCCTGCACAACCCAGGACATGCTATGGCTGCGTAGGTCCCTATCCACATCAAGGGAACTGCCCAGCCCAAGGGAAATGGTGTTCAGCGTGCAACAAACTGAACCACTTCACCAAAGTATGTCAGTCGTTGTCGCCCACCAAAGGTCAGAGACACAAACCGGTCAATACCCTCAATGCTGCGGATATCCAGGGAGGTGAAGAGGAATGGACAATGATGACCTCGAAGGTGCCATGCATGTAATGCATGCTATGCAACCAGACGAATGCCCCCAGAAGCACATCCCAAGGTGCAGTGTCCTTGTGGATGACCGTCAAGTACAGGTGCCGGTTCACACTGTGGCCTCCATCAACATCATAGCTCAGTCCCTGCTGCACATGCTTCCGGTTGAACCCACTCTGAAGCTTACCACTACAAAGGTGTTTGTCTACGGATCCACTTTCCCTTTCCCTAGTGGGAGTATTCACAACTGAGATCGATCATGAATCACTCAATGAGGGCCAAGATCTATGTCACCAAACGAGTTATCGGAATGTTACTGAGTTGTTACACAGCAGAGCAACTTTAACTCATGGTGTTTGCCTTCAGCATACACTGAGAAATAGTGGAAGGCATGGTGGCTCAGTTTGCATCGTTATTTGAAGGGATAGGATGCCTTAAGAGCAATTTGATCCACTTGCACATTGATGACTCGATCCGACCGGTGGCTTTAAATTATCGACGAGTGGTCTTCCACCTCAGGCCCAAGGAGGAAGAGGAACTGAGGAAGTTGGAGCAGGGAGGCATTATCAAAAAGTGGTGGGCCTAACTCAGTGGGTGTCCCCAATCATTGTAGCTCGCAAACCCAAACAGCCAGGAGAAGTTTGGATATGCGTGGACATGCGCCTACTGACCTTGGCCATTAAACGCCATCCACCATCTGACGCCCAGGATTGATGACATTGATGACATTGTATCAGAAGTGAGTGGGTTGAAATGGTTCTCAAAAATTGCCGGCTATCATCAATTAATGTTGGACCCTGACTCTCGCGCTATCACTACCTTCTCCACCCGTGTGGGCTTACGGAGATACAAGCATCTCAGTTTTGGGATATCGAGTGCCGCAGAGGTGTTTTTCAGGACACCATCTGAAGCGTGTTGGCTGGCCTAGACGGAGTCCTCAATGTCAGCGACAACATTTTGGTCCATACTCCCACTCTCAAAGGACACTTTGAATGCCTGAGTGCCACCTTTCAACGGCTTAGAGAGAATGTTCTCACCATTCACCGAGACAAGTGCGCTTTCATCCAAAATGAAATATCTTTCTTTGGATATCGGTTCTCCTAGGAAGGAGTACACCCAGATCCTGCAAATGTCCAGGACATCCAAGCTGCCCCAGCTCCCACCATGGTGACGGGCATGCGGAGCTTCCTGGGCATGGTCACTTACTGGTCTTTTGACAGAACTGACTAAGGCAAGCACTGCTTGGATTTGGGGCCCAGACCAAGAAGAAGCATTCCAGTCCACAAAACGGGCATTGTCAGCGGACACAACACTATTTTGACCCGAAAAAAGAGTTATTTGTAGATGCTAGTCTCACCAGCCTCGGTGCCGTGCTATCCCACAGGCAGAACAATGGGGAGTGGGCCTATAAGCCAGTTGAGCACTGGCAGACACTGAACAACGCTACTCACACATAGAGAAAGAAACCATTGTGGTACACTGGGGGTACCGCCATTTTCATCTGTATCTATATGGCATGCCGTTTGTGGTTCACACTGATCACAAACCCGTCATCCCATTGTTCATGGGGTCGGCATCCAAAACTCCACCCAGGATCGAGAAATGGATTTTGCAGTTTCAAGACTACCATTTCACAGTAAAGTTTCGACCAGGTGCTCAAAATCCCGCCGACGATCTTTCTAGGCATCCTAGGTCGGCCACTGAACCTGAGGAACAAGATGCATAAGAAATCAAAAAATATGTTTGACTGGTCATTGAAAGCTCCCGCCAACTGCCCATCTCGTATGAGTAAATCATTCAAGCCACTCAAACTGATGAGTGCATCCAGCTGGGCATCTCTGCAGTGAGGTCCGGAAGATGGGATACCCTAAAGAAAGTGAGCACTGAATTGGTGATATCCCCGGAAGGCTGCGTTATGAGGGTCCCCAGCTTGTGGTTCCCAGAGCTCTTCAACAGCGAATGGTAGACCTGGCCCATCTAGCCCATCAAGGGATCATCACAACCAAGTCTCAGCTGAGATGCAAAGTCTGGTTTCCCGATCTGGATGATCTGGTTGAAGAAACTGTGCAACAATGCTCCCTATGTCAGGCTACTGGACCCGCTCATCCCCCTGCATCAATCCTTACAGAATACATTACGCCTTTTCCCTCGCAAAGGGCTAGCGCTGATTTTGGCAGCCTCCTGGATGGTCGGCACATGTTGATAGTCATGGATGATTTTTTAAAATACCCAGAGATCGAGATCATGGAATCCACAACACCCAGTCAAACGATACTTCATTTGGAGAAGACCATGGCCACTCATGGCCTTCTTAAAGATTTTTGTACTGACATCGGACCCCCTTTTTCAAGCCAGGAATTCATGGAATATCTATGATCCAGGGGTTTTACTCACTGGAAAATCATGCCACGATGGCCCCAAACCAGCGGGGAGACTGAGCAATTCATGCACACCCTAAACAAAGTGCTCCGAATTGCAGTGGTCAATGGTCATAATGTGGACTGTGCTCTCAATGCGTTCCCGAGAGAGTATCGTCTAAAGCCTCATACAACAACCCAGGTCAGTCCAAGTGCTTTGTGCATGAATCGCACACTGGGCAATGTCATTCCTTCTGTGGAGAAGCCTTCGGCGGTACAACATCAGGTCGATGAGAATTTGCAGAAATGAAGAATGCGAAAAGAGCATATGTCTCTGACTCGGCGGGCGAGACAAAGTGCAATCCAAGCCGGTGATCTTGTGTTGGTCAAGATCATACAGTCCAGAGGGAAGTTCACACTACCTTTTGAGCACCACCCCTGGCAGGTGGAAGCAAGGAAAGGAACCATGATTATGGCTCAGAGGTCAGGGGAGACCATCACGAGGAATGTCTCATTCTCTAAGAAGATTCAGGCCCTTGCTAGTGAGACAAGCAGGGATCCCAAGACATCGGGGAATGCAACCACAGCCGTAGAGAGAGGAGCGATGGAAGACCTGTTGCCCACTGAGGCTCCTGTTTCACCAGACCAAGTCGAAGTGGCTCCCTCGTTGTCTGATGGAGTAGGACTCCGTCAGTCTGATGTCTCATCCTGTCCTGGTACCGTGCCACCTGCTGTCCTGCCGGGTGAAGTGGAGCAGGCGTCCAGTCGGGAAGGCATGCAGAGATACCATCTTTGACCCTATCTGGCAATATCCTCTAGTTTCAATAACTTTATATTACATTGAACTGTGTGAAGTGACTCAAATGCTCTCTATTTTTGATCTCTCTCTCTCTCACTCTCTTCTAGTTCTCGTGTTAGGTACGGACCAGTGATTCATATTTTGTTGATTATTTCCTCTATTTGTTTTACCTCTGGGTAAAGGAGAAATGTTATGTTTACATGGGCGGGTTCACCCAACGTGAACAAAGTTGGGAGGGGTGTTTGGATTCCAGCCCCTACTCGTCCGGTCGCAATGGTTCGGACCATGACGAGCGGGGAGGAGTAATAAAGATGTGACGGGAGATGGAGCCAAGTTCGCAACCACTAAACATCACGGTGTGGCTTCTGATTATTAAACACGTGCAAGACCCGCCTTCACATGCCCAACAGTGGTTTAAGCACACAACAGTCAACGGCTGTCCAGAAGCCACCATTGTTAAGAAGAGGTTAATTCCGGGGGCACTCTGTCTTCGGCAGAGTTGAGTACAAGGCTGTGGAGAAACTTAAATATGCAGAGCACCTGCCACAGGGCTGGTGCCCACTAGTTTTCTCCCAGTTAGTAAACAATGTTTAAATGAGGAGAGGGGTGATGCACAGCAATTGAGGAAGGGATGTTCACCTGTAGGCAAGTGAATCAGAGTAACTATGATTTGTATAAGGGAACTGCTGGTCGCTAAATACATATGCTTTCTAAACATTAATCAGAAACACAGACTACATTGTCTTTACATCTGACATCTATAGTCTCCCTGATCCAGAAGGCACATGTGCTCACGTGCACCCACATTCTTTTTGCGTGCTAGCATCTGAAATGAGATCAGCTCCTCTCGATAGAGTGCCCGGATCTTCTACTTTGGAGATCAGCGCTTACAAATTCCCATGTTCGTCCCAAGCCACAAATACATCTTTACCACTGCAGAATGAAAGAAAAGGAAATATATTGAAAAAATATATAGCAAGTCGTTGTAGCTTTACTAATACTGTAGGTCACCAAACATTCACCCGTTAGGGCCCGACGATCAAAGGAGGAATCCCATAGCAGTTGGTGCTTTTTGCTCACTGACTACTCTGCACTCTTGCTCCTCAGTGTCCTACTGAACGCAAATGAATGCTGGTAATTATATATTCATTCCAGCATTCACAATAGCAACAAGCATTGGCAAAGTCAATAGGTCTCAGCAACTCCTGAGCTATTGGCCTTGTCAATGGGAATGTCTTTTAGTCATGTTGTCTATCAGCACATCTGCTGTTCAGAATGGTTGTGCTACTAAACAACATAGCTAAAAGACAATCACCTTGACAAGGCTAATAGTTCGAGCATTGCCATGATCTATTGTCTTTATTAATGCATGTTCGGTGTTGACGAGGTCTTGCTGAACAAATGTTGTAGTGATAGTGAGAAACAGTTGAGGATTTTTGAAGTGAAGCAAAGATATGGCATTATGGCCAGAGCTGCTGACAGGGGAACTGGGGGACCAGGTTTCAATCTCGGTCGGCTGAACAGTTTGTGATGCTGGGCATATCAATTCGCTTCCCCCTGAGTACAACAGTGAATGTGCCATTTTCTAATGTAGCTGGTGAGCACTTAAAATGCTCCTATACCATAGGCTGGTGTTAGCGCTATGGCAAGATGGAGGACGGAACAAGCACCCCAATACTATTGGATCGTGCAAGGGACTGGAGAGCTGGGTAAGCAACGATGGGAGAGGTCAGGAGGAAGCAGCAATAAAGGGGGGAAATTACCTTAATTGAAGCAGGATCAGCAACAAAAAGTAATGTGTCATTGTGGAATGGAACTAGTGAGCACTCAAATCACTCTAAAACCATCTGCTTGTGTTCGCGCTATGGCAAGAGGGAGGACGGGGCCAATACCACTGGATTGTGCAAAAAAAATAAAATAAATAAAAGCAGCAGCGACTCAAAGCAGAGAAGCAGGAAGGGATGGGGAGATGCGCAATCAACAACGGGAGAGGTTAGGAGGAAGCAACAATGCAAAAAAAATAAACAAGTGCTGTTAATTTTTTATCAACTTTTTAAGAAAAGAAATTAGTTTATATACATGCGCATGCATTTTAGTGGTATGTGTGTATGAGTACAAGGATGACTGACAAGACTGAGGATAGAATAAACACCCCAATACGATCAGATCTTACAAAAAAATAAAATAGCAGCAATGAGGGAGGTAGTGGAGAGACGGGTCAAGCGGAGGAAGCAACAATGAAGGGGGAAAAATACCTTAATTGAAGCAGGATCAGTGAAGCAACAAAAATGAATGTGTCAATGTGGAATGTAAATGGTGAGCAGTTAAAGTGCTCCAATGCCAATGGATCATGTTCGCTCTATGGCCAGATGGAGGACAGATCGTGCAAAAGTTAAAATAATCAAGTGCTGCTCATGTTTTAACAACTTTTAAAGAAATGTATTCATTTATGTACACAAGCATGCATTTTAGTGGTATCTGTATAAGGGCCTGAAAACACAAGTACTCCTTTGGAGTGTTTAAAAACAAAGATAAAATAGCTAAGCACACCGGGAGCAGTGTAAGGAGACATGTACCTGGTTCATGCTCTATGGGAGGGCCAAACACAAGAAGAGGGCATGACGCGCACATGACATGAGGAATGTCAAAAGACAAATGAAAGCAACACTGAGGTTTACCAATGATAGTAGATGGGCGGCCTGTAAGCCCACAGATAGAATACTACACGTCTCTTTGAAAAACAGCGCATGCGCTGTCTAGCCGAGCTGCGCATGCCCTGTCGAGCTGAGACCTAAAAACAATAGATTTCGCACAGGTGAAACCTACTGGCTTTCCCAATGCTTTGTGTGTTTACAAACAGGGAGATTAAGTGATTTATCAGTAATCACAAAATGTGGAGCTGAGGCCAATGCTAGGGAGATGATATTGTGCCCTTTCGGAAGAGAATGTGCCATAAGGGACAGACTATAGAGCTGACAAAGCAGGTTCAAGTTTCGACATTGGCTTAACATCCTTGATTTTGGGCAAATAACTTAATCCCGCCATGCCTACAAAAATAAATGTGTCTGGTGATGGCGGAAAAAGTAAGTGTTAGAAATGAGGTCTCTAGTTGGCAGTGGTTTGCACCCTGTCCTATTAGGAACCCTCACTCCAGTTAGTGTAAGGGAGATACACAGCAATCATAACCCCTGCTCACCTCCTTGGCACAAGCAGTTAGGTTTATCTCAGAGGCAATGTGTAAAGCATGTGTACATACACACACAATAATAAAGTGAAAACACACAAAAACTGAGTTTGCACCAGTTTAGAAAAATAGCCAATATTTATCTGAATAAACAAGACCAAAAGGATAAAAATCCAACATACACAAGTAAAAATATCACTTTCAAAGGTTAAATCAGTTCAGTCCATAGAAATCTTTGGATGTGTCACTCTTAGCACAAACTACCTTGGGTGCATCAAAATTCAAAGACAAAACAGGGGTAGGGGAAGCAAGACACAGAGAAAGCAAAGCGATGAGTCGTTCCTTACTGTCAAGGGAGGTGATGCGTCAGTTCTTTACTGGAAGGGGAGGTGATGCATTGATCTCTGGACATGGGGCCTCGGTTCCTTACTGCTGGGCAACGTCGATGGAGAAAATCCAGACGTGCTGACTCGATTCCACAGTGATGAAGCTGGTGCTGCATCGGAGTTGTAGCGGTGCGTCACAGACTTTGGTGATGCAGTGCTTGAAACTCACGCTGTGGTGGTTCTTCTGATGCACTGCAACAGAAAGCTGGGGCCTGCGGCGAAAGCTGTGGTCGAAGTGCTGATCAAGAATCATGCTCCAGTGCTTGCAGCAGTGATGCGTCAAAGTTTGTAGCTTAGCGTTGATAAAAGCAGATGCTGGGAGTCGATGCATGGATGTTCTCCTTCAGCTCACCAGATTCCACTTCTAAGGACCCAGGGCCTGGATTTGGCACCACTTGGCAAGTCAGGACTCTCAACAGAAGGGTCCAGGCACTGGTAGGTGAAGTCTTTGATGGGCCTTAGACTTCTAAACAGGAGGCAAGCACACACAAGCCCTCAGAGAACCTCGGAAGCAGGATACAGAAAGTAAAGTGCAGTCCTTTCACTTCCAGCTGCAGGCCAGCACAGCAAAGCAACAGTGTCAGTCCTCCCTACAGCATTCAGCGCCTCTTCCTGGCAGAATGTCCTTTAGTCCAGAAGTGTTCTGAAGTTGTGGTGTAACTAACAGCTCCAGTTTCTGCCTTTAGAGTAGGCAAACTTCAAAGGAAAGTCTCTGAAGTGCGCAAGACCCTGCCTTACCCTGACCTGGGTCAAGACACGCTACAGGAGGTGGAGATAGCTTTGTGTGAGGAAAGGCACAGCCCTATTCAAGTGTCAATGTGAACTCCTCCCACCACTCTAGCTCACGATAGCCCATCAGTATATGCAAGGCACAAATCAGCTCCTTTTGTGAGCCCAACTGTTATCCTCACCCAGACATGAATTTTGCAGACAGGCAGAGGCACAGAATGGTTAAGCAAGAAAATGCCCACTTTCTCAAAGAGGCATTTTCAAACACGCAATTTAAAACCCAACTTCACCCAAAGATGCATTTTGAAATTGTGAGTTCAGAGACCCCAAACTCAAAATCTCGATCTGCTCCCAATGGGAAATTACACTTAAAAGATATTTTAAGGAAATCCCCATGTTACCCTATGAGAGAGACAGGCCTTGCACTAGTGAAAAATGAAATTAGCTGTATTTAATTATTAGAACATGTAAAACACACCAGTTAATGCCCTATCTTTTAAATACACCGGACCCTGCTCATGGGGCTACAATGGGCCTACCTTAGGGGTGTCTTACATGTAATCAAATGGAAGGTTTGAGCCTGGCAAGTGGGTGCACTTGCAGGTCGAAATGGCAGGGTAAAACTGCACACGCAAACACTGCAGGTGCAGGTCTGAGACATGTTTGCAGGGCTACTCATGTGGGTGGTGCAATCAGTGCTGCAGGCCCACTTGTATCATTTGATTTACAGGCCCTGGGCACCTCTGGTGCTTTTACTTGCGACTGACTAGTAAATCAAATAAGCAAATCATGAATAAACCAATCACCAATACAATTTTACACAGGGAGCACTTGCACTTTAGCACTGGTCATCAGTGGTAAAGTGCCCAGAGTCCTAACACCAGGAAAAACGAAGTCAGAAAAATACAGGACGAAGGCAGGCAGGGATAACCCTGCAAAAAGGGCCAGGTCCAACAGTAAGAAAGAGTCCAGACAGGAGAAATGTGAAGAAATTGAGTACCACCCTATGAAATGAGAAGCAAAAAGGTGAGACACTTGACATTCATCTGGTATCAATGTTGCAGGATCACAAATGTTTTACGTTTCATTCGTGTAAACTGCAGAGCAGCTTACAGCAAGAAAGTCGGAGGTATTGTGGATAATGCAGCCAGGCACACCACAAGGCTCTGAGGTGCCTTAGCCCGGGACATCCATGGCTTTGTTTAATGGGTGTCATGGCATTTTTCCAGCTGGGTTATTTACTTTTCTGGCTTGTGTACGGTTATGTAGTTATATTCCTGAAGTTGAATGCCTCAGAACTGTTTGCAAGGTGGTATTTTTTGCCTGTATTTCCGAATGTACTGCTAGGTGATCTATCACTATCATAGACTGCTTTCCTTAGAGGGAAAGATAAAGTGTTCACTCATTCTCTAAAAAAGAAAGATTATTTTCTATGGCTGTGAAGCAGACCTTCTCTCTAAGACAGATGCATTTCACTTCAAATTACATTTGCTCTTTGTCGTTTGTGCTGACGTCGACAAAGAGGTTGCCATCTATTGTCACATCAGTGTATAATGTAGGTCTAAATAAGGTATTTGTCCAGCATTCGTTACTTAGAACTTGATACCTTGAAAAGCATCTTTGCATTAAGGAGAGCAGTGGAAAGATCTACCTTGATTGGTCATCTCGCACAGAGGGTTGTTTAGTGTGGCAATGCCATTTATTTGTTGCACAGAGTAGCTTGCCATTGAGAAAATGTATTTCAGGGTGTTGTTGTCAATCAGTGCTGGGCGGAGCCTTCTCTGGCATGCTGTGCACTCTTGTATGAGTTTCTGAATCCAGAAAACCACATGATTGTTTTCTGAAATTTACAGTGATTTGGACCCTGTGTGAAAACTGCATTGTGTAGCACCTTGCACACTTCTATTTCTGTTGCGTGGCACAAAAATAATAACACATAATTAACTAGCGATTAATCTCTGAATGG
The DNA here is from genome assembly GCF_964204655.1 of Triturus cristatus. Lineage (NCBI taxonomy): Eukaryota > Metazoa > Chordata > Amphibia > Caudata > Salamandridae > Triturus > Triturus cristatus. The sequence goes on along the minus strand of NC_140587.1, from coordinate 307,560,812 downwards.
CTTGTTCCAGGCTGCTGATGAAATCCAAAAGATCATACTTTTCTAACAAAACATTTTCTCTTTTGATTGTAGGTCTATATACACGTGGGTGAAATTTTCATTCAAATCTAGAAAGCACTCAAGGCCCTTTAAAGTGGGTGACCATATTTTTACTTAAGGACTGGGTTTTCTCTTCCTACAGCTATTTTAGTTCAACTGATGAATACCTGCACATATTGGATGTTACAACTAAGAAGATTACCCAGGGCTTTTTGCCCTTCGACGACGACAAGACTAGCATCACATTCAGTTTATCCCATTTTTGTAGATGTAACATCACTCCTTTGTGTGCCATGGTTATTCTGACTCATTGATGTGCAGCCAGATTGGTAGTATTTCATCTTCGATCTTTACCAGACTTGAAAACAGGCTTGCAAATGCCTTGTAGATTTAGTGACCAGTGCTCAGCATGCAGCTAAACCCAGAGATGTCTTTGCAGTGTAAAAATTGATCAACAAGAATGCTTTACTCTTGCATACTAATGTATACAAACACTGTCTTGTCGTTCTACTTAATGACAGCTATGAACAAGCCACAGCACTTTACTATAGTACCTTCAGCCCTTATAAACTAGGCTTGGCAGAAATGTTAATTACGCCAAAGTAATTTCAGTAATTTAAGTAATTATGCATTACTCTTGTCATGTGAAATGATCAAAATTGTACCACTTTGAGTAATTAAGAGTAATTTGGGACAAACATACTACCACAGGAGCACAAGGAATAAGAAACTAAGGGGCGTATCATCAAGGGCTTTATCTCCGCTTTTCTGGCTTTAAAAGCCAGGAAAGCGGAGATAAAACCAACGCCCTATCAGCAAGAGGGTGCTAACATGCGTATTCGCATGTTAGCACCCTTTTACACTACGCCTACCTCTGTATCTCTGATGAGATGCAAAGTGGGCGTTCCTGACATACACTACATGTCAGGAGAGCAATAACGCGTCTTTGCGCTATCAGCAAGGATTCCCTTGCATTTTAGCAGACGTTAGTTTTTGGAGAAAACTGCTGCTTTCTCCAAAAACTAACGTCTGCTAAAATCCTGACTAAGCATGCATTCTCTGGCACATTTTCGACATAATGGTGCATTTTAAAAATAGCGCTAAATGCTGGATGATGCTTCTCACACAGTTACGAGTAATGAAGAGTCATTTTGCAGTAATTTCGGCAGGTATGGCCAGCCCTGATATAAAAACAAATAATTTGCCGGATCATTGGTTCTGTTCATATTCTGCAAGGCAAAAACATGGCGCTGTTCTTTCGGAAGGATGGGACTTATAGTTGCTACCAGTGCCTTGCTCATCAGATATTTGAAAGTGGGTACAGTGTGACTGATTCACTTGATTCACCTTAAACTCATCATCTCCACTGTGACAATAACTGAGGAGGGAGTGTAAATAAACGTGGTATCTGGCAGTGGGTTAAGATCTTGTCAGACGTGGACCTATCCTTAGTGGTAACCAAACCTCTCTTTATGCACTCTACAAGATATGTTGTTCAGTGAAGTGACCATAATAATCATTAAACCTGATCATTGTTTACTGAACAGCAGATCAATAATAGATCTCTTCTTCATTTGGGTATGAATGAATACCATGTATACATTGTCATCTGCTCCTTTGTGAGACAATGTATTGGAAGACAATGAACATGAAGAAATTCCTGGATGTGTGCCTAACTTTATCAAGAGCTTCTTTAATGAAATCATCAAAAACCTCTAGAACCTCAAAAAAATCAGTGCTGAGTATATGATGACTGACTATCTCAAAAAGATGAGGCACCCTAAGGTAGGATTCATCAGAACATAGAGTAGCAGTTTGTCTGACCTGGTTGCCCTCTGCGAACCACTAATTCATTACAACATAAGCAGTGTCCGCTCTTAATAGTGGGCGAAAATACAGCTAGCTGAGCCACTGACTGCACCACAAACAAAATCACTCATTTGTGTCTGCTGCTGCAAAATACCTCCTCTTATAGAGGTTTGACACGTGAATAGACCCTTTAATGCTATATGTATATTTGTATCTATGAACTTGTACTTGTTTAGCATGGACATAGCTACAAAGAAGAGAACATTGTACCACTGCATCAATAGGGAAAGAGGGAATCAGTGTTGAAAATTGGGTTGCTGGCTGATGGGGTGAAACCCTATTCAAGCAACAACCTCGATCTCTGTCAGGGTGAAACAGAAGCCAACCCCAAATTAACCTGTGCTGCTTCTGGATAGCTTGGCACACATGCTGTCACACTAAACCTAGGGGAAATATGTAAAGTATTTATGCAGCACTTAAAACAAGAATAAAGTGAAAACACAATTCAAGAAATATCTCGCACTAATTTAGAAAACTAGAGTAAAATGTTATACATTATTTGACAGCAAAACAACAAAAGTCCAATCAGCAGAACCGGAGATTTCAGGTAAGTAAAGTGTCTAAAAGCACAAAGTGCCACTCACACCTTTCTGGTATTATGAGACCAGTGAAAGTCACAAGTTCAGGCTGACCACGATGGAGAGCGGGCCTTATACAGGGACCATGTTAGTCCCACTAAAAGAGCTACCTTCAAATGTTCAGCACAAAGAGTTCTGTTTGTGCTGGAAGGGGCAAGTAGCAGGGAGAGCTTCGCAGATGGTCATCAATATAGCGCAAAGAGCAGGCCGGTCATCACGGACAGTTGCTGCTGTAGAGTGAAGATCTTGATGGGCATAGCAGACTGTCGTTGCTGGAACTTCACATTGGTTGTCTCTGCGGGCTGTCGATGTTGTAGCACAAAGTGCAGATCTTGCGTTGCCAGGCATCGGAGGAGGTCGGCGTGTTGCGAAGAGTAGGGCTCACCAGAGTATTGCGTTGGCAGGAGCATGATCATGGTGTGAACAGGCCCGTTCACAGTTGCAAAGAGCCCAAAACTTAAGAATTTCTCCTTTCCGTGAGTGGGGAGCTCACCTGAGGTCACACCAAGGGTCCAGGACCTGAAGGGCATCTCTTGGAGGTCAGGAACTCACTCCAGCAGATGCCTGCAGGGCTCAGGCAGGTCCAGGCAGCTGGTCAGCTTGGCAGATGAAGGGAGGCCTCTGGAGCTTATTATGTCCCTGTAGCTCAGAACAGGAGGTCAGTCAGTTGCCCCTTGGAGCCACTTCAGCCTGGGATGGAGGGTGCAGGGTCAATCTTCCTTCTAAGCAAGCAGAGCAGCAGAGTAACAGGGAAGCAAAGTAGCAGTTCTTCAGGCAGCAAGGTAGCAGTTCTTCTCCAGCAATACAGCACAGGCGTCCTTCTTTGGTAGTATTCACAGGCCTAGAGGTGTACTGAAGAGTTGGGTCTGAGGAGCCACTATTTATACCTGATGCCAGCTTTGAAGTAGGAGAAGTTTCTAAAGAATTCCCTTTGAACTCCTTGAAGATTCCTGCCTCCCTTGTCCTGACTCCAGACTGGGTGCACGAACAATGCAATGGTAACAAGTAATTTGTGTGAAGGCAAGGCACACCCTATATAGTTGCAAGTGGGACTGTGCCCAGCTCTGCCCGTCCATCCTGCCAGTTGATAGCCCATCCAGGCACACTTAATCCCTCTATAGTTTGGCAGTCTGGGAGGCATAAACACAGCCCAACTACCAACTACATCCAGCTATGTGACCCAGGAACAGGCTGCAGGCGCCAGCTGGTTAGGGCAGGAAAATGACAACTTTGTAGAAGTGGCAATTTCAAAATTGTAACTTAAAATCCGACTTTGCCATTAAAGAAGATCTTTAATTACAATTTCTCAGATGAAAGGTTTACCTGCCCCCAATCAAAGGTTAGCACTTATTAAATGTAATGAGGCAACCTAATGTTATCCTATGGGGGAGGTAGGCCTCATAGTAGTGAAAAACACATTTTGGGTTTTTCACTTCCAGGACATGCAAAACTTAAAAGTACATGCCCCACTTTTTTTAATGCACTGCACCCTGCTCTCTGGGCTGTGTAGGTCCGAACCTAGGGGCGACATATATATTAAATTGGAAAGTTTAGGCCTGGCAAAAGGATTATTTTGCCAGGTCAAACTGGCAGTATAAAACTGAATACACAGGCTGCAATAGCAGGCCTGAGACATTTATCAAAGGTTACTTACGTGAGTGGCACATTAATTGCTGAAAGCCCACTAGTAGCATTTAATTTACAGGCCCCTGGAAACATGTAGTTCCAATTATCTATGGACTTACAAGTAAATTAAATGTGCCAATTGGGTCTAATCCAATTTTGCAATGTTTAGAGGGGAGAGCATGCACACTTTAGCACTAGTTAGCAGTGGTAAAGTGTACAGATTCCTAAGGCCCACAAAAACGAGATCTGCAAAAATGGAGGAGTAAGGGAAACAGTTTGGGGGAAGACTGCCCTAAGGCTGTCAGGTCTAACAGTCAGTGTTAGAAAGTAGTTATTAGATGGTTAAGGTGGATTGATGCAGTACTGTAGTGAGCAGGTAAGAAGGTGTCGGAGGAACACAGGGTGGAAAGCTATGGTCAGTAGGGGTGAGCTGCCGTAGGACACACAGGAGGAGGAACTCTTCACTTGTGCTGAGAGGCAAGGAGGGTACACCACACAGAGGTGCTGATTGAAGAGTAGGGTTCCGGGTTCCCTTCTGAAGCAACACTTTCTGAAGGGAAATGAGGCCCAGGCATTTATAAACAAACACATTAAAGAAGGCATTCACACATGCATTTGCACAAACTGTGAAAATCATGAGAATATAGGTCTGCATACAGCATAGCGTGGGGTCTTCAAAATTCCACACAAAGCCATGTATGTTATTATTAACACAGAGCACATCTGGTTGGGGTGCAACAAGGTTCCATTCATCGAGGGGGCTGTTTGTGATTTTCGTGATCAAATGGTGAAGAAGGCGACAAAATAACTTCTGTGCCCACAGGACAGTGGCAGTCGGGGGTCCTATTGTCTTGCCTCTGGTTTGAAATTACAAATTATTAAAGTAGGTTCGTGGCACATGCGTGGTCTGCAAGACTGAGCAAAGTGAAATATACAAGCAGACAGAGGCTGGTACTTTATATCAACTCAACTTTATGTTAACTCATAAATTCACATTTGCCTGGAATGCCACTGATTAGCGAACGCAACAATCAATTCATCAACTTGCCTCCACTGGAATCTGTAGATATGCGAAATGTTTGCAAGACTAAAGATGCAACACACTTTACAGTTATTTCAAATCATTTTTTGTATACAATTCTAATTTACTGCATTATTGAAAACCGATTTTATACCACAAAATAATGAAAAGCTGTATGGCATTCTATTTACTGTCCCTGAAAAGCTCACCCAGTGTGCCATCTCACATCTGTATTTTATTTCAGGTCCAAACGTTTTAAATGCTGAAAGGATTGATAAGATTTTTTAATTTTGTTAAGAATATATGTTTTATATTGTGCTAAGAAATGAAAGCCCAAGACTGGAGGTGGATGCGTAAACACTCTCTGTAGAGGGCTTTGCACGATCCTTGCAGCTCTAGGGCCCAATTACGAATATGGGGAGAAATTCTGATCAGGTTCGAAACTCCGGGGTGCGTGGCTTGGCGCCCAGCATAGTGACCACACCGTCATCCGCTTCAGTCAACACGCATACACAGACGTCACCCAAAGATTACACTGACACTTTATTTGTGGGTGAAGAACTGCTGCAGGTTTATTTCATACAACACAGTATGATAATAAAATTGGGTTATCTTACGGGCGATCCAGGGCAGGCAGCCCCTTGCTGCTCCGCCCGCCTGGTGAGCCAGCACACACGGTGGGTCGATGCCCGGCAGTGTGGCACATAATTATTTACAGATCATCCACTGGGTCACGTGATCTGTCTCCTACTCCCGCCCCTTCCGACAGGGGCGGAGCGTGTTGTGGCACACCCCCGGTTGGTCAGGCCCCCCAACCGCCCGAAGGACTAACGGGGCGCCGTCGCGGTCTTCCCAGAACCCCCTTCGGCTCCTGGACCTTGGCTCGGGCACCCTTACTGTCCAGGCTGGAGCGGCGCGCAGGAAACAGAGGAGGAACTGGGCGAGAGGGCCTCCTAAGTAGGGGGGGCAAGCCGCGCCCCCCGCCCCCAATGGCCCGCCTCCAGCTCCAAACTATAGGGAGTCATACCTTAGTGGGCGTAGCCTCGCGCGCGAGGCAGCAAAGGGGAAGGCTCCGACGGGCGGCCACTAACATGCTGCCCTGCTGATGTCCCACTGCTTGGGACGCGGGCAGCGGCAGACATGGCGGTGCTTCCGTGAGGCTCCCGGTCCGGCACGGAGGCAACGCGCCCTTCTCTTCTTCAACGCGACATTTTCCCGATGTGAGGCCGCACGAACAGCTTCACGAACCAATAGGGATACTTTCGCCAACTCCTGCATCGCCCTTTTGCTGTCATACGCAGGTAACGCAACAACACGAGTTCGCGCAGCCGCCATTTTATATCCTCGGATTTTACAGCGAATGTCTCTCATGGATGCAATCTCCGCCGGGACTGCCTTCAAGCTTGTTCCCAACGATAACGCATCTCCAAGCAAGTTTTACAGGTCGCACTCTGCACCCTCTAATGTTATTTGAGCAATATTAATGAAATGAGCTATTTTGAAGAAATGCATGTATGGTCGCCATCTTAAGGATCTGTCATTCCCTCAATGCAATGTGGAATTGTTAATAAGCCACAAGCTGCTGCTTTTATTGAATAAATACTTCAGTGGTTCAGCTCAACTTCAGCAATCTTTTCATGTTGTTGGCAGTACGTCTGTGCTCTAGTGCTATATTACATCTCTTCTCTAAATGGAGGAGCTGTGACCCAGTTTTACCTCACCTTTACCTAGAGACTGGGGTGCTGTGGTTACAGCCGTTACCTCGCCCATCATTAAAAAAAAATGTTTTGTTTGGGGCACTTCGGAAAATATTTTTTCAGCACTACTAAGTGGCGCACCAATTTAATTACGCCATTCTACACAGCTTTACAGAGTTTTCATTTTTATTTACATTAGAGATGTTGCTAATTAACTTTGCAAGTTTTTGCTTTATTATGTTTGTATTTAGAATTTAAGTCAGAGATAACCTTGTTATTTCACTTTTCTCTGTTTTCACAGTTACGTCTATGTTTGACGTGTTCTCTCCGTTCTCCGGCCCGGTCCTCGTTGGATATTCCGTCTGCTCCATGTGGCTCCACCCTCCCCCATCTTCTTCTTCCCTTAGTGTAGGTATGCTGTTCGTTTTGTCTTTTGTGTTTCGTTTTATCTTACAACTTCTCTCTTCTTTCGCTTTTGGTGTCTTATACAACCTTTTCAGTCTCCTCCTCGCTTTTATGTAATATCATTTATCACTCTAATACTTCACTGTTCTTGCTTCTGGGCTCCCTACTTTCTTATCATTAACCTTCTTCTTCTCTCTTCTACTCTTTCCGCTTTAGGTGGTATTGGTGTAGTAGGGAGCCTGAGGAGCTGGTCAGGTCGAGAGATTTACAATCTTTCTCTTTCATTGTATCTATATTTTCCAGTTTTGTTCTAACCACCTCTTCTATGGGTGGATATTTCAGTGATGTATCTTTGTTTATGTCTTCAAGGATTAGCTAAATTGTTGTACTAAAAACCTCTGACAGACTGTCACCTAGTTCTTGTGAGGTTTTTACAATTTGTTTCATAGAGTCTGGGTTTACTATGCCAAATATTTTTCTCTGGCTATTTGTTGCTTCTGTAATTGTTTTAGCGTAGGGATTTTCTTTAGCTTTTCTAATGTCATTTTTATAATAATTCAGTGCATTTTCTATTTGCATCTTATCATTTTGAGTATATCCTCTTCCACTGCCTCTCAAGTTTCTTGCATTTAGTTTTAATCTCTTTAAGGCTTTCCTTGAACCAAGATGCTGACTGTTTGCACCGATGTGTCAGTTGTTTTTTAGGTATTTTTTTTATCTTTTATGGTGAAGTAACGGAGATGCATGGAAGTGAATTAGGGGAGAGTAAAAAGAGGGTGCTAAAGAGGAAAGAGCCAGTTGAGTTGCAGTTGGATAAGATGAGCATACATATCTAACATAAAGCACACATAACTGAAAGCCAATACTCCTTCCACAGGCCTCAATAATATTTAATTCACAGGCTCACAGCTTCAGAACTGAAATATTTCTAATGTTAATTATTTATAACACATCATTGTTGTTACTCATTTATCTCAAACAGCTAACATCCATTGACAAAGTCAATTGCACTGACTGGTTTTAAGTGTGTGTCAAATGTTGTGTCATATATCTGGATGCAATAACATCTCAGAGAGAAATCAAAATATCGGTTGTGTGGCACACTATGGTAATCATCAAAATTGATTTTACTTTGAAAGAGCCCCACTTTTTCCATCCCGCCTAAAGACCTGTCTGTACATATGACTGATTGTAGCCAGCAGTTGTGGATGCTTCCCAAAGCCTAGTTAGAGCATTTGCGTCCAAAGTCGATGCCTCGTGCAGTTCAAGAAACTGCGCAAGCACACATTAAAGGGCTGACGTCGCACTATACAGTTTGCACATTACAGTAACTGTTCAACATATTAATGCAGTAAGATATGGGGCAGTTTTTAAACTGTTTAATACTTCAAGACCAGACGCTCCCACTGCTTTATAAACCTTGTTTTCTCACTTAATTTCATTTGCTTTAAAATGCATCATTTGCCAATCTATTTTCAATTTTTTCTCGAGACGAGGGCCCACTCTAGACTTCACGTTTGTTCATTAAACATGCTTGCTTCTCTCACTACATAAAAGCCATACCCCAACTTTTACACCACCACTTTCAAATGTCAGCCTTCGATACGGTCCATCATAGGGTTTTGATGGACCGTCTATCAGAAAATGGGGATCAGGGCACGGCCTGGAACCTCCTGAAATCCTTCTTCACTGATAGATTGCAAACAGTGGACCTGGACAAGGTTAGGTCTAAACCCTTCTCCCTTCCTTGTGGGGTGCCGCAGGGGTTGTCACTGAGCCCTACACTTTTTAATGTATACGTGTCCTCACTGGGAGCCCTGATAAGGTCATTCGGGTTTCAACTGACAACATATGTGGATGAAACGCAAATTGTATTGTCCCTTCAGTGTAGCCATGAATCTGAAACCGGAATAAAATGTCACGACTGCATGAAAGCTATCTCGGGATGGATAGCGACCAACTGCCTGAGACTTAATTCTCGAAAAACAGAGGTTATTATTTTGGGGAATAACATGAATGTCTGGACACTGGACTGGTGGCCGAAAGAATTGGGAACACTTCCAGAACCAGCTGAGAAGGTGAAAAACCTGGGGGTGATTGTGGACAATAAACTCACTTTTGGAGATCAGATAAGTGGGATTGTCTCTTCATGGTTCTTTCTCCTCAGAATTCTGAGGAAAATAAAGTTCCTTCTCTCTGGTGACAGCCTGAGGACAGTGGTTAAAGCACTTATTATGTCACGCTTAGACTTCTGTAATACTTGAGTATCCAAAAGAGACATATGAACAAACTCCAAGTAGTACAAAATGCAGCTGCCAGGCTGCTGACGGATACACCTAGGTTTGTCTCAATCAAGAGGGAACTAAGACAGCTTCACTTGCTCCCAGTGAAACATGGGGCCCAATTTAAAGCCCTTTGCACAGTCTTCAAGGCATTAAAGGGAGAAGGTCCTGACTACCTGCTTGTTCCCTTATTGAAAAAAGCTGCCTGGGGTGGCAGGAGCTTCAGTGCCTCCGCCTCAAAAGCTTGGAACAATCTACCATTCCACCTTATAAATGCAACCGAGCTCCTCTCCTTCAGGCAAGGGCTGAAAACCTGGTTATTTAAATTATAGATTGTCTCACTCCTCGGGAACCAATTAGACAGTGCTCAGCTCCAGGACACCTCAATCAATCAATCAATCAAAGACATTTATAGAGCGCACTACATACCCGTAGGGTCTCAAGGCGCTGGGGGTGGGGGGGTGCCGCTACTGCTCGAACAGCCAGGTCTTCAGCTTCTTCCTGAAGGAGAGGTGGTCTTGGGTCAGGCGCAGGTCGGTCGGGAGGGAGTTCCAGGTCTTGGCGGCCAGGTAGGAGAAGGACCTTCCTCCTGTAGTCGCTCTTCGGATGCGGGGGACGGCGGCGAGGGCGTGGTTGGCTGATCGGAGGTGGCGTTTGGGAGCGTAGAAGTTGATTCGGCTGTTGAGGTAGCTCGGGCCTTGGTCGTTTAGGGCTTTGTGTGCGTGGGTGAGGAGGCGGAAGGTGATTCTTTTGTTGACGGGGAGCCAGTGCAGGTCTCTCAGATGTCCGGAGATGTGGCTGGTTCGTGGGATGTCGAGGATGAGTCTGGCTGAGGCGTTCTGGATCCGCTGGAGTCTCTTCTGGAGCTTGGCGGTGGTACCGGCGTAGAGGGCGTTGCCGTAGTCCAGTCGGCTGGTGACGAGGGCCTGAGTGACGGTCTTCCTGGTCTCGGTGGGGATCCACCGGAAGATCTTCCGTAGCATGCGTAGGATGTTGAAGCACGCCGAGGAGACGTTGTTGACTTGCCTGGTCATGGAGAGGGAGGAGTCCAGGATGAAGCCCAGGTTGCGTGCATGGTCTGTCGGTTTGGGTGCGGTGCCCAGGGCGGGAGGCCACCAGGAGTCGTCCCAGGCGGAGGGTGAGGAGCCCAGGATGAGGACCTCCGAGTTCAGTTTCAGGCGGCTGGTCGTCATCCACTCGGCTACCTCTTTCATCCCTTCGTGCAGGTTGGCTCTGGCGGCGGCGGGGTCGTTGGTCAGGGAGAGGATCAGCTGGGTGTCGTCGGCGTAGGAGATTATGTTGAGGTTGTGTTGGCGTGCGATGGCCGCGAGGGGGCTCATGTAGACGTTGAAGAGGGTGGGGCTCAGTGAGGATCCTTGAGGGACGCCGCAGATGACTTCGGTGGCCTCTGACTTGTACGGTGGTAGACGGACTCTCTGTGTTCTTCCGTCGAGGAAGGAGATGATCCATTCCAGCGCCTTGTCCTGGATTCCGACGTTGCTGAGGCGCTGTACTAGGGTGCGGTGGCAGACAGTGTTGAATGCTGCAGAGAGGTCTAGGAGGATGAGGGCCGCTGTTTCTCCGTTGTCCATCAGGGCTCGAATGTCATCGGTGGCGGCGATGAGGGCGGTCTCGGTGCTGTGATTGGCTCGGAAGCCGGACTGTGAGGAGTCGAGGGATCCATTCGTCTCGAGGAAGGCGGCCATCTGCTTGTTGACGGTCTTCTCGATGACTTTGGCTGGGAACGGGAGGAGCGAGATGGGGCGGTAGTTCTTGAGTTCGGTGGGGTCCGCTGTGGGTTTCTTGAGTAGAGCGCTGAGTTCGGCGTGCTTCCAGCTCTCAGGGAAGGTGGCGGTGTCGAAGGATGTGTTGATGATGTCTCGCAGGTGGGGTGCGATGACAGCGTCAGCCTTGTTGAAGACGTGGTGAGGGCAGGGGTCGGTCGGTGATCCGGAGTGGATGGAGTTCATCGTGCGGATGGTGTCTTCGGTGCTGATCGGGGTCCAGGCGTGGAGGGTGGTGGTGAGGGGTGGTTGTTCAGGCTTGGTGTGCGTTGGTTGGTTGTTGAAGCTGTTGTGTATGTCAGCGATCTTGTTGTGGAAGTATGAAGCGAGGGAGTTGCAGAGGTCTTGCGATGGGGTGATGTCGTTGTTTCCTGCGCTGGGGTTGGATAGCTCTTTCACGATGTTGAAGAGTTCCTTGTAGTTGTGTGCATTGTTGTCCAGCCGGTCCTTGAAAGCCGTTTTCTTGGCGGCGCGGATCAGCTGGTGGTGCTTCCGGGTGGCCAGCTTGAAGGTGGTTCTGTTGTCCGGTGTAGGATCCCTTCTCCAGACTTTCTCGAGGGCTCGGCAGTTCTTCTTGGAGCTCTTGAGTTCGTCGGTGAACCACGGGGCTTTCTTGCTGCCGGGTCTGCTGGGCGGGGTCCTCAGCGGGGCGAGTTCGTCCGCGCAGTTGCTGATCCACTTCGTGAGCTTGTCGGCGGCCTGGCTGGGGTTCGCTGAGCTGGCAGGAGGGTGCTGGCTCAGGGAGGTGGCGAGCTGGTCTGCTGTGATCTTGTTCCAGCTTCTGCGGGCGGCCTGTTGCTGGTGGTGGTGGGTCGTCGTTCTCTTGAAGGTGAAGTGGACGCAGCTGTGGTCCGTCCATTGTAGCTCTGTGGCGTGGCTGAAGTCTATGTCTGTGCAGGACGAGAAGACTGCGTCGAGTGTGTGTCCGGCGAGGTGGGTGGGGGTGGACACCAGCTGCTTGAGTCCAAGATTGGCGAGGTTGTCGAGCAGGGTGCTGGTGTTGCGGTCGTTGTTCTTCTCCAGGTGGAAGTTGAGGTCCCCCAGGAGGATGTAGTCGGCGGAGGGGAGGGCATGTGGGCTGACGAAGTCGGCGATGTCCTCGCTGAATTGTGTGCGTGGTCCCGGGGGTCGGTAGATCAGGGTGCCTCTGAGGGTGGTGTTCGGGTCGGTGTGGATCTGGAAATGCAGGTGTTCGGCGGTGGTCAGGGTGTCGTCGGTGCTGGTCGTGATGCGGATGGTGTTCCTGTGGATGATGGCGATGCCTCCTCCCATCTGGTTGGCGTTGCGGTCCCTCCGGACGATCTTGTAGCCCTCCGGGATAGCGATGGTGATGTCGGGAGCTGAAGAGGCGTTCATCCAGGTCTCTGTGAGGAAGGCAACGTCAGGGGCTGTGGCGTCTAGGAGGTTCCAGAGTTCGATGGCGTGTCTGTGGACGGAGCGGGTGTTGAGCAGGATGCACTTGAGGTGGGTGCTGCTGGTGTTCGACTTGGCGGCTGCTGGTGCGAGGCAGGTCCGGATGCAGGTGAATTTGCAGGCGTGGCAGCTGAAAGGTCCGTGGGTGCGTCGTGGTGTAGCTTGATGGCAATCTGGGAGTCGGCCGGTGTTGAGTGCGATGAGGGTGGCGGCGGAGTACGTCTGGCGGGTCGGCCGGGGTCTTCGAGGTCCAGGGGTCCTTGCACTGGGCGCGGTACAGGCGCGGACGGGCGTAGACGGGCTTGCCTTTGGCGCGCCTTCGGCGCACAATCGGCGCGCCCGCTGCGCGTGACCGCTGCGCGTTCGCACGGTCGCCATATAAGGCAAAGTGCGCGGGTGGGCGGAGCAGCTGGGAGGCGGGAGCGGGGAGGGAACAGAAGGAAAAAAGGGGTGGGGTCAGCGGTGGTGGCGGGAAGCGGGGAGCGGGGAGGGAAGACGGAGGGCGGCGAGGTAGGCGGGCAAACAGGAAGGAAAACGCTGACACTGGCACACAACAACAATAAAAATACAGCAGGCACAAATGGAGATCAGTACGTTAACACGGGCACAAAGAAAATAATAACAGGCACAAATGACGGCAAAAACAAAACCAAAACAAACAACAGCGGAGTCAGCCGGCAGCCGGCAGCGAGGCAGGCAGCGAGGCAGAGGGCAAGGCAATGGGCACACGCAGCAGCTGGTGGCCGTGCGGCGCGGGGGTGTCCCACAAGTGGGTCACACTCACCTGCGTCGCACGGTCGCCATATAAGGCCAAGTGCGCGGGTGGGCGGAGCAGCTGGGAGGCGGGAGCGGGGAGGGAACAGAAGGAAAAAAGGGGCGGGGTCAGCGGTGGTGGCGGGAAGCGGGGAGCGGGGAGGGAAGACGGAGGGCGGCGAGGTAGGCGGGCAAACAGGAAGGAAAATGCTGACACTGGCACACAACAACAATAAAAATACAGCAGGCACAAATGGAGATCAGTACGTTAACACGGGCACAAAGAAAATAATAACAGGCACAAATGACGGCAAAAACAAAACCAAAACAAACAACAGCGGAGTCAGCCGGCAGCCGGCAGCGAGGCAGGCAGCGAGGCAGAGGGCAAGGCAATGGGCACACGCAGCAGCTGGTGGCCGTGCGGCGCGGGGGTGTCCCTTAGGGTAACAGTCGCGCTTTAAGAAATGTTATTAACATAACATAACACCTGATGCCACTGCTGTGTACACTGGCCTATTACTGGTCATTGGTTCCCTAAATGTGGGTGTCTTCCTAGTGAACATATGTTCTGCTATGCCAGAAATCCTATCCAGCAGGCTGCTTCATTTAGTTTTACCTTTTAGGATTCATGCAGGCCCACTGTTCAAAAATGGGCTTCCGACATCTTAGAGGTTAATGTGGTTTCTGCCTGCCACTCTCCCTTTACACAGGTTATGGCATTACGCCCAGAGCTGCTGACTATGACCCTGCAGCTGCTTTTATTTGCTATTAGCAGCTTAGGGGACTGGGAGACCATGTTTGAGTCTTGGCTTGGACTCAACATCCTGTGATTCTGTCCAAATCCCTTATTCTCCCTGTGCCTAAAAATAATGAACTCAACCTTTTATAATGACACTGGTGTTCATGTAAAGCGCTCCAATACATTTGGTCGCACTATACAAAAACTACAGAAAAATGCAGCAATAGGTAAAAACAAAGAGTTAACATAAAAAAGTAAAGACAAATACTTACTCTTTCAGCTGCTGATTTGTACAAAGTAAAAACGGAAAACCTGGGTAAATCCCCCGTATTTAAATTGTGTGATCCTAGGCGAATATTTTATTTTGCCAAAGCTAATTTTTCTTCATTATTGCGTATGAAAGCACTTTTAAATATGTTAGTCCAGAATACCAGTTGTACAAAAACCTATTGTTTGATTTAATAGACTGTAATATTGCTTTAAGATAATCTGGGCCCCATATAGGATTAACAAAACAACTGTTTTGTCTCTGTTCACTAATTTGTCAAGTTTAAAAACCTTAATAAGTACTTATCAGTGCAGTGCTATAAAGTGACATTTAATGCCAACGTTACCACACGTTAAAGAAATACCCATTTTTTTATTTTGCCGAGACTCTCACGTTATACGTCATAATTGTTGTATGATTTACGTAGCAAACATTTTCATGGCTCGGTTCATGCATGGGCTCTTAGATCTGAGCCAAACCTTTGGCTCGGCTTTGGCTCAGCTCTTCCTATGAATTTGTTGGCTCACTCATCTTTAGGTAATACTTCAGGCCCTTCATGAGGCATGCTGATGCATGTAGGAGAGTGGAGTCTGAGAAGCTATGGAGCAGTGTGGTGACATCATCCTGGTACAACAGTACCATGGATTGGGTAGCAGGTCTGACGCTGCAATCAGGAAGGAATGGCTTCACTTTCTTCATCGGCAAGAGCTGGTACCAAGTCAATTGGGTTTTCTTGGTAATGTATTCCTTGAGGTTGAATTGTATGTCCTACATAAATCTGAGTGACTTGTCATTGAGTCAAAACTGGGGTTCGAATTCATCCAGGCTCATGAACAACTTCTATTGGCGCATTTCATAAGTGTAGGATATTTCCTCACAGAGAGAATGGATATTAACTGACCTCCGAGGTCAGTTAATCTCCACCCAGTATTTTAAATAATATGAAAGCACTGATGATATGTAGGTCAACAGCATGTGTATGAGGCTCAGTTATATTTAGCGATCTCCATCAAAAGAAATGGTTACAAATGCACCATACACAAATGGACTTTGGTCCAGTTTCTAACCCAGTATAAATTATGCCATGTTGCTTTTAGTATCAATGCAGAACCTGAAGTCTCCATAGATGCTCACAGTGATATTTAAGAACTTAGTAATGGATATGTTGTGGTGCAGTCTAGAGCTGTTTTCTGTCAGTTTTAACAGCACCATGCCATTTAATTGATCAGACCTTATCAGTATGGCTCTTTTCTCAAATAACAAACCAACCAGTACGACACACGGGACTTGATTCACAAACTTTTACTTTTGAGCTAGCTAACATGTTTAAGGTATGTGTACTACTTTTAGGTATTCACAAACATTATTTCCTATGGGGTATTATTTTAAACCCCTATCTCCAGTGTGAAGAACGGGGCCTTTAAGGGGCTGGCGGGGCAGGGCACGCCTGAAATCTCCGAGTTCACCTGCCTTGTTGTACAGAGACACGGAATACTCTGTTAGCGTAGAAAACCAAATTTATTAGCTGCAGCTACGCACAGTTATCCTAGAAGTACATCAGTGGTAGGTTCTCAGGAGACTGCCACTTTACTCCGTGGATGAAAGTCTTTTATAACCATATACACCCAAAGAAAAACACTCCCCTTGCACCAAATATTAGCCAGCAGGAAAACATTCAAAACAAGGCACCATGTAACCAGAACGTCCCCCTTGAGTCGTGTTCTTGCCCAACCCCATAAGTCAATCAATGACAGCACCTATAGGTCAATCAGTAATGGCAGGACGTGTTTGTGTGCTTCAAAGGACGACTTGCAAAATAGGATAATACAGGGAAAGAATACCGAAGGCCAACAGATAGTTGGGACAAGGATTAGTCAGTCTAGACAAGTCAGTTCGGCTAGTTCCTGGAATTGGCTTCACGACAAGGAGGGGGGGTTATTTGACACGTAGCAGTACAAAGGGCAGAAACACTTCGTTCGCCGAGCTGCCTGAGTGAGGGCAACACAAAATGGCGACGGAATACAAAATGGAGTCGAAACTAAATTACCTCAGACCCTCCTTTTGCCATTACGCAGGCAAAACACACAGACTCACGTTAATCTGAGTCAATGTCAATAGCCATGAGGTCGTCAAGTTGTTGCTGCAACATCATTTTCATATTTTCTGCTTTCTGTGAGACAGGCCTTGGAACACACATGGTGGCACAAAGGCCGCAGATAGCAGGACCACATTGTAGACAGAGGCAACATGAGAAGATAATGGCCAAAATCATTCCAATTAAAGTCAGTACTTTCCATCCCCATGTGGACAGTAATCCCCAAAACCATCCTGTCAAAGACCAATCTCCTTCGTCCTGGTGAATGGACTCAGCGATCAGATGCAATTTAGAGATGGCCTGGTATACTGTAGGGGCGTTGTCAGGTATGTAAATGCAACAGCTGGATCTAATCAATTTACATACTCCACCACGGTCCGCAAGAATGATATCTAAAACCATCCTGTTTTGTAATGTCATAAGACGGTCCGCCTGAAGCTCGGCTGTGAGGTTACTCAGTGCCCCTACAGTTTCATCTATCGTTGCCTCAACAACTCGAGTGAGGTGCCTTATGTTTCTGCTATTGGCCATAGGGCCCCAAAATGGGAGGAATCCTTTGAAAAAGTCGCCTCCCTCTTGTCCTGCTGTATCTTCTGAATTAATGACGCCCCTACTGTACCTATTTCTGTGATGTCCCGAAGGGGCGGTATATGTCGGAGGAAGGAGAAAAGCCACGTAACATGACCCTGAGAAATTAGTTGGTAACCATGTATAGGCCCTGTCATGGCAAACGAAATACGTTCCCTGAGATGGCACTAACGGTGGAGAAGTCTGAGATGCATAGGTATATGTATGTGCACAAGAGCTCGTTCCCAATTGGGCCTTAGCATTCTGACCATTTCCTTGGAGACACAGGTGGCCTCGGTGGGGTACAGTCCATATGGGTGGGGATCTCTTTCGTCTGGCCCTATCTGTAAGGCTAGTAACATAATGGGTCACGTTCCAGCCAATGTATGCCCGTCGTTCGTCGGCGGAGAACTTATTAATTTTACTGTAATATTTGGTCATAGCCCATATTCCCCTTACCAGAGGGTCATGACTAACGTCAACCCCACCCCCATATGGACCAACAGGGTGTTGGGGTTGGTTCTCGTATGCATTAGAGAACATAGACACATAAGCCCAAGCAGACCGCCCCAGGGAAAAAGGTAAAACTAAATATGGCATCCCTTTATCCCTAGTATGGGGCAAGAGTCCACAAACCCAACAATCGGTGGTATTGACCAACAATTGATGCTGGTGCAACAATTGAATGAATGAATTATTGAAATATTCCATTCTCCTACTTTGCTCATGTTCTGGTAGTGTATGTAACTGGTGCGGGGAGGCAGTGGTGCGAAAAGACACGGGATGGGAGGTAGGTGTAGGTGTCTGCTGCATAATATAAGTAACCCAACCCACACAAGCTAATATAATACATAAAAAGATTAAAATAAACAACGTTATACCACATCTATTATACAATAATTTGCAATATTTCTTCTTCATTTTATCCTTCTTATTATTTTTCCTTAATATAATAGAATCCATCTGTTGTAATCTAGTTGGAATGTTATTTCTAGAATATAGAGATGTCATATAGAATGTTAGTGGGGGAAGGTTCAGACTGGAGCTGGGGATCGTGATGAACGGAGTCTGTTGATGCCTTCTTATTCATATTCCTGATTGAACATCAGATCAACTTTATTCTGCGTGTTACGAGCTTATTTTTAACACTGGCGACGAGCGACTATCTTACTTGATTGGGGACAAGTGAGTCTAGGCATCAATTCCCCTGAGGACTTATAAAAACCCACGATTAACATCGGCCTTCAAGACACTCCGACTTCGAGGGAGATGTATTTGGACTATTTCCAGACCTTCAGACTATGTCAGATCTTCAGACTTTGGTGAGTGCTGTTCTCACTCGAATGTGTTTTTTTTTAAAGAAAAACGAGAAGGAAAAGAGTGACTGCGTACTTACATTTGCCGTTGCAAGTTTTGCCATTTTTTAAAACACTGTGTGGCATTCTTCGCTCGCGACGATTCACTCACGAGCGCCGAGACTCATCGTTCATCACGCAGTTCATCTACGGCTTCTGTCATCACGCAAAGGACACGCATTACGTTTCTACGCTTATGTGTCGGCCATTTTTTTTTGTTTTTTTTTGTGTTTTATTCATTACGGGAGTGGAAGTGGAATGAAACACGGAGGCTGAACCAGAAGCGTTATAAACGACCGGAAAGTCGTCGATTTACGGCATCTTTTCTTCAAGTGTCATAGCAGGAATGAAACACGGAGGCTGAACCAGAAGCGTTATAAACCACCGGAAAGTCGTCGATTTACGGCATCTCTTCTTCAAGTGGCATACAACAAACAATTTGTCTGTGAGTTTGTTTACAACTCATTATTAAGATGGATTAATGAAATCTTTTGGACAGCGGTGACTACTTTTCTTGTGTTAGTTTATTATTTTATATATAAGTTTCATTCAAGACTTTTGGACAGCGTTGACTACTTTTCTTGTGTTAGTTTATTATTTTACATATAAGTTTCATTCAAGACTTGTTTTCAGGTTGTTTACATTATTTAATTGCTTAATCTAAATTCAGTTAATAATGGCTACTCCAACCAGCATGTCCCAACCACCGGCATTTCTATCAGAGAAAGGAGATCCTATTTTACCCTGGAAGAGATGGAGGAATTTATTTGATTCATATATTGTTGCAATAGGAGGAGAAAAGTTTTCAGCAGTTAGAAAACAAGCCATTTTACTGCATAATTTAGGAGTTGAGGGGCGTAACATTTATGATAGTATTGATCTCATTCCAGTAGGATCAGCGGAGGGTGAAGCTAGTGATGTATATGAAATGTCCATGGGAATGCTGGAAGGGTACTTTGGTCCACGTATAAACGTGGTACTTGAGAGACACAAATTCTTTACCAGGACTCAAGGCAGTAATGAACGTGTCAAGAGCTATGTAGCCTCTCTCAAAACCTTGGCCAGAACTTGCGAGTTCGGTGACCTTTCTGATTCTTTAGTTAGGGACCAGCTTGTGAGGTGCACGAATAGCACACGTGTACAAGAAAAGCTATTGTCAAAGAATCCAACTTTGGTGGAGGCTGTTTCAATAGTTGAAGGAATGGAGAATACTACCTCTTGGGTGAAAGAGATGAATGTGAGGGGTGAGGGGAAGAAAGTGAATACGAGTGATGTTCATGCCTTAACAGAGGAAGAAAGTTCGTTAGATTCTGAAAATGTGGCTAAGATTAAATTGTCTGAGAAGTATAAGACTTCTCACAGGGATACAAAGACTGCTGGTGGGGTCCTGAAGAATTTTCCTTCAAAACAAGACTGTGAAGATCGTTCAAGTTCTCACGTCACTAAGAGTGATGGGGAAAAGGGTAATAGAGAGATACCCAAGATAAAGTGTTATAGATGTGGAAGCACGAATCACTTTTCCAACTATCCTCATTGTTATGCAAAGGACTCCATTTGCATGAAATGTGGGGTCAAGGGTCACTATGCTCGTGTATGCAAGTCTACCAGAGTAGGGGAGAAGAAAACTGAGGTGGTGCGTACTATAATCTTAAAGGTGGATGAGGAGAGTGGTGGAGTGGATGCTGGAAAACTATCCATGCCGGAATGCAAGATCCTGGTGGATAGCTATGAGTTCTTAGTACTTGCTGATTCGGGATCACCTTTCACAATGATTGGGAACAAACAATGGGATGAAGTGGTAGGCTTGGACAATGTCACGCTTTTCCCCCCAGATATTAATCCAGTCAGCTATGGAGGTACTAAAATCAATGTTTTAGGATATATTGAGGCTTGTATCAGATTCAAGGAACGTGATACGTTAGGGAAGGTGTATGTGGCTGAACGGGGCGATAACTTGTTGGGATGGAGACATCAAAGGGATTTGGGGATTATGCTTAATCCCAATGCTCAAGATCCCAAAGACCAAGTCATGTTGGTTGATGATAAGGATAAGTGTGGGTTTGGGAGTGAGCTAAGTAATGAATGTATTAGGAGGTTTCCTGAGGTCTTTACCGATAAGCTGGGCTGTCTCAAAGGGTTTGAACATCAGATCATTCTTAAGGACAGAGCCATACCTTGTGTTCATAAAGTGAGGAGGGTACCCAACATGATGATGGGACCCCTCAAGACTGAACTTGATAGGTTGTTGAGTCTGGGTGTTATTGAGGAGATTGAAGCCTCAGAGTGGTTGGCGCCCGTTGTTTTAGCCTCGAAGGATGGTGGTGCTGGGGTCAGGATGTGTGTTGACCTGAGAAGCCTGAATGAGTGGATCTGGGTGGACAGGCAACCTTTGCCAAATATTTCTGAGTCGTTGAGTATGCTTAAGGGGGCGTGCATTTTTAGTGTGTTGGACCTGTCCTCTGCATACCACCAGATTCCTTTGCATAAAGACTCGAGGCACCTCACCTCATTTGTGACACCACTTGGAGCCTATCAGTTTTTAAGAATGCCATTTGGGCTGGCGTCAGCCGCAGCGTGCTTTCAAAGAATTATGAAGAAAGTGCTTGGTGAGGTGAAGAATATATTGTTCTTTCAAGACGATATATTGATTTATGGTAAGGATGTTGAAGGACATAATAGGACTTTGACGAGGTTTTGGAGAGACTTAAGAAAAAGGGGTTGACTGTGAAGAAAGAAAAGTGTCGTATTGGTGTTCACACTGTCACTTATCTTGGTCATTTGATATCGGGGGAAGGAATCCAGCCCAAGCTTGAACTTGCACGGAGTGTGGTTGAAGCTCCTGTGCCAAAAGATAAGGAGCAGGTGAGATCGTTTCTGGGGCTTGCTGAGTTCTACTCCAAATTTGTCAGAGGGTTTGCGAGTGTAACTGAACCTATCAGAGTTTTGCTTAAAAAAGGGTCAGTCTTTGCGTGGTCGGAGAAGTGTCAGGAAGCTTTTGAGGTTGTCAAAGGGGAGATTGGAAGGATGCCCACTCTTGGTCATTTTGATGTTAATAACAAAACGATCTTGACCACAGATGCCAGTCTTAAGGGGTTGGGAGCTGTTTTATCCCAAGTGGTTAATGGTGAGCAGAGGACGGTGGCTTTTGCCTCGAGAGCACTTAGGGATGCGGAGGTTAATTATTCGTGCATAGAGAGGGAAGCTTTAAGTGTGTTCTGGGCTGTTCAGCATTTCAAGTTTTATTTGTGGGGGATACCATTTTTGGTGAGGACGGACCATCGCCCACTGGTGCAGATCTTTTCTTGCAGACATAGCGAACATATTACTCCTAGGATAAAACGATGGAGTGAGGGGTTGCAGGAGTACAATTTTGTTGTACAATATATACCAGGTTCCAGCAATAAGACGGCAGATTGTCTTTCTAGATTGCCTGTCAACACAGTGAGTGGAGGTTGTGAAAGTGATGTTGTATGTTGGGTGGTTGAGCCATCCTTGTCTTTGGAATCTTGGATTGAGGGGGTCAACAAGGATAAAACCTTGGAGTCACTAAAGGTCTGGGTGACTCAGGGTTGGCCTGACTGCAAAACCTTGGATTCAAATATGAGAGCTGACTGGCTGGTTAGGGATGACTTGTCTTTCACTGGGGGTAATCTCATGAGAGGTGAGAGGGTGATTCCTCCAGTTGAGTTCAGGGAGAGGATTGTTAACACGGGCCATGAAGGCCATTTGGGGCGGAGTCTTACAAAGGCTAGAGTGAGAGAACGGTACTGGTGGCCAGGGATGGATCGCATGGTTGAGGAGGTGGTAAGAGAGTGTGTTTCCTGTGCCATTAGTGATAAGTCACATGTCGTTAGTAAGGCTCCATTGTCTCCTGTTTTGGTTCCGGATGTGGTCTGGTCAAAGTTAGGTTTGGATATTGTGGGCCCTTTTGAGTTGCTGCCATCTTATGAACGTTTTGTTATTATGCTGGTAGATTATACTTCTAAGTGGGTGGTTACCAAGTGTGTGAGTTCTGTGACCACGAAGGTGGTTATTGACTTTTTGAAAGATGTTTTCTCATTGGAGGGGTTTCCAAAGTTTCTTGTCACGGACAATGGTGTGCAATTTGTGTCCCATGAGATGGTTGATTTTCTCAGGGATCATGGTATTGTACATCAAAAGACAGAATTGTATGCTCCACAGGCTAATGGGTTGTCTGAGAGGATGAACAGGATGGTAAAAGATTGTGCTCAACGGGCATTGTCTTTGAGGGTTTCGTTCAGTGGGGTTTTGAGGGACATGTGGTGGGCGCATCGTACTGCACCCAATGCGGTTACTCAGATTTCGCCGTTTGAAGTCTTGAGGGGCAGAAAGGCTACATCGAAACTTAATCCTTTTTGGTTGCCTGTGTCCTCTGGGCCTGTGGTGAGCAGAGAGGACTGTCATAGTAAAGTCTTAGAGTATCAGCATAAGTACAAGGCTGATTATGATCTGAGAATGAGGGTTAAGTGCAGGAAGTGGAATGTAGGGGACAGGGTGTTGGTGAAGAATCCTAGACATTGTTTGAAAGGAGAGTCCTCTTTCCTTGGTCCCTTTACTATTGTGACCATCAGGAAAAATGTAGTGAGAGTAGATTCTGGTGCTATGTGGAGCATGTCCAGGTTGGTGAAGTATCATGGCAATTCTCGCAGTGATGATGTAGAAGGGGGTGTTTGTGAAAATGGTGCGGAATCTTGTAGTGGGATTCCTGAGAGTGGGGGTGCTATGCCATTTGGTGTGCGTCCTTCAAGAGAGAAACACATGCCAAGGAGATTCAGTGATTATGAGTTACAGTAATTGTGACTCTGAGTTGTATCTCCTTGGAGGGTAGGCCCTGATTATGCTAATTTGGCAGATGTGAGTGTCATTTTATTGTACTTTTATTTTTGTTACCTATTTTCTGTATTTCGTTTTGGGGAATGTTCTTTGTATACTATGTTTATTAATTTCTCTAAGTAGGGGGGATGTGTTGTAATCTAGTTGGAATGTTATTTCTAGAATATAGAGATGTCATATAGAATGTTAGTGGGGGAAGGTTCAGACTGGAGCTGGGGATCGTGATGAACGGAGTCTGTTGATGCCTTCTTATTCATATTCCTGATTAAACATCAGATCAACTTTATTCTGCGTGTTACGAGCTTATTTTTAACACCATCCTCTAAATGTTGCTCGTGGCAGTCTTCCTTCTTCACTCAGCTGTGATTATCAGCCGTCCTATGACACTGCAAGTCCTGCAGGCCTATTGCCACTACTAAGGTCACAAACTAAGACTCTTACCACGACCCTGCAACCTAATTGGATGGTCAGTATCACTGAAAAGCGTAATCAAAAGAAAATTTCTCAATTGTCTCTAGCCACTCTAGGCCTCAAATTGTATCTCGTTTTATTCGGCACAGTCTGGTCCTGAAAAAGTGTCTCCGGATTAGTCGTGTTCAACCTGAGATGTGGTGGTACAGCGTCCTGCAGAACGTCATCATCCTCTTTCTCAGATCGAGTCCAATCTAGGTGTGCATTGCTAAAAGGTACGAATCGGGGGACCCTTTCACCTTCAAAATCGCCAATACCTTCACGGACCCACCGATCATAAGGCAAAGGCAACGGTACCTTCTCACAATGCACACCGTGGATCCAATTTTTCTTTCCGACCACCTTCACAGCTGTGCGTGTTGTTAATAATACTTGACGAGGCTCATTCCAGCGAGGTTCCAAGTTCTTTGATCTTTGAAAATTCTTCACACACACCCAATCGCCGGGTTGTATGGTATGACCAGGATCAGTAGAAGCCTGAGGCAAAGCGTCTTGTACCTGTTGATGAAGGACACGCAATTTAGTGGTGAGGTCATGCAAATAATCAATCAACATTGGATGCTCTATCTCGGAATACTTCTTTGGCCTTGGGACTCCCCAGACATTTGCTGGGCATCCAAACACAACCTCGTAGGGTCTGAGTCCCATACGGGAATGAACAGTTGTTCGAGTAGACAAAAGAGTCAAGGGTAAAGCATCGGGCCAGGCAAGACCCGAGCTGGCCTGTATCTTCGCGAGCCTGAGCTTAAGAGTACCATTATAGCATTCCACCAAACCTGCTGACTGAGGGTGGTTTGCCGCATGAAATTTCTGTCTGATACCAAGACCTGCACACACTTTCTGCATTATCTGACCCACGAATTCACTTCCATTGTCACTCCAGACAATTCGAGGCAAGCCGAACCTCGGGAAAAACTCCTTCAAAAGGACTTTAGCCGTAGACAGAGCAGTATTATCCTTTAGGGGGTAGGCCTCTATCCATCTAGAAAAGGCACACACCACCACAAGGACATACTTCAGATTATTACATCGCTCCATGTGAATGTAATCTATTTGCAACACCTCAAAAGGGTACATTGGAGGGGCAAAATGGCCTACTGGGGTTGGTGTTCCCTTCCCTGGATTGTGCATCAAGCAAACAATACAGTGCTTAACCAGATTATCTGCGCATTTAGGGATCCCCACATTCTGCCATACAGGGGCCAGAAGTTTGTATATCCCTTTAGCACTAATGTGGGCTGGACCATGTGCCATGGTATCTACTGGAAGTACATAGGCGTCTGGTAACAGCCAGCGCTGATGTTCCGACAATTACGTCCAACACCCTGTCACGTCCAACATTCCTGTACCCTCTCTCCACTTACTCAGTTCTTTCTCTGTAGCCTCTACCTGGATCATTTTTACACTTTCTATTGTGTCCTCACACATCCCTCCTTGTCTGACCCATCTAGCAGGGCCCACAACATACATGCGGCTTGTAACGTCTCTGGCTGTCTCTTTCGCTGTCTGGTCTGCAAAAGCATTTCCTCGACCCACATCATCAGTGATCCTCTTATGCGCACTACACTTGACAATTGCTATCTGAGTGGGCAAGGTAAGTGATTCGAGAAGGTCCTTTACCAACTGACCATGCCGTATCTTAGTGCCGTGGGAGGTGAGAAATCCTCTTTCCCTCCACAGGCGGCCAAAACTGTGGGCCACTCCAAACGCATACTGGCTATCAGTGAACACATTCACTCTCTTTCCTTCAGCCAACACACAAGCTCTAGTCAGAGCTATCAATTCAGCTGCCTGGGCTGAATTGTGCCTAATGCGTGCTGTTTCCACAATTGTGTACAAAGTAGTGACTGCATAGGCCGAAGTCGTCAGTGGCGGTGCGTCCATTGGGGGCGTTGCCCCACTAAGCTGGAACAGCCCCAACGCCCCCAATGGACGCAAACTCCTGCAAGGGCATTTACGTTCCAATCCAGCCTGAAAGTCCTTTTCAGTTTCACTGAGTGCGCGACGCAGTCTGTGGGTGTGTGTGGGGGCGGGGCTGCCGTTGACGTGGAAATAGCAGCGCGCAGCAGTCCAGCAGACAGCAGTGCGCAATGCGCATGTCAAGTTTTGGGCTCTATTCTGGAATCCTGGCCTGAACATGCGCACACGTGTGTGTGTGGCACTTAGAAACTTTGACTACTACAGTGGTGACTGGGACCCGAGGGTGCGTCTCATAACGCAGCCCCCCCCCCCCCCGGGTCTCATTATGGGCAGGGACTAACCCTGCTCTTAAGCCAATCCTGGCACTACTGGCACAGTGGCGCTGGTAATGCAGCGCCAGGGTTGGCTGAGTCTATTCACCGCGGTCCGCGCAGCGTGCGCAGTGCAGCAGTCGAGTGAGTCATGGTGCGCCGTACGTATGGTATGGCCAATCACACTGCGGCAATGTGAAGCCATGCAGTAGTGATTGGCCATTTTAGTCTCTCTCTACGCTGTCGGCGCACCACGTCACCACGCCAGTGCCTGCTGCCTGCCACACGACACACACGAGACGACACACACGAGGTGCGAGGAGTCACAGTCAGAGAGAGTCACGAGTCGGAGCGAGCACGACGAGCAGACGAGACACAGTGCAGCAGCCAGCAGCGAGTTTTGACTCTGGTATGTATCACTCACTATAATGTGGAGGCTTAAGCGTTTGTATTTTGTAATGTGTATGTACACTGTACAGTACACCGTCACCGAGCCCTTCGACTGAGGCCCAGTCCCTTACACATAAGAACCCCTCTCTCTCCTCACTTGCACTTACCCAGCACTCTAGCCAGCCGGCGGTCCATGCTCTGGCCTAAAAATGCTTTCTTCATACACCGGACTGCCCCAGCCCCTCCCGTCACAGCACGAAGATCCCTCCTTGCACCCAGGTTCGACTGTACAGTTCCAAGACAATTCCCCTCTTCACCCCGGCCCCCACCTCCACTCTTCAACCTATTCTCAATTAGGATCCAGGAATGTGCACACCCTAGCAACAGGCAAAATAACAGCACCCTCGGTGAGCCCAGGCCAGGCAGGGCCAGTCCCTGCTCTGAGGTGCCTCCGGTAGGAGGTATTGACCAACTCATAGGTACGAGGGCTCCCATTTGGGGTATTTTTGCTTCATTCTGTTATCTTACACACTAGTCCCAATTTAAATTGAAAAAATACACACAAAAGTAGTTTTCTACAAGTGTTTCTATCCTCCAAAATACCTCTACAGAAAAATCTGACACTATCTTTTTCGGGCTGAAAATGTAGTTTTTTTAAATGATTAGTTACTTTCCATCCTAAATATCAGAGCTTCCTTTCCATTTCTATACCCTTTCGTCATTTTGACAGAATGAAATAAATCTGACTAACATTAAACCCTGCCCCCGGGCTCCGGAACAAGAGAACGGGGGTGTACGACTGCGACTCACCCTTTGGGGCAGACCTAGGGCAGATGGAGGGGTGGATGAGGCCCCCTTCCCGCCTCCAGTGGTGGTCGGACAGGGGCCTGTGTGTGTGGCACAAGGCTTGTTAGGAAGAAGTGCGCTGCTAGCGTGGAGGAGTACAGACGGCACAGCGAGAGAGCATAACATCACACAACACACACTAAGTAGTATAACAGAAAGCTAATAAAATACGAGGAATGCTCCCAATCCTGCTGTCAAGTACGAAGCGAGGGGATGCGCCCAAGAGAAGGGGAGAGCAAACAGAGACAGATGGAGGGAAAGGGCGCAGAAAAAGACGTGGGAGGAAGAGTGTAATGAACCGCAAGAGGGAGAGAAGAGAACGGGGGAGGCAAAGGGGAGACAGGAAGTGAAAACAATAGTGACAACAGAGAAAAAGGGGACAACAGAGTAGAGATAAAAAAGGATGTAAAAAGGAATGGTGAAGCAGGGGGGCAAAAGAAGAGACAGGGGAGAGAAACTAGTGTATGAAGTGCAAAGGTGAGAAACTACAAGACAGAGAGGGGTGAGATGGGGTAGGACAAGGTCAATAAGATGAAGAAGAAGAGGAAGGAAGAAAGCAATTACAAGGGAGTAGAATTAGGAGCACGCGAGAGGAAGAGAGAAGAGATGCGAAGAGAGGGAAATGTTGTTATAGATGTAAATGCAGAGATGAGAGGAAGTGTGAACGAGCGAGGAAGGAAAGGGGCAAGGAATAAAATAAATAGAGAAGGAGGGGAGACAAGAAAATGGAAATACGATGGAACGGAGGGAAACTGGAAAGGAAGGGAGTAAGAAAATAAGGCAAGAAAGGAGAAGGGCAGAGAGAAGCAAACAAAGATCAGAGGAAGGGCTCAAAGAAAGTAAAATAAAAAGTGGACAGGGGGAGCTTGATGGCGAGAAAGCTGGAAATGTGCTTGAAAATGCACAATTTTTCCACTCTTTTTTCAAAATTTTCTCGGGGGAGAACCCCCCCGAACCACCCTTAGGTTGTTCGGGCACGCTCGCTACGCTCGCTCGCTATGCTGAAGTATGACAAACATTTTACGCCTCACCACTTTCAAATGTCACCGTCCGCCACTGGAAGTCGTCTCACCATTGGGGAGCTTAAAACAAGAACCAGCCACCCATAGGATCCCATCCGGGTCCAGGAGTGGAGTGTCCTTTAGATCCACTCTACCTTTTGTCTCCTCCTCTGTGCGGAGGAAACAATCATGCTGCCCCTGGGTACCTGTTTCTACTGGGATCGGTAACAGTGTGGCTGGGTTTAGGGTATTTCATCGTTTAATATGTACATGGCTGGCCAAGAGCGTCAGCTCGTACCCTGACAAGCGGGCGCTCGTAAGGTGCTGAGTCTTTGTTCTATTTAGGAGAGTATCTACTGCATGCGGCACCATGACAATAAGAGTATTACCCAGTACCAATCCAGCAGACTGGCGAATGGAAACTGCTGCTGGTGCTGTGGCTTTCAGACAACTGGGTAACGCCTTGGCCACTGGGTCTAGTGTGGCCGAAAAATAGGCACATGGGCGCTGCTTGTCTCCAAATGGTTGCGTTAAAACTGACAATGCGCAACCTTCTCTCTCATGAACGTAGAGTGTGGAAGGCTTACTGTAATCAGGAGTACCTAACACAGGAGCAGAGCACAAGGAAGTACGTAAATCAGTAAAACTTTTCTGACAATCCGCAGTCCAAGGGAGAGGTTGGGGTGTATCTTTGAGAGTGAGTGCCAACAGAGGTTTCGCTAGCAAAGAAAAATTTGGAATCCACTGTCTGCAATAAGAGGTAATGCCAAAAAAGGCACGCACCTCCCTTTGTGTACATGGTACAGACATTTGAGCAATTGCTTGGATATGTTCTGGGGTCAATCGCCGTCCCTCGTTCGACAAGAGATGACCTAGATAAATAACCTCTTGGCGACAATATTGCAATTTAGAGGGTGAAACCTTGTGATGAAGGTCAGACAAGTGACGTAACAGTGAAAT
This sequence comes from Triturus cristatus, assembly GCF_964204655.1. NCBI lineage: Eukaryota > Metazoa > Chordata > Amphibia > Caudata > Salamandridae > Triturus > Triturus cristatus. The sequence goes on along the minus strand of NC_140587.1, from coordinate 307,531,568 downwards.
AGTAACCTGTTTACAAGTGTCCTCAGAATCAGCAGCAACCTACAGGTCATCTACGTATTGAATACGGGTGGCACCTGGGGGCAAAGAGAAAGCATCAAGCTGCGTTTTCAAAGCTTGACTGTAAATGGAGGGACTCTCGCAATAGCCTTGAGGAGCACGCTTGAACCGGAAACTTCGGCCGAAAATATCCCTACTTTCCTCAGCAATAGGAATGCTGAAGAAAGCATTCTTAAGGTCAATAACAGAAAACCAAGCAGCCGAAGCAGGTATCATTGTCAATAGGGCAGTGATATCTGGGACGACAGGAAATTGGGGTACAACAATCTTGTTGACCTCCCAGAGGTCAATCACAAAACAATAAACGGGTGGCTGGGAAGAGTCAGTGCGTTTAAGAACAGGTAAAACAGGACTATTGCATACATTTCCCCTTGTCTCTTCAATCACGCCTTTCTGAACCAAATCATAAATAATAGCCAATAGAGCTCTTTCACCATCACTGGAAATCTTGTACTGGGGAATGCGGGGTAACTTGACATTGGATTTGAGGGTGACGATGTAGGGCGGAATCCGCAGAAGACCAACATGATTGGGACCTGTAGCCCAGAGGGTTGCAGGAAGGGAGCGCAATTCAGGGGGGAGTTGGTCTTTAGACAAATACGCCGGGGAAATCAATTTCTTACCTAAAGTGAGGTGTACACCAGAAGGGGAACAATGCAATGTTGCGTACAGTCTTTTTAACAAGTCCAAACCTAACAAATTTTCACCACAACCAGTTGTCAAAATAAGCGGAGCCTCCAAATCATAAGGACCTATTGAGATGGGCAGAGGACAAGAAACTGGGTTATGAACTGGGGTGCCAGAAAATCCTACAGAAACATTTGTTAAGCCAGACAAAGGTGCCCCAGGGAGTTTAGAGTGGATAATAGAACTCTTCGTTGCACCAGTGTCCAATAGAAATGGCTCTGAAACACCTAGTGCAACGACTTTAACATAAGGCCCATTTTGGTCCACTGGAACTGATATGACTCACTTTGTCTATGGCTGTCCTAGCTAGTATGAAAACCCTGACTCTCATCCTCGGTATAATAATCATCATTGGAAAAATGGGCAGACTGAGCATTCTGCTGATCAAAATAATTCATGGAGTTTTGAGGGGGAAAGGAACGCTGGTCTTGAGATGATGTACCTCGCCCCCTACCCCTGGGTGTTGACTGGTAGCCACCTCGGCCTCGCGGCCCAGGCATGCCACCAGTACGCTGCAACAAAACTGGGCAACTTTTTTTGAAGTGGCCTTCCTCCTTACAATAAGCGCATTGATTTGGACCCAGTGGGGGCCGGGGAACAAAGGGCTGAGGTTTTTGCAACAGCTTCTGGAATTGGGGAAGCGGCTGGAACTGACGCTGAGCAGGGCGAGGGGGATAAGCCTGTTGCAAAAGAACTTTCGTTTTTAATTCCTTAGTCTTTTTTATCAAGTTTGTCCTTTTCCTCTTTATCCCTATTTTCATAATACTGAGCAGTAGCCAATATCTGGGCAGAAGAGGAAACGGCCCACGCACTTTCGGAATCCTTCAGTTTATTGGAAAGTTCAGGGAGCAAATTAAACACAAATTTATCTACAAATAATCGTTGGCCACCTTCCGTGCTCATATCCTGACCACTGTGATCAAGAAACGTCTCCTCAAATCGAGTAAAAAAGTCGGAAATGCTTTCATCTTTCTTTTGCTTACAGGCAGCTAACTTATCCCAATTAACTCGCAGAGCGGGCATCATAGTTTTCATCAAGGCAATAATCCTAGCGGGAAGGTCTGCAATTAAAGCATCAGGTTTAGCACCACCCACTTGGAGTCCATCTGCGGCAAGTATAGCCCCCAATTCTTGAGCATGGTCCTCTTTCCGAATCCTAGCCCACAATGGTTGTGGGACCACATTTCCCATCAGCATGTCTTTATCGGCTAGATTCATAATGCATGCATCAACAGTCTGGGACAGTTCTTTGTAATAACCAGCAGGATTTTCACGGGGGTCTGGTAAGGATTGTTTAAGGGCCAGAACCTCATATCTTTTCCAAGTAACATGTACCCATACACGTTGAAAGTGAGCGGGTATACCAGGATTAGCGCCCTGGGGTGCAACCGCTTCTCTCCACACCGGAGGAACCTCTCTCATAGGATAGTGTTTTAGTTTCCTTTTAACAGAAGGATCTAGTTCAGGCAGAGACCGGTAAGTGAACATTGTTCTAAAGGTGACAAGTGTCCTTACAGCATTCTCAACCTCAGCACCCACAATTATCCCTTTGTCAAAGTCAGCCTGAACATCTAGCAGACCCTGGGGGGCTTATCCTAAACCCATATCCTCCCACTCTTGACCAAGAATGACACACATGGTATCAAAAACATGTCTTTGTGTGGGTGCATCCCACTGCTGAAAAGTGTCCATGATATCTTGTATACCATACTGGGGGCCATTCATGATCTACTTACGGGCGAGGAGGTCTAACGCATCACGCTCTTGGGGACCTGGGAGCTGACTACGGGTCTGCCTACGAGGAAGAACAGGAGTCATGTTTATCGACCCAAAGAAAGGGGACAAAAGGCCAGAAACAGTGTCAACCATCCGCTTACGAATTGAGGGGGAATTCGACATAAGGACAGGGGACAAGGTATTAGGTAGGGCAGAAGAGGGGAAATAAGAGGGGGTGACAGGTATAAAGGGGGTCGAAGGCAAAGGAGTCTGAGGCAAATGGAGGTGGCGGGATTGGCATTACCAGAAGGGGCTGTGGTGGAGGTGCAAGGACCGGTTGGGGAACAACAGGTAGTTGAGCGGGCGGCACTAGTAGGAGTGCATTGGCAATCTGTGCATAGGGAGGGGGTAATCTCAACAGGTGGGATATTAAAGGATCCTTTTCTGGGTCAACATCCTTGTCTGGAGGGGAAGTGGGCAACACCGGATAACACTTCTCTACTGCCATGTTGTCTATCTAAAACCTCAATTGTATAATCATTCTCATTGTCTTTAAACTGCTGGGCAGCCTGTATAACAGTCATGCCCTTTTCCTTCCTATCTCTTTTTGCTTGTTTTATTTCTTTCTGTTTGGCTTCCTTGCGCCAAAGGCGAAAAGAGTCCAACATAGCCTTCCGGGCTTTTCTTTTAAACAATGTAGCTTCCAAATTATCTAATATATCAGGCTCAAAACTACCATTTTGTGGCCACTGCAAAACGCCATCTTTTCTTGTATAGCGGACCCACACTTCATTAAAGGTGATGGGGCCCACACCATGTTTAGAATAGAGCTCATAGGTGGGAGTTCCAGCCGGAGGAATTGGACAAGAGTCCTCCAGTCGGGAATCCCTATCACAACAACAACAACACCACCTTCTAAACTTACTGAAACCAGGCATCGTTATTTCACTGGCCTCTTTACAAACATCAAGGGGTTAATCAACCAACACAGCACAAATGTACTCACCCCTCGGCTTTGGCTTTTGCAAGAGCCGTATCAAAACGTCAAAAACAAAGAAGTGGGAGCTACCCACTAATACTTAACCAAATGTTCTCTCACGCCAACAGAGGTCCGTCTAACGTCTCGCAATACCAGTCATCACCAAAAGGGGCCAAGGCAGGCGGCAGTCAGTGCAGCATTCACTAGCAGCCGTTGGAAATGAGAAGCCGCGCTGCAAAGACCTTCGGTCCACTTGCGACATGCAGGGGTCGATCACGTGGTGCGCTTCCTCTGGAATTTCCTTGCGGGGCTCCTCACGACCCTAGGGCTCGACCGCTACCTCTGAAGCCCCCCGACGTTGGGCGCCAATTGAAGAACCGGGCCTTTAAGGGCCTGGCGGCGCAGGGCACGCCTGAAATCTCCGAGTTCACCTGCCTTGTTGTACAGAGACACGGAATACTCTGTTAGCGTAGAAAACCAAATTTATTAGCTGCAGCTACGCACAGTTATCCTAGAAGTACATCAGTGGTTCTCAGGAGACTGCCACTTTACTCCGTGGCTCACAGTCTTTTATAACCATATACACCCAAAGAAAAACACTCCCCATGCACCAAATATTAGCCAATAGGAAAACATTCAAAACAAGGCACCATGTAACCAGAACGTCCCCCTTGAGTCGTGTTCTTGCCCAACCCCATAAGTCAATCAATGACAGCACCTATAGGTCAATCAGAAATGGCAGGACGTGTTTGTGTGCTTCAAAGGCCGACTTGCAAAATAGGATAATGCAGGGAAAGAATACCGAAGGCCAACAGATAGTTGGGACAAGGATTAGTCAGTCTAGACAAGGATTAGTCAGTTCGGCTAATTCCTGGAATTGGCTTCACGACAAGGAGGGGGGGCGTTATTTGACACGTAGCAGTACAAAGGGCAGAAACACTTCGTACGATGAGCTGCCTGAGTGAGGGCAACACAAAATGGCGACGGAATACAAAATGGAGTCGAAACTAAATTACCTCAAGTGTACTCTATGGGTGGCTGATGTAGTACCAGTAGTTGGTCATGTGTAGTGCTGGTCACACAACAAAAGTATAAGTTACTACAAAAGTGAAGTATGTGAATACCTAAAAGTAGAAACGTACTCAAAATTGTAAGTTATCTTTGTGAATCATGCCCAGGGCATTTAAGTGGTATCCCAGCATACCTAAGGTATGGGACAAAGGCAAATGTCTCAGCAAATACGTTTTGGAAAGGTGCCTTGCTAGCCAGATGTATCAGTGATGCAAACCAAAACAGGGCAGGCCTGACAAGATTTCAAAACTGTTTTCTACCTGCGAGTTCTATTATGTATTTTTTGTTGAAACTTTTGGTCAATAAATGTAAAAGAAACATTTGTGATAGGCGGGTACATGAGTTTACAGGAAGACTATACAATAGTGCAAGTACTAGGAAGAAAAATGCTAAATATATTTTTGATTGTTGCACATATTTGTTTGAAATGCAGAAAACCCACAGTATGTTCACCTTTTGGTAAGGAGGTGGTTTGGCACCTCAAACGTATGAGAGTATACATATAAAAGAACATTGAAAATCATTAATGAGAAAACACAGTCAGATACTCCATCCCAAACTACATATCATAGCTACAGGGTTGAGTTGTTTAATTGATGAATATTTTTATATCAGAGAGGCTCAGGAGATGTGGTGGAAGGTACTAACAGAGAGGATGGCTTTACTGAAGCAATTGCGAGTGACAAATAACAGGCAGCTAATCAGGTGGAACTAGTTTGACAAAGAAATTGTATTTAGCAAAATCATGAATGCTACAGTGGGCAACCTGGATATATATATATTTTTTTTGTATTAATATTTATTGTAGATATGTATTAACAAATATGTTTATATTATTGGTGATTATAATTAAATTATAATAATACAGTTTGATGTAAGTGTTTTTTGGAAATGTAGAATTAAGCATAATTATTAACAACTACTTGACTTTGAATTGTTTAAATGATCTATGTTTTTACAGTTTTAAGTTTAAGAATAATAGAAATATTTTAAACATTATTTCTTCAATATTTTCCACACTATACTTTTTAAGTAAGATGAAGTATATTGCTATTTTTTTTAACTACTATATTTTTGTAGCTACCTTTATACTTACTGTATTTTTAAATCTCAATATTTTTGCTGTTAATATTTTTTGTACTTCACCTTAATTTATAAATATTAAAAAATCGATTATTTGACCTAGGCGATTTTTTCGACAGTATTTTTGTTTTGCATGATGTTAATAGTCAATCTTCCATTTTACATCCTTTACTTCCACTAACCCTGCATCTTCATCTATTGTACTTCTAGTTGTCTTTTCTTCCACCATACTCCACCTGATGAATCCGCTCCTTTCAAATTAACTCTGTGTTTACACTTCCCCTCTTTTGCTTCTGCTGAAGTCTCAATGTTCTCAGCTCATCTGTGTTTCCTCATTTGCTGTGAACATTAATTTGTCCTCCTTGTTAGCAATCTTTCTGCCTCCTATTCGGCCAGCTCTATTTTGTTCTCTGACACAGCTCTTTGCATATCATTTCACAAATCTGCTAACATGCCTTGATTTCGAGGAATAAGCTTAGTAAAAAGGAACTGTTTTTTTACCTGTATGAATCATTCAGAAATACAGATTCTGGTCCTTATGATTTCTTTTAGATCAGCGAGATCAAACGTGTTCTCTTATTCAATGTATTCTACCAGGAACCGTTACTACTCTTGAGTACCCTCTGTCTCTGACTCCGCTGTTGACAACAAGGTTCTCAACTGCGCCTCAGGTGAGAGTACTAAGAGATGGGCCAAATGTGCATCCTCCAAATTTTAGTAGACGCACTCTTTGTTGGCCTCCTCTAAAGGAGGCCCCAGGCCTTCAATCTTAATCCTTCCATGGAGTGATGATAAACATTGTGCTGCTGTATTCATGCATAGTATGAACACAATCACACACTCTGGTGGTGCTGCCTGCAGGGTTCCAAATAGGTCTCTGTGCAGTACCCTTTCACTTTGTACAAAACAGCATTTTTCAGATGAAAAGGGTGAGTGTGGGTGACCAATGGTATCTCTTCTCTTTCAGAATTAATGTGTGCTGTCATTAAGCCAGACGCTCTTACATTCAGGCACCCCTGAGCTGATCATCAAAAGGGTGTTTGTGTGCGTCTGTTTGTATGTGAATGCACAATTTAATTCTACTTTTTATGTTTTTTTTCTGAGAAATGAGAGAGAGACTGTGTGTGTGTGTGTGGGTGTGTGTTTTGATTCTACTTTTTATTTGATGCTATGAATACATACATGCCTGGGGATTACACTGGACCATTGTATGTCCTATCGTAAAATTATTTAAGACTTGGATATAGAATTGTGCTAATAAATGACACACATGAACATTTTACATCATATTTTTACATCGTTCATCTGCAAAATCAATGATCCATGTAGATTTCAAATTGAAAAGTCACTGGTCATTAAAAAAAGATTATTAAGTATATAAGTAGTGTGGGTAAAAGTTCTGGCTCATTTTCAACACAATAGAGTCTCTGAATGCTCGGTTTCTCAGTGGCCCTGTACGACGTCAGCTTCTCTTTAATTTGCAAAGTAATTGGCAGTCCCTGAAAGATCACTGAAAATGATGTGTTAAGGTCACCCTCTGCCTTTGAAGAGGAAATGTTTATACAGATGCTGAAGTCTAATTGCCCGATTTGGGGTCAGAGGTCATACTATTAATACAAACATCACAAACTTCAGTGGTTTGCTTCAATGAAAGAGCATTTATATTTGGAATGATAACAATAATATTGTTTTAGACACTAATTGTATCTGCAGCCTTTGAAAGGAAGCTATAACCCTACATCTGACTACAGGGAGAGCAGCTCAGCCATGGCTGTCGTTCTTCCCTGATGCTGACTTGAGGGGGCTGCAGCTGTTCCTACACAGTGCCATTATGCAATCACGAGTCTTAATGTATTAACGATTTAGTGAAGGGGCGCTGGGGGTCACGCGGGTCCGATGCCTGCAGTGATGAGGTCAGGTGGAATGAAGATCTGAGACAGGAATCCGGGATCCGCCACGCGGTACTTTGTCTCACAGCGGGAACAGGAAGCAAGTAAAGCACAAAAGTATAGTATGTCAGTGAATGGGAAATATCTGGGCAGCGCCATCTTGACCTAGTTGACCCTGTATTGCCAGAGTTCATACACGCTTCATGTCCCCATGTATCTTGGTACTTAGCAACTTTAAAACTAATTTAGGGAAATCTCCGTAACCTGTCCACCTTCCCTTCTCTAATTTAACTTAGTATAGAAAAATAGAGCTCCTTCAGAAAAGTTAATTACTGCAGATCGTGTAGGGATTTCCCGGAGCAGTGCAGCAAACTTCTCATTTATTCGGGAAAGAAACAGACACAGCGATAAATGGCGCGAAAAACGCAAAATTTAGTAAAAGCGGCATCACTTAGCATGGTTTAAAAGTGGTACTCTTAGCGGTTCCAGACATGCGTTTCACAGGGTCGCTGTATGGTAATTTGGCAATATTTATAATAGGAAATCATTTGAAACACATCCTAGCAGGGGGCCTATAACTCAGCCATGTGAGATTTGCAGCATGTCGTTCCACTCTAAAGCTAAACAGAGCAATCAGGCCTGTTCGAAACGTGGGTATATAGATTTTTTTCGAGGTGATCTGGAAGAAATAAAGCCTTCCCAAGAGCATTTTCATGGAATTAATTATTGTATGCAGTTCTCAGTTATGATCCAGTCAACAACCCCTTCTTGTGTTTATAGACTTGGAGCCCCAGAAGTAGTTGCTAAAGAAGTTGCGAAATAATCATTGGGGATTGTGGAGCCAGGCAAGCAGAAGAAATGAAAACACTTGAGTTTAATGCATATATCAACAATAAATCACGTGGAAGGAGCGGAGCAATTTCCTGGTGCCTTCATGTGCTGTTCTGGGTACTTAACGAGTACAGCCCTTTATACTTTAAGGAAACAAATGTTAATGTTGTAAAATATACACTCAGCATTTACTTTTCATTTTCTTATAGATGAATTATTCTTTTTCAGTTACGCCTGCATAGCGCTTGTGCTGTGCTTGTGAAATTTATAGTATTCAATCTAAATCTTAAAAGGGGCTTATATCCCTCCCCCTTGCTTTCTTGCTTCTCATTGGCTCCTGTGCTTGCCACTCACCTTTCCTCTGCTTCTATTGGCTGTAGCATACTTTTCCTGTTGTTCCTTTGTTTGTTTGCTCTTATCAGTTTCCCAAGGCCAAAGTACTTCTTTTCTATCAATGGAAATTTTGTGTGAGACTGCTCTCTTGATGTGGAGGAAGGTCAGCGTTTTAGTGTTCTTGCTCTCTAGTGCGCACCTCTGGTACACAGCACTTCCTGTTTCTTCAGCCGTAATCCATCATAATCTCCCATGGCTACACTAGAGTAAAAGCCTCTGTGAAACCAGGAGCAGCAGGCTCCGATCGCAAGGTTTTTCACTGGTCGCACACCCGCCCCTGCAACAGTGCACTCACCAGTCCCCCCACCCGCAACAGTGCACTCATCACTAGCCCCAGGCTGTGATTATTAAGGAAACAATACTTCCCACAGTTAACAAAGCTTCACACAGGTCGCCTCAGGGTTGTGTTGTCCCTATTAACTAGATTAATGTACTAATTAGCACATGCTTAAAAAACAATAAGCACTTAAGCAGGTGTAGCGCACTTAAAATACAAACAAGTATTCTGGGTCAATTATATTGAAACACAGTGTTCTAACAGTTTCATAAGGGCTGGTTACTTTTAAAAATTTCATTTTAGTCAAACACATAAATTTCCTTATGAGGTGAATGACAGGTCACGCGTGCCGGACCACTAACTTCGTACTTTATGTTACGCCATTTCTCACTGTGGGAGGTACCACATTTTACTCTGCTGAGAAAGCATTTGCTGAGTTGGTGGATAACGAGCTCACGGAAATGTTGCAGTGAGGGGTAGTGGGGGAAGGGGAGGAAAGCAATCGCTCCATTATGAACCTTGCTTATATTTTCAGCCCCCTCTGACTGCAGTGATCTTTACTTTTCCTCTTAAGACCCTTTTCTGTCAACTAAGAGAGCGTGTGCAATTCTTTATACTCTTGTATTGAATTCTGATCAAATCACAGCTGTTTTTTTTCAGAGACCTGTCAGATGCAAGGGTATTTGGAGGAGTTGAACACTAACATAATACGGCTGAGTGCCTTGCTTCTATCTATAGATCACTTTTGGGAAGGGGTACCAGGGGCAGTCATCACAGGCTTGTCCCGCCCAGGGTGCACGCAAACATACTGCGAATAGCACAGTTTGCGAATAATTATGTATTTTTAACCAGGTCTGCGATGCTGACTCCTTTCTGTCTCTGGACTCATGTCTTCACTGTAACTGGTTGGTTTTATTAAGTAACATATTTTGCCAACAGAAGCCACTCTGTTCGACCCCAGGGCTCTGGCAAGTAGAATCCTGCATGACATTTACACAATCACAGTGTGAACTAGGAGAATACGTCTCTTTTTAAACCAAGCACAACTTATTGCTATGGTTTCTGAAAGAATTATGATTATTGACGAATGTTTCCGGTTCACAAAGTTGACGTTTTTAAACCTATCTAAAGGCCTGATTACCTCTACTGAAACGTATGATTTATAGTGGTGACATTCGAGTAGTAGAATTTCCTATTGATGTTATTGGCTGCTTTTTTCATGGCAGGTTTCATTTTGCTTTTGTTTGACAATATCATTATTACCAGCTTCATGAACTAAAATATATTCACAAAGGCAATCTGAGACAAAAGTCTAATGGTGCGACTTTTGGTATTCACAGTGGTCATTTAAGAGTCGTATCTTTGTGTCCACAGTCGGGCCGGAATCTCCGGCTCAAGCTGTACTCTTCGGATGAGGACAGAATCTCCGCCTCGTGCCGGATGAAGTATAATCAATGGGCCGGAACGCAATTTTTACAAAAAGGAACATTAGAAACATGAGAGAAGTGGTAGAGAAGGTCATGAAAATCAGTTGGGCAGGGATAAGGGTGTGGCCAAGACACTGCATCAAATCCCAGAAAGGTTTGCTCCTTTGCATCATGGTACATGCAGTCCACAATTTATGCACCCCTCAATGTTGACTGTAATCTGTTCCATCATCACCAATGTTAATATTCTTGCATATCGTGAATGGAGTAGGATTGCATCTAAAATCCATTTCTCAAAACCTCTGCTGAAAATGTCATCTGCATTTCTTCTTCCTTAGTCCCAGCCTACAACCTTAATTTAGAGTTTGGCAGAGATGGTACTCCATCACAACTGCGATGAAGAATTCTCTCTGCCAAACTGAAGGTCTTCAGTATGTCAGCGCTGGAGACTAATCTGTCTCCATTGCTGATACACTCTTCTGATGGCCTAATATAGCAAGGGCTTTGAGAGGTTTGGCCATGTGACGGCCCACCAATTTAGACTGGATGGTAAAATTACTAGTTTTTTACCTTCGCATGTTGCCATCAAAGTCGTGGTGGTAGGTGAAAGTAAACATTTTCAAATGGCCCTGGAGTTTTCATTGGTTAAAACTCCCATGTTGGGGGGGGTAATTAGTTGGTTTTATTTTCTGAAGGAAAATCCCACATTCAGATTCTGTTTTTGAAAAATAAAGAACTTACTGAAAGTGTGACACACAGCATCATCAAGTTTACCGAGCTGTACAGCACAATTTTAATACATGGATAGGAACTGCCATGATGGCGATTATGCCAATGCAAGAGATGCCACCTGAGGTGGTGGGACTTCTTTAAATTTGGACTGCGGTTACACCATCAGGGTAACAGATTATTTAACACAATTGCTCTGATGAGTAAATTCCACACTACTAAGTCTTAGAACCTTCTTTTTAGCTGAACTATGAATGAACCTCCGATCCCAGATTCTAATCACATTCCCTCAAACTGTGACGATGATGGGCTTGAATCTGAACTGCTGCGACTGACTTAAAACATGTTTCTAAACTCATTAAATAGAATATGTCAGATTAATATTGTTGGGGGCTTGATTCATCATACCTCCTTGGGGCCAATCCGGAATGAACCTGTGAACGTGTTATTTGGCCAATATAGGGTCACAGGTGTCCTAATATTTCAGAACACATATCCTCTGTTAGAAATGGGGGTTCTGTAGGTTCCTAGTCAGAATAAGGGGTTTACAGTACTGAAATAACCCCTGCTCACCCCCTTGGTAGCTTGGCACGAGCAGTCAGGCTTATCTCAGAGGCAGTATGTAAAGCATTTGCATATAACCAACAGTAATACAGTGAAAACACTACAAAAGGACCACACCAGTTCTAGAAATATATCCAATATTTTATCTGTGCAAACAAGACCAAAACGATAAAAATCCACCATACAGTTCTTAGAAATTTCAATAATCAAAAATAAACTAAACTAAAAATAAACTTAAAATACAGTTCCTTGAAGTTGATAGCTCCGTCCGGAGCTGTCACAGCGTCGTGAGCAACAAATCCAAACAGTTCTGGCTGACCGTGGTGTCGCAGGCCAGCTACGGTGTCAGGGAGACCCACGAAAAAGTACCTTTAGAAATGCACAGTGTGGTGATCACATTGAGCTCTGAAGAGCCGGTGTTGGCTCTGGAGGTAGGTGCTGGAGTTGACTGGACCTTGAAGTCACATGTGTTGCAGATCAAACTCCATGCGGTTGAAGTTGGGAGCCTCAGCATCGACAGGCGTCGGGGCTGTGGTGCTAGGTGCAGCGATGCCCTCACGTCGCAGTGCAGTCAGCTCGGTGAAGGTCGTCCAGTGGCGTCAGTGAGACCAGGGCTTTGGTGAAAAGTAATGCAGTGCTCGTCGCAGTGCTGGCAGGTCATGATGCGAGGCAGTGCGAAATGTGGTGCCTACAGTTCTCAGTGCAAACATCAGCTCGGTGGCGGCACCGAGCATCATCGTCGGTGAGATCAGGGTTGCGGTGTGGCAGTGCCCTCTGCGGTGCCTTCTGTTGCAGTACAAAACACACAGTTCCCAGTGCTGGTAGCAGATGAACTTGAAGTCTTTGCTGCTCCTGAGACTTCGTGAACAGGGGGCAAGCTCTACCTCAAGCCCTTGGAGAAACTCCAACAAAAAAGTTGCAGAAAGTTCGGTCCAGTCCTTTCTCTGCTGATGACAGAAGCAGCCAGAGTAGGCCAACACAGCAAAGCACATAGCAGAGTGGTGTTCCTCCTCACAGCTTCTCCAGCTGGTTTCAGTCCAAAGAGTTCTCTGAAGTTTTTTATCTCCTTGAGACTCCTAACAGGAGGCAAGCTCTACTCAAGCCCTTGGAGAAAACTCTAACAGCAGGATGATGAAAGTACAATCCAATGCTTTCACTGCCCATGACAGAAGCAGCAAGCAGCAGGACAACACAGCAGAGCATGCAGCAAAGTGGCAGTTCCTCCCGACAGCTTTTCTAGCTCCTCTTCCTGGCTGGGTCCTTAGTTCAGCAGTAATCTAAAGTTCTGGGCCCCAATATTTTTACCACATTTTCCTTTGGTCTCTTGTGGCAAAAGTCTCTCAGCTCAGTCCAAACCAGTTCTGTCCTCTCTGGCCCAGCTTCCTGGCAGGAGGTGGAGACTGCATTGCCCAAGGGAGACAGGGCCTACTTAGGTGCAAGGGAAATCTCTTCTCACCACTCTAAATGCAGACCAGGTCTATTCATGTGCTAGTGAAATTCCTCCCACTACTCTGAATGCAGCCCAGGTCTATTCAGCCCAGCCCTGACACATTCAGGAAAGGCAGGACACACTCCGACCCCCAAGTGGCTGTCTAGAGAGAATGCACATCCCCAGCCCCTGTCACTGCAAAGGTAGACAGCCAATCCACAACCCACTAGAGGCACACAGGATGGCTAAGCAAGAAAATACCCACTTTGTTAAAGTGGTATTTTCAAACACACAACATAAAAATAATCTTTACTAAAAGATGCATTTTTACATTCTGAGTTCAGGCATACTAAACTCAATTTCTCTATCTTGCCCCAGTGGGAAGTTATACTTGTAAGATGTTACAAATGATATCCCATTCTATCATATGGGACAGATAGCCTTTCCATAGTGGAAAACGAAATACACTATATTTCACTATCAGGACTTCACACACACCAGTACATGTCCTATCTTTCACATACACTGCACCGTGCCCACAGGGATATCTTGGGCCTACCTGGGGGTGACTCACATGTAATAAAAGGGAAGGTTGTGCCTGGCATGTGGGTGCACTTGCCAGGTTGACATGGCAGTCACAACTGTGAGCAGACACTGCAGTGGCAGGTCTGAGAACCCTTTGAAAGGCTTCTTGTGTGGGTGTCACAATCAGTACTGCAGGCCCACAAGTAGCATTTGATTTACAGGCCCAGGGCACACACAGTGCACTATTAGGGACTTAGTAGTAAATCAAATAAGCTAAACATGGAAACACTAATCCATTTACATAATATACCCGGAGAGCACATGAACTTTAGCACTGAAAAGCAGTGGTAAAGTGCCCAGAGTCCTAAAACCAACAAAAACAGGGTAAAGAGCAGGTGGCCAAAAATAAAAAATTCTGGGGCTTAACACGCTGAAAAAGCCAAGTCTAACACTCACCATTAGAAAGCAAATGGAAATAGGCCCCGAAAATGGGCCCCTACTTCGGAAAAAAACATTCGATAAACAGTGCAGTGACACTACTTTCTTCATGTTATTCCTCACTTCAGGTGATAGTGATAACACTTACAGTTCCCTGGTAAAAACACTTTAGTAATTACCTGCTATTGGTATTGCAGTGGGCTGCATTGACATGCCTCTCACCACATGTCAGAACCTCTTTCAGAGGGCCACGGGGCAAGTACCATGACTGGGGGTTGGGGTTTTTCACTCCTGATTTCCCGGGGCCTGACCTACTATGGATTCTTAGCAACTTGGCCGAGTACCACTTCAGCACTTGTCTTTCAGCTGTAACTTGGTCAAGCAGTCCAAGGCTTTGTCGAGGGTAGGTGTGTGTAGAAGGAAGTGAATACAGCTCACAACTCAAAACGCATGCAGCAGCAGCAATAAATCATTAAGAAGTGGTGGGAAGCGGGGGTAGAAAATCGAGGGCAGTCTGTATGGACGGGACATGGCAGTCCTTCTCTAATTCAAATATTTTAAATGAGATGAATGAAGTTACCCTTTACTAGTTGCTGTGAAATCCTTTTGACTGGTCAAAATTAAGTCTATCAATTTGGCAAAACAGTTGTAGGGTTGTCCCATTAGACAAACCATACAATTAACCCTTCACAGCTGTTTCCTGTCTACTTCATGATTCCAGTAATGTATTTAACTAGTAATACATAGGTCCTGGTATCCACAGGAAACAAGCTGATTCTAAAAGTGGGGACTTCTGAGTGGTCTCAGCAGATGTATGTATGTGGTATTTGTATTGAGTGTACCTAGCTGACAAGCAGAGGGAAAATTAAATAACTAATTCAGTTTCCCTCTGCACCGTCAGTCGAACCCCCCCCGCACCGCCCCCCCAACCCGGCCCCACCGCCCCACCACTGTTACCTGCATGGACCGTGGCTGAATCAAGGTGCAGACTACTCTGTCTCTGACATGATTAAACATCTCTGACCGGCTAAAGGCCATCAGGGGCTGACCTCTAATTCCACTCTCCTATTTTAAATGGGCAGAATTTGAGGTCAGTTTTCACTGCATGTCACCACTAGGAATATACAGACTATAAGAGGAAGTGAAAACTGCTAAATGCTCCCCTCACCATGGAAGAGAACATTTTCTTTTTTATTTGGTGGTCAAATTTAGAGAGCCACACTGGGGGAAGAGTGTTTGGCATGGCAGCCGCCCGGTTATGGAATAGTCTTCCCCTGGAATTGAGGCAAATACAGGATCTACTGGTGTTTCGGAAGAAAGTTAAGACCTGGAGCTACAGTAGGTGGTAGATCCTTTTCTCTGAATGCTGCCAAACTCTGGAACTCTCTTCCCTTTTCACTTAGATCCAACCCCACCCTCTGTCACTTCCGCAAAGAACTGAAAACATTTTTATTCAGAAACTAATCTTCTCCTGCCCCCCCTCACATATCCTCCCTGTTCTCTCCCGGCCCCTCCTCAGAGTCTCCTTCCACTACCAGCGCTTGGACGCCCGCGGGCAGCAGACGCGCTCTATAAAAACCCCTCACTTCACTTCACTTCACCTGGCTTTTCCCCAGAGTGTAATCGGTAGTTTTAGCCCCTCATAACTTGCTTTTATCTTTTACCGTGTCTCAGCGCCAGGATGCCGTAGGGTTACAGTGCGCTTTATAAATGCTAAATACATACATACATGCATTCAAATGTGGCTGGCAGCACCTCCGTCAGGGCTAAGGGGTAATTTACTCCATCTCCCTGAAGGAGAAACAGGCGGCCCGTCACAGGCCTAACGTGATCACAGGAATGCTCACATAGCAACATCATGAGTGTGTTCAATTTTGTATAAACTAAGAAACATGATTCATTATCAGGCTTCGAAACTGTAGCTTCTGACTGCACGTTTTGCCGGTTATTGCAGAAATAGCTTCCTTTGAATAAGCATTGGCTGCTTTCCATTACGATCGGCACTGGGAGGATCGCATCTGTTTTAGATATGTTTCACCTGGAGCTAACCTGTTTTTTTTACAGTATCATATTATCCATTATTCTTTTTAGCCACCAGGCACAAATAAGTCAGCAAATTATGTTCAAATCTTACATGAAGCACTGATACATTTTCACACGGGAGGAGTTAATCTTTATAAATGGTTTTGCATTCTATGCGGTTTTCCTTTTTAAACATTGCTGCTATAAAATACACTTTCTAATTTTGAATAGATATCCCTCTTTTTTTATAACTATCCTGCAGTTTAATGATAATGCAGATTGTTGCTTCTCGCTCAGTTGACACAATATCAGAAAGACCTCCGGGATGCTTATTGACACAACACAGTTTGTCAGAAATGTATAACATTTTATGAATGACTCAGCATTGGGGTACCATATGTAAATGTATATTACTTGGTTACTTTATTGATTCCGTATAAACTGCACCATAACTAGGGTACGTTAGTGCCATGGAGCCATTCTGGTTTTGCAGGCAAGCTACGTGAAATTTAGCTGGTCGAGGGGACCCGGAAATTAGGTACTGAGTAGAGTTTGCACAGCTTGAGCCGTAGATGGCACCATGCATTATAGGTACTTAACACATAGGAGCCTTCCATCCCTGTATACAAGGCCTTCTATCATTTGTGTGTTGCATTTGACCTTCATCGTGAACCACCATATTAAAATATAGTTATTCACTACTGTGACGTAACAACAGTGGTTAACCAAGGTGGTTAATTACTGTTATGACATCATTAGAGTAAGTGCTGGTTTCCCCTTAGTTCCGTCAAATCACCAGGGTTTCCTGAGACCCAAGTGAGGTGGGGAAATAGCAGTTGGCTGTCGCACTCTCTTTCTGCTACCTCTACCAGGTCTCCTTAGAGCCAATAAGATGGGGGAAAGCAGGTGGCACTGTACCTGTGCCAACAGCCTCCTCCTCGGTCAGCATGGGTCTGAGCTAAGAGGAGATAACAACCTGTACTGACATGCATGGCTGTCTTAAAAGCATTATAGGCCCCCACGCAAAGCAGTGCACTGGACCCTGCCTACACAACCACTCACAGGAATAAAAATGTTTAACAGAAAATTAGTGTTATTCTGGTCTGTATGGGGCCACTATGTGTGTGGGGCCCCCGGGCAACTGCCCAGCATGCCCATGCGTTGAGACGGTACTGCTAACATTTGGCTGTCACAGAGCTGCTGTCGAGTTTGTGTTGGCTCTCCACTTCAATTGCGGCAAGCAGGGGACTGGATAGAACAGAGGATATGGGGTGGATGTCAGGAGGCCAGGAATGTATTTTTCAGTTTTTTGCAGAGGGTAGTATGACTGGGTATTTTTTTTTGTAATGCTTGGAGATCGGTAGGGAAGGTTTTTATTTCAGAGGGCAAGGTGTGTGGGTAACAGCAGGCCAGGTATTTATTTCTTAGTGTGGGGGAGGGGGAGCGAATATGTCAAGGGTGGTGCCAGGAAACAAGGATTTTTAAGCATTTTTGTTATATATGGCTCCCCTTTTACATCTCTGCCCCTGCATATTTAATAGAAGCAGGGCCAGATGTGAGGGGGCTCTAACCAACATAAAATCATTGATGGAACAAATGTGAATTATGGGGATGATTTTCAGGTTGTGTTCTATGTGATGTCACAGACAACTCAGGCTTCAATCTAATTTCATGTCACTCAGAACCCTTAAGTAAAAAAGCATCCCCATAATTCACAGTTACCTATTTATGAAGTATATGTTATAGGCAAGTTGTGACATCGCTAGTCATAGTTAATAAAAAAATAACATGTCTGCTCAACTATAATAAGTTGTTATAGCTGAGGTATGACATCATAATGCTTTTTATGAGAGCTAACAGCCAAGGTGAAAGGTAAGTCATAGACCATCATTGTAACTTCAGTTTAAACAATTAAAGGTTTTTGGTTCCATATCTTTTTCTAAAATGAGCAGTGATAAGCAGAAAAGGTATATTTCTAGCAACATGTTCATGTTGTTTAGCCAATAAGTAATCACAAGAAAGAATCACTCTACTTGACTGCATATTCCGAGCTATGCTATTTTTTTCAGCATGAATTACATTGGATGCTAATACCTTTTGCAAAAATATATTAACTACTTTTTGTATGTTTAATTTTGCATTACAGATTCCTCTTTTAATCTTCAAGTCTGTAACAACAATATCTCTTAACAAAGAAAGAGCAGGACACCAAGGGACTAATTACAATGTTGGGCAGATTTAAGTCTGCCCAACACCGTCTCGGTCTTTGGACCGACCAACCTCTGGTCAGCGGTCCTGACCGCCTAATTAGGATGCGACCGCACACTGTTAGGTTGCATTCCTACATTTCCCTATGAGAGCGTGCATTACGGCCATAAACCAGCTGTATTATATGCTCCCATAGGGAAATAGAAGGTGCTGTTCAACCCTGCATCCTGTGGCAGGCACCTCAAGGTACCTGCCACAGGGTGATGGGATCAACAGTCGGGCACCATGGGTGCCTCATCGGCACCCAACCAGAGGCCACGCACCCAGGGGGGCCCTGCTAGGGCCCCCAAACATGTTTTCGTATATGGTTTCCGTGTCTGACAGGCCGGCATGGAAACCATGCTGGAAACCGTGCATCGTAATACCAAGCATGGAAAGGCCCACCTTTTGGCATTACGAGCCAGTTCCGACTGGTCAACGGGCTCATTGAGCCCCTGTGGAAGCCAGCTGGAATGACAGGCCGGTTTGGTTTCTGACCGCCAGCATTGTAATGCAGTGGTCGGAAACTAAGCCGAAGGGCCGATTATGATGCGGCCCGAAGGCTCTAACCCTTGGTTAGAGCCTTTATGGGGCTCATCGTAATCAGCCCCTAAGTATTTAATTGCCTTGCGGGAAGGATAATGGTGTGACCATGTTTAATGAGGAATAAAAATTCCCTGTGCCGTTTCATGACCTTATAAAGACACTTGGCGTCTGCCTTGCTTCTCTGTATGGTATGGGCCTCCTTGGTGACTTGCAGTATCCTAGAGTGTATAGTATGGTACTTTATGCCATGTATATTAGTTGGAAAAATATACTCTTTTTTTTCATACTCTTGAGGTACACTCAAATGTAAGAACATGTGTAGTGATCAAGTCCACACTGGTAGAGGTGGTTCAGAGAGGTTTATTCAAGGTAGTTGTAAGATCACAAGAAGATCAGAGCGAGACCCCACCAGGAGCAGCCAGCATGCTGCTCAGCCCAGCCAACTTTGACTCCCAACATTCTGTAAGGTGACATCACGTCAAGATTCCACAGAGAGGGCAAACATAACATGGGAGTCAAGGTGCAACAACATGCCTGTCACTAACAAACCTGAGGGCCGCCCAATGCGTCCTTCTGTGACCTCACCCGGAGGAGGAGACAGTCCAGTCACACCTTTTGCAGCAGCGACACAAAAATACTGCCTGCAGTCTCTCCTGCTGTTTGTCCTACAGGTGGTACACTGAAGGCAGGCCGCAGATAGGTAGTGGTTATTAGCAAGGCTGACATCCCACTGCAGTTTTTTGATGGGTGGACAAAATCCATCCTGGAGGCACTTGCACGTCCTCGCATTACCCAAAACTCAGTGAAAACAGTCAAATCCGTAGGTAGACCAGGACAGGAAAGGAGGGAGGAATCATAATCTTTCAATTTCTGTTGTTTCCTCACCACCTTGGCATGACAAAATCATATTTGATTTTGGGCCCAACTCACAACTTGCTCAGTGTAGAATAATATATCTTGTCCCATGCTTTGCTGTGTATTCTGAAACTTGTAGTCAGGCATTTATAATAAAACTAATTTGATATAGTGGAACTCTTGCAGCATTTACACATCTCTCTGCTTTGTGTTATTGATAATTTTCATGAGAGTTCACTAAATTTCATTCTTTTTTGGTTCTATCAGTCTTTATGCATCAATTCATTATGATGAGTTAATTTGATTTTCATTACAAGTTTTGAGTCCGCTTAGCAAGTTGCTAAGTGTATTCACAAAATTCAAACAATATACATAATACATTTCGGTTTGGATAAGCCTTCTTCACTAGTTCATTTACCTATGAAACATATCATAAATAATATTTAATACTTTACCCCAAATATAACAGCATACATGTTTAATATATCTTTCCAAATGTTCATTCTTACTGTCAAGAATGTCCCCTGAATATCAGATTCACAACCAGAAATGCAGTCAATGTCAATATCCCCATTTAAAAAATATACATGTTCTAAGTGGAAAGTAGAAACCAGGCGGGTAGGGTTGGACCGGCCTATAGGGCACTCAGGCTGCGCCTGACAGGCTAGTCTGAAAAGGCAGTGTGTGGGCTGATATATTAGCTGTTCGTGGGCCTGTTTTATGGTCACCTGGGTTAGTTATTGTTGATTTCCCTGATATGAACCATAGAAAATGCTCAAAAGCCAGTGGCTGAGGGGAGCTGACCCAAAGCACCACATTTCTCTGTACTTTTCCTTTGTGTGCTCTTTTGAAGAATTGATGACATAAGGTATTCCAGACAGCTGTCTGTAACCTGACGTAAAAAAATGCAATATCAACAGAATGTACTCAGCAAATAGACGCTAGCGTCTGGAAAAATAATTGTGTTCCTTTGAAAGTTCCTGTAAAGTTCAGAAAATGCATTTCCCCTTTATAGGGTAGACAAGGTGTGCCACACACAAGTTACATGGGGGGGGGTGTGGGGGGGGCAGATTGCATGTTGTCATTTTAAGGGTGGTTTCGCATTTATGAATGCCTTGATTGGAAAGACCTAATGGAGATAATGAAAGAAGTGTAGCTGATGACTTTGTGAATGGTTAAGCTGGTTGTGCGGTGTTCCAGGTATGCAGTTCTGCGCGGCATTCGCCCAACAACTGCTGTTTTCAATGATTTGGGTCTCGAGGACAGCAATCATTTTGAACGTAAGTATTTGATGTAATGTGAGATTTGTTTGCATTTTTGTATCTTTGCATGACCTGCAACTCAAAATCAGCAGGCCCCATTGTAAAGATTTATTGCATGGAAATCATTCTTTGCAAAGGGAAGTGAACATAGGTTGGACTACGTAATGCCTGATGCCTAAAGGGTTGCTTGCACAATAACTTATCACTTCTGTAAAAGGCAAAAGGAAAATCCATGAATGGAGCACTTGATGAACACTTTTCGGTAAAACTGTACACCACCCAGCGCACACTTGATGTACACCACCGGGTGCACGTCACTCACTGATACATCCCATACCTTTCAACATCAGTTCATGGCTGTACCAGATAAATTCATGGTCCATAAACAACAAGCATTTGCAATGCAATAGGACTCGCATTTATGCAGTTTGGGCTATTGGCATTGTAAATGACAATGCCCCTTATTTATGTTTTCGTTTTCAAAACATAAATAAAAGGCATTGTCATTTACAATGCCAATAGCTTAAACTCACGTAAATACGAGACCTATTGCATTGCAAATGCTTGTTTTGTTGGGCACAGGGAGATTAAGGGATTTGTCCAGAATCACAGGATGTTGACCGCCCCTTCCCATACTCGAACCTGGCTCCCCAGCTTTGGGGTCACCGCTCTGGCCGTGAAGCCACATGCTCTCCTTGTAAATGAATCTGCGTGCTTGTGTGTGCGCACTTGCACATATATTTAAAGCCTACTATATATATGTCGACATATTTACAAGGCTACGCAAAAGCCGGGACAGGCCAGATATAGAAGTAAGAGTAAAGGCTTTAGTCCTACTTTTATTTCTGGCAAGTCCAGGTTTTTGGTTCTCAAAATGTGGTCGCCCTAGCCCTGGTGAGCACGAGTGAACACAAGCCGGGCCTCTAGTTAGCACGTGCTAGGGGGTCCTAGTAAACGTGAGTCGGGTGCACTTTGGGGTCGGGTCCTGTTCAGGCAACAGAGGAGGAACCACAGCGTGTGATCCTCGGCGGCGATCCGCAACACCAGACAGAGGAGGAAGTGCAGCGTGTGACCCTCGGTGGCGATCCGCAACCCTAAAGCCTTTTGCAAGAGGCGGAAGGTGCGGCCTGGGATGGGAAGGGCTGCGCAGGGGCAATAGGGCCGAGAACCAAAGGGACCAGATAACATCCACCCGTGGAGGCCTTGATGGGCAGAACACGAGCCCCAGCCGTGCCCTGTGCCCGACACGGCAGCAGCAGCCTCCCCCAGTGCAGGCACGTGTTAGATGTGCCATGAACCGGTCTGGGAGCCCTGAGGCTCTTGGGGTGCAGGGATTGTTAGGCCCGGCAGCAGGACGGCTTGGCGCCTTCCACTCTTCTCCAGCGAACGTCACGTTATTCTCACGAATATTAGAACATAAATCGTTCAGTTTCAAGGTACAAGAAACACGCGCACAAGGTCAGCGGGAGCTGCATCTGTACGGCCAGACCAAATGACAGCCTCACCATCTCTGATCACATGCCCACTGGACTGTCCATGCACGTACCCTGCAGGCGTCTTGTGAAGCGATGGATGTAAACATGGACACTACAAGAATAGACACCGACAACACACACAAGTGAAGACGCGCTGTCTCCGTGTGCACATCTCCTGTCCGCGCAGCCACAGCGAGCAGGAGACGAGGGACAGGAGATGTGCACGCGTACACATGACCCGTGCGGGACAGGAGATGTGCACGCGGACACATGTCCCGTACATGTGCACATCTCCTGTCCGCAGGCGCGCACATGTCCTGTCCCCCTTCGGCCAAGAAACTGACAACAATAGATCTGCGCTGCTCACCTTGGCGAGACCTAAAAAGCTGAGTTTTCATGGTATTGCCCAACAGCTCCAAGATGATTAAATCAGCCAAATAATTATTCATTCCCTCAGATGGACATCTCATTCTTTACATCCGTATTAGATAAATTAGTGCCCCATTTCAATAAACTCTACTTCGCAACATTATACCCTTCATGCCCAAAACGGTTCCAGGTCTGCTGTAGTGGCATTGATAATATTCCCCACTTAGTTCAGGATTACAGTATTAACTGGACTGCGCAAAGCACCTTACAATCTACTCCTCTCAAAGCCCCTTTTTTTAGGTTGCTCTCTTAAATGGTGAAAAATTGGCAAAATTGTTCTAGATGATGACGCTCAAATGGCTTACGCTTGAAGCTCACTCAACCTAAATGACTGCATGCTAATGCCTAAAACCCCACCAACCCTTTTTCATTCGAAAAATAAAGTTGTTTAGTGAAACAGAATCCAGAAAAACAAAACTGCACTCATTCCCAAAATATTGCATTTCAAGACATCCATCATTCAAAGAACCTTCCGAGGCAATGCTCCATTATATGGAATGCTCTTCCCACTTTTAGAAGTTTTGCTGCCTTACTTCAGAGCTTCAAATCGAGGACAAAAGATAATCTAAGCAACCGAAGTGCTTCACACTGAAATGTTTAAAAACTCATCTTACTGAATTTGCATATTATTTCTATTTACCTTACCACTCTATGTTATAGACTGAAAGTATATATTCAATATTTGTTTAATGTATGTATGTTGTCCCACAAAACTCAAGGACATCAACAAACCAAGTGGGGGTAGGTGGTTGGTCAGGAAGAGACATGAGGGATGGTCATATAGAACCCAGCCAAACGCCCCTTTTAACATTGCGTGACTATGCTAGAAATAAGAAACAACATAGTGGCAGAGGTAAATCAATGCAAGTCCCACATTTGCCCATCTGTGCTTTTATGAATGGATTCTGTATTTAGCTGAATAAATCAAGTTGGTATAAATGACCTAATTATTAAACGCCTTTCAGAACATCTCTGATGGCCTTTCACGACGTGTAGGCATTATTTCGGATCTCCAGTACCTCAATGTACAAATCTTGGCCTCCACTGATGATCTCTGCACTGTAGGCATTCCCTGCACATTTGGGAACTTCACTCATGCTCTTTGGAAAACAGACTATTAATGATCTTTCCCTATACCACAGAAACCACCAAAATAACCCTCTGAACTCCCCCCCGTATTGTAAGGTAGTGTTGGATAAGAGAATTTGGCAAGTCCACAGCGAAGGGTCCTAGTCTACTCCTCAGGATGTGTGATAGTTGGCAACACTTTAAGGTATGGGGCCTCATCCTCTATACAACATTCTTCCGTATTCAACTGTGTTGTTCCTGTACGTGTTTAATGGGAATGTCTTTTAATTTGCTTATAACTTTTGCCCATGCCTTTGACCTCTGAGGAACAGTTTGCATCAAATTTGGCTATCTCTTGGCTCTCTTAGTTCAGCTTACTAAATTTTATGAATACTCGACCAGAGGGAAAAAGTTCCCCTAGGATCACCAAAAGAGTCAATGGCACAGGGACGTAGTCCCAGTCACACACAGGGACATGTGATGTGTTCGTCTACTCTCACTTACTCAGATGCACACTGACAGGCACACTGTTGGACCTGAACAAGCACATAGTCATTGAGTCAATGACAAACCAAATGGAGTCAAAAAGAGAGTGACTGTACTCAGAGACACAAACAGAGACTTGTGTTTGCCACTGCTACTTACTTAGACGCACACGGAAGGGGGGGCTCAATGAGGGACCTGAACATGCTCACAGCCACTCACTCAATAACACAATAATGGAGAAAAGGTCACGGTGATATAGTCAGCATTACACACAGGCACACGTGTTTGCCCATCACTACTCACTCACATCTCACATTCAGGACAGGAATATGTGCACCTTCACTAACTTAGTGACATACCAATGGAGTCAAAGGCACAATTACTAAACGTGTTTGATATGAATCCAAGAAACTCTTTCAGACGGTTAACGGAAGACACATTCTCAATGAACAACGGCACAAGAAATGAAAAAAGGTAAGTGCTAATAGTTTAAATGTATCAAATACAGAGGCAGTCTTTATTTTACATTTCTTTTCAAGCTTCCAATTTTTAATAAAAACAATCTATGAAATTTACTGAAAAAACACAGAAACTGACTTCTGGTTTTGCCTTAAATGCACAACACTACTGCACCCTGCACTGTCAAGACATTCAGAATGACATAATTGATGATATCATAAGTTACATTATTTATTACATCACCTATGATATCACCAATGACATTACTAATGACATCACTACATCTATAAAAAGCCAAAGCATACAAACAGTGTTAGACTTTGCCCTTTCTGCAGGGTGATCCCCAAAAGGTTTGCCTTCACCCTCCTGTTTTCTGAACTTGCTTTTGTTGGCTTTTAGGACTCTTCATACCTTACCACTGATAACCAGTCCTAAAGTGCTTGTGGTCTCTCCTTAAAACATGATATAATTGGCTTACACCCAGTTAGCATATTTAATTTACTTATAAGTGCCTAGTAAAGCAAAACTACCTGTTGCAGGCCTATAAATTAAAATGCTACTAGTGGGCTTGCAGCACTGATAGTGCCACCCATTAAATAGCACTTTAGCCATGTCTCAGGTATGCCATTGCAGTCTGTGCATGCAGTTTTAAACTGCCATGATAGCATAGCAAAACTAACCTTTTGCCAGGATCAAACCTTGTTTTTAATGCATGTAAGTCATCCATAGGATATGCCCTGGACAGCGCAGATGGCAGGGTGTAGTGGTGCAGTGTATTTAAAATTTTGGAAATGTACTTTGAAGTTTCACATGTCCTGCGAGTAAAAAATACTTAAATTCGTTTTGGATTACTGCAAGGCCCACCTCTCCCATATGATAACATGGGAGTTACCTAATTACATTTAAGAGGCTGTAACTTCCAAGTGGGAACAGGTAACTTGTTCATGTTTGGTGTCTTTGGAATTGTAATGAAAAATCCAAACTTATGGTGAAGTTGAATTTAAAATTATAGGGGTATATTCACAAGAACGTGTGCTAAACATCACCAAAAAATGTTAACGCAACTTTACACATTGCAGCCTATCGTGGGAAAATAACCCCGTGTCAACTTGGAATTCACAACAAGGCGTTACTATGCGTCTGCCGAAACCGCGGACAATGTCCGCGATACAACTAATTCAACTGAGATAAAAACACAAACCAAAACACCAAAAATCCTGCGATGGGCCAAAGCGCAATGAGGAAATCAGCGATAAGCAGCGCCAGGCCTGCAACACACACCTGGCCGGCGGGACAAAATCACCATAAAAGTAGAAAAACACCCAAACACAAACCTACCAACACCCAAGCACCATGGAGGCAGCCGGAGCAGGCGCAGAGGACGAGCGCAACCCCACAAGCACCCTGGATGACCAGCCCGGGACCTCATGGACAGGGAAGGGCAAGGACAAGAAGAGGAAGACAAAGTTCAGTACGCAGGCGAACGGGATCATATTCACGGAGATGATGGAACACCATCAACAACTGTTCGTCACCTCCATCATGTCATTGGGCACCAAAACTGGAATATGGCAGGACATCGTGGACAAGGTGAATGCCGTCGGAGACCACAAGAGGACAATGGACGAGGTCAAGAGGCGATGGAATGACATCAAGCGGAAGACCAAAGAGAAGCACGCAGCCAACCAGAAGGCAGCATTGCAGACTGGAGGTGGGGGCCTAGCGCCACAGCTCAAGCTGGATGACATGGAGGAGCTGGTGTCGACAGTCATCAGTGTGGATACTGTGGCCGGAGTTGGGAGACTGGACACTGCTGAACAGGACACAACACAACCGCAACAGGGTGAGTGACCACCAGGTACTGGGGGGCGGGTGGAGATGGCCGCGATGGCACACATGCACAATCAAGCAGAACACAGTGCACACCCTCAATGACTCTGGGTCATTGCCCAGATCCATAGACTGTCACATTGTACAATTCCATGCTGTCTGAATGTCAACATGTCCCATGCGGCTACATACATGTGGACACATTGCAATACACCATCTCCCCTTCACATTGCAGGGCCAGCGTCAACACCCCCTGCAGAGCAGTCCCAGCCACTCTTCACTAATGATGAGGAGGACAACCCCAGCATCGACACCCAAGCCCTTCTAGACATCATTGACATCATCCGCGACTCACTTCCAGGATCAGGGCTGACCAGCTGCATCGAGGGGTTCGACCTCATGGCACACATGCACAATCAAGCAGAACACAGTGCACACCCTCAATGACTCTGGGTCATTGCCCAGATCCATAGACTGTCACATTGTACAATTCCATGCTGTCTGAATGTCAACATGTCCCATGCGGCTACATACATGTGGACACATTGCAATACACCATCTCCCCTTCACATTGCAGGGCCAGCGTCAACACCCCCTGCAGAGCAGTCCCAGCCACTCTTCACTAATGATGAGGAGGACAACCCCAGCATCGACACCCAAGCCCTTCTAGACATCATTGACATCAACCGCGACTCACTTCCAGGATCAGGGCTGACCAGCTGCATCGAGGGGTTCGACCTCATGTAGCTGGGATCTACCATGCCCTGCAGATCATCATCATGGCATTGCTGCCACAAGGCATTGCGCAGATGAATGCTGCTGACCCCACACCATCCACATCTCCGCCCCCTGGTGTGTCAGTGCCCCACAGTGAGGCTGACAACCATCCTCCAGCCCCTGATGTGTCAGTGGCACACAGTGCCCCAGCTGGTACTGCAACACCCACAGGTGGGGCAGAGCACACATCTGGGGACGAGGACGTGGATGGGTTTGTGATCAGGAGGCACTAGCTTTCATTTCCGCCACCTTGCCTGTTCCGGCTTGGTGCCACACATCGCCCCATGACCTTCCACTGACCCCCAATACACTCCGATGCACTCACCTTGGACAGCGACATGGACTGCCATATCCTATTTGATGACCAATGACACGGCGACCAGACTGCGGACTGTACCCTTCCTCTTCCGCAGTGCTTGTCATCCCCGGATGGACTCTAGCTGGCCCTCCACGGGCCCATATTGTGTAGTGTACTCGGCATTGCCCTGTACCGCTCCAGCTTCAGGACTGCACTGGATGTGCAATAAACCTGTGTTATGTCTTTCATCATTCATGTATGAATGTGTGGGTGAATGTAGGGACAGTAATGTCCCTTGCGTCAATGATGCTCATCCTGTGGGATGCCAGTCAGAGGGTGCTACATTGCATATTGTGTACCGGATCCCGTGAACACTACAACAGGTACACACGCATCAGTCACTTCCATGTCCGGACATAGACTGAACCATGCCCAGATCCCACGAGGCATTGTTGCAAGCCCTGCACTGGTCCGGCGTACGGCAGGCCATACCACTCCTCTTACGCTCCGAGGTGGGGCCCTCATTGTTACCCGTCACAGGTGTACTCACTGGTGGTGTGCACGTCACTGGTCTGGTTGTCAGCATGTCACATTCACCCCCTGAGGGCAGGTTTGCACGCACACCACACCCATCCGGCACAGGCATCACAGGCCATGTGACTCCGCCAACATATGGGGCCGACGACGTCACATTCCCCTCTGCCGGTGGTGACTGGATGATGGACGCTCCACGGTTCTCAATCATAAAGGGGCCATGAGCTGTTGCGCACAGGGTTAGTGGCACCCGAGGCCTTGCGGCTGTCACGGGCCTACCACCACGTGGCGCTGACTGGGGTTGCACAGGGTTAGTGGCACTTGGAGCTTTGCAGCCGGCACAGGCACCCTGCCATGGGACGGTGACTTTGGGTGCACTGAGTAAGGGCTACCTTGAGCTGCTAAGCGGGTGTGCAGCCTGCGATGATGCCCTGCCCCGGCGGTCCAGACAGCTCAGGTTTTGTGTGCCCTGCTGGACCGCAGTGTAGGCCAGAGCCAGCGGGCAGTGTGGGCCATCCGCCAAGTGGCGTTGCTTTCGGGATCACAGAGTTGGTGGCACCTATTGGTCTGAGCGGGTGTGCAGCCTGCGATGAGGCCCGGTGCACTGGTATGTCCTCTGCCATGGAGTAATCAAGAACCAGCACCAAACGTGGGACCTGGTGGCCTGCGGGGCGGGGCAGCATGGTGTGGAGAGTGCCATGTCCGCAGGCCCCAGGCTTGTGGCTTGCAGCGGCATGTGGTGGGACCTCCTGTCTGCATGCTGGTGGCGGAAGGTGAGCAGTGCGGCCTGGGTGTGCATGGGCGGGCATGCTCCGATGGGCAGCGGGAGGGGCTGGGGTGCCTCTGTCTGGGTGTGCATGGGCAGGCAGGCGATGTTCTCTTGTGCAATTATGTGTACTGTGCCAATCATGTATCTGGACTCAATTTCAGATGACGGGTTCATCTCAGATGTGTGACCTAATGAACTGCACTACATGCCGGCAAGTGGTTGGAGACACACCGGTGGCAGCAGGTGAGCAGTGTTGCCTGTGTGCGCAGGGGCGGCGCTCTCTCTCTCTCCCTCTCTTCTTCTCTCTCTCTCCCCCTCTCCTCTTCTCTCTCTCTCTCTCCCTGTCTTCCTCTCTCTCCCCTTTGCTCTCTCTCTGTCCTTTGATGTGCGCAGGACACACCTTCTCATCATGATTTTTGTCTTGCAGACTGTGACCTACGGATTGGCCCGAGGAGAGCCGCAATGTGTCTTCATTTCATTTCAGTGTTCATTTTAATAAAGTTTGATTTGTTGCTTCGGAAAATGAATGTGTGATGCTCATTTTTGTGACGACACATGCATGTCGTATGTAACAACAAGAGGAGGGAATATAGGGCTTTTTTCAGGTCCAGCATACGTACCCAGGGCAATGTGTATAAAGATGGGTATGCAGTTCCTAAGGGTGAGGAGACATATAAGGTCAGCGAGTACTAGGTTCGATATGTAGGTTCAATAAGTGAATCCTATTATTCAAAGTGAGAGACCCCTCTTCGGAACTGGAGCCCTCACACACCCAGCAAGCTAGGTGTCATGCTTCATCATCTGGGCTTGCTCCTCGTCGGGCCGGCGCTGCAATGCCTGACGGGCTCCCATAAATGGGGCTCTTTGTCGGAGATCTTTTGTCCCTGCCGTTTGGTGCAGTGTCGAACATGTTGACCGAATGAGAATAGGACGTAGGCATCTAGGCACTTAACCCCTAGCTTTATGCCACTCTATTGACTTTTAATCAGGCAATTTACCTACTAGAATAAATACAATTCAAGGAATAATTGACCTGTTTTAACTCACTTACACTACATCTACACTACTGGGCCCCTCACCCCCACTGCACCAAACGGCAGGGACAAAAGATCTCCGAAAAAGAGCCCCATTTATGGGAGCCCGTCAGGCATTGCAGCAGCGGCCCGACGAGGAGCAAGCCCAGATGATGAAGCAGGGCACCTAGCTTGCTGGGTGTGTGAGGGCTCCAGTTCCGAAGAGGGGTCTCCCCCTCTCACTTTGAATAATAGGATTCACTTATTGAACCTACATATCGAACCTAGTACTCGCTGACCTTATATGTCTCATCACCCTTAGGAACTGCATACCCATCTTTAGACACATGCATGTCACCAGTTGTGATTCTGCGACATCATGCGGAAAATTTTGTACGTGTTTGGGTGTAGCTGATGTGGCATGTCTTTGGTAAGGGGGGTGCAGGGGAGGGGGGTCCTGGGGGTGGTTGCGGCGGGTGTTGTTTCCCTTTTTGCCCTCCAGGCTGCATGTTCAGTTGCCCGGGTGCATCTGTTGTTCTTCAGGTGTGGCTCTGGGCTGGTCTCACTTTCGTGGTCCAGGCTGTTGTCCGACTTTGCACCAGGTCAGAGCAGGTGTTATTTTCCTGCTACTAACGCGCCTTATCACCTGTTTTGTGCTCTTATCGCAGTTCTGGCTGTTCATTGTGAATGTTGTGGAGTGATGTTGTCACGGCTTTTGGCATGGGAATGCCTACTCTGCATCTCATTAGCGTTAGTTGCGGATTTCATCCCCGGCGATGTTTTTTGCGGCTGCTATCTCGGGTAAACTGGTGCTGTGGGCTGTTAACACCAGCTTGTGATTGGGGCGATAAGTTTATCGCAACTTTGGCTGCAATAAAGTGCCGTTGACTCGGCGATAGATCCTTGTGAATATGGCCCCTAGTTTTGAATATGGAACTTTTAGAAAGTTGGCATTTTCCTGCCAAAGCCATTTGGTGCCTGCAGCCTGTCTCTGGGTCACATGACTGGGTGTAGATAACAGTTGGGCTTTGTCTATTCCTCTTAGACAGCCACACACAATAGAGACAGTAAGTGTGCCTGGATGGGCCATCATTGGCAAGATGGCAGGGAGGAGCTGGATACAGCCCCACTTATACTTGAATAGGCTGTGTGCTGCCCCCACAAAAGGGCTTCATATCCCCTGTAGTTAGTTTGGAGCCAAGGCAAGGACGGCAGGGCTTCTGTGCACTTCAAAGGCATGCCTCTAGAACCTTCTCCCACTTCAAAGGCAGAACTGAGTATAAATATTGGACCTCAGACACCAACTCTTCCGTACATTTCTGGCCCTTTGGATACTCTGCCAGGAAGTAGGACTGATGCCTTGCTGTGCTGACCTGCTACATGCTGCTCTCTTGCCTGAATGAGAAGGGCCGGGCATGTATCTGTTGAACCCAGGACTCCCAAGTCACCTGAAGGGCTGGTTGGCTGGCCCCCTGAATAGAGCCTCAGGGATAGAAGTTTCCAGCCACCTTGAACCCAGCACCTGAACTCTGCAAGCATACCCTGTGGTGCCACTCCAGTTCTGGAACCTTGGAAGTTCGCCTAATGTGCTCTGCTAGCCTCTGTGGATCCAGCATAACTTTCGCATCTCCTGTGCTGCATGGCGCAATCCCAAGAAGAACCGATGCATCGCCCCTGCTGCGTGAATCTGCCCCATCGCAAAGAACCGTATCGCCTTCGCAGCCTTTTCTGAACCGCTACAATGTGATGCTTTCTCAGCACAGGCCCTCGCATACCTCATCCAGGATAGCCTCCACAACGATGTCAGACTCCGTATCTCAGCCTCGCAGCTCCTCTCAACCAACGCATTGTCCCAACTGCGTGAAGAATCCTCAACGTGGGACTTCATATCGCAAGCCCTCATAGACATGATCCTCAGTGATGATGCAGGCCCGCATACCACAGCCTCGCCGCATCTCTGGAACTGACGCATGCTTTGGCTGCTCAACGCATCTTTGATGTGGACCGCCTCTACACTTCCAAAACCAGGACCCAAGGTAGTTGGTTCAGCTGGCCTAACTGGGTCCCTGTAGCCGGTCTGCACTCTATCATGGTCAGCCTAAACTTTGTTCTGTTCCGATGCGACCAAAGAACCACAGTTGAAACTTTGTGCTTTTTGGTGCAAATTTCTCATAAATCTTTAAACTTGCATATCTCCTGTTCTACTGATTGTATTTTTGTTGTTTTGATCTTGTTTTATTTATTACAAAATATCTCTATTTTTCTAAGCTGGTGTGAAATTCTTTTTGTGTTGTGTTTTCACTATATTACTGTTTGAAATGTTGCTCAAAGTTAAGCCTGACTGCTCAGTGCCAAGCTACCAGAAGTGAAGCACAGGTTAATTTAGGGTTGGCTTGTGCCCCACTCTGACTAGGATGGTGGTTTCTGCTTGACAATGGCTCAACCCCCAGTCAACCAGTTACCCAATTTCTTGCAAACACATACACCAGGAAAAAACAAAAAAACAAGCTTCAAACTTAAACTACAAAAGCATATACACTACTCTTATGTCTCAGGCAAATAATAACGTAAGCATAGAGACAAACCCAGAGATACACTAGGGTCATGCAGTCACAGTACACCACTTACTCAGACGCACATTCACAAAGACAGAAGCACAGTGCATAATTATAGCCTCACTTAGGGACACCATTTGCAAAGCACCAGTGTTTCAGACCCAGAATCATATATGCACACTGACACACCCAGAGGCACATAAAAGAACATATATTTGTAGAAAGCCACTCACCCTCACACCCAGACTAAGAAGTAAAGATAGTGACATAGTATGCTCAGGTACATGGTTTGCCAACGTGAGAGACTCAGACAAAGACTAACATGTGTATGGATACCCAGTGTGTCACAGGCACAGGGACATACATTTCTATATAACTGATCACTTTGTTACAAATAAAAAACACAGGACACGACACAAACACAAATGATATTATGTCTACTGATCCTTTATTGTAAAGCACTCTATCAAGGTAACAGGATTATGCAGGACCACAATTACATCAACATTTACTAAATTGAAATACATTTTGAGAGTCTCTCCAGGAGAGTCTGAGCTCATAGTCCTACAGAGTAAAACATCACCATGCAAAATATCTTTGGATGATAATCTGGGTCTTAAACCATTGCCTAGAAGAACATTGCCTAGTGCTCCTCTGGTATGTGTCACCCAATATCCACCTCAGTGAAAAGCTTGTCATACCTTGATGCACAATGTTTTGACTTCAACCTGTGCACTTTGCCCTGTGCCCCTTCCTGCACAAAGTGAAGTATGCCTTCTTGCCTGCTTCTATGATGCCTGTTATTTTTTCTGGGTGCATGACTATCTGCATGTTTATTCCACTTTGTGAAATGATTCTCAGTAGGTTTATTATTCTCTATACTGGTGTGGATGTACGATTTGTGGCTGTATACTGTATAAATCATTGCGCAAGTTCCATACAAAAGCCATACTTGTTAGCTTTTCCAAACCTTGATAAGAACTGCAGACACATAGTGGGCATGCAAAACTTTTTGAAAAACCATGGCATGTTATGTAAAGTGGTGTAAATCAAATAGGGTTAGGCACTAAAGAGGGATCTGATTTCTACCAGTGTTAAGGACCCACAAAGCTTCGAGACAAAACTTGTATGTCTTCTACTACTGGTGTTATATCACCAGTAGTAGAAGACATACAAGTTTTGTCTCGAAGCTTTGTGGGTCCTTAACACTGGTAGAAATCAGATCCCTCTTTAGTGCCTAACCTTATTTGATTTATTGATTATTGAGTGGAGGGTGGTTTGGCACTTACCCTCTACAGCTCCTTATTGTATTAATGTAAAGTGGTGTGTCTGCATGATGCATCTTTCAAATAATACTTCTGTGAATTGTTTCCTACAATAACCATGAACGAACTGTCAGTTGCTGGGCACCAGTACTTCAGAAGTGTAGCTTTAATGCACTATTTGAACAAATGTATTAACATTTCCAATTCTACTTTATTACCCCAAACATTTTTCCTGCAAATCTAATTACAGATTTATAAACTATGTGTCTGGTTCACGAGAAAAGTAGCACCTGCACCCTCGGATCTATATCTGTGTATAGGAGTAGATTAACTATTTTTTGGTATCTGCAACTGTAGGAGAGTAGGGTCTGCTATCCTATGGTCACCCCAAATTTTTGCTTTTTGCTTCACTGGTTTTTGACATATTGAGGCTGTGGGCCTGCCAATCAGACCCCCAGCCTGCTGTTCTCTCTACTAAATTTACACTATGCACCCTAGGTGCATAACCAATTGGAAGTGGATCACCCTGTGAGCCCCTGTACCAGTGTACACTAGGTAGCCAGGGCATTGGTGTATCTAAGGCCTACCAGGGGCTCAAGCATGTATTGTGCCACCCCTGGCCTGGCCTAACAAATTTGACACAACTGGCTGATCACTCAGCTGGGGTAAGTTGGTGTAACCACCTCTTACTTAGGTGTAGTATACCTATACCTAACCTTACATGGGACACATGTTAACCTATAAGTCACTCCTATGGCAGGCCTTAACAATCCTGAAGGCAGAGTGCGTAGTTCCATGTGAGATGGTGCTCTGGCATGAGCTGAGCCTGTCTGCAGTGGTCGGAACCACTTCCTTCTACTGTTTCCAGATATCGTCATACCATATACTCTTAAGTGCATTATGAACCTCGCGGTTAAATGCTATCTTTGGTTTGGCTTTATCAAAACATGTCGAGTAAGGTGTCATACGAATTGGAATACTAACCCCTCGCCAATTCTGGCGACGGGGTTAGCATTCCACCCTTCTAGAGGGACACGACATGTACAGTACCTGAAACCCGGGTAAAATCAGACATAGCCTCAGCTCCACAAAATGGATGCTGCCACCACAGACACAAGTCTGCCCTCCTGCTGCTGGGAGTCCTTCCAGCTTGGGAGGTGTGGACAAAGGGTTTCCTGCCAGGGGAGGTGCGTGCACCACCCCAGACAGGATTTTGTGTATTGGTCAGGTAGGGCTTGAAAGGAACCAGACATGCCTGAGGCTCACAAGGAGCCTCGGTGCATATGCCAGTTCAATCCGGTCCTGGGGCACACCAGTCCCGGGCCTGGGGCGAGCTGGACAAAGGATTGGGGGTGTAACCACCCCCCTTCCTGGTCCCA
Organism: Triturus cristatus; assembly: GCF_964204655.1. NCBI lineage: Eukaryota > Metazoa > Chordata > Amphibia > Caudata > Salamandridae > Triturus > Triturus cristatus. Next base: position 307,496,204 of record NC_140587.1, on the reverse strand, counting down.
CCCATAGGGAGGGACCTAGCAGGTAGTCCGGCCCCTAGAATCCGCTTAAAGGTAGGAGCTGTGTCCTAAGACTTCAGACATCCTGGAATCAACTTGAAACTAAGAAGAAGACGGGAACTTCGACATTCTGCTGCACGGAAGACTGAAGGAAATCTCCCCTGTGGTCAGGGAGTGACCACCTTGCTAACGCAAGCACCATCCAGCGAATCAACGTCTGCTTTGCCACCGCCTCCCGCCGGAGCCCGAGCCCAGAGACTGACAAGACCTGGACCTCCAGACCTCTCACCGCCCGATCCACAGTCCCTGAAAAGAGGAGACCCGTGGAGGCAACGAGACACGTGGAGTCAGCCATCTTGAAACGACCACGACAAGCTGCAAGTGCAACAACCGAGGCTCCCTCCAAGTTGTGCTTTGGGATCTGAGAAGCCCAACCCTCGAGCAGCATCTGCACCAAAGGTGAGCCCTCCAGCATCTCCACGATCTGCGTGGGGCCCTCCTGCATTTTGCCACTCGACGCGCCTAACCGGTTGCTGGCCCGCTGGCTAGTGGCCATATTGGCGACGAACTTCAAGAAATACACCGCTGGTCTGGTTGCTCCAGACTGGCCCTTGCTCCCCTCCAAAGGAGCAGTCCCTCTGACCTTGCTGGTCAGAACCATCAGCTTATCTTGTTCTCCACAACAATTGCTTTTTCCAAGGCTTGTTTGCTTCGATCAAGTCGCCGACACCGCCGACAGCGAGAGCCTGTGTTGGACAGCTCGTGAACCGACTCCTGGACGTCGTCGACCTCCAGGGACCACGTGGCTGCAGAGACAAGCTACACCTTTCTTCCTGTTTGCACCCGACATCGCCTGGTACCCACCTGGTGCCACGCTGGTCACTGGCTAGTGACTGTGAACACTGTCCCCTCTGCTTACAGGTCTTCTACAACTCCGATCCACCCTTGGATCCACCGCATCTCTCCCGGACCGACCGCCTGCAGCATCTTTGTCCACAGGCTCCACTGAACAGATAGAAGAAACCCGACGCACTTCGAGGCCTATGCACCCGCTTCCTGTGGGTGAGGTAAAGCTGGCACTCCAGTGCCCAAGTGTAGAGAATCATCTCTAGTGTCTGTGTTTCCAATCTTGAGTTCATAGTCCATCCGGAAGATCCTTTTTGCAGTAACTTTGTACTTTTTACGCACCCATTGAAAACCTATGGAAGCACGCGTGTGACTATTTGCTCTGCACACGCCACCCGTGGACCTCCTGGTCACTAACTGAAGTTAGCTCCTTGTAGGCCCAGCGATTCTAGAGGCCCTAGGCCTTTTCCCTTTTCTGTTTGTGGTACTTATACCACTATTTTAGTATATGGTTTGAGCGGCCACCAGGGCCTATCCATATAAAGTGCAACTTCTGTGTATTCTACTGTAATCTTGTTTGACGATTTGTGCTCCTGTGCTCATAAAGAGACTAGGGGTTACTTTGAGAAATAAATACATATATATTTTGAATATATATCTGTGTGGTGTCCTTTCATTGGTATAAAAGGGGGTTGCATTTGGTAAAACAGCTGGCTTAACACGCTTCACGAGTTTAGCCTCAAAGACTGCTTAGCCTACGCTACCACTAGGGCAGCTAGTCCGAAAAGGTTGACTTACAACCACACCATAAGGGTTGCTTGGCATGGTACAAGGTGGTCACTTTAACTAGTGAACATCATATACCAGGCCAACTTCACACATTGGTGAGCAGCGGTTGGATTTGAGCTTGCTGTGTTTTACCATTGTAATCTCTTGGTTACCAATTGAAAGATCACATAGGTACCTATAGGTACATATAAAACAAGATTAGATATACTTAAGTTCTACTGAACTTAGTTGTTGTAGAGCAAAGGGAGTAGCACACCCTGACTACAACTACTAGATAGGTTTAGTAGGTAAACCCAAGTGTAGGTAGATTGCAACACATCCACCCACACTTAAGATCAATGGCTGGGGCAGAGGGGTCCACTGTACCCATCTCTGTTGAGAGTGACCCCCAAGGGCACCATCCATCTTTGCTACCCTTAATCAAAATGAGCTCAGGCAGTTGGCAAATATCAGGGGCCTTAAACAGCCCAAGAATCCTACTTCTGCTGAACTCAGAGAGCTTTTACAGGCTGATGAAGATCAGAAAGCTCTCAGGAAAGCCTCCCAGTTAGGCCCCTTAGGGACAGGAACAGGAGGCCCCCCTTCTGAAGATGCTACTGAAGTACCCCTTTCCAATAGCCATCCCTTAGATGAGAATCATACTACAGAGGAGGAAAGTGGGGAGGATACAGAAAGTAGTGAGGATGAAGGGAGAACTAGCCCAGTGCCAAGTGTTATACTTGGCCCAGCTAAACTAAGGCTATTGGGGACTGACAATGGGATCATCCCATTGGATCTCCCCAGTGGACTTAACCAGGGGTCTGGGAGGCAAAGGAATCACTCAGGTGAATCCAATGCTTCTCATGCCTCTAGAAGCTCTCAAGGTCACTCCAGGAGAAGGATGACCACCCCTCAGAGGAGGGAGCATGAGGCCAGAATGCAGGAAGCCCAGCTGAGGATCAGGAAGCAGGAGCTCGAGGTAGCCGTGATGGAAGAGAAACTGAACAAGGCTAGGCAACCTAGAGAGAGTGGGTCCATACCCACTGGTGGCAGCATTGTCCCTAAGGACAAAGATAGGGTCTTTGATAATAGGAACCTGTCTAAGGTTGTGCCCCCCTACAAAAGTGGGGATGACATCCACAAATGGATGACTGCTCTTGAGAGAGCCTGCAAAGTGCAGCAGGTTCCTGAAGACCAGTGGGCAGCAATCCTCTGGCTCTCCTTTGAAGGAAGAGGCAGAGACAGACTCCTCACTGTTAGGGAGGAGGATGTCAGAAATTACAGAGCCCTGAAGAGTGTCCTAGTTGATGGGTTAGGCTTAACCACTGAACAGTACAGGTTAATGTTCAGAGACACCCAGAAGACACAGACTCAGGACTGGTCTGAATACATTGAATGTGCCACTAAGGCTTTGGAGGGTTGGTTGCTGGGAAGTAAGGTATCTGATTATACAGGATTGTACAATTTGATGATGAGAGAAAAGATTTTAAATAACTGTCAAAACCAGCAACTGCATCAACACTTGGTTGACTCTGATCTGACCTCTCCCCAAGAATTGGGAAAGAAGGCAGACAAATCGGTCAGAACCAGGGTTAAGCAAAAGAACCAGAACCAGGGCCAAGGGGGTGATCAGAAGAAAACGGACCAAAAGGGTGGAGATCAGAAATCTAAAGACCAGAAGTCTTCAACAGGGCCCCAAACTACTGCTAAGGAGGGTGGGTCCCAACAACAATCCAAGGGAAAGAAGAAAGAAGGTCAAAAGAAACCCTGGTGCAATCATTGCAAGAATACAACTCACTGGACTAGTGATTGTAAAAAGGGTGGAGCCCCCAACACTGTTGCCCCTAAGGCACCTGCTCCCAGTACTACTGTTAGCAGTGTTGGTCCCCAGACAAAGGGTGTAGTGGGAATCACTATGGGAACTGAAGGAGATTCTGACTTAGACAGAACCCTGACACAGGCAGTCTTGATCTGTGATGGGGACATTGATTTGTCCCTGACTGTGAGCCCCAGTAACCTGGGCAAGTACAGACAGGCTCCTTTAATTAATGAAAAAGTGGCTCAAGCCTACAGGGACACATGTGCCAGTGTCACTATGGTGACACCAGGCTTTGTGGACCCTGGACAGTACATACCAGGTGAGAATTACCTGGTGACCAATGCCAGCAATGCCACTACTTCACATAGTGTGGCAGTTGTTAACTTCTCATGGGGAGGGGTAACTGGCCTCAAAAGGGTTGTGGTTAGTGCAGACCTCCCAGTAGAATGTTTGTTGGGCAATGACCTAGAGAGTTCTCTATGGTCAGAAGTGGAGTACAGGACTCATGCAGAGATGTTAGGTATATCATCACATGTCCTTGCTGTGACCAGGTCACAGGCCAAAAAGTGCCTCACTGAACCTCAGGTCTTGGATCCTGGAACAATGGACCAAGCACCTACCAAGAAGAAGAACAGGAGGGTCAAGGCTGTGCCTTCCCCCCTGCCTCAGAGTGATGATCAACCTTCCCAGGAAGCTGATCTAGAGAACCCTGAAGGAACTGTCCCTGAAGAGCTTGAACCTAATCAGGTTGAGTTTCTGGGGACAGGGGGGCCTTCAAGGGCTGACTTGAGGCAGGCTCAGTTATCCTGTCCCTCTCTTGAACCCCTCAGACAGCTGGCTGCTGCTGAGGCTGCTGGGAATGCTCAAGGTACCCATAAAGTGTATTGGGATGAAGGGCTCCTTTATTCAGAGGCTAGAGACCCCAAGCCTGGTGCTACCAGGAGGTTGGTTATACCTCTGCAATTTAGGGGCTTCCGTCTTACCTTGGCCCATGATATTCCTTTAGCAGGACACTTAGGCCAGAACAAGACTTGGGACAGCCTTGTCCCTCACTTTCACTGGCCTCACATGAATGAAGATACAAAGGAGTTTTGTCGCTCCTGTGTGACCTGCCAAGCCAGTGGCAAATCAGGTGGCACAACAAAGGCCCCCCTAATACCACTACCTGTGGTGGGGGTCCCCTTTGAAAGAGTGGGAATAGATATAGTGGGTCCCATGGATCCTCCCACTGCATCTGGGCACAGATTTATACTGGTGGTAGTGGATCATGCCACCAGGTATCCAGAGGCAATTATCCTTAGGACCACTACAGCACCTGTTGTGGCCAGGGCCCTGCTGGGAGTATTCTCCAGAGTGGGGTTTCCTAAGGAGGTAGTTTCTTACAGAGGTACCAACTTCATGTCAGGATACTTGACAGCTATGTGGAAGGAATGTGGTGTCAACTACAAGTTCACCACCCCTTATCACCCACAATGCAATGGGCTTGTTGAGAGATTCAACAAGACCCTAAGGGGTATGATCAAAGGATTACCTGAAAAGCTCAGGCGAAGATGGGACATCCTTCTACCCTGCCTTCTGTTTGCTTACAGAGAGGTCCCACAAAAAGGAGTTGGCTACAGCCCCTTTGAATTGTTGTTTGGGCACCCTGTAAGAGGCCCACTGTGTTTAGTGAAGGAAGGATGGGAGTTACCTCTCAAAAAGCCTAAGCAAGACATAGTGGACTATGTACTTGGTCTCCGCTCCAGGATGGCTGAGTATATGGAGAAGGCATCCAAAAACCTTGAGGCAAGCCAGGCCTTACAGAAAGCTTGGCATGACCAAAAGGCTGTCTTGGTTGAGTTTCAGCCAGGACAGAAGGTATGGGTGTTGGAGCCAGTGGCCCCAGCAGCACTCCAAGACAAATGGTCTGGACCCCATACAATCCTGGAAAAGAAGGGAGAGGTCACCTACTTGGTGGACCTAGGAACTCCCAGGAGTCCCCACAGGGTACTCCATGTTAACAGGTTAAAAGCATATGTTGACAGGGCAGACATGGGCTTGCTCATGGCTACAGATGAGGGACAGGAGGAAGAGAGTGACCCTCTCCCAGACCTGTTGTCTCAGAACCCTGAAGATGGCTCAGTTGAAGGAGTGACCCTTGGAGGCAACCTCACTGCCCATCAGCAGACTGAATGTAAACAAGTTCTACAATCATTTCAACATCTGTTTTCCCTAATACCTAGCCAAACTGACTGGTGTACCCATGTGGTGGACACTGGTGACAGTCTGCCTGTAAAGAACAAGCTCTACAGACAACCTGACCACGTCAGGGACTGTATAAAGGCTGAGGTACATCAAATGCTGGAATTAGGTGTCATTGAACCCTCAGAGAGCCCCTGGGCTAGCCCAGTGGTTCTGGTCCCCAAACCTCACACCAAAGATGGCAAGAGAGAGATGAGGTTCTGTGTGGATTACAGGGGTCTCAATGCTGTCACCAGGACAGATGCACACCCTATTCCAAGGGCAGATGAGCTCATAGACAAACTAGCTTCTGCTAAGTTTTTGAGCACATTTGACTTGACAGCTGGCTATTGGCAAATCAGATTAGCTGAGGAGTCTAAGGCCAAAACAGCATTCTCAACCCCAGGTGGGCACTACCAGTTTGTGGTGATGCCCTTTGGTCTGAAGAATGCACCTGCCACCTTCCAAAGGTGGGTGAATCAAGTCCTTACTGGGTTGGATGACTTTTGCGCAGCATATCTTGATGACATTGCTGTCTTTAGCTCCACCTGGGAGGATCACCTGATCCACCTGAAGAAGGCTCTTGAGGCTCTGCAAAGGGCAGGCCTCACTATCAAGGCTACTAAGTGCCAGATAGGGCAGAGTAAGGTTGTGTATTTGGGCCACCTTGTAGGTGGAGGCCAAGTTCAACCACTGGAGAGTAAGATACAATCCATCAAGGACTGGTCTCCTCCAACCACCGAGACTCAAGTTCGAGCTTTCTTGGGCTTGACTGGGTACTACAGGAAGTTTGTTAAGAACTATGGGTCCATTGTGACTCCTCTTAATGATCTGACATCCAAAAAGATGCCCAAAAAGGTTCAGTGGACAGTAAGCTGTCAAAAGGCATTTGATGACCTGAAGGAGGCCATGTGCTCTGCACCTATCCTGAAAAGTCCTGACTACTCCAAAGAGTTTATTGTCCAAACAGATGCTTCTGAGTTGGGTGTGGGAGCTGTGCTGTCACAACTTAATGTAGATGGTCAAGACCAACCCATTGCTTTTATTAGCAGAAGGTTGACCCCCAGAGAGAAGAATTGGTCAGCTATTGAGAGGGAGGCCTTTGCTGTGGTGTGGGACCTGAAGAAGCTGAGGCCATACTTGTTTGGCACTCACTTTAAGATTCAGACCGACCATAAGCCCCTCTTGTGGCTAAATCAGATGAAGGGTGAAAACCCCAAACTGCTTAGGTGGTCCATTTCCCTACAGGGGATGGACTTTACAGTGGAGCACCGGCCAGGTACTGACCATGGGAATGCAGATGGTCTCTCCAGGTACTTCCACTTAGGACATGAAGACGAGACTGGTCAAGGCTAGTTTAATGTCCCTGCGTTTGGGGGGGGGGTTGTGTAGGAGAGTAGGGTCTGCTATCCTATGGTCACCCCAAATTTTTGCTTTTTGCTTCACTGGTTTTTGACATATTGAGGCTGTGGGCCTGCCAATCAGACCCCCAGCCTGCTGTTCTCTCTACTAAATTTACACTATGCACCCTAGGTGCATAACCAATTGGAAGTGGATCACCCTGTGAGCCCCTGTACCAGTGTACACTAGGTACCCAGGGCATTGGTGTATCTAAGGCCTACCAGGGGCTGAAGCATGTATTGTGCCACCCCTGGCCTGGCCTAACAAATTTGACACAACTGGCTGATCACTCAGCTGGGGTAAGTTGGTGTAACCACCTCTTACTTAGGTGTAGTATACCTATACCTAACCTTACATGGGACACATGTTAACCTATAAATCACTCCTATGGCAGGCCTTAACAATCCTGAAGGCAGAGTGCGTGGTTCCATGTGAGATGGTGCTCTGGCATGAGCTGAGCCTGTCTGCAGTGGTCGGAACCACTTCCTTCTACTGTTTCCAGATATCGTCATACCATATACTCTTAAGTGCATTATGAACCTCGCGGTTAAATGCTATCTTTGGTTTGGCTTTATCAAAACATGTCGAGTAAGGTGTCATACGAATTGGAATACTAACCCCTCGCCAATTCTGGCGACGGGGTTAGCATTCCACCCTTCTAGAGGGACACGACATGTACAGTACCTGAAACCCGGGTAAAATCAGACATAGCCTCAGCTCCACAAAATGGATGCTGCCACCACAGACACAAGTCTGCCCTCCTGCTGCTGGGAGTCCTTCCAGCTTGGGAGGTGTGGACAAAGGTTTTCCTGCCAGGGGAGGTGCGTGCACCACCCCAGACAGGATTTTGTGTATTGGTCAGGTAGGGCTTGAAAGGAACCAGACATGCCTGAGGCTCACAAGGAGCCTCGGTGCATATGCCAGTTCAATCCGGTCCTGGGGCACACCAGTCCCGGGCCTGGGGCGAGCTGGACAAAGGATTGGGGGTGTAACCACCCCCCTTCCTGGTCCCACCCATAGGGAGGGACCTAGCAGGTAGTCCGGCCCCTAGAATCCGCTTAAAGGTAGGAGCTGTGTCCTAAGACTTCAGACATCCTGGAATCAACTTGAAACTAAGAAGAAGACGGGAACTTCGACATTCTGCTGCACGGAAGACTGAAGGAAATCTCCCCTGTGGTCAGGGAGTGACCACCTTGCTAACGCAAGCACCATCCAGCGAATCAACGTCTGCTTTGCCGCCGCCTCCCGCCGGAGCCCGAGCCCAGAGACTGACAAGACCTGGACCTCCAGACCTCTCACCGCCCAATCCACAGTCCCTGAAAAGAGGAGACCCGTGGAGGCAACGAGACACGTGGAGTCAGCCATCTTGAAACGACCACGACAAGCTGCAAGTGCAACAACCGAGGCTCCCTCCAAGTTGTGCTTTGGGATCTGAGAAGTCCAACCCTCGAGCAGCATCTGCACCAAAGGTGAGCCCTCCAGCATCTCCACGATCTGCGTGGTGCCCTTCTGCATTTTGCCACTCGACGCGCCTAACCGGTTGCTGGCCCGCTGGCTAGTGGCCATCTTGGCAACGAACTTCAAGAAATACACCACTGGTCTGGTTGCTCCAGACTGGCCCTTGCTCCCCTTCAAAGGAGCAGTCCCTCTGACCTTGCTGGTCAGAACCATCAGCTTATCTTGTTCTCCACAACAATTGCTTTTGCCAAGGCTTGTTTGCTTCGATCAAGTCGCTGACACCGCCGACAGCGAGAGCCTGCGTTGGACAGCTCGTGAACCGACTCCTGGACGTCGTTGACCTCCAGGAACCACGTGGCTGCAGAGACAAGCTACACCTTTCTTCCTGTTTGCACCCGACATCGCCTGGTACCCACCTGGTGCCACGCTGGTCACTGGCTAGTGACTGTGAACACTGTCCCCTCTGCTTACAGGTCTTCTACAACTCCGATCCACCCTTGGATCCACTGCATCTCTCCCGGACCGACCGCCTGCAGCATCTTTGTCCACAGGCTCCACTGACTATTTGCTCTGCACACGCCACCCGTGGACCTCCTGGTCACTAACTGAAGTTAGCTCCTTGTAGGCCCAGCGATTCTAGAGGCCCTAGGCCTTTTCCCTTTTCTGTTCGTGGTACTTATACCACTATTTTAGTATATGGTTTGAGCGGCCACTGAACAGATAGAAGAAACCCGACGCACTTCGAGGCCTATGCACCCGTTTCCTGTGGGTGAGGTAAAGCTGGCACTCCGGTGCCCAAGTGTAGAGAATCATCTCTAGTGTCTGTGTTTCCAATCTTGAGTTCATAGTCCATCCGGAAGATCCTTTTTGCAGTAACTTTGTACTTTTTACGCACCCATTGCATCAACATCGTTGCAACACTTTTGTTGCCCTGCGTGTTGCATCTAAAAGGTACATTGACTGAAAGTGTCGCATTTAAGAACTAAAGAGAACTAAGCAAAATTCTACCATCTAAAGTAACAATATTGTGTGTTTTTGTCATTTAATGGTCTTGTGGTAAATCTATATAAAGAATACTTATTTTTTATATAAAACCTATGTGGTGTCCATCTGTAGTGTTGTCATTTGATTACTGTATGTGTTCACAAATGCTTTACACACTGCCTCTGAGATAAGCCTGTCTGCTCGTGCCAAGCTACCAAGAGGGTGAGCAGGGGTTATTTTAGGAGTGTACCCCCTTACCCTGACTAGAGGAGAGGGTCCCTATTTGTCACAAGTGCATACATGTGCCAACTAGAGACCCCCAAGTCTAACATTGATAAATTAGCCACCCGTACAGCTGGGAGATTTTCTGTGATAGATGTAGAAATGAATTCAATGAAATTGATCGTGATTCAGAATTGACTTGCCCTTGAAAGTCTTCTCGCGAAGGAAGGTGGAGTCTGACGCTTGTTAAAAGTTCAACATTGTTGCACCTACTTCCCAGACAAGAGCAGAGACTTAGAGATTTACATCAAAAACATCACTGACTTAAATAAGGACTTAAAAGATTTGAAAGCTGATGGTGCTTGGGAAACAATATGTAAGGGATTGTCAACTGTTACTAATTTAGGAAATGGATTAGTGATTTCCATTTTGAGACCTTTAGAGGCGATCTCTTTGTGCATAATGCTGATGATATTATCTATCATATTCTGCAGATAGAGAAAGGACAAAAGAGGAGTCAAAATAACAAGAACTGATCTTGAAATATAGGATGAGAAATATAAATATCATGAAGATATGATCATTTTAGAAGAGAGCAGAACAAAAAGAGGTTAAAGTCAACCAACACTTCTGTGTATTCTACTGTAATCTTGATTGACGATTTGTGCTCCTGTGCTCATAAAGAGACTAGGGGTTACTTTGAGAAATAAATACATATATATTTTGAATATATATCTGTGTGGTGTCCTTTCATTGGTATAAAAGGGGGTTGCATTTGGTAAAACAGCTGGCTTAACACGCTTCACGAGTTTAGCCTCAAAGACTGCTTAGCCTACGCTACCACTAGGGCAGCTAGTCCGAAAAGGTTGACTTACAACCACACCATAAGGGTTGCTTGGCATGGTACAAGGTGGTCACTTTAACTAGTGAACATCATATACCAGGCCAACTTCTCACAGCAACTATTCCCAATAACACACTGTTAGACCTGTTACCCGTAGTGTGCTCTTCCCCCAATTGTTTTGCCTTCACCCCTCCTATTTTCTGAATTGTGTTTTTGTTGCCATTAGGATCCTGTGCACTTTACCACTGCTAATCATCAGTGCTAAAGTTCTTGTGCTCTCTCCTTAAAACTTGGTAAAATTAGCTTACGCCTTATTGGCATATTTATTTAACTTATACGTCCCTAGTATGTGCTACTAAATTTACCCAGGGCTTATACATCAATTGCTAACAGTGGACCTACAGCAATCAGTGTGCCAGTCTTTAAATTAGCCCTTTAAAATATGCTTCTGACCTGCCATTGCAGTCTGTAGCACAGTTTTAAAACTAGTAATTTGCCCTGGAAAAATAAACCTTTTGGCAGGCCTAAGCCTTCCTTTTTAATACACAAAAGTAACCCCCTAAGATAGGCCAAAAAAGCCCATAGGGTAGGATGCATTGTATTTAAGAAGTAGGACATGTATTTTTACTTTTTACATGTCTGGGTAGTGAGAAACTCCTATATTTGTTTTTCACTACTGTAAGACCTTTCTCTCCAATTGGATAACGTTGGGTTACCTTATTACATTTAGTAAGTGCTCATTTTTTATTGGGAACAGATGTAAATGTTACGTTTGGACTCATATGAATTGTAATTTAAAATCCTCTTTAATGATAAAGTCAGATTTTAAGTTGCATGACAGTGAATAGCTTGACAGTTGGCCTTTGTGTTCTGCTCCCAGCCAATGAGACAAAATGCAACTAGATGTTGGCAGGACAGGCCAACCTGCCAGTATGGGTGGGGCAGAGCTGTTTCCTGCCCACTCACATTTCAAAGGTCTGCCTCCAGCACTCACACAAAGGAACCTGACGCCATTCTTTTACCGTTCCAGACTACTTGGAGCCTTGGAGTCTCCTGGACCTGTGGATATTAGGGCTGCCTTGTTCCCCAGTAGACTGCCCCTCTGATTGAGGCCTGCCTTGTTCCACAAAAGACTGCCCTGCTTCTACCAGAGGACTTCTATGCTGCTTGAGGCCTGCGTTGTTCCCCAGAGAATTGCCTTGGTGCTTGAGGCCTATCCTGCTCTCTGAGAAGGAAGACTGGACCTGCTCCCTTCATGCCAAGCTAACCCGAGTGAATCTAAAGATCAGTTGGCTAACCCCCTGTTCTGAGCTACAAGGACACATCAAGTTCCAGAGGCCACCCGCAACTGCCCAGCTGACCTTCTGCAACTGGATCTGCCTGCAACTGGACATGCCTGATCCATGATGGCCTCTGCTAGAGTAAGTCTTCGGGTCCTGCAGCCTTGGTTGGCATCAGAATGCACTTCTCTTTGAAGAAAGAAGACATTCTGATGTTTTGGGCTCTTCGTGCCTATGAAGCAGTCTGTTCACCACAAAACTTTGCCACCCCCGATGACCAACAATGCAAAGCTCCAGTGAACCCGACTCTACAGTGACCACCAGCAACTACCTGCAATGCAAGGTCTGCACTTTGCGCTACAGCCACGACAGCCCGCTGTGACCATTAATGCAAAACTCCAGCAACAACCGTCTGCGATGCCTGACTGGATCTTCGTGCTACAGTGACGACCATCCACTGCGGCAGGCCTGCTGTTCGCATGTCAGCAACGACCATCCACGATGTTCTTCCTGTTCTTTAGGGTCTCCTCCACCACGAACAGAACTCTTCGAGCTGGGTTTTGAGAAAGTAACTTTTTCAACATGATTAAGCTTGTCCCTGTATTCGGCCCACTTCCCATAGTGGTCGGCCTGAACTTGTGACTTTCCCCAGGTATAGCATGACCAGATAACTGTTAGTGAGATATTGTGCTTTTAGGCTAGTCTTACCAATTGGATTTTTGCTGTTTTAGTCTCATTATATGCTTAAAATTGGTTTGGGACTTTTTTGTGTTGTTTCTCACTGTATTGCTGTTTGTGTGCTGCATAAATACTTTATACTTTCCCTTTAAGTTTAAAAAAATATGTAATTACATTTTTTATTGATAATTCAAACTAGGATGAGAAAGCTACATCTTGTCCCTTACATAGTGATACAGTATGAGAGAGAAAAGCATATCACAAGTACAGTACAATCGGGTAAAAATGTAGCAAATTCCAGATCTATTTTACAACATCTAGGCTTTGATAGGGTGCATAGGTATGATTCAATATATGCCCTGATATGATATATAACAGCAGATATCTACTAGCTTCGCAGGGATATAACAGTGCTCAGTGTCTGTTGTGTTGGGGTGTCAGTCACCTCCCTCGTTATTAGTAGGTAACTTTGGAACGGATGCCAAATGTCTAATGGTCTAGCAGCTGGTGGTTGCAGTTGAGCGTATGTATCACTGGTAGTATTAAAGTATATCATGCTCCTTAACCTGTCCTGCAGCTTGGGGGTCCGTTTACTACCCCAGTTAATGGCAATTTCTAACGTAACAAGAGGAAGTGCAATAGCAACAAAACGTCACTTAGATTTAGAAAGGCTATATATGTACCCAAGTAATGCCATGAAAGGGGTGGGAACACCATCGATCTCAACCATATGAGATATTTCCAAAAAGACTGCTAGCCAAAATTTCTCAATCTTGGTGCACGTCCATGCAACATGCACAAAGTCAGCATCTGGGAAACCACATCTCAAACATACACCGGGACAAGAAGAATTGAAAATGCAACAACTTGTGCCGATGGGAATGGGAAACCCTACGTATTTGAGTGCAGCACTGGCCCCACAGCACATTTGTGATTGGGTGTCCAAGGTCATGCTCCCATGCCACCCTCACACCTGCATCCTGACCAGGAAGCATAGAGATCACTGCCGTATACATTCTTGCTGTGAGATGACTGCCATTCCCTTCTTAAATAACCCCTGTCAATATTGTAAAATCTGGTAGTTCAAGTGAGTAGAAGGGCATATTCGCTCTCTGTGCCCTCTGTATTCTGAGCAGCACGAAATGATCCATCACCGTAGCATCTCGGAAATGGGGATATTCCGTGCGCGAGAAACATGACCCTTAGGAAAGAAATCGCCAAATGTCACCAAGTGGAAATTGGCCAAGGTGCGCTTCACTAAACCTTCCTGTAATATAGGGATCCAGCCATTCCCTGCTAGCGGCAATGCGGGAGAGTACATCATATGGAACTCCGTCAATGTTTTCAGCTTGTACCATGCCCAGCTAGACATGGATAATGTTTGAATATCGTGCGGGTCTCGCGAAACCCAACCGGCAGTAAGGAGTTAAGAGGCGCCGGCAGCGCCAAGTCTGCCCATGGTCTGTGGTACGGGATCCTGACATCAATATGGTACCAGTGAGCCACGAGATAATAAACCCCCAAAACCACCCTTCTCATATGGGAGCATTAGCGTGTCCCAGCTGATACGGGGTTGCCTACCCCCATACCAGTCTTATCAGCAGTTTACAACGTTCTGAAAAGAAACTATTATACAGAGGAATAGAAATGTTTTGAAAAAGATACAGGAATTGTGGAAGGACCACCATCTTTATTATGGCTATTCTTCCAGCCATTGATAAGGGTAGAGAGAGCCAGCGTTCTATAGTATGCCCTAAACTTTCCATAACCTGGCCATAATTCAACTGTAGAATGCGATCCTTCTCCCTATGAAGATGAACCCAAAGGTATTTGACCGACTCATTGCACCAGGTCGGTGGGTACTCCACTGATCTATCGCATGGTGCTACTGTTAGGGGAAAGACTTCCGATTTTGATATGCAATCTTGACAGGGCACCGAACCTAGTCACTTCGTGAAGCAGCGGTGTCAGGTTATCATTCGGCTGCCTTACATCTAGAACTATATCATCAGCGAAGAGTGTAAGGAGTAGGGGTCCATTGTTAAATTGCAGCCCACGATGACTATGCTTGTCCTGTAGATGCCGCACCAACGGGTAGAAGGCAATCACGAACAACAAAGGGGATGGTAAGCACCCCTGTCGCATACCCCGCGTAAGCCTGAACTCCTCGGTCAGTGTTAAATTGACGTGGATGTGGGCCATGGGCAGCGTGTATAATAATTTGACCACTGCCAGGAAACGCTCCGGCACCCCAAGTCGGCCCAATGCAGCATACAAAAAAGCCCACTCCAATGAGTCAAAGGCCTTTTGCGCATCAAGCAGTACGGTGACTGCTGGAACCGTAGGTGCTATTCAATGCAGTGTGGCAAACAATGTGTGCAGATTAAGTGTTGTGGACTTATGGGGAATAAAACACGACTGTGCTGGGGAGATCAGTTTCTCAACAATAAGTGCAAGCCTAGTCGCCAGTACTTTGGCCAGTATCTTATTGTCAAAGTTTAGAAGTGACAACGGCTGGTACGAGCTACAATACTGCGTATCCTTCCCAGGTTTTGGCAGCAATATTATAACTGCCTCCCTCAGAGTCGGCGGGAGCATCTTCGCCTCCACTGCCTCTTGATACATCTCAACAAGATTGGGAACAATTATAGTTTAATATTTCTTGTAGAAGCATCCCATGAATCCTTCAAGCCTGGGTGCCTTTGAGCCATCCAGCGCATCAAGGGCCTCACTAATTTCGTCCTCCGAGAAGGGCTCAGCAAGGAACTCCTGATGCGCCTTCTCCATCCACACCAGCGATATCTTGTCCAGATATCCACCATAGTCCACACAGCACCCGGAAACCTGAGACTCATACAATGTAGTAGAGTGGGTAAGCACCTCCTGAAGGATACCCAAATTACCAGTTATACGGGTCCCCTCCTTATCTACCAATTCCGCTATGTATGTTGGTCTGCGAGACTGTTGCATTATTCTTGCTAATGTTCTACCTGGCCGCTCGCCCTCCCCGTACCATCTGGCAATTGCATATTTTCTGAGATAGTGAGCTTCTCGCTCTGCTACCTCCCGAAATTCAGACAAAAGCATTGCACGTCGATGCAGGTCGGGGGGACTAGCCTTGCTTGCCTCAATAGGATCTAGTTCCGTGAGCTGCCCTTCTATCTTTGCTAGCATTCGTCGCACATCTTTAAGTACCCCAGCGCTTTTGGATATGCATACACTCCTTATGTAAGCCTTAAAGGCCTCCCATAGTACAGTCTTGGACTTCACCGATCCCTCATTTAAGGAAAAGTATTCTGTGACTGCCTCCCCTAGTTCGACTGCAATGACAGTGTCTCTTACTGCCATGTCAGGGAATCTCCATGGGCGCTCTACCCCCCCTGCCCTAGGGACGTTCAGTTTGACCATAACAGGAGCATGGTCAGACAGCGTCCGTGGGAGATGACTAACAGCGTCTATCCACAGTGCGACCCCTTCTGAAATACACCAATGATCCAGGCATGTCCATGTGTCATGGGGTGCAGAATAATGAGTGTAACCATCACGGTCCACACAATGAAATCTACAGGCATCAACTAAGCCAAACCTGCCCATGGTATCTAATAAAGAGCGTCTTGCCCTCGGCTTAGTGTCTATCGTGCGTGCCGTGCTGTCTCGCGCCGGGTCCAGCAATATATTAAAGTCCCCTCCCAAATATATATGGTCTGCTCCCATACGTTCCAAGGCTGAGTGAACAGTGTCAAAGAAGCAAGGGTCATCAACATTTGGTGCATATATATTAGCAAACAAAACAGAATGTTCAAGCATACACCCCTTAACCAACAGGAAACTTCCACCAGGATTCCGGTATACCTCCAGCTCCCAAACCGGTACACTCTTATGTATCAATATTGCAACTCCACGGGTGTACAAGCTATATCCAGAGATTACCTATGAGCCCCCAGTTTGATGCCAAAGATGTCTTAACAGCCGATTCCAAATGTGTTTCTTGTAGAACAGCAATATGTACCTGGTGGCGCTGCAAACAGTTTGTCTCCTGCTTACATTTATGGGCATTATTCAGACCCCTAATATTCCAGGACATTATTGTAACGTTGGCTTCTGCCTGCACCCTATTAGCCATATCCTATACCCTGTCTGTTTAGCCTGACACGACCCAATTGCTTATTTCTATACTGTAATTGCACATTATAAGTAAATCATGCTATATTTTCCTGCCACAGCACACCACACCCCCCCTCCTACCATCCATCCCCTTACCCAACTTCAGGGGGAGAACCCATCCCCATGCAACAATGGATGAAAACAAAAACAAACAAAATGGTAGAATAGAACCATTACGAGATTGCATCAAATAGAACAGATAGTGTCTCTCACCGAACTCACAGCGTGGCTATCCTGATGTTTCTGCAGCTAAAGATCCGTGCTAACAACTAGCTCACCCTTATGACGAGGTGCCAGTCCGCAGTCTCACTGAGGTTCAACCTTCATTCTGGAGGCATCTAGGTCCCATAGTTGTTCCGTGTGCCCGCTGCCATAACATAAGACTAGAGAAGGGGGGGCAGCATGCTGCACAGCCAAGGGTGTGGATGTGGGGGGGGCACCTCGCAATTCCCGCAGCTCGTGGCCTGATGGCCGGCCCCCAGGCTCACCCGTGGCCCCCTGTTGCCACGGGGCCTCCCGGGAACGTCTGCGGGACCGCCGGAATGGGTCGCTAAGCCTGCTGTGGGCCCCCGCCGCATGTCACTCACCCCACTGATGCTCTGCATTCAGGTCTAGGCACCGCCTCCAACAGCCGCGATGTGTCATAGGCCGGTCTGGCTCACTAGAGTCCCTGACTTCTTGCTAAGTTGTAGGCCGCGCCACACCCGCTTCAATCTTCTTGGCGCCGGACCGCACCGCACCCATAGTTTGGAACGGTCTCCATGGCGGCTGCACCTCCGCCCCTCCCTACAGCATAGCGCCACTCGGCAGGACCACCAACGCCACCTGGGAGGATATTTTTGAGAGGGTCCGCGGCGGAGCTTAAAGCCTACACGGCCATCACGGTCGGCGGCTTGGCCACACCCCCACTTTCCCTTTAAGTTAAGCCTGACGGCTTTTGTGGCAGGCTACCATAGGGTTAAGCCACGTTAATTTAGTGACTTTTAGGATTCACCCTCACAAGGGATTGTGGTTGGTATTTTAGTAGGGTAGTCATCCGCCTCAATCAATAACCTGGGGGCATATTATCAAGGACAGCGTTAAAATTATCGCCGGTTTAGCGGCAGAAAACTGCCGCTAAAGTGGCCATAATGGGCTTGATAATATGCCATGGAGAATTCACACCAGAACATGGACTTCTATTGGAATTCTCAAGGGCATATTATCAAGCCCATTATCGCTGCTTTAGCGGCAGTTTCCTGCCGCTAAACCGGAGATCATTTTTAACACGTCCTTGATACTATGCCCCCTGATTTCTTACACACATTTAGAATGCGGCAGCAGGTATACTACTGAAAATGTCAGGTAACTCTTCCCACGGGACCTATTCCCTGTGCGCAGGGTCTCCATGGTGGAGACGTCTGCCCAAGTGGGTAGAGCCCCATATGCAAACTCACACTCTTTTTTCCCACAAGGAAACATGTGGGGGTGATCAGTTTCCTTCTCCAACCTGGGATAGAAGTTACTCCAACCATTGAGTTTGATTTACATGTGTGAATTTGTCTACACTTGTAGCAGAGATGTCCACACTTGAAAAACCATATATGCACATCAGGAATCTGCAGTTTGAAAGGGTACATCTATTTGTAAATTTACATTTATGACCACTCTACAATGAGTTCAATTTAAATTTCCTTTTGTATTTTCTCTATGTGAGAAAAGAAGAGTTTGTGGTGATGAGGTGAAGCTCAGGTCTCCTCCAATTGCTGTGATTATTTACTGTTCTAGGAACGGTGAGATCAACAGAATCAGTTTCGTGGTAAACAGTTCCTTATTCCTAGGGGTAACAACTGAGTTTATAATAAAGTAAATTTTTAGTAATTTAGTAGTTCTCAGTGTGACATTGCTGGTAGGAAGTGGACCTTGGTTGATACATTCTAAAGATATCATGTGTAATGCCCTGCTTGCCAAGGAACGCAATGAAATCCTGCATTGCAAACTGTAGCAGTTGTATTCAAGGGCAAACCGATTTTCTGATTCACTTATCTTTTACATCATGATATATGTTTGCTAAATGTTTCTCACGATAAGAAAAAATATAGCTTGTGTTCCTTCCATCTGTTTGTAGTTTGTGCATTACTTTAATGTAATGTCATGATTTAAAGTTTCAGTTCCTTTAATTTGAATAACATTTTCCTCAGTGTAGGTTAATACAGATGAATAAAAAGTACATCCAATGGAGTTCAGTAGTTATTGCAAATTCGTTTATTAAGAACTAGTTGAAAATATTGTTGCCATGTACTCCAAATTATTATACTATCAAATTTGAGTATTATGCAGGGCCTGTGATAACAATAAGGCAGCTTACCTCTGGAGCAAGCTACATCAGTTGTCCTGCCATTAAATATGTCTTTTGATAAACAGTTTGCTGCACCCATCCCCTCTAAGCATCTCAAAAGATCACGAGGTTAGAAGAAATGTCCAGTGGTTAATAGTTGCATCCAGCAGATCATAGTAAGGCCTGTCCTGTCCACAGAAGAGGCCCACAGTTGTGCGAATTGTGTATCAGTAAATAGCAATTGCAAAGGGTTGAGTGTTTCCCAGGTGTGCAATTCGCGACTCATTCAGAATGGGGAATTACATGCTATTAGTGCACCTTATTTCCCCTTACCAGGTTCACACACAGCTCATGTGTGCTATTTGCCTGGCTGATTTGCATTTGTACAGCTGTTCATACCTAAACACAAAGGGCCCGATTCACAGAACTAATTTAAGACACAATCCTAAACTTACTACCATTTTCGTATTCGCAGAAGGCACTTACTCATTTATGTATTCACAGAAGACACTTACTCACTTCGGTATTCACAGAAGTTAGGAGTCCTAACTTTAGGACTCCTAAATGCCTTCTGTGAATACCGAAAGTCTTAAAGTTAGGATTTTTCTCAGTTTAGGAGTCCTAAAGTTAGGACTCCTAACTTTACTACTACTAAACTGAGAAAAATCCTAATTTTAAGGCTTTCGGTATTCTCAGAAGGCATTTAGGAGTCCTAAAGTTAGGAGTCCTAACTTTACTTCTACTAAATTGAGAAAAATCCTAATTTTAAGACTTTCGGTATTCACAGAAGGCATTTAGGAGTCCTAAAGTTAAGAGCCCTAACTATACTACTACTAAACTGAGAAAAATCCTAATTTTAAGGCTTTTGGTATTCACAGAAGGCATTTAGGAGTCCTAAAGTTAGGACTCCTAACTTCTGTGAATACTGAAATGAGTAAGTACCTTCTGTGAATACCAAAATGAGTAAGTGCCTTCTGTGAATACCAAAATGATAGTAGTTTAGGATTTTGTCTTAAGTTAGTTCTGTGAATCGGGCCCTATGCACTTTCATGGCGGGTAGCATATTGGACCACGGGGGAGTGCCTCATTGGAAGTGTGATGAAGAGCAATGTGGTGCATATGGGAAGAATGCTTGGTCGTCCATGAGTGACTAGAATGGTGCTCTTAACTAGTCTTCTCGCACAGTGCTTAACAGTGCAGTGTAGGGAGAATAGAGCACAAGCACCTTACATTGATCAGTTGTTGTCAATTGTTCTGCAACTCTTCATAGTACTCTATGGTGACAGCTGGGACACCCATCCATTAATTGTGGTGCGAAAAGTCGCCAAGACAAATGTTCTGTGTACTCCTTGATGCGACGGGTGAAGGCTGGAGGAGGGGTAGGAGAGCGGCCTCCACGAATGGACTATTTGAAGTCATGCAGGATGAGGATTCTGACAGCCTCGCCAGGAGAGTATGAGCTCATAGTCCTCCAGTGTAAAAGGCCATTTACCCTGGATGAAACACCATTCGATGATAACTTGTGTCCTAAACCATCGCCTTACATGTTTGCCTTGGGTGTAGGTGTCCAAGACTAGAGTTCACTGGTGTATTATCACAATTGAAAGGATGGGACTGGGGTCTCTTGAGGGTGGGCTGATGGGACCTATGCAGCAGATTTATTTGTCTTTGCTCCCATTATGGGCATTCAGAACTGTTGAATGTGCCAGGGTGCAATGCTGATAAACTAAACAGACACTGCACGCTGCCACGCACTTAACCAGTTCACTATTTCACTGCACACCAGTGTTTGCTTAAAATGCGTAAATCTGACTTGTACAATTTAACATTTTATTCAAATATACACACAAACACTCTCTCTCTCTCTCTCTCTCTCTCTCTCTTTGCTACTGACATTTGATTGCGTAACTGTGACCCAGTGTGTGCTTCCCTAAAATTCAAGCAGCCAAATCAAAGAGACCAGAAGTATATCACAGGAAGAAATATCTCCTGCCTTTTCCCCAATAAAATTTGGTAGGCAAAATAGTAAATAAAGGGTAATTTGAATTGTGGTGTGGTAAGCACTAAGATCTGCATGTTATGCTCCATTTTTGGACAGTAATTGTAATTAGTGCTATCTATGACATCCAAACATTTCTGAACACTGTGGGGTTGGAGATAAATAATATTCTCTGTTCTCTGACGATCATAATCAGGGCCCTGCGGCCAGATGCATGAAGCCACTTAGCAATCACAAAGCTTGTGATTCACTAAATCACATGCTTTCTAACCAACAAATGGCCTTTTTAAGTGCACTAAACCTATTTTGCTATTGGCGGGCATCCTAGATGTATGGAGATGTAATGCAGTTTTCCTTTTGTATACAAGGCACTTCTTGTGACCTGAGTCACTTGAGAATCAAGGATAATTTGATTTCCATGACCACCATAAGATTTCTTATCTCCTTTGAAGTTATTGATGGAGTCTTTTGTTCCTTCAACCCTCATCTAAATGTGTTTGTAATATGTATATTTGTTTAAATCAAGGAACAGATAGCGAGAGACACTGAATTTTATAATTCCAATCAATCAGTAGATTTGGAAAACCTTACAGTATGCAGGGTCAAGTTAAAAAATCAATTTATAAATATTATTGAAAAACTACTTACTTAATGCTAAAAGTCAGACAAATCAAGTGCTACAAGATACATTTACAAAGAAATCATTTTAACTTTTTAAGAAAATGCTTGGTCACTTCCACACAAAACTCAGTGGAGTAAAATTTGAAAGAGAGTATTTTGTGCTTTTAGAGTTTTGGACTGTGAGCATGTCGAAAGGGAGCACACATTTGTTTGCAAAGCTTCTTACTCAAACTGCTGAATATATGAAACTTAGCAGTGAGGTGGAAAGGCGAACCATGGTGTAAATTCAGGGGCGTAACACAGGCCCCCCGCATCCCCCGCAGTGCGGGGGGCCCAGAGCAGCAGAGGGCCCCCTCGGCACAGTATTTATGCCTGAGCGCTCCAGAATAAATCTGGAGCGGGGGCTTCTCCGTGTATATTGCAGGGGGGCCCCTTGAACTTTCGTTACGCCACTGTTCTAAATTGTGAATTGTCCCTCATCCTCTGCTGACTCCTATCGAGTGATGTGTCCTGTGCATGCTGTGCGTGCTGTGCACGCTCCACGCTGCACGCGGAGAATCGCAGATTCCGGAAATGCTGACCACCGTGCTCACAAGCTGTACTTGGAGCTGGAGCTGGAGCTGCCAGGAGGAAGAAACGCAATGCGGATAAACCGTAGGAAAGATGATAACAAAGGCTGGAACCTGACGATATTTAAGTTTTCCAGCCCCAACGGCCCCAAAGGAAATCAGTGAATTCTTGGATTGCAGCGGGGCTTGAGGCAACGGTGTTGAGCCATGCAGGTAACGAAGTAAGACGGTGGGGCCCCAAGCTGGAGCGGCTGTCTCAGGTGACAAGCAAGGACGCATCAGAGGACTAATTCATATGATAGCAGGAGGAAAGTTTAAACAACAGCAGAGGCTGCAAATTGGTGGAAATGGTGGCAGCACAGCATGCAGTCACTCAACCTTGAAGCCACAGTAGAGGTAAGTGTCTGGGGGACGGTTCTTTTGACAAAGAGAAAGGCAGATGTGGGGAGAGAGAGGGGACTGATGCATTCATATCGCAGTTGAAAGACTAAAGGACTAATAAAATGCTGAGCAGAGGTCTATAAGGCTGGTAAGGAGCTTAAGGAGTTTGAGTAGGTAGCAGCCAGCCATTAGAAATACTGGAATGAGGATTTTTTAAAACCAAAGAGAACCCAGGAAGGCACCTAAAGTTATACATCAGAACTATAATACTTTCTTTATTTTAAGGGCTGGCGCCAGGAAGAGGCAAACTACGAAATGAGCAGAATGGGAGGCCGCAGGTGGATCCAGATGCTTCAACTGGAACTGGGATCCATGAATAGAGCATGTGGAACCCTAAAGAAGAAGGGATAAGGACAACTCGGAGAAATACAAGGAAGAAATCCTTATTAGAAAGCCCACATCAGTGTGAGAAGGGGGGGGGGGGGTGGGGAGTGTCAGTGTCCAAATCAATTAAGGACTTTGTGGGCAAACACTTTCAGAGAAAACAATTCTTATGAGACGTACAGTTAACAGGTGAAGTGCATCCTTGGGTGGACAAAAATATTAGCCAGGGCCTATTAGATCTATGCAGATCCTCTTTGAGCCAGCAAGATTTGTTAAGGCAAATAGACTTTACCTTAGAACCAAGACTGTGCTCATCACTGCAGCTGTTCTCTCTTCCAGATAAAGAGGCATCACATTTGGTGGAGAAAAGCACTGAGGGAGAGAGAGATTATAGCAGGGTTTGTAGAACTGAACAGGAAAAGAACATGGAGCAGCCTCTGGGGTTAGATAATGAAGTTATAGAAGGCTCAGTGCAAAACTCTTCAATTGGGATAGAAATTATTGCGACACTATCGGCCTCTATTTTGGACATAGTGCTAATGCCACAAAACACATTGTAAGGACTATTGGACGTAACCATGATGAACATTGAGATCCTTTATGCCCAAAAAGATCAGCTGCAGAACATTACGGACAATTAAAATTAATTTGGGACCATATTACGACTATAGTTAGACCCATAGAAATTGCTAGCCGAACTAAGGAAAGTACAGGGGATGCCCCTCGGCAGACGGAATTGCAGAATGTGTATATCTTCAAATGCCCAATGCTCATAAAGAAACGGGGGAGCCAACAAGATATAGACAATATATACTCCGGCAAAAAAAGTAAGACCCCATGGAAGGGAATGGGGAAGGGGAGAAATGAAAAGCGGCAGAGAAAAAATAATGTGGGAGGTCTCATACAAGATAATAAGCAAAAGATAAAAGGCAATGTAAATGATGTAAAAGAAGGGAAAAAGATGGGGTTCTTTGGAGAAAAAAGAGTGAGAGGTAAAAAGGGAGTAAAGAAGGATTTACAACAGACACAAAAGAAAAGTGAAAGGTCCATAGATAATCATCAGGGGGAGGGGCTTGGGAATGAATCAAAAATTAAAGCCCGTACAGAAAAAGAAAGAAAGGTTGAATGCTTTACCTAGTGGGAAGGGTGGACAAGATAGAGTGGGCCAGCAGGGTATAGGTAAGAATAATGAAACTAATAAGTGACTATATTTTGAACCAGCCCATCCACGAAAGGGCAGGGAAAAAAAAGGGGAAAACTACATCCGTTAAATCGGCCCCAACTCTAAATGTACCAGCTTTCTCTAAATGTACCAGCCTGCAAGAAATAGGAACTAATGATCTTAGTCAAGTTGGGTTCACACAGAGTAGCAAGAGAAATGAATTAACGAAAGTTTTGATGTACTCAGGGACAGTTAAAGCAGCCTTGATAAAGGCAGAGACAGAACTACAAAAGGAAGAGATAAGGTTAGTGTCCAAAGTAGAACTGCCCGAAGTAGAACACCAAGGCGAATCATTCATGCGGCACCACGCTGTTCTTGGGTCAAGGCAGGTTAGACTTTTAGATCGGGCATTTGAGGAAGAAGGCAATACTGAAATAAGTGTAAATATCACGGAGACGAGCAAACACTGGGGAAATTGGGGTTCTGAAAATTTGTATGCGGGCCCCTTTCAAACAGTCCCGGGTGAAGAAGGGTAGCTAAGCGAAATCAGTTAGGGTGCTGGATCATCGCACATCCTTTGGATACTAACATGAAACATTAATGGACTTGGGAGAAGATCAAAACTAGAAAGCCTTAAAAAACTAGCTAACACCCATGAGATTATGTCCCTCCAGTGCGACAAAACCCCTGCAATCGATGGGTTTGTCCAACTAAATAAGCCCACAAAAAGGAGCCAGCAGGACGTCCCATGGGGGGGAGAGAGGTAATGAAATTAATATCTACTAAGATCGAGAGAAAGGTAAAATTCCTATAAGTAAAATGCAAATGGCTCGTGGCTTGTAAAGTGTTACTACGGGACCTCAACACCAAATACCACAGCATATATGAAGGGCGGGAGCCCGGAAGACTACAGATCAGAAATGGGGTGTTTTAAGGATAACCTGAATGGTCTGTGTGAAAACTATGATAAAGACATGTTCATCATAATGGGAGACTTAAACCGCAAAATTAACCCAAATAGGACCGATCCATGGTTTAAAGATATGTTAGGTACATATAATATAAATGTGGCTAGCTTCCCAGAATATAAAATGTCAGCTTGGGACATAGCACTAGGAAAGTACTTGGCCAGGAAAAGTCTGTTCGGTCTGAATGGCAGGATGGAGACCGATCGCCCGGCTAAGCAAATGTTTCAGGTTGGCTTGCAGCCCTGCCCATTTGATTACATTGTCATGTATACCTAGAATTTTGAAAACTTCAAGGGATTTTCATTAACACAAAGAGAGGAAAGTAATCATTATCCTCTAAAATTAGAATTATTTAGGGGGGGAAAGGATCCTACAAGAAATGGCAATTCCTCTACAAATGGATTACCCAAGGTGCCTCACCACCAGAATGAGAGAGGAACGCATGGCACAATTGGCTACATTTCAAACAATTTAACACTGGAAAATGTGATGGTACCAAATTTAGAGAGGTGCGAAACTATAATTAACCAAAGTGGTTCAGTGCCTTAGGGTTAAGGTAAAAGAAACAGTAACCAGGGCCAAACAGAACGTGGATAACCATGGAAAGAGAAAGGATTGGTTCAGCGTGGAATGTATGAAAATAAAGAGGTTAATAAGGAAAGGTGAGAGAAGCCTCAAAGTAAAGTATGATTTTGAAAGTTATAGTAATCTTGTGAAATTAAGGAAAATGTAAAAACCACTTATCCAGAATCAGAGAAGAATAGTGAAAGAGAAATGTTGGGGTGCAATGAATTATTTGGTGGAGGAAGCCACTTGAGAGGAGTACTTTGAGGAAATGTATGGAAAAAGGAAAGAGCCAGTGGAAAGAAGTAGAACCCACTGGGTAGGGGTGGAGGATGACATCAGAGCACACTTCACAGTAGGGAATATAAAACGAAACACTATGGTGCCGATCACGATCCGGTAAAAACCGGGTACGAACCGTCGGACGGAGCATATTCTCCGTCTGACGCGTACCCGGTCGTCAAAATATACAAACATGGAATTACGATTCGCACGGAAACACCATTTCCGTACGAATCGTACAAAACCCCGACCGACGAAAATAAACATACAAATGTGATCCGGGAAAGCGCCGACGTGACGTCGGGACGCACGCAGCCTGCCATTCACGAACCAGGAATCATGATTCGCACCGACGTCATCCCGCACGGTGAATATTTTCCGGCTGCCAAAAACTGCCGGGAAATCAGGACGACGCGAACAAGGAGTACCTGTACGCGACGGACAGACATGGACCCGAACCTACGTGTCATCCCGGCCCTCATAGCAGTCGATCTCCTCTACAGGTTCGGACGCAGACGCCGCAGAAGGTCAGAACAACAAAGGGAGGGGGGAAAGGGGGGGGGCAGGACCAGGGGCAGGCCACAAAACCCCCACCAAAGTCACACAGCACACATGCCCTGGACATACCTGACCCCCAGGCCCTGGTCACTACGAGGGGGTGGGGGCGTGTCCAGCAAAGCCAGCGACCGCCACAACGGAAGTGCTTGACGATGCGAACCGGCAACACAACAATACAGGTATGTCCCGTACCCACGCCTTAAGAGCGTGGGTACGAGTCGTACCCCGCCCACACCTACGTCATCCCAACAATGGCGGGACAGCTGTACCCACGTGGCAAAGGCCTGGGTACGGCCCGCACAAGCATCACATAGCGTGGGGACGCATATGTACGGACCGTACCCAAACCCCCATATGCATGGAGCGTACCCCCCACCCCAACAGTGTAAGTACGACCCATACCCTCACCCGCGTACGTATGGAGCGTACCCCCACCCCAACAGTGTAAGTACGACCTGTACCCCCACCCGCGTATGTATGGAGCGTCACCCACCCCTTACAGTGTATGTACGACCCGTACCCTCACCCGCAGACGTATGGAGCGTACCCCCACCCCAACAGTGTAAGTATGACCCGTACCCTCACCCGCATATGTATGGAGCGTACCCCCACCCCAACAGTGTAAGTACGACGCGTACCCTCACCCGCAGACGTATGGAGCATACCCCCACCCCAACAGTGTAAGTATGACCCGTACCCTCACCCGCGTACGTATGGAGCGTACCCCCACCCCAACAGTGTAAGTACGACCCGTACCCTCACCCGCGTACGTATGGAGCGAACCCCCACCCCAACAGTGTAAGTACGACCCGTACCCTCACCCGCGGACGTATGGAGCGTACCCCCACCCCAACAGTGTAAGTACGACCCGTACCCTCACCCGCGGACGTATGGAGCGTACCCCCACCCCAACAGTGTAAGTACGACCCGTACCCTCACCCGCGGACGTATGGAGCGTACACCCACCCCAACAGTGTAAGTACGACCCTTACCCACACCCACGGACGTATGGAGCGTACCCCCACCCCAACAGTGTAAGTACGACCCGTACCCTCACCCGCGGACGCATGGAGCGTACCCCCACCCCAACAGTGTAAGTACGACCCGTACCCTCACCCGCGGACGTATGGAGCGTACCCCCACCCCGACAGTGTAAGTACGAACCGTACCCTCACCCGCGTATGTATGGAGCGTACCCCCACCCCAACCGTGTATGTACGACACGTACCCCCACCTCGTATGCATGGAGCGAACCCACACACGTGTATGTTCTAAGCGTACATATCGTGAAATAGGAGGGGTGGGTGCAGAGTCCTCCCAGCAGTGCCCAGACACAGGAGGGGTGTGTGCCTATCACTCCCAGCAGTGCCCAGAGACAGGAGGGGTGGGTGCAGAGTCCTCCCAGCAGTGCCCAGAGACAGGAGGGGTGGGTGCCTATCACTCCCAGCAGTGCCCAGACACAGGAGGGGTGTGTGCAGAGCCCTCCCAGCAGTGCCCAGACACAGGAGGGGTGTGTGCAGAGTCCTCCCAGCAGTGCCCACAGAGACAGGAGGGGTGTGTGCAGAGTCCTCCCAGCAGTGCCCAGAGACAGGAGGGGTGGGTGCAGAGTCCTCCCAGCAGTGCCCAGAGGCAGGAGGGGTGTGTGCAGAGTCCTCCCAGCAGTGCCCAGACACAGGAGGGGTGTGTGCAGAGGCCTCCCAGCAGTGCCCAGACACAGGAGGGGTGGGTGCAGAGTCCTCCCAGCAGTGCCCAGAGACAGGAGGGGTGTGTGCCTATCACTCCCAGCAGTGCCCAGAGACAGGAGGGGTGTGTGCAGAGTCCTCCCAGCAGTGCCCAGACACAGGAGGGGCGTGTGCAGAGGCCTCCCAGCAGTGCCCAGACACAGGAGGGGTGGGTGCAGAGTCCTCCCAGCAGTGCCCAGAGACAGGAGGGGTGTGTGCCTATCACTCCCAGCAGTGCCCAGAGACAGGAGGGGTGTGTGCAGAGTCCTCCCAGCAGTGCCCAGACACAGGAGGGGTGTGTGCAGAGGCCTCCCAGCAGTGCCCAGACACAGGAGGGGTGGGTGCAGAGTCCTCCCAGCAGTGCCCAGAGACAGGAGGGGTGTGTGCCTATCACTCCCAGCAGTGCCCAGAGACAGGAGGGGTGTGTGCAGAGTCCTCCCAGCAGTGCCCAGACACAGGAGGGGTGTGTGCAGAGGCCTCCCAGCAGTGCCCAGACACAGGAGGGGTGTGTGCCTATCACTCCCAGCAGTGCCCAGAGACAGGAGGGGTGTGTGCTGAGTCCTCCCAGCAGTGCCCAGAGACCGGAGGGGTGGGTGCAGAGTCCTCCCAGCAGTGCCCAGAGACAGGAGGGGTGTGTGCCTATCACTCCCAGCAGTGCCCAGAGACAGGAGGGGTGTGTGCTGAGTCCTCCCAGCAGTGCCCAGAGACAGGAGGGGTGGGTGCAGAGTCCTCCCAGCAGTGCCCAGAGACAGGAGGGGTGGGTGCAGAGTCCTCCCAGCAGTGCCCAGAGACAGGAGGGGTGGGTGCAGAGTCCTCCCAGCAGTGCCCAGAGACAGGAGGGGTGTGTGCAGAGTCCTCCCAGCAGTGCCCAGACACAGGAGGGGTGTGTGCCTATCACTCCCAGCAGTGCCCAGACACAGGAGGGGTGTGTGCAGAGTCCTCCCAGCAGTGCCCAGACACAGGAGGGGTGTGTGCCTATCACTCCCAGCAGTGCCCAGACACAGGAGGGGTGGGTGCAGAGGCCCCCAGCATTGCCCATGGAAAAAAATAAGGGTGGAGTACCCACAGATCCAATTGCCACAATTGTCAGTCAGGTGCACAAAGACCCTGCAGTACATGTAACACATGTGTGCGAGGCTGGGAGTACACACATGCATACAGCCTAAAAGGGAACATGTCCACATGAAGTCATGTCAACAGACTACATACACAAGTACAGTGATCACCAAGGTTGCCACGAATGATGCAGGTGGAGACATCGCTCTGCATGCATGGCCAAAGTTGAAGGGGTCCGTCACACACCCAGCTAATGTACACACAGCTCACCGCTAAATATTGGGAACACCCTGCAGGGAAGATGTCAGGGTACACAGAGGAAGGAATACACCTTGGGACAATTTCACCATGCAGTAACTGCTTACATGAACAGAGAAACCTAGCTAACACCTTGTGATGGCACACAGATACCAGGGTCCCCCCTATGACCAGCACACTACTACATTTCCCACACACCCAACACATGATCACCACCCAAAATCACGTAGCAGCCCCACCAACAGCAACACCACAAAAGCAGTAGTGTTCTAAGGAAAAAAAAAAGGCTTTATTCAGCATTTCCAAATAATGTGTGTGTGGATCAAGTTCAATATTTACAAAGCCCATAGGGCAGTCCATGAGTCACAGCTGGATGGGGGACACAGTGGGACGTGTGTCCCCTAGCTTGCCTGCACAGTCAGACTCCTTCGTCTTCCACAGCGGGGAGGGCATCATGTGGGGGGAAGGACCAGGCACTGCAGGGACATGAGGGCGAAGGGTAGGCGTCGTGGGTGCAGGGATGGAGGACTCCACCACAGGGGGTGGGGCAGGGCCAAAGGCAGAGGCCAGGATGTCGCTGCACACCTTAGCAAGGTCCTCCAGCGTCTCCCCTGCACCCGAAGGAACCACAGGCCCCAAGGAGGGGGGGGGGCGGAGGGATGGGTCGCAGCGCCACTGGGGGAGGGTGCAGACAGGGGGGGGGGACTCAACCACCCTGACCGGGGACTCCCTTGACCGCTTGCGGGGTGGTGTCACAGTGGGGCTCAGGGACAGAGCGGCCATGAAGGAGTCCTTGCCGGATACGTGGCCAGGAGAGCTGAGGGAAGGGGATTTGGAGGGAGTGGATTGGGTGGAATGCGGACTCCCACTCTGGCTGCATGACTTACGTTTGCCCCCCGACCCAGTGGGTGTGCCTACTTCACCCTGTGTGTGCGTGCCAGGAGGTGTGCGTATGACCTTCCCTGCTGGTGTGGTGCCTGTGTCTGTTGTGGTGGGTGCATGCTGACGTCTGGGTGTACGTTGAACAGGCATGGGAGTGGGAAGTGTGGATGGGGCAGGGGTAGGGGGTGGGACGTAGCGCTGCAGGAGACCCACTGCTGCAGTCAGTGTCGAGTCTATGGACCTCAGCAACTGGCGTTGGTCAGCCTGCGATGAAAAAATGCCCTCCAAGTATGCCTCCATGTTGTGCAGCACTTGGCTGTGGCCATGGAGGATATTAAGGATCGCAGCCTGACCAACCTGCAACTGCCGCTGGATGTCCACAGACTCGGCATTGGCGGCAGCAGTGGAGACAGGGGCAGGGGGTGCGGTGCCTGGCAGGAAGGAGACATGTGGTGACCGGGCACGCTGGGAAGGGACACGAGCAAGTGGGAGGCGGCTGCTGGCAATGGAGGGGGCGGGGTACGATGTTGTGCCACTGTCAGCTGGTTGTGCAGCCTCCGCCCACTCGGAGAGATCATCCTCGGACCCGTCAGCTTCATATTCTGTCGTGCCAGTGGACAGGTCCTCGGCCTCACTCTCCTCCGCCTCAGTACCACTCAATGTGCCAGCCACGATGTCAACGCTGGCACTGGTGCTCGGTCCCTCCGCTCCGTCTGTGCTCATGTCTCCCTCCGTGTCCCCCGACGATGCTGTGGGCAAGGTGAAGAGACAGCAATTAATCACACACCTGTATACATATGTCACATGAGTCCAATCTACATAGGTTACAGTGCATAGCCTGCAAAGAAAGATCAGTAACATCTACAAAACAAGGTACAGATGTAGGGCATGCAACACACAGTTGGTTGACCCACCATGCCAAAGAAAATCCATGGAGAGCATGACACAATAGCAAATGACATGAAATGGAGTTTGACATAGGAGCCAGGCCCTGGGGACAATCCAGCACTGCATCTGCATCACACAGCGTTGCCGAAAATAGGGATGAGGAGGGACCATATCCATGAACTTGAGGCAGATGCTGCATAGGTAATACTGAAAACATGCCCACCATGACTGGCTCACTGCACCTTGAGTGTATGTCCAGACAAACATCACACACTGGCCAGACCTAGCAAGGAGAATTCTGGTTTTGACATGTAGGCTTGGTCCCGCACCAACCACCCCCTACATGAGACAATTTGTTGAGACACAGGTGGCACTTACATCTCTTAGTCTGGGTGAAATACACAGGGGCTGCATAAATGCAAGATTGGACGCCAAATTCCCAAGGTGCGCTTGTCCAAATAATCATGTACAAATGGTCATCATCAGATGATTGTAACAAGACACACAGGCACTGGCCACTGTGACTATGAACAAGGAAAATCAGGTCAGGCTGTACAGTGGACACTTGTGCTACATTTCACGTCAATATACATGGTGCCAGGGGACAATGGCACAGAGCACAACCTTTGCTGTAGACACTGAGAGTGTCCACGTTTTGTGATGACCCACATGACACCTATGAAAATATGCCCCAGGGGACAGTAGTGGCCACACAACTCCATTGTCCTGAATGGGAATGACTGCAACACACGCCACCATCCCTGCACTATGCGTATCGCACACTCATGCACATCATGTCACAGGCCACAACATAGGACATGTGCGCTGTAAGGCATGACACTTGAGAGACTAACTCTCATGTCTGGACTCACCATCAGTGCCAACTGACATGGAACCCACATGTACTGAACTGGACAGGGCACAGGCAAGGTCCCCAAACCTGTTATACACCACCCCCACACATGATGCTACAGGCATAATTCACGTGGAGAAAGCGCCAGCCTACATTACCTTGTGAAGGAGTGACTACACACAGACCAGGGAACACATTGCAAGGAGGGGAAGGGAGGCAGGAGAGCACAGCTATACTGTGGGTAACTGGATCTGCACAGCACCTTTAAACCCTGGCAGTGTATCCATGCAACTGTGCACTTACAAATGCTGGTGACACACAACAAACACACATCTACCTACCCCCTTCCTGCTGCTGCTTCTCCTGTAAGCGCCTCTCCAAGTCTGGAAATACCACCGCCAGCACACGCTTGTGGATGTGGGTCAGACGGCGGCGCCCCCGGTTCTTATGGGTCTCAGGTGAGTCCCCCAGCAGGACCCGTGTGATCCTCCGCATCCAGCACCGGATATCCTGCCAGCGTTTCCTCACCTGGGCCAGGCGCCGCTTGCGACCATCCGCACTCCTCACGGCACTGACGGCGGTCAGCCATATCTGCTTCTTGGCAGAGGCGCCTACCTGTGAGGATGAACAAGTGACACTACATCAATACACCAGGCACATGTCACAGAGAACACACCAAATTCTTGAAAAGAAGGGGGTCCAAGGGTATATATTTTTAAAGACCTGCAAGAAATAATACCCCTAACACAATATATGATCAACACAATAAATTTCTTGGGTCTGGTACATTTTTAAATTAACAAAGCAGCAAAAGAAAAGATACAAGAGGGAAGAAGAAGAGCAATAGAGGTGTCTCTTGGATAGAAATCTAATAGGGGAAGAAATCCCTTTTAGGACGAATGCCCTCACTCACCAAAAGGTGACATGCTTCATCATCTGGGCTTTCTCCTCCCAGTGGGAAATCCTAGTCCCACTGAGGGCTACAACCTCCTCTCTAAGAGGAGGGAGCTCTGGGATGTTTTGATATTTAAGCCTCAAAAAAGGATGCTAAAATCCCAAATGTGAAGGATGGTGATGTGGGGGTGCAGCGCGATAAATCAAAAATAGAGAAAATGTGAATCTAAAACTGCCTAGTGCAGATGAAAAGAAAACTTTATTAGCTCATCTGTACTGACAGATCTAAAACGCAGTGTTTCAGCAGTATATAATTAAACTGCTAGAATGGAAGGGTCGACATGTTTCAGTCACTTAACGTCTAACAAGTAAGTATTGGCTTTCTTCAGGACCAGTAACAACGCTGCTGCAATAAGTGAAAAAAACAATACAAAATGTATACTTAGTAAAGAACAGTGATCCAAGTCCAGCATCGGTATCACTGGAACTTGTCTAAACAAAGAAAGAGACACAGAAAAAACAATTACTCTTCAATCAACCAGAACTTAGAAACTTTTCTTTTCCTTCACGAGGATGACACACTCATCAATCCCCAATTGCAATTCGGGTATGCAAACAATTTCACTCACCCGTATAGTGGAACAAGTGAGCCCACCTCAACCTGGTCACAAACTCAGGAAGGGGAGCCCCGCTCTGTAAATTAAACAGAGAAACCAAATTGTGGTAAATCAGCCAAGCTGAATTCCAAAACAAAAAAAGAAGAGGGTAAGGCCGTCTCAAACCAAATTACTAGAGTGAAAATCACTATAACGAGATGCATAAGTGACTTCTTGTCTTTGTTTGGCAAGGGATAAATGATAGCTCTCATAGTCGAATCCATTAGTGCTATGTATGTATTATGCCATGTGATCCAAAGACTGCACCAATGGCATCTGTCTCATGCTTATCCAATAAACCACACTAGCACTTACGACTTCTCAGCATATATAAATATCCCCATTTTGTCATATCCTCAGTCTTGCGACTAGAGCTACATCGAGATGAACATTATTTCAATGGCAATATACACATCAAGACATTAGTCCCCAATGTATTAGACACCTGATGACTCTCAAAGAGCTCATCTAGAGGGGCGCCATATGAACAGAAACAAGGGGAGCCCCAAATGTTCATATGGCGCCCCTCTAGATGAGCTCTTTGAGAGTCATACGCGTGTCTAATACATTGGGGACTAATGTCTTGATGTGTATATTGCCATTGAAATAATGTTCATCTCGATGTAGCTCTAGTCGCAAGACTGAGGATATGACAGTTTTAGATTCACATTGTCACAGAGAGACATATTAGAACAAATGTGCTGTTTACAACAAGGCATAGTATGCATCCAACGCATTGCACCTTTGTCATAGGGACATGATCCTCTGGGGAAGGGCAAAAGCAGTACGTGCCATTGAAAGTACACAGGTGGAATGAGGGCAACGACACAATCAATGATCCAGGCTCACACTGTGCATCACAAGCTACACCAAGATAATGTGCAGCAGCACTAAGCAGTCACATGCCACAGGCCACTGACGCTACCGCAGCAGAGTACACAGACACACACAGGCACAGGACATTCACCTGCCATTGCCAAATGCAGCGACAAAACTCACTCTGAACATGTGCCACTAGACGGGGGGGGGGGCTCACAGGTGTGGGGCTGGCTCTGCACGTCAGACACACAGCACTGCTCCCTGCTCACATCACATGGGCAGGGTATATCCATCCCTCATGCAGCCCGGGTGCTACACTCCATATATGCACCCACCCACATGACAGGGGACTTACACACACACCGATGTCCAGGGTACGAACACATCATGTGGACACTCTCAGCACAGGTACACAGAACTAACACACATCTGTGGGTACAGTCACCTGTCACACTGGGCTGACCACATAATCACATGAGGACTGTAGAGGCTACATTCCCAGGAGGACAAGACAGGCAGAATGTGGCATGCACCATGCAGTGATTGTCACAGTAAACACAATGCAAGTGAGGACGGCAGACATGCACCACAGCATGCACTGGCTGGGAGACATCAGGCATTCCCCCCCGGGACCCCCCCCCTACAGTACATAGCATGTGTGCCACACCTGGACACAATGCCAGAAGTCACACTCACAAAAAAGGGACACAGTCTGTGCTAGTGGACTCTGCACTCACCTGATACCCTGGTCGCCCATACAGCATGGGGTACTGTGGGAGGATCACATCCAGCAAAGCCAGGTTCTCCTCCAGGGTGAAAGGCTGTGACCTCTCCACAGACCTTGACATGGTTCCAGGGAATCAGTAGCAGCAGCTGGGTCGTGGAATACAAAGATGTGCAGGCAAGTGCTCCCTCATGGAACCTGGCTGCCTTATATCTGCCTTGCTGGCCTGTTTCATGCACAGGAGTACAGAGTGATTGGTCACTCACATTTGCATCCTATGTTTCCTCCAATCCCTTCAAACCTAGCACAGTCAGTGGGTTCTTATTGTGGTTTTTTTCTTCAGCATGATGTCAACTCCAGAAGCACATTGCAACAAAGTAGATTCATTCAAACTGACTACTGCTGTGCACCTGCTTCAATAAATTCAAACTTTAAACTTGGTCTCCATGACAACCAGCATGCATGTAGGCCTTTATACTTGTCCCTCATGTGTCCCCTATGTAATTTGGAGCTTCACACACAGGTACGGTGCGTTCCGGGGCCCTAGGGCACCCCAAATGCATAGCAACGGCCCGTACAGGCGTGTGTACGGTCCGTCTCACTATGGGTGTTCTCGCGTATGCGTACTCATAGTGGTACGGACCGTACACACGCCTGTACGCTCACTATCACTATGAGTACGCATACGCGAGAACACCCATAGTGGTACGGACCGTACACACGCCTGTATGCTCACTATCACTATGGGTGTTCTCGCGTATGCGTATGCGTACTCATAGTGGTACGGATCGTACACACGCCTGTACGCTCACTATCACTATGGGTGTTCTCGCGTATGCGTACTCATAGTGATAGTGAGCGTACAGGCGTGTGTACGGTCCGTCTCACTATGGGTGTTCTCGCGTATGCGTACTCATAGTGGTACGGACCGTACACACGCCTGTACGCTCACTATCACTATGAGTACGCATACGCGAGAACACCCATAGTGAGACGGACCGTACACGCGTGCGTACGCTCACTATCACTATGGGTACAAATACGGCAGCACTCCCATAGTGATAGGGAACATACACAGGCGATCTTAGCGAAAGTACGGTGCCTTTCACACATCACAGTGGTGACAGGCAGCACACAGGAAGGAATAGGGCTGACATACTTGTCCATGGATGGACATCAAGGCATTGTCTGGGCAGTACTACATGTGTGGGGCACAGGTGTGAAAGGCTGTGATGTGGCACATTACTCCTGAGTGGAGAAAGCACCAGATGTATGATGAGATGTGTACAGATGTTATGTGTGACGGTGCAATGTGTGCCAGGCATGCCCTTGACTCCTTTGACATGTGTGCATGTCGTACTGCACACTTAGGATGAGCGTCACTGGCATGGCACGGTCAACAACACACGCAAGTGTCCCCTGATGCCCGGTACAGGGGTTACCACACCAGACAGGTCACTACCCACGGTGCACGATGTGACTATGTCATGTATGTGTGGGGGGTTCCCATTAGGTTGATGTTGGAGCTCCCTCAAAAGCATCAGCTGTTGCAGCAACCAACATGTGTCTGTGTGTAGATGGACATGGCACACTGTTCCGCACACCAGGCCACATGTGGTATCGGATGTGAGGTGCGTATGTATGCATGGGACACAGAGTAGCGTAACAAGGACATGTCTGCATCCTCTCTATGAATGTGTGGTGAGTCATCACATGTACACCTTCATGGCAAGGTGTGTGGGCTGTCCTAGTGTAATGTCATGTGACCTGTGGCTCTAGTGTTCCACTACCAGTCTCTGCAATCGACATCCTACTTCTGCTGATGTGTGGATGTATGTCACTCCTGTCTTGCGTCTGGCTGTTCACTTACACTGGGACACAGCTAATCCCATGCCATGGCATGTGGAGGTTCACAATCTCCGTGTGTAGCTGGGTCTTGGTAGGAGTGTCACCTGCCAGCCATACGTGTCCAGGGCATGTGGCACATACCTGACTCCGTATGTCGCATATGTGTATTGACAGATTAACATGTGCTCAGTACATATAAATTGTTGTTGTAGTGCACTCACTCTTCCTTGTCACTTCCAAATTACTGCAGAGCGCCGCCTCTTCCCCGCCCAATTCCGGACTTGGCTGACATGCGGGAGAATGACTGTATCCGGTGCTACCGCTTCCCCCAACCGTTGATTCTGGAGTTGACGGCGAGACTGGCACCACACCTGCAACCGCTGCACAGGTATCCTACGGCACTGACAC
The DNA here is from genome assembly GCF_964204655.1 of Triturus cristatus. Taxonomy (NCBI): domain Eukaryota; kingdom Metazoa; phylum Chordata; class Amphibia; order Caudata; family Salamandridae; genus Triturus; species Triturus cristatus. The sequence continues at coordinate 307,458,711 of NC_140587.1, read as the reverse complement.
CCAAGCTGAAGGTAATGGCAGCCCTACATTTTCTTGCCACGGGTACCTTTCAAAATACCATAGCTCATGTTGGTGGCATGTCCCAGAGCATGTTCTGCCGTGTGCTGCATGATTTCTTAGAGGCCATGTTGCTTCACCTGGATGAGTTCATCCATTTCCCAACCCCTGAAATGTTGACTGGTGTCAAGCGTGGATTCTATGCCCTGGGAGGGATGCCCCATGTCATTGGGTCCATAGATGGGACACATGTGGCTTTGGTACCCCCACAGGCACAGGAGGTAGCGTACAGGAATCGCAAGCAATACCACTCCATCAATGCCCTGGTGGTGTGTCTGTCCAACATGGTGATTTCACATGTCTGTTCTCGTTTTCCAGGATCAGCACACGATGCCTACATCATGAGGCGTAGCAGGGTGCCTGAAATGATGACGCAGCTGCGCAACGAACGAGCATGTGTTGTTGGTGGGTACACTCTGTCTGTCCTGTATTTTGCGTAGACTTCCAGCACGACCGCTTCTCCTGTCCTACTTATGTCCAAGTGCTTTCCATGTAGGGGACGCTGGCTATCCCAACATGCCATGGCTGATCACACCTCTCCGCAACCCCAGCACGCCGGCCCAGCTCTGCTACAACACCGCCCATGGCCGGACAAGGCGAGTGATAGAGAGGACATTTGGCCTCCTGAAGAGCCGATTCCGATGCCTCCACAAGACTGGCGGTGCCCTCCCATATGCCCCGGCGAAGGTCTGCAAAATCTTCATGGTCTGCTGCATGCTGCACAACATGGCAGTTGAGAAAGCTGTGCCACTCATCCTGGATCAAGATGATCAGGACCATCCACCCGTGGAGGACGAAGGGCTTGGCAATGGGGCTAGTGATGTGGAGGATGTGGTTCCGCAAGAGGACATCCGGACTCGGTTCATACGCGACTTCTTTGCTTAGTGGTGAGTACCAGTGTCTGTGTGTGCACGCATTGGTCCCCGTGTGGCATGTGTTGCGATGTGTGTGTCCATCTGCATGTATGCCACGTGAGTCAGAGGTGTGTGTGGATGTGTCACTGGAGTGATGGTGGCAGTGATGTGTATTTCCCCAGTCATAATTGTGACCTGGCATGTTGTCATCCTTACATGTGTCGAGTACATGCACATGCAAGTGGCTGTGCTTTTTGTGGCTGACTTCTTGTGTGTCTCTCATCCCCAGGTACTTGTGCATGCCGTCTGCTGGTTGCATTGTTGTGGCACTGCTATTCCTCATGGACACGTCATCGTGTGCTGACTCAGCGTTACACGCACGGACAAGTTTGGAAGTCTCCTTAGGGTAAGGGATGCATCAGGGGTGTATTGGGTGTGGCAGTTGTTTACGATGTATGCACACTGCCCCTGTCGATGTTTGGTTCCTCTGCAGACATGTTGCATCACCATGGTACACATTACATGCAGCTGGGTACACCTGAATAGATGGTCAGACTTGTTGACAGTCATCAGTGATGGGATTGTGGAATGTGATGATGGCATCAATGTGTGTTACACTGCCCTCGGACACATACGGTTTGCATTGGCTTGACATGGTGTGGGACTTCCACATCAGCCGATCAATGGTGTATGGCAGTCTCTCCGTGAGCAGCAGGGGGTGTTTAGCTGTTAGCCGACACTTGTGTGCCAGTTCCATGGCTATCACGCATTTGTGCTGCAGAAGGGGGGTGCCAGTGTTGGACCCACATGTTACTCCACATGACCCGTTCATGTGTACTCCGAGTTGCCTCTGCAATCCCAAATACATGACTAATAAAGGTGTCCCTATGCCTCCAAGGTGCCTTTTCTCAGTCAATGCTGGTGTGTTGCCACGGTGCATCCGGCATGTCTGGCATGGTTTTCCGTGATAGTGGCTATGTGTCTATGTGTAGAGTAGCAAGATGCAAGCTGTTTGTGTGGGATTAGACTGTGTATTGTGCATGATGTCCATGACTGTGTGGGTATTGTGACATGTCCCATCCCCATGCATCCAACGTTGGCCAGGCCACCATTCTCTGCATCCACCTGACTCAAGCTTGCAGGACATGGTTCTGCCACCTGTCCACACATACCTGGGTGCCCCACAGGACACTCCACATGATCCCTGACCTCTGCGCATGGCTGTCGTTGTACTCAAAATGTCTGTCGGCACGGTTGTGCGGCCACCCCCTCAGCTGGTTGGGCCCATCAAGGGTGTGTATGGTGCTCCATGTCTGTCTTGCCTAATACAATGTGACCCATGTGTGTCCTGTGCCAGACTCAGGCCCCAGGGTGTGGATGGTTGAAGTCAAATGAGAACTCAGGCATGGTTAGACTTTACAAGACACATGTAAGGTAATAATGCAATCAGTAGGCATCTTCTCTTTATGGTGTGACTTTTTATTTTGGTTGGGGGAGGGGGGGTTTGACATGAGGGGCTTTCCGGGTGTGTGGAATCCAAAGTTCACTAGGGGAGTTGGTGTCCTTGCCATTGGAAATCCTCAGAGTCCATGCCACAGTCTTTGTCAACATTGGTCAGACAGTGACCAGCAAGTCCATGTGGCAGAGAATGTCTTTTGCTGTTGTGCTGCTGTTGGTCCAGTGGGCCAGGTGCCAGGCCAGGTGTCCTGGGAGATGGTGCTGTTGCGCCGACCCTCACAGTCTTTTCCGTGGACGACCCGCCCTCCTGCGGGGACCCTCAGAAGCAGGCCGTGACGATGTTTGGGATGCTCCGTCGGATGTCTCCTCCTCCTCCTCCTGATCCCTCCCTGTGGGTGGTGATGTTCTACGCCTGATGGCACAGGGAGGGTTGCCCATGTTGTCGGCCATCCAACGGAGTGTACTGTGAATTCCCGTGAACACCGTCACAAGCTCAGCCTGTCTGTCCTCCATCCGCCGTTGGTGTCGCAGTAGACAGGCATGTTGCTCCGCATGTTGCTGGGCCTGCTGGGTCTTGATCTCATCGAGGGTCCCCTTCATCTCGTTGAGGGTGGACACAACCTGGGCCATGCCCGTGGTGTCCTGCCGGTATGTGTCCAGGATGTTTCGGACATGGGAATATACCGGTTCCCCAGCCAACCGGTCAGGCTCGCGCCTCCGCCGTCCTCCACTCCCACCACCCCTGCCCACTTGCACCTTGCCTGCCCTTGTGGGCACATCGGGTCTCCGGGACCCCTGAGGGGTGGCATTGGCGTTGTCGCCTGCCTCCTCCTGGGTGCCCGGGACACCGTGTCCCTCCTGGCCAGCCTGGCTGCATTGTGGTGGGGCAGGGATCCTGGGTGTCTCCTGGGATGTGGCAGGAGTGGGGGTGGTGGTTGGCCCAGTTGTTCCTGACGCAGGTGCTGCAGGTCGTTGGACACCAGAGGGGCCAGGTTGGTCGGGGTCGGGTTCGTCCACAGAGTGGTGAGAGTCGTCGCTGCCGGTGGCTCCGTCATCCCGCCGAGCCGGGTCCTGTGAGTCTTCCCCCCCAGTGTTGGGGGGTGATCCACGACGTCGACCTGTGTGTGAGAGAGACAATGTTAATTTTGTTCCATGCAACATCCATGTGTCATTGGCTTCTAAGTTGGCACATTTCCTCTGGGAATTTGGATCTGTCTTGCATTCCACTCACAGTGCACTTGTGCATGGGTATGTCCCTTGGCCACAGCTTTTGCGACTTTACCTATGTGTGGCACAGTCTTACTTGCTACGTAAACTGTGACTGCAGTCAGCAGTGGAGTGGGCAGGTGTGGCGAGCCATGCATTGGCGCCTTCCGTGTAGCACTGTACGTGTGCACATGGAGTGGTTCCACACACTTAGATAATGCAGGTAGCTGGCGTTGTGCTCATGCACAGGTTGTGACATGGCCCTGTGTTTTGCCATGGAGAAGAGCGGGGGTTCTGGCACTGGCCACCCTTGTCTACATGCACGCAGTCCACCTGCTGACGAGCAGACATTCCCACACACCACAAGGCTGATTTGCTCTCCCTGTGTGTCCCTTTCTCGCTCCCTCTCTGTCCCCCTCTCCCTCCCTCTCTGTGTCAGCCTCCTCCCTCTGTCCGTCTCCCTGTGTCTCCCTCCCTCTCTGTCCCCCTCTCCCTCCCTCTGTGTGTCAGCCTCCTCCCTCTGTCCGTCTCCCTGTGTCTCCCTCCCTCTCTGTCCCCCTCTCCCTCCCTCTGTGTGTCAGCCTCCTCCCTCTGTCCGTCTCCCTGTGTCTCCCTCCCTCTCTATCCCCCTCTCCCTCCCTCTGTGTGTCAGCCTCCTCCCTCTGTCCGTCTCCCTGTGTCTCCCTCCCTCTCTGTCCCCCTCTCCCTCCCTCTATGTGTCAGCCTCCTCCCTCTGTCCGTCTCCCTGTGTCTCCCTCCCTCTCTGTCTCCCTCTCCCTCCCTCTGTGTGTCAGCCTCCTCCCTCTGTCCGTCTCCCTGTGTCTCCCTCCCTCTCTGTCCCCCTCTCCCTCCCTCTGTGTGTCACCCTCTGTCACCTCAGCCCAGCTTCCTGGGCACACACTGTTAGCAGATCTTTGAATGGCCCTTGGATTGTTGATGTGAGTTTGTTTCTGATCTCCAGGCACCCATTGGGTGTAGTGTCTGTATCTGCACTGCTGCTGTGGTGGTGTGTGCTGCCACTCTTTCACAGTGTTGGCTGTTCATTAGCTGCTGTCATGTGCAAGAACGTGCCGTCACCCCCATGTGTTGATGCAAGGCGTCCGCCATTTGCTGGCGAGTCTTTCCTGTGTGGGGACACACTGTTTGTCTGGCTGTGACCTAGGCCATATGGGCAGGGGGCATTGTTGTCTGCTTCTGATTTGCACTATGTGATTTTTGGGGCCCACACTCCCGCCATCTGGCTTACTGTGTCATGTGTTGGTGTTTTCTGTGGCCTGTGACTTGACATTGTCCAGCTGGGTGCATGGGGCATGGTGGCGCCAGTGGCATGTGCGTGTTCATGGAGTGTGGTTGAGTCATGCGATAGCTTGGGGTGGTTGCGTGCCTGTTAGTGAGTTTGGTTGTGGATGACGTTCCCCCCATGTGAGGTGAGTTGTTTGTGTACTCACCCGGGTCTCGGAGTCCGTCTAATCCGTCCACTGCCACCACCGGCAGTATGGCCATCACCCTCTCCTCCCAGGGATGGTATTCTACGCGTCTGCGGGGCGGCCCTCCTCCAGTGACGTTGGCCTGGTTGTGTTCGTCGGTCATTTTGGCTCGGACCCTCCTCCGCAGATCGTACCACCTGGCTTGGCATTAATGCCTGGTCCTTCTGGTGTCCGCAACAGCATTCACAGCATCGACGATCGTCTGCCACATGGATGTTTTTTCTGAAATGCTGGTCTGTCTGACCAATGTTCCAAAGAGGTGTGGCTCAACTCTGAGGATTTCATCGACAAGGACCTCCAACTCTCGGCTAGTGAACTTTGGATTCTTGTTAGTGGGCATGGTGAGGGGTGTGGGTGTGGATGGTGGGGGGGTGGATGGTTGTGGCTGTGTGGGTGTGGTTGTGCAGGTGTGTGTGTGAATGTGATGAGGGGGTGTTTGTGAAGGTGTGTGTGTGAAGGTGTGCAAGTGTAAGGTGTAGTAAAGGTTCTAGTATGGTGCTGTAGGTTGTCTGTGGGGTCTGGCAGCAGTGAGTCTGTTGCAAAGGCTCATGGTTTGTGTGTGTGGGCCCTTTTTATTGGTCCATTTGTGGGTGTGGCTGTGTTTGAACTTTGGGTGGGTGTGTTATAAGGAGTGGTTGTGTTTTGGGCCTCTGTTTGGGATTTTGGCAGTTGCAGGTCAGTGAATGTGTTGTTTTTGTGGTTGTTGGACATGTTTTGTGGCTTTGTGCCATTCGAATGGTGTATTCTTGTGTTGTTTTGCTTTGTCCTGGTTGTGTACGTGCGTTTTTAGCGTGTGTACGGTGTGTACATGAGCCATTTTGTTGTACAGTGCTGTTCTTGTGTCTGGCTTGGTAGGACTCGTACATGCGCGATGTTGTGTGAAGGTGGTGATGTTGGGGCCTGGGTACGCTCCATACGTACGCGGGTGAGGGTACGGGTCGTACATACACGGGTGGGGGTACGACTCGAACGTACACGGGTGTACATACACGGGTGGGGGTACGACTCGAACGTACACGGGTGTACATACACGGGGGTACGACACGTACACGGGTGTACATACATGGGTGGGGGTACGACTCGAACGTACACGGGTGTACATACACGGGGGTACGACACGTACACGGGTGTAAATACACGGGTGGGGGTACGACTCGAACGTACACGGGTGTACATACACAGGTGGGGGTACGACTCGAACGTACATGGGTGTACATACACGGGGGTACGACACATACACGGGTGTACATACACGGGTGGGGTATGACTCGAACGTACACGGGTGTACATACACGGGTGGGGGTACGACTCGAACGTACATGGGTGTACATACACGGGGGGTATGACACGTACACGGGTGTACATACACGGGTGGGGGTACGACTCGAACATACACGGGTGTACATACACGGGGGTACGACACGTACACGGGTGTACATACACGGGTGGGGGTACGACTCGAACGTACACGGGTGTACATACACGGGTGGGGGTACGACTCGAACGTACACGGGTGTACATACACGGGGGGTACGACACGTACACGGGTGTACATACACGGGTTGGGGTACGACTCAAACGTACACGTGTGTACATACACGGGTGGGGGTACGACTCGAACGTACACGGGTGTACATACACGGGGGTACGACATGTACACGGGTGTACATACACGGGTGGGGGTACGACTCGAACGTACACAGGTGTACATACACGGGGGGTACGACACGTACATGGGTGTACATACACGGGTGGGGGTACGACTCGAACGTACACGGGTGTACATACACGGGTGGGGGTACGACTCGAACGTACACGGGTGTACATACACGGGGGTATGACACGTACACGGGTGTACATACACGGGTGGGGTACGACTCGAACGTACACGGGTGTACATACACAGGGGGTACGACATGTACACGGGTGTACATACACGGGTGGGGGTACGACTCGAACGTACACGGGTGTACATACACGGGGGGTACGACACGTACACGGGTGGGGGTACGACTCGAACGTACACGGGTGTACATACACGGGGGTACGACACGTACACGGGTGTACATACACAGGTGGTGGTATGACTCGAACGTACACGGGTGTACATGCACGGGGGGTACGACTCGTACACGGGTGTACATACACGGGTGGGGGTACGACTCGAACGTACACGGGTGTACATACACGGTGGGGTACGACTCGAATGTACGGGGGCTGGGGGGGTGTTCGGCGCGTATGCGGGCACATGTCTCCATGGTTGCTATGGGTGTTCGGTGCGGACGGTGTTTTTTCCATACGGTTGTAACATCGGACGCACGGGATGGATCGTGATTCCGCGGTCGGACTTCACTTTTCACATTTGTACGGTAAATCGTCCGTGGACGTGTCGGACACATTTTCCGACCCGAGGACGTGTGGGGAATTATTCCCAATGCGATTCGTATGGTCTTTTTCCCATGCGAATCGTAATTGGCAGTTTGTACGGCACTTGTACGATTCGTACGGTAAAAAGACCGGATACGAGTCGTACGGGGAATTTTTTTACCGGATCGTAATCGGCACCATTATATCAAGATTAAATCTGACCCATGCAGAAGGCTCTGATAATCCCCCAGCCATTATAATAAAGACCCGGCCGGAGTGGTGGGCAGACCTTTTACCTTGGATGTTCTCCTTCATACTAGACACACGTCAATTCATAGACAGTTGGAGAGGTGCTCTAATAAGACCCATCCATAAGAGAGGAGACATAAGGTCCCCAAAAAACTATAGGCTGATTTAACCTTTTAGATGTGGGGGAAGAGGTTTTTGCAAAAATCATTTTTGAAGTATTGAAGGCCTGGGTCAAATTGAAATCAATAGCAGAGCAAGGTGGCTTTAAGGAGGGTCACTCCATAATCTACCACTGTTTTGCCCTCTGGTCCATCACACGGAAGTCGATTGAGCAGAGAGGGAGGTTGTTTTGCTGTTTCGTAGACTTACGTGCAGACTTTGATCTGGTGGACCAGAACCGCTTATGGGAAACCATGATAAAATATGATATTCCAAAGGGACATTTGGTCCTAATACAGGAGCAACATAAGCCTAATTGGGCCCAGTTCACTATGGACTGTGTCAATAGGGGATATTTACACAGAGAATAGCAATCAAACTAGGACAGGTTTGTGTGTTGGCCCCACTGCTCTTTTCCATATTTGTGCAGATCTCCCCATGGCCCTGGCAGAGGTTAGAGGCACCAGCCCTAGAATGAATGGTAAACACATGTCATGCCTTCTGTACGCAGATGATCTTTTAATCTTAGATCAGACAGAGATGGGACTGCAGAGAAAGTTGGATGTGTTCAGGGATTAACCACAAACAGCTAACAGTTAATATGGACAATACTAAGGTGTTGTGTTTTGGTAAAAAAGTAGATACGTTTAGCAGGCATCTGGCAACCACAAAACTGGAAATAATTAAGGACTATAAATATCTAGGAGTTTGGTTTGAAAGGTCTCTGACCTGGCATATGCACTTGGAGGCCTAAACGGCAAGGGCCCTTGCCTCAGTGAGTAGCTTCAGAAAATGTAACCGGGACTATGGGGATATGTCGCATAGACCAGCTTGAAAGCGTTCGTGGCCATGACACCGCCAAACCTATAATACGGAGCTGAATTACTTTGTATGGGTGGTAAAAGCGGACAGGATGCAGTGGCGGCTTGCATAAGGCGTGCAGCGCAGGAGTGGGCGTGGCAGGGGGGGTGCAGGGTGGGAGGTAGTAAACTTGGACATACGACGGAACAGAGGAAAGTAATTACATTCCTCCATTCCCTCGTATGTCCGAGTTTACTATACCCCCCAACCTGCCCCTCCCCTGCCCCGCCCCGCAGCACGCCCTATGCAAGCCGCCACTGGTGGGTTGGCCGAGGAAGAGAAATGTACTAAGACCTTAATATCCCTACAAGATTCCTCTATGATATAGGCCATTATACTAGAAGCCGGTTTGACATCTTGGAATATATTGGCATAAGTGACTCTAATAAGATTCTGGAAAAGACTGGTCCAGGGAGAGGAGCAGAAAGTCTCCCATTAGTGTAGAATCGAGATCCAGCAAAGTTAATTAAAATGGGCCAAAGGGGCCAGAAAGAATCAGAAGTCTGTTTGCAGGTATATGAAGGTGAGGTTATGCCATCAGACCTTGCAAGTAGAAGTCTCTAAGGGCGAGCTTAGGTCATTAGGGAGTGAGCTTTCTCGGGAAAAGAATTGGCAGTATCTGAGTGGGAACAAATCAGTACAATTCATGTCAAACTCCTGGAATAAGGGAATTACTAAGAGTAAGAATTGGTGCCAACCCCTATTATACAAATAAAAAAACAAAAATGGAGATGATCCAACCTGTTGGGAACTGTATATGTGGGCTCCATTCAAAATGCAACATTTTGAATGTGTTAGTGGATTGCCTAAAGCTGCTGCCCTTGCAGAATTGATTTTACATCCATTATTTTTTTTAAACGGAATTACGAATCAAGCAGAGCTTCTTACTGATATGCGCTACCTGGATTTTGCAATTGCTATTGGAAGGTTTATGATTGCAGTTATAAAGGTCATGCCCAGATAAATTAGTTGAATCAGGATTTTAGGTAAAATATTACAACAGGTATAATAAGAAATGCACTAATATAAATATAATCGTGAATTTTAAATGTTATTGTTGTTTGAGAAATTTCAAATGTGAAAATTCTGCATAAAAAATTGAAAATATGTATCTTAATCTAATCGATCAGTAAAGCAGCTAAACACGGACATGTTTGAGTATCCAATTTTAAAATAGGTATTCTGACAATTTTGTAATCATTTTTTTTATCTACATTGAGCATGAAGGGGTATTTAAATATTAGTGCTTTCTTTAAACCTAATTAGTTGTATCTACGTATTTTGTTATTGAAATTTTACATATTTCTATATTTTGTATTTAAATTTTTCAATGTTTAAGATAAGGTGATTATATGTGTTATTGTGTTTTTTAAAGACTTTTGGTCTAAATAAACATTTCTTTGACTGACTGACCGACCTTGTACCCAACACAATTCTGAATGTGGTATGCAGCATTGTCCTGAGCAATGAAAGAGCAAGCTTAGCCAAGGCAGTGTGATCTTAGTCAGACCTGAACAGTGTAGAAGTATGGTCTATAGATCCAATATCATAAATTCTTTTATGGCACACAAGGTAAGAGGATAAGAATCTGGTTAAAATGCAGCTAATCGTTAGAAAAGTAGTCAGCACACTTGGGGGGGTGTCACATTTTGCAGAATTTATCCAGCAGAATAATTTCTCACTTTATTAGCTATAACATTGTTTTTTAGAATGAAAATATGATTTTAAGACAGTTACTTTTTCATTAGCCGAAGTCTCATGGCACAATTCCTGAGAAGAAGACAGACACGTATTTAGACAGTTTTTTCCCAGTTGTGGATAATGTTGCCACTTCAGTAACTATTTCTGCCAAATTGGTATTATTGCTATTACCATTGTCTTTATGATATGCAATTGGCAAAATGACAAGCCTGTCAAACAGATAAGCAGCCAGAGCCTAGTTAGTCTTTACTTTCTTGGTAATTACAGAAATCTTTTGTGATCTATTAATTAATTTACTCTCTAAAGCGGATCCAAAGTGGACATAGGATACGGTCCAGGAACACTTTGATGCCTGCAACCCAGCAACCAGTACTTCATCTGCTTACTGCATCACCAACAGGCCTGACAAGATGCTGAAGACCTAGGTAGCCCCAACAGGAAAGTATGCCTTTGCCACAATTGGTACTTTTTAGTATATCTAACTCCTTGCTCTCGATTTCAAGAGTTTTCACAGAATTCGCCTCCACAGAGCAGTACTAGGAGGAGAATTCAATTGTGAAATACAGCCTACATTAGACAGATCTGACCCAAGAGACAAGATCAATGCCAATTATTGATCCCTTGTAAAGGGCATAATAGAAGATCATGGCTTACTGGACTTCCTTACAAGAGCCCTGGTGTCTACCTCATCCCAGAAACAAGGAATACACCTTTGTATAATATTATGATGTATTCCTGGATCTAGTTTTAGGTTCTTTGGTGGTGAGGGTTGTTGTATGATGTGTGATGGTTTTAAAGTGACATGTCCTAGCATTGTGAATTAAATTGCTGCAATATAGTATGTTGTGGCAAAGGCAAGTCTTGTCCATTACTGACAGAAATGTCCTTAGATATCTTCCCTGTCATTGTTTTGTTGCTGTAATCAAATCACAAAATTAATTCTTTAACATCTTATAGAAAATGTGCATTTTGAATGATATTCATATTGGATGAGTATAACATGCAATTCACATTTTCTCCTAATTCTCAAACAGCACCCTCTATACAATGTTTGATATTCTGCCGTAAAACAGAAAATATATCAAATAGAATACACCTCCAGCTATCAGGACACAGCCTTAAACCCCTTTCATGCAAACAATAAAACCCATTAGACTTCCCAAAAGGGTTCTAGAAGATGTATCTGAGAATACTGATTTAAAAAAAGAATCCAAGCCCTAATGGGGAATACGTTACATACTATGCGATCCTGTAGAATCTATTGCACACACTATTTTCTAGACTCAGGGGAGGGTAATACTAGATTTTCCCTGAATCTACTGCCAGGGTGTGAATGAATGGCAAACTTCTTTTTCCTGAATGTGTGTGTCCTTAGGAATAGGAAGTGTCCCTTGGGATTGTCATTAAATCATGCACATTTACTGGTTCCAACTACCTGACCTTCCTAAAGTTAAAATGTTGGAAGATGTGGGAACTTGGGTTATTGGTTAAAGGGGTATACCAGTCGCAAGCAGTGACCACAATCTTGGTCAGGGTGCACCACAAAAAGTCACTACCTTAACATGTGCTTTACCATCTGGCAGCATGGCATAAAAACAGTCAGGTCTAATTTAGAGGCACTTAGGTAATTATGTATGCAGCACACAAATAGTAACAGAGTGGAAACACAACACGAGGAAAATTCCAAATCAGTTTACATAAATAGATTATGATTTGTTAACTAATTTCAGACCAAAACAATAAAAATCCAATCAGTAGTACTTGACATATTAAATTTGAACGGTTTAGATAAAAGTAGCACCAAAAGGCGCAAAGCGCCAACTGAGGGTATCTGGTCGCAAAAGTTCGTCCCACTGAGGATTGTATCATATGTCTTTGGTGCATGTCTTTTTGTTGTCCAGAAACTATTCCAATGAAGCTGTGCTGGAAGGCTTTGCAGGGGTTTGTGTCACTCTATGTCGGTTCCGATGAAGCTGTCAGGGGTGCAATGAACCTTTGCGTCGCTTGGTGTTGGTTTTAATGAAGCTTTCAGCTGTGCGGAGAGGCTGTTGAGGGGTTTGCATCACACAGCATAGGTCAGGGTGAAGCTGTCAGCAATGCAGCGAAGTTTTGCGTGGGTTCACGTTGCTCAGCATCGGTTCTGATGAAACTTGAAGCTGTGCGGAGAGGCTTTGCAGGGCTTCCTGTCACTTGGCATCGATTTCGATTAAGCTTGCAGCTGTGTGGCAAGGCTTTATGAACTTCGCATTGCTCCGTGCTGGATTTGTTGGAACCTTTAGTTAGGGCCAGGTGTAGTTGTCTTTGATGCCAGCCAAGGGACTAGGCCCTGGGGAAGCATCTCTTGGGATTCATGAACTTACTCCAGTAGAGACCAGCAGGGTACAGACAGGTCCAGGTGCAGCTCCATGTAGATCCAGCGCAGCAGATCAGATGGACAATTGAAGGGATTCCTCTGGAGCTTGCTGTGTCCCTGTAGCTCATAACAAAAGGTCAGCCAATTGACCCTTGGATTCACTCAGCCTGGGAAGAAGGGAGCAGGTTGAGTCTTCCTTCTAAGAGAGCACAGAAGTTCCCTGGCAACTGGGCAGTCCTTCTATTGTAGGGTCCACAGGTCCAGGAGTGTACTGAACCGTTGGTCTGAGGGTCAAGTATGTATATCAGGTGCTAGATTTAAAATGGGACAAACTATTAGACTTTCCCCCACACCAAGTTATGTAATTTCCTTCCTTTCCCTGCTCAGGCCCCAAGTGCTCTTGGGGTGGCAAGAGCCTGGTGTGAAGTTCTTTGTGAGTGTGCCGGGGCACCCCCTTTGAAATGTTATTGGGGCAGGGAACAACTCCTCCCCTCTTATCCTGGCAGGTTGGTCAGTCCTGCCAACATCTAGTCTCCGTTGTCACACTGTTCGGAAGAAGTACACAAAGGCCAACTACACCTAGTCTCGTGGCCCAGGACACAGCCTGCAGACATGAAATGTTTAGGACATGAAAATGCCACATTGCTAAATGTGGCATTTTCAGTGTTTTGACTTAAAATCCAACTTTACCATTAAAGAGTTTTTAAATTACAATTCTTTTAAGACGAAGCATGATTTTTCTACCTGTTCCCAATCAAAAGTTAGCACTCTCTAAATGTAATAAGATAACCCAATGTTATCCTATTAGGAGGTAGGCCTTAGAATAGCCAAACATGAATGTAGAAGCTTTTCACTACCAGGACATTTAAAACTTAAAAACACATGTCCTACATTTTAAATACAATGTACCCTGCCTTATGGTCTCTTTAGGGACTACCATAGGGGTTATCTATATGTATTAAAAAGTGAAGCTTAGGCCGAGCAAAAACTGTGTCTTACAAGGTTGAATTGGCAGTTTAAAACTGCACACAGGCTGCAATAGTATGCCTGAGGCATGTTTTAAAAGGCTACTTAAGTAGGTGTCATAATAAATGCTGCAGGCCCACTAGTAGTATTTCAATTAGAGGTCCTGGGTAACTGTAACACCACTTTATTAGGGATTTATAAGTAAATTTAATGTGCCATTTGTGTGTAATCTAGTTTGACCTTGTTTAGAGGAAAAAGAACATGTACTTTAGCAGAAGTAAAGTGCATCGAGTCCTATGGACAACAAAAACGAATTTCAGCAAAGGAAGGGGAAAAGCAAAAAGATTGGGAGAAGGCCACACTAAAGGCTGGCAGATCTAACAGAAGACAGATGGCCAGATATTTACTAAGGTGAGGTCTGAAACCAGTCAGTGTTTTTTACACACCTATATGTCTGCAAACTCACCTTCATTTTGCACTGCAGCGGATATACTAATAAAAGCAAAATAGCCATTCACAGGAATTGCAAAAACACCTGCGTCATTCATATGTGTGAGGTAGGAACCCTTTTGCTTCTCCTGTGAATATCTGCGCATGATGAGATGGTCTGCAAAGGATAGCAGACTTACATCCCTTTCTTTTACTGAAGGAAGGCATTGTATTGCAGCTGCCACGATCTGCTGCAAAACTTAAATGTCGCCATTCAGCAAATCGTTCTGGAGCAACTGTCAATGGCCTGTTGGACTTGTTTCTGTCCCCCCCTAGTGCCAGCGGTGACCGTTCACAATGTGAAGCGGTCCCTCATGGACAGACAACTTCTACTTTGTGAATGTATTATTGCCACTGTCAGACATTTTCAACAAATTAACGTTTTCAAACTGCATTGTAGTAGTAAACATTGATAATTTGTAAGCTGACCCACAAAAGAGAGGGTGGTGCCCAATATATGCTTTTCATTGCTATTTAATGACTGTCACAAAGTGCAGTTTGTGAGTAGGAATGACATTTTTGACTCAGAAAGAAAACTTGTATATTGTGACACTGAGGCCATACTGGCCGAAGTGGGCATCTGGCATTTTCCCAGGAGGCTGGAAGGGTGGGGGCGCTTTTGTTATGGGGGCTGGTTCTGTAGCAGTTTTAAAAACACTTCAGTGTTCCTTGTATATCCAACAGTTTTCAGCCAACAATAAAAATGCCAGGATAACTCTGGTGATTAATGTACCAATTGGAGAGAGAGAGAGGAGCTTTTTGTCTAGTACAGTTTTGACTCATTTGAAGTACTGCATAGGTTTAATATGCCTGCTGCAAAGAGGGTGTACTATGCAGATAACAGAACGGTATTTTATGTGCATAGCTCAGTGGTTACTGCTTTCGTCACAGGGATGTTTTTGCTACAGGGCAGTTCATAAGTTACAATTGTAATCTAGGTTAGAAAGTTATGTTTTTTCCCCCTGTCTTTCATTATTCTAATTTTGCTACAAAGGGTTTGTTTGGGTAGAAATGCATTCTTTTTTAGTAAAGTCAACCATAACCACCATGTTACGTTCTGAATCCTGAGTTTGTGCCTTCCCAGACCAAGCACTCTTAAAAAATGTCTACCAGAATGGATAACATGTGAATCCTACACCTTGTTGTCCTCTTTGTCTTATGTAAGATTTTCTATCCACTGATTTACACAAGTATGTTTCATTGTCTCTGTATGTGGTTGTGATGTAAAATGCTCTGAAACCCTACACTTCTATGAGAGGCACTATAAAACAACCTAAATGCATGTGAGAGGGGGGGTTATTGAGAAATGAGAGGCACTGTTGGATGGTGATAATTCATTGAAGAGCACCAATAAAGATTGCTGTATCCTGGTGCACTGTAAGCTCATCATCATTTGCTATGCTTTAAGAACTCTTACTATTGAAAATATATGAAAAATGTGTTATAGAATGCACAATTTTAATATTTTTCTTGTCCCAAATTCTCTTGGGGGGTAGAAACTCCCTAGCCCCTCTTGTAGTGGTCAGGCTCGATTGCTATACACCGTGTGGGGGCTGGTCTGACCACAGTTGCTTGACTGCTTTGACAGAAGGAACAAATGATGGATGGCATGCTGAACTAAGTAAACATTCACACCAGTCACAAGGATCTGGGTTTAATCGATCGATCTTCTGCTAACCACACCACCCCAGTTTGGACCCAGCCATATGCAAATCAGTCTTGGCCCTGTTCCTCATGGGAACAACCTAGCCCAACTGCTAAGCCAGGTCCTCCCGGACAGGAAACAAGCATCCTATGACCGGTTTTGGGGCATCACTCCTCATCAGCCAGGCTAGCTTGAATCCAGAGGCGCAGTGAGCACAGGGCCCAAATCTGGACATACCCTTCCCACTTAGGGGGACAAAAACAAAAGGAACGAATGACGGACAGAATGCTGAACAATGCAAACATCCACCCCCAGTCACAAAGATCTGGGTTTAATCTATTGTTCTTCTGCTCACCACGCCACCACAGTTTAGACCCAGCCATATGCAAATCAGCCTTGAACCTGTTCCTCATGGGAACAGTCCAGCCCGAACTACCAAGCCAGGTCCTCCCTCGACCGGAAACAAGCATCCTGGGAGCGGTTTCAGAGCATCACCCCTCACCAGCCAATCAATCAATCAGGGGATTTATAAAGTGCACTACTTACCCGTGAGGGTCTCAAGGCGCTTGGGGGGAGGGGTCCCTAGCCGTCATCAGCACACCACTAGGTTGGTTAATTTGTCTGAACATACTTTGGATGTCATACTCTTTAGCTAATTGGCCCTACATGCTTTTAAGGTTTACCCCCTTCTCTGGAGTGACCCTCACGTTCATTATTCTGTCTAAACTCATCCTATTAGGTAGCAGTGTGTGCCCCATAATCAACACCCTCTTCCTAATGAGTCACTTTGGATATCAGCTCAGCAAAATATATACCTTGATTTGAAAATATTTCCAGCAAGAATGGTATAATTTAGAAAAAGTAGAGTCAAAAGCAGTGTGCAGATTGTTTACTTTGGAAATCACGAAAAAACGAATGTTGCGTGGAAGGGATGGCTAGTTCACTGTTTTTGAAGATGTAATTTTTCAGCATTTGAAATGTTCTCAAACTCATGCCATCGACAGTTTAACAAGCCATGAGCAATGCCGGGAAGCCGTGGCATTGATACTTATTGTAATGTGCTCAGGCAGCGTCAGCCAGGCTGTGGCTGGTTTGAACATTGGCAGTCACTTGCTAGCTGTGCCTTGCAGGACTGCGGTGTGGGATTTCATATCTCTGCTACATAAAACCTTTTACAAGCACATGGTGTTTGAAGTGTACTTTAACTTATAACAGTTTTGACGACGATCTTGCTGGGTTTAGGCCTGAGTTCAGAGATTGGCTGAAACTCCAACCACAAACTCAGAAAGGTGAGTCGAGTTACCAGGGTGCTGAGTACAGGGTCTTGAGGACATGTGCTGTGGTGGACGCTGCTTGACAACTGTTGCGTGGGCCCTTAAACAATTTATCAGTTTAACGGTGCTGGGAATTGATGCAGCGTGCGGCATGAACATTAAGGTATGCCGCAGTGCTGAGTTATCCTAATTAACAAATGTATGGGCGGCACTCCCAGCGGGGTGTTTCAACATTACCTTTCGGCTGCTGAAATATTGACTGGGCCGCTGTTCCAGTGCATCTCGCAACTATCACGAGTTCCATGCCCTGTGAGGTGCAGCGCAAGGAGGAGATCAGAGGCAGCGCATCAGTCATAGGCAGTGCGTATATTATCAGAGTGGTGTTCCAAGCTTCGCGTGCTGGGATGTGCTGCACGTGAAGGGAGAGGAGCTTCAATGCGCTCGAGAAGGCATGCGCAGTGAATTACACACACACACGGAGGAAGATGTGTCTCAGTGTAGCAGTCTAGTTGTTCCCCTAAAGACTGCTCCCATATCCTGGAAGGGCATACACACATTGTAGTGCTCTCTGGCCAGACATGGCCAGAGACCTTAAATAAACGGGCGGAGGTCGCAAGGGACTTCTGGCCTATACTGCTTTCTAAGAGTGTGTGTCCTTATTTCCCTGGGTCCCTCAGGCTAACATAATCATAGCCACAGCTGTCTGCCTACCTCCGTGTGCAGCCGACCAGTAGCATCGGCCAGGCGCCTGTTCCCCGCGCCAAAGGTTGCTGAGTTCCTGCTTACTCCAGCTGTGCATCGGAGGCCGCACGTGGGCAGTGAAAGTCTTCAGCCGCGTCTCTCCTGTGCCGCTGTGATCGAGGTACTGCCCAGCTGCCTTCCGTGTATCACCTGCTGGCTGCCCCTGGAGCGTATCTACGCTCACACACAGCGCAGCCTCGACATCGCGCACACGCGGGCATCGTCCTGCCCGGCACTCTGGCTGTCCCGATCTGCCTCGCGGAGAGACGCCTTGCCACCTGCTGGCTACAGTGAGCAACTGCATGCTGCAGTCACGCTGGGTGTCTGGGCTGAGGTCGTGGGAGAAAGTAATTTGCCCGTGCCCTGCAGCCTGCAAACTGTACCTCCCTGCCCACTCATACCTACCCACTCCTTCACTGGCATCTGAGAGGGAGAGGAGTCCTGGCCAGCTACAGGTGCAGGTTATCACACTGACATTTTTCCAGTCCTGCCAGGAGGAGGGGTCTCTGAAGCAGCATGTTAAGCCCAACGCACAACACCTCTCAGCTGGGGTGGAATTCATCGGTCCCTGCAGAGGGCTTTGCTGTATTAACACCACCGAGGCATCACCATGTCACTCCCTGCTGCGGCAGCTGTGCCCGCGGGCCAACAAACGCGCATCCTGCACAGCAAGTGGCACGGCCCACGTCGCAACACGCGCAGATTACAGCGCTGCCCCCGTTCAGCAAGCTCATTGATCCTGCGACAGCATCACCAAGGTGGACAGTTTGGATTGGCAGGCTCAACAATTACTTCACAGCCACGCGTGAGACGGACGGCGCAGTGAAAAGGTCACTACTACTCCATTTTGGGGGAGAAGAAATATACAAGCTATTCGCACACCTCCCGGACACCGGCGTTCCTACCGATTATGACGCAGCAGTCAGGGCATTAAATGCCCATTTTGACCCGCAACTTAACCCAGATTATGAGCGTTTCAGAGAGAGGGCGAGACCATGGACGCTTTCCATGCTCATTTGTGAGAATTGGCCAGTACCTGCACTGATGACGACCAGAATAAGGAAGTAAGAGCCCAAGCAATCCAAGGGGGCCGCAACAAACATCTTCAGACCCTCATACTGCGACAACCAGGAATCACATTGGAAGATATTCTTATCCTAGCAAGGTCGCATGAACTTTCCGATGCCAGAGCTACTGTCATGGACGCCGCGCTTGCCCAACAAGCAGAAAGGCCAGCAACAATAAAGACTGAACGAGCGGACGCAATACGCACCCCATCCAGAGGCACCCAAGGGCGATGGCCGATTAGAAACCCATGCAGGTCATGGTGTGGCTACTGCAGAAATGAAAAACATCCACCCGAGGAATGCCCTGTACAAGGTCGGACATGCTCCAAATGTGGCATCCCCAATCGCTATGCAAGCGTCTTCAGAGGAGGGGACCGAAGTAGAGGAGCTCGTGGAAGACGACCGCTGTTCAAGGCAGTGCAACTGTTATCTCTCGAAGAAGCAGACAATTCTAAAGCAGCAAAACACCAGCCAATCGGAGGCAGTACTTAGAAGACTCATCCACAGATGACGAGGATGAATCCTATATGATATCATTTGCAAGTGATCTAAAAAGAAGGCGGAGACGCCAACCGACGTCCTCTAAAAGGGAAGATGATGGTGCAAGTCAAGTCAGACGCTCACAAGGTCACCACGACGTTCCACGTCAAAGTCCAAGAAGCAGACATCTTAGTGAGCAGCCACACGGCAGAAGATCTGGGGCTGGTGACATTCGCCAACGCGGTCAAGACACTACAGGCCGACGATATACTCAAGCTGTTTCCACAACTTTTCAAGTGCCTAGGGTGTATGAGGGGAAACCCCGTGAAGTTGCACATTGATAAGGCCGTGAAACCGGTTACCCTACGACACCGTCGCATACCATTCATCTCAAGCCACTCGTCGAGCAAGAGCTGCAGAATCTAGAGCAGCAAGGAGTGATCGAAAAGCTCTCGGGACCTACGCCATGGGTGTCACCCATGGTCATTGCTGAGAAACCAAAGCAACCAGGGAAGATACGTCTCTGCATTGACATGCGCATGCCAAACCAAGCAATAAAGCGGGAGCGACACCTCACCCCAACGGTCGACGACATACTGGCTGATCTAAACGGATCCTGATGGTTTTCCAAGCTCGATCTCAACGCGGGATACCACCAGCTGAAGCTAGCGGAGGAAAGCAGGTATATTACCACCTTCTCAGCACACCTGGGGCTACGCCGCTAAAAAAGATCACATTTTTGCATATCTTCGGCAGCAAAAACCTTCCAAAATGAAGTCTGGGAAATGCTGTCAGAACTTCACGGAGTCCTCAATGTCAGTGACGATATACCCATTCATTCAGCAATGCTCGAACAGCACCATCGTCATCTCAGGGCCACCCTGCAACATCTAGTTGACCATGGTGTGACACTCCACCGGGACAAATGCCAATTCTTCCACAAATCCATCAAGTTCTTTGGCTACATATTCAGTCAGGAGGGAGTGCAGGTAGACCCCAGGAAATCGCAAGCTCAGCACAGCATCAGAAGTTCGGAGCTTCTTGGGTATGGCCACATACTGTGGACGGTTCATACCTACCCTCGCTACTGTGGCTGAACCTATAAGAGCTCTCACCAAGAAGGATGCAGCGTGGAAATGGGGAAAAGAAGAGAAAGAAGCGTTCCAAAAAGTAAAGTCGACCTTGTTGAGCAAAACCTCCATGGCCTATTTCGACACGGCACGGCGTATGAAAATAGTAGTGGACGCCAGCTCCGTGGGATTAGGAGCACTCCTAACCCAAGAAATAGAGCCAGGGAAGTGGGTTCCCCTAGCCTTCGCAAGCAAAGTGCTCACACCAACTGAAGCTCGTTACTCCCAAATTGAGCGAGAAGCTTGTAACCACTTTCATCTCTATATCAACGGACACCCGTTGAAGGTTGTAACTGACCACCCGCCACTACTTCCTTTGTTCAGAGGCACCACTCCGCATCCACCTCCCAGAATTGAAAGGTGGGCAATACAACTACAGCATTACCAAATGGAAATAGAATACAGAAATAGAGCCAAAAATCCTGCAGACTTTCTGTCTAGGCACCAGCTAGATGTACTCCCAGGAAGCACTACACAAGAACAAAGTACCGAGGAATACGTACACATGCTGTCTCAATGGGCCTGTCCACAAGCGCTTAGGATGGAGGAGATAAAAGTGGAAACGGACAATGATGCAGTACTCCAGAAAGTGCTAGAAGCCATACGCAGTGGGTCATGGGAAGGCTTCCCCCAAGGCAACACAGGATGGAACGAACCAGACCGAACCTGGCTGGGGAAAATGTGGCGGGTCCATGACGAACTAAGCACTACTGACAGCGGCGTAGTACTACGTGGATCACGAATCATTATCCCGGTGGACTCCAGGAACAAGCGACAGTTCTAGCGCACGAAGGCCATCAAGGTACAGTGAAAATGAAGTCACGGATGCGAGAGAAGATGTTGTTCCCTGGCTTAGAAGAAGCCGTGGACACCGTTGTCAGAAATTGCTGGGCCTGCCAGCTCACCAGCAGCCCGGAAGTACCAGCACCAGTGATAACAGAGGATACAGCACCCTCCCCGTGGTCGTGGGTGAGCCTAGACTTCAGGAGATTCACAGACGGAAGGGTACCTCCGTCCTAGTCGACAGCTACAAAAAGTACCCGATTGTAGAAGTCATACAGCCACATCATTCAACGATTTGCAGCCCATGCTCGAGAAAGCGTTCGCTCTTTTTGGACTACCTCAAGTCATGAAAACCAACAACAGACCACTGTTCCAAGGAGGAGAGTTCAAAGAGCTGTTAACACAACTAGGAATCAAACACCACCGCATCACTCCACAATGGCCTCAAGCCAATGGTGAAGCAGAACGTTTTATGCGAAAACATAAAATAAAATCCTTCGGATATCAGTAGCCGAACAATCTGACCCGGAAATGGTGCTTCACCGATTTTTGAGAGAATATCGCAGTACTCCACACTGCACTACACAACAGTCGCCCTTGGCACTAATGTTTGCTGGTCCCCAGTGAGACACCAGTGGCCGATAGCTGAACACCCGAGCCCTACAACCCTGTTGATACGCAAAGCCGACGAAGAGCCACTAATAACAATGCTAGCAGCCGGAGAAGAGCACGGCCGAGAGTCATAGCGCCTGGATGCACCATCCTAGTGCGTCACCGGCACAGCGGTGGAAAATTCCGCACAATGTATGAACCCGGACTGTGGACAGTACTGAACATCAACGGAACAGCCCTCACAGCCAAGAGGGGAGGAGAGATCATCACCCGGAACATCTCCTGGTTTGAACAAGTACAACCAGATGATGCCGACCCGTTGCACCCCAGCGGAATAGATGATGAAGAGCCTCCAAGTGGTAGTATGTCACCACGATCCGACCGCACTCAAGGCCAGATTCCCGAGACTGTCACTCCGACCACGGATGGTGGACAACCCAATGTCATGGAAGCACCGCCAGCTGCCAGCCCGATGAGAAGTCAACGAGATACGCAATGCCGCTACAGCTTAAGGCCAAATCCTAGGCCGAGTCAGAGACTGGCAGACTCTGCATGTTGAACTCTATTTGACATTCATGTTGAACATTGATTTGAGATGGGATGTAGCAGTCTAGTTGTTCCCCTAAAGACTGCTCCCATATCCCGGAAGGACATACACACATTGTAGCACTCTCTGGCCAGGCGTGGCCAGAGAGCTTAAATAAACGGGCGGAAGTCGCACAGGACTTCCGGCCCATACTGCTATCTAAGAGTGCGTGTCCTTATTTCCCTGGGTCCCTCAGGCTAACATAATCATAGCCACAGTGAAACGCCACACTCCGGAACACTAGTAGTCTCACCTGCTGGCACCTTCGTGAACTGTTGTGGCTGGAGTGGGACTGTGAATTGGCAAATGGGGTGGCTCCTGCTATCGCTTCTCCCATTGTCCAACATGTTTACAGCTCTGTCATGGGATTGGCCAGTGTATCCAGTATTTCCTTGACTAATCTTGTGCTGTTTGCCTGCAGTTTCCTTTGCCATATTCACCTTCTGCTGCCACCTAGTGGTTTGAAAACCTATATCACAGCCTAATCCTACATTTAAAATTAACTTAACCACTGCAATTGTCACACCACCTCATTTCTTGATGATGCCAGGAGATCATCCCATAGAGTGGGAGGACTGGATTGACCATTTTGAGAACTAGTTACTCGCATTGGACAGCTCCAGTTTTCCAGCTAGCAAGAAAAAAGCACTACTGTTGGGATCTTTGGGTAAGGAGGGCCAACATGTGATTAAGTATCTTCCACCTGTTAGAAATTATCAGGGTGACGTGATGGAGGATGTGTATAAAAAGGGCAAGTGTTCCGTTTGCAAACCAGGTTTGCAAAACAAGTGAATGTTTTGATGCGTCGCCACAAATTTTACATGCAGCCACAGCTCACCCATGTAATGATTTAATTGATGAGTTTGCGACTAGGTTAAGAGAGCTGTCTGCAAAGTGTCAATTTGGTCAGATGACAGAGGAAATTATATGGGACCAGTTGATTGTCCAGTGAAATAGCAAAACAATACAAGAGAGACTGTGGGATGCTATTAATCCCTCACTGAAGGATGCTATAGCTATCACAAAGATGGTGGAGGAGTCTGAAAAATGCATGTGGGAGATGAGGAATTCTAGTTTGGACAACAAGATTATTGATGCAGCAGGGTTGGTTAACAAGGATGACCAAGTGAATTCAGTAAAGAATAGAACTCAATCTCCAAGTGGTGCCATTAGTAGAGACAGTAACATGAATAGTTCAGTACCAGTGAGCTCTCAAGGCAAGTCAGCTCGGGTCTGCTATAGGTGTGGCAGCAATTATCATATGCCGGATTCTAAACATCGTTTTGCTGTAAAATAGGATTGCCATAAATATGGGAAAAAAGGACACTTGGCACGCATGTGTAAGGTGGCAGAGAAAAAAGTGGTGATTGTAGAGGATGAGAAATCGGAATACAGGGTACTCGTGATGCGGGATGAAAGTACAGTGGGAAACGTTGATCTGGAAAGAAGAAGAACACGTTCCAAAGAAGACTTTGAGGTCAATGGGATTATGGTGTTGTTGATGGTGGACAGGGCTTTCTTTACACAATAATCCTAAGAAAGTTGTTTGATGCCACATGGCCAGGGGAGCAGCTGGTGGCCTTGGATGTCATACTGAAGGGATACCAAGGGGTGGACATTGGAGTTGTGGGGTTCATGAATGCACAGATCAAGTTTTCTGAACGGCAGACAACTGGAAAAATCTATGTGGCTTTGGATGGTCCTCCTATTCTGGGTTAGACACATTAGTATGACCTGCACACCACAGTCAATCCATGGGCAGAAAATCGTATTGCAGAAGCCGGGTGACTTTAAGTAAAGAGAAGTGTGTTTTTCTCATGCAAGAAGTGGAGTGTTTGGGCTACTTGATCACGAGGTAAGGGGTTAAGCCCAAAGTGAATTAGGTGAGTGTGATTGTTAATGTCCAGGCTCCACATGATAGAGATACACTGCGATTCTTCATAGGTTTAGTGGATTACTACTCCAAATTTGTACAGATTTTCCTAATAAAATGGAGCCTCTGAGGCAGTTACTGAGGAAGAGTAAGAAATTCATGTGGGCGAACAACAAGCTGCGTTTTCTGTTGTAAAAGACTATATTGCATATGCTGGTGTGTTTGTACCATTTCAAAGTGGTTTGAAGACCATTGTCCCCGTGGATGCCAGCCCAGTAGGAATTGGGGATGTTTTGTCTCAAATGCATGGTAAGGAGGAGAAAACTGTAGTGTTTATCTCACATTCACTGACAGATGCGGAACGTAATTACTCTCTCATTGAACGTGAAGCATTGGCTGCTACTTGGGTCACTTAGCCCAAAAGTTAACCTCTAAGAAGGTCAGTGAAAGGTTCTGATAGCCCCTCATGGCCAACCAGGTGAAAGAATGGGTTGAGAAGTGTGACATTTGTAAAAAGTCAGAAAAACATTTGAGAGTGGTAGTTGGAAAATTGCATGAAGAACAGCATATGTCTTACGGAAGGGAGGTATTGGAGAAAGTTTGCTTAGACTTTATTGGGCGTTTTTCCTTTCTTTCGGAACAGGATAGGTGTTCAGCTGTTTTGTTGGATGCAAAATCCAAGTGGGTGGAGGTAGCAATCATGTCACCACCACTTCTACAATTGATTTACTTAGTGAAGTTCTTAGAAGGGAGGGCATGCCCTCTGTTTTGCTCATAGACAATGGTACACAACTGACGTCATATGAAATGAAAGTTTCCTTGGACACCCTTGGTGTGAGGAACGCATTTTTTTCACTGGATAATCCTCAGGGAAATGGTTTAGTGGAGAGGATCAACAGTATGGTAAAAGGGACAATGTAGTTGGCGTGTAGTGCAGGTTTATCTGTGAGGGATGCAGTTAAGGAAATGCTGTGGGCCTATCGCACAGCGATCAATGGCAGGACAAGGTAAACCCCATTTGAGATGATATGAGGCAGGCAACCTGGAACTAAACTAGTTCTGTCTTGTATGCAGGAAGGATTGGCAAGGGCAAAAGGGTACTTTAAGGAAAGTCTGGAGAAACATTTTATTGTTGTGGGAGATTGGGTCAAGGTTAAGCGGGTGGTGGTGGAAAAGGTTTAACCAAGTTTTGAGACCCCTATAAAGTCAAAATGGTTGGTTGGAATTGGGTCAAGTTGGACAACGTGCAAACTTGGAATCTCAGGAGAGCAGCCGTATACCAGAAACAAGGGGTATTGGAGAAAAGCTCGGTTGATGTGGAGGAAACGTCGAGTTCAGGTTCTACATGGTTATTGATGAGGGACAGTGAAATCATAAATGATCTGGGAGGAAACAGGTGCCAGGAGATCCCAAGTGTGCTAGGAAGGGGAGATGAGTCAAGGGAAGCTTCACAAGCTTCACAAGGTAAGAGATTGGAAAGAGTGGTGAGGTCTCCCAGCTATTTGGGGGAATATGTTTGCGATTAAGCATTCAGTTTAATTGTTCTGTAGCCCGGGTTTTTCTTGCTTACCATCTTTATATTTGTTTGTGTTGTTGCTTGTCATGTCTTTTACCCGCGTGGGTGTTTGTTTCCCTTAACCTGCTTGTCAACTCTTGTGCTCTTACGGGAGCGCGTTCCACCATTGTAGTTATTTATACCCAAGATAAGGAGATGTGTTGAAATGAATGCTTAAACAGCTTCAGCCAGGCTGAAGCAGTACACTGTATTATGACATAGTTACATTCTATGGTTTGAACATTGGCAGTCAGTTGCTAGCTGTGCCTGGCTGGACTGCAGTGGGGGGTTTCATAACTCTGCAATATAAAACCTTTTACAAGTACATGGTTTTTGAACTGTACTTTAATTAGTTTACTGTTTTTGAAGATGTAATTTTTCAGCATTCGAAATATGCTCAAATTCATCCCATCAACAGTTTACCAACCACATGCGCCAGAAAGCCATGCAATTGAAACCCTATGCTCTCTGTGCCCTATGTTATTTGATATGAGTGACCCCTGCAATACGCAGCTTACTTTAATCTCAAATACCAAATTTCTTCTACTCAGGGATTGGTCAGGTTAAGTGCTCACCTAGTAGACTTCCCACTGACAGATGTATTAAACCACTCTTATTAACGCGGTTACCATTCTCATTCCTGATACATCTCTACACTACATTTGTGTTCTGAAAGTTCTGGTTAATAAACCTCTCCATCCAAAACCAATTTGGCTGCCTTCCTGTACACAACTTCTGTCTTCTACTATGGAATAATCACCTGTATGAACAGTTGATAAGTTGCTGTCTCCCCATGTGCTCTATTTTCAATGAGCCAATGTTTTCTCCTTTGCACTGTCACACCACTGCCTCTGGAAACCTGCTCTTTAAATTGTGGGTCTACCTCTAATGCAATCATACCAGGATCTTATAGGCTGCACTCTCCTTCTTGTTGCCTATACCACTCCCACACATATGTTACCAATTCCTAGCTTTCTCACCTTTCCAAATCGCTCACTAGCTGACAGATGGAAAAGAGCGGGCCTGTCTTTCGTATGTAAGGATGGACGGAAAGTCTAAACATAGGTATGAAACAACACACCGATGTTGAAATTTGTGAGCAGAGGGGAGGAGAAAATCGAAGGTGGTTGAGGGAGGGAATGTAATCTGAACAAGGGGAATTGCGTGCTTGGGTACATCATGCGGAAGGTTTCACTTGCAAAAGATGATCCTAGAAGAGAAAGCTCTTAATTTCCATCTTGAAGTTATGTTATGTTATATGCATTTGTAGCGCGCTCGGCTACTCCAGAGAGTGTCCTGGGGCGAAACCTGAGAGAATCATAAATCGGAGCTTAAAACAGGAAGGTTTTCAACTTTTTCTTGAAAGTGCGGGAATCTTGAATACTGCGAATAGCCAAGGGCAGTGCATTCCAACCTAGGGCCGCTTTTCGAACAAGGGAGCAACCCCCAAGCCTTTGCTGAAAGAAGCGTGGGGTCTGGACCAATAGTTGAGAAGAGGAACGCAACTGTCTCATCGGCACATAAAAGGAGAACCTCTTTTGCAGGTAGCTAGGTCCCCGGCCATAAAGGGCATTATGGGCAATCGACAGGACTTTAAATTTGATCCACACCTCCATAGGGAGCCAATGCAGGGCGAGCAGATGGAGGCGCACGCTACTCCGCCTAGGGAGATCCAGTAGAAGGCGGGCGGCCGAATTCTGCACCACCTGGAGCTTATTCAACAGATAGCTGGGGGTCCCTACATACAGGGCATTAGCGTAGTCCAGGCGAGACAAAATCAAAGCCTGAACCACGGTTTCCCTAGCTGCCATTGGGAGAAGAGGGAGGACCTTCATCAAAGATTTTAAAATCCCAAAGCAGGACCCTGCCAGCTTCTTGATCTGAGTAGCAAAGGTTAAGTTTTCCTCAAACCATATGCCCAGGTTTTTAGCGCCATAATAGCTCTCTGAATTTGGAAGGATATTTGCCATACAGAAGTATTTCGGATTTCTCTTCATTGCATTTCAGCTGGGCCTGAGCCAGCCAGCGAAATACCAAGAGTAGGCAATGTTGGGCAGAGGAAACCTCAACGTCGACACCCTCCCAGGTAAACAAAAGCTGAGTGTCGTCCACATAGGCAATCACCTTAGCCCCAAGCTCCTCCACTAGATATGTAAGCGGAGTAACATAAATGTTAAAGAGGAGGGGGCTAAGGGACGATCCCTGCGGGACACCAGTAGCTACTGGTTGGGGAGAAGAGGCGCAAGGTGGAAGCCAAACCTGCTGTGACCAGTCCGCCAGAAAGGAGATAAGCCAGCTTAAGGCCGAACCAGCAATACCAATCTCTGAAAGGCGAGCAAGAAGAAGGGAGTGAGGCACCGTATCGAACGCCGCCGAGAGGTCCAGCATAATCAAAGCTGCCCTCACGCCGGCGTCCAGACACTCCCGGATTGCCTCAGACACCTCCACCCGTGCAGACTCTGTACTATAGGGGGCTCGAAAGCCTGATTGCGCTGGGTGCAGCAAGCCAGCGCCTTCCACATAGTCCGTCAGTTGTCTCGTGACTACCTTTTCACACACTTTGGCCAACCTAGGCAGAAGGGAGATTGGACAATAATTTCAAGGGGACAAGGCATCTAGTGAGGGCTTTTTTAAAAGGGGGAGAATCTTAGCCTGTTTCCAGGTGACCGGCACCCGGCCCTCCGACAGGGACATATTGACAATATTGTTGACAACTATATTAATAGTGTCAGCGGATAAGGCTAAAAGCTTAGCTGAGCATGGATCAGCGGGCGAGCCTGATTTCAGACCCTTGAGAATTTAACGGTACATGACAACTCTGCTGGGGAGAAAGCCTTTAATTTATAAATAGGGCTAGGTGGGGACACAGAGGAAATACAGAGATCTAACAGTCCCCCGGAACCGACGGAAAAAGCCACCTGAATGGTCTGGATCTTGACCCGAAAGAACTTAGCAAGAACATTACACCAGGTCTCAGACACGGGCAGCGAACTGACCTGGGCACAGGGAGCCACAAAACTTTGCACTATTGAAAAGATTTATTTTGTGTTATTATTCGCCTGGTCAATGCGGGTGGAAAAATACCGACTTTTGCTCCCGCAATCGCCCTATAATAGCTTTTTTGTTTGGTTCTGAGAGCAAGTTTTGCCTGCAGGCAATAGTTATTAGAACGCCACAGCCTCTCCAATACCTTACAATCATGTTTCAATGAATGGAGCTCTGGCAAAAACCAGGGTTTGGAGGGGGACTCTCTAGCCAGTCTAGGAGCACGTGAATGCGAAAGCGCGGTCACAGAATTGGAAATCCACTCCGTAAACCCCGCCAAATTCCCTTCCAGGTCCTGCGAGCAAATGGGCCCAGAGGAAACCAAAGCGCTATTGAACTACAGAGGGTCAATTTTAGGAAAAACTGGTGGAATGTCTGACCGCATTGGTAAAATCTGTTGCGGGACTTCCCAGGAAAAGCAGATGAGAAAATGGTCCGACCAAGAGACTGGAAGAAGCTGGTCCACCTGAATGGGAAAGTTGGAACAGATGGGGTCTAATATATGGCCACCCTGGTGCGTGGGGTGACAAACCCATTGTGAAAGTTGGGCCAGATTAAGCGAATCCAGAAAGTCCATAGAGTCCCTGGTCTCTGCCTGATCAAGATGGAGATTAACATCCCCTAAGACCAAGTAATGCGAGAAGCGAAGCGCCCGCTCAGCCATGGCATCACTACATGAAGTAAGAAAAGTGCTAGCCAATCCTGGGGGACGGTAAATAAGAGAGGCTCCCAGCGTAACATGAGTGGAGAGGCGGAGGCAAAAATCCAAAACCTCACTACCGTCCCAAACATTGGAGTCCTCTTTATGAAGAGACCACTTATCCCTATAAGAAATAGCAACGCCCCCACCCCTTCCTACCTTCCGGTCTAGGCAGGAAAGCTTAAAACCAGCCGGGGTGGCTAAAGCAGCAATAGGATTGGCGGTATCGTCTAACCAAGTCTCCATAATGAACAATATATCCAAGGCATTATCAAGAATCAGATCAAACACATGAACACATGAAGTGCAGACATGAAGGACATCAGTCTGCGTTCAGTAGTTGCAGACATGGAAACCAAGCATATGGCCATGTCTGAACTGGGGTGGCAGAGTGGGCTAAAGAACGGTGATGGATCAAACCCAGATCTGTTGACTGGGTGTGAGTGTTTGATTGGTTCTGATGCTCCGTCCATCACCACCCCCTTTTGTACCGCTTTGTTCGCCATAAGTTGGCAGGGTATGCTCAGACGTGAGTCCCTTGCTCACTTTGCCACTGGATTCAAGCAAGCCTGGCTGAAGACGGCTGAAATGCCAGAAACCGGTCCTAGGAAGCTTGTTTCCAGTCCAGGGAAGGCATGGCTTGGCAGTTCGGGCTGGACTGTTCCCATGAGGCACAGGGTCAGACTGATTAGCATATGGCCATGTCTGAACTGGGGTGGCAGAGTGGGCTAAAGAACGGTGATGGATCAAACCCAGATCTGTTGACTGGGTGTGAGTGTTTGATTGGTTCTGATGCTCCGTCCATCACCACCCCCTTTTGTACCGCTTTGTTCGCCATAAGTTGGCAGGGTATGCTCAGACGTGAGTCCCTTGCTCACTTTGCCACTGGATTCAAGCAAGCCTGGCTGAAGACGGCTGAAATGCCAGAAACCGGTCCTAGGAAGCTTGTTTCCAGTCCAGGGAAGGCATGGCTTGGCAGTTCGGGCTGGACTGTTCCCATGAGGCACAGGGTCAGACTGATTAGCATATGGCCATGTCTGAACTGGGGTGGCAGAGTGGGCTAAAGAACGGTGATGGATCAAACCCAGATCTGTTGACTGGGTGTGAGTGTTTGATTGGTTCTGATGCTCCGTCCATCACCACCCCCTTTTGTACCGCTTTGTTCGCCATAAGTTGGCAGGGTATGCTCAGACGTGAGTCCCTTGCTCACTTTGCCACTGGATTCAAGCAAGCCTGGCTGAAGACGGCTGAAATGCCAGAAACCGGTCCTAGGAAGCTTGTTTCCAGTCCAGGGAAGGCATGGCTTGGCAGTTCGGGCTGGACTGTTCCCATGAGGCACAGGGTCAGACTGATTAGCATATGGCCATGTCTGAACTGGGGTGGCAGAGTGGGCTAAAGAACGGTGATGGATCAAACCCAGATCTGTTGACTGGGTGTGAGTGTTTGATTGGTTCTGATGCTCCGTCCATCACCACCCCCTTTTGTACCGCCATGGAAACCAAGCAGCCATATTGTTTTTTGTCTAGGCCATGCCACCTCTTCGAATACATTTCTAATGTGTTTGTACGTTAAATTTGCCTCCTTTTTGCATTTTAACGCAAATTTCCTTATATATTTTTCATTTTTTTCTTCACTGAATTGGTTTAACATATTGCACGACAAGGCCGACTATGCTTGCCGCGCTGATACGATGATAAGCTTGAGCCTCCCAGTGATACATCAAATCTTCCTTCCTAATGTTCCATTGAATCATAGCTAGGAAAGTAACAAAGGAGTAACAGCCATTGGCAAAGCAGAAAATGTCACCTTCTGAATTCAGCTTTGTCTAGAGGAATGAATAGGATATTATTCTGACTTTTGCAAAAGCCATATTAAAATCCTTGGGGCAGAAGATTTACAAGCCCCCTGCGCCACCAGTACGTCACTTTTTGTGACGTACTGGAGGCGCATTTCACTTCTCCATATTTACAAGGAGAGGAAAAGCTACCCTGTGTGACTTTTCCTCCCTTTGTAAATATGACCCCTTCACACGCAGCACTTTGCGTGGAAGGGGCGTTCCATGGGTGTTGCTGTGGGTGTTCCCATGCAACACCCATGGAACGAGACACATTTCCAGATTTACGAGGAATCGTAAATCTGGAAATGCGTGTCAATGCTATGCCTCCCCAGGGGTGGCGTAGCGAGACGCAACAAGGAGAAATGTTTTCATTTCTTCTAGTTTTTTCCTCTTTCAAAGCGTGCTGCATTCTACAGCATGCATTGGAAGAGGAAAATGCCTGTAGTGATTGTTTTTGTGCAGGAAGGTGCCCCTTCCTGCACAAAAACAATCTCCCCATGACGCAGGCATCCTTGAACAATGGTGCAAGAAAGCCTGCGCCGGCGCATGGCTGCAGTTAAAGCGACAGCCCAGGGGTGAGCACAGGAATGCGGCATATTATTGTAAATATGTCAAATTCCTGTGCTTCGGAAGTGCCACAGCGTGGCGCAGCCAAAGTGCTTGTGTTGCCATGCTGCGGCACTTCCTTGTAGATCTGCCCCCTTATATTTTAGGAAGTCCGTTCAGCTTATTGGTTAGCCTACCTGCTTTCCAGTGTTGTCTGTATAGAGATGATACATATTTGAAAATGTAAGACAATTCAGGGGCGTATTTATAAGCCCTTGCTACACTTTTATGCCGCTGGTGCATCACTTTTTGTGATGCACCGGCGGTGTAAAAAATGCACCTGTTGTGTCCTATTGACAAAGTGATGCCTCTAGGCAGAGGTGTCACTTTGTAAACTCCTATGCCACATTATACCTGCGCCAGGTATAATGTATGCAGGGTGGGCGTTGCCCCACATAAAAGCCTCGTAGAAGTGGCACAGTGAAATCTCTAAGATTTCAGTGCGCCACCTCTAGGACGCCATTACGTCAAAACCTTACGCCTCCCTCATGGCAGGCGTCAGGGTGACACAGTGCATTAAGGATAGGTCTCCCCCAAGCATTGCTGGAGTTGCGTCATGCTTGCAACACAACTCCAGCAATGCGTGGCTTTTGCGCCAATAGATACATCAGGGTTGCTGATTTATCTGTCTTTCCTTGCGACATGGAACGTCATGCATTAAATACGGCGCAATCTTCGTGTCGCAAGGAGGGCGCAGTGAAAACGGTCACATTGCGGTTTTGTGGCAGCGATGCGACAGTTTTCATAAATGAGGCCCTCAGTGTTTAGGGTTGTCACCATTTCCATGTCTCTCTTGTTGTTTACTGAATCCAGAGAGGGGGGAGTAAAAAGAGGCTGCATATTGCCGCTTTTGATTTGCTGGTACAGTGGCCACATAAAAATGAAGGAACGGAAGTTCAAAGTAACTTATATACAAAGAAAGGCACACTGAAAATGTTGTGCTCGAAAAATATCTAGAATATTTGTGGCTGGAAATATTCCACTTTCATTTTTATTACCGCACTCACTGTTCCACACATCGAAAGTCCTCAGGGCCTAGTATAAAAACAAGAAAGGAGAATTCAGTAAGCTTCAATAGAGATTTCTGGTTAAAATTATTCGTGAATGCGTCATTGTATTCTGGCTGCCTGACAACATTTTCCAAATGAAAGACATTGAGAGACCTTTTTCAATAGAATAATATGGCTTTTCTTTCTACAGGAGCATTATTAGGTTGTTAAAGTAATGTGGCTAACGAAGAAATGACCTGACTTAGGTTTCCCCAGAGCACTGCTGCACCGTCTTTACTTGGTGAACCCAAAGGCTAGCCAAAAATGTAGAAGAAAAAGTCAATCTTTGTATGCCCCGTTTGTAGTTAGCGATTTACGAAAAGATGGCAAATTTAGCAAACAAAAAAGCCAAGTGTTAGGGATAACAACTAGCGCATACATACATAGCAGATTCATAACAAATATGGCGAACCGGTAGGCCTGCCACTGCAGCCTCTAGAATAAGTTAAACAAGCGTTTGCAATGCAATCGGTCTCGCCTTTGGGACCTTATAATAAGTATTTACCTATACTGCATACTATCGCACCTTACTGCAACGTAGCCGCGCTACGGACTGCGTTGGCAGTGATTTAGGATCTGGCACTAAATTTGGCAGCAGCTTTTGCAGGTGCTGTGACAGAAGGGGGTTGCCAGATACGGATTTTATTTCATCATTTTTTAAAGCTGAAATTATGTATGTATTTAAAAAATGAATTGTGAATTGATCTTAAATTAACCCTATACTAAAGAATTATTTTGAAATATTGCAAATGTATTTTCATTTTGATTTGAATAAAGGAAACGAACGAGAGAAGAATCGTTATGAATAATAAAAGCAAATGCAGTGTTTTCACGTAGGGCCAGATCTTGATTGCCAGATTCCTCCGAAAACAAACTACATACTTGATATAACCCTTGCAAACATAGAAGGAAAACGTAGGGGTTTTTCAATCAGCAGAGAAAGTGGCAAAGAGAAGTAACATAAGAATAAGTGGATTAATTTGCAAGGTCCATGCCACCCACAAATGTACAAATACATTTGAAAACAGGCAAGAGAATACTGACGCTTGTGAAAATTTCAGGGCATGAGAACAATCTAAACTCGCAGAGACCTCTGCCCAAATGGACAGCAGCATGTAAAATCCACAAAGGACTATAGATTTATATATACATATATATATATAACTAACACAAGTGAGAGTACACAAGCGGGTATATTCACAAGAACGTGTGATAACTACCGCAAGAGTAGCTTAACGCAACTCTCAACATCGCAGCCTGTCACTGGAAAATTACTCCGTGCCAACCAAGTATTCACAACGCGGTGGTAGCATGCGATAGTCACCAGATAAAGCGTCAAATGTCAGCGTGAAAATCAACGCCACGCCGCAAAAATGAGAGACGCGAACGCAAAAAATGATGCGATGAGGCCAATCGCGGTACAAAAATCAGCGAAAACCAGACACAGGCCTGCAGATCCCACGCGTCTGGCGGGAAAATGCACTATAAAAGAAAGAAAAAAAAACACCAAAACCAATTCAAACTGCGTAGCCCCATGGATGCACCGGACCGAGTGCAGAGGACAAGCCGAGCTCCACAAGCCCCACAGAGGGCCAGCCAGGAACCCCGTGTCAGGGGAAGGGCAAGGAGAAGAGGAAGACGGGGTTCAGTCCGCAGGAAGACCGGATCATCGTCTCGGAGGTGATAGAACACCATCAACAACTGTTCGGCACCTCCACTACGGCACTGGCAACCCAAACTGAAATATGGCAGGCCATCCTCACCAACGTCAATGCAGTTGGAGTGTCGAGGAGGTCACTGGAGGAGGTCAAGAGGCGCTGGCATGAAGTGCACAGCCAAATCAAACAGAAACTCGCCGCCAACAGGAAGGCAGCAACAGCGACTGGAGGTGGGAGTCCTGCGACACAGGAGGAGCTAGATGAGCTGGAGGAAATGGTGGCCACAGTCAGCAGTGTGAAGATGGTGGCAGGATTTGGGGGCCTGGACAAAGCTCGATACGACCTGACCCAACAGCAACAGGGTGAGTAACGACCAAGGACTGGGGGGACGGAGGGAGATGGGCACAATGGCACACATGCACAATTATGTGTAGCACTCTGCACACCCACAATGATCGTGGAACATGTCCTTGATAGGCTTGGCGCACTGCAGCACACATAGAAACACCAAGTAGGCCCCCGTCCACAATGTGCACAAAGGGGCCCCCCTCCCTATCACTAATATCACAACCGACCCATGCACATGTGCTGAATCCAGCAAAGCAGCGGCTCTGTGACCCACACTGACTATGCAAGTAACACTGCATGCCCGATAGCATGGCAGCAGCCAAAAAACATGACATGGCCCACGAATCGACATGGAGGTGGCCCAGTGCGGATCACATCCGTAAAGGAGCAGGTCACACTCTGACATATCCACGTGCACCCACAACCCATGCCGTACAATACACGCAGCAGACGAACAATGCACCAGGCCACAAAATCTGTCTGAGAGCACATATGACCCAAGTCAAAAACAATTCAGCCTGCGAAAAGCACACAATTCAAAGGCACCCCGCCTCAAAGGGAGAAGGCTACATGAAATCAGAGCTGCAGGGGCAAATCCCCCACAATGCAGCACACACACATAGCAATCACAGAACATCAGCAATGACGGCAATGTGGTACAAAGTGCAACACCAACACCACAGGACAGGTCTCACAACAGGTTCCGCACATGCATAGTAACTGTCCACTCACATCTGGCATTGCCCGACACTGTGTGATGATAATGTACGGGTACTACCACACATCCGTCATGTAGTCAAAAAACACACTGACTGCCATCAAATAGCCAGCTCCATCAAAACAGTCACAATGTAAATTGGCATGCAGTCTGAATGTAAACATCTGCAAATCTTCAACATACATGTGTAACTCTGTTAAGCTGCATCTCCCCTAACATTGCAGAGGGACAAGCAACACCTCCTGCAGAGCACACCACACTTCCCATAATTGGTGGTGAAGAGGACAACCTGCACATATGTCAAGACACCCTCCAACAGATAATGGACAGCCTCCGCACCCGATCTCCAGGATCAGGGCAGGCCAGCTGCCCCGAGGTGACCCCACCAACTGCACAGACCACACAGCAGGAAACACACTCCACCAAGGCTGTCTCTCAGGACCCCCCCGACCAATACATGGAGTTCCAACAGCGTGTGTGGGGTTGCCAAGTGGAGTTGGCTGAACAGCTGCGGGTGGGTTTCGAGCTCGTGGCAGCCAAACTCGATGCCTTACGTGGGTGTCTGAGTCCCTTCAGGGACCACGTACAGTCCCTATCGGACAACCCCTGTACGCACCATGCTCCACCACAGACCTTGGCTGACCTCGCTGGGGCCATTAATCGAATACAAGAGCTGTCTGGTCAGACAGGAACCAGCGATGACAGCACAGAGTTGGCACAGATGCGGAGGTCAATGGAGACCATGGAGCAGATGTAGGCTGGAAGTATAGCTGCCACAGCTGGACACCAGCGAGTAGTAGCTGGGAACTTCAATGCCCTGCAGTTCATCATCTTGCCATTGCTGCCAGTGAGCCTGTCCCAGATGACTGAAGCGGGAACATCGACACACAAGCTCTGACCCCTGATGTGTCAATGGCTCACAGTGATGCTGCCCCATCACCTTCGCAGTCTGATGTGTCAGTGGCATACAGTGATGCAGCCATTACCTCGCCACACACACCGGACACACCGGAGACAGAACCCGTATCAGGGGAGGAAGATGGGGATGGTAATTACTGTGGGCCCGATTCACAGAACTAACTTAAGACAAAATCCTAAACTTACTACTTTTGGTATTCACAGAAGGCATTTAGTAGTAGTAAAGTTAGGATTTTGTCTTAAGTCTGTCTTAAGTCTGTCTTAGGTCTGTCCTAAGTTTGTCTTAAGTTTGTCTTAAGACTGTCTTAAGTCTGTCTTAAGTCTGTCTTAAGTCTGTCTTAAGTCAAACTTAAGACAAAATCCTAACTTTACTACTACTAAATGCCTTCTGTGAATACCAAAAGTAGTAGGACAGACTTAAGACAGACTTAAGACAGACTTAAGACAAACTTAGGACAGACTTAAGACAGACTTAAGACAGACTTAAGACATAATCCTAACTTTACTACTACTAAATGCCTTCTGTGAATACCAAAAGTAGTAAGTTTAGGATTTTGTCTTAAGTTTGTTCTGTGAATCGGGCCCTGTGTGAGGAAGGAGTCAGTAGCATCCATCACGGCCAAATGGCCTGTCCCTGCCTGGTTCTACCCTATGCATCATGCCCTGCGACAATACCTCCCTCTGACCCCCGGAACACTCTGCAACATTCACACGGACCCCGACACGGACTGCCATATCTTCACTGCTGAACAATTACACAGCAATCCTGCTGCGGACTGCACTCCCCCTCTTCCTAATCCCTTTTCAATCCCCAAAGAACTCTGGTTGGACCACCACTGGGCTTCCATGTAATGTGGGCTTGGATGGCCACGTACAGCTCCAGCTCCGTCAATCACCTGAATGTGAATAAAACATTTTAAATCACACTGATGTGTCATGACTATGTTCACTCACATATGGCTGGATGTAGGGACAATGATTGCACATGAAGGTACACCCTGGTAACTGACATCTATACGCATGTGTATCCCTGAGACACATGGCCAATTGGATGACTGTGAAGGTGAGTACTGGCTGTGTCCCCATTGCACATCAACAACAATCTCACAACCCCCAACGTAGGCACACGTCCATGTATTGAATTGGGCTGTGTGTAAGAATGACCAAATTGGTAGCAGGCCAGGAGTGGTGTCCTACATCACGTGACAACATAACTTCGTGTCGCATACCTATCAATCAATCAATCATAGCATTTATAAAGTGCACTACATACCCCGTGTTCTCAAGGCGCTGGGGGGGGGTGGGACGCTGCTACTGTTTCTAAGAGCCAGATCTTGAGAAGTTTTCTGAAGGTCAGAAGGTCTTCGGTCTGCCGTAGGCGGATGGGGAGGGTGTTCCATGTCTTGGCGGTGAGGTGGGAGAATGATCTGCCGCCGGCAGTCACTCTTCGAATGCGGGGGACGGTGGCGAGGGCACGGTCTGCGGATCGGAGCTGGTGGGTGGGGGTGTAGAGGCTGAGTCGGCTGTTGAGATACACTGGTCTGGTGTCATGGAGTGCCTTGTGTGCGTGGGTGAGGAGCTTGAAGGTTATCCTCTTGTTGAGGGGGAGCCAGTGCAGGTCTCTCAGGTGGGGTGTGATGTGGCTGCGGCGAGGGATGTCGAGGATCAGGCGTGCGGAGGCGTTCTGGATGCGTTGGAGCCGTTTCAGGAGTTTGGCTGGGGCTCCTGCGTAGAGTGCGTTGCCGTAGTCTAGTCTGCTGCTGACGAGGGCTAGGGTGACCATCCTTCTGGTTTCGGTGGGGATCAACTTGAAGATCCTGCGAAGCATGCGGAGGGTGTTGAAGTAGGAGGAGGAGACGGCGTTGACCTGCTTCGTCATGGAGAGGGTGGAGTCGAGGATGACCCCGAGGTTGCGTGCGTGGTCGGTGGGTGTAGGGGGTGCGCCTAGTGCGGTCGGCCACCAGGAGTCGTCCCAGGCCGAGAGTTGGTTCCGAGGATGAGGACCTCCGTCTTGTCCGAGTTCAGCTTCAGTTGGCTGTTTCTCATCCAGTCGGCTAAGGCCTTCATTCCTTCGTGGAGGTTGGTTTTGACGATGTGGGGGTCTTTGGTGAGGGAGAGGATCAGCTGGGTGTCGTCGGCGTACCTACTCACACACATCTGTTATGATATGTCGGCCAGCACCTATCCCAAAACAATCTCTGGTTCATAGAGGTGGAGCTTGCAAAAGGGAGCCACCCCATTGCACATGTGTCCGTCAGTTCCTCCCTGTGTAGGGACGATGCTCATTGTGGCACACGAGTGGACAATCTAATCAACACACATCACAGTTAGACACCAGTGGAGTGGCATAGACTTTATTGGCATGTGCGTGTACGGACGAGGCAACGGCCACAATAGGCAGGGACATGCTTAAGACACTTACACGCAGCAAGGGTACATGTTGAGGTTCAGAAAATGGTGAGGCAAAAATGGACAACAATCATCATGGATGGCAACGGAGTCATGTGTTGTTTGGTGTCTGCCCATTGCCCCGTGTGAGGGGGCACGACTCACTGCCCTTGGGATCTGCATAGTGCTCTGCCACCGGAGTGCCACCGGAGTGTGCCGATTTTCTGCTCTGCGGGCCTGGGTGTGGTGTTGGTGGTGTTGTGGCCCTCATGTGTGTCCGTCCTGCATGTTCAGTTGCTCGGGGGCATCTGTTGTTCTTCATGTGTGGCTATGGGCTGTGCTCCCTTGTCTGGTGCAGGTTGTGGCCCGACTTTGCACCAGGTCTGAGCAGGTGTTTATTTCCTGCTGCTCACGTGCCTTATCACCTGTTTTGTGTTCTTATCGCAGATCTGGATGGTCATTGAGAATGTTGCAGAGTGATGTTGTCACTGCTTTTCGCTCGGTAACGCCTACTCTGCATCTCATTAGCGATAGCTGCCGGGGTCATCCGTGGCGATGTTTGTTGCGGATGCTAATGCCGGAAAAGTGCTGCTGTAGGCTGTTTGCACAGGCTTGTGAATGGGGAGGTAAATTTATCACGACTTTGGCTGTGCTAAAGTGCCATTAAATCAGAGATAGCTCCTTGAGAATATGGCCCAAGGTGCGTAGATCGAGCTTAACACGGAAGATAAACTAACTAAATTACAGTTGAGGAACTGGCTGTGGGGAAAGGCTGCTTTCAGCCAACTGTGTAGGATATTATTGAAAGAAAAGGTGCCAGGCTCTTAAAGAAGGTAAGAGCTGCCATGTCCTGGGTGTGTTCAGTAAATTAGTTGGCTGCTACTCAGATCCACCCGCTCCCCTTGTGTCACAGGCACTTCCCTCAGTGTCTCATGCCTAGCTGCCTCAAATATACGGCTAACCCAGTACCATTCCCTGGTTGCATCAGCGGGACTCTGCTAAGTTTAGGCTGGGGAATGACGTTCAGAAGGATGCAACCCTTAGCCCAGCAGCGCAGCGAAACCCTAATGATGCCCTGCCACTATATCCTCAACAAAGCCTAGAGAGAATGCTGAGCAGTGCGTGACGTAAACCGAGTTCAAGCAAAAACAGGTAAATGAAACCTGCATCCCGGAGTGCTGGTCCACTCTCCGAAGGAAGGCACAGCGGTCTGCTAAAGTCAGGCGTGAATCACACGGCCAGACTTAGTTCTTGCTGAGCTTGTGCCTGCGTCCCCCGGGTGTGCTCCCATTGCGCCTGCCATATCTGCCACTAAGAAAAAGAAAGAAGTTGAATTTCCCCAAGCGGACCACATACTCAACCCAGAGGACATAGTGCGGAAGTGATGTAGTCGACTGCAACAGAAGGGAGACGACGGAAGCTTGCAGTCGATGACTTGGTGGTCATTTTAGAGCCGTAAACTAAATGGTTTTCTATGTATCACTATTACTATTACAGTTGGACTTGCCCCTTAGAAGGCGGGCCTTGGCCAACTGCCCACTTTGCTTACACTTTAAAACTTCTCTGAGCAGCAACGTAAAAGATATACAAAGCCTCTGTTTAATCTCTTTCTGGTTGATGTGGGGAGGAGAGAGGTAGCCTTCAGGAGGGGCCCATTTCAGTTAAAAAGAATTAAATGCCCTGTCACCGCCACTGAGGGCAGCCAGCAGCCATCTGCCTGCCCACTCACATCACCGGGCTCAGATTGCCATTTCCCCCACCCCTCAAGATGGCGTGTGAGCATCTGAACGGAGCCTGTGCTCGACCTCGCACAGTTAAGCTGCACGCGGATTTTCTGTGTCCACGGAAGATGTGCAGTGACCTCTTCTTGGTAATTGTTCTGTTAACAGCAAAGCCTTTTCTGATGATATCTGAGCGAGTGTTCATGCAATGACAACCCTGTTTGCATCTCTGTGGAGCGTCCTACTTCCAGACTGTGCCCGCTTTCATTTTCGACACCTATGTATGCATATATTAAATAATAATATATATTCCAGTGTTACAGCCACAAAGAGAGCGGGCGCTGTCCCGAGACTGGTGTGTGCGGCAGCCGCCCCCATTGTGAAACATATATGAAAGCGCCCAGAAAATAAAAAGATTATTTGCAATGCAATAGGCCTCACATTTAAATGCAAGACCTATGGCATCGGAAATAAGTGTCCGCCATTGTCTCGGCTGCTCGAAAGAGAAAGCGAGCATGGCGGGTGCGCTGAATGTAAGCAAAGTGCGTTGTGCCTGCAGGAAGAGAAACTCAATAAAAAAAATAGTGCTTACAAGACTAAATAACATGTTATGTTATGTTATGTTATGTTATGTTATGTTATGTTATGTTTACGTGATTTGTATAGCGCGCGATTACCACAAAAGGTGTCCTGGCGCTGTACCGTGTAACAACTGTAGTAAAAGGGCCAGTAGCCATGGGAGGTTACAAATGAAGACAAGGAGCTACTAAGTAGGGACAAACAAGCCTATTGAGGAATCAGAAGCCAGCATTTACGAAGGACAAAGACACAAGCCAATGAAAAATATAGGTGGAGAGTGGGCGGGACTTCTCTTCAATACTGCACTACAGCAGTCTCACAGAGCAGCGCATGCCACTGTCTCAGGCTCCACCTAAAAACGGACCACTGCTAAAGAAACCATCACACTACTTCACCTCAGCTGTTAAGACACAACACCACTTCACTCTAAAAAACCAAGAAAGGCCTGTGGGTAGTAGCAGCAGCTGACCACTGCGAGCGGAAAGCACCAGCACAGCAGAAGACTGCCAGACCAAATTATGTACAGAAAAGGTATACACTCTTTTAGCACACTAGTGGGAACATTCAGATCTGGCTAGCCACTCAAAACGCTGTTTTTCTGGGCTATAGACAGTGTTTAACTTGAGCCAGTGGTTCTGGTGGTGTTGTTCATCTAATTTAGAGATGAGCACAAGCTAATTATTATTTCAATATGCAATAAAAATTACAACTATCTGCAGGCCAAACCATTCTCATAGCTCTGCGGGCCTGGTATAGTCAGAACTGTCACACTAGTGGGAGTGTGAAGGTTAGTAGTTGTGCTGACACTGGCAGCCCTGGCAGGGGCAAAGGGTAGTACAAGTTGTAATGGCCTCCCGAGAAGGGCCCAGGCACTTAATGTTTTGGTTTTTACAAATTAAGCTCTACTGTTACGGGCCCACAAAGGGACTTTTGTGTGGCGCCAGCTTCCTGTCCCCCTGGCGTGTCCTGCTTCCTCAATCTCTGAACATTCTCTGACAATCAATAAGTCCTTCCAGAATTCAGCCCTGGAAAAGATTTGTCTTCTGCTTCGAGCTGTGGAGGAGGCGAGGGAACCCTGGTGCCCACACGTGTGGTTTCTCATAAGATGTGACAGAAAATCCACATTTAATGCACTAGGAAACAGCGTGGAGGCCACTCTCTCCTAACTAAATGGGATGAACAGGAGGCCTATTGCCGGATTCGGTGGCTATTCACACTCACTATTATGTTACTAAAGTCTTTAAGCAGCATTTGAAAAAATAAAAAAATTTGGCATTCTACACAAGCCGAATACCTCACAGAATTTTATCTAAAATATTTT
Source organism: Triturus cristatus (assembly GCF_964204655.1). Lineage (NCBI taxonomy): Eukaryota > Metazoa > Chordata > Amphibia > Caudata > Salamandridae > Triturus > Triturus cristatus. Next base: position 307,415,870 of record NC_140587.1, on the reverse strand, counting down.
TGGGATAAAACAACATTATAATAATGATGTGCTTTTTAATCATCAATGGTTTGCAGTTCATGCAGATGAAACATTACATTGATGTAAAAAGCGTATAATTGAAAAAAGACCATGTAAAAAACAACTAAAGCTGCAATAGTGACTGATGACAGGAGCTTAAAACCCCACCTAGCAACTACTAATATTTCTATGTAGACAACTGAACGAGGAAGGCATCTGAATGCGCTTTAGGGATGCGCAGAAGATTGGGCAACCCGAGTGATACTGGTTTTTGGAAGACACAAACATATTGACTCTTGCAGAAGCAGATTTCGTTTCTTAGAAGTCAGCTTGTTTCTTGGAGAGGGGACAGGCGAGCGTGGGAAATGTGAGGGGTGTGTAGTTTACACTTCTCATTCAGACACATTCTGGGCTATTCGAATTACTCAACAGGGTTTGGCAGCCAGCACTGAAGAAATAGCGAGAGACAAGCTCATCTTATTCGGTTTGAAATCACATAAAGCATGCCAACAATTGTGCAACGAGAGTTGTAAGAAACCATGGGCCCGATTCACAGAACAAACTTAAGACTAAATCCTAAACTTAGTACCATTCTGGTATTCACAGAATGCACTTAGTACTTCTGGTATTCACAGAATGAACTTACTACTTTTGCTATTCACAGAATGAACTTAGTACTTTTGCTATTCACAGAATGGATTTACGACTCCTAAACTTACGTCCGCACTCGGGCCGGAAATTCCGGCCCGGAGGCGGAGCTTCCGGCCCGGAGGCGGGGCTTCCGGCCCGGAGGCGGAGCTTCCGGGCCGGAGGCGGAGCTTCCGGGCCGGAGGTGGGGATTCCGGCCGATTTAGCTATGGCTGAAATCTCCACCTCCGGCCCGGAAGCTCCGCCTCTGGCCCGGAAGCTCCGCCTCCGGCCCGGAAGCTCCGCCTCCGGCCCGGAAGCCCCGCCTCCGGGCCGGAATTTCCGGCCCGAGTGCAGACGTAAGTTTAGGAGTCGTAAATCCATTCTGTGAATAGCAAAAGTACTAAGTTCATTCTGTGAATAGCAAAAGTAGTAAGTTCATTCTGTGAATACCAGAAGTACTAGGTGCATTCTGTGAATACCAGAATGGTACTAAGTTTAGGATTTAGTCTTAAGTTTGTTCTGTGAATCGGGCCCCTAGTATCTGCTGAGATCTAACAAAGGAGATCATCCAGGAGGGAGGAAGATTTGCATATGACCACCTAAAAAAAACACAAAGTGCCATTGCAGGATTTGTATATGTAGGTGATGGGGCAAACCTGTTGCCACTAACACTTGTGAAAGACCTTTAACAAGATTAAATGGATGACTAGAGGCTAAGCTGTAACTTTACCCACCATTGAAAGGTATCATGTGTCATAGGACCATTCATTTCACCCCGCAGTACCATATTTATTTTATTTATTTATTTATAAAGTTTTATATAGCGCGAACAAGATCCCGAAGGATATCAGAGCACTTTACAATAGGCAGGAAGAGAGGACAAGAGGGTAGCATAAATATCAATTGGGAAAGAAAACAAAAAGAGCAGAAAAGAAGATCCATTATAGATGGAGGTACCATGGTGATAAGAACAAAGTCGCCCGAATTAGGTGTGCCTCCTCCCCTTACGGTAAGAATTTGCTCATTAGGAATCTTTTGGCTTCCAATTTGAATGCCGTTGTCGAGGAGAGACTGCATACTTCCAGTGGCAGAGAGTTCCATATCTTTGGGGCAGCACCGGAGAAGACTCGGTGACAAGTTCTCTTTTTGTTAAGAACGAGAGGTTTCAAGAGGAATGTTGAGGCGCTTCTTGATGCCCTCTCCCCACAAGATAGTTCAAGTTTTTGCGCCAGGTACGTAGGAGTATTGAGGTGAAGGGCTTTGTGCGCCAGGACTGCAATCTTTAGCTGAATTCAGGCTTCAAAGGGTAGCCAGTTGAGAGATTTAAGGACTGGGCATATGTGCAATGCGATATTCTAACCTTGGGAAGACAAGTGCTTGGACCACCTGCTTGAAATCACTTAGAGGCAGGAATGGTTTGATGTTTCTGAGGGTTCTAATCAAGTGGTTTGCTCCCTTACATACATTGCTGATATGAGTCTTCATAGTCAGGTGCTTGTCTACGGTGCCTTGGTCACTGCTGGACCTACACTAGGCAGTCCATTACTCATATATATCACCAATGTGTTCAAACTAGTATGGACTGAGTTTAAAACCAGATCTGAAACATGACAACAACATTTACATTGTGCTGGACGGCCTTGTCTAGGGTACACCCTTAATGCAGGAATCGTTACTACGCAGGGGCCGCCGTTTGTGTGAATCCATCCACTCTCCAAAGAGCTGTCTCATATGAGGGAACTATCGACCTTTAAGAACAAATCTGATATGCTGTGATTACAAAGAAACAGATATAGAGGACAGCATAAGAAGATATCCAGAGATATATAAGTGGACAAGGAGTGTATAGACGTCAAAACGAAGGACGGCACCGTAGCTGAACCCGCACGACTATGCTGTAGAATTCTCAGCTTATGGGAAGATAAACCCATCTCATCTCGAGAACAAGAAGTAGCTTCGAAGAGCAACACAGTAGCAGTGGGTACGCGAACGAAACCACAGAGAACACTTACTGCTATCCACACAACCACATTAAACAGAAAATTTATCCCCCACCGACTTGCCCGTTACCAAATTGCTAAGTAACAGGTCTTGAAGAAGATGGCATTTAAAGAGGATTAAGCCATCGAAACGTGCGTCGACCAGTTTGTATGACACGCCTCAGCGTTCAGCACAACATCAGAGGGTTTAGCACTTCACCCCTGTTAGCTTGTCTTTTTACATGCTATTTGGCTCTGGGGTGTGTAGTATGCATGTGATGAATGTCAGTGATATGAATGTGAAGTGTGTAGAGGTATAAATGGTATGGGGGATTTCTTGACTTTTTGTTTCCTGATTAATGTCAATATTTGTATGTTGGTTCTAACAGATACAATCATTCTTTTCATCTACTTTGGTATACATTTTGTTCTTCCAAATTCAATATATGTATGTATAGACTGTCACATTTTTGTACGATTTGGATTATTTTGTATATAAAAAGAATTTTTCGTATGTTCTTTTTTTTAAAAAAAGAGATGAATTGTACTTACATGCTAAAATGATAAAAAAATAAATAAATTTAAAAATAGGCACAATTAATATGTGTATATGTGTATATAAGGGTGTTTCTTGCTTGTTATATGTGAGCCCACAAAAACAATTTGATATAAAGCAATATAGGTCTAGAGGGACATTGTACATTGTAGTCTTCTGTTCTTTTCCCCCTGTTCCCTGACCACAAAGTTAATCTTGTAGGGGGTTGCCTTTTCTCAATTGTACACCCTTAATGCAACCAGTGATGCTCTCTCACCACACACTGTTAAACCACAGGTCCACACACAAGTCTGACTTTATGCAAGTCAGAGCACGGGTGAATGCTATTCCCGACACTGTTGATATGCTGTAGGGCCACAATGCAAGTATGCCGCAAAGTCTGAGCTAACCTTGATTTATTTGGAGTCATTTTAAAGACTTACGCACGTATACAAATGTTCTGGAAATATTTATAGTTTTTCACTTTGGCTTTCTCGGGATTTTGGCCTGTCTACCCTGATGGTCCTCTCAAACATTTTGTTTTTTTAAATCTTGAACTAGTGGGGGTGGGGAGCAATTCATATATGTAGAAGGCACATGTTTACTACTGACTACTGCGAGGTTTTTTTACATCATACTAAATTTCTTTATTTAATGTTATATCTCAAAATTGGTATTATTATTATATTAGAAAGCTATAAATTGAAAAGGCTTAAATGTGTTATTTATAAAAGGGCTTATTTAATTAAAATTGTTTGAAATCATTAGAAAGAGGAGAAAAACAATTAATCAGCTTCCAAAATTGCTGACTCCTTGACTGAAATGAGTGAATATGTTATTCAAATAATAATTGAAAATATTTCTACATATTTCAGTCATTCGGTAAATTAAAACAAAAATCGCCAATCAGTATGTTATATCAGAGATCACTCGTGAAGAGACCGAGCAGGAGGCCATACATGAACTGGGTGACTCAGCTTGAGACTGCTGCCATCGGTTTACCTAAAATAGGTAAATCAGACAGGAAACTAAAATAGAAAGAGCTTTGGGCCCTATTACCACATTGGCCGCGTGGGAGTGTGGCTGCCACGCCGCCACCCTGCTCCCACTCTGCCAAAACCGTGTGAGCACCGCCCGCCAGATTATGAGTTTTCTCATGTCTGGCAGGCATTTTTTGGGCGGTCCCACAGCGGTGCCTCTAAAAGAGGGCACCGTAATGGGAGCATCAGAGGCAGTTCCTGCGCGGCATGGACTCTGTAGTCCATACCGTGCAGGAACTGAGGTGCATGCACACAGGGGGCACAACATGTGTTCACCTGCATGCACACCATGACCCTGAGGCAACAGGGGGCCTTATGGGGCCCCTTTGTTTCCTCTCTGCCACACTTTTCATGGCGGGCTCACCGCCATGAAAACCGTGGCTGAGAGGAAACTCATAATATGCTGGGCAGCACTGCAGTGGCACCGCCAAAAATATTGCGGCCTCAAGACCACCGCAACATTGCCAGGAATGCAGGAGTCCCATGGGGTCCGACTGCCAAAATTGTAATAGGGCAGTTGGACCGCCGGTGTGGAGGTGCCCATACCACCACCGTGGCTACAGCGATCCATTGGACCAGAATCGTCATAATCAGGCCCTTTGTGTTTTTAAACAGACAGGAAATGCATGTCTAAAACTAAGAAAAACTAAAGAACATCAGATTCAATTGGAGACAGGCTAACCTATGTTTTTGAATGTATACAAATATTCAACACTCAGGGGTCGATTCCGATCCTGGAAAAATGTATCCCGTACGAATCGTATCCGGATTTTTTACCGTACGAATCGTACAAGTAGAGTACAAACTGCCAAGTACGATTCGCATGGGAAAAAGTCCATACGAATCGCATTGGGAAAATTTCCCCACACGTCCTCGGGTCGGAAAATGTGTCCGACACATCCCCGGACGATTTACTGTACGATTCAGAAAAATGAAGTCAGACCGCGCGAGTACGATCACTCCCGTCCTTTCGATTTTACAACTGTATGGAGAAAACACCGTACGGACCGAACTCCTATAGCAACCATGGAGACATGAGCCCGCATACGCGCCGATCACCCCACCCCAGACCCCTTATGTACGCGCAGAACACCCCCCCAGCCCTCGTATGTACGCGCCGAACGCCCCCATCCCCGCATGTATGCGCCAAACGCCCCCCCGGCCGCGGATGTACGCGCCGAACCCCCACCAGTGTATGTATGGAGCGTACCCCCACCCGTGTATGTACGGACCATACCCCCACCCGTGTATGCATGGAGCGTACCAACTCCCCACCCGTGTATGTACAGACCGTACCCCCACCCGTGTATGAATGGAGCGTACCAACACCCCACCAGTGTATGTACGGACCGTACCCCCACCCGTGTATGTACGGACCGTACCCCCACCCGTGTATGCATGGAGCGTACCAACTCCCAACCCGTGTATGTACGGACCGTACCCACACCTCACCAGTGTATGTACGGACTGTACCCCCACCCGTGTATGTACGGACCGTACCCCCACCCATGTATGTAGGGACCGTACCCCCACCCATGTATGCATGGAGCGTACCAACACCCCACCAGTGTATGTACAGACCGTACCCCCACCCGTGTATGTACGGACCATACCCCCACCCGTGTATGCATGGAGCGTACCAACTCCCCACCCGTGTATGTATGGAGTGTACCCCCACCCGTGTATGTACGGACCGTACCCACACCCCACCAGTGTATGTACGGACCGTACCCCCACCCGTGTATGTACGGACCGTACCCCCACCCGTGTATGCATGGAGCGTACCAACAACCCACCAGTGTATGTACGGACCGTACCCCCACCCGTGTATGTACGGACCATACCCCCACCCGTGTATGCATGGAGCGTACCAACTCCCCACCTGTGTATGTATGGAGCGTACCCCCGCCCGTGTATGTACGGACCGTACCCACACCCCACCAGTGTATGTACGGACCGTACCCCCACCGTTTATGTACGGACTGTACCCACACCCGTGTATGCATGGAGCGTACCAACTCCCCACCTGTGTATGTATGGAGCGTACCCCCACCCGTGTATGTACGGACCGTACCCACACCCCACCAGTGTATGTACGGAGCGTACACCCAGCCCCCCCCTGTATTTACGGTGCGAAACACCACCACCGATGGACGGTGCGGACCAACACCCTGCCCGTGTCTGTACGCACCCTACCCCAGGCCCACACACCAGCACCCTCACCCAACATCGTGCATGTACGAGTCGTACTAAGCCATAGGAAAGGACAGCACTGTACAACAACATGGCCCATGTACGCACCGTACAGACGCAAAAAACACTCGTACTGAACCAGAACAAACCAAAAAAACACAAGGAGAGTCAATTTGGAGCACACAACACCACAAAACATATCCAACAAGCCCAAATACATCCTATACACTGACCTGCAACTGACAAACAGCTAAACAGAGGCCCAAACCACTACCACTCCTTATAACACACCCACCCAAAGTTCAAACACAGCCACACCCACAAATGGACCAATAAAAAGGCCCAGCACACACAAACCATGATCCTTTGCAACAGATCCCCTACTGCCAGACCACAGAGACAATGCACTGCACCATACTACATACATCAATACACCTTACACTTGCACTCCTTCACACAACCACCATCACAAACACCCCCTCATCACATTCACACACCTGCAAAACCACACACCCACAACCATCCACACCCCCACAACCATCCACACCCACACCCCACACCATGCCCACTAACAAGAATCCAAAGTTCACAAAGGAGGAGCTGGAGGTCCTTGCCACAGCTCTTTGGAACATTCGTCAGACGGACCAGCATATCCGAAAAATCTGCCATGTGGGAGAGGATAGTCAATTCTGTGAATGCTGTTGGGTCCACCAGAAGGACCAGGCATGAGTGCCAAGCCAGGTGGTACGATCTGCGGAGGACGGTCCGCCGCAAAATGACGGACGAGCACAACCAGGCCAACATCACTGGAGGAGGGCCGGCCCGCAGACCGGTACACTACCATCCCTGGGGGAAGAAGGTGATGGCTACGCTGCTGCCGGTGGGAGTAGACGGAGTAGAAGGAGTCCGAGAGCCTGGTGAGTACACAAACAACTCACCTCACATGGGGGAACGCCATACACAACCAAAATACCAATCATGCACGCAACCCCCCAAAGCCTGCACCGTACACAACCACACTCCAAAAACACACACATGCCACTAGCCCCTCCATGCCCCATGTCCCAAGCAAGGCCATGCCAAGTCACAGGCCACACAAAACACCAACACAAGACAGGATGTCCCCGATGCCGGGAGGGTGGGCCTCAAAACTAACATAGAGCAACTCTGAAGCACACAACAATGCCCTCAGCCCATATGGCTTAGGGCACAGCCATACAAACAGTGTGTCCCCACACAGTACTGTTTTGCCTGCTAATGGTGGCCACATTGCAGGACGACATGGGTATGAAGGCACAATTTGCACATAACAGCAGCTAATGAAGACGCATCACTCTGAAAGAGTGTCAGCACACACCGCCACAGCAGCAGCGCAGACTCAGACACTCTGCCCAATGGGTGCCCGCAGAGAAGAAACAAACCCACATGAACAAGCCAATGGCATTTGAAAGACCTGCAAACTGTGTGTGCCCAGGAAGCTGGGCTGAGGTGACAGAGGGTGACACACAGAGGGAGGGAGAGGGGGAGAGAGAGGGACAGAGACAGAGGTGGACACAGGGAGACAGACAGAGGGAGGGAGGAGGCTGACAGAGGGAGGGAGAAAGGGAGACAGAGGGAGACGGACAGTGGGTGGAGGGTGACAGAGGGAGGGAGAAAGGGAGACAGATGGAGACGGACAGAGGGAGGAGGCTGACAGAGGGAGGGAGAAAGGGAGACAGAGGGAGACGGACAGTGGGAGGAGGCTGACAGAGGGAGGAAGAAAGAGAGACAGAGGGAGACGGACAGTGGGAGGAGGCTGACAGAGGGAGGGAGAAAGGGAGACAGAGGGAGATGGACAGTGGGAGGAGGATGACAGAGGGAGGGAGAAAGGGAGACGGACAGAGGGAGGAGGCTGACAGAGGGAGGGAGAAAGGGAGACAGAGGGAGATGGACAGTGGGAGGAGGCTGACAGAGGGAGGGAGAAAGGGAGACGGACAGAGGGAGGAGGCTGACAGAGGGAGGGAGAAAGGGAGACGGACAGCGGGAGGAGGCTGACAGAGGGAGGGAGAAAGGGAGACGGACAGAGGGAGGAGGCTGACAGAGGGAGGGAGAAAGGGAGACAGAGGGAGACGGACAGTGGGAGGAGGGTGACAGAGGGAGGGAGAAAGGGAGACGGACAGAGGGAGGAGGCTGACAGAGGGAGGGAGAAAGGGAGACAGAGGGAGACGGACAGTGGGAGGAGGCTGACAGAGGGAGGGAGAAAGGGAGACAGAGGGAGACGGACAGTGGGAGGAGGCTGACAGAGGGAGGGATAAAGGGAGACAGAGGGAGATGGACAGTGGGAGGAGGCTGACAAAGGGAGGGAGAAAGGGAGACGGACAGAGGGAGGAGGCTGACAGAGGGAGGGAGAAAGGCAGACAGAGGAAGATGGACAGTGGGAGGAGGCTGACAGAGGGAGGGAGAAAGGGAGATGGACAGAGGGAGGGAGAAAGGGAGATGGATAGAGGGAGGAGGCTGACAGAGGGAGGGAGAAAGGGAGACAGAGGGAGACGGACAGTGGGAGGAGGGTGACAGAGGGAGGGAGAAAGGGAGACAGAGGGAGACGGACAGTGGGAGGAGGGTGACAGAGGGAGGGAGAAAGGGAGACGGACAGAGGGAGGAGGCTGACAGAGGGAGGGAGAAAGGGAGACGGACAGAGGGAGGAGGCTGACAGAGGGAGGGAGAAAGAGAGACAGAGGGAGACGGACAGTGGGAGGAGTCTGACAGAGGGAGGGAGAAAGGGAGACAGAGGGAGACCAAATAACCCTTGGGTGGTGTGGCCATGTCCGCTCGTCAGCAGGTGGACTGTGTGCATGTAGACAAGGTTTGGCAGTGCGTGAACCCCCCCTTCAACCTTTGATAAACACTGGGCCATGTGTCAATCTGTGCACGAGTACATCCGTGCTGCAGGCACAAACATAACCTTACACCCAGTATACCCACCCACTGTGTTTGTCAGAACCCTGTCACAAATGGTTAATTTACCTAACTGCATTCTCAAATAGCATGGAAAAAACACCATTTGGCCACGTGCAGTGCAACACGTAAGGCAGCTCTGCATGGCTTGCTACGCCCGCTCACTACACTGCTGACTGCGTTCCCAAAAGATGCATCAACTAAGATTGTGTCACACATAGGTAAAGTGTCGAAAGCTGTGGCCAAGGGGCATACCCATGCACAAGTGCACTGTGAGAGGAATGCTAGCCAAATCAAACCACCCAGAGGAACTGTGCCAACTCAAAAATGAATGAAACATGGATTTTGCATGTAACACAATTAACACTGTCTCTCTCACACACAGGTCAACGTCGTCGATCTCCCCCCAACACTGGGGGGGAAGACTCACAGGACCAGGCTCTGCGTGAAGAGGACCCCACCGGCAGCGACGACTCTCACCACTCCGTGGGTGACCCAGACCAACCTGGCCCTTCTGGTGTCCAACCACCTGCAGCACCTGCGTCAGGTACAACTGTGCCAACCACCACCCCCATTCCTGCCACATCCCAGGAGACACCCAGGAGCCCTGCCCGCACACAACAACACAGCCAGTCTGTCCAGGAGGGACAAGGTTCTCCGGGCACCCAGGAGGAGGCAGGCGACACCGCAAATGCCATCCCTCAGGGATCCCGGAGACCCGATGTGCCCACCATGGCAGGCCAGGCACAAGTGGGCAGGGGTGGTGGGAGTGGAGGACGGCGGAGGCGCGAACCTGACCAGTTGGCTCAGGAACCGGTAATGTCACATGTCAGCAACATCCTCGACTCATACCGGCGTGACGCCAGGGGCATGGTCCAGATTGCGTCCACCCTCACAGACATCAAGGGGACCCTCGAGGAGATGAAGACCCTGCAGGCCAAGCAACATGCCTGTCAACAGCGACACCAAGGACGGATGGAGGCAAGACAGGCTGCGCTTGTGGCGGTGCAAACGGACATGACCCGTGTACTCCGTCGGATTGCCGAAAACATGGGCAACCCTCCCTGTGCCACCAGGCGAAGAACATCACCACCCACAGGGAGGGATCAGGAGGAGGAGGATTCATCCGACGGAGCAACACAAGCATCGTCACGGCCTGCTTCTGAGGGTCCCCGCAGGAGGGTAGGTCGTCCACGCAAAAGACCGTGAGAGTCAGCAGAACATCACCATCTCCCAGGTCACCTGGCCTGGCACCTGGCCCTCTGGCCCAACAGCAGCACATCAGCAAATGACATTCTCTTCCACATGGCCTTGCTGGTCACTGTCTGACCAATGTAGACAAAGACTGTGGCATAGACTCTGATGACTTTCAATGGCAAGGATACCAACTCCCCCTGTGAACTTTGGATTCTACACTCCCGCCAAGCACCTCTTGTCATCCCCCCAAGCACGTGCCCCACCACAAATAAAAATCATCACAATCACCAGATGATGCCGTCATTTTGCATTATTCCACTACATGTGTGTGTTGTAAAGTCAAACCATGCCTGATTTCAGTAGTAACTCCAACCATCCATACCCTGGGGTCTGAGTCTGGCACAGGACACACATGGGTCACAATGTATCATCCAAGACAGACATGGAGCACCATACTCACCCGTGATGGGCCCAACCAGCTGAGGGGGTGGCCGCACAACTGTGCCTACAGACCTATTTAGAAGAGCAACAGTCATGCGCAGATGTCAGGGATCATGTGGAGTGTCCTGGGGTGGTAGTCCCAGGTATGTGTAGACACGTGGCAGAACCATGTCCTGCATGCTTGAGTCAGGTGGATGTGGAGAATGGTGGGCCGGCCAAGGTTGGATGCATGGAGATGGCACAATGGGGTGTTGGATCACAGTGCCACAAGGTTGTGTTGTGGTTGTGGGCTGCATCCTGAGTGTGTGCGTGGATTGTGAAGGTCATCCTGCAGCTGGCAGTGATCCACTCCCCCATCTCTGTTGGACGTTGATGTGGCCTGGTCGCCGGATGTAGAAGCAGAGCTGTGCAGATACACCCTGGATGTGAACAAGTATCATAGGATTTATAACGCACATGTCCGTAGAGTGCAGGGTAGGATTAGACACGGATGTCGTAGTTGACCTGGGGGATGGTCTCCCTCTTGCCTTGAGGTGGATGGAACTGGGGATCTTGTGCATAATGCAGAGTGTGCTGCCGCATGAGGCACAGATGCTGCTGATCAGCATAGCACATGTCAGCAAGCAATCCATGATGAACACCAGCTCGTTTGCGTGGACACTGGGTGCCCTTGTTGCAGGGCCTGCAGCAGCATGCGCCATGTCAAGAAAACAATGCCACAAGTAGCACACAAAGATAAGGATCTCAGGAAGGAACTATGCAAAAGGTGTATGTCAAGGAAGGAATGTCTGGTTCAACATGGCAAACACACACACAATGGATTCACATGCAGCACAGTGGCCATCGTGGATACTGACATGCCACAATACCTACACAGCCATGGACATCATGCACAATACAGATTCTAATCCCTGACAAACAGCTTGCATCTTGCTACTCTACACAGAGACTCATATGCACCATCTCTGAGAACAATGCCAGACATGCCGCATGCACAGTGGCAACAGACCACCATTGACAGAGATGAGGCACCTTGGAGGCAGAGGGACACCTTTATTACTCATGTATTTCGGAATGCTAATGCAACTCTGTCAACACATACACAGGTCATGTGGATGAACACGTGGGACCAACACTGGCACCCCCCTTTGCACCACAGATGCTGGAAATCCATAGCACTGGCAGTGACGGGTTACAGCTAAACACCCCCTGCTGCTCACGGAGAGGCTGCTATACACCATTGAGCCCCTAATGGGGAATTCACACACCATGTCAACCCGGTGCAACCCGTATGTTTCTGAGGGCAGTGTTACACACATTGATGGCTTCATCACAATCCCATTACAGATGACTGTCACCAAGTCTGACCATCAATTCAGGTGAATTCAGCTCCATGTCATGTGCCCCATAGTGATTCTACATGTATGTAAAGTATCCAAACATGAAAAGGAGCAGTGCACACACATTCAAAACAAATACCACTCCCAAAAAGCCGTGCTGCATCCCTTACCATAAGGAGATTTTCAAACTTGTCCGTGCATGTAACGCTGATTCAACACATGTTGCTGTGTTCATGAGGAATAGCAGGAGCACAACAATGCCACCAGCAGACAGCATGCGCAAGTACCTGTGGATGAGAGACACACCAGAAGTCAGCCAAAAGAAGCACATCCGCATGCATATGCATGTACTCGACACGTATAAGGTTGTCAACATGCTAGGTGACAATGATGACTCTGGAAAAACATTCTTCTATTGCACCATCACTCGAGTGATACATCCAAACACACCTCTGACTCACTTGGCAGACATGCAGATGGACACACACATTGCAACACATGCCACACACGGCCCAATGCGTGCACACTCAGACACTGGAACTCACCACTAAGCAAAGAAGTTGCGTATGAGCCGACTCCGGATGTCCTCTGCCACCTCCTCCTCCTCCTCCACATCACTTGCCTCGTGACCAAGCCCTTTATCCTCCACGGGTGGATGGTCCTTGTTAGACCCGGCCCTCGTAACATAGTCGGACCTGACCCCTGCACCTCACACCAGCCCTGAGCCCCTGGCCTGGCCGATCCTTCCCACCAGAACACACACACCCGACCCGGACTCCCCCCGTCCGTAGGCCTTCCCCCTTCGGCCACCCCGGGCCCGCGTGCCCACTTCATGCACCAAGATGGCCGCCCGGCCCCAGTGCGACCCTAGCCTACAGGCGCCACTCCGGCTGGAGGACATCGCGCTCCCCTTGGGATGAGAAAAGGAGGAGCAGTTTCCATCACACCTCTGCGCTTCCCTGGGAAGGTGGGTTTCGATCGACCCGCCGGCCTCCCCGAGGGCTGGCTCCACGCCTGCTGGGTGTCTGGGGCTCCTCCCGACCCGGCCCTGAAAGGATCAAAGGACAATGGCAGGAAACCCCCAACAAGCGACCCCCAGGTGACAAGACCCCTGCCTGCACAGACTCCGGACATCAAAGAGGAGTCGCCCTATAACAAGGGGTGCCCTGGGACTGTCCGGCAGATTCGCCTTGGAAACACCTGAGCCCTGCTGAGTGACTCGCGGCTCCCTGAAGATCGTAAGACCTCCGAACCTGTGCTTGAGCCCTGCTGAGTGACTCGCGGCTCCCTGAAGATTGTAAGACCTCCGAACCTGTGCTTGAGCCCTGCTGAGTGACTCGCGGCTCCCTGAAGATCGTAAGACCTCCGAACTTGTGCTTGAGCCCTGCTGAGTGACTCGCGGCTCCCTGAAGATCGTAAGACCTCCGAACTTGTACTCGAGCCTGCTGAGTATCTCGCAGCTCCTACAGACTTTCTTGGTCCCGCCGGACCCCACGACGACAAGCGTATCCCCCAGCTCGAGGATTGTGAGCTGTGCGCCGGATACGCTCCTGCATTGGATCCATTCCCCCAAAGACTGTCCCGCTGCCTCCTAACCCCCCTCCAAGACTTTGTGAGCCCGCGCTCTACTTGTATATATATTGCCTTGCTGATCATAAAGATCTTACCACTCCGACCTGATAAAGATTTGCTCCTAAGAACTCTCGGTGTGGTGTCTCTTTGTCGTGTGGTGCCGAGTGTACGATCCTAGATACGAGATTCCTCCCCTGAGGAGTCTCCCGCCAGTGCCCGGCTACGATACCTCGAGGGTTGGTCTCAGGACAGTCAGGGCCCCCTCCGGGCCCCTCTGAGGTCGCCTTCTAACATTGGTGGCAAGCGACGGGATCCGGGCCCATAATCTAGAGATCGTACCGTGAACGGCTGACGCACTACCGACAAAGATGGCAGAAGGAAACGCCGTGGTTCTCGTAGAAGACGACGCCAGTACCGTGTTCCAGGTGGAACAGCTGGAAGAGTACACTCACAGGGAACTAAAGCAATTCTGTAAGGAACTCAGAATCGCTACCACTGGTCTCAACACCAAAGAAGATATGCAAAAGGCACTGAAAGCTTGGGTGGATTCGGGAGCCCCCCGCCCAGAAGGAGCGGTGGAGCCCCACGACGAAGCAGGACCCTCCCAAGGAGAACGCAGCAGCAACCAGGTGCGAGGCTTCGTACCAGACGGGGGCCTATCCCCGGAGGAACTCGCAGACAGAGAAAAAAGTCGCCATCACGAGCTCGAATTAGCCAAACTCAAAATTGAGGGCGAGTTGAAATTAGCCGAGAAAAAGCTAGCAGTAGAACAGTTGCGAGTGCAAGGCGAACTGGAAGAGAAGAAACTCCAACGAGAACACGAGGGAAGGAGACTTCAACTAGAACATGAACGCAGTTTGAAGGAAATAGAACTGAAAGCAAGAAGCGAAGAAGCGCGGCCCCCGGGGAACCGAGAGGCCGCCGCCCCGACGGAACAGAAGGTCTACATCCCCAAGGATGTGGTCAAGGAATATTACAAGAATGATGACATTCAGCAGTGGTTTCGGGCCTACGAGGTCGCCATGACCTCCCATCGGGTCCCGCAGAAAGATTGGGGGGCTGGGTTATGGGGACGGTTCCTGAGCGAAGGAAGAGACACCCTGCTCGACCTACCCACCTCCATGCAGACCTCATATGAACACATGAAAGCGGCCCTCCTCACAAGGTACGGCCTCACCCCGGAGATGTACCGCCAGCGGTTCCGGGACTGCCGGAAGATCCCGGGTACCACCTGGGTGGAATATGTGAATTTCTTCAGCCGTGCCTTCGATGGGTGGATCAAGGGCAGCAAGGTAACCACCCTGGAAGAACTAACCGACCTTATGTTATGGGAACACCTGGCTGCCAACTGCTTTGTGGAACTACGCCAGCATCTGCTCGACAGCAAGCTCACGGACCCGAGAAAGCTGGCTGTCGAGGCAGATCGCTGGACCAACACCCGGGTCTCCCGGGGCCCTGTAGGAGAGTACCCCCGAGCCAGTCAGGGACCACCCCGCCAGAGAGGGGGGGGAAACCAGGGAGGGCAGAGAGAGCCCCAGACTAGTCCCCCGAAGTCCCAACCTCCGCCTTTCCCGGCACCCCCACCAGCTGTATCCGGCCCCCCCTGAGACGGGGGCACTGGGTAACCATCACTTGTTTTCGTTGCCAGAAGCCTGGGCATTACGCCAACGACCCTGAATGCCCCATGGCCCCACGCACCAACCAGGCAGCACCCCCCGCTAGACAGATAGCCAATGTAGCCCTGGGGGAGGAGGTTGAGGAGGCCGAGGAGTGGGAACCCGCCGCTATGGCCCTAGTGTCCTTAGGAGATAGAGAGATGGTCCCTGGGAGCCTCCTGCCCTCTAACACAAAGAAATATGGGCAGCTCGTCACGATCAATGGCCACCAAGTAGAAGCCCTCCGTGACACCGGGGCCAGCATCACCGGTGTCCTCAGCCATTTAGTCCACGAGGACCAGGTCCTCCCCAACGTATTTTGCCCGGTCATTTCAGCCGACAACACAGAAAGCCTATGTAAGGTAGCCCTGGTACCTTTCGAGTAGGGAGGGGTGGTCGGTAAACTGAAGGTCGCAGTAAGAACATCCCAGCCCGTCGACTGTCTCCTGGGGAATGACCTGGAAAGTTCCCCCTGGGGGCAAGTTGAGCGCAAGACCCACCTAGGGATGATGGGCCTCCCTGAGTGGGTGTGCGCCACCACTCGAT
This sequence comes from Triturus cristatus, assembly GCF_964204655.1. Classification (NCBI taxonomy): domain Eukaryota; kingdom Metazoa; phylum Chordata; class Amphibia; order Caudata; family Salamandridae; genus Triturus; species Triturus cristatus. Next base: position 307,399,808 of record NC_140587.1, on the reverse strand, counting down.
CCATGGCGGCTCGTCTGACCCCCCTGAGGGACGTCGACGACGCCCCGACCCCTGAAGATGGGATGGTCCCGGCCGATGGCCCCCACATTCCCCCGCCGGAAGAGTCGCTCGCCAGTGACGAACCGCCGCCTTCCGACTCCACCCCAGACACCGAGTTAGGCGATCTGCCCGAATTAGCACAGTGGCGCCACGAAGGGGGCCCCTCCCGAGAGGAGTTCTGCCGAGAGCAGGCTACCTGTCCCTCCCTGGTCGGGCCCCGGCAACAGGCAGAGGCCCAGGCCGCAGGCGACCAGACGGGGACGCACCGGGTCTATTGGGAGAATGACCTTCTGTACAGCGAACAGAAGTCGGTGGAGCTAGGGTCCGGCCGAGTGCTGGTGGTACCGCTACGCTTCCGAGACCTCCTCCTGGGCTTGGCCCACGACGTCCCCCTCGCCGGCCACTTGGGTCAGGACAAAACATACAGTCGCCTCGTGACTCACTTCTACTGGCCCGAATGAAAGCGGATGTAGAAGCCCACTGCAAGTCCTGTCCCACGTGCCAGGCCAGTGGGAAGAGTGGAGGGAAGCGCAAGGCTCCCCTCCAGCCCTTCCCTGTCATCAGTACCCCTTTTGAGCGGGTCGGGATTGACATTGTAGGACCTCTGGACCCCCCAACTTCCCAGGGGCACCGGTTCATCCTCGTCCTGGTGGACCATGCCACTCGTTACCCTGAGGCCATCCCCCTGCGCACCGTCACGGCCCCCGTGGTGGGCCGGGCGCTGATGGGGATCTTCTCCCGCATGGGTTTTCCCCGCGAGGTCGTGAGCGATCGCGGTACCAACTTTATCTCCCGATACAAGAGGTCCTTATGGCAACAGTGGGGGTTTGCCAACAAGTTCACCACCCCGTACCACCCCCAAGGAAACGGCCTGGTAGAGCGGTTTAACCGGACTCTGAAGGGGATGATCGCGGACCTGGAAGAGCCCCTCCGGCGTAAGTGGGACCTCCTGCTCCCCTGCCTCCTATTCACATACCGAGAAGTTCCCCAGAAATCCTTGGGTTTCAGCCCCTTCGAGCTACTCTACGGGCACCCCGTCAGGGGGCCCCTCAGCCTGGTCAAAGAAGAGTGGGAGGCGGCGCCCAGAGGCACCCCCCGAGACGTGTTCCGTTACGTCCTGACCCTCCGCAGTCAGACTAGGAGGTTCCGGGAAATGGCAGAGGCCAATCTGGAGGCGAGTCAGGAGGAGATGAAGCGCTGGTACGACCAGAATGCCGCGCTAGTCGAGTTCCAGCCGGGCCAGCTGGTGTGGGTCATGGCCCCCGTGAAACCCTGCGCTCTCCAGGATAAATGGACCGGGCCCTTCAAAGTAGTTGAGCGAAAGAGCCCGGTCACGTACTTGGTAGACGTCCAGTCACCCCGGGACCCCCTCCGGGTCCTCCACGTGAACCGCCTCAAGCCCCACTTTGTGCGGACAGAGCTGAGCCTCCTACTGGCCACTGATGACGGGTCCGAAGAAGAGTCGGATCCTCTCCCTGATCTTCTATGCACCAAGGAGAAGGACGGCTCCGTAGAAGGAGTGAACCTCTCCCCGTCTCTCACTCCCCAGCAACGTGAGGATTGCCGCCAGCTCCTCGGGCAGTTTCCGGACCTTTTCTCCCTGGTCCCCAAGGTCACCGACTGGTGTGTCCATGATGTGGATACCGGGGACAGCCCACCAGTGAGACACCGAGCCTACCGAGTCCCCGATCGGGTCCGGTCCTGTATCCAAGCCGAAGTCTCGAAGATGTTGACCCTAGGCGTGATCGAACCCTCAGACAGCCCCTCGGCCAGCCCCGTGGTCCTGGTCCCAAAAGCAGCCGCCCCCGGGGTCGCCCCGGAACTCCGCTTTTGCGTGGACTACCGGGGGCTCAATGAGGTCACCCGAGCCGATGCCCACCCCATTCCCCGAGCCGACGAGCTCATTGACCAGCTCGGAGCTGCACGGTTCCTCAGCACCTTCGATCTCACCTGCGGCTACTGGCAAATTGTGCTCACAGAGGGAGCCAAGGAGCGGTCCGCCTTCTCCACCCCGGATGGGCACTATCGCTTTCGCGTAATGCCCTTCGGGATGAAAAATGCCCCGGCCACCTTCCAGCGACTGGTAAATAGAGTCCTGGCCGGGCTGGAAAAATTCAGCGCTGCATATCTCAACGATATCGCAGTTTTCAGTTCCGAATGGAGCGAGCACCTCCAACACCTCCGGAGGGTGCTAACCGCCCTACGCCAGGTGGGCCTCACCGTGAAAGCCAGCAAATGCCAGATTGGGCAAGGTTCGGTAACCTACCTGGGGCACCAGGTCGGAAGCGGGCAGGTCGCCCTTCTACAGCCCAAAATCGACGCCATCCTAGCCTGGGAACCTCCCACTACCCAAACAGAGGTCCGAGCCTTTCTGGGCCTCACGGGCTACTATCGGAGATTCATCCGGAATTACGGCAGCCTGGTCGGTCCCCTCACGGGGCTCACGTCCAAGAAGCAGCCCAAGAAGGTACAGTCGTCCCCTGCCTGCCAAGAGGCGTTCAATGCCCTGAAAACGGCCATGTGTACGGCCCCCGTCCTCCAGGCCCCCGACTACTCCAAAGAGTTTGTGGTACAAACTGATGCCTCCGAGCATGGCATCGGGGCCATCCTCTCCCAAGTAAATGACCAGGGTCTGGACCAGCCCGTGGCCTTCCTCAGCCGACGGCTGTTGCCCCGGGAACAGAGATGGAGTACCATGGAGCGCGAGGCGTTCGCAGTAGTCTGGGCCCTCAAGAAACTACGCCCTTACCTGTTCGGCACCCATTTAAGGGTCCAGACCGACCATCGCCCCTTGCGATGGCTCATGCAGATGCGAGGAGAAAACCCCAAGCTTCTGCGGTGGTCAATCTCCCTCCAGGGGATGGATTTCACCGTGGAACATCGCCCTGGTACGGACCACGCCAACGCCGATGGCCTCTCCCGATTCTTCCGCCTCAGCGAAGAGAACCCCCAAGAAGATGGGTAGTTCTCTCCGGCTTTCAGCTGGGGGGGACGCGTGTTAGACCCGGCCCTCGTAACATAGTCGGACCTGACCCCTGCACCTCACACCAGCCCCGAGCCCCTGGCCTGGCCGATCCTTCCCACCAGAACACACACACCCGACCCGGACTCCCCCTGTCCGTAGGCCTTCCCCCTTCGGCCAACCCGGGCCCGCGTGCCCACTTCATGCACCAAGATGGCCGCCCGGCCCAAGCGCGACCCTAGCCTACAGGCGCCACTCCGGCTGGAGGACATCGCGCTCCCCTTGGGATGAGAAAGGGAGGAGCAGTTTCCATCACACCTCTGCGCTTCCCTGGGAAGGTGGGTTTCGATCGACCCGCCGGCCTCCCCAAGGGCTGGCTCCACGCCTGCTGGGTGTCTGGGGCTCCTCCCGACCCGGCCCTGAAAGGATCAAAGGACAATGGCAGGAAACCCCCAACAAGCGACCCCCAGGTGACAAGACCCGTGCCTGCACAGACTCCGGACATCAAAGAGGAGTCGCCCTATAACAAGGGGTGCCCTGGGAATGTCCGGCAGATTCGCCTTGGAAACACCTGAGCCCTGCTGAGTGACTCGCGGCTCCCTGAAGATCGTGAGACCTCCAAACCTGTGCTTGAGCCCTGCTGAGTGACTCGCGGCTCCCTGAAGATCGTAAGACCTCCGAACCTGTGCTTGAGCCCTGCTGAGTGACTCGCGGCTCCCTGAAGATCGTAAGACCTCCGAACTTGAGCTTGAGCCCTGCTGAGTGACTCGCGGCTCCCTGAAGATCGTAAGACCTCCGAACTTGTACTCGAGCCTGCTGAGTATCTCGCAGCTCCTACAGACTTTCTTAGTCCCGCCGGACCCCACGACGACAAGCGAATCCCCCAGCTCGAGGATTGTGAGCTGTGCGCCGGATACGCTCCTGCATTGGATCCATTCCCCCAAAGACTGTCCCGCTACCTCCTAACCCCCCTCCAAGACTTTGTGAGCCCGCGCTCTACTTCTATATATATTGCCTTGCTGATCATAAAGATCTTACCACTCCGACCTGATAAAGATTTGCTCCTAAGAACTCTCAGTGTGGTGTCTCTTTGTCGTGTGGTGCCGAGTGTACGATCCTAGATACGAGATTCCTCCCCTGAGGAGTCTCCTGCCAGTGCCCGGCTACGATACCTCGAGGGTTGGTCTCAGGACAGTCAGGGCCCCCTCCGGGCCCCTCTGAGGTCGCCTTCTAACAGTCCTGCTCATCTGGATCCAGGATGAGTGGCACAGCTTTCTCCACTGCCATGTTGTGCAGCATGCAGCACACGAGGAAGATCTTGCAGACCTTCACCGGTGCATATGGCAGTGCGCCACCGGTCTTGTGGAGGCAACGGAATCGGCTCTTCAGGAGGCCAAACGTCCTCTCTATCACTCGCCTGGTCCGCCCATGGGCGTTGTTGTAGCGGTGATCGGCAGCCGTGCTGGGGTTGCGGAGAGGCGTGATCAGCCATGGCATGTTGGGATAGCCAGCGTGCCCTACATGGAAACATCATGGACAACAGTGGGTCAGGAGAAGCAGTAAGACAGGAAGATGACGTTAAATACAGGACTGCCAGAGTATACCCACCAACAATACATGCTCGTTCGTTGCACAGCTGCAGCATCATTTCAGGCACCCTGCTACGCCTCATGATGTAGGCATCGTGTGCTGATCCTGGAAAACGAGCACAGACATGTGAAATCACCATGTTGGCAAGACACACCACAAGGGCATTAATGGAGTGGTAATGCTTGCGGTTCCTATACGCTACCTTCTGTGCCTGTGGTGGTACCAAAGCCACATGTGTTCCATCTATGGACCCAATGACATGGGGCATCCCTCCCAGGGCATAGAACTCACGCTTGACACCTGTCAACTGCTCAGGAGTTGGGAATTTTATTAACTCATCCAGGTGATCCAACATGGCCTCTAAAAAATCATGCAGAACACGGCTGAACATGGTTTGGGACATGCCACCGACATGGGCAATGGTATGTTGAAAGGTACCCGTGGCAAAGAAATGTAGGGCTTCATCTTGGGTGTCAGTGCAGTAGGATACCTGTGTAGCGGTTGGAGGTGTGGTGCCAGCCGTGTCGTCAAGTCCTCAATCAAACGTTGGGGGAAGCGGTAGCGGCGTATAGAGTCATGTTCCCTCAGGTCAGCCAAGTCCGGAATTGGTCGAGGGAGAGGCGGAGCCATGCAGTGAATTAGAAGGGACAACGAAGAGTGAGTACAGTACACCACCAATGTCAATGTACTGAGCACATGTTCAACAGGCAATACACATATGCTACATACAGAGTCAGGTCTGTGCAATATGCCCTGGACACGTATGCCAGGCAGGTGACACTCCTACCAAGAGCCAGCTACAAACGTTGATTCTCAACCTCAATATGCCATGCCATGAAACTAGCTGTGGGCCAGTGTAAGTGAGCAGGCAGACGCATTACAGGAGTTACAGACATCCAAATATGTGTAGAAGAAGGATGTTTATTGTACAGACTGGTTGCGAAACACTAGAGGCACAGGTCACATGTCATAGAAAAAGGACAGACCACACACCTTGCCATGAAGGATTACATGTCAAGACTGATCACACATACATTGAGAGTATGCAGATATGTCCTTGTTTTGAAACTCTGTGTCGATACATACATACACACCTTACGTCGGATTACACATGTGTGCTGGTGTGCGTAACAGTGTGTCATGCCCATCTACACACAGACACATGTTGGTTGCAGCAACTGCAGATGCATTTGACCAAACACCTACAGCAAACCTATGGGAACACATGACACACACATGACATAGTTACAGCGTGCAACGCGGGCATTCACATGTCAGGGGTAATATTCCGTGTACCTGGCATCAGGGGACATTTGCGGGTGTCGGTGACTGTGCCATGCCAGTGACGCATGGCTCAACAAGTCTGTACTACATGCACACATGTCAAAGGAGTGAAGGGGATGTGTGGCACATAGGGCACCATCACACATGACATGTGTACACAGCTAATCATACTTTTATTAGCTTCACACCTCAGGAGTATAGTGCCACATCACAGCCTGACCCACCTGTGCCCGACACATGTAGTACTGCACAGACAATGCCTTGATGTCCAGCCTTGGCCAAGTATGACAGCTCAATTCCTTTCTGTGTGCCGCCTGTCACCACTGTCAGGTGTGAAACGCACCGTACATACGCTCTGAGGGCGTGTGTAGGGTCCCTATCACTGTGGGAGTGCTGGCGTATGCGTACGCCATAGTCATACGGACCGTACACGCGTGTGTAGGGTCCTTATCACTATGGGAGTGCTGGCGTATGCGTACGCCACAGTGATACGGACCGTACACGCGTGTGTAGGGTCCCTATCACTATGGGAGTGTTGGCGTATGCGTACGCCACAGTGATACGGACCGTACACGCGTGTGTAGGGTCCATATCACTATGGGAGTGCTGGCTTATGCGTACGCCACAGTGATACGGACCGTACACGTGTGTGTAGGGTCCGTATCACTATGGGAGTGCTGGCGTATGCGTACGCCACAGTGATACGGACCGTACACGCGTGTGTAGGGTCCCTATCACTATGGGAGTGCTGGCGTATGCGTACGCCATAGTGATACGGACCGTACACGCGTGTGTAGGGTCCCTATCACTATGGGAGTGCTGGCGTATGCATACGCCATAGGGATACGGACCGTACACGCGTGTGTAGGGTCGGTCCGTATCACTATGGCGTACGCATACGCCAGCACTCCCATAGTGATAGGGACCCTACACACGCGTTTACGGTCCGTATCACTGTGGCGTACGCATACGCCAGCAGTCCCATAGTGATCGGGAACCTACACACGCCTGTACGGTCCGTATCACTGCATTTGGGGTGCTCTAGGGCCTGTGTGTAAATATTGAAATAACATAGGGGACACATGAGGGACAAGTATAAGGGCCTAAATGCATGCTGGTTGTCATGGAGACCAAGTTTAAAGTTTGAATTATTGCATCAGGTGGCTAGCAGAAGTCGGTTGGAAACAATATACTTTGTTGCAAAGTGGTTGTTGACTTGACATCATGCTCAATTTTTAAACCATGCAAAGCCACTCACTGGGGTAGGTTTACAGGGATTGGAGGAAACGTAGGATGCTAATGTGACTGACCAATCACTCTGTACTCCTGTAAATGAAACAGGCCAGCAAGGCAGATATAAGGCAGCCAGGTCCCATGAGAGAGCACTTGCCTGCACATCCTTTCATTCCACAACACTGCTGCTGCTCGTGATTCCTCTGGCACCATGTCCAGGTCTGTGGAGAGGGCCCAGCCATTCACCATGGAGGAGAATATGGCGTTGGTGGATGTGATCCTCCCACAGTACACCATGCTGTATGGTCGACCAGGGGAGCAGGTGAGTGCAGACTCCACTAGCTTAGACTGTGCCCCTTTTTTGTGACTGTGACTTCTGCCATTGTGTCCCTGTGTGACAGACATGCAATGTTGTTTGGAGTGGGTCACAGGGTGGGGAAGGCCTCATGTCTCCCATGCAGAGCATGCTGTGGTTCCTGTGTGCACTCCTCACTTGCATTGTGCTTACTGTGACAATCAATGCATGGTGCATGCCACATTCTGCCTGGCTACTCCTCCTGGGAATGTTGTTGCTACAGTCCTGATGTGATTCTGTGGTCCCCCCAGTGTGACAGGGGACAGTACCCATAGATGTGTGTTTGTTTAGTGTACCTGTGCTGTGAGTGTCCAAATGATGTGTTCGTCCCCTGGACATTGGTGTGTGTGTAAGTCCCCTGTCATGTGGGTGAGTGCATATGGGGAGTGTTGCACACCAGCTGCATGAGGGATGGATATACCCTGCCCATGTGATGTGAGCAGGGAGCAGTGCTGTGTGACCGCCGTGCTGAGCCAGCCCCACACCTGTGACACCCCCCAGTCTAGTGGCACATGGGCAGAGTGAGGTTTGTACCCGCAGTTGGCAATGGCAGGTGATTGTCCTGTGCCTGTGTGTGTCTGTGTACTCTGCTGAGGTAGCGTCAGTGGGCTGGGGCATGTGACTGCTTTGAGGTGCTGTACATAATCCTTGTGTAGCTTGTGATGCACAGTGTGATCCAGGATCATTGATTGTGTGGCACCCCTCATGCCACCTGTGTACTTTCAATGCCACGTAGTACATTTTGCCTTCCACAGTGGATTATGTCCCTATGACAAATGTGCAATGAGTTGCCTGCATACCATGGCCTGTTCAAAGAAGACAATTTGTTAATATGTGTGTCTCTGTGTCATTGCTCACGTGAATTAAAGTATTCTCACTTTTGCATCCTCACAGGTAGGTGTCCATGCCAAGGGGGAGATATGGAAGCAAGCCGTCAGTGCCGTGAGGAATACGGAGGGTCGGAAGCGGCGCCTAGCCCAGGTGAGGAAACGCTGGCAGGATATCCGGTGCTGGACGAGGAGGATTGCACGGGTCCTGCTGGGGGACTCACCTGAGAGCCGGAAGAACCGTGGGCACCGGTGTCTGACCCACATCCAGAAGCGTGTGCTGGCGGTGGTCTTCCCCGACTCGGAAAGGCGCTTACAGGAGAAGCAGCAGCAGGAAGGGGGTAGGTACATGTGTGTTTGTTGTGTGTCACCAGCTTTTGGAAGTGCGCAGTTGCATGGATACACTGCCAGGGTTTACATGTGCAGTGCATAACCAGTTCCCCAAAGTAAACCGGTGCTGTTCTTCCTCCCTTCCCCTCCTTGCCATGTGTTCCCTGGTCTGTGTGTAGTCACTCTTGCACAAGGTAATCTAGGCTGGCAGTCAATCCAAGTGCCCAATGCTTGCAGCATCATGTGTGGGGGTGGAGTGTAACAGGTTTTGGGACCTTGGCTGTGCCCTGGCCAGTTCAGTCATTGTGGGGTCCATGTCAGTTGGCACTGATGCTGAGTCCCAACATAGGAGTGTGTCTTTAAAGTGTACTGCCTTCCAGCATGCATGTCCAATGTTGTGCCCTCTGACATGATGTCCATGAGTGGGATTAATGCATAGTGCAGGGACGGTTGCTTCAGTTGCAGTCATATCCATCCAGGACCATGGAGGTGTGTGGCCACTACCGTGCCCTGGGGCACCTTTTCCTAGGTATCATGTGTGTCATCCAACTATGTGGACATTTTCTGTGTCTTCGGCATAGGTTGGGCTCTGTGGCATTGTACCCTGGCCTCATCTGTATTGACGTAAACTGTGCTACATGTGTCCACTGTACAGTGTGACCCAATTTTGCTTGTGCATACTCACAGTGGGCAGTGCCTGTGTGTCTTGGAACGACAATCTGATGATGGTTGATTGTCAATGATATATGTGGATAGGCGCACCAGGGGTAGCTTTTGTACAATCAGGATTTAGTGCAGGCGATGTGTTTTTATCCCAGAGTAAGAGGTGTAAGTACTTCCTCTGTCACAATCACATTGTCTCAGGTAGGGGGTGCTTTGTGCGGGCAAGGCCTACATGTCCAATTCTGAAGTCTCCCTGCTAGGTCTGGCCTGTGTGTGATGTTTGTCTGGACATACACTCAAGGTGCAGTGACCCAGTCATGTTGTGCATGTTTTAATATATTAGCTTTGCAGCATGTGCAAAAAGTTAATAGACATGGTTCCTGCTCATCCCTTTTTTGTCAACGCTGTGTGGTACAGATGCTGTGCACGATTGTCCCCAGAGCCTGGCTCCTCTGTCCTATTTGATAACAAGTAATTTGCTGTTGGGTCATGCTCTCCATTGTTTCTCAGTGGCATGGTGGGTCAACCAGCTGGGTGTTGCAGGGCCTACATATGTACCTTGTGTTGTAGATGTTACTCATGTTGCTTTTCAGGCTATGCACTGTGACCTATGTCGATTTGACTCATGTGACATATGTATACAGGTGTCTGATCATTTCCTGTCTCTTCACCTTGCCCACAGCATCGTCAGGGGACTCCGAGGGAGACACTGGCACAGACCGTGAGGAGGGAGCAGGCATCAGTGGCAGCAGTGCTGTCTTGTCTGGCGCATTGAGTAGCACGGAGGCCGAGGGGAGTGAGGCGGAGGACCTGTCCAGTAACACCACCGACTATGACGCTGACGGGTCCGAGGCTGATCTCCCAGAGGGGGCGGAGGCTGCTCCCACAGCTGACAGCAGCACTCGATCTCTACCCGCCCCCTCGATTCCCATCACCGGCCTCCCACTTACTCTGGTCCCTTCCTGCCGTGCTAGGTCACCACGTGTCTCCTTCTTGCCAGGCACCGCACCCCCTGCCCCTGTCTCCACTGCTGCCGCCAATGCCGAGTCTGTGGACATCCTGCACCAGTTGCAGGTTGGTCAGACTGCGATGCTTAATGTCCTCCATGGCCACACACGAGTGCTCACCCAGATGGAGGCATACATGGAGGGCATCTAAGCTGCGCAGTCTGACCAACGCCAGTTGCTGAGGTCCATTGACTCGACACTGACTGCAGCAGTGGGTCTCCTGCAGCGCTACGTCCCCACCCTACCCCTGCACCATCCACACTTCCCACTCCCATGCCTATCAAAAGCACACCCAGACGTACCCATGCACGCACCCCACCAGACACAGGCACCACACCACCAGGGAAGGCCAAGCGCTCACCTCCTGTCACGCACACACAGGGTGACGTAGGCACAACCACTGGGTCAGGGGGCAAACGGAAGACATGCAGCCACAGTGGGAGTCCACATTCATCACAACCCACTACCTCCAAATCCACTCCCCTCAGCTCTCCTGGCCAGGATTCCACCAAAGAATCCTTCATGGCCGCTCTGTCCCTGAGCCCCAAAGTGACACCACCCCGCAAGCGGTCAAAGGAGTCCCCGGTCAGGGTGGTTGAGTCCCCCCCTGTCCACACCCTCCCCCAGTAGCGCTGTGACCCATGCCTCCGACCCCCCCTCCTTGGGGCCTGTGGTTCCTTCGGGTGCAGGGGAGACGCTGGGGGACCTTGCAACCGTGTGCAGCACCATTCTGACCTCCACCTTTGGCGGTGCCCCACCCCCTGTGGTGGAGTCCTCCGTCCCTGCACCCACAACACCTACCCTTGCCCCACCTGTCCCTGCGGTGCCTGGTCCTTCCCCCCCACATGATGCCCCCCCCTGTGGAAGCAAAGGAGGTATGAACTGTGCAGGCAAGCTAGGGGACACGCGTCCCTATGTGTCCCCCACCAGGAATTGGACTATGGACTGCCCTATGGGCCTTGTACATATTCAACTTTTAATTACAAATCGTTTTTTTATGCTGAATAAAGCTATGTGTGGAGGAGTGTGGCTCAATGGTTAGAGCGGCAGACGCTGAAGCAGAGTTCTGGCCAGGGACCAGGGTTCGATTCCCGCCTCGGCGGGGCTCGGGCTCAATTTCCTCGGACCTGTCTATTCACGCCTCGGTGCCTATTCTAATCACGGGCCCCACGCTGCAACTCTGGGCAATAGCTTGCTTAGCCTCCACACCGGCCCCAACAGCGCTAAGGATGCCTGGCTTCACCCTGGGGGTGCCCAGGAGTGGACACTTCACAGGGAAAGCCAGGAGGGGTTCCACAGCGGTATGAGTATCAGCGCCAGGAAACCACAAAGGCGACACCGCAAGGTATCCGTCTGGTGACAGTGCACTCTATAAGTACCTTGACATTTACATTTATGTTTTTTTCCCTTTGCACACTACTGCTTTTCTGGTATTGCTGTTGGTGGTGCTGCTCCATGTTTGGGGTGGGGATAATGTGTTAGGTGTCTGGCAAATGTAGTGGTGTGCTGCTCATGGGATGGACCCTGGTATCTGTGTGCCATCACAAGGTATTTGCCAAATAACTTTGTTCATGTATGCTATTACTGCATGGTGACATTGTCCCAAGGTGTGTTCCTTCCTCTGTGGACCCTGACATCTTCCCTGCAGGGTGTTTCCTAAATTTTGTGCTGAGCTGTGTCTACATATCCTTGGTGTATGACGGATCCGTTCTACTTTGGCCATGCATGCTGGGCAATGTCTCCACCTGCATCATTTGTGGCATCCTTTGTGGTCACTGTACTTGTGTGTGGAGTATATTGAAGTTACTTCATGTGGACATGTTCCCTTTTACACACTATGCATGTGTGTACTCCCAGCCTCGCACACATGTTACGTGTTCTGCAGGGTCTTTGAGCACCTGACTGACTATTGTGGGCATTGTATCTGTGGGTACTGCACCCTTTTTATTCCATGGGCACTGCTGGGAGGACTCTGCACCCACCCCTCCTGTGTCTGGGCACTGCTGGGAGGACTCTGCACCCACCCCTCCTGTGTCTGGGCACTGCTGGGAGGACTCTGCACACACCCCTCCTATGTCTGGGCACTGCTGGGAGGACTCTGCACACACCCCTCCTGTGTCTGGGCACTGCTGGGAGGACTCTGCACACACCCCTCCTATGTCTGGGCACTGCTGGGAGGACTCTGCACCCACCCTTCCTGTGTCTGGGCACTGGTGGGAGGACTCTGCACACACCCCTCCTGTGTCTGGGCACTGCTGGGAGGACTTGGCACACACCCCTCCTGTGTCTGGGCACTGCTGGGAGTGATAGGCACCCACCCCTCCTATGTCTGGGCACTGCTGGGAGGACTCTGCACACACCCCTCCTATGTCTGGGCACTGCTGGGAGGACTCTGCACACACCCCTCCTGTGTCTGGGCACTGCTGGGAGTGATAGGCACCCACCCCTCCTGTGTCTGGGCACTGCTGGGAGGACTCTGCACACACCCCTCCTGTGTCTGGGCACTTCTGGGAGTTATAGGCACCCACCCTCCTATGTCTGGGCACTGCTGGGAGGACTCTGCACACACCCCTCCTATGTCTGGGCACTGCTGGGAGGACTCTGCACACACCCCTCCTGTGTCTGGGCACTGCTGGGAGTGATAGGCACCCACCCCTCCTGTGTCTGGGCACTGCCGGGAGGACTCTGCACACACCCCTCCTGTGTCTGGGCACTGCTGGGAGGACTCTGCACCCACCCCTCCTGTGTCTGGGCACTGCTGGGAGGACTCTGCACACACCCCTCCTGTGTCTGGGCACTGCTGGGAGGACTCTGCACACACCCCTCCTATGTCTGGGCACTGCTGGGAGGACTCTGCACACACCCCTCCTGTGTCTGGGCACTGCTGGGAGTGATAGGCACCCACCCCTCCTATGTCTGGACACTGCTGGGAGGACTCTGCACACACCCCTCCTTTGTCTGGGTACTGCTGGGAGGACTCTGCACACACCCCTCCTGTGTCTGGGCACTGCTGGGAGGTCTCTGCACACACCCCTACTGTGTCTGGGCACTGCTGGGAGGACTCTGCACACACCCCTCCTGTGTCTGGGCACTGCTGGGAGTGATAGGCACCCACCCTTCCTGTGTCTGGGCACTGCTGGGAGGACTCTGCACACACCCCTCCTGTGTCTGGGCACTGCTGGGAGGACTCTGCACCCACCCCTCCTGTGTCTGGGCACTGCTGGGAGGACTCTGCACACACCCCTCCTGTGTCTGGGCACTGCTGGGAGTGATAGGCACCCACCCCTCCTGTGTCTGGGCACTGCTGGGAGGACCCTGCACACACCCCTCCTGTGTCTGGGCACTGCTGGGAGGACTCTGCACACACCCCTCCTGTGTCTGGGCACTGCTGGGAGCGATAGGCACCCACCCCTCCTGTGTCTGGGCACTGCTGGGAGGACTCTGCACCCACCCCTCCTGTGTCTGGGCACTGCTCGGAGGACTCTGCACACACCCCTCCTGTGTCTGGGCTATGCTGGGAGTAATAGGCACCCACCCCTCCTGTGTCTGGGCACTGCTGGGAGGACTCTGCACCCACCCCTCCTGTCTCTGGGCACTGCTGGGAGGACTCTGCACCCACCCCTCCTATGTCTGGGCACTGCTGGGAGGACTCTGCACCCACCCCTCCTGTGTCTGGCCACTGCTGGGAGGACTCTGCACCCACCCCTCCTATGTCTGGGCACTGCTGGGAGGACTCCGCACCCACCCCTCCTGTGTCTGGGCACTGCTGGGAGGACTCTGCACACACCCCTCCTGTGTCTGGGCACTGCTGGGAGTGATAGGCACCCACCCCTCCTATGTCTGGGCACTGCTGGGAGGACTCTGCACACACCCCTCCTGTGTCTGGGCACTGCTGGGAGTGATAGGCACCCACCCCTCCTATGTCTGGGCACTGCTGGGAGGACTCTGCACACACCCCTCCTATGTCTGGGCACTGCTGGGAGGACTCTGCACACACCCCTCCTGTGTCTGGGCACTGCTGGGAGTGATAGCACCCACCCCTCCTATGTCTGGGCACTGCTGGGAGGACTCTGCACACACCCCTCCTATGTCTGGGCACTGCTGGGAGGACTCTGCACACACCCCTCCTGTGTCTGGGCACTGCTGGGAGGACTCTGCCCCCACCCCTCCTGTGTCTGGGCACTGCTGGGAGGACTCTGCACACACCCCTCCTGTGTCTGGGCACTGCTGGGAGGACTCTGCACACACCCCTCCTGTGTCTGGGCACTGCTGGAAGTGATAGGCACCCACCCCTCCTATGTCTGGGCACTGCTGGGAGGACTCTGCACCCACCCCTCTTATGTCTGGGCATGTACGGTTGGGCCATACACGGGTGTGGGTAGGCTCCATTGATACACGGGTGGGGGTACGCTCCGTACATACACTGGTGGGGTGTGGTTACGCTCCATTCATACATGGGTGTGGGTGCGCTCCATTCATACACGGGTGTGGGTACGCTCCGTACATACACTGGTGGGGTGTGGGTACACTACATTCATACACGGGTGGGGGTACGCTCCATTCATACACGGGTGGGGGTACGCTCCGTACATTCCCGTACCCACAATTTGCAGGCCTGGGTACGTACCGTACCCAGGCCTTAAGAGCAGGGGTACGGGTCGTACCACACCCACCACTACGTCACCCCAACAATGGCGGTACGGCCCGTACCCACGTTCTTAAGGCCTGGGTACGGGCCGTCCCAGCATTGTTGGGGTGATGTAGGGGTACGCGTGGTACGACCCGTACCAACGCTCTGAAGGCCTGGGTACGGTGCAGACCCCCAATGGGGTGCCGTAGGGGTACGCACCGTACCCAGCCCTTCAGAACGTGGGTACGGGTCGTACCACGCGTACCCCTACATCACCCCAACAATGCTGGTACGGCCCGTACCCAGGCTTTTAGAACGTGGGTACGGGCCGTACCGCCATTGTTGGGGTGACGTAGTGGTGGGCGTGGTACGACCCGTACCCACGCTCTTAAGGCATGGGTATGGTACGTACCGGTATTGTTGTGTTGCCGGTTCGCGTCAACATCCACTTCCGTTGTGGCGGACACTTGCGTTGCTGGACACGCCCCCACCCCGTCGAGTTGACCAGGTCCTGCAGGTCAGGTTTGTCCAGGGCATGTGTAATTTGTGACTTGGGAGGGGGTTATGTGTCCTGCCCCCCCCCCCTTTGCCCCTGGGTGTTGTTCTGACCTTCTGCGGCGTCTGCGTCGGTTCCTGTAGAGCAGGTGGACTGCTATGAGGGCTGGGATGACACGTAGGTTCGGGTCCATGGCTGTCCGTCACGTACAGGTGCTCCTTGTGCGCGTCGTCCTGATTTCCAGGCAGTTTTTTGCAGGCGGAGAATTTTATCCGTGCGGGGTGACGTCGGTGCAGATCGTACTTCCTGGTTCGTGAACCGCAGCCTGAATGCGTCCCGACGTCACGTCGGCGCTGTCTCGGATCACATTGGTATGTATTTTTTCATCGGTCGGTGTTTTTTACGATTCGTACGGAAATGGTGTTTCCGTGGGAATCGTACTTTCATTTTTGTAATGTTTATTTCCCGGGTACGAGTCAGACAGAGAAAACGCTCCGACCGACGGTTCGTACCCGGTTTCTCCAGGATCGGAATCGGCACCTAAATATATCTTTTATGATATTAGTTACATATTATAAGAGGCTGTGATCTAATCTAAAGACTTGAACTTATCTTTCTTCACTCGTAGCGCTTTTAGTGCACAAGTGTTAAATTTAATAAGAAGGACAGGTTAGCGGTGCACTCAAAATGCTGGATGCTGCTTGGCAATATACATCTTCTGTTGTTAAATTGCCGTTAATTAAGCACTTCCTACCTGAATTGTAAATGTCTTTGTGCTCACCTTATTATGACTTTATGTTTTGGCTACTGTATGTATGTTTCGTTGATATTTCTTGTGATCTATTATTTTCATTTATTTGATATGTTTTTGTATGTTCACACTGATTACTTGCATGCTGTTGCGGCATTTTATTGGAATAAGTTATTTATGATGATGCATGGTCTGGAAAGTGCCTGTACTATGGACACACATCTCATGGATGTTACTATACTGCAGTGAGGTGACACTGAGCTGAGGCAGGCACCACTGATCTATAACGTAGCAAATGTGCACTGTATGGAACTTTGCTGAGTGTCATAGACACCTAGGACTGTCTGCACCATATAGACTCACACGTCTTCATTCCTCCTATTCAGCCATATAGTCCTCGGAATTCATTTGTCATTAGAGTAGGTGCAGCAATTCTGCACTGTAGCAATAAAAAAGGGGGACTGGGGCCTTCACCGTGGATAGTACAGAAAGTGCCCCTGCTTGGTTTTGAAGCAGTCTGTCTTAGGATCATCTCTGGGCCCCCCAGGATCCTTCACAGGGCTGGATGAGCTCTGAACAGCCTGCAGGTTTCGAAGACACTTCCCAGCAGTTACATTGTGTCTCTCTCAGACAACCTCCAAGTTGTCCTGCATCTGATGGCAGATGTCACATGCTCTTAGATATACTTATGCTTGAAACAGAACTGCCGCTTAGACAAGTGCTGCTACTATGAATGTAAATAAAAGTAAAACTGCAAACTGGGGCCGAACTTCGTTCCATCAGCGTTGGTGTATGGCAACCCATTTCTAAAATATTCCTGCAGCTGCATTTGGAAAGCTATATCTGATAGAAACAACTTAAGCTATATGTTTGCGGTCGCCATTTTATAATTCTGAGAAGACAATTGTTTCACTGTGTTATATTTCCATGTGCTTGCTCATTCTTTTCATTTTTTTTTTAAACTAAACGTTTTTCAGTAAATTTCCATACTACGCAATTACAATTACATTTTTAGGGAACAGTATATTAAGATTTGCTCACTGACAGTGACTCATGTCAGCAGAGCGTTGCCATTGTTTACATTAAGACATAAATTAGTTATCAACAAACAACTTCCCCATCCTCACCAAGCCGGGTCCCTCCTGTCTACACCTCATACCTTTATCAAGTGTCAGTGGGAGGTCAGCAGTAGCGGCCAGTCCCCTGACAAAGTGCTAGGGGGGCCAGAGGAGGTAAGTGGGGAGGGGTTTTCAGCAGACAAAAAAATTAAAGAATAAAAAATAAAAATAACGTACCTTGATCGCTGCTGCCGTCGCTTCCTGCCACATCGTGCTCTCCTTTCTTCTGGGCACAGGCTCCCAGACTGGACTGCAGTCAATCCTGATGCTGCATGAAAGTAGCACTAGGATCGGCCTGAGTGCTGGCAACTTGTTCTCTTAGGCGGACTGAGAGCCTGTGTCTGCCCTCTCCAGCCATAGAGAGCAGTGGCTGGGGTTGGAGAGAGCTTCACTACGCATGACGGTTTGGCCAACCTGACATGACAGGCCAAACCGTCATGCACTGTGCGCTGTAGCTGTGCACTACCACTTCCCCACCAGCAGTGCCATCCCCCTGGACCCACCCCCAAGACTCGTCAGAGTCCTGGAGGTGGATCCAGGAGGATAAAAAAACGAAAATAAAATGGGTTTAAAACCCGTTTTATTTGACGGTGGTTGCGGGGAGCAACGCTTCTCCACCCTAATGGAGGGGCCGCCGCTGGAGGTCAGGGCTATTTAAAAGGGGGATGGCTGAAGAGCAGAGGTAAGTGTTACCGGCTCCTTCTGCCTTTGTTCACAGT
Organism: Triturus cristatus; assembly: GCF_964204655.1. Taxonomy (NCBI): domain Eukaryota; kingdom Metazoa; phylum Chordata; class Amphibia; order Caudata; family Salamandridae; genus Triturus; species Triturus cristatus. The sequence goes on along the minus strand of NC_140587.1, from coordinate 307,381,804 downwards.
GACCAGTTGGTCCAGTGCACAGATTGTATGAAGTACAACAGCTTTGGAAGTTTCAATACATTACCGGTTTGCAATTCCCACAATTCCACCTGCTTTCTTCTATAGAGAGATGCAGCACATGGCTCCCCGTATGATACCCAAATATTGCATGTTGAAACCATTCTGAATCGTGTACCGCAAACCACCCTCTATCATAAAGCAGTATTAGTACATCCCAGTTTAGCCTCAGGTTTCGTCCTACTCATCTGAGTCTAAATAACAAGGATCCTAACTAAATGAAGAAGGTTTTACGCTATGTAATGAGGATATTATGGAACAGGTAGAGAAATCTAGGTAGGACAAGCATCTTAAATAAATCTATTCTGCCTGCTATTGACATTGGTAGCATTATCCATCTCTTGATCTGTTCAATAAATCTATCAATTGTGGTACCATAATCATACCGAATCGCCATTTACCTGTCCCTGTTATGTAAGAATACCAAGTATCAGGCCGTGTTTCTCACACCATCCCAGTGGGAGACTGCTCATTGGTATCGGCCCGCCTCTGTTAAGGGAAACATTTCAAATTGTAATCAATTGATATGGGTATCTGACATTTCTCCATTGCGCACATACTCAGGGTGTGTCTCAGGGTCCTTCCTAAATAGTATAATTTAAACTGCATATAGTGACAACAATTTGCACTTGTTTGGAAATGCAATGCCTCTATCTAGTTTTCTCTCTTGCAACTAGGTTGCAAGGGGCTCCATGGCGAGAACAAAAAGAAGGGGCGACAGAAGGCATCCTCGGCAAGTGCCACTACACTCCGGGAAGTGCGCAGATGTATATGCATTGATACAGACTCTGGCCACGGGGTGAGGCCTATTATGCTTGGTGAGATTCCAAGAAAAACAGAAACAGGCGTAAACCCGTTAACCCAGCAAAATGACAATGTCTCAACTGATAAATCATGTAAGGGAACTGTTAAGCATGAGAATTAATCATATAGCACGGGAAAGGGACAAGGGAGACCAAAGGGAGGGTGAAGTGTTGTTATTTGTAGATAGAAGCACAAAATACAACTAAATTACAGTAACCATAACAACCATATGTGCACTGGGGGTGTCGTGGCGAGTGAACGGCGCAGTGACACAAGTGATTAGGCAACAATGTGGAGTGGCGAAGGACAAATAAACAATGGGGGTCAAACAAAAGTATTTACAAGGTATTTACAATCACAAACCTAATTCCATTATTTGTGAATGACCCTTTAAAAGCCGCGACGGCGTTTCGATCTCTGTTAGCTTGAGGTCATCATCGGGACTATGGTTACACGATTCATAAAGGACTTCTGGTGACAAGGAAGGGAGGGTAGAGAAGTTCAAGGTGAGTCAATCTCGAGGGGCACGTCATCGTCAGAGAGACCAGTAGTCAGGTTACTGTGGTGCGTATCGTTAGTGATGGTTCGTGCACCCGTGAAGAACTAAAGCGTGCGATGTACTTGGCAGCGCTCAGAAGCGCTGGTTCAGCGATCAATCGAATCGGGTCCAGCTGTAGACCGAGGCCGAGGCAGTCCAGGACGAGGAACCGGGATAAGTCTGGTAGCAAGGGGACGTTGGGACGAATGAAGCGTCTCAGGAAAGTGAGATTCCAAGGCCTGATAGTGCAGCAAACAGGAAGGGCCATTAACCCTTTGGGTGAGTTGAATGCCTTTTCAGCATCCAGAAAAATTGAGATGGCATTTATTTTAGGTCTAATGTGGTGCATAATGGAGAACAGGGTTCTCAAAAATTATTAAATACAGCTTTCATCAAAAACCTAAGTCTATTTACAATAATAAATGTGAGAATTTTGTTTTCTAGGTTCAAATGAGCGAGCTGTCTGTAGGACTGATATTAATGCACATTGTTACTCAATTTCAAAACAGCCCCTCTAGTAGTTCAGGGCAGCTCTTCAGTATCAACTGCCTCCTGCTCACGATTAGCCAATCTCTGTGCAAAAATTCTCTTAAAGGCCTTGTAGAAGTCATCAGTGAGTCTGTCCGACCAGGGGGCCTTGCTTCCAGAGAAACCCTTAAAGCCAATATATTCTCCTGCTGATGTATTGGCTGCTGTAGATATGCTCTAGGGTCACCCTAAATCCAGGCAAGAGCTTCTCCATCTAGATATTTATCTATGGAAGGGGTTGAAGTAATCATCTTACTAGATATAGGTGAGGTGAGATCCTGAAAGTAAAGCGGAGGCTTGCTGCTGTTTAATTGTTGCGCTCTGGCGATTTAAAAAAAAAAATGAATCTCTGTCCTATGTTTTTTAATATAACCTCATACTTCACTCAGCATTTTATTTGCACTTTGTGGTAATTCACGCTCTCACCTCGGTCCACCGCAGGGCTTCTACCTTGATTGTTGTGGAGGGTGTGGGCGTGTGCACGCTTTCCTTGATTGCTATCAGCTGCTCAGGCTTGAGGGAGGCGGCGCTCTGACGGTCACGTGACCTAGAGCTCCTCTCTACTTAAATCCAATGCCACTTCTCCCCCGCAGCGGACGCGCGCAGTAATTCAAGGGTGAGATCCTGAAAGTAAAGCGGAGGCTTGCTGCTGTTCAATTGTTGCGCTCTGGCGATTTAAAAAAAAAAAACGAATCTCTGTCCTTTGTTTTTTAATATAACCTCATACTTCACTCAGCATTTTATTTGCACTTTGTGGTAATTTTCGCTCTCACCTCGGTCCACCGCAGGGCTTCTACCCTGATTGTTGTGGAGGCTGTGGGCATGTGTACGCTTTCCTTGATTGCTATCAGCTGCTCAGGCTTGGGGGAGGCGGTGCTCTGACGGTCACGTGACCTAGAGCTCCTCTCTACTTAAATCCAATGCCACTTCTCCCGTGCAGCGGACGCGCTCAGCGGGAGTGCCGCCGGCACGCCGAAGGCGCGCCAAAGGCAAGCCCGTCTGCGCCCGTCCGCACCCAAACGGGTCAGGGGCCACGACCCCTGGTCAAAAGTGCATAAATCGGCTGAATCTCTCTTCTAAACAACTCCTAGCTCTCCGCCCCCCAGTTAACCCAAAATGCACCTGGTTCACTGCTGACAGCCTAGCTGTGAAGGTCTGTCCCTGTTACAACTTTGCCCCTGTCACTTCACAGTCCCTCCGCCTCACCTCTCCTGGTACTGAATCCTACCCTCACTTGTCAGTCCGACCCATCAAAGATTTTACGTTCCTCAGTCTAAATTGCCGATCACTCCCCAAGCATAAAATGGAGATCCGTGACCTTCTTCTAGACGAACAACCTGACGCTTTGTTCCTCACAGAGACCTGGCTCCATGAGAGTGCCGGCCCTGATGTGGCAGCAGCACTACCTCCCAATTATGCCATCATCAGGAAGGACAGAGTGACAAAAAGTGGGGGGATAGCCATCATCTTTAAAAATCTTTTTCAATGCAAATTTGATCCATTAGACTTTCCCAACTGTGAAGCCGCCCTATTTAAAATATCCCTCAACCCCAATTTCACACATTCCAGTGTTTTAGTTTACCGCCCGCCAGGGCCCCCCACCAACTGGGCCTCATCCTTTCCCAACCTCATAACCCCTTTCCTTTTAAATTCCAAGAATTTGTCAGTCCTAGGCGACCTAAACCTACATCTTGATGATCCCCTTAATTCTTCCTGCAGCAACTTCATTTCTGACCTTGCAGCTATGAATATTAACCTACTAAATACAGGCCCCGCTCATAGTGCTGGCCACCTGCTTGACCCCATCTTTTCGAGCCTTCCTCACATCCACTGTGCCCCAGCAACACCCATATGCTGGTTAGATCACTTTATATCCAAATTCAGCCTAACGCCCCTTTCCGACCCTACCTATTTCTTCCCTTCCCTCAAGGTCCTCAAAAGAGACTGGAAACAACTGAATATAGGTGTCCTCAACAACCTCTTATGCGCCAACCCACCCACATCCGATTCTACGGTTGACGTACGTTCAGGAAACATATACGATTGGCTTTTAGATGCTCTTGACTCTTGCCTCCCCCTCAAAAAAAAAAAAAAAAATAACCACCGACCTCCAGCCCCTTGGTTTAACGAAGCTCTAAAGGCTGAGAAATCTAAATGTAAAGCCTTGGAACGGAGATGGAGGAGAGACTACACACCTGATTCCAAAGTTGTCTACAAAAAAGCACTAAAATTATACCACAACAACTGTAACTTCGCTAGGGCTAGCTTTGTCTCCAAAACCATCTCGGATGCCACTAACTGTTCAAGAACACTTTTTGGCCTAGTTAAAGAGCTTGCCGGCTCTGAGACCCTAGCAAAACCTCTGCCTTTAACTAAACGTCAATGTGACGATCTTGCCCAATTTTTCACGCAAAAAATAGAGAAAATGTATTTTGAAATTGCTAACTCACATATAAGCAAAACCCCACAGTCTCAATCCATCATCTTACCCCAGATCTTACCCTTACCACACCTCACTGTTCCTCCCCAAACGGTTCCACAGCTAGTCTCTTGGCCCCCTCTTGACCTAGACTCCTTGATAACCATCCTTGGAAAGGTCAAATCCGGTTCCCCGAAGGATCCCCTGCCAATCTCCACACTAAAACAGCTGCACCTCTCTCATCTGTCCGTCATCCTGAATGCTCTAAATTCTTCCCTGCTCGAATCCACAGTCTCTGGGCATTGGAAACACGCCATGGTAACCCCTCTCCTGAAAAAGACCTCTGCCGACCCTAGTGTCCTCCCTAGTTATAGGCCCATCTCACTCCTGCCTGCCTTCTCCAAAATTCTTGAGAGACACATTCACTCCCATCTCTCTCAGTTTGTCGAAACTCACAAAATCCTCCACCCCTCTCAATCCGGCTTTCGAACCGAATTCTCCACGGAAACCACACTGTTGGGGATCACAGAGAATTTGCGCCATCATCTCGACACTGGGGACACAGTCGCACTGATACTGTTAGACCTTAGTGCGGCATTCGACACTATCTCCCATTCAATCCTAATCAACACACTGAAGTCTTTGGGCATCTGTGGCTCAGCCTTGGACTGGATTACTTCTTTTTTAACCGACCGCACTTTCCAGATCTTCTCTGTCACAGACACTTCCAACATTTACCCATCACCCTATAGTGTGCCCCAGGGCTCCATCCTTAGTCCTCTTCTTTTCAATTTATATGTCAGGCCTCTAGCAGACATAGCAGAACAAGCAGGCCTAACTCTTTTTACGTATGCAGACAATTCCCAGATCATCTTTTCCCTCTCTAGTACTGACCCCGGCTCGACTTCCCTTCTTCAGACAGGCCAAGGGGAAATTGCTACATGGATGAACCGCAATCACCTGAAATTAAATGGTGATAAGACGGAAGTCCTCATCCTAGGCAAAAATAAAGATCTGTGGGGCCCACTACATTGGCCTGCTGAGAGTGGCGCCCTCCCCAAACCCTCCAGTCATGTCCGTAATTTGGGGATAACTATCAATGACTCTCTAACCATGCACCATCAGGCAGTAAAGGTCACAGCTATCTGCTTTACCATCTTGAAATGGCTCAGGAAGATCATCTGGATGCTCCCAGATGACACCCAGAAAACAGTGGTGCCCTCATCACCTCTCGGCTGGACTATGGAATTTACCTTGGCTCAAACAAAGCAGTGACTCGAAGACTGCAGTTAGTACAGAACACTGCAGCAAGATTACTTTGCAAGGTTCCCAAAGCCACCGAGATATCTGGCTACCTCTGTAACCTACATTGGCTCAGGGTGGAGACCCGCATTAAGTTTAAAACCCTGAGCTATATGTTCAAGATCAAAATGGGAACGGCACCCCCGTATCTTAACTCTCTTGTCCGTCCCTATGCCCCCACTCGCCATCTACGATCTACCACTCTCGGATATTTCACAGTACCTAGGTTCAAACTATCCAGGATGGGGGAAGATCTTTCACTTACCTAGGTCCATCACTGTGGAACACCCTTCCTCTCGCCATACGCAAAGAGACTGTTTACACACGCTTCCACAGATCACTCAAGACCTGGTTATTTAACCAGTAACTCCTCCTATTACTGCCTTCTATTAGCTACACCTAGGGCCATATGTAGGTAAATTACATTTACCGATTCTTAAATACCGAATTTTACCGATTCGGTATTTATGAATCGGTAAATGTAATGTAGGTAAATTATTACCGATTCGGTAAATATCGGTATTGAAGAATCGGTATTTACCGAATCGGTAATGGCAACTGGCTTCCCATTCATTCCTATGGGCCTGGAGGCCCATAGGAATGAATGGGAAGCCAGTTGCCATTACCGATTCGGTAAATACCGAATCGGTAATAGGGGAGGCATTATCATGGGTGGCAGGGTGTCACATTGACACCCTGTTGCACCCCTGATTCGTGCATGTGTGCACATGTGGCGCACATACATGCCCTAAGGGCATGTATGTCTGCCACATTGCACATTTCAAATAGCACAATAATGCTTTTTTACAGGTATTCGTCATTTACCATCAACTTTTAGTTGGTGGTAAATAACGAATCCACACACCGACGAGACACTCCCCCTACATATCATTTCAGGATTCGGTATTTACCGAATCGGTAATTTTACCGATTCGGTAAATTACCGAATCCTGAAATATGCCCCCTACATAGCAAAAGCCTAAATACCGGTCGGTAACGGGATATTTACCGAAAATTGGCCGTTACCGACCGGTATTTGGCTTCCTACATATGGCCCCTAGTCCGCTTGGCGCCGGGAAACCCTTTTTGGGTAGCTGTTGCGCCCTATGAATTAAAATAATAAATAAATAAATATATGTTTATAATAAGACTGAAATTCCTGAACCTTTGCAGCATTTCCTCCCATCTCTTCTCCAGTGGTTAATCTAAGGGAGTGTACAGTGTTGTGTTTATGTGCTTTCTGTAATAGCTGTTGGACTTGGCCCTCTCTGCAGGGTCACCCCAAACATTTTGCCTCCATCACTCCTATTTTGTAATCCCATTTGTGTTGGCCTTAGGACTCTGTGCACTTTACGACTGCTAACCAGTGCTAAAGTACTTGTGTCTCTCCTTCAAACATGGTAAAATTGGCTTACACCCAATTGCCACATTTAATTTATTTATAAATCCCTAGTAAAGTGGTACTATATGTACCTAGGACCTGTGAATTAAATGCTGCTAGTGTGCCTGCAGCACTCATTGTCTCACCCACTTTTAAAACACTGCCATTGCAGCCTGGGTGCAGTATCAAACTGTCATGTCAACTTGGAAAAATAAACCTTTTGCCAGGCCTAAACCTTCCTTTTAAATACATATCTGTCACCCATTGGGCAGGCCCTAAACAGCCCATAGGGCAGGGTGCAATGTATTTAAAAATTGGACATGTATGTTTACGTTTTACATTTCCTGGTAGAGAAAAACTCTTAAATTCATTTTTCACTACTGTGAGGCTACTGCTCCCATAGGATAACATTGGGTTACATTATTACATCTAATAGGTGTTAGCTTTTGTTTGGGAGCAGGTGGACATGTCATGTTTGGTGTCTAAGGAATTGTATTTTAAAATCCTCTTAAATAGTAAAGTCAGATTTTACGTCACAACTCTAAAAATTAAATTTCTAGAAAGCTGGCATTCTCTTGTGCTGCTAACCATTTGGTGCCTGCAGCCTATATCCTGCGTGACATGCCTAGGTATAGTTGACCTTTCTGTATTCCTCAAAGAGAGCATCACAAAAGGGGAACTGGGTGTTGGCAGGATAGTCCCTCCTGCCTTAGTGAGAGAGTCTGTACTGTCACCTACCATACTTGCACTTTAAAGACACTGCCTCAGCTCACACACAAGGAACTTACCACTACCCTCCAGACATACTGGGACCAGGGTGGAGAGGCAGGACATTCCAGACGCTTCTGTGGGAGGGGGGACTCCAGGAACTTCTTCCACTTCAAAGCTGGCACCAGGTATAATATGATGACCCTCTTTAACCTGTGGACACTACATGAAGAAGGACTGCCCTGTTACAAGAGGGTTGCCCTGCTGCTTGAGGCCTGACCTGTTGTCTGAGAAGGAAGCCTGGACCTGCTCCCTTTATCCCAGACTACCTCAGTGACTCCAAGGGCTAGTCAGCTGGCTTCCTGTTCTGAGCCACAGGGACTCAACAAGCTCCAGAGGTATCCCTACAAATGCCCAGCAGACCTGCTGACCTGGTCTTGAATGAACCTGCAACTGGACCGGCCTTAGCACTGCTGCCTCTGCTCTAGTGAGTTCCTGAGCCCCATGAGGTGCCTCCCAGTCTCAGGATTGTTGGTGTGGCATCAACTGATCTCCTCCTGAAAGAAAGGAAGAAATCCTGAAGGTTTAGGCTCTTTGCGACCGTGAACGGGCCCGTTCACACCAAGATCTTGTCACCCGCGATGACCGCCAATGCAAAGCTCTGTTGAACCAGACTCTGCACTACAGCAACTGTCAGCGACAACTGTTCACCACAAGATCTCCACTTTGAGCTACAGCACCGACAGCTCACGGTGACCGCCAATGCGAAGATTCAGTGAGAGTGTTCTGCAACACCTGGCCTGCTCTTCGGGCTATAGCGATGATCCTTCACAGTGCTCTTCCTGTTCTTCACAGCCTCCTCCACCGCTAACTGGACTCTTTGGGCCGAACTTTGAGAAGACAACATTTTCAGTGGAATCCGACCCATGCTCCATCATGAACTTGTGAATTTCTCCCGATCTCACCTGACCATACAACCCAGAGGGGTGCTTTGTGCTGATGAGCCCTATACTTACCATAATGTTTTGAAATTGCATATCTCAGGTTTTACTGATTGGATGTTTGCCTTTTTGGTGTCAAATAGTTTATTATTATGTAGTCTGTTAGTCTAAATTGGTCTGGAATTTTTCTTATGTTGTGTTTGAACTTTATTACTGTTGAAGTGCTGCAAAAATACTTTACACATTGCCTCAAAGTTAAGCCTGACTGCATTTGTGCCAAACTAAAAGAGGGTTTAGCACAGGTTAATTTAGTGACTGTTGTGGTTCACCCTGACAGGGATTGTGGCTGTGGCTTGTGGAGGGCTCACAACCTCCTCAACCACCAACCAGGTTTCTCACAATAGCTACTAGAGCTTTCCACTAGGCCTCTCTCCTTCTCCATAGCTTCAAGTCAGCACATCTTTGGATATAAAGTGGCTTTTCCTTTCCACCAGGTCTCTATAGTCTTGCAGAGATTTATTTCCATGTATCTGTTCTTAGTGGTGCATATGATTTGGTACATTTGGTTGTTTAGGAATTGTTATGCTTTTTACAACAGAATAAATGAAGAACTCAACATTTCATTTTCAGCATTGGATGTGGTGATCGGTAACAATATCAAGAATGTTGTCAATTATGGAAAAATGTATTTTTCAAGTTACGCTATTTGTTATGCTTGCAAATTCCATTTCTTGTCTGCTGTTGTTTTGTTTTAAGATAAACAATGTCAAGAAGCATGTCACGCCTTAGAACTTAGACATGTAAAACATTGTTTTGATTTAACACACAATATGTTTCAGCGCTTTATATGTAAGTAGCATGTCAAAGGCTTAGATTAAACTAAATGACTTCAACTAGCATTATGGACCTGCCAGCTCGAATAAGAAAACATTGTTTTAGTTTAGCACAATATATAGTTTAGCACAATATATCTCACAGCTTTATATATCAGTGTTATATTTGAGATCATAGTGGTGCTAGAACTGGTTTTGTCATTGGCGACCTTTCCCTTCGTAGGACATCATCTCGTGAGAACCGGGAGCGTGCAAAGTTGCAACAAGAAATATTTTTTGAAAACTACAGGAGCTACGTAAAGTATGCAACTTTCTTTTTTTTTTTAGTTTAAGAAGAATTTTATTGATGCAAAGAGAAACTGCAATACAATATAATATAGAAATGTAACATAAGGAAAAAACAGGTATGTAATCTGATAAGGCAAAATAAGTGAAAAAAGAAACAAGAAAAGAGAAGGAGGGACCAAAGGTAATCAGTTATCAATATATCATAACTATTATATAATTGTTACCAAGAATTAGCAATAAACACATGAGTTATAAAAAATATAACCAAAATGGCAAATAGAAAAAGTGATAAGAAAATTATGTACATACAAACTAGGTATTACTCATGGAGGTTTAGCTACTTCTTTTATCTGAGGGTTATGAGCTTGTAATGAACGTGCAGATACATCAAGAAAATGCGTAATGGGTGACCATAGGAGATCTCTTTTTATTGCAAGTGAAACAGGGTGAACATATGCTCTGTCTAATCTATGGTTATAGCAAATCCCATACCACCAAGCCCGGTAGTAGAGAGTGGAGGTATCTTTCCATGCCCCGGTGATCTGTTGGAATGCAACTGCAAGAAGTAAATCAATGATATGGAAGTTGTGAGGATGTGAATTCCAATCATCAGATAGACAGAAATATATTAACAAGGAAGAAAGGGATTTGGTATAAAATATGATATTAATCTGCGTCCAGACCTGTTTCCAGAAATTATGGACAAGGGGCAGAGGAGTAACATATGTTTTAAGTCTGCTGGAGTTGTATTACAATACCAGCAGGAGGAGGAGTGAGGAGATTTCATTTTGTGCAATGAAGTGGGAGTAAGTAAGAGTCTGTTGTTTTGGTAAAACAAAGTTTGAGTGGTGTTAGCGGCTCGAGAAGATTTTCTAAATTTAGTCCAAATCTTATTCCATGTAGAAATAGGAAAGGAGGATTGAAGGTCCATTTACCAGAGTAATTCCACTTCTGTTTTATCCCTAATAGGTGAAAAGGGTGAAAAAGATTGGTAGAGCTGTGATGCAGATGGGGAGAGGGGCAGGATGGATATAACGTGTAGGGGTGGAGAGGAATGAGCAGTTATAGGAGTCACATTTTTATAAACTGCTTGGATTAGAGAATGTAAGGAGGATTATTTAGATTGATTTGATGAAGGAGAAGCGCTTGGACAGAAGTTAAGGACAGCCAGGAATCTTCGTGATGAAGTTGGTGAATCCAATGAAGTCCTTTAAGATACCAATCTTTCCCAAAAATAACTTTATTCTTAAGTTTAATATCCTTATTATACCATATTGAAGACTGCAGGAATTTGTCAAAAGAAGGGAGATGATTAGTGAATAAAGGTTTAAGTATCTTACAAGAATTATTAAGAATGGGAAGAGAAAAGGAAATTAGACGGTGGGTGCAAGACAAGATTTCTTGAAAGGAGAAAGGGTGTAAGAAGGATTTTTCGACTGCAATCCACAATGGCAGAGACAACGTATCCGCATCGTCTAAGAGCAGTAACAAGGTTTGTTTAAGAGAAAAAACAGTATGATAGATCTGGAATCTGGAAAAATAATGCCTCCTAAAAATTTAGGGCGTTTAAGTTTATGTAAGGAAATGCAAGGTATGTTGTTATTCCATAAAAAGTTTGATAATATAGAATATATTGTTTTAAAGTGGGAGTTGGTGATATTTATAAGGATATTGGAAAAATAAAAAAGAATGACAGGGACTAACATCATTTTGATTGTGTCAAGGCGGCCCACCATGTTAAAAATAAAGGTTTACATTTAGATGTAGTAGACCTCAAAAGGGAATGGAGTTCTTTAAAATTAGCTAAAACAGAATCTTTAACAGAGGATTTAAACCACAAGCCTAGACATTTAATTTTATCAGCGTTCCATTTAAAACCAGATAGAATGTAATCTGCAGAAAAACACAATTTATTCAAAGGAAGGATTTCACATTTATCAACATTTAACTAATAGTCGGAGACAGATACAAATGATGATACTTCTGATAAAAAATCCGGAAGAGATGATTGTGGGTGTGATAAAAAAGAGTAAAATATAATTTGCATTAACAGATAATTTTAATTGGTTAGAACCATATTTAAATCCTGTGATTTGAGAGTTTGAACAAAGGTTTATCAGGAAAGGTTCAAGGGCAAGGATAAAGAGAAGTGGAGAAAGATGACAACCTTGTCGTACCCAACAGTATAGAGGGAAATACGATGAAAGAAGCCCATTTGAGAGTACGGAGGAGACTGGAGAGGAATACAGTAAAGAGACATAATTCATAAAACTAGGACCAAAACCAAACCAGGATAAAGCAGAGAAAATAAAAGGCCATCCCACTCTATCAAAAGCCTTTTCAGCATCTAAATAAATGGCGGCTAATGAATCTTTAGAAGATCTAGCTTTGGTAAATACATTGAAAAAGAGTATATAATTATCAGAAAGGTGTCTGCCTTTAATGAAGCCACATTGTTCACAGCCAATTAACAAAGGTAGAAAATTCTCCAAACGAAGGGCTGGAATTTTAGCAAAAATCTTATCATCTAAATTAGTTAAAGAAATAGACCTAAAATCTTTGCATAGAGTATGATCTTTGCCGTCTTTAGGTATTAAACATATTAAGGCTTCCTGAAAATATCCACCAGATTTTCCAGAGGAAATAAAGAAATGAAATAATTGATACAATTTGGGAATAAGAAGACGAGAGAAATGAGAGTAACATTCAATGGTGAAACCATCAGGCCTTGGGGCTTTACCCCGTTTGATGGTATGAATAGCATTGATAATATCTGATTCTCGAATGTCTTCATTTAATATAGGAAAGTCCAGATCTGGGGAAGAAGGAGGGAGTAATAGAGGAGAGATATTGAGAAATTAGTTCTGGAGAGACAGAGGATTCAGGAGTATAAAGGGATTGGAAGAATTGAGTAAACAAGATGTCATCCTTTTTATAAAGCATGCGATTGTTGGAGTCGAGAATAGAACTAATTTTAGTGCGCTCTTTCTTAATTCTTAGATAATTGGCCAGAAGTTTTCCGGCTTTGTTCTGACCCCCATAATACTTAGCTGATGATTTGAGTAGAAATGATTTGGCATTGTCCGTAGAAAGCTTATTGAATTCAAATTTCGCTCGAACAAGTTCATCTAAATAAGATTTAGAATGAGTAGTAGAAAAGGAATGTTCTAATTGCTTAATTTGTGTCATAAGATGTTGGAGTTTAGAAAGGAAGGATTTCTTATGATGGGATACAAAAGAAATAATAAAATCTCTGGAGGCTGCTTTAAAATAGTCCCAAATGATTTGAGGGGATATAGAAGGGGTTTCATTTTCAATAAAGAAAGTGGTGGCAACCGCTTCAAATTTTTGGGTAAAATTAGCATCTAGAAGAAGGGAGTTGTAAAATCTCCACCTTCTGGTGCCTTGTGCAGGGAAAGAGAGGTCCAGGTTTAAAGTAACCGGTGTGTGGTCAGAAATTAGGAAAAAGCCAATGTCAGAATGTGTAATATGTTGGGTGAGTGATTGTGAAGTAAAAAGGTAATAAATATAAGATTGTGAGGAGGGTACTGGAGAAAAGAAAGTATATTCTAAGAGAGTGGGATTACATAAACACCATGCATCTACTAATGCTCTTTGTTGAATAGTGAATGTAAACTGGGAGAACATAGTAGAAGGGATACATTTAGAATTAGATTTACGATCAATAATAGGGTTCATAACCATATGGCAATCACCACCAACCAATAAAAAGTTGTCTTGAAAGGACATTAGTTTGGATAAATAGTGGGCCAAAAGGTGACATCTGGGGCAGTAGGGGCATAGAGATTAAAAAGGGACATGGGGATATTGTTAAGTAATAAGGAGATAGAAACCCATCTGCCTAAATTGTCCGAGTGTTGTGTGACGATCTGCAAGTCTATTTATGACATGGAATAATAACAATGTCCTGTGCCCGGGGACGCAAAAACATGTCCTACCCACAATCGTTTAAGTTTAAAAATGTCTTTATCCACAACATGAGTTTCCTGTAATAAAGCTATGTCACAGTTTAAAGTAGATAAATGCGATAATACCCTTTGACGTTTTATCGGGGAGCCTAAACCTTTAACGTTCCATGAAACAACTTTTACCGCCATTTATAAGAAACACGGTAATATTAGCATTGCATAACAAGAAGTATAACAATTAGAAAATACAAAGTAGTGAAAAATATTGATAATTAACACAGTAAATATGTAGCTGTACCAATAAGCATTATTAGTAAAAGCATAAAGAATAGCAGTTATGAAAGAGGGTAAGATAATGAAAGAAGAGAGAAAGATAAAAGAGAGAAAAAGAGAGGAAGAAAAGAAAAGAGAGAAAAAAGATAGAAGAAAAAAAGGGAGAGAAGAAAAGAGGAGAATGCATCTATGAAAAGTAAGAGGATTCAGAAAGAGGAGGAGAAGAGTGAGAAGGCTACAACAAAGAAAAAGAAATAAGTACATTAAAGAAACAAAGTAAGGTAGGAGATTCAAAATCAAACTGACGAACTACAAATAACATGAAAGGATGAGGGTGGTGAAGACACATAAGGAAAAATGGCACGACTGCCCGGGTGGATCGGGGAGGGAGGACATCATCCAGAACAGACCAGGGATGACATAGATCATATACGCAAAAAGTAACTGCACCTAGAGGGCAAAAAGAGAAAAAATGGGAGATGTGAGAGGTACAAATAAGGCATGTTAGAAAACATGAAACAAAATGAGAAATAAAACAGCAAAGTATTCTATATTGAAAAAACACTAAAAGGTATAATGAGGCCAAGATTTAGACAGGAGCTAAGCGAGATATGTCCATCTCTTCTTCACAGCATTGATCCAAAAATCTCTGAAGCAAAACAGGGTCTTCTTAGGTTGTAGTTTTATTTCGATATGTAACTTTGAAAAGGCAAGGATGGAACAGGCCAAATCTAGCATAAAGAGAACGAAGAGCTGGTCCCATAGCAAAACATTTCTTTCTACGATCCGCTGTTGCTTTGGCATAATCCTGAGCAAAAAAGAGGGTGGAGCTTTGCCAAGTAACACGGTCTTTAGTCTTAGCAGCTTGCAGGACCCGCAGTAAGTCTGTATATTCTAAAAAATAGATAATGACTCCTCTGGGTTTGGATGAAGAAGTCCATGAAGTTTTATTCCAACCTAAACAATGGGCCAGATGGATATTCAGAACAGGAGATGCAGGAATATGGAGGACCTGTGGAAGAAACGACTTAAAGAAAGAGATGGGATCGGAACCTTCCAAGCCTCCCGCCAGGCTATAAATGCGTAGATTGTTGCTTCGATTACGATTTTCCACGTGTTTTTGGAGAATATCAGACTGCATGGAAGGAACTTGGTGTACCACCTCTTGGACAGAGACTGCTTGCTGTTCCATCAGCATGATCCTCTTTTCCATAGTAACCCATTCATCATCTACGGGTTGAAGGCGTCTATTGGTTTCCTCCATATAAGGACGAAGAGAGCGTATTTCCTCAAGTAGTAGATCCATAGTATCTGGTGGAGGAGACTCAGCAAGTGAAGGAGGAGTTGTTTTAACTCGTTTGCCAAAAGAAGCAGTGGCTAGTTTCGGGGCAAGGTTGGTTGAGGAGAGGGAGGTACTAGGAGATGGTGTTGAAGCGTCTGTGTGAGGAAATGATGGGAGACCCTCAGTGTTGTCCATAGTAGTTGAGACAGTGGAATAAGGATTGTGGTCTGCCAAAGACGTAAATGGTAAGGAAGGTCCAGCAACACAACGGGATCTTGTTCTCCCCATACAACTGCAAGTAATGATGCAACACTGTCTGTAGCAAGTAATGTCACTACAGAAAAACAACAATGCCCACAGGAACTGAAGTACAAATAGTGAGAAACAAGTACCTTGCAGGCAAAATTGTCAAGGATTTGTAGCACTAAGCAGCATTATCCTGTTAAATATGGTAATAGTGCTGAAAAGTCAACCATAAAATAAAGATTGTTGCCAGAGTCTATAATGCAGATGAAGAAAAGTCAGTCATAAGAGAAAAGGCAGGAAATGCCATAATTTGAGCGAAAATGTAATTAAACTTGCTCATTTGAAGAGATTCCTCGGTGCCAGGCGCTGAAAGCGGCGATCGTTAGAAAACACAATGGCAGGTGCGAGTTCCATGAGGAACGCGCGCCGGCCACATTTGAGATGAAAGGAGAGCTCACCAAAGGCGTGCAAGAAGGGAGCTGTGCCGGAGCTGCTCGCATGGCAGATAATGCCCTCCAGGAGCAGCTACGAGCGGAAGGTCTGCCGGAAAGCACTCACCAGCGACGAGCCGCTACAGAGCCACCTCAAGCAGCGTCCATCTTCGGTTGGCGTCAAGCCACACTCCTCAAGTATGCAACTCTCTTAGTCAATAAAAGAAACTAGGCCCGCAGAGGGGCTAATGGCACTGCTTGGGAAGCACCCACCTGTCCCTTGTTGCCAGTCCCGTGCCTGGCATACTGAATTAATGTTTATGGATGCTTTGTAAAAACACACTCTACTGGCCCAAAACCCACTCATAGGGCATGCTACCACTCACAGGACATGCCAGACGTCCCGCTCAGCCTCCACAACACCATGCCTGCGCAATCAACCACAGATCCTGCCCCCCCAAACCATAGCCCTAACACCCATGCTACAGTGGCTGGCATCCCTGGCACTTACCACAATCATGGCAAGAAAGAGCAGCAGGGCTTTCCCACTTTGCATTTCCTGCTCCAGCATCTTCTACAGCAGGAAATGTGTTATTTTTGCCCGGCAGGTTATGCTAATCAAATGATACCAACTTTTTGGGCAAATTTGTCAAACTTCCACGCAGCGCAGCATGCCAACTTGTGGCACTGTATGAAAGGGAAATGGCAGGAATGCGCCATATTTAAGATTATGCAGACACCCTTGCGTTGTGGTTCAAGGGTGCTTGCTTTGCAGACAGGATTGTTTTTGTGCAGAAAGGGGCACTTCCAGCACAAAAACAATCCTTTGAGGCATTTCCCTCTTTCTCTGTGTGCAGCATACATACATACATCCTCTGGGAATGCGTAGCATTTTGATACATTCCCAGGTCTACCAGTAATGGTGAATCTGGGTATGTGCCAAAATACATGAATGGATGGATGGGAACACCTATGCTCTGCCCGTGAAATGCCTCTCGGGCAGAGTAGTACAACACAGCAATTTGCGTCGCGTTACTCTAAATGTAGGTGGCCTTCACTCAAAGTGGCTTTGCATGGCTTGATAAATCTAACTTTAGTGTTGGGTCACACTTGTGCCCCGTTGTGTGGTGCTAGGGGATACAACACTATGATGAATTAGCCCCTTTGCGTACGAATCTGAGCCAAAAACAGTCCTGTTTTGGCATGTTATTCATGCATCCCCTAACTATGCATATCCCTAACGCTAGCATTCTTTTATAGTGAAATTATTCCCACCCAGCTATAGAAACATAATTTACTTTCAGGACCATTTTTGCTGAGAGTTGCAGAAGTGCAAAGTCACGCAAAGTAATGCAGACTGGCCCAAACTCTTGCTATGGTGTTTACTTTCCAGGTGCTGTTTTGACAGTGCAAAGAGCGCTTTGTGTAATTTTCCATTAAGGAGGGATTCTTTAGGTGTTACTTGGGCAGATCAGCGCAAACTCGATAGATTTTGTCTCAGAGCCTTGTCTAAAAAATAACCAGATTGTCTTTTATGTAAAAGAAAATGCGTCTTTGAACTAGGTGCTAACAAATAGAAATTATTTTATTTATTCAAACAATACACATATTGAATGTATGCTGCATTGTACAGCACTCATAAAATGTGTTAAATACTAAAGAATTTGCCTAGACATATTATTTCATCAGGGCCAATGAATTACGCAGAAGGGGAGGGCCAAATTATGTGGAAGGGCGAAGTAAATTATGCGGCATGAATAGTCAAATTATGCATCTTAAAATGGCAGAGTTTGTGATAGTATTACATCATTACTTTGTCATTTTTATACTGCTTACAAGGTTTGTTACACCCGGTTATTACGGGTTTAACACCCATATATAGGAATAAGTAACAGAAAGGTGACAAGTCTCCCTTTGAAAAGGGCAAATGGACTTCCATTGTGCAGCAACGCGTGTCGCTGCATTTCTGGTAACTGAGCTAGAAAGAAAGTTGCTTGTTGTCAAAATCTGCAGATTATGCAGCAGATGATGGATTGTGTGGCAGATGTGGCAAATCTACAATCATACAATTTACTGCTGGTAAAGTATGATTCCAGTACAAATCCTATTCTATACTGCACACACACACACCTCTGCATCATGGTGTAGAGGTTGTGGGAGGCACAAGGCTGCCTGTTTGTGCGGCAGTCCAGGTTATAAGAGCAGCAGCAGGCGATTTTTATGAAATATTACAGTGCTGCTTTCTGTCCCTTGTGCAATGCATCTTAGCCAACAGCTATAAAATAATAAATCTGTGGTTGTTTATATATTTTTTTTGTGTGTATTGTCATTTGGCTTTACTTTGAGGCACGGACTTACAGCGTTTGGTGCCAACATATGCTCAAGTTTGACGATCATTAAATGAGCAGCAGGTAAAGGCGCAGCTGTTAACTGCTTGTTTTTCTTATAAATAGTATTTAAGAAAACTAACAAATTGGAACTACAAGCAGAACTGTCAGTCCACAGGAAAGGACCAGTTTTAAAAACCTATGGGGCATGCCTGGTAAAGGCCAGGATCTTGGGTAAGTTACTCAGGGATTGATGAACCAGCCAACACGTGTTTCGGCCATTAGGAGGCACGCAGGCCTGGAATGTTTTCAAAACATTTATAGGCATAGTCGATGTGATTAATTATCCAGGAAGGTATATAGTCTCAGAAGCTATGGTGATCAGTCCAAAGTCCAATGCTGTGTTAAAATGCGCATCATATTGCTATTAGAAAGTCAGGAAACAAGGTCTCTGCTTGCACCTTTGAACCAATTCTGTGCTTCCTTGTCTATAGGAAAAGAAGAATTGATGGACAGAATGCAGAACAATGTCATACATTCACCCCAGTACAGAGACCTGGGCCTAAATCCATCGTTTTTTTGCTCACCGTGCCATTCCAGTTTGAACCCAGCCTTATGCAATACAGTCTTGACCCTGTGACTCATGGGAACAGTCCAGCCCGAACTGCCAGGCCAAGTCCTCACTGGACTGGAAACAAGCATCCTAGGACCGGTTTCGGGTTTTCACCCCTCATTAGCCAGGATACCTTGACTCCAGTGGCATGGAGAGCACGGAACCCACGTCTGGGCATACCCATCCCACTTGGGGTGACAAATACAAAAAGAACAATTGATGGACAGAATGCAGAACAATGTCATGCATTCACACCAGTACAGAGATCTGGAACTAAATTCATCGTTTTTTTGCTCATCATGCCATTCCAGTTTGGACCCAGCCATATGCAAATCAGTCTTGACCATGTGCCCAATGGGAACAGTCCAGCCCGAACTGCCAGGCCATGTCCTCCCTGGACTGGAAACTAGCATCCTAAGACTGGTTTCGGGGTTTCACCCCTCTTCAACCAGGATAGCTTGATTCCAGTGGCATGGAGAGCACGGGACTCACGTTTGAGCATACCCGTCCCACTCTGGGTGACAAATACAAAAAGATCTGTTGATGGACAGAATGCAGAACAATGTCATACATTCACCCCAGTACAGACATCTGGGCCTAAATCCATCGTTTTATTTTGCTCACCATGCCATTCGAATTTGAACCCAGCCATATGCAAATCAGTCTTGACCCTGTGCCTCATGGGAACAGTCCAGCCCAAACTTTTCTATAGAGCCCATTCACAAGCCCTCTATCATGCAACATGGACCATTAGGAATGACTACGTTGATTTTCTCTCTGGCACTGTAAAGAGCCCTTGACAAAATATGCCTTGAAAAGCCCAAGGCATGGGCTTCTTAATGGACGTAACATGTGTTGGCTGGTTTATCAATTCCTAAGGAATTTTACATTTTGTTTAATACAATCCAGTTCACCATAATATGAACAATTTGCTGATTGGAGATTTACTATAATATTCCTATATCTGTCTACCTTACAAATATTTACTTATTTTATTAACAAAGCCTGCCCTCTTGCATCCAGTAATGACAGATAATTAGCTCCCTTCTGTTCTAGTAGAGTCCTGTATCCGCTCATCATAGCTATTTTGATTACTCACTTACCCAACCAGTCCACTTTTTCTGTGCCGATTATTATTATTTTTTTTCATACACATTTTTTCAATTCTAAACAGCATTACCCCCAAGTCCCACCTATCTTCGCCCCATTCATAAAAAAGTGAGATAGTTCTATGTCACCAACAGTAAGAAAGAGCGAAGGATACTGGACCTTACCCCAGCCCCTCCCACCGGGAGTACATAAGCGTACATACCCAGAATATGCTCTGATCTTTTTCTCTGTGTTCTGACAAAATTAGACAAGTCAGGAGCTGGTGGGGTTCTGCAGGATTCACGTCTTCGCTGCCGGGCGGTGGGGGAGTTGCTGGGGGTCATGTTTCCCTCCCTGCTGGGCTTCAAGCGAGACGTGCATGATTCCTCTTTGGTCAGTGGACTGAAGGAGGTTTCCTTTTTCAGGGCCACGCCTCCTTGGAACGTGGGCACGTCAGGAGGCATGCTGTTTCCTTAATAGACTGGTGTGGACTCGGTTGAGTTGCCTAACTTCCGGCGTCTTGGCAGTCCAGGAAGTCAGGTGTTACGGTGCTGATCGGCTGCATGACGAGTTTTGGTGTTCCTTTATCTGCAGCCAAATGGGGTGAGTACGGCATTGTGGTTTTTGATGGCCTTGCTTTCTAGGGCATCTGTGATTTCCGTGGTGCTGTGGCTTGGTTGTTGGTGTGCCCCTGAACCTGGTTCTTTTTCCTGGACTGTGCTCCTGTTGGATATTGGTGTTTGCAGAGATGGGCAAACAGTCAAGGAAGTGCAAAGACGTGGCGCGCTCCTCCTCCAAGTCTTCTGGATCTTCTTCCTCCTCTCCTTCTCCAGCGTGGTTTAAGCACCGCAGGGAGGGGGATGATGCTAGAATTAAAAGGCTGACTAAAGAGACTTTGCAGGAGATGGGGGTGGGGGAGGGTCTCAGCCCAAGAGCTCTTACCCGGTTCAGCCATCTCATTCTTCCGATTCGGAGGAGGATTGGATGGGGGTGGAGAGCATAAGGGGAAGTACACTATTAAGGACATGTTACTGGACTTGCTAAAACATGTCAAGTCTAACAAGGGTTTTCCTGGTGAGTTGGGCAATTCGTTGCTGTCCCAGTTTAATATACAACAGCGGTAGCTGTACCTGTCCATCCCTACATTCATGAGGTGTTGAAGCAGGAGTGGATGGACCCTGATCGGATTGTGCTTCCCTGTTTCATGGCCAAGCTGTATCCTCTTCAGGACATGTCTAAGGACTTGCCAGAATCTATTCCGATTGATTCTTTTGTTGCTAGTCTGGTGGATCGGACTTCGTTGGCTGAGGATGCAGTTATTCGGGATCCACTGGATAAGAAAGTGGATGCTTCCCTTATGAAGCTTTATTTAGGCTCCTATTTGGTTCTGCATGATGGGATTTATGGAACTTACATTGTGTGATCCTTATTTCTGATATCAAAGCTCTGTATAAGTCCCTGGATGATACGTCTGACGGTTCTGTGCTTTTGGAACATATTGAGTGGCAAGTGGAGTTTCTTTCAGATGTGTCCTTTGATGTTGTGCGGGCCTCAGCTCTTTCTGGGGGGGCTATTGTGGCAGCTCGCACAATCTGGTTTTAAAGGATGAGAAGACTGATTCCTGCTCAGAAGGCTTCTGCCCTCGGCTTGCCTTTCCAGGGGACTATGATGTTTGGGGTGGAGTTGGAGGGCAGTTTGCCCAAGCTTTTTAAGGAGAAAAAGCACATTTCTTCTTCTTTAATTAAATCATCCACTGCTGCTGGTTCTTCTAAACCTAAATCGCCCTGTCATCAGCCCTCTCGGAGGCATTTTTCTATAGGTCATGGGAGATTTTCTTCTGACAGGGGTCGGGACAGGAAAGTGAAGGCTGCCCCGCCTAAACCTCATTCCTGACTATATGGCAGCCGTTCCAGGATTGTTTGTCGGAGGACGGCTTCGGCTCTTTCTTCCGGCCTGGTTGTAGTCATGTTCAGATGTGTGGGTGCTGGACATTGTACACCTGGGGTACCGCATCGAGTTCTATGAGTCTTCCCCAGATTTGGGGGTTCGTCCAACACCTTGGCCATCATGTCATAACAAGAGGGCCGAGTTGTGTCTGGGAATCGAATCCCTCTTGGCCAAGGGGGCAATTCAGGAAGTACCTCATCTGGAGATGGGGAGGGGGTTTTATTCTCTGATATTTCTTGTACCCAAGGTGACATGGGGTTCCGTCTGGTGCTGGACTTGAAGGCACTGAGCAAGTTTGTGGTTCGTCTGACTTTTAAGATGGAGACTCTACAGAGGGTGATTCAGTTGGTTCTTCCGGGTCGTTTCTTGTGCACCCTAGATCTGCAGGATGCTTACTGTCATGTCACAGTTCAACCCAGGTTCCTGAGGTTTTGACTTTGCCCGTCATTTTCAATTTTGGGTCATACCCTTTGGCCTGCGGTCTACCCCCAGGGTGTTCACCAAGGTTGTGGCACCATTGGTGGCCTCATTTAATCTTCAGGATGTCCTTATCTACCCATATCTCTATGATTGGCTGATCCATGCTCCATCTCTGGATCAGTTGTTGGTGGCTCGGGAGTTGGTGTGTTCTGTGTTGCGGGCTCACGGGTTGCTGCTCAACCTTCCCAAGTGTCAAAGGGAGCCCTCTCAGAACTTGACTTTTATCAGGGCTCGCTTTCGCACCGATCTGAATAGGGTGTTCCTCTCTGTCTCCCGCGCAGTGACCTTGGGTTCCCTTGCTCTGAGTTTCTTGAGGGGTGTCTTTTTTCTAGTTCAGCTCCGGTTGGGACTTCTGGGTCTCATGGCGGTGGTTGTATTCATGCTGCCTTGGGCATGGTTTCAGGCCTCCGTGGGTGCATCTGTTGGCCTTTTGGAATGTTTGTCATGGAATCAGACTCGTATGGTTCCTGTGTCTCCTTCCATCCTCCCTGTCCTGTGCTGGTGGACGGTGTTGGCCAATGTTTCCAGGGGTTTGCCATTGCAGATCTCTCCTACAGCGGTCCTGATGACAGATGCCAGTGCTTTCTGTTGAGGGGCCATGTTGGAGTCTTGCTCGCTCCAGGGTCGTTGGTCTCCAATTGGTGAGTGTTGACAGCTGTCTCCAGGGCTGTCATGGGGTTCCGCAGTCTGTTGTTGGGGCACAATATTGCAGTGTGTTCCAACAACATGGTGACAGTGGCCTTCCTGAGTCATCACAGAGGGGTCAGGTCCAAGCCTCTAAATAGGGTGGTGGTTCCCTTGTTTTTTTGGGCAAAGGGGCACCAGTTGTCTCTGGTGGCTGTTCACATCGTGGGGTGGACAATCGGGTGGCAAGATGCCCTCAGTTGTTATTTCCTTGCCTCCCGGGACTTGTCTCTGACTCTGGTGGTCTTTCAGCTTGTGTGTAGGAGGTTTGATCTTCCCTTTCTCAACCTATTTGCTTGCCGGCACAATGCTCAGCTGCCTCAGTTTTGTTCCCGTGGTCTATCAGGACGGGGCGTAGGGGGCAGATGCTCTGACCATGCCTAGGCCATAACGCCCAGTTTTGGGCTCGCCTGGTGCAGGAATCTCAGGAGGTGGTGGTGGTGGTACCCTTTTGGCCTTGTTGGTCTTGATTCCACACTCTGTGCTGGTGGCGGTTCAGGGCTGTGGTTGATCCCCTGCTTTCCTTGTCCTCTGCAGTCGGCTCTAATGTTGCCTCTCCTGTGGTGATGGATGTTGGTGTGGAGGCTGAGAGGCAGGGGTGGCGGCGTCTGGGTTTCCCCTAGCATTTAGCCTTGGTTCTCCAGCAGTCTTGGAAGCCTTCAACCCTCAAATCCTATGGGCAGCATGGGGGAATTTACATCTGTGGTGTGGTGCTGTAGAGTTGTCCCCCCAGGATTGCTCCTTGTCGGGGGTGCTGCAGTTTCTTTGGGAGGGGTTTGAGACGCGTTTATGTGTTTCCACTTTGGTAGCTCAGTGGGCCACAATTAAGGCATTTTGTTCCCCTTGGGGTAGTTTATCGTATGTGTATGACTTTGTCTCTCTGTTGCTGAGGAGGTTTTCTTTGATCCTGTGGTGTGGCCGTTGTTTCCATTTTGGGATCTTCCCCTGGTGTTGTGGGCCCTAGTGGCATCTCCCTTTGAACCTTTGGCTGAGGTGGACATCACGTTTGTGACGTTGATGGTGGCTATTTTGGTGGCCAGTACTTCGGCCAGGTGCCTTGGGGAGTTGGGGGCTCCGATGGCTCAGGAGCACGTTCTGTCTTTTTCTGAGGATGGGGTGGTCCTCCAATTGGAATCTTCATTTTTTCCCGAAGGTGCCTTCACAGTTCCATCATTTGCAGGAGTTGGTTTTGCCTGCTTTGTGCATGGACCCGGTATCTGAAGATGATCTTCCTTGGTTGTTGATGAATGTTTGCCAGGCTTTGTGTATCTATCTGGATCGTACTTGTCCTTTTCGGAATTCCGACTCCCTGTTTGCGTCTTTTGGGGTTTCCTCTCGTGAGCGAAGGCCTCTTCTTCTTCCATTGGTCGTTGGCTGAACAGGTCATTGTGTTGGCCTACTTCATTTCTGGTTTCTCTCCTCCAGCGGGTGTGCAGGGGCGTTCTACTCGGTGAATGGCAGCCTCCTGGGCTGAGCTTCAGTGGGGTTTCCCTGTCTGAGATCTGTAAGGCTGCTACTTGGGCATCCTCTAATACCTTTGTGCAGCATTATCAGATCCAGAATTTGCTGGGGGATTAGGCCAATTTTGGGTTCTGACTTCTTGTTTTTTTGTACCAATATATTACTGGGTGTTGCTGTCTACCTTATGTCCTGGTAGTTTGTTGTGGATAAATGCCGGTTTGTTGCTTGGGTATTTTCACTTGTTTATGAATGGGATGAGGACATGAGGGACCTGGGGGTAATGCCCTATCACTTACCATTAATCTTCATTACTCCTGGTCCCGTTGTCCTCATCCCATTCATTACTACTCTCCCTCCCTCCCAGATGTGCCGGTCTTCATTTGTATCTTGGAATTACAGAGGGAATGCTGGGTAAGCATGCTTATATACTCCCGGTGAAAGTGGGTGGGTTAGGGGCCAGCATTCCGTCGTTCTTTTTTTCTGTTGGTGAGATAGGATTATTTCACTTGTTTATGAATGGGACGAGGACAACGGGACCAGGAGTAATGAAGATTACCAGTATGTAGTAGGGCATTACCAAGTATATCTGCTAAATGCACTGTTCACAGTAACTACCATGGTGTGATGCTTTAGCACCTTAATAACATAGGGAGACCAATATTATTAACTCTCTCACCCTTATTTCAGAATGCACTTGGTTTTCTCTGAGTGCTCTTTAGATAAAATATTATGTCGACCTTTTTAACAGATTGTCAGGCCATTAGGAGTATAGACATCCTACATTTTAATGTTGCTTCTTGGTGTTATACCATTTTTGGTCCTTAGGAAGATGCTATTGAAATTTGTGACCTTTGAGGCATTGATGGTGACTTATAGTGATTCTGGATTACAAAGAGACTTGTTAGCCATACATAGGGCACTGTGCTGTGAATTCTGCTCTGCCCCACTGATTTCACTGGGATTCTAAAACACTTCAGGCCAGATTTACTAAGATTTTGCGTCTGGGCTGCATTAATTTTGTGGCGCAGCCCAGACACTAAATAATTTTTGGATTTTACTAAACCGCCCAATGGCACTTTGCGTGGTTTAGAAAATACAACGTACCACAACCAGGTCTAGTCAACTTCTAATATTTTGATTTGCCAGTTAGAAAATGGGGAATTACTCACAGAAATTTGTACATACCACATGTATTTCTGCATGAATCATACTTTTTCCCCTTTTTGCCTACAGTACATTTTTCAATGTCTCGATTAGTTTTCATACAGTTTCTTTACGGAAAAATCTGTGTTATTTTGTCAAGCACATTGGACATTTAGAAAAGTAATCACAGTATCCTTTGATTTCCACAAACATTATTTTTTGTTCTATATCTGTTTGGACCGAAAAAACTGTACATATGCTATTCTCATCATTTGATACATAAGCTTTGCTAATTCTGGTTGTAAGGAATTTCTTTTACTTTCATGTTTTGGCTGTGTATGTGTTTGGTATTTGTATAGCACAAACCTAGCCAAAAGGCAGCAGCACTGGCATAACGAAGCTTGAGGGCGCCCCCCCTGCAAGACACATGGAGGGACCTCATCCGGACACGATCGGGAGAGCTCAAACCTGAGTTCTTTGCTGAGGGGGGCCCGCGGAGCTTGGGGCCCCCCACACCGCAGGGGCTGCGGGGGGCTGTGTTACGCCACTGGGCAGCAGAGCATTGTACAGGATCAAAGGCAAGCATAGCGTTCATGAGCAATAGGACTGGTAGCCAGGTTCCTGGAAAAGTGCACTATTATTGCATTGTGACATAATGTTCTTTAAGGTGGTGCATATTTAATGCTTTGTTATGCTTAGTGTCACATTAACACCATAAGGAAAACCTATTATTGATGTAATATAAATGCGGAATGGATTTGGCTGTTATATGCATCACATTTTGTAGGACTGAATTATGCTCCATCTTTAGCTCTGTCATTAGCCAAGACACTCCCCCCACACAAATAAATTAAAAGTACATACATACATAGAGGGTCTTTCCGCCAGTCCTGTTTGTCTATTAGCCTATTAAACTGTTGTTAACATTTGCTTCCACCCACCACAATAAACTGTATAGGACAATGAGTCAGCCCTATTTAGCTGTGGACTCTCCTCTGTAAGTGATGGTATATTGCGTATTTGCAGGAAACTCTACTTGGGAGTAGACAGCAGACTAGTACGTTTCATTAATATACTCAAATCAAATCTTCATTGTCCTGAATAATGAGCATTCCAACAGTTGGACAATCAGTCACAGCAATAGTATCAACTACTTCTCACTTTTGGATTTCATTGATAGAGAGACAGCCAATGATAAAACGACCTCACTTCTCTTAAAATAATCTGCTCAAAAACCCTCTCATTTCACAAGGATGAAACACGACAGCATCTAATTTAAACATGCAACTTAGGGTGCTCGAAGCACAGTAACTTTCAATTCAAACTTTGCACTTTTCCGTATTAAAAAAAAAAATGTGATGTCCCTACTTTCCATGGACATAGCTCCAACATATGGCCAAATAACTGAAATCGTATTCTTTTTTAGGTCTGGCTTGACAGTGAAGATGTCACCAGACATTATGTGATTAACCTAAAAAAGGGCTTTTAGAAACACTACCAGAAGAGGTGGTTTGGAATAGCCTGGAGTACATGTTTTGATTGGGCAGAAGTTGTATGCTTCCACAAAAAAGTGCTTGCCTTCCATGCAGCTGTTATAATTTTATTTATTTATCCTGCTGCCTGAGATTGGACATTGAGGTCAAGCACATGACATTGTAATGATATTAAAGTGTCTTAGATAACTACATAATCTATGGTGTTTGTTTTTCTCTGGAAGCATCACCGATCGGACGGCAGTCACTAACTTTAGAATTCAGAGTGCAGTTTCCTGCTAGAGAGCCCAGGGCTATACTAATCTACATGATGTTTAGGCCTGGCTTGACGGTGCAACTATTGTTCGACCTTATGTGTTCAACAAAAAAGACCTTTTAGAGTCCTACTGAGAGAGGAGCTTTCTCGCATGCTGGTTCACACAAGTACGAGTTTTGATTGGGGTGAATTTATGTTCCAATAAAAAGGCTACTTGTTTTGTACTTTTTGGGCTTTTGGCATAGTTTATACTTGATACAGCAGGACTGAGTTGGTTATGGTCACAGGTGGCATCTCAGTGATCATGGCTAAAGGCCTGATCTGTTTATTTATGATATACTATGATAAAGGCACAAGGCCTGTCATATTTATTGTAAAAAGCATATGTTAAAGTCAATTGGCATTTAAATGTGGATTGTAATTACCCTACATTAAGGCCTACAGATAGGTATTTTGTTACAGGGAACCTCACAGATTACCATAGTAGGCAGTGGTTTTGGTGTTGGTCACCCAGTGTGACAGACAGTGGATAAAGGTGATTTGCTTGTGAATAACATGTGGTACAGCCAATAGGCCTATAACAGTGGAGTGCTATCTAATTATGTCACAGGCCATAGAAAGGTATTTTGTTACATGTAATTTCACAGACTACCATAGAAGGCAAGGTTTTTGGTGATGGCAACCCACTCTGACAATCCCAGGGAGTAGAAATAAATGATTATTTTTGTTAGGCCCTACTGAGATGGCTGTATGTTGTTTTGCCAACTGTAATCTTGTAAAGATTTGCAATTCTATAAATGTATGCCTGATGGTTTCCAGCTTCTGTATACTTGTGTAGTCCTAGCTTTTATATATTATCAGGCTATTGGTAAAGGCTAGAGCAGAGGTCTTCAAACTTTGGTGCGCGCCCCCCTGGGGGTCCGTGGATGGTTTCCAAGAGGGGCCCGAATGCCTCTGCAATTACATGTAAATGAAGATGGCCTGGAACTGTGGCCTTATTTATCTGCTGCATTTCCTGGTTGTCTTCATGTACACGCAGCCCAGAGTGCTGTGAAGGGAGGTCACTGAGTGTAAATAAGTTGCCTAAAGGAAAAGAACTATCTAGTGTGAGCATTTTTTTTCTCGCTGTCAGCTAACTGTATATGAAATAATGAGCAAACAGATTCACTAGGCTGCTGCAAAATGATGCAGTGTTTGAAATGAAAACTCTTTCCTACAAAATATAGCCTTTAATAATAAGTGAGCAGACTGCACCTAATGTAAGCATTTTCTGAAGTATAACACCCTTACAATACCTCTAAAAAAAAAAATGTTCGCTGACGCATTAAGCAGGGCCATTGGAATTATGTCGCAAGAGAAGACCAAATTATGCAACACGGGTGATTAAATTATGTAGGAAGAAAAGTTAAACTAAGCAGCATAATCTGACATTTTGTGGTTAGCTTTATTTCATTCATTTTTTTATTTTTAGTCATGGTAACACTAAGGTGAAATATTATACCTCATTAGTACCAATTTAAGATCCAAATATATCAATAAGCAACTGCAAGATGACCAATCAACCTTTATGAAGGGCCTTCTACTGCTCTGGAACACGTGTCACTAGCCACGTTTTAAGTAGTTTTTGATCCCTTTGAACTAGAATCACATTTTTTTGTTAAAATCTGCAGATTATGTAACAGATGATGGGTTACAAGCAAAGTGGTAAATCCATAAAAATGCAGAAAACGCTTCTGCCTCAGAAATGTAGAATTTCAGTGGCCCTGGAATTAAGTGACTAATCAATTAATGGCTGGTAAGAGGATGTCGTGTAACAGCCATACTGGCCGACCTTGAAGCTGCGGAACAAGGTTTGAGTCTTGACAGGTGGCTCAAGCAGCCTGTGATTCTGTAATGCAACTGGTGCTCATGTAAAGTGCTCTGATACCTTTGGGTCGAGTACGCACTATATAAAATGCAAAAAAAAAGCTTTGTTTCTTCTTTAACTGTTTGCACTACCACCCCACCCTTGCTTTCAAGCAGAGGTACCTCAAAGTCAGCACTAACCATTTAGGGGCAGTTGTTTTTGTAAAAGGTGAATCCAGGGAGTAGCAGGGAGAAAGTCAGCAGGGTCCCATTCAGATGCAGAGCTCTGGCCCTCTTGACCCCTGGGACCTCAGAGTAATGGTCCAGGAAAAAGAGGAAAAGAGTGAGATTCATAAATATAGTCAACGAGATGGCCCAGAAGAGAAAGCACTGTGTGGGGGCTTCATTTTTATGGTTACAAATGGCCAGAGACCGCATCCTCAGAGAGATACCCCAAGGAAGAGGACGATCTAAGGGAGCCTTTTTTTATACATAAAAAAGGGCCATCTATTAGTGCAGCAGGTAATGCTGTCAGGTGTGTAAGCGGCCACTGCTGATCACTTTTGGGCATCTTACCATGAAGTGGAGTGGGTTCCCATTTTCCTTGTAAGTATTAGAGCCCAAGTTACCCTTGCTGCTTTTTTAACATAAAGGTGCAGAAAGAATCACTGGTACTGCAGGTACAGTGGCACCAGGAGCCAGAGGTATGAGGAGCCAGCTAAACCTTAATTATGGCTGTTTACTATCCTTCCTTCTTAGTATTAGGGCCCACTGTACACTTGTCAGTGTTGATTTGGGCCTCAGCGCAATAGCCTACAGGAGGGGGAAAATTAATGCAGTGGAAACACCTTTGTTTGACCTCAGAGAGAAAGGCAGAGAAGGGTGTGTGGCTAGATGGGAGTCCATGTTTTTAACAAACGACAGAGGAGACTGCCCTCTTTGCAAGGCGGTAGCTAACATTAGTGAAGCAGGTTCAGCCGCACTGGGGCCCAGGGGTCAGAGGGGCCCACTAAAACACAATTATGACTGTTTCACTTTCAAAATGGTGCATGGTAGCTTATTTTCTAACATTAGGACCAAGGGCACCTATGCAGATAAAGGAAGACCACATGTGGGAGCTCTTTTTTTCTGCAAGGACCTGTTTTAAGATTAGAGTGATGGCCCGGCATAGTGGCGAAGGGGTATAAGAGGCAGAGGAGATAGCCTGCTACTCAGGACTGAAGTAATCATTTGTGCAGCAAGTGTAGTTGCTTTGAGGTTCAGTAGTGTGAGGGGCTCACAACACCTCAATTATAGGGGGAAGTATTTTGGGGACAATAACTTTTTGTTTGATTCATTTGCTGTTTTCGAAGTTTTATATTTAGTGTGGTTCATAAGCTATCGAAAATGTACTCCTGAAATGATTTCATAATCCATGCCCCCTACACTCAGCCCTTTCCCTCCCACTCACCCAATCCTTGCCGTAAAGTTTGGAGGGGGGGCTTGACATTAAAACATTTTGCTTAGGGGGGGGCTCAGATAAAAAATGTTTGAAGACCTCTAGGCTAGAGGCCTTGTCAGTTTACTGGCAAAAGTCATGTAAGATTCCCTAGGTTTGATTTGTTCATAATGAAAAGCTAAGACAGCTCAGAGTACTGTAGTAGGCTGGACTGTTCCCATGAGGCACAGGGTCAAGACTTATTTTCGTATTGCTGGGTATGAACTGAGGTGGCAAAGTGAGCTAAAGAATGATGATGGATTCAACCCAGATCTGTGACTGGTGGTGTGTGTCTGAAAAGTTTCAGCACTCCGGCCATCATCTCCTTGTGTTTTCTTTGTTCACGCTAAGTTGGCAGGATATGCCCAGACGTGGGTCCCTTGCTCACTTTGCCAGTGGATTCATGCTAGCCTGGCTGATGACGGGTGTTACCCAAAAAACGGTCCCAGGATGCTTGTTTTCGGTTCAGGGAAGACCTGGCTTGGCAGTTCGGGTTGGACTGTTCCCATTAGGCACAGGGTCAAGACTGATTTGCATATAGCTGGGTCTGAACTGAGGTGGCAAAGTGAGCTAAAGAACGATGATGGATTCAACCCAGATCTGTGACTGGGGGTGAGTGTCTGAAACACTCCATCCATCATCTCCTTTTGTTTGCATTACATGCATATCCCAATTGAGTCTAGATGTGTTTAGCTGCAAGCAGGTTTTCTTTTTTGTATTTTTTTTGTGTCTATCTTTTTTGTACTCTTTCCATTTATATGGTTTTTGAGTTTGTATGTGTATTGTTGCAGTTGTGTTTGAAGGTGAATGCAAGAATGAATCAGTGGATGAATAAATGCATGAGTGCAAAGATGAGTGGGAGAGTGCATGCATGATGACTTATGATGACTTATCGTGTGCCTAAATCCATCAATGACTCAGAGGCATTTTTATTCATAAGCCATACCTATTGGCCTTGCCAATGATTGTTTCAATGTTTTGATGCAATGGATCCAGATATCCTTCTTCTGGTTCCACATTACCAGCAGCATTCTCAACTTGGTTACAACAGATGCATGAGGAGGAGGAGGGAGAGCTCCTGAAAGACTTTAAAATATCAAGCATCATTGAAGTTTTATATTACAAAGCTGAGGAGTTATAATTAAGCCTGGGCAAAGCACTACGCTACGCTCGCGTAGTTTGCGAAGTTCGCGCTACTTCGCACTACGTGAACTGCACGTAGCACAGTGCGAACACGCGTAGCGTAGTGTTGCGTAGTGCTGCGGTCATTTTTTGCTTGCTCGCGGTCCTCAACGTCAAGTTGGCGACCGCGAGCAAGCAAAATGACATCCCGGCGAGACTTTTTCCTTGTTCGTGATCAGCAACTTCAAGTTGGCGATCGCGAGCATGGAAAATAAACCTCCCGGCGAGATTCCCAACGCGAGGAGGTCAGGTTTCTCATTGCGAGTGGTCGCGTATGCTCGCGACCGCTCGCGATGAGAAACTACCAGTTCGCATTGAGAAAGCTGAAGCTCGAGTAAAAATCTACTCGAGCAGCAGAAAACTACAGCTCGCACTGTGCAAGATGCCATTTTCAATGATTGCACAGTGCCGGTTGCTTGTCCGCACTGTGCAATCATTGAAAACGACATCTGGCACAGTGCGAACAAGCTACTACGCAGTTCGCGAAGTGCTACGCGCAGCTCGCGTAGTGCGAACTACGCCCAGGCCTAGTTATAATCCCACGCTGATGAACTAGGTTTGTAACATTGATTTAAATTTAATTACAACACTGGTTTAAAAAAACATATATTGTCATGCCAGTTTTTGAGATTTTTCGCTCAAAGAAATATTGATGAAGTAGCAGCCTCGGACTCTCATTAGCTCATCTCATGTGCTCATCATCCGGGCCTATGTTTTCATTTTGAGCATTGACCTGTGATTATGTGTGAGGTAAGAGCGGCGATAGGCACATCGGAATAGTACCTTTGCTAAACTGGAATGCCACACACATGAAATAGCTGGTTTGCTCTTTAACTTTCTGCCTCCTGAAATAGCCTTAACTTTTATTGCAATCAGCGAATAAAGGAAAACCACACTCAAAATGTCACCAATAATGTACGAATTGTTATGTTTGAAACCTTCTTGGGGATGATTGGGAGGGGCCTAGTGTGCTTCTGTTAATGCTGCCACTTCAATTTTCTCACAGCAGCAAAAACGTCATTGAAATCTAATGCCTGCAAAAGCTTGGGCGACGATTATGTAAAATGGCAGGAGTAGTGGAAGTGACATCACATAACCCCACTGAAATAATGGGAAGTGACATAATATTATCTTTGACACTGAATCCTCCCGGGAAGTGATGTCACATGGCCTTCACCCTAATGACGTTGCTGACATTTGCAGCTTCTTCAGTACACAATTGTAGGGTAGAACAACAGTTGCTAACACAGACAAATAGCTATTTTATGTAGCACCTTCATTTTAAATATGACATGCCTGCTAACATGATAGAAACATTGCATGTTTCTCTTTTTTATTGTATGATAAATTGTGTGTTTGTTGGAAGAGATAAAAATAGAGCAGCAAAATCACAAAATTATTTGTACCACAAGCTGCCATGATTTAATGGTTTCTTTTTTAGCTTTTATTATACGTTTTGATTATCATTATTTGCAAGGCATTGTCACTTTATTGAAACACATCATTTTCCATCTGTTAACAATCTGCAATATCTTGCTTACAAATACTTACATATGTTTACTTTTTATTTCATGTTTTTAATTTAAGCAGGCAAGTATATATTGCACTTTTGAATTTAGCTGATTAATGGCCCAGGTGACAGTGAGGGCTGCATAGAGTAAACAGTGCACTGTAGTGCACTGTTTATCTTCTGTTCTTGACATTACCTTTGCCACTACTGAGGTCAGGGGTCGCAAAGGCAGGACAAGAGTCACACAGGGAAGCCTGTGACCCCTGTCGACCCCCAAATGATGCCCATGTTCAAAATAAATAGAACAAACTTGCATACAACTCTTTTATGCACTCACTTGCACACTATCTTGCTCACACCCTTAAGTGCTGAACTGTAAAGTCATTCACATACTCTGTAAGGCATGCATGTACAGAAACACTCACTCTCACTCGCACACTCTCTTGATCGGTAGGCTTGCATGCCCTGACACATTCACTCACATATTTAATCATTTGCTCACTCAGGCAAAGGCTCACTTACTCACGTACATACTTGCATAATCTTGCAGGTACCAACACATTTTGCAGTGAAAGGCTCAGCTCGGTCACACCACACAAAATCACAGAGGCATATGTGTTCTTGCCACTCATTCATTCACTCACAAAAATGTTTACTCCCTCATTCAGGCAGCTTTTCAATCACATTGTCACTGACTTGCTTGATAACTTGCTCATATGCACTTGCTTAACCACCTGCCTGACATACTGAGTCATGCAATCACTTCTTATCATGCACTCTATATCTTAAACACACAGCCACATTCTTCTACACTCTCACTCATAAAAACCCAACAATGTACTCAGTCACTGACTGAAGCTGGCGCTCGGATTTCTGTTTACCTTTCATATTTCCATGATTTTGGTCCCACCTATTCCTCTTGCCTTTTTTAAAAAAACCTGATTTTATTGGCATTTGACTTATATGCATTTCAATTGTTATCATGTCAGGATATTTACATACATATATAGATTACACTACTGTTCTCTTTCTTTTTTCTGTTGTATTAATAATTCTTAGAAACATTCCAAAAAAAGCCTAAATTCAACTCCCCTTCCTCCCTCCCCTAACGAGTGGGCTAGTCTGTAGCTTATTATTTTCATCATTGCATGTTCACCTCTTTTGCTGTATGCTTTATTCTTGTCTGGGGTCTGTGTGAGGTAGGGAAGGTCTTGTGTCTGTCTTTTTATCTTATTCTCTCAGAAATCCCATCTCATGGTCCCTTGCCGGTGGCGGCGAATTTGATTGGGCTCCTGCTGTCTCTCCTAGGTCTGATACCTGCATGTCATCTAGTAGTCTCCCCCAGGCTTTCGCAGTTTCTAGGTTCCCTATGTCTCGGTTTGCCTCTCTCAGCACAATTCTATTTTCTGCGTCTGCCCACTTCTCCAGCTCTCTTTTCCAGATCTCTATTCTTGGTCCCCTTGTAGCCTTCCAATAATTCGCGATTTCTCTCTTTGTTAATACATATGCTAGGTCTTGAAACCTCCCAGTAACCTTTGTCCTGGCCGTGTGTGGGAACCAGCTTAGTATGCAGTCTCCCGGCGTATGTGGTAGCCTATACCTCTCGCCTTGTTCTATTAGACCTTGAGTTTCTCATTTCGACAAAGGTGTGACATTCTGGTGC
Source organism: Triturus cristatus (assembly GCF_964204655.1). Lineage (NCBI taxonomy): Eukaryota > Metazoa > Chordata > Amphibia > Caudata > Salamandridae > Triturus > Triturus cristatus. Next base: position 307,346,674 of record NC_140587.1, on the reverse strand, counting down.
TTTATGTGGGACACCATCATGTTGTCATTTCGATCTAAAGAGAATATTGGATGCAAGTCTCTTTCCTTTAATGAAATTGTGTAGGGGGGGCTAAAAGCATTTGCAACACTTCTGGAGTACTGAGCTGTCAGAATTCTCAGTTATATTTCCGCAGGAATGCATGGACATGAAGAAGGGTCCACGACCTCCCCAAATTATTGTAGGTACGAAGGAGTCCAAGACATATAGCGAACCCGAAATGAAGGCATTATAGTCCTGTAGCAGGGGATCGTTCCTTTCTATTAAAGGGATGGTCCAATTAGCAGCGGATCCCCCTAAATAGGATATAACAAATGCCACCTTTGCTTGGTCTGTTGGAAAGAAAGCAGCCTTACACATAAAGTGAAGCTGGCATTGACTGATGAAGACTGCGAATTTAGTGGGATCTCCCAAAAACGTTCGGGGGCCAAGGGAATGGACGGTGGTGCAGAGACTTGAATGACCGGAAAACTAGTACCAGGATTCTGAGTTCCTACCCCTGAGTCAGACCTCATGCCCCTCTGCAGTGCATCCACCCATGCTGACAAGGCTTGGGTTTCTTTCTGAAGATTACCCAGCATGTGTGCTAAATCTGCTAAGGACACCTGACTCATCTCCATGGCGCTCAGGCGAAAAAGAAAACTTTTCTTTTTGGGCTTCGCGTTTTGTCAGAATTCTCAGTTATATTTCCGCAGGAACGCCATGGACATGAAGAAGGGTCCACGACCTCCCCAAATTACCTATTGCACCCAACAAGAAGTCAAGGTGACAATGGTAACCTGGGGAAGAAGGGAAACAAAACAAGGAGAGACAAGGGTCCTCGTCAACCTCAGGCTGCAACAAAACCAGGCCAACACGGGGGTATTTCTGCTGTAGACAGAGAGAAAAAACAGAGAGTTGGTAAGTGTGTAGAAAGGTGTACTGTAATCCCTATTCCTCTAAAGGTGCTATCTCCTACCTTAGGCTTCTCTTCTTCTAAATTATACAAAAGACTGCAATTGACAGGCGTGTGTCTGAGTCTAGAGGAGGAAACAAAGGCTACTTAGTAAAAGGATGGTCAATAAGGCATGTAATGAAACAGAAAAAACACTTATGTTAACAAGCCCACTTTGTTACATTATCTGCATAATTCATGTGAATCCAAATGAAAGTGTCACTAATAAGAAAAGAAATAATGTCACCTTATCTTCAGGTGTAAATAACTAATCTTCTCTTTATTTCCTTTATAACAGGTAGCCAGCCAAACAGGAAGAGCGGAGAACCATAGCCTCAGAATTGCTGAATCAGATAAGTATACTTGGGGCACTAAGTATAATAACATTTGTCAGCGCAGGGTGCTGTTACCGTATATACAGTCATGCAGATTTCTTGTTTTCTTCTTTATGTTGTAGGTACGAAGGAGTCCAAGACATATAGTGAACCCGAAACGAAGGAGGACCGTAGAACAAGAATACTAGCTGTCCGAAGGTCCGGGAGAAAGGAGGACACTGTTACCAACAGGACGTGGACGAGGAGACTTTGACAACTCAAAGGCACTGGATCACAGGAGACGCGATTAAGGAGACCTGACGCTCCGAAAATGCCTCAGGCACTGGATTCCAGAAGATGTGCTCAAGGGGAACCGAAGATCCGACAAGGAAGAGGAAGGTAAGTGTAGCTCCGTAGCTAGAACGCGAAGCCTCATTGCTCGGAGACTGCCGCTCTTTGAGTCGTTTGATTGGCCGCCGCGCATGCGTGCCCCCACGCGGCGGCCATGTTTGTAGTCCGCAGGAACCCCCAAGATCGGCAATCGCGACATGATCCAAATGAAAACAATTATAATGATTGGAGGTAGAACAGATCACCTCAGTGCAGCACAGTCAGTGTATACAGGCTGGGAAAGTTAGAATTAATGAGTGCACATGTATATCAGAGCTGCAAAGTGCAACAACTTGAATCCAGCGGGTCATAGACAGGAGAATGTAAAGCCTAAACTGGGAGAATTTCTTGCTTCACACCCTGACGCTTGGCACAGGGACAGTCCATAAATCGTCTGATCATAAGGTACCAAAAGTGGTACTTCCTTTACCATGATACCACTATCGAGAAGGAAATTCCACTAACAGATTCCCCTCTCCAATTAACATTTTGTCCGTGTATCAGATAATTATCCATTACCACCTACCCCAAAATCTAGCCATTAGGCTGCTAGATGACAAGGGAAATAAGGTAGTGAGTATGTGTGAGGCATGATCCATCCTTCCCTTCTTGTTACAGGACATGAAACTCTTGCCACCTGTCTCCCTCCTTTATTCTTTCCACCATTCACTTTGAAAATCTTTCTCTTCTTCTCTCTGTTCACCCGCTCTATTCTTCGTAGCTCAATCTTGTTACTCTCATGCCTTTCCTTACTCTTAGTAATGCCATGTTTTTCATATAGCTCTTCATACCTCTATATTGAGGCTTCTAAACTCTAAATTACGTATGTTGCAATTTCCCTTTATGGAACTAAAGATGTTGACCTCGAAAGGGCGAAAGGCTGTCTTTACCTTGCCAGGATTCAAACTTGTGGCCACCAGAGAACCATATTTGTCAACAGAATTTATTCAACCTGATGGCTATTCACCCTTCTTCATTCTTTCTCCCTCATCTTCCTTGTTCTCTATCTTTCCTCTCTCCCTCCTGTTGTCCTTCCCTCACTCTTGTCACCTGACCCGCCTCCCATTCCCCTTCTGTTGGGGGCAATTTACACCTGTCTCCCACTGTTCCCTCTCTCTTCCCTGTGCTCCCTCACTGTCCTTCAGTCATACTCGTCTTTCTCCTTTGCATGCCACCCCTCCCCTTTTTTCTCTCTCTTCCCACTCACGCCTCTTACCTCTAATTCTCTCCTTCCCTTGTCTGTTGCCCCACGCCTACTCCTTTTGTCACCCTCTAACATTCTCTATCTCACCTTTGTTTAGCTCCCTCCCGCAGTCCTTTGCCTCTTCACTTTTTCTCTCCTTCCGTCTCACCTGACTCCATCCATCCTTGTCTCTCTCTTGTCTCTCCTCCACCCCCACATCCCAGGTCTGTCTCTCTTCTTCCTGTCCTATCCATTTTTTTTCTCCTTTATCTTTCCCCTATTTATTATTTATTTATTTATTTTTATTTCTGAGTTTTATAGAGCGCGAACTTGACCCGTTAGGGTATCAGAGCGCTTTACAGGAATCAAGCAGTAGTATACAAAAGACTTGAAGGGGGGCTGGATACAAAGGGATAAAAGGGACAAACTACAATTTACATTTACATTTAACAAGAAACGAAGATCTCCAGGTCCTTGTACGGATGCCTGGAGGTGCCGGGAGGATAGTGTCTGTGTACTCCAGGGGATGCATTAGAAAGGAAATAGAGCAAGGTCTCTGTGTGAAATAGAGGCAGAATTTAGGCGAGGAATTTGCCTATCTGGAAGGTTTTGGCATCCTTTTTGAAGCGAGCCAGAGAAGGGATTCTTCTGATGGAGGGCGATTGTGAGTTCCAAAGTCTTGGTGCAGCCCCATAGAAAGCCCAATTGTACGTTTTCTTTTTCCTAAAACATGCAGGTTGGAGCAAGAGGTCTCTGGAGGACCGCAAGTTTCTGGTTCCTCCGAATATCATGAGTTTCTGGGCAAGATGTGCAGGGGAGTTTGAGTATAAATCCTTGTGCGTGATACATGCCATTTTGAGTTGGATTCTGGCCTGTAGAGGAAGCCAGTTCAGAGCTTTCAGATATGGTGAAATGTGGTCGAACTTCCTTGAGCCTGTTAGTAGCCTGGCGGCTGCGTTGAGGCAGGTTTTTAAAGGTGCCATGGAGATCTTGGGTAAACCCAAGATGGTAGAGCAGCCATATTCCAGTCTAGAGATGACTAGTGCTTGGACTGCCATTTTTAGGTTGGGGGTATCAAGGAAGGGTTTCAGCTTTCCTTAGATAGCTCAGGTGGAATCTGGCTGATTTGGCCATCGAGTTGATGTGGTCCCGCATGTTCAAGTTACAGTCCAGGGTTAGTCCAATGGATTTGGCCGAGTCCACGATGGTCGGAGGGCAGTTTAAAGCTGTGATGGCCTTAATCCATACCTGAGTCTCAGGATTGGTTTTGGGTGGGGAAATCAGAAGAAATTCTGTCTTCTTTGTTTTGAGTTTGAGTTGATTGGAGGAGAGCTATTGGACAGTCAATTTCAAGGCTTCGTTCATGAAAAGAATCTCCTCGAGAGAGGAGATCTTGATGTAGATCTGGGTGTCGTCAGCGTACATGTGGCATGAGATATTCGCATTGTGTAGTACTTCGGCAAGCGGTTCTAGGTAAAGGTTGAAGAGGGTGGGGGACAAGGTTGATCCTTGGGGGACTCCAACCGTGAGCGGGGAGGGAGCAGACAGGTTACCGTTAATTAGGACTCTCTGTGATCAGTTGTGGAGGAAGGACCTAAACCATTCAAGAACAGAGCCATCCATTCCCATCCTGAGTTTGAGGTGTTCGAGTAGTTTCTCATGGTTGACCATGTCGAAGGCCGAGGACAGATCTAGGAGGATTAGGAGACAGGTTTTGCCTTGGTCAAGGGCTTGGAGGGCATCATCCAAGATATAGAGAATGGTGGTTTCCGTGCTGTGCTCAGGCCTGAAACCGGATTTGAAGTCATCTAGTGGGCGGAAGTTGGTGATATGTTGGCCTGCTGCTGTGGCACACATTTCTCCAGAACTTTAGCTAAGAGTGGGATGTTAGAAATAGGTCTAAAGTTGTCAGGGAGGTAGGATCCAGCGATGTTTTTTTTAAAATGGGGAGGACTTGGCCAGCTTTCAGAGAGTTGGGTATGGATCCCTGAAGAAGGGAGGCGTTAATTATTGCAGTCCAGCTAGGAATGATGGATTGGGAGGCAGCAGCTAGGCAGTTAGAGAGGAGTGGGTCATTAAAGTGGTTGTTCGGGTTTAAGGTGGAGAGGATTTTCGAGACGGAGTGTTCGTCGTAGATTTTGAAGTCGGTCCAGTGTGCTTGGTTTTTGGGTGAAGCCTGAGGAGGCGGCACGGTGGGAGGAGGTAGTTCTGGTAGGGGTTGAGAGTAAGTAGCAGATCTAATTTCGTTTCCTAAGGCTGTGATTTTGTCAGTGAAAAAGGAGGAGAATTCCTCAGATGACATTAGTGACTTGGGGTTTTCTTTCGATGTTTTGGGCAGCTTGTTTGATTGGTGTGTGACCAGTTCGAAGAGTTTGCAGGGTCTGTTTTTGGCGTTCCCCAGTTCAGATCTGAAGTATTCTTTTTTCGAGTTAAGAATGTTTCTGTTGTAGGCATTTCTGGCTTGCGGAGAGGTTTTAAATGTGCGGCCGAGGGGTGCTGTCTCCAGATTCTTTCTAACTGCCGCAGGAATCTCCTCTCGCTGTTGAGAGACCCATTGAACCAGGGGTTTCTGTCTTTGATTTGGGTACTTTTTAGTTTTAGTGGGGCAAGGTCATCAATAATGTTAGTTATGATCGTTGAGGTCATTGAACGTTGTGATATGGGGGGGTAGGTAAGACTTGCAGCGGGCTACTACTTCCCTGGGATCAAGGTTCTTGGTGTCTCTAACCCAGCATTTAGGAATCACCTGTTGCGGACCTCTTGTCTTGAGGGTCCCAGGTAGCAGGAACGTGATAGCATGGTGGTAAGACCAATCACTAGGGTCTATAGCAATAAGCTTGACTGTTGATTCCTTGGCGATGATCCAGTCTAGAGTGGCGCCTTTCAAGTGTGTAAGGAGTGAGCAGACTTGGGTTAGGGCTTGGTCAGCCAGGAGATCTTTGATGACGTTGATATGAGGATCATTGGGGTCGTTCCAGTGAAGGTTGAAATCACCAAGGAAAATGTCTTTGGAGTTGGAGGAACCCTTGGCTGTAATGAGTTCCATTTGGTGGTCAGTAAAGACATAATTCGTGCCTGGGGGGTGGTTAAAGATGTTCAGATTGCACAGTTGCGTGGAGTTGCTGCATATGGAGAGTACGAGGTATTCACAGGAGTCTGGGGTATCCGCCAGGAGTTCCGTGACAAGGAGATTAGAGCGGTAAACGCAGGCAATGTCTCCCCCTTTTTTGCCTATCCAGCCTTGCAATATTGTAGTTGGGAGGGACTAGACGGTCTAGGCATGGAGATGAGGATTCTTTGAGCCTGCCCCTGTAATCCCCTCACACACCTTCACTCCATTCTTTTCCATCTCAGTCGTCCCCTCCTCCCTTCTCCGTTCTCCCACCGCCTCCTGTACGTTCCTCCAGCTTCTTATAGTGTGTAAGGCTCTCTGACTGTGCTTAAACACATCCCTACTGCTTCAGCTAGTGACAGTGCCACACATGCACAGTGAAGGGCCCTTCTGCACACAGATAGTGGACAGCATCCTGCCGTTATGAGTAGGCACAGCACAATGTACCAAGTGGGCGATCCCTTGAGTCATAGCCAGGCATAGCTCACTCCAGATACAAAGAAACTCAAACACAGATTCCCTCTAAGACAGAGACTTCTTGTAATACAACTTTGTACAAATTCAGAGAGAGCTCCCTCCAAGCACACAGATAACTCTGCCTGCAGACGCAGCAGGCACAAAGACAGCTCCCTCTGCTTGTGCATACAGCTCCCTGCCCTTGCACTTGCACATACAGCTTCCTGAGCTTGCACATACAGCTCCTCTGCCTGCACATACAGCTCACTGCACTTGCACACATAGTCCCTGCGATTGCCCATACAACTCCCTGCACTTGCCTATACAGCTCCCTGCGCATGCATATAATGCTACCTGCGCTTGCACATTCTGCTCCCTGCTCCTGCAGATATGTTCACTGGCCCTGCACTTGCACATACAGCACCCTGCGCTTGCACATACAGCTCCATGTGCTTGCACATACAGCTCCCTGCCCTGCTCTTCTAAATACAGCTGCCTGTGCTTGCAAATACAGCTCCCTGTCCCTGCACTTGCACATACAGCTCCCTCTGCTTGTACATACAGTTCCCTACCCCTGTACTTGCACATACAGTTCCCTGCACTTGCACATACAGCTCCCTCTGCCTGCACTTGCACACATAGCTCCCTGCGCTTGCACATACAACTCCCTGCACTTGAATATACAGCTCCTTGCCCCTGCGCATGCACATACAGCTCCCTGTGTTTGCACATACAGCTCCCTGTGTTTGCAGATAAGTTCTCTGGCCCTGTGCTTGCAGGTACAGCACCCTGCGCTTGCATATACAGCTCCATATGCTTGCACATACAGCTCCCTGTCCCAGCACTTGTACATAGAGCTCCCTGTGCTTGTACATACAGCTCCCTGTCAATGCGCTTGCACATACAGCTCCCTGCGCTTGCACATACAGATTCCTCCGCTTGCACATACAGCTCCTTCTGCTTGCAAATGCAGCTCCCTCTGCTTGCACATACAGTTCCCTGCACTTGCACATACAGCTCCCTGCGCCTACACATACAGCTCCCTACACTTGCACATACAACTTGCTAAGCCGCACTACAACTCCATGAGATCACCACAAACAAGAGCTGCATTTCGCCAACTGTCTGCTAACTGCAGCTATCAGATAGTTCCCCGCTGACAGAGGCTCTGTTCCCAAAGCAACGATATCTGTACTGGTAGATGAGTGTTTCTTACTGTACATTGTATACTCTCAGCGAGGGTTGAACCTTAGTGAATCACACCTTCCAGCGTCAAACATACAGATTAAACACAGGCTCTAAACCTAATGGCAGCTTCAGTATTTTAGAAAGGCAGACGGTGCTTTAAAAAAAGAAAAACGGCTAGAACCAATTCACTCGTATGCTGAAGGCTGTGCTGCAGTGCACACTGTGGGCTTCATTTATTAGTTTTTGCCATATGGCAGAGCCGCAGGCCTTCCTGCAGCTCTGCCTTACTGCTAAAGAAAAGGGCAGGAATGCGTCATAGCTATCAGATACGGCGCTTTCCTGTCCCTTTCCCCTGCGCTGGCGCACACTGGGTTGCAGTGCGCCAAAGCGGGCACCTTTGCACCATGGTGCAAGAGTGCCTGCATTGAGGGGATGATTGTTTTTGTGCAGGAAGGAAAACCTACCAGAACAAAAACAATCACAGAAGACTTTTTCCTCTTTCTATGTGTGCTGTATAATGCAGCACACATAGAAAAATGAAAAATGAGGAGAAATAAAGATATTTCTCCTTGTTGTGCCTCCCTTACGTACATTTTTGGTGCTAGCTCAGATTTACGATTTCTCATACATCTGGGGCAGTGTCAAAAAAACATGGATGTTGCTGGGAACGCCCCTAGCAATAGTCATTGCACGCCCCTTTAAAGCAGAAAACTGTGTTAAAGGGAACAATATTTATCAGGCAGCATTAAGCCCCAAAAAAGTCACTGCCTGATAAATATCCTGCTCCACGGAATGTCACAAAAAGTGAAGTTCCAGCGGCGCAAAGATCCTCATAAATGAGGCCCTGTGTTGTGATGTCTTTGCATGATGCTGGTTTTAAGTATACACCCTTTGAGGCACCATACATTTGTGTCATGAGCACTATGATGTAAGTTGGTTCTGGTGTGGAACTTTGAGGTGCTGGTTGGAGTTGGCAGTTGGAGAGACACTGCGGAGCGAGGCGGTCTGTTGGTGCCCAGATGGGGTGTAAGGGTTATTAGTGTAAATAAAGCATACAAGTAAAAGTATCAGGTGTCGGTGAATCTTTACAAAGTTGGCGACGAGCTTGCTTGACCCTGACAACCTCAAGAACCCATGCAACGATGGATATTCTGGGCATTGGTGAATACGGTGAAGCGGTCTGGTAAAGGAAATGGCGCAAATCAGCATGTGTGTTTTTCACATGTAATTTAGACCCGTTTGCACCTGCAAAAAACCTGCGGCCCATGTACTAATCCTATTTTGCAAGTCACAAATCAATTTGCGACTCGCAAAATAGGATTAGCGACTCGCTATTAGGAAGGGGCATTCCAAGGGCGTCCCTTCCTAATAGAGACTCCTTAAGCTATGTAAGAATGATTTGCGACCGCAGTTGCTGTCGCCAAACACTCTCAGTTTACCACCCTTCTCAGAAGGGTGGTAAAGCATTCGCAAACGGTAAGGGATCCCTAGGGGACCCCTTCCCATTTGCGAATGCATGCGCAAATATTTTTTAAGGGCAGGCAGTGGTCCCAGGGACCACTGCCATCCCTTATAAAATGAAACTGAAAAGTTTCATTTTTATTTTTTAAATGCATCCCGTTTCCTTTAAGGAAAAAGGGCTGCATTTAAAAAAACTAAAAAACTGCTTTACTTAAAAGCAGACCCAGACATGGAGGTCTGCTGCCCCAGCAGGCCAGCATTCCTGGGAGTGCCAGCCATTCCCATTGGGGTTGCAAATTGTGACAGCCTCATTAATATTCATGAGGCATGCAATTTGCGACCCCATTGGAAATTGCAAACAGTGTCTCAGACACTGTTGTGCATCCCAATTAGCGAGTTGCCAATTGCGAGTCGCAAATGCGACGCAATTTGCGACGCTCTAATTGGCGGGTCGTACATCTGGCCCTTAATTCCTAGCGCACTCGCATTTCAGATGGAAAGAAGATTGTAAGTACTTTTTTTTCCAACATTCAACCATCCTAGTGAGCAATTGGTAGCATACTGTGTTATTGGAACACATTGTATGGATCTTCGGCCAAGTTGTTGTTCGTTGGCTTTGCACGTATGACTGGCCATTTTATATTGGAAGACATGCTTTGTTTCGTTGACCCTTTTAAATCACCATTATACGTATGTCCTCAAGGCAAATGACGTTGTGATTCCTTGTAGTTGGGTGCGGTGTTGACACACAGTTATGTAGAGTGCTACAGTTGTTATACATGCATAAATAGTAAGTTGTAGCACGTCGGGGGTGTGCATATGTGCATTTCCTCACAGTAATAAGCACACTTTGTTCTGCATATTAAATTTTAATTATCCGTACACTGTATCAGTCTTTCAAACTCGTTCTTCAAGCGTAGTGCATTTTTCAACTCCCTTGCTGCCTGCAAACTAAATTCTAGGACAGTGCGGTCTGCTAGGAGTGTATCTGGTATTTCCTTGGGTCAGCAGCTTTCTGCACTGTGAAAAACACACTGAATTTCATACAAGTGTGTCACTGTACTGCTTTGATTTCCGATTACAGTGACACACACACTAAATTGAGCTCATTAGTCAGTTTACTACTTCTGACAGGCATAGTGACATTCACACTTGATTTGATCTTTGTGTGTCATTGTTCATAGGCCAAAGCCAGTCCCAGTGGTTTTCTTTTAATTTAACTTTTATTTTTTATTGCTTCTCCATAACTTAAATAATTGCGTACAGTGGGGGAGAATTATTTAGGATACTGTTTAAGGGTACACCCTTGTAGGAATGGTGGTAGTGTTGGTACGTTTTATTCGGGTAGTTTATTAACAATTTAATCTGCGTTGTGCTATAATGGCTTTTAGAATGTATGGAACCTGTCTCCTCCCCAACCCTTTTTGCCACCCTCAGGTGAATCAATATTTAAATCGGAGGAGTGGCGTGAGTATTTTGAGAATTACAATTCTACATTTGAGGACGATACAGAACTCACTGCTGAAAGAAAGAAGAAGATACTTTTACATTGTTTGGGTGCACGAGGTTTAAAGGTATACAATCGTATAAATGAGAAATCAAGACCCGAATGCCTTTGAAGTTTTAACTAACTGTTTTAAACCCACAGTTTGTGTTACAGTAGACCTTTTATCAATTCTTCCATAGGAAGTAAGAAAAAGAAGAATCTATTGAAGATTTGGAGGGGGCCCAAAAACGTTAAACTCTTATATGCCGGTTTGGTGCTCTTCATGATGAGCTAATTCAAAATCAGATACTAATGCAGGCAGCTATTCCCAATATACAGAACAAGCTTTGGGCTAAGGGAGAATCATCTCTTCAAGAAGTAAACGATATTATTAAGAATGCTGAATTAACAGGGAGATGTGCTAATGCTGTTTTATCTGAGAAGAAGGCAAAGAGTACTAAGGATGAAAGTTCTGTAGTAGCCATGTAAAGAATGTGAAAATTCCTTCTTGCAAATCTATGGAGGAGATTGATTGTAGTAAAATGGACAATGTGAATAAATCTGAAAAATTGAGTGACAAAAATGTTTTAGATGTGGTAGCAGGTACCACTTAACCAGTGGGAAAAATTGTCCAGCACGGAAGCAGAAATGTTCAAAATGTGGAATCATTGGACATTTTTACAAAGTGTGCCAGAAGAAGACAAAGAGAGACAGTGTTGTAAAATGTGTAGATCCAAAGAGTGAGGTCCAATCTAGTTCTTCAGATGACACAGATCTAAATGTATGTGTACTGAATGTGAAGGAAGATTTTTTGTGTGGGAAGGGTAAAAGGAAGAAACCTGTGTGTGAGATATCTATGGGGGTGTGGAAATCTCCATTGTGGCAGACTTGGGGTCACCTTATACCATTGTAAATAAGGAGCTGTGGCAGGAAATATTTGAGCCGGTATTAGGTGACAACTTGCAAAAGTCAGATATTTCACCTAAAACATTGACCGGAGAACCTATTGTTATGGTTGAGTACAGAGAATTGTTATTTAAATGTAAGAACAGAGAAACTTTAGGAAAATTGTATGTGTCAGCCAAAGGCCCATTTGTTCTTGACTGGATGGATCAGGTTGATTTGGGTATTATGCTGGATCAAGAATCTGTTGTGTCCCTACAGTTAGAGGGTGAGTTTAGTCTCAACATCTTTAAAAGATTTCCTAACATTTTCTATGGGAAAATTGGAAAATGTTGAGGTTTTCAACATAAAATACAACTCAAGTTTGGTGCTGCACCTTGCATTCATAAGGAAAGGAATATTACTTTTTCTATAAAGGGTGAGGTGGATAAAGAGTTACAGAAATTGCAAAAAGCAAGCATCATCAAAACGGCTAAATCAGCAGAATGGATCGCACCTTTGGTAGTTGCCAAGAAAGCCAATGGAAAGTTAAGGTTTTGCATAGGTCTCTGTGATCTTAACAAGAGTATTTTGATCAATCAGTTTTGCTTGCCTAAAATTAGTGAAATGCTTTAGCACCCTAGTGCGATCAAATGGTTCTCTACCATTGATCTCACTGCTTTGTACCATCAGGTCTCATTACACCCAGAGAGCAAAAGCCTTGCTAAGTTTGTTACGCCTTTCAGGTGTTTCAGATTCAAAAGGGTACCTTTTGGATTGTCCTCTGCTGTGACAATGTTTCAGAGGTTAATGCGTGTAATCTTAAAAAGACATGAATGACTTGTTAATATTCTAGGATGATGTCATGGTAATAGAGAATACCAGAAAAGAACATGATTGTAAACTTTCCCAAGTGATGAAGATTCTTGGGGAAAAGGGTCTAATGGCTGAGTTGAGTAAGTACAGATTTGCAAAGGAAAAAGTCTTTTACCTAGGCCATGAAATAACAGGAGAGGGTATCAAACATAAAAAATAAATGTTAGATGCCATCAAAGAAGCTCCAGCTCCCCAAAACAAAGATAATGTATGGGCATTTTTAGGTTTGGTAGAATTCTACGCCAAGTTTGTTGAATATTTTTCTACACAAACCTATATTTTAAGACACCTACTCAAATTGAAAAATAAATTTGAGTGGTTGAAACGACTTGAAAAGGCATTTTTAGATATCAAAAAATATATTTATGATGCTCTATCCCTGCAGGGTTTTGATCCCACCATACATAGTGTAGTCACCACTGATTCCAGTGGTAGAGGTATCGGGGTGGTGTTGACCCAGAAGGATGTGGACGATTTGGAATTACTATTACTTTTGCATCTCGTTCAATTACTCCAACTGAGAAGAAATACTCAGTCATTGAATGAGAGGCACTAGCTTGTGTCTTGAGTCTGGAACATTTCAGACAGTACATTTGGGGCTCTAAAATTATGTTACGGAGTGATAAATATCCCACTTACAAAGATATTAACTACTAAAGGGTTGCATAACGGTTCACCTATTAGGTACAGTATGTGCCTTGGGTGAAGAATGTGGGTGCAGACGTTTTAAGTCACAAATGCCGTTACCTTTCAAAAGAAGGAAGTGAAATGGATTTGGATGCTTTTTATATTACTAATATTCTTGAAGAAGTACCTAGTATCTCTGAGGAGGAATGGACGCAAGTGCAGAGTCCTGATGAGACGTTGATTGAGGGGAGCAAAAGAATCGGTGAGGGTTGGCCTGAAAAAAAACTTGAGCAAAAGGAATTTTGAACATATTGGGAATTAGGTCATGAGTTGTCTTTTGAAGGAGGGTTACTGATGAGAAACAGAAAAGTGATTCCTCCAGTATGTCTAAGACCTAAGGTTCTGGATCTATGTCATTAAGGAGCATTTGAGCATAGGAAAGACTAAGAGTAGAGTAAAAGGTTCGCACTGGTGTGTAGGTTTGAATTTCGAAATTGAAAGAAAAGTGACAAATTGTTTAGCTTGTGAAAATTCTGACAAAACTCAGACTACCTATAGGCCACCATTATACCCCATATTTAGTCCCAGTATGCTTGGGAGAGAGTAGGCATTGATATTGCAGGTCCTATCTGGTAGGTTGTGAACAGAAGTATCTTGTTGTCTTAGTTGACCATTTTTCTAAGTGAATATTGTCCACAAGGCTGACTCTAAAACAATAATTGCTATTTTACAAAAAGTATTTTTGAAAAAAAGAATACCTAAATGTATCATTTGTGACAATGGCCTCAGTTGGCTTCTGGAGCGTTCATATTTTTGGGGATGGGTAATGGCATTTTACACAAGACCACTTCATTTTGCCATCCGGCTGGTAATGGTGCTGTTGAAAGGTTTAACCGCATTATTAAAGGTATAGTGCAACTGGCAAACAACAATGACCTGAATTGGAAGAAGGAATTAGCACACAATATTTGGGCTTACAGAATTAGTCCTTGTCAATCTACTGATCTTAGCCCTTTTGTGGTAACGAGAGGAAGAACACCCATTACTAAGACGAATGTAGAGTGGATGGTCACAGCTACAAAAGCTAATTGGTCATCTAGTGAAGTTAAACTGTAATTGAAGCATGAACAAGATTCGTGCAAGAAATATTATGATGCATAACATGAAAACGATCTGTAGGCATTAGAGTAGGAGACAGAGTGAGAGTAAAAAGGAATTGTATTTTGAAGAAGGGCCAAAGCCGTTTTTCACAACCATTTGTCGTTGAGAAAATATATTGCAATTCAGTGCTATTAAATGATGGAAGAGTGTGGCATTTCTCATCTTTATCTTTATGTAAGGGGGAGGAGAGGCTGCATCAAACATCTTCACAACCTACATGGGGACAGGGTAAACATAAGTTTAACTGGTTGACAGACAGTGGAAGTAGTGAGGGAGAAAAGAAAAAGGATGAAGGTTACAGAAGATAACAGACACATATGCATCTGTTGACAAAGTACAGAGAAGCGGTAGTAGTGTCTAATAGATCGCACTTCAGAAAGAGTATGTAATCAGACTGAGCAATTAAAGTGATGTTCTTGTTTTACCTTATCATAGATAACAAACAGACAATTGGTTGTGGTGCCACTCAGGGTTACGAAAGCACCCTACTATCTAGGGTGCATAAACATACAGCCTCTGAAAACAGTTGCTGTGTATTACAATGTACAATACAGGTACCCCGGCACTCAAGAAGTGATATCTATTTCCCCTTATGTCCAACCTTTATAAGCAAGAATGCATTTCAAATTTCTCAATGTATCACTGATAACAGGCAAAGATGGATTCGTAAAAAAGGATGTACTTTTTAATTTAGGCAAAACGATAGATTAGGACATCATAATTTTCAAACAGGAGACATAGAGACCCCCTGTTCTTTCAGAAGAACATAACAATTAGAAAACTAATTTGTAAGAGATGTAAGAGGCTCTGTAGTCTTGATCCAACAGCACAACAGCCGACACGTGTTTTGTCACATCCGGTGACTTCCTCAAGGCTTTTAGCGAAGTAAGGTTCTCTCAGAATTAATAGATACTATTTCTTAAAATTGGATAACAGGCGTGGCCACGATACGACCAATGTTTTCTGTATTTGGAAAAAGGCAAGGTCCGATTATCCCACAAATTCCCTTTTAGGTACTTACCGTTGCTTGGACATATCTACAAGTCGAGACTTTGCACCACATTGTATGGGAATTAACCCTGTGGTCAACCCCAAGCTACTCCTTACCTACGTGGGTTACCATCCTTACTTCGGAACCCTTTTTTTACGTGCACATTCACCATTTCAGTTAGGACCAGAAACGCCACTGATCATTCAGACAAACAAGGCGTGAAACATGTCGACCTTTTGGTAATTTACACGGGCACATAAGGCCTCATAGTAACTCACAAACCTTTTTGTTTTTTTATCTACCAGGGGCACCACGCTATTAAAGGGTTTCCCTGTGGATACCCCTAGGTAGTTTTATCTATTCACTCCTGCACGCACCTCACCACTGTGTCCACTGGATCCACCCCACACACCCGCACTCACCTAACGGCTTTTCTCTTAAAAGATCTCCGTGAAAGCGACCCTTCGGGGGACCGTCGTGCATTGCAGCGCCGGCCAAACGAGGAGCAAAAAGTCCCATGATGAAACATGACATCCTTTGGGGTGTGTGAGGGCAACTAAGAGGCAAGACTCGGCCCTCCCCTTTGGGATTGGATCCTTGATACTGGGGATGAACCTCTGCCTCTCTCTTTTTCCTTCTCCTCTTATCTTCTACTCTACTCTCAATCTTTCTTTACATTGACTGGGTGACACATTGCACCCTCAATTTGATACATGACAGCACATCAGACATCAAGAGTGAATGTCTGTCTCACTTAAAAGTAGAACTGAATTGCGTGAGGACAAGCAGGGACGCAAAACAGGCCCCTTCTGTGCATGTCCTCCACAATCCTTCAGGTGGCCCCCAATCATTCAGAGGAACCACACTCAACCCAAGGCCAATGGATATCTGTGAGATATAGGAGACTCAGGGAGGGTTCCCTCATCACATTTTGCAGGGGGGCCCCATCATTGAGCATTACTTTACTAATGACATGGTGTCAATTTGGTAATACGAGGGCAATTGTTAATTTGCGTTCGTCTAACCCCCGATGAGTGACACTTGGCAGAACTGTCAGATCATGAGTATTGCAGGTCCTCATGCCAAGTTCCCCCTGAGACGGTCCTCCTGTCCAGCTTGCCCGCAGTCCGTTACTCTCTGCAGCTTTCGGTTTTGTGCATCCCCTGCTTGTTTGCTGCTCATTTCTGCTTGGTCCTGCCCTTTATTTTGCCTCTTGCTGTTCATTATAGTGCCTCTTTCTGCTAATTTCTGACCTTTATTTTTCCTCTTTCTGCTTGTTTTTGACCTTTTTCTGCCTCATCCTGCTCATTTCTGACCTTAATTTTGCCTCTTTCTGCTCGTTTCGGATCTGTATTTTGCCTCTTTCTACTTGTTTTCTGAATTTTTTCCACCTCTTTCTGCTCATTTCCAAAGTTTATTTTGCCTCTTTCATCTCACTCCTGCACTTTATTTTGCCTCTTTCTGTCCTTTATTCTGCCTCTTTCTGCTAGTTTCTGACCTTTATTTTGCCTCTTTCTGCTTGTTTCTGACCTTTATTTTACATCTTTCTGCTTTTTTCTGACCTTTATTCTGCCTCTTTCTTCTCGTTTCTGACCTTTATTCCTTCTCTTCCAGCTAGTTTCTGACCTTCATTTTGCCTCTTTCCACTGGTTTCTGACCTTTATTTTGCATCTTTCTGCTTGTTTCTGACCTTTATTCTGATTTCGCATCCACAGCGCCCAGATTCCCCTAGCGGTGACAGTGCTGAGCTATACAAATGATGGTTTATTGATTGATTGATTGTGCATTGTGAAAGAAGTCAATTTTCAGATCTGTGGATAAAGACACGACATAAAACATTATAAAATCATCACGCATGAATACCAAATGCTCAACAGCGAGAGGGACCCGAGGCAAAACTGCACATGACTCTGTAGGGACTGGATTTTATCAAGGAGAAGACAGATGAAAGAGATAAATTGTTTCCCAATAAATGCAATTATCGCCGAGCATAATGGTATCCCAGCGGGCGTCACCGTGATACAGGATTGTCAGGCACTGCTCAGATGAAATTCTGAACGAAGTGGGGCTACATCTGAGGAGCCCCAAGTCTCCTGAGCTCAGGAATGGACTCCTTCAGGTAAACCAACCAAGGGAAGCATATAGAAGTGAGACACTCTTTCTTGTTCTCTTTCGTCCCTGCCCTCACACTCTTTCTTATTCTCTTTCCTCCCTGCCCTTTCTCTCACATGCACGCACTCTTGATCACTCTCTTCATACTATTCTCTACTATCTTTCAAATTTCAGAGTAACAGTTCTCTCTCTCCTCAGTCTGTCTCTCTTACACTTATTCATTCCCTTTCTTCGTCTCCTGATAGCACTGCCTCACATCCACACTTTAGCTCTGGCTCTCTGCGTACTTCTTGACTGTCTCTTCGTTCGTCCTCCTCTCCTAATGGTTTTTTATCTAAATCTTCCTCTTCTCTCCTCATTCTTCCCTCCTCATTCTTCCCTCTTAATGTCTCTCTGACACAGGGGAATGGCGCTCCCATCTGATTATTAGTTCAGTGTGTTATGAACTTTAGTTCAACAAGCTCCTATCGCACTCACACAATATACCGATGCACAGGAAAACACCTACAGGTATCCGTAAACACATACAAATTGGCATGCACACAGGCACAAATCCATACAGACCAAAAGATACAAAAGCACACATGTGCACACAAAAACACCTTCCAGCACTCGTGCACATATACTATAAAACACACCTGGGGCACAAAACACACATACAAAAGCTTGGTCAACACACCACATATAGTCATATATTTACAAGCACGTTGGGCAATCCTTTCGAACGTTTTCTAGTAAAGATAGAAAAAGAATGAAAAAACAAGGGTGCTCATGCATGGACACTTTTGGGTGATTATATTTGAATTTGTTTTTATACTTTGCAAATTGCAACAAAACATTCTAAAGAAAACATGCATTGGCAAAACAAATAGTTTAGCAATCAACGCCTGACCTACTGGGCTTGTCAATGCTTTATTTATGGGTGCACAAAGGACAGACACACTGAAACCCATATAAGTAGATTGGTGTTGCATCCTTGTTGCTGTTTATTGTAGTTAGTGAAATCACTGTCTTGGGTAGTATTGTTCTTTAAATACTATAGCAGCAATCATTCACATTCATGTTAAACGGAGCACTCGTACCTGTAAAGTGTGACCTTTTCTTGAATTTTCATTAAATGTCAGACATTTGGGTTTTCATCATCTTTATGAACTGCTGTCACTTTTGCAGGCATGCTTATAATAGTGTTTGCCAGAACAATTTATATATTTGGCATTTTATTACAAAACTGGATTATGAATAACGGACTTGTAAAATTGTTGCAAAACGTTGTTCTTCATCAAGAGAAAACGAATCCTTTTTTGGTTATTTTGTCCTACAGTTATGAGCAGAGCTAGCTCTTGCAACACCCAGGGGCTCACAACCAAGCAAGAGAAAACATTTGGTTACAGTAGCAAAGTATTCTGTCCTTGAATCAACACAAAGCAGCTCTTTATACACTTTATTTCCAAGCCCTGGGGCCACACATGCTACTTTTACCTCAGTATACATAGATTTCCTAGATTCCGAATACAAAATCTCTAAATATGGTCACTATTTGTACCATTGACATAACACGTCCCATAAATGAGTTGATTCTTGGCTTTGTTATTTATTGCACATAATAAATAACGTCAATTACAAGTTTCCTAATTAAAATGGGCATTAATGGCATGGGAGTGATTCATCACAAAGCCAAGGGCAGCGGAAGTGACATCACATAATGTTTGAACCTAATGACATCATGGAAAGTGACATCATATGACCCTTGACTCTGATTTTTTTGCAAGAAGGTGTGTCACATGACTCTAACATCACTAGTACTATAATAACTACATGATTAGTGTAACAGCATATAAGACAAATGTCTTTTTAGATACCACCTATATTATAGCACTGACATGATCTTTGAAAGTTCTGGGGCATAGTCCTCCCCTGAATTGTAGTGAGTGAGCAAAGAGAGTAAGCAGGACCTCCTCTAAGGGGTTTCTCAACCTGGATTTTTTTTTTTTAAAGAATGAGGTGAAATCATGCATTTTAAAACACAACTTTCTCATAAATGTGCTAAAATATCATAGGTGCTAAAGGACACTCATTAAACATTCAAATATTTGCATGGTGTGCCAAGCCAATGAAACCTGATGCTCCCCAAGAGTTGACCCAATTGTTTTAAAAATATGGTTGGCATCCCATTGTACTTCCATTGTACTTGAGTCTTGGGTGTCACCATATTCCATGGGTGCCACCCTGTATCACAAATACCATACAATATCGCCATGCTAGAATTTTGCAATGTATACTCTTCATATACCACAGTTGAGCCTTAGGTGAAAATTTACCTCACTGTTTCGGGCCAGCATTTTTTCCTGTTTGCCAGCCTCCCATATGCCAGATTTTCCACCCTTATGCCAAGAATTGTGGTGTAACAGCCAGAGCTGCTGCCTTCAGTGCTGGGCAACCAGGTTGAAGTCTCAGTGTCGGCTCAACATACTGTGATTCTGGGAAAATCCCTTAATCTTCTTGTAAATTAATGTGTCCTTAACTGGTGCTCATGAAAAGTGCTGGTGTTGATGATTAAGTGCCGGTGCTGAGCACTGGAAAGCACCGGCTGAAATTAAGCACTGCAGAAATGGGTGCCATATATGAAACGAATTACCTCTAGTATGACAGTAGTAGTAATTTACCATTGGTGACCTTTATGCCAGAAATTGCCCCCATTGTACAAGCAGCAGTATTTTGTCACAGGCGTCTGCCAAGCTAGACATTGCTGCAAGTATGCCAGTGCCAGCATTTTGACATGGGTATCTCTATATGATAATAATTACCTTTAGTTTGCCAGGGCCGATGACTACCTCACAAGCATCACCACATTCTCCCTCACACTCACATTCGCTCGCTCAGACGCATTCTCTCACATTCACTCTTTCGTTCTCACTCATGCTCTCGCATACCCCCTTACACTCATTCTTATTTATTCTCACTCACTCACTTGTATTCACTCTTAATGCCACTTATTTTCACTCACTCAGGCTTAGTGACACAGGCTCAGGTAAACTAATGCTTTATGCCTAGCGAATAAATGTATTCTGGTTTTTCCATAGGTTTTTAAGGATCATTTTCTCACGGGCCTCCATTTATGGTTTAGAAGTGCCTCCAAGTCTCCAAATGTAGGCCCGCTCTGTAGCAAATGTGGTTTCTAGAGAGCGAGAACTGCCAATGATGATGCACGACACCTGGTGGTCTGAGGACAGTCCTTTACATTTGTTGAGATGCCCAGCATCCCACTAATTAGTGCTTAATGCTTGTCAGAAATCAGTCACTTTTCTGAAAACAACTATTCATTCGGGGTCAGAAACTCTACATGCCTTAAAGCATGGTATGAACCCTTGAAGGACAGTGAAACACTTTCTAGCTTAAAGGTTATCACATCAGAAGAACTTACTTTGATAATGTCTACCTTCAAATCCGGTGCTCTTTCAGACCCCGCACCCCCTACTGTTTTGGAGGAAGGTACAATCTGATTAGCCCCAGTGCTATCTGACCTTCTTAACAGCTCCTTCAGGATAGTACCGGTTCCCAAAGCCTGGAAGCATGCTGTCATAGTGCCACTATTAAAGAAACCTTTGTTGGATGCCACCAAACCAAAAAACTTCAGACCTATCTCGCTGCTCCCTTTTCTGTCAAAAGTAGCAGAAAAATACATAAACTTACAGCTTTCTGCATTTATTGAAGCCCGGGACATCCTGCATAGGACTCAGTCTGGCTTTCGGCGTCAATACAGCACACAGTTTGCGTTCCTGTTTGCCTCTGAAACTATCCGCCAGACAGGTGACTGGGAGATACCACTGCTTTGCTGCTGTTAGATCTTAGTGCAGCATTTTGCACTGTGTCTCAAAGCCTACTTCTTGAATGACTGCATAACCATGGAATAGGTGAAAAGGCCCTGCAGTGGATAGCCTCTTTCTTATAAGATCAGTCTTTTCTGGTGGCACAAAAAAAATACTTCTCGAAGTTCTTTCCACTACAGCAGGTGGTGCCTTAGGGTTCTTCCCTGAGCACGCCACAATTCAACCTGTGCATGTGCCCCCGGACTGATATCATCGAGTGCAACAACTATTCCATCATACACAGAAGATACACCACTGATAATCACGCTGTCTCAAGATGCTTCCAATGCTGGGGGGTACCTCAGTTCCTGCCTATCAGAGGTAGACGAATGGTTGAGACCTAAGCTGTTTGAAGCTTAAAACCGGGAAGACTGAGGTCCTCATCCTTGGCAAACAACCTACAATCTGACTCTCTGGGAAAGTTACCTGTACCTAAGCCAAAAGTGAAAAAACTAGAAATTTGGTTTAACTCGGAATTATCTTTTGATAATCATATTACAAGTCATGCAGGGCAAAGTGTTGGGATCTTAAAGACCTTGAAAACAAATCTTGTTTTTCTGCCAGAAGCAGCCAGGAAGACAGTGGTCCAGTTTTTCATCATGTTGAGACTTGATTACTGTATGTCCTGTATCTCGGGGTGTCTCAGGCACAATTAGGAAGTCAGAAAACGCGATACACAAGGGTCAAAAGAAGGGGATGAGTTTACCGACTAAATGTACCTTTGTTCCCCAAACTACACTGACAACAACTACGAAAAGGTACTAAGTCCAGAAATTAGAGAGCGACGGCCTCTCGGGATCTACAAACAAAATGAGAACCTCACCGAATAGTTGATACACTCCCGTATCAGAAGTAAAGAGTCCATCAGCCCACCCTCATTGGCGGAGCTTCGTCATTTGTGACTCCGAAGGATTTCATGGTTAGGGCCCGTACTCTTGAGCCATCCAGCTCTCTCGGGTACCCGACCAATTTATCCCTGCTTAAGGAAACTCCTGACACAATGAGTGGTCCAACTATTTCAGACTCAAAACTAAAGCTGAAAAGTGTATGCAGTGCTGTGAGTGAAAGTGTGTTTAAAAATGACTATGTGGGCAAAAATTATGTTTAATACGCATTGACCAGGTGTCATATCTAAAAAACCAGATAGTCTTGAAAGGATAGACTATATCTTGCTTGGTTACGAAAGGGTCGACATGTTTCAGCCGCAACGGTCAACTGACCCGGCTTTCTTCAGGACCTACGTGAGTGCAAATGAGAGCTACTGCAAAAATAACTCGACTAGTGCAAAAATTAATAGTGAAAGAGTGAAAAATTCATAAGGTCTGGTGTGGCAACAGCCACCCTACCCGACAAGCAACCTTGTTTGCTTGATTAGAAGAACTTCATCTTCTTTCCTGAAAGATAGGACAAATAAAACCATAAGGGAGATATAGCATTAATGCGCATAAAATCCCGGAAGACCAAAGCTCAGCAGTGACCACTAGACACTGCATCCAATTATCAAAAAGACCAAAAAGTGAGAACCGTACAAGGGGAAGAAATACATATAAAGAAGATCAACTCACCCAGCTTTGTGTGGGAGGACAGCCTCACCTCACCCGGCTAACTGCTCGGAGAAGGAGGCACTGCTCTGTTAGCAAAAGGGGAAAAAAACAAGGACAAGTTGCAGATGGATACCTGTCTCTTTAAACCCCTTAATTCAGCATTTTAACAAAAACCACCCTTAATAAAAACCCTGATTCTAAAAGAGCCCGCTCTGAAAACAGACCTAGTCACATCAACTGGGGAAACACTGCATTATAAATCTTGCAGAGAAAACCACCAGTGTTCCAAAACACTGAAGGATTATATCATTTTAAACACTGTAGAACGATCTGTCGTCCAGCGTAGACCAACCCGCTCTTTAAACGGGTGGTTTTTGTTAAAATGCTGAATTAAGGGGTTTAAAGAGACAGGTATCCATCTGCAACTTGTCCTTGTTTTTTTCCCCTTTTGCTAACAGAGCAGTGCCTCCTTCTCCGAGCAGTTAGCCGGGTGAGGTGAGGCTGTCCTCCCACACAAAGCTGGGTGAGTTGATCTTCTTTATATGTATTTCTTCCCCTTGTACGGTTCTCACTTTTTGGTCTTTTTGATAATTGGATGCAGTGTCTAGTGGTCACTGCTGAGCTTTGGTCTTCCGGGATTTTATGCGCATTAATGCTATATCTCCCTTATGGTTTTATTTGTCCTATCTTTCAGGAAAGAAGATGAAGTTCTTCTAATCAAGCAAACAAGGTTGCTTGTCGGGTAGGGTGGCTGTTGCCACACCAGACCTTATGAATTTTTCACTCTTTCACTATTAATTTTTGCACTAGTCGAGTTATTTTTGCAGTAGCTCTCATTTGCACTCACGTAGGTCCTGAAGAAAGCCGGGTCAGTTGACCGTTGCGGCTGAAACATGTCGACCCTTTCGTAACCAAGCAAGATATAGTCTATCCTTTCAAGACTATCTGGTTTTTTAGATATGACACCTGGTCAATGCGTATTAAACATAATTTTTGCCCACGTAGTCATTTTTAAACACACTTTCACTCACAGCACTGCATACACTTTTCAGCTTTAGTTTTGAGTCTGAAATAGTTGGACCACTCATTGTGTCAGGAGTTTCCTTAAGCAGGGATAAATTGGTCGGGTACCCGAGAGAGCTGGATGGCTCAAGAGTACGGGCCCTAACCATGAAATCCTTCGGAGTCACAAATGACGAAGCTCCGCCAATGAGGGTGGGCTGATGGACTCTTTACTTCTGATACGGGAGTGTATCAACTATTCGGTGAGGTTCTCATTTTGTTTGTAGATCCCGAGAGGCCGTCGCTCTCTAATTTCTGGACTTAGACAATTAGGAAGTCTACAGTGGGTGAAGAATATGGCAGCTCAGCTGCTATTAAATCTGCCTAGACACTCACCTTCAGCCCCAGCTCTAGCAATTTTGCACTGGCTTCCGTTAAGACATTGGGCGTCTTTCAAAGCCATACGCTTTCGCCACAAAAGTCTCAACTATAAAGGCCCTGAATATCTTCATCCTCTGATCACACCTTACTTTCCTAAAGGAAATCTGACCTCGACTGACGCCTCTCTTGCATGCATCTCAAGAATTGAAAGAGCCCTTATTGGAGGCCTTTCCTTTAAACTACTTGGTAGCCAAGTGGTGGAACTCCCTTCCCCTGGTTTTAGGCAAGAAAAATCTGAAATAGCTTTCCGCAAGAATTTAAAACATGGTTTTCAGGTTGACTCTGATCAGGGTTCTCATATTCCTGGGCTGCATTATTGGACATGTCAGCTGACGTAGCTATGCAGTTTATAAATCTCATTATCATTACTATTATTATTATAGCTGGCCTCATTATTTATATTTGCTGACATATCAGTCTGACTTTGCTGACCAAATAATCAGCTAAAAAGTATGCTAAAATATTTAATTAATCTAAAAAGTGGCTTAGGTGAGCTTGGAACTGTACTATTTATTTGTAGGGTACGAAATTTGTATTTAGAAGACCAGGTAACAAAAAACAGTGCTTAATTTGAGCTGGTTATTGCAGGTGGGGTGCACCGGCACTCATTTTAAGGGACAAGCATTTATCATTCCTCATCAGACTTTGACCAAGAACAAGAGAGAGAAACACACAAAAGGGGGAGAGAAGAATGAAGAGAAAGACAAAAAAACGTGGTTGACAAATACAAAAGAACCTGCAAGAGGGAGATAAAAGGGCAGGGAGTGTCTGGTAGTGGATAACAGAGGCATGAGGTAAAAATCAAGACTAGGCAGCCTTGGTATTCAGCAACCCGACCTTCAATGGCATTCACTGCAGCCTTCTGAACAAACACTAATTATTTTAGAGATTAAGCACTTGATAAAACATCATCATCAGTTGCTGTTAGACCTGTCATCTTTAGGGTGGTCTCCCCCCATGTTTTTGTCTGCTTACCTTTACTTTTTGCTGTATCTTTTTGTTGGCCATATGACTCTGAGCACTTTACCACTTCTGACCTGTTCTAAAGTGAATGTGGTTCTCACCTAAAACATGGTGACATTGGTTTATACCTGATTGGCATATTTAGTTTACTTATACTTTTAGTTTTACATGTCCTGGCAGAGACAAACAGGTACATTTTTTACCACTCTGGACATTTGTGTGCTCCTAACTTTTCTCTGTTTGCCAGGCAGCCTGTCTCCAGTACACATCTGGGCTGGGTAACAGCTACACTTTCTGCATTCCCTCTAGACAGCCACAAACACAGGAAGGGTGGGTGTGACAGAGGACTCATCTGCATTGTGATGGCCTTCCTGGGCAGGAAGGGGGAGAGGGAGCTCACACTTACATCTGAATAAGCTGTGTCCTTTCCCTACACAAAGGATTGATTATCCTCCACAGATAGCCTGGCAGACAGGTCTGGAATGAAATGGGACCTGTGCACTTGAAAGAACAGCTTTGAAGTCATTCCCCAGTTCTAAGACACATTTGGGTATAAGTATTGAGGCTGTGACCCTACCAAATCAGTACACTACTGGATCGGGGAAGAACTCTGATGGATTAAGACTAGTGTGCTGTAACGATTGGCACTCTGCCTTGACTGACTGTTCTTAGAAACTGCTTCTCTGCTTTGCTGAGCTGCCCTGCTGCCTTCTGATCTCTGGCCTGCTGAGGACAAGGACTGGACCCATCTCACTTGAACCCAGAGTGACTCCAAGGGGTTGCTGGTTTGCCTCCTGGTTTTTAAAGTCTTACGGACACAAAAGTCTCCCTTCAATCCTGCTGGTGCTGCTGGATTCTGCCATCTGTGAATCCCACCCTTGCCTGTGGTTCCCCCTCCAGTCCTGGGTCTCAGAAGTGGGTTCTACAGCTGATTTTCTACAAAACCAACGCATCGTCACCACTGCGCTGGTTGGAACCAACGCATCGCTCTTCGATGCCCATGCAGCGGCTGTTCTTTTTTTTTTTAACTTCTTTTTATTTGCATTTTCAACAACAAAGCAAATACAATTTACTGCAGATTGCATAGGATATAATATTGACGATACAGTTCCCCATCATCGCAATGTTTTCCAGAGCGGCTGTTCAATAACAGCGGTTCTACAGTCTGTGCGGCCCGATAACAAAGCTCTGCATGGCTGAGGACGATGCATTGCCTGTATTTCAACGGAGTTCGATGATGATGCAGTTGCCCGAATTGCATGGAAAAGATTGGCGCATCGTGCCCTCGACGTCAACACTTTGCTCCATCCAAGGTAATTTCTCAGCAGACCCTGCATGGGTTCTATAGCCAGCCTGCCCTCCATCGCTGTCGGCTTGAACTTTGAATTTGCAACGGTCCCTCTCAACCTCAAGTAACCTTTTGGAAGCTAGTGACTTCTAAGCACTGTTTTTGCATTTACTCTTTTAAAATTCATATCTCAAGTTCTACGTATTAGAATTATGTCCTTTTACTTTTGTTTTACTCAGATAAATATTATCTATCATTCTAGACCTGTGTGGAGTCTTTTTGTGTAATTTTCATTGTGTTACTGTGTGTGTGTGTTGCACAAATACTTTACACATTGCCTCTTAAATTAAGTCGGCCTGCTCTGTGCCTAGCTACCTGAGGGTGAGCACAGGTTAA
Source organism: Triturus cristatus (assembly GCF_964204655.1). Classification (NCBI taxonomy): domain Eukaryota; kingdom Metazoa; phylum Chordata; class Amphibia; order Caudata; family Salamandridae; genus Triturus; species Triturus cristatus. The sequence continues at coordinate 307,319,983 of NC_140587.1, read as the reverse complement.
TTTAAAATGTGTATCTAGCTTACCCATGTACTTCAATTAGGGATTCCCAGGGGTCGCAACTGTGACCCCTAAGCCACCTGTTGCGAGCCCCGCTACCTTGCTTGTGACCCGTTGCTGTTTGTCAGCTGTGACAAGCACTCTCGTGGCATAAAATCAGCCAGTGTGAGCAGCGCTGATTGCACTGCTGTGCTGAAGCTCTGCCTGAAGACAGATCATAATGGCCTGTAAACTGGGCCTGGGTGGGGGAAAGAATTTGTCTCACTTCTCATTGTTATGGTGACCCCGGGCCAGCTGGCTCAGTCCTTGATTTGATAAATTGTATATATCTGCTGCTGCCCTCGTCCAGGTGTAGTAGCCAATGGTGATGAATGTATTCCCCTGTCAGTGTCCCATGATATAAGCTGAGTAAATGAGCATGAAACATGCCACATGGCTGGGCTTGATTGGACAGTGACTAACTACACGTGCTGCAGCTCGCAGCACATTTGTGCAAGTACAAGCGTGCACCTGCTGCACACCCTACCCTAGCTGACGATGTCATGTGGTGCCTAGTGTGGTATGTGTACCACTGTGTTTGGGACCGGGTGCCAGGGCTGTCAATCTGGTAGCGTGCAAAAGTGCTACCAAAGATGATGACCCTTGCAAAAATTATTGGCCAGCCTGCGCGGCAGTAAAAAAGCTGCATTGACGGTGCTGCCACAGAGTCTAATCAGACTTGTGCCTGCTGTGTGGGGGCTGGGTGTCACTAGTCTCTAGCGTAACTGACTTCAACAGAAGTTCGAGAACAGACTCCCAGTCCCGACCGGGCAGTGAGTGACTTGCTTCACTTAACTGTCACACTCTGACTGAGTCGGACGGTTGGACCTCAGGCGCGTCAGGTAGTGTGAGAGTGAGACTGACTAAGTCGTCACATCAAGTTCACTAGAGTCTCGACTCTTCCACTCTCTTTGTGGTGGTGCTGGTCATTGTAACTCCTCTGAGCTGTGGGCCATGGGCAAACCTTTAACAGAAGCAACAAGTAAAGTAAGATCAAATTATTTCTTTTTGGAGTTGACACAAGATTTTCAAATACCATGCAAACTTCAGAAATTATTGTTAAAAAGCACACATTTCAGGTTCAACCATTTTAGTGGTCTAGTCATCATTTAGGTAATGTGAATAACACATTAATTGCCATTGTTTTATGTCAACCACTGCATCTGTGTAGCCACGGTATGAGTACACCGGTCAGTGCTGGTGCACTGGCCAACAAGACATTGCCTGTTTGAAGTCTGAAATGGCCATACCAGGCATCGGGCAAGGGGTGCTCATTTCCCCGGGAGCGTGGAAGGGCGCGGGCAGGTTTTGTTAGCGTGGCCGGCTTTGTAGTAGTGCAGTAGTTTTAAAAGCACTGCAAAGTTCCTTGTATAGCCAGCAGTTTTCAGGTAGCAATAAAAGTGCTAAGTTTGCTCTGGTGATTTTTTAATGTACCTGCTGGAGTCAAGAGATGGGATTTTTGCCTAGTGGCAGTTTTCATTTATCTAAGGTAGCGCAGAGGGTTGATATGCCTGCTGCAAAGAATGTGTGACATGCGACATTGCCTCCGAGGAGTCAGACTCATGAATGTTGCATGGCATGGGTGTTGGGTGTCACTAGTCACTAGAGTGAGTGACTAACTTCAACTCAAGTTCAAGACAGACTCCCAGTGTCGACCGGACCATGAGTGACTTGCTTCCCTTAATCGTCACTCTCTGACTGAGTCGGACCTCGGGCAGGCCACGGGGCAGGTAGTTGTACTGCCAAGCTGATTTCTTGCATGGCTGCATGCACCATGTTTAGGGTTAATATGACTGGCAAAATAACATTGCTTTGAATGAACACATTGGTAAGTCCATAAACAATACTGGTGGGTTATCAGTGCCAGTTCAAGAAAAACTATATTTGATTGTGCAAGTCATGTGTAAGAGTGAGATTGACTGAGTCGTCACATCAACTAAACTAGAATCTTGACTCTCCAACTCCCCTTGGTGGTGTTGGTCGTTGTGACTTCTGTGAGCTGTTGGTCCAGGACAAACCTCTGACAGAAGCAACAAGTAAATTAAGTTAAGATTATCCGTTTTTGGAGTTGACACAAGATTTTCAAATGCCCTTCAAAACTTCAGAAATTATTATTAAAAGCACATATTTCAGGTTCAACCTTTTTAGCATTCTGGCCAACATTTAGGTAATGTGAAAAACATATTCATTTTCATTGTTTCATGTCGACACTGCATCCGTTTAGCCACAGCATGTGCACGCGTTCAGTGCTGGTGGACTGGCTAACAAGATATTGTCTGTTTTGAACATCACCAAGGCCAGAATGGGCATACTGGGCATCGGGTGATGGACAGGCATTTCCATGGGAGGCTGGAAAAGTGGGATGCAGGTTTTGTTAATGGGGCCTGTTTTGTGGCAGGTAGTAGTTTTAAAAGCACTGCAAAGTTCCTTGCACATATAGCAGTTGTCAGGCAACAATAAAAGTGTCAAGTTAACTCTGGTGATTTATTAATGTACCTGCTGGAGTCGAGAGATGGGAGTCTTGTCTAGATGCAGGTTTCACTTACCTAAGGTAATATTGCTGCTGCAAAGAATATATGACACGCATATAAAAAAACTATATTTTATGTGGATAGCTCAGTGGGTTACTGCTTTTGTCACAGAGATTCTGTTGTTACTGTGCAGTTCATAAGTTACATTCATAATCTAGCACAGTGAGCTATGGACGGCCATCTAAGAGCTGCATGCAAGATCCATGGTACAGGTTAGAAAGTTATGTTTTTTTCCCAGTCTCTCCATCCTGATGTTGCTAAGAAAGGTATATTTGGGTATTAGTATTATTAAACCACTGTGTTAAGGTCTAAATCCTGAGTTTGTGCTTTCCAGACCAAGCTCTCTTAAAAAGTGCCTATTCAGTATGGATGACATGTGAATCCTACACCTTGTAGTCTCATTTGCCTTATGTAACATTTTATATACACTGACTTACACCTCTGTGATTCATTGTCTCTGTATGTGTGTGTGATGGGTTTTGAAAATGTGGAAAGTTTTGCTTTAGGAGCAGTGAATAATGGAGTTGTTTTTAAATGTGGATTGTAACTATCACATTTGTAAAGCAAACGTTCATGGAATTTTGGCTGTTAGATAAGATGCTTGTTGCTGGTAAGGTATGTTCCACACAAGATTCTCTATTAGGCACACTATGTTATACCGCCTTTAATTCTGATCTGCTTTTGATGCATTATGTTTGTTGAAGAGACTAAGGGGTCTAACAGTTACGTGATGTCACTTCCTGCAATGTCATCAGGTCAAATGCCTTGCAATGTTAATTCCTGTGACATCATTGGGGTGGGTCAAAGGGAGGGTGATGTCACTTCCTGTGATGCCGCCAGGTCAAAATTTGTGTGATGTCCATTCCTGTGACATCAGGCGGGGGTCACATGGCATGTGATGTCACTTCAGCTATCCCTGGTATTTTGATGAATCAACGTCCACAAGCTTACCCTGTTAGGATTGTGGTCCCTATTTGTACAGGGGGCAAACCTCTGTCAACTAGAGACCCAATGTTAGTTGCCTAAAATCAGTTTGACCTGTGGATCATAGTCAGGGGTGGGCGGAACTATCGGAGTTTCACATTCGCAGAATTCCACAAAGTTACATAAAAGCTCCACAAGATTCTACAGAGTCCACGAACGGGCAGAAATATGCATGGCGCTCTGCTCATGCAGCAATTTGGCTCAAGTAGTATGAGCAGTACTGAAAAATCAATATGAATGGCACCGTGTGGTGGCAAGAGCATGCAGTCATTCGAGTTGATTTTGCTGCCTCACGAGTAGAAATTCTACTAGAGAGGTGGGAAATCTACTTGAGAAGCAGCCCTCTGACTGCGACCGCCTCTGTTCGAAAATGGGGCTAGGGGATGCCAAATCTTTCTCACATTTCTGGAGCTTTGCAGAAAACAATTTTGCCATGTGGCATTTGGCGAAATTTGACCGGAACTCTGCATTTATAAAATAACATTGAGACGCCAATTCTGTGTGCAGAATGAAACATTCCACGCACCCCTACATAGGGCCTAGACCAGGCGGTATACACAGTACTTACGCCATCACCTAGTAAAGACGTGCTTAAGAATTGAGGGACAGTTTGAATGAAATTGCGCATTTCCTACAATCAAAAGCGGAATCATTTTATGGTCTGAGGAGCTCAACCTTTATTGTATCATCGCTACCACTCATCCAATCGATGGTATGTCCTGCAACAAGTTGGATCCTGGACTCACTTGCTTCAACTCATCTAACAACAATCATTCATCAAAGCTGCAGCGTGTGTAAAAAAAATTATACAAGTGATCCAGAACAGTTGGGTCAGCGTAAAGTAGTTAACAAACCAAAATGACACCTAACATAGGGGAGTTGGAGAGTTTCAGAAAGGATGGACTCAAATATTTCACAGTTATACAACTGCGAATTAGAGACCAAGCATAACAGCGTCATGGTGAAACATTTAGGGCTACAGCCCCCCCCCCCCGCCCCCCGCATCCACTGGGTCAGAATGGGTGGCACATTCTTCTCCTACATCGAAGCCAAGACCTGGAACGAACTCCCACCTCCGCATCACTTGAAGCCCGACACTGCACCTCTTCTGAGTTGCCGTATCCCTCCCTCTCCAGCGCCTTGAGACCCGCACGGGTGAGTAGTGCTCTATAAATCTCTGATTGCTTAAATGATTGATTGATTGAGGGCTGCCCTATAACAATTTAGGTACATGCAGGCAATGACATCTTCCACGTTTGACTCTGGAAATAATGGATTTTGTATAATATTTTACCATTCACACAGCATTGCACTGCCTGACTTTCAGTAAAGCTGGACCTTGTGTACTTTTTTCGAGTTTTGGTGTCAAGATGCAGGTTGGTAAATTAGATAAATCTTCATTTTTGTGAGCTGCAACTCCTTTCTCTCGATTTTACAACGCAAGTGACACTAGAGTCTGAACCCAAAGTCACTGACATCAAAGAGCTATGGGAAGATATATGTCAGTAAGGAACCAATCGAGTGTGACATATTTATGTAGAATACACTCAATGTATATAAACAAGATCATCAGAAAGGATGTATAAGAAAAGCAAACACGCATGCGAGCAACACTGGTGTAACTGGAGGCCTCTCACTGTCGCAGATGTGGTGTTCCATGAGTGTTTGTGTTTTATTCAGAATTGTGTAAGCCTTCCATGGAATCCCCCCATGTCAAGTTGTTGTGTTCTCGAGTGACCCGGAATAACCTCGTGCACAATGAAATACCAGAAGCAAAAGTACAATGACAAGCTCTGTGATATTCTGCGGATAGATGTTTAGACAGTATTGATGATGTTTACAACTGGTCTTGTGGAACAGCTCTCTGTTTATATCAGGCCCAGATGTATACAGTTGTGAAAGAAATTAAATAAGGAGCATGTCTCCAGCATTTGTATTTCAAAACAATAATACAGCTTGTGTTCGCTTTTTTCATATTGTATCAAGCTGTAAATTTCAGGAAAGCTTTCCTCCATTATTGTGTTTTTCGGATTTTTTAATACAACTTTATCTAGTTGATATTGTTGATTTCGATATTATTGACATAGTCTATGGTTAGTTATAAGTCACAATATTTTTGTTTTTGATATATGTCAAATTAGATATTTTTGATGCCTATATTTATTTGCATGATATTATTGACTTTTTAAATTAAGTATAAGGTCTCGATATTCTTGATAACGATAATAAAGTTTCGATAATTCTATAAGTCGATATTTGTTGTCTCGCTATTATGTCAGTGATCCGAAATTACAAAGGACAGATATGTTTCAAGAAGCGTATGCCAGGAGAATGGGTGGTATGAAAAAATACATTACCACATGGGCATCCTTTGATGTATGCCATGCAGTAGCACTTTACTGAACTGGAATGGTGACAATACATGCGTTGATTTAGGTATTACTCTCATTTATTGTATAAAATGTTGTCATTCATGTAATATAGTTCGATATAGTAGTCTAAAATGAGAGGATAATTTAGCACTTTTGCACTCTGAAATGTATTTTCTGCAACATTTTTACATGTTCCAGCTTAGGGTAAATTAGGTTTGTTCTAGGTCCTCTGTTGATAAGAAAATGTTATTATTTTTTGCTATTTCTTGCACACTTTCACCTTTTGCGCTGTGTATTCTAAATGTTGGTTGCACAAGGATAATCGTACATTGTCACTTTAGTTATAATGAAGTTTATGTTGTGATTATGTCAAATGGTATTGGTCCCTTCTGATTTTCTTTGTGCTTTGTCCATCTTGGGAAATACAAGGTTTTATGGCCATCTGTGCATTAATCATCTGATAATCTGCTAAATAAAAAATAAAAAAAATGAAAAAGATATTCAGTGGTACAATCCTTCTCCAAAACACTGACCTGAGCTCTTAATGCCAAGATTGTATTCTATATTGCCATGGAGTTTTTCCTCTTGTGTATCCACTGAAATCACTAAGGGCCATATGTACGTAGCCGAATACCGGTCGGTAACGGCCGATTTTCGGTAATTATACCGTTACCAACCTGTATTTAGGCTTTTGACATGTAGGGGGCTCATTTCTGTATTCGGTAATTTACCGAATCGGTAAAATTACCGAATCGTTAATTTTACCGATTCGGTAAATACCGAATACAGAAATGAGATGTAGGGGGAGTGTGTGGTGGGTGTGGGGAGTCGTTATTTACCACCAACTGTAAGTTGGTGGTAAATGACAAATGACTCAGTAAATGCATTTTTTAGCCCTTAGATGTGTGCAATGTGGCAGACACACATGCCCTCAGGGCATGTATGTGTGCCACATGTGCACGCATGCAGAAATCAGAGGTGCAACAGGGTGTCAATGTGACACCCTGCCACCCTTGATTAAGCTCCCCCCATTACCGATTCGGTATTTACCGATTCGGTAATAGTAACTGGCTTCCCATTGATTCCTATGGGCCTCCTGGCCCATAGGAATCAATGAGATACAGGTTGCCATTACCGAATCGGTAAATACCGACTCTAAAATACCGACACTTACCGATTCGGTATTTTTTTTCCTACATTACATTTACCGATTCATAAATACCGAATCGGTAACATTCGGTATTTATGAAGTGGTAAATGTAATTTACCTACATAAGGCCCCAAGTGCCTTATTTAGAGTTTGCAGATGGAATACTCTGTCACAAACATGGTAGATGTACGGTTCTCCATATTACTAGTGCATTATAGCTTATGTAAACTTGTTATGCGGCAGACACAATATCCACCACCTCTTGATGGAGTACCCCGTCCAGCAAACTCTAAATAAGGGCCTGCATTACTACCATGTCTCGGGTTTTTTAATTTGTGAGGATGCAGACAGCAAGTTTACACTTGTGACATCCTTTAGGGCATCCCAGATGTTGACAATTCATTGCTCTCCGTTGTCATTTTTAGATATTTTAAAATAGATTATCATTTAACGTCCAGCAATTCGCACTCATAGGCTTAATGGCACAGCAAAATTCTTTGTTATGGATGCATGACCTGAGAGTGCTATATGGCTTATGTCTATGTGTTCTAATTTTGAAAGGAGGCCACCAAAATGTGGTCTAGTCTAGGATGGGTGAATTCTGCAGCAGAGAATAATCAATAGAGTCAAGATGTTGTTATCACTAAGCATCTAGCTCTCCCATGCTATTTAGGCAATCCCTGTCTTTCCAAGAAAACAACACAGTCTAAACCACCAATGGTTTGGCTTTACCTTTAATACCATCCATCACAAAATTGAAGCCTTCTTCAATTATTAGACCCTCTTCAATTTTTCCTAAAATGGATGTAATTGGGGACTTAAAAGATTTCTCCTGAGTGGCTTAAGGATCCTGATAAAGGTCAATGTATGGATGTAGGAAGCTGGCTCTCTATATAATGTACTAAGGGGCATATCAACAAGGGCTTTATCTCTGCTTTTTTGGCTTTAAAAGCCAAAAAAGGAGAGATAAAACTAGCGCCCTATCAACAACAGGGTGCTAACATGCAAATTTGTATGTTAGCACCCTTTTATTCTACGCTTCCCCTTGCATCTCTAATGAGATGCAAAGGGGGCGTTCCAGTGTAAAATAATAGGAGAAATGTCGCTAAGCGACATTTCTCCTATTATCAAAAATGTTGCTAACCCTGTTAGAGACAAAAAAAGCAGCGCTAACCGCGGTTAACGCTGCTTTTTTACGTCTGGTATTTTTCAGACTTAGCCATGATATCCTATGGAAGGAGGATATCATGGCTAAGTTTGTCTGTCCCTATCAACAAGGTAACGTGAGATTATCGCTGGGTTTCCAGCGATAATCTCACGTTAGCCTGTTAGCGTGAGGATTTTTATCGCTATTGAGATAAGCGTTGCTAATAGCACGCTATCTCAGCGATAAAAATTCACGCTAGCCGGCGATAATTATCCTAGCGCTAAGTGCGCTTAGAGATAATTATCGCCGCTGTTGTTGATATGCCCCCTAGTTAGGTACACTGTGCAGAGAGTCCAGAGGATTCCTTACTGGTACACAGAGGTTAAGTAGATAATACTAGTTCTATTTTTGTATTAGTGTGGGTGAGCAGTTAGGCTTATCAGAGGGTAGTGCTAAGCACTTGTTGTACTCACTGAGGCAATAAATGAGACACACAATCAAGAGTAAATTAAAGATGAATTTATAAAAAGAATGTATATTTTTATGTACTTTTTAAAACCACGACCTTCGATCCACAGTAAGTACTTTAGAAGTTATGATTTTGAAGAGTTTGCAAAATATATTTGTGCGCAATTATGCACCAGTCAAATCGATGGAGAAAAGCAAAAAATGCATGTAAAATCAGGCAATGCTTTCACAAAGTTCACTTTCTCATTTTAGGTCGATAGCAGGACCAGGTCCAAAGTTCCAGAAGCAGAAGATCTGGAGCATTCCAGATTCGTCTGGAAGCAGGGTGCTGAAGGTGTTGGTAACTGGTGCTCTATGAAGAAGGGAGCTACTTGGAAAGACACTGCACGGGAGGACTTATAGGTGAATCTGGTGGATCCCACTGGAGGGAGAAGGTTGCAATGCCCAAAGGACCATGGGAGAACAGCTGGTTCATCGATACTGTGGCTGGTGGGTCCGGGTACAGAGCAAATAGGTCAGCCAGGCGTCGTGGGTCGAGAAGTCCTCTGGGTCAGGAGCTGGAAGCTGGAGCTGTGATCTCAGGACAGCTGAGCCACTCAGGACGTGGATCTCAGGGGTCTCAATGTCCCTTGATGGGTGCTTGTTTCTGGAATCAGAATGGACTACTCACCTTTCTGTTTGCTGTAGGGGGCCCAGTACACCGGGTATTGTGATGGTGCCGCTCCGGTAGGTCCTGGTGTCTCCAAACTTGTTAGGGAGACAGATCTGACCCTCTGGATCTGTTGTACCGCTTTTCGTGCAGGTGCTGTGTCAAAGTCTTCGGAGAGCAGCACAGTGACTAACTAGACTTAGCGGGATCAGTGCCTGAGGTTTGGAGAGGAGTGATATCTTAAGTCCAAGGGAGGTTCTTGATGATTTCTCAAAGTCTGGAGGTGCCCCAGGGTTCTTGGAGCCTTCACAGGTTCACGACGACATGGCACACTCCAATTGAGGAGTCCTAGAGGCAGCAGGCAAGGTTTGGCGCCAATTTCTTTAGCAGCAGGGCTTCAGTTCTTGGGCAGCGAGTCTTCTTTGCCCTTTATAGATCTAAGAGTGCCACCTAGGGTGGCGTGGCCAGGCGTCTGCTAAGATGGCCATGTAAAAGGAGAGCTCCGCCGAGGCCGGGATGTCAGCCCTGAATATCCTGCATCTATCCTACAGTTGCACCATTGATATTGTGTGCGAACTTGCAGGAAGTGAACCGCTACTGAATGCGGCTACCCGCGAGGAGCTGCGCCCTGTAATCGTCAAGATACATGACGGCGGAGCCGGAAGGTCAGGTGTGTGCAGAGCCCTCCGGAGCGGCTGTGCGGTGATAAGGCAGCACGCAGCTATACTATCCTGCTACGCATGGGTGTGGTGCCGTGTGTATCCTGTGGGCGCCGGACCAGGGCTCTGAAGTTTATATACCGTGCTGTCTTGCCTGTCCGGTGCAACTCTGAGAACCAGGTGGTGTCGGGTGGCTGTGAGCCGGCGGCGAAATCGACAGAGGCAGCGACTTCCTGTGTGTGCCCTGGGCGTGTGAGGTGGACTGAGCCCCCTGGTGAGAGTAACTTTTCCCCGGCGATGACTGGAAGGTGTACGAGGGGCGGCCCCACCACTGAGGAGCTGGGAGGCCCCCTCGCCACCGTGATATCACCCCTATGCTGCGGGGGCCCTATGGTGGTGCTCTGGTGGAGGACGGGCACACTCGCCTGACGCCTCAATCTGCGTCGGTTTCCGAAGGGCCACGGACCGCTGCGCATGGCCGGATAGAGCAGATGCAAGGTATTTGGCTGGCCAGCTGATTAGGGTCCTGGGCGGTAGGTGATTTGGGAACCCCCGTATTGACATAATCTGCCCAGAAGACACTTGGACACCTATGGAGGACACCCCGGGAGCTGGGTGGCGTCCTCTGGATTAGTGGGAACACCTGGCTTGGGTTCCTGGACATTGGGTGACAAGGGGGTGACCCATCCGTCAGCTGCCGCCTAAGCAGTTGCCAAATATGCCAAGGGTTTTCCCCCTTAATTCTGGCCAAGGGGAATTTCTTGCTACATGTGCCCACTGCGTCCTGTTCCCATCGCCACTGCTCCATGGAACTGATCTGCGACTGGTGATCGGTTTGTTCAGTGGAGTTTTGGCCCCATGTGATTGCCTGCACGACGGCGTTAAATTTGGGGCCCCTGCATCCTATGGTGCTCTCTGGACAGCGGTGGGTTTATGCAGCTGGGGGAGGCCCACTTGCGGATTCGACCAACGTGATGGTGCGACACCCGCGCCCCGGCACTTTCTCCCAGACCGGTGGTTCTGGTACAACTGACGGACGCGAGAGGTCGTGGTGGGTCCCCTCCCAGCGAGGCTTACATTTTGAGGGTAGCTCACCCGTGCGACCAGTGCCAGTTGGTATAGGGAGTCGGGCTGCGTTGGAGGTCTTTTGTGTGCTGCTGATTCTGAATCCAAGACTTTTCCACAATGAAGCCAAAGGGGATCCCACCTGTGCAGTCAAATAAACTGGACAAGTATGCAGTCCCTAAGCAGCCATCCTCGGAAGAGGGTGCTACGGACGGCCAGACGGACACCTCGGAACCATCACTCAGTTCAATTATGATGGCCTTTCAGGTTTTGGGAACAACGCTGGAAACCAAAATCGACAAAGTCTCAATCGAAATGAAACTTCTCAGAGCCGATATGAATAAAACTTCGGAGTGAGTCACCGTGACAGAGACAAACATTGTCGAGCTTCAATCTACCACTCGTAAGCTGGAAGACAAAGTTCAACAGCTGGTTCATTAGCACTGCCAGATGGCCCTGAAGCTTGAGGACCAGGAGGGGCGGGCCCGTCGGAACATTATCGGTGTGGTGGGGGTCCCGGAGGGGGCAGAAGGCCCCAATATGGACCTTTTCCTGGAGGACCTAATATTAAATCGCCTTAAATCCAAACAGCTATCTACCTTCTTCACAGTGGAGAGGACACACAGGGCGCCGGTCCCCCTGGCAAAACCTGGGGCCCTCCCAGAACGATTATAGCCAGGATCCTTAATTATAGGGACCGGGATGCCATCTTTGACAGCATGGGGACCTTCTTTGTGAGAATACGACAGTGAGGTTCTTCTTGGACTTTACTCTAACGGTGCAACAGGAGTGGCACACCTTCGACGGAGTGAAGCTGGCCTTAAGAGATAGGGGCATCAAATATTTGATGTTCTTTCCGGTGAAGCTTAAAATCATCGCGGATGGGAGATCCTGGTTCTTCACAACACCGTCTGATGTGCAGGCCTGGCTGGATGAGGAGCGGCCTCAGAGAGACACTCTACATGTGGCGAGGAGCTGGAGGGACACTTGTGAGCACTCCCCAGGCACCTCCTGTGGGTGAGAGGGAATGGACCTGCGTGACCGGCGCTCCCGGCGATCCAAATCATTGAGCCCAGTGAACTTAGAGTTGCACGGAAAATTACCTCACCGCTACAGATATCTGATTTTGGGACTGATTGCTGTATCAAGTAATGTATGTTGTTGGGGGTGGTGAGTTGGTAAATGCACTCTTTAAGATTACTTTCTGTAGATCTGTAGACACACTGCAACTGATTTTCTCCTGGACTTAGGCTGGAGTGGGACCTCGTAGAGCCTTATGTAGGGGTCGCTCGGCAACCCCTATATTAGTTAACTGGTTTTTGGGTGACAGGCGCTCTGCTAGTTGGGGATGTGGGTAGTTGTAAGCCTACGCAGCAGGGTAGCAGGGGGGGGTTGGCGGTTATGGGGATTTTCATTTTATGTTTGTGTTATACTTGCTTCAGTTCTTTGATGATATTTGCACTGCTCTGGGTGGTGGGCCATGTCACATTACACAGATGCTTGTGGGTGGGAGGCGGTCACAGGCTGGGAGGGCGGGGGGAGGTGATTTGACAGCTATCTCATTCTAATGACCTCACAACATAGTAAACATCTGAAGGTACTCTCCTGGAATGTGAATGGTTTGGGCTTCAAAATAAACGGACCATGGTGCTGCAATACCTACGAAGACACTCTTCAGACGTGGTGCTCCTATAGCAGACACACTTAAAGGAGAATAACTATCTTGCTCTTAACAGGTTCGGGTACATGCTGGCGGTACATGCAGGGTTCACAACGGGCTCCAGGGGCACTGAGATTTTACTTAAGAACATGCTACCTTTGGTGATTGCTCGCTCGTGGACTGATCATATATATATGGTGCGTTGTTGGGGACATGGGAGGGTCTTACCCTTAACATTTGCTTAGTATATGCCCACCCCAGATTACACAGGATAACTTTCCCAGACCTGGGCGACCTTCTTCTAGATATGCCAGTGGGCACTCTCCTCCTGGGTGGTGACCTGAACGAGACTATGGAGGTGGCCCTTGACCATGACTCTAGCTCCCATAGGGTAGGGGGACCGCAACCGTTAAATGGCTTTGTGAAAGTGATGGGACTGGTGGATTTATGGCGTCTACATAACCCCAAGCCTAGGCAATACACTCACATTTCCGTGGCGCACGGTAGCGGGTCATGTCTCGACTATATTTTTACGCATGCTGCCTCGGTTGGCCTCTACCAGATGTGTTGTCATTGGGCCAGCGGAGTCTCTGACCACTCCCCGGTGGAGGTACTTGTACGGGGCACGAAGAGAGACTGGTCTCCACCCCAACGCTTAGATCCCTATTTATTTAAAGATCAGGAGTTCAGGGAACAGTTTGAGGAACATACAGAGCTCTATTTCTCCGAAAAATGAGGGCTCTGTGTGCTCCCATTGCACACTATGGGAGGCATACAAGACGGTAGCCAGGGACTATGTACAGGCGACTGCCGGGGCTAAGCAAAAGGAAAAGCGGACAGCCTGCGACAGTTTGGAACAGGTGATAGCACTGCTCGACTCGACGCCCGGACTGACTCAAGGGGGCGGGGGTGAAACTATCCATACACTTAGACTCAAACAGAAAGAACTTAGGGATTTAGAAGAAGATACGCCCGTGTCCACGCCATAGCCACACAATGCCGTATTTATGACCTTGGTGACAAGGCGAATAAACTCATTGTGAGAAGTTGGCCTGGTATATGTTGACCACTAATTAAAGTGGGCACCTTGTACCAGTCCAAACAACCCTTATTGATGATTAAGTTAAAGACAACCTTTATTATAAGCTATCCTAGTGGAAGCTATGGAAAGCAGCCTTCAGTCTAAGTCTCGAAGGAATGGAAATCAGCTTGTTTTGCCAGTTTATAACCTCCTGAATGACCAAATGAAAGAAGAACCACACAAGGAATATATAAAATGTATTTATTTATTACTAAACACTCTCTACTAACCTCTTTATGAGATTAGAGAACAAAGCACACAATATTAAATCACTAGAACGACAGTAAATAGCACAATACACAGTGGGCTCCAGGGGGAGACCAAACCATTTGCTAAGAAAGTGGTATAACAACGATGACTTGACTAGACACAGTGCCTAGAGCATGTAGAATCGCTGGGACCCCAAGGAACCACCCAAGGTAGTGACACAGGGGACCCACGGAGAACGGGTGCAGTGTGTGAACACAGGTGCGAGTTCCGTACAACTCTATGGGAAAGTCGAGGTTGGAAATTTAAAGATTAAGGACACTTCGGAGAGGACTTTAAGCAAACCCAGTTAAACATAGAAGGTTCTAAGGCCAGCACCCTTGAGAGTACCGAGGTACCCGTGTTACCTATCCCGGAGGAGATGGGTGCATAGGGGTCAAGTGATATCGGAAACCTTCGTCGTTTTCAATGGCGTGATGCGAAAAAGTGCTGCTGTCGGGAAGATGTAAAGTGTCCGGTGTGATCCAAGCCTGGATCGGGGATGAGAAGAACCTGAGGGGACAGAGTCTGGGTCACTTCACAGTGACCAGGAGCACGATAGACGAATGCCCACTGATGTCGAGTGCTTCAGGTGAGAAGAGGTGAAGCTTGACTCTGCAGCCACGGGGACCAGGAGACATCGATGATGACCAAAGTCCCACGAAGGATGTCGAGTGCTGGGGGGTCAGTGTCCGGATTGAACACCAACAAGCCTTGGCAACTGCAACCCATGCGGGTAGAGGAATGATGCTTTGGTGATGACCAGAAAGGTCCTGGGGACTCTCCAAGCTATGGAGAGTCAGGGCAAGTCTGGAGCAACCAGGGAAGCCCACAGAAAGTCAAAGTTACCTTCACAGGGACCCACAGGTTGACGGACCAGGGATTGCGAAGGGATCTCGAGCTGAATCACTAAATACCAGCCCACAGAACACTCGTGGAGTGTAGGCCGGAAATCTTCGGTGAAATTACTGCTCGGGGTCAGGACTACAAGTAGCCCAAAGCACAGCCTCAGGGATCTCTAAAAAGCATATGCTGCTGCAAATGTATGCGGTGCACAGGGGTTCGGGTTGCACGGTCCCCACGAGGGATACGGGCCTCTGAATTGCAGAGAGCCCAGATCAACCTCAGACACCTTATTTGTTGGCCATTGGTTTGACCTGGGACACGCCCCCCCACATGGGAGAGTATTTAAGACCAGCTGGAGCGTGTCTGCATAGCTCCGCTGATCAGGCTATGGTCGCCTGTAATTGACCGTTTGTTTACTCGTCATCTTTCATTTCCTTGTATGCACACTTGGTGTAACTCGGGAGGCTCCCGCGACATGGACACCATTCTGAAATTGCTTCAGTATTTTATTACTTTTATGTTTTTAAAGTTTCTCCCTGTTATTTTGATTTGTTATAAGTTCACAGTACTGCATGATCACAGGGGAGCCTGCTGGCCGTGCACAGGGTAGCTGGACCCCAGTTATTTGCACCTTATTAGTTGGCCCTTGGTTTTGACCTGGGACATGCCCCCTTCCACATGGGAGAGTATTTAAGACAGCTAGAGCGTGTCCACACCGGGCAAACCCGTCTGCACAGGTCTGCGCTTGGACCGTGATTAGCGCCAGCACCCCTGCTCATTTCTTTGCAAAAGACAACAATTGGATACAGTACTCTGAGAGCTAATGGCTGTAAATTAGGTAGGTAGGACAGTCTGTTCTGGCCCAATGATTGATTTTTATATTTAATCTCCACCCCGGTCGTGCTCCTCTTGCCAGACCGCCTTTCCCAAACTGATCTTTGAAGGGTATACCAGTTCGTCCTCCTCAGAGGCCAACTTTTCAAACAAAGCTGGGTGGGAGAGAGACAAGCCCCTTCGCTGTGCCTTTATTAATGCTAGATCCATGGTAAAGCACAGTCTAGAATTTGACGAGTACATATAAAACCATCAAATGGACATAAAGTTTATGACCGAAACCTTCACCGATGCGGCATCTGGGTCCAGTCTATTAAAGCCACTCTCCTGGGTTTTGAAATTTACGCCTCGGACAGACCAGGCAGTAGAGGAGGGGGCCTAGCCATCATATATAGAGAGACAGTCTCAACAAGATTTTTAGCTGTACCATCGCATGAGTGCGAAGCACCTACATTTAGCATCCAACCCACCATACAAACAGGCCTGGTTCTAGCGGGTGGGCCAGGTGGTCCAGGTCATGTTTGGCCAGGCCCATCCAAACATGAGCCTTGGCCCTCACAGTCAAACTGCCAACGATGCACAACGATAATACATTTTTTTACCAATAACTCTGGAGATTTAGGATCCTGCTGTTGGTAGTTATTAAATGCAGATAAACTGAATTTTATGTGGATAGCTCAGTGGGTTACTGCCTTTGTCACAGAGATCCTTGTGTTACTTGCAGTTCAGAAGTTACAATCCTAAAATAGGACAGTGACCTTTGAAGTGGCATCAAAGAGCTGTATGCAAACTTTGCTTTTTTGTGTTGTTACATAGTTAGAACTTCCCCAGTCTTTCATTATTCTAATGTTGCTAAAAAGAGTTAGTTTGGGCAGTTATACAGTTTTATCAGTAAAGCCAACCCCCAACCACTGGAGTACTCTTTAAATCCTGAGTTTGTGCTTCTGCAGACCAAACCCTCTCAAAATATACTGCCCACCAGTATGGATGACGTGCGATACCTACACCTTTTATTTGACTCTGCACGTTACTCCTTCTTCCTAGTCCTGAACAATCAACACGAAGAGGACGTTTACGTCGTAAATGGGGTTCAAAGTGGGGAGATTTGCATATTAAAAGAAAGTCGAGGCTTGTGTGAAAGCATACAATGTGGTGGACTTCATAGGATACAAAGCGAGGCGGTATAGCCCATTGTGTCAACGCGCCGGCTGCTGCGGTGTGCAACATTCAGTTTAGAAGGACAATCTTACTTGGCCAGCTTTGCCTTTCATCCCTCTGAGTTTGAAATGGGCACTATGAATTCAGGGTGATATGTACCCACAGATGACCTAGTCCTGGGTGGTCGTCCCCTGAGAATGAGTAACAATGTGAAACAATGCCGTGGCGCTCCCCAAATGCTTCTAGACAGCACTCCCCATTCAAACCAACATCCTTCAACAGGGGCATTTTAGTTTAAAATAAACGCAAGATTTACTGCACCACTGTCCCTACAGGTACAAACAAACATACAAAAATATACATAAAAAACAATACAAAGTCATGCAATTGATAACATATTAAAAACATCGATTTGTGTTTTTTACACAGGTACTTTCAGCACAGAAGTCTATTTACTCGGTGCTTTTCATTGGCATGCTGCACCTATCACTTTACACCCAAAAAGCCCTTCACAACCAATGGCAGGTCGGAACACTGATACATTAGGGCAGTAATGTTCATTCATTGCATGGCGTATGTGCTGGAAGCCAGAGGGTTCACACTGCAGAAATGCTAATTTTCTTTTATATGGTGCGCATGTAGTCCGAGTTGACGTCAGAGCCCTTTAATAAAAGGCACAATCGACACTGTACATTCAGAGCTGAAACAACTAAATCACGATGCCTCATCAGAAATAGTAAGTGCTATATAAATAAATTGCCATCCACACGTGTCCCCTTTACAGAAGTGCTCTCTCGGTGAATGAAGGTTGTGAGTGAAGAATTTGAAGACCCGCAGGACGAGGGAGCGCAATGGCCAGAAGAGGCGCGAGATTTAAAACAAGGATTTGCAATGCAATAGGTCTTGCATTTGCTAGAGGTTGAGTTATTGGCATTTGTAAATGACAATGCCTATTTGTTATGTGTTGGTTTTTAAAGCATAAATAAAAGGCATTGTCATTTACATTGCCAATAGCTTAAACTCTAGCAAATGTGAGACCTATTGCATTGCAAATGTGTGTTTATTTAATTAGCAGTCGGGTCATTAGGGCAACTGTGGGACGTACTTTAAAGTGTGTGCTAATTATATTTACTGCTGTATTCAATATTTCAAGTTTGGAGGTGATTTTACTAATGTTTTTTACTGGGAATAATGAAAGTGGAACGGAATGGTGGCTGGTATGGGGCTGGGGACCAAGGTCAGCTGTGAGATAATATGCACTGGAAAGGGGTGGTAGAAAAGTGGATAATCAAGCCTGTAAGGGAGTGCGTTGCAGAGTCAGGGGCCAGGTGGAGGTAGTAATGAAGAGGGAATCTCCCTGAAGGCTCGCACGGAGGGAGCCCGAGTAGAGTCACTTGCCTGATACTCCCACCTTAGAAACCTCCTCTTCCCATCAAAGAGACATTACATGGAATAAAACACTTTTTGAGAGTAATAACATTTAGAAAGAGATTTGGAAAAGAGTTCATTTTACTGGGCCTTGTAAGACTAAGAAGAGATAAAGGACAGCCCAGAAGCAGGCCTGGCAAGACACATAAGCGACAAATCGGGCCCGCAGTGACCCATCCAAATGCACCCTTGGCCCTCTGAAATAAAAGTTCCTGGAGCCGGGCCTGCATGCAACACAGCTTCAAAGGAGTTCTAATATAATGGGCCCCTGGCCTCAGAGCATCCTTCATGGACAATGTTAGCAGCCTTTGAGAAGACGGACTAGCCACCTCCAAAATGACTATGCAGGGAGAGTTTAACTTCCACTTGGAAGTGGACTCTGGCGCAGATTTAGTGACGTCATGAATAGTTTTGGCATGCCACAACTTGTGGTAGGACCCACGCATGTCACCGACCATACGCTGGACGCCATTTTTTCAAACCATCCTTGTCTTACATTTAAAGACAGTTTGCTTTGACCTGGTCCGACTACTCAACAATTTTGTTTTACAACGCCATCTCGGGGGTCCTGCCAGGCGAAAGACGAAAAATAATCCTAGGAAAACGCGTGGCTGTAAAAAATTAACCACAACTGGTTGGACATGGCAGTAACCTCACTGACCCCAGAATTAACCATTAAGGTAGGACGTTGTTGCCCTTATGACCCCTGGAATTCGAAAGCGCTAAAAAAACTCAAATTAACCTTTAAAAAACAAAGAACGCACATATTGATCAGTGTATGACAGTAAGGAGAAGGACAAATATAACTATTGTCTCGCAAAGTGCAACTCCCTCCTAGTTAAGGAAAAAATACGGTACAACACCCAAAAAATCGAAACTGCAAAAAATTTCCCTAAAGAGCTGTTTAAGACAGTTATGACTCTTACCTCACCACGCTCATCTGAAATTGCTTGTACACAGCAATTGCGGGATAGCATTGCTATGTATTTTCAGAGTAATCTAGAAGATATTTTTAAAGATGTTTATTGACCTAGGATACCACTGGAGGTCTCTGTGATTCAAGTCAGTCGAGAATCTATGGCGAACTCGGATCAATCTCTGTTTTATAGATTCGCTGACCTTGACATTAGGCAGGTGGGGGAGCTCATTGCTAATGCAAAATCAGGATCCCATCTGGATCCTTGAGCAGTGGCAACACAGATTTAGAGGAGGACTTAGTACGAAATCAGCGCTGATTAAATCAGTGAAAGAAATCAGAGTGCCACTAGATGTGGGTAAGGCCGCACTGATCCTGTTGGATCTCTGGTTGGCCTTCGATACCGTCCACCACCACATCTTCGTGGAACAGTTAGCAGCTGCAGGCGTCCAGGGGTCAGCCCGTAATCTCTTGAGATCTTTCCTAGCAGGTAGGAAGCAATTTGTGGCCTTAGATCCTTTCAAGTCAGACCCCTTTAAACTCCTGTGTGGAGTGCCCCAGGTCTCGTCCATTAGTCCTACCCTATTCAATGTATATGTAGCAGCCCTGGCGCCGATCATCAAATTGTTTGGTTTCACTCTAACCTCGTATGCTGATGATACTCAGATCCTCAGTGCGGTTATGAATCACTATAGTATGATTGGCAAAAAATTCCATGATTGCATGTTAGCTATTTGTGCATGGATGAGTAGTAACTGCCTAAAACTTAACTCCAATAAAATGGAGGTAGTGCTATTTGGAAATTACCCCTCCTTCTAATACCCGAGTTGGTGGCCGGAAGAGTTGGGTTGCCTAACTAGGCCGGTTGATAAAGCCAAAAACTTGTGAGTGATTATAGACAATAAGCTCTCCTTTGCCAGTCAGGTGACCACCTTAACTTCATTTACCTTCTTCATTCTTAGAAAGATTAAAAGGATCATAGATTTTATTCTCACACACTCTCAAGACCTGCAATATCGGGCTTGATTTTGGCCATGTTAGATTATTGCAACAGTCTTTTCATAAATCTACAGCAACAACACCCGAAGAACTTACATGTACTGCACAATGCTGCTGCAAGACTTCTGTCTCACACGCCCAAATTTGGTTCTGTGTGAAATGTCATTTAAAAACTCCGTTGGCTGACAGTGAGAAATATGGTAAAGTTTAAATCACTCTGCATTGTGTACAAGGAACTTTATAACATAGGACCATCTTACTTTCCTCAAACGTTCAAATGGTATGTACCCTAAAGGATTCTTAAATCGGCTAGTGCCAAATCTTTGGTGTTATCCAGGTATAAAAAACTACCTGGGGAGGTAGAAGCTTCTAACTCCCCAGATAGAACTACCTCTGACAGTCCGAGCCGCCCCAAACCTGCTGGCCTTCAGAAAGGCCTTAAAAACTTGGCTTTTCTGTAATTAGGCACCACGGTTTTAACTAGGCACCTAGTAGGTCTAGATCATTGTTACTCAAATACGGCCTGGGGGGCATAGGGCCATCCTGGCCTCTATGTGCGTCCCCTGTGGCCTTCAAGTGCAGGCCCCTGGTCAACAGCAGCACTATGCTGCTGTTTACTCAACTCAGCACTAACATCAAAAAGATGTTAAATAATTAGCCAAGCATTTATTTAAAGGTTAAGTGAAGTTAAAGAAAGAAAGTAACTAGGGTGTCCAGCACCTCTTAACTTTAGTAACACTTTGATTTTTAAATACAACTTGCAGCAAAAGTGTAAACATTTCATAAAGTCTCTTCAAAATTCAAAATATTTATTTCAGTAACATGCAGTACCATTTATTCTTAGTACATCAGATTATATCAGTGTGTTGAGGTATCTTTTTTTGTTTAAAGTGATAGTTTTCAAACATGAATTTAAAAACATGAATTTTTCCCCCAACCCTGACAACAATGCCAATATTGAACTAAGAGTTATGTCAGTTGTTATGTGCATTCTCTTGGGTGGCCTGGGATCCTATATGTATGAACAACATTATAATTTATTAAATCAAACACAGGAGAGGATTTTGTAAAGCGCACATCCTGAACTCATATATTAGGAAGTTGTCTTATGTGTGATAATGTAGAAAGAGGAGGGAAAGTGAAAACAGTTGCCTAGGATCACACAATTTGGTAAAGTTGGGAAGTCTGGATTAATCCCAGGTTTTCTGGTTTCACACTGTGCAGTTCATCACTAGATATATGCTTTGTTTCCCCTGTACCCACCATACCACGGACACCGTCCTGCCAATCCTCCCGCCCGACCACCAACTTTCCTGCATCATTGCGGCCCTCGGGACATCACAGACCAAAAATTTTGGCCCCTTGGAAAATGTTTGCGAGTACCCATGGTCTAGATCAAGGAGCTAGCGCCAAGACACCCCAGGGTCACAATGTGTTCTATAAGTTTAATGAACATAAAGTAGTTATAGTTACAACCTAGTTTTCCTAGGAGGAGGTCATTTTCATGTGTTCATATCTTTGGTGCCGCTTGATGAATCTCCATGAAATGTTCCAAAAAATTAACCCAGTACTTCAGATGGGGTCTGGAAATTTTTGTGGTGATCCATTAAGTGGAGGGCAAATAAAAAGGGGTGGTCCCAAAGTACGTTTTTTGGTTCTGCAGGAAAGGTTTTAAACAGGTGTAAGATTCTACGCTGTAGATACTAACTTTTGTAAGCAGGCTTGACTTATAAGACAAAATAGTGTCAGTGTAACAATTTCTACATGAGTGACACAGAAGGCTGTGTGCACCAGGTACTAACCTATATACATGTGCCTGTTTTGCTCAGAAAGTGGGCTATCTGTAACGTTCTCACCACAGAATGAAGGGTGCAGGTAGTATGATGTTTACCACCTTTAGATCCAGGTTAGTTTTAATAAATGTCTTTTTTGACAACTATTGCATAGAGTGTACATTGTTTTTAGCTGATACTTTTTAATACCTTGTGGTGTATTGCTCATGGAAGTTCCACTGTATGCAATCAGTGTGTAAACCTTTTCCATAAAGTAAGCACTGTTTACACTACCCAGTTCTCTGCTGACGTCAACTTCATTCTCGATGTAGGTTTCGGTGAGTTTCACGGGTTTGATACAGAAAAAAGCTGTCAGTAGTAGGTAATTTGTTTTGGAACTGACATTCACTATTATTAGGAACGTGTATTTATGTGTACAGATTGAAGACTGTACTTTATGAGGGTTTCCTATATATCTGTGGTTGATTGTTAATGTGAACTATGTTAGATGTAAAGTGCATGGTCTAGGGTCAATGTAACACCCAAGGGAGTTGTATCTGTGATGACAGTAATGATGGCTGATATTCTCCTGAGCTATTTTGTACTTAGTGTCACACTTCTAAAGACATAGTAATGTATAGAGCAATATGCGGAAAAATGAAGCTTGGGTGTTGTCATCAGCGATGTCATCAATGATGCCATTTGAGATGTCAACAGTGATGTCATAAATGATGTCATGGAACGTGTCATGAGTGATGTCATCTGTGAGTTTATACGTAGTGCATGGGGGGGCCAAGTTATAGTTAGTGCTGTTAACTATAACTGGTGAATTTATGTGATTTTTTTGTTCAAAACGTCAATGTTGTCATAGATAAATTCACCTATCTATAAAGTTAAACAAGACAATGAAGCAGCCAGGGATTATACAGCCGCACAACCTGAAATTGTCACATGTAATGTACTGTAATGACGCTTTGTCCACCTCAATGGTCATAAACATAGATTATATATAAATAGATAGGCAACTACAATCAGTTAGTGAATGTCATAAATTCAAAGAACAACAAGTAGATGGTCCTGTTTGATGAATTAATTTCTTTGCTTTATTGTAATATTTCAATTTTTACAAATTGGCGCAGCCAACGGTTTTCACATTGAAAAGGCTTCATCAGGGTGTGAAATCTTAACCACTGTGGAAGAACAAAAAATCTCTTCTGCGTGTAGTCAGACGTGTGATTATCTTTCCAGCGGCCGTTCACAGACCAAAGGTATTGACTCAATGGTCTTCCGAAGAGTTCCAGCATCCTGAGGACATAGGCAGCATTTCGCCCATGCTTGTGTCGTCACATTCCCATAGAATGTGTGGAAGAATATCCTGACTGCAGTGATGTCGAACACGACTCACGCATAAAGTTTAAAAGGGTTTGTGAATAGAAACCTTGCAACTGACGATCGACAATCCATACTGGCACATGCTGGTCTCAAGAACATTTGTTCTTACCTATCAAGAGAAGTGACTTACATTTGTTAGTTTCTATGGGAATGTGACGACACACGCATGAGCAAAACGCTGCCTACGTCCTAGGGATACAGGAATTCTTCGGAAGACCTAAGGACCCCATCTCTTGGGGACCGTTATGGTTTTCAGGGGGAGAAGGGCATACGTGGCTCTCCTCCCCAGGCCTAATTCAGCCCTGGGGTCCCTATGGGGCCTGGTGTTATTTTGAGGCATGGCCCCCCTCCCCAGGCCAATTTCAGCCCCGGGGACAACATACACCAGGACCCACCAACATTTTGAGTTGGGTGCACCATGCCCCACCTCCCAGGGCCTATTTAGGCACTGAGGACACCTTCCCCCCGGGTCTGGCAACATTTTGAGGGGGTGGGCTGCACCTGGCCCCCCATCCTGGACTGATTTTGCCCCAGGGCCTGCAACATTTTGAGGGGGAGTTGGGTGAACGTGGTCCCCCTCCCTGGGACATTTTCAGCCCCGGGAATCCCATCCCCAGGGTTCCGGTGCAACAGAAAGGTGGGTGCCCTGGTGCCCACCCAGAGCACTCGCCATACTGTTGTTGGGAGCTGCGAGGGGAGCCCCAAGGCCCTCGTAGCCTCAGCAGTCTCCCTCCATGCAGCAGGAGCTGGTATTGCAGGGAGCAGCTAATAACGCTGCTTACTGCGGGCGGGAGCAATCTTTTGATCTGTTTCCCTGCCCGCATCACTGAAGACAGGGAAACAGATGAAACATCTGCTCCCATCCATCAGGCGGGAGCATTTTTTAAGCTTCCGCCTGCTGTCCGATGGCTGAGGTAGGGGGGCCCATAAGTCCCCCCTTCCCACAATATATGTTTGTCCCTGGGCTCCGCCGGGCCTATAATGGCTCAGGGAGGGGGGCCCTAAAAATTGTTTTTGGACCTGGGAGGTGGGCTCCCAGGGCCTATGGAAGCTTATTGAGGGAAGTCAAGCAGCCCCCTCTCCTTTATAGCCCTGGGGTAGGTTCCCCATGAATTATAATGAATAAATGCAGCCAAGTCGCCATTTTATATTTTGTTTTTTTTCCGATTGCGCAATAGTCTCGACAGATTGCTGCATTTTTGCAGGGTTTTCACTTTTTGACCTAGGAGGGGGTCCCTTTGGGACCCCCAAATGGGGCTAGAGTTTCAGGGTATATCTACCCTACCCCATATGTCTTTATTTTTTTTTAGATCTTCAGATAGGGGACTAAGTTTGTGAGTCCTTTAATGGCTGCCAGCAGCATTTTTCTCATTTTGCTGGCAGCCAATCAGAAAACTCACAATCGCAGGAGTCTGACTCTGCGAGAGCGCGATGGCCCAAGAGGCAAAAAACGCCCTGACCCAATCAGAATGCTCTGTTTTTAAAGTGGAGCTTCCACGATTGTCTCTCGCGGACCCAACTGACAAAATATACAATTATTTTTTACCCTAAATATCTCAAAGACTACTGAACAGATTACATCAAATCACAAAGAGCAGAATACGCAAACCAAGATCTAGCTTCCTGCCGAATTTGGTGGAATTCAGTTCAGCATTTATTGCTGTAGCGTTATCTATAGAAGTCTATGAAAAATGCATTGGGATTTTGAATTTTAGGTCCCCCTTTTTTCTTCACCCTCACTTAACGGATCACTCCACAACTTTCCAGATAGGAGCTGGGGTGGATAAACCTTTTTTCTGGGAAGGTTTTGGGAAGATTCATCAAACAGTACCAAAGTTATTAGCAAACCCAAAAAAGTTATTTCTATGGAAAAGCAGACCTAACTATAACTCCATAGTGGTGATCGCTACGATATATGTGTGTCTGTGGGTGTGTGTGTGTGTGTGCTTGTGCGTGCATGTGTGGGTTTGTGTTACTATCCTTGTGGGGACTTGGGTGTGATAACACACTCACGCTGTGGGGACTTGATTGCACTGTGGGGACCTGAACCCAGGTCCCCACAAGGCAATGTCTTCTAAATGATAGAAAATGACTTCAGGAACATCTGTGTAAATTTTTACAACTTTTTAAAAAATTGCCTTGTGGGGACCTGTGTTTGGAAAAGTGTGTTTATATTTTTGCTCTGCTCTGCCCCTGTAGACAGGAGGCGGTACTGCAGTCTTAAACACACTTTGCATTTAAACACACTTTGCTCATTAGGAACACATGCTAGCAACAGAAAGCACACCTATAACCCAATGTTAAAACCTATTTTAATGCATATTGACCTTTTTTCTAATTATCACATTAAAACTTTGTTTACATTAAGCTGTTAAATTTAGATTAATTGTTTCTGAAAATTATTAGTTCGTTTGTAAACATTGCTAAAATCATGTTAAGGCTCCCAGTTTTCTGCTTTTACTGTTTCATGACAGATAAATACTGACAAAAAAAGATGTTTCCTCTCTCTGTTTATTTTTACAAATTAATTAATTCTGAAAACATGTTTAAAACAAAACCATAGTTAAAGTAAATGACCAATAGAAAAAATAAACCAGATGTCGAGAAACTGTAATTTAACAGACTGTGAATGATTTAAAAATAACAGGCCCTTATTGAGCAGCTGATTTAACCTTCCGTGTAAATGATTGACCTATGCCTCTAAATGTATTCGGTTATTTCATCTGTGCTAACATTTAGTTTAAACTACCTGGTTCTTTTAATTCTTTTCAAAAGAATCCCAGAAGCACTGGCCAGTGTTCCTGTGCTAAGGAAAATTAAAGCGCGCCCGGACAGGACATTTCCTTTCCGCTGCCAGCCAAAGAAGTGCAAATGCAGGCATCTGCATAACAAGGCTCCAAGTAGCCAACCTTGGTTTTGACAGCTCCAGGCCGTGACTGTTAGAGACAGGGGGGATGGGCTCTCCTGCATCCTAATGCACACACCTTGGTGAAGGGAGCAGGAAGCCAGGAGTAAACAGCAGCAGGTCCGACTCGCCTGAAAGGCTGAAGGCTGAAGATCTGACAAAGCGTGTTTGAGACTGTGCTCACAGCTAAAACTTGAAAAAAGTATCGTTTTTTTTTAGTTTGCAGCAAATGCAGAGCAGCATTATTCCTATGCAGGGCAGAGCAGCTGATTGTGGAAGTTATACCTTAGATAAAATATGGGGAAATCAATGTATCTAACTCTGCATTAGAAAGAAAAAAATAACGCAGCGATGTTATGCCCTTTGGTCAGGTTTGCACTATAGCCAAGGCAACCGCACGAGTTAATGATAGCTGAGCATCCTGTACCAATGCATAAAATCAAACAGAACAGCAGAGTGACTTCACCTGCACAAGCACAGACAGTGTAATGCTCGTTTTGTTTTATTAAGGAAAACCCCTTTAAATTCATATTTTGGCTGCTAATCAATATTTGTTCGTTGAACATTTCAGTCATCACCATAGTCTCTTTGGGTCTTATTGAGGTGGGATGCGCTTTTGAAAATTATTCAACCACCTACTTGCAAAAAGCATCAGCTATTTCTAAACAAGCATTGGTCTGGCCTAAAGGGGATCGTTTGGCTTTGCCAATCGTTTTTAGCCATGTGCAAGAGGCTCAAAGTATAGGAAAAAAAGCTTTTTCACAAACCTAGCATTGACTGCGTTATAGCTTTTTTTTTTTACTTGCATCTGTGCTGCAGTGTAGCTGCTGTATAATTTGTACTATACCTTCCCATCAGATGTATAGTCTGGGGGCTGCAAGCGCACTCCTGACCTTTTAATGTGGCCCCCTGTTCATTTCGGGCAAGCATTTATTTACAAGTTAATTCATGTGAAAGAAAGCAAGTAACTAGGGAGGTGTGCACTGTTAACTTTTGGGCCGCCTCTATTTTTAAAGCCATTCTAGAACACACGTGTAAAAGAAATTTGAAAAAGTGGCCTAAAAATCTCAAAAATGTATGTTATTCATGTGCAGAACTGTTTAATCATAGTAGTAGTACTGCACCAGACTAAATCAGTGCTAGTATTTTTAAGAACAGTCTTGACGCATGAATTTTGAAACTCTCATGCTTCCACCCACCCGGACTATTCCAATAGTAAACTTAGAGGCAAGTCAGTTATGTGCACCACTTGGATGGCCTGGGATGCTATTCTACAAGGACAACATTTTAGAATAACTAAATGTTGGAGATGTTTTCATACAGCGCACATTCTGAAGTTATTATTTCAAGATCGTATTATATGTAATAATGAAGAACAAGCATCGGCAAAGCCAATATGGTTTGGCCTATGCGAAATTTATTGTCATTGTCAATGTTTTTTGTACATATTGTAAATGACTATAATAAAAATGTGAAATAACAGAGAGAGCTGCCGAACTGGGGAATTGAGTTCAAGTCTCGATGTCGGCTTAACATCCTGTGATTCTGGTCAAATCACGTAATCTCTCTAGTGCCATTAAAAATTGTCTTCGTGCAGTATACCTGAGTCTCATATAAAGGGCTGGAATACTTTATTGAACTTTTAAGTGTTGTTTTTTTAAAAAGCTGCCCGTACTGTGAAAAATTATGATCCATTCACTTTTAGGGTGGGCCAGTATCGTAGGTGAGGGGAAGAGGAAGCGTGCTAGGGAGAAAGTCCGAGAGGGTATAGAGGATGGATCAGGAAGAGCAGTGGCAGTAGAGAAGGCGTGCGCCACAGGGAGCAATGCAATGGCAGACCGTTGGCAGGGAGACATCAGCCAGAGCTGGTTCTGAGTTGGGGGTTGTAGTAAAATATGGCAATAAACGGTATTCAGTGGGTTTCCTAGGCTTCTTAGCCCTTGTGCTAGTGCACCTGTTGCACCATTAAAGTCATTACACTAGTGCCTGCAAGGTAATTTCACTTGTGAATGCTTTTTTATTAGTAAAATGTAGAAGTTATCAGTGCTCAGTGTGTTTCCTAGACCTTTGGGCCATGTGTCACTGCACCTGCTGCACCATTAAAATCATGACCCTAGTGCCTGGAAGGACAAATGAGGAAATTGTTTATATGCAGTAATATATGTGTTCCGAAAAAGGCACAATTGCAGACGGAATACATAATTATTGTATAGCTAAACATAAACACAAGAGGTTACAAAAGAAAGTACCTTCACAATTGAGTTTGGACTTAATGCCAGATCTGTTCCATGACAATATCTTTAATTTTACAAGGTTCCAAAGGAATACAAATTGTGTGTGTCTTAGGGATTGCCTCCCGTCTTCACTAGCCTCATTGGGGTTGATGTGTGATTCTCTTACTACAGATACATAAGAACAACCATCTCCCCCTGCCAAGCTGAGCTTATTACTTTGGTAGACAACTCCTTTTTCCATCATGTACTACCAGCTCCAGACTTACCTCTAGCTAGTCCCTCTCATCATATTCGTTGGACAAGGGTGAAAATGTAGGTATATTTACCATAAAAGTTGTATTTAAATATAAAATAATATGTACCACACCCTTCTTGGCCAATCCGGGGCAATCATAGAAAATATGTGGTAACGCTCATTTTGTACCCACTCCTTTTTGCGAGACGCTAACCTAATTTTGTAGTTTGGAAAAGCTTTATCTTTACCACTTTTGCAGTCCAGGGGTGAGTGAGCTGTTTGACGGTGTTGGGGGACTGCCAACGACAACTAAGTGGTCTGGTAAGCCTTAGTAACCCACTGTGTACAGCCTTTCTCCTGATTTATTTGGAGAGAAATTGTTCCGAGCATGCCTGTCCATCTTGCCACACCGGTTCTTAGTAGATATTGGGAATAGCTGCTTTTAGATTGCCCAAGGAGTTGGGCAGCTGTTCTAGGCTGACCTTTTCTTCTTTTACATAGCCTTTAGCCTTCTCTCTTGGTCGTCTACCTGATTCACTTTGTGTACATTTCTGTTGTGTGCCTTTTCTCTCTGCGCTATTTCCCCCGATCGTTGAAGGGCCCAAGCTTGAACATTAGTTGGAGCTCTTACACATAGTTTACTCTTCGCTGAGGGCTCTTGATTGTCTATAGTAATACCCTTATCAAGTTTTTTTGGAAAGGACACTACTAATAGAAACAGTTGAGATATCTTGGGTTGCTCTCGTTGTGATGTTTGGGAGGTGGTTGATTTCAAAATGATGTCTGTGATTGATCAAGATGTAGAAAGGGGATGTCCTTGACTCTATAAAATTT